>NC_133469.1:20020000-21275000 GCF_048565385.1 Saimiri boliviensis
GATTCAGCGAGGTAGAAACACGTTTCTTCTAAAAGCTGCGTTTGGACATTCCAGAGTGGATGGGAGAACAGGGTGTAAAGAGAAATACCTTGCTCTAAAACCAAAACGGGGCTATCTAGCAGAATGGTTGTCAATGTGTGTATTCAACTTCCAGAGTTTAACTGATGTGTGTTTGCAGCAGTTCAGAAACCCTTTCCTGGGAGAATGTAGAAACAGTCATTTCCAGCCCTAGAGACGCATATAAGAGTTGGCAGTAAGAATGCGTTTAAAACACAGAAGACCCGCTTCTTACGAACTCATCTGCTGTGTGTTGGTTCCTTTTAGGAAGTTGCATCTATGGTTAGATTCAGCGAGGAAGAAACACGTTTCTTCTAAAAGCTGCGTTTGGACATTCCAGAGTGGAAGGGAGAACAGTCTGTAAAGAGAAATACCTTGCTCGAAAACCAAAACGGGGCTATCTAGCAGAATGGTTGTCAATGTGTGTATTCAACTTCCAGAGTTAAACTGATGTGTGTTTGCAGCAGTTCAGAAACCCTTTCCTGGGAGAATGCAGAAACAGTCATTCCCAGCCCTAAAGACGCATATAAGAGTTAGCAGTAAGAATGCGTTTAAAACACAGAAGACCCGCTTCTTACGAACTCATCTGCTGTGTGTTGGTTCCTTTTAGGAAGTTGCATTTATGGTTAGATTCAGCGAGGAAAAAACACGTTTCTTCTAAAAGCTGCGTTTGGACATTCCAGAGTGGAAGGGAGAACAGTCTGTAAAGAGAAATACCTTGCTCTGAAACCAAAACGGAGCTATCTAGCAGAATGGTTGTCAATGTGTGTATTCAACTTCCAGAGTTAAACTGATGTGTGTTTGCAGCAGTTCAGAAACCCTTTCCTGGGAGAATGCAGAAACAGTCATTTCCAGGCCTAGAGACGCATATAAGAGTTAGCAGTAAGAATGCGTTTAAAACACAGAAGACCCGCTTCTTACGAACTCATCTGCTGTGTGTTGGTTCCTTTTAGGAAGTTGCATCTATGGTTAGATTCAGCGAGGTAGGAACACGTTTCTTCTAAAAGCTGCGTTTGGACATTCCAGAGTGGATGGGAGAACAGGCTGTAAAGAGAAATACCTTGCTCTAAAACCAAAAGGGAGCTATCTAGCAGAATGGTTGTCAATGTGTGTATTCAACTTCCAGAGTTAAACTAATGTGTGTTTGCAGCAGTTCAGAAACCCTTTCCTGGGAGAATGTAGAAACAGTCATTTCCAGCCCTAGAGACGCATATAAGAGTTAGCAGTAAGAATGCGTTTAAAACACAGAAGACCCGCTTCTTACGAACTCATCTGCTGTGTGTTGGTTCCTTTTAGGAAGTTGCATCTATGGTTACATTCAGCGAGGTAGAAACACGTTTCTTCTAAAAGCTGCGTTTGGACATTCCAGAGTGGATGGGAGAACAGGCTGTAAAGAGAAATACCTTGCTCTAAAACCAAAACGGAGCTATCTAGCAGAATGGTTGTCAATGTGTGTATTCAACTTCCAGAGTTAAACGGATGTGTGTTTGCAGCAGTTCAGAAACCCTTTCCTGGGAGAATGTAGAAACCGTCATTTCCAGCCCTAGAGACGCATATAAGAGTTTGCAGTAAGAATGCGTTTAAAACACAGAAGACCCGCTTCTTACGAACTCATCTGCTGTGTGTTGGTTCCTTTTAGGAAGTTGCATCTATTGTTAGATTCAGCGAGGTAGGAACACGTTTCTTCTAAAAGCTGCGTTTGGACATTCCAGAGTGGAAGGGAGAACAGTCTGTAAACAGAAATACCTTGCTCTAAAACCAAAACGGAGCTATCTAGCAGAATGGTTGTCAATGTGTGTATTCAACTTCCACAGTTTAACTGATGTGTGTTTGCAGCAGTTCAGAAACCCTTTCCTGGGAGAATGCAGAAACAGTCATTTCCAGCCCTAGAGACGCATATAAGAGTTAGCAGTAAGAATGTGTTTAAAACACAGAAGACCTGCTTCTTACGAACTCATCTGCTGTGTGTTGGTTCCTTTTAGGAAGTTGCATCTATGGTTAGATTCAGCGAGGAAGAAACACGTTTCTTCTAAAAGCTGCGTTTGGACATTCCAGAGTGGAAGGGAGAACAGTCTGTAAAGAGAAATACCTTGCTCTAAAACCAAAACGGAGCTATCTAGCAGAATGGTTGTCAATGTGTGTATTCAACTTCCAGAGTTTAACTGATGTGTGTTTGCAGCAGTTCAGAAACCCTTTCCTGGGAGAATGCAGAAACAGTCATTTCCAGCCCTAGAGACGCATATAAGAGTTTGCAGTAAGAATGCGTTTAAAACACAGAAGACCCGCTTCTTACGAACTCATCTGCTGTGTGTTGGTTCCTTTTAGGAAGTTGCATCTATGGTTAGATTCAGCGAGGTAGAAACACGTTTCTTCTAAAAGCTGCGTTTGGACATTCCAGAGTGGATGGGAGAACAGGCTGTAAAGAGAAATACCTTGCTCTAAAACCAAAACGGGGCTATCTAGCAGAATGGTTGTCAATGTGTGTATTCAACTTCCAGAGTTTAACTGATGTGTGTTTGCAGCAGTTCAGAAACCCTTTCCTGGGAGAATGTAGAAACAGTCATTTCCAGCCCTAGAGACGCATATAAGAGTTGGCAGTAAGAATGCGTTTAAAACACAGAAGACCCGCTTCTTACGAACTCATCTGCTGTGTGTTGGTTCCTTTTAGGAAGTTGCATCTATGGTTAGATTCAGCGAGGAAGAAACACGTTTCTTCTAAAAGCTGCGTTTGGACATTCCAGAGTGGAAAGGAGAACAGTCTGTAAAGAGAAATACCTTGCTCGAAAACCAAAACGGGGCTATCTAGCAGAATGGTTGTCAATGTGTGTATTCAACTTCCAGAGTTAAACTGATGTGTGTTTGCAGCAGTTCAGAAACCCTTTCCTGGGAGAATGCAGAAACAGTCATTCCCAGCCCTAAAGACGCATATAAGAGTTAGCAGTAAGAATGCGTTTAAAACACAGAAGACCCGCTTCTTACGAACTCATCTGCTGTGTGTTGGTTCCTTTTAGGAAGTTGCATTTATGGTTAGATTCAGCGAGGAAGAAACACGTTTCTTCTAAAAGCTGCGTTTGGACATTCCAGAGTGGAAGGGAGAACAGTCTGTAAAGAGAAATACCTTGCTCTAAAACCAAAACGGAGCTATCTAGCAGAATGGTTGTCAATGTGTGTATTCAACTTCCAGAGTTTAACTGATGTGTGTTTGCAGCAGTTCAGAAACCCTTTCCTGGGAGAATGCAGAAACAGTCATTTCCAGCCCTAGAGACGCATATAAGAGTTAGCAGTAAGAATGCGTTTAAAACACAGAAGACCCGCTTCTTACGAACTCATCTGCTGTGTGTTGGTTCCTTTTAGGAAGTTGCATCTATGGTTAGATTCAGCGAGGAAGAAACACGTTTCTTTTAAAAGCTGCGTTTGGACATTCCAGAGTGGAAGGGAGAACAGTCTGTAAAGAGAAATACCTTGCTCTAAAACCAAAACGGAGCTATCTAGCAGAATGGTTGTCAATGTGTGTATTCAACTTCCAGAATTTAACTGATGTGTGTTTGCAGCAGTTCAGAAACCATTTCCTGGGAGAATGCAGAAACAGTCATTTCCAGCCCTAGAGACGCATATAAGAGTTAGCAGTAAGAATGCGTTTAAAACACAGAAGACCCGCTTCTTACGAACTCATCTGCTGTGTGTTGGTTCCTTTTAGGAAGTTGCATCTATGGTTAGATTCAGCGAGGAAGAAACACGTTTCTTCTAAAAGCTGCGTTTGTACATTCCAGAGTGGAAGGGAGAACAGTCTGTAAAGAGAAATACCTTGCTCTAAAACCAAAACGGAGCTATCTAGCAGAATGGTTGTCAATGTGTGTAATCAACTTCCAGAATTTAACTGATGTGTGTTTGCAGCAGTTCAGAAACCCTTTCCTGGGAGAATGCAGAAACAGTCATTTCCAGCCCTAGAGACGCATATAAGAGTTAGCAGTAAGAATGCGTTTAAAACACAGAAGACCCGCTTCTTACGAACTCATCTGCTGTGTGTTGGTTCCTTTTAGGAAGTTGCATCTATTGTTAGATTCAGCGAGGAAGAAACACGTTTCTTCTAAAAGCTGCGTTTGGACATTCCAGAGTGGATGGGAGAACAGGCTGTAAAGAGAAATACCTTGCTCTAAAACCAAAACGGAGCTATCTAGCAGAATGGTTGTCAATGTGTATTCAACTTCCAGAGTTTAACTGATGTGTGTTTGCAGCAGTTTAGAAACCCTTTCCTGGGAGAATGTAGAAACAATCATTTGCAGCCCTAGAGACGCATATAAGAGTTTGCAGTAAGAATGCGTTTAAAACACAGAAGACCCGCTTCTTACGAACTCATCTGCTGTGTGTTGGTTCCTTTTAGGAAGTTGCATCTATGGTTCGATTCAGCGAGGAAGAAACACGTTTCTTCTAAAAGCTGCGTTTGGACATTCCAGAGTGGAAGGGAGAACAGTCTGTAAAGAGAAATACCTTGCTCTAAAACCAAAACGGGGCTATCTAGCAGAATGGTTGTCAATGTGTGTATTCAACTTCCAGAGTTAAACTGATGTGTGTTTGCAGCAGTTCAGAAACCCTTTCCTGGGAGAATGCAGAAACAGTCATTTCCAGCCCTAGAGACGCATATAAGAGTTTGCAGTAAGAATGCGTTTAAAACACAGAAGACCCGCTTCTTACGAACTCATCTGCTGTGTGTTGGTTCCTTTTAGGAAGTTGCATCTATGGTTAGATTCAGCGAGGAAGAAACACGTTTCTTCTAAAAGCTGCGTTTGGACATTCCAGAGTCGAAGGGAGAACAGTCTGTAAAGAGAAATACCTTGCTCTAAAACCAAAACGGCGCTATCTAGCAGAATGGTTGTCAATGTGTGTATTCAACTTCCAGAGTTTAACTGATGTGTGTTTGCAGCAGTTCAGAAACCCTTTCCTGGGAGAATGCAGAAACAGTCATTTCCAGCCCTAGAGACGCATATAAGAGTTTGCAGTAAGAATGCGTTTAAAACACAGAAGACCCGCTTCTTACGAACTCATCTGCTGTGTGTTGGTTCCTTTTAGGAAGTTGCATCTATGGTTAGATTCAGCGAGGAAGAAACACGTTTCTTCTAAAAGCTGCGTTTGGACATTCCAGAGTGGAAGAAAGAACAGTCTGTAAAGAGAAATACCTTGCTCTAAAACCAAAACGGAGCTATCTAGCAGAATGGTTGTCAATGTGTGTATTCAACTTCCAGAGTTTAACTGATGTGTGTTTGCAGCAGTTCAGAAACCCTTTCCTGGGAGAATGCAGAAACAGTCATTTCCAGCCCTAGAGACGCATATAAGAGTTAGCAGTAAGAATGCGTTTAAAACACAGAAGACCCGCTTCTTACGAACTCATCTGCTGTGTGTTGGTTCCTTTTAGGAAGTTGCATCTATGGTTAGATTCAGCGAGGAAGAAACACGTTTCTTCTAAAAGCTGCGTTTGGACATTCCAGGGTGGATGGGAGAACAGGCTGTAAAGAGAAATACCTTGCTCTAAAACCAAAACGGAGCTATCTAGCAGAATGGTTGTCAATGTGTGTATTCAACTTCCAGAGTTTAACTGATGTGTGTTTGCAGCAGTTCAGAAACCCTTTCCTGGGAGAATGCAGAAACAGTCATTTCAAGCCCTAGAGACACATATAAGAGTTAGCAGTAAGATTGCGTTTAAAACACAGAAGACCCGCTTCTTACGAACTCATCTGCTGTGTGTTGGTTCCTTTTAGGAAGTTGCATCTATGGTTAGATTCAGCGAGGAAGAAACACGTTTCTTCTAAAAGCTGCGTTTGGACATTCCAGAGTGGATGGGAGAACAGGCTGTAAAGAGAAATACCTTGCTCTAAAACCAAAACGGAGGTATCTAGCAGAATGGTTGTCAATGTGTATTCAACTTCCAGAGTTTAACTGATGTGTGTTTGCAGCAGTTTAGAAACCCTTTCCTGGGAGAATGTAGAAACAATCATTTGCAGCCCTAGAGACGCATATAAGAGTTTGCAGTAAGAATGCGTTTAAAACACAGAAGACCCGCTTCTTACGAACTCATCTGCTGTGTGTTGGTTCCTTTTAGGAAGTTGCATCTATGGTTAGATTCAGCGAGGAAGAAACACGTTTCTTCTAAAAGCTGCGTTTGGACATTCCAGAGTGGAAGGGAGAACCGTCTGTAAAGAGAAATTCCTTGCTCTAAAACCAAAACGGGCTATCTAGCAGAATGGTTGTCAATGTGTGTATTCAACTTCCAGAGTTTAACTAATGTGTGTTTGCAGCAGTTCAGAAACCCTTTCCTGGGAGAATGCAGAAACAGTCATTTCCAGCCCTAGAGACGCATATAAGAGTTAGCAGTAAGAATGCGTTTAAAACACAGAAGACCCGCTTCTTACGAACTCATCTGCTGTGTGTTGGTTCCTTTTAGGAAGTTGCATCTGTGGTTAGATTCAGCGAGGAAGAAACACGTTTCTTCTAAAAGCTGCGTTTGGATATTCCAGAGTGGAAGGGAGAACAGTCTGTAAAGAGAAATACCTTGCTCTAAAACCAAAACGGGGCTATCTAGCAGAATGGTTGGCAATGTGTGTATTCAACTTCCAGAGTTAAACTGATGTATGTTTGCAGCAGTTCAGAAACCCTTTCCTGGGAGAATGCAGAAACAGTCATTTCCAGCCCTAGAGACGCATATAAGAGTTTGCAGTAAGAATGCGTTTAAAACACAGAAGATCCGCTTCTTACGAACTCATCTGCTGTGTGTTGGTTCCTTTTAGGAAGTTGCATCTATGGTTAGACTCAGCGAGGAAGAAACACGTTTCTTCTAAAAGCTGCGTTTGGACATTCCAGAGTCGAAGGGAGAACAGTCTGTAAAGAGAAATACCTTGCTCTAAAACCAAAACGGCGCTATCTAGCAGAATGGTTGTCAATGTGTGTATTCAACTTCCAGAGTTTAACTGATGTGTGTTTGCAGCAGTTCAGAAACCCTTTCCTGGGAGAATGCAGAAACAGTCATTTCCAGCCCTAGAGACGCATATAAGAGTTAGCAGTAAGAATGCGTTTAAAACACAGAAGACCCGCTTCTTACGAACTCATCTGCTGTGTGTTGGTTCCTTTTAGGAAGTTGCATCGAAGGTTAGATTCAGCGAGGAAGAAACACGTTTCTTCTAAAAGCTGCGTTTGGACATTCCAGAGTGGAAGAAAGAACAGTCTGTAAAGAGAAATACCTTGCTCTAAAACCAAAACGGAGCTATCTAGCAGAATGGTTGTCAATGTGTGTATTCAACTTCCAGAGTTTAACTGATGTGTGTTTGCAGCAGTTCAGAAACCCTTTCCTGGGAGAATGCAGAAACAGTCATTTCCAGCCCTAGAGACGCATATAAGAGTTAGCAGTAAGAATGCGTTTAAAACACAGAAGACCCGCTTCTTACGAACTCATCTGCTGTGTGTTGGTTCCTTTTAGGAAGTTGCATCTATGGTTAGATTCAGCGAGGAAGAAACACGTTTCTTCTAAAAGCTGCGTTTGGACATTCCAGAGTGGATGGGAGAACAGGCTGTAAAGAGAAATACCTTGCTCTAAAACCAAAACGGAGCTATCTAGCAGAATGGTTGTCAATGTGTGTATTCAACTTCCAGAGTTTAACTGATGTGTGTTTGCAGCAGTTCAGAAACCCTTTCCTGGGAGAATGCAGAAACAGCCATTTCCAGCCCTAGAGACGCATATAAGAGTTAGCAGTAAGAATGCGTTTAAAACACAGAAGACCCGCTTCTTACGAACTCATCTGCTGTGTGTTGGTTCCTTTTAGGAAGTTGCATCTATGGTTAGATTCAGCGAGGAAGAAACACGTTTCTTCTAAAAGCTGCGTTTGGACATTCCAGAGTGGAAAGGAGAACAGTCTGTAAAGAGAAATACCTTGCTATAAAACCAAAACGGGGCTATCTAGCAGAATGGTTGTCAATGTGTGTATTCAACTTCCAGAGTTAAACTGATGTGTGTTTGCAGCAGTTTAGAAACCCTTTCCTGGGAGAATGTAGAAACAATCATTTGCAGCCCTAGAGACGCATATAAGAGTTTGCAGTAAGAATGCGTTTAAAACACAGAAGACCCGCTTCTTACGAACTCATCTGCTGTGTGTTGGTTCCTTTTAGGAAGTTGCATCTATGGTTAGATTCAGCGAGGAAGAAACACGTTTCTTCTAAAAGCTGCGTTTGGACATTCCAGAGTGGAAGGGAGAACAGTCTGTAAAGAGAAATACCTTGCTCTAAAACCAAAACGGGGCTATCTAGCAGAATGGTTGTCAATGTGTGTATTCAACTTCCAGAGTTAAACTGATGTGTGTTTGCAGCAGTTCAGAAACCCTTTCCTGGGAGAATGCAGAAACAGTCATTTCCAGCCATAGAGACGCATATAAGAGTTTGCAGTAAGAATGCGTTTAAAACACAGAAGACCCGCTTCTTACGAACTCATCTGCTGTGTGTTGGTTCCTTTTAGAAAGTTGCATCTATGGTTAGATTCAGCGAGGAAGAAACACGTTTCTTCTAAAAGCTGCGTTTGGACATTCCAGAGTCGAAGGGAGAACAGTCTGTAAAGAGAAATACCTTGCTCTAAAACCAAAACGGCGCTATCTAGCAGAATGGTTGTCAATGTGTGTATTCAACTTCCAGAGTTTAACTGATGAGTGTTTGCAGCAGTTCAGAAACCCTTTCCTGGGAGAATGCAGAAACAGTCATTTCCAGCCCTAGAGACGCATATAAGAGTTTGCAGTAAGAATGCGTTTAAAACACAGAAGACCCGCTTCTTACGAACTCATCTGCTGTGTGTTGGTTCCTTTTAGGAAGTTGCATCTATGGTTAGATTCAGCGAGGAAGAAACACGTTTCTTCTAAAAGCTGCGTTTGGACATTCCAGAGTGGAAGAAAGAACAGTCTGTAAAGAGAAATACCTTGCTCTAAAACCAAAACGGAGCTATCTAGCAGAATGGTTCTCAATGTGTGTATTCAACTTCCAGAGTTTAACTGATGTGTGTTTGCAGCAGTTCAGAAACCCTTTCCTGGGAGAATGCAGAAACAGTCATTTCCAGCCCTAGAGACGCATATAAGAGTTAGCAGTAAGAATGCGTTTAAAACACAGAAGACCCGCTTCTTACGAACTCATCTGCTGTGTGTTGGTTCCTTTTAGGAAGTTGCATCTATGGTTAGATTCAGCGAGGAAGAAACACGTTTCTTCTAAAAGCTGCGTTTGGACATTCCAGGGTGGATGGGAGAACAGGCTGTAAAGAGAAATACCTTGCTCTAAAACCAAAACGGAGCTATCTAGCAGAATGGTTGTCAATGTGTGTATTCAACTTCCAGAGTTTAACTGATGTGTGTTTGCAGCAGTTCAGAAACCCTTTCCTGGGAGAATGCAGAAACAGTCATTTCAAGCCCTAGAGACACATATAAGAGTTAGCAGTAAGATTGCGTTTAAAACACAGAAGACCCGCTTCTTACGAACTCATCTGCTGTGTGTTGGTTCCTTTTAGGAAGTTGCATCTATGGTTAGATTCAGCTAGGAAGAAACACGTTTCTTCTAAAAGCTGCGTTTGGACATTCCAGAGTGGATGGGAGAACAGGCTGTAAAGAGAAATACCTTGCTCTAAAACCAAAACGGAGCTATCTAGCAGAATGGTTGTCAATGTGTATTCAACTTCCAGAGTTTAACTGATGTGTGTTTGCAGCAGTTTAGAAACCCTTTCCTGGGAGAATGTAGAAACAATCATTTGCAGCCCTAGAGACGCATATAAGAGTTTGCAGTAAGAATGCGTTTAAAACACAGAAGACCCGCTTCTTACGAACTCATCTGCTGTGTGTTGGTTCCTTTTAGGAAGTTGCATCTATGGTTAGATTCAGCGAGGAAGAAACACGTTTCTTCTAAAAGCTGCGTTTGGACATTCCAGAGTGGAAGGGAGAACAGTCTGTAAAGAGAAATTCCTTGCTCTAAAACCAAAACGGGCTATCTAGCAGAATGGTTGTCAATGTGTGTATTCAACTTCCAGAGTTTAACTGATGTGTGTTTGCAGCAGTTCAGAAACCCTTTCCTGGGAGAATGCAGAAACAGTCATTTCCAGCCCTAGAGACGCATATAAGAGTTAGCAGTAAGAATGCGTTTAAAACACAGAAGACCCGCTTCTTACGAACTCATCTGCTGTGTGTTGGTTCCTTTTAGGAAGTTGCATCTGTGGTTAGATTCAGCGAGGAAGAAACACGTTTCTTCTAAAAGCTGCGTTTGGACATTCCAGAGTGGAAGGGAGAACAGTCTGTAAAGAGAAATACCTTGCTCTAAAACCAAAACGGGGCTATCTAGCAGAATGGTTGGCAATGTGTGTATTCAACTTCCAGAGTTAAACTGATGTATGTTTGCAGCAGTTCAGAAACCCTTTCCTGGGAGAATGCAGAAACAGTCATTTCAAGCCCTAGAGACGCATATAAGAGTTTGCAGTAAGAATGCGTTTAAAACACAGAAGACCCGCTTCTTACGAACTCATCTGCTGTGTGTTGGTTCCTTTTAGGAAGTTGCATCTATGGTTAGATTCAGCGAGGAAGAAACACGTTTCTTCTAAAAGCTGCGTTTGGACATTCCAGAGTGGAAGGGAGAACAGTCTGTAAAGAGAAATACCTTGCTCTAAAACCAAAACGGCGCTATCTAGCAGAATGGTTGTCAATGTGTGTATTCAACTTCCAGAGTTAAACTGATGTGTGTTTGCAGCAGTTCAGAAACCCTTTCCTGGGAGAATGCAGAAACAGTCATTTCCAGCCATAGAGACGCATATAAGAGTTTGCAGTAAGAATGCGTTTAAAACACAGAAGACCCGCTTCTTACGAACTCATCTGCTGTGTGTTGGTTCCTTTTAGGAAGTTGCATCTATGGTTAGATTCAGCGAGGAAGAAACACGTTTCTTCTAAAAGCTGCGTTTGGACATTCCAGAGTCGAAGGGAGAACAGTCTGTAAAGAGAAATACCTTGCTCTAAAACCAAAACGGCGCTATCTAGCAGAATGGTTGTCAATGTGTGTATTCAACTTCCAGAGTTTAACTGATGAGTGTTTGCAGCAGTTCAGAAACCCTTTCCTGGGAGAATGCAGAAACAGTCATTTCCAGCCCTAGAGACGCATATAAGAGTTTGCAGTAAGAATGCGTTTAAAACACAGAAGACCCGCTTCTTACGAACTCATCTGCTGTGTGTTGGTTCCTTTTAGGAAGTTGCATCTATGGTTAGATTCAGCGAGGAAGAAACACGTTTCTTCTAAAAGCTGCTTTTGGACATTCCAGAGTGGAAGAAAGAACAGTCTGTAAAGAGAAATACCTTGCTCTAAAACCAAAACGGAGCTATCTAGCAGAATGGTTGTCAATGTGTGTATTCAACTTCCAGAGTTTAACTGATGTGTGTTTGCAGCAGTTCAGAAACCCTTTCCTGGGAGAATGCAGAAACGGTCATTTCCAGCCCTAGAGACGCATATAAGAGTTAGCAGTAAGAATGCGATTAAAACACAGAAGACCCGCTTCTTACGAACTCATCTGCTGTGTGTTGGTTCCTTTTAGGAAGTTGCATCTATGGTTAGATTCAGCGAGGAAGAAACACGTTTCTTCTAAAAGCTGCGTTTGGACATTCCAGGGTGGATGGGAGAACAGGCTGTAAAGAGAAATACCTTGCTCTAAAACCAAAACGGAGCTATCTAGCAGAATGGTTGTCAATGTGTGTATTCAACTTCCAGAGTTTAACTGATGTGTGTTTGCAGCAGTTCAGAAACCCTTTCCTGGGAGAATGCAGAAACAGTCATTTCAAGCCCTAGAGACACATATAAGAGTTAGCAGTAAGATTGCGTTTAAAACACAGAAGACCCGCTTCTTACGAACTCATCTGCTGTGTGTTGGTTCCTTTTAGGAAGTTGCATCTATGGTTAGATTCAGCGAGGAAGAAACACGTTTCTTCTAAAAGCTGCGTTTGGACATTCCAGAGTGGATGGGAGAACAGGCTGTAAAGAGAAATACCTTGCTCTAAAACCAAAACGGAGCTATCTAGCAGAATGGTTGTCAATGTGTATTCAACTTCCAGAGTTTAACTGATGTGTGTTTGCAGCAGTTTAGAAACCCTTTCCTGGGAGAATGTAGAAACAATCATTTGCAGCCCTAGAGACGCATATAAGAGTTTGCAGTAAGAATGCGTTTAAAACACAGAAGACCCGCTTCTTACGAACTCATCTGCTGTGTGTTGGTTCCTTTTAGGAAGTTGCATCTATGGTTAGATTCAGCGAGGAAGAAACACGTTTCTTCTAAAAGCTGCGTTTGGACATTCCAGAGTGGAAGGGAGAACAGTCTGTAAAGAGAAATTCCTTGCTCTAAAACCAAAACGGGCTATCTAGCAGAATGGTTGTCAATGTGTGTATTCAACTTCCAGAGTTAAACTGATGTGTGTTTGCAGCAGTTCAGAAACCCTTTCCTGGGAGAATGCAGAAACAGTCATTTCCAGCCCTAGAGACGCATATAAGAGTTTGCAGTAAGAATGCGTTTAAAACACAGAAGACCCGCTTCTTACGAACTCATCTGCTGTGTGTTGGTTCCTTTTAGGAAGTTGCATCTATGGTTAGATTCAGCGAGGAAGAAACACGTTTCTTCTAAAAGCTGCGTTTGGACATTCCAGAGTCGAAGGGAGAACAGTCTGTAAAGAGAAATACCTTGCTCTAAAACCAAAACGGCGCTATCTAGCAGAATGGTTGTCAATGTGTGTATTCAACTTCCAGAGTTTAACTGATGTGTGTTTGCAGCAGTTCAGAAACCCTTTCCTGGGAGAATGCAGAAACAGTCATTTCCAGCCCTAGAGACGCATATAAGAGTTAGCAGTAAGAATGCGTTTAAAACACAGAAGACCCGCTTCTTACGAACTCATCTGCTGTGTGTTGGTTCCTTTTAGGAAGTTGCATCTATGGTTAGATTCAGCGAGGAAGAAACACGTTTCTTCTAAAAGCTGCGTTTGGACATTCCAGAGTGGAAGAAAGAACAGTCTGTAAAGAGAAATACCTTGCTCTAAAACCAAAACGGAGCTATCTAGCAGAATAGTTGTCAATGTGTGTATTCAACTTCCAGAGTTTAACTGATGTGTGTTTGCAGCAGTTCAGAAACCCTTTCCTGGGAGAATGCAGAAACAGTCATTTCCAGCCCTAGAGACGCATATAAGAGTTAGCAGTAAGAATGCGTTTAAAACACAGAAGACCCGCTTCTTACGAACTCATCTGCTGTGTGTTGGTTCCTTTTAGGAAGTTGCATCTATGGTTAGATTCAGCGAGGAAGAAACAAGTTTCTTCTAAAAGCTGCGTTTGGACATTCCAGGGTGGATGTGAGAACAGGTTGTAAAGAGAAATACCTTGCTCTAAAACCAAAACGGAGCTATCTAGCAGAATGGTTGTCAATGTGTGTATTCAACTTCCAGAGTTTAACTGATGTGTGTTTGCAGCAGTTCAGAAACCCTTTCCTGGGAGAATGCAGAAACAGTCATTTCCAGCCCTAGAGACGCATATAAGAGTTAGCAGTAAGAATGCGTTTAAAACACAGAAGACCCGCTTCTTACGAACTCATCTGCTGTGTGTTGGTTCCTTTTAGGAAGTTGCATCTGTGGTTAGATTCAGCGAGGAAGAAACACGTTTCTTCTAAAAGCTGCGTTTGGACATTCCAGAGTGGAAGGGAGAACAGTCTGTAAAGAGAAATACCTTGCTCTAAAACCAAAACGGAGCTATCTAGCAGAATGGTTGTCAATGTGTGTATTCAACTTCCAGAGTTTAACTGATGTGTGTTTGCAGCAGTTCAGAAACCCTTTCCTGGGAGAATGAAGAAACAGTCATTTCCAGCCCTAGAGACGCATATAAGAGTTAGCAGTAAGAATGCGTTTAAAACACAGAAGACCCGCTTCTTACGAACTCATCTGCTGTGTGTTGGTTCCTTTTAGGAAGTTGCATCTATGGTTAGATTCAGCGAGGAAGAAACACGTTTCTTCTAAAAGCTGCGTTTGGACATTCCAGAGTGGAAGGGAGAACAGTCTGTAAAGAGAAATACCTTGCTCTAAAACCAAAACGGGGCTATCTAGCAGAATGGTTGTCAATGTGTGTATTCAACTTCCTGAGTTAAACTGATGTGTGTTTGCAGCAGTTCAGAAACCCTTTCCTGGGAGAATGCAGAAACAGTCATTTCCAGCCCTAGAGACGCATATAAGAGTTAGCAGTAAGAATGCGTTTAAAACACAGAAGACCCGCTTCTTACGAACTCATCTGCTGTGTGTTGGTTCCTTTTAGGAAGTTGCATCTATGGTTAGATTCAGCGAGGAAGAAACACGTTTCTTCTAAAAGCTGCGTTTGGACATTCCAGAGTGGAAGGGAGAACAGTCTGTAAAGAGAAATACCTTGCTCTAAAACCAAAACGGCGCTATCTAGCAGAATGGTTCTCAATGTGTGTATTCAACTTCCAGAGTTTAACTGATGTGTGTTTGCAGCAATTCAGAAACCCTTTCCTGGGAGAATGCAGAAACAGTCATTTCCAGCCCTAGAGACGCATATAAGAGTTAGCAGTAAGAATGCGTTTAAAACACAGAAGACCCGCTTCTTACGAACTCATCTGCTGTGTGTTGGTTCCTTTTAGGAAGTTGCATCTATGGTTAGATTCAGCGAGGAAGAAACACGTTTCTTCTAAAAGCTGCGTTTGGACATTCCAGAGTGGAAGGGAGAACAGTCTGTAAAGAGAAATACCTTGCTCTAAAACCAAAACGGAGCTATCTAGCAGAATGGTTGTCAATGTGTGTATTCAACTTCCAGAGTTTAACTGATGTGTGTTTGCAGCAGTTCAGAAACCCTTTCCTGGGAGAATGCAGAAACAGTCATTTACAGCCCTAGAGACGCATATAAGAGTTAGCAGTAAGAATGCGCTTAAAACACAGAAGACCCGCTTCTTACGAACTCATCTGCTGTGTGTTGGTTCCTTTTAGGAAGTTGCATCTATGGTTAGATTCAGCGAGGTAGAAACACGTTTCTTCTAAAAGCTGCGTTTGGACATTCCAGAGTGGATGGGAGAACAGGCTGTAAAGAGAAATGCCTTGCTCTAAAACCAAAACGGGGCTATCTAGCAGAATGGTTGTCAATGTGTGTATTCAACTTCCAGAGTTTAACTGATGTGTGTTTGCAGCAGTTCAGAAACCCTTTCCTGGGAGAATGTAGAAACTGTCATTTCCAGCCCTAGAGACGCATATAAGAGTTTGCAGTAAGAATGGGTTTAAAACACAGAAGACCCGCTTCTTACGAACTCATCTGCTATGTGTTGGTTCCTTCTGGGAAGTTGCATCTATGGTTAGATTCAGCGAGGTAGAAACACGTTTCTTCTAAAAGCTGCGTTTGGACATTCCATAGTGGATGGGAGAACAGGCTGTAAAGAGAAATACCTTGCTCTAAAACCAAAACGGAGCTATCTAGCAGAATGGTTGTCAATGTGTGTATTCAACTTCCAGAGTTAAACTGATGTGTGTTTGCAGCAGTTCAGAAACCCTTTCCTGGGAGAATGCAGAAACAGTCATTTCCAGGCCTAGAGACGCATATAAGAGTTAGCAGTAAGAATGCGTTTAAAACACAGAAGACCCGCTTCTTACGAACTCATCTGCTGTGTGTTGGTTCCTTTTAGTAAGTTGCATCTATGGTTAGATTCAGCGAGGTAGGAACACGCTTCTTCTAAAAGCTGCGTTTGGACATTCCAGAGTGGATGGGAGAACAGGCTGTAAAGAGAAATACCTTGCTCTAAAACCAAAACGGAGCTATCTAGCAGAATGGTTGTCAATGTGTGTATTCAACTTCCAGAGTTAAACTAATGTGTGTTTGCAGCAGTTCAGAAACCCTTTCCTGGGAGAATGTAGAAACAGTCATTTCCAGCCCTAGAGACGCATATAAGAGTTAGCAGTAAGAATGCGTTTAAAACACAGAAGACCCGCTTCTTACGAACTCATCTGCTGTGCGTTGGTTCCTTTTAGGAAGTTGCATCTATGGTTAGATTCAGCGAGGAAGAAACACGTTTCTTCTAAAAGCTGCGTTTGGACATTCCAGAGTGGATGGGAGAACAGGCTGTAAAGAGAAATACCTTGCTCTAAAACCAAAACGGAGCTATCTAGCAGAATGGTTGTCAATGTGTGTATTCAACTTCCAGAGTTAAACTGACGTGTTTTTGCAGCAGTTCAGAAACCCTTTCCTGGGAGAATGCAGAAACAGTCATTTCCAGCCCTAGAGACGCATATAAGAGTTTGCAGTAAGAATGCGTTTAAAACACAGAAAACCCGCTTCTTACGAACTCATCTGCTGTGTGTTGGTTCCTTTTAGGAAGTTGCATCTATGGTTAGATTCAGCGAGGTAGGAACACGTTTCTTCTAAAAGCTGCGTTTGGACATTCCAGAGTGGATGGGAGAACAGGCTGTAAAGAGAAATACCTTGCTCTAAAACCAAAACGGGGCTATCTAGCAGAATGGTTGTCAATGTGTGTATTCAACTTCCAGAGTTTAACTGATGTGTGTTTGCAGCAGTTCAGAAGCCCTTTCCTGGGAGAATGTAGAAACAGTCATTTCCAGCCCTAGAGACGCATATAAGAGTTTGCAGTAAGAATGGGTTTAAAACACAGAAGACCCGCTTCTTACGAACTCATCTGCTATGTGTTGGTTCCTTCTGGGAAGTTGCATCTATGGTTAGATTCAGCGAGGTAGAAACACGTTTCTTCTAAAAGCTGCGTTTGGACATTCCAGAGTGGATGGGAGAACAGGCTGTAAAGAGAAATACCTTGCTCTAAAACCAAAACGGAGCTATCTAGCAGAATGGTTGTCAATGTGTGTATTCAACTTCCAGAGTTAAACTGATGTGTGTTTGCAGCAGTTGAGAAACCCTTTCTTGGGAGAATGTAGAAAGAGTCATTTCCAGGCCTAGAGACGCAGATAAGAGTTAGCAGTAAGAATGCGTTTAAAACACAGAAGACCCGCTTCTTACGAACTCATCTGCTGTGTGTTGGTTCCTTTTAGGAAGTTGCATCTATGGTTAGACTCAGCGAGGTAGGAACACGTTTCTTCTAAAAGCTGCGTTTGGACATTCCAGAGTGGATGGGAGAACAGGCTGTAAAGAGAAATACCTTGCTCTAAAACCAAAACGGAGCTATCTAGCAGAATGGTTGTCAATGTGTGTATTCAACTTCCAGAGTTAAACTAATGTGTGTTTGCAGCAGTTCAGAAACCCTTTCCTGGGAGAATGTAGAAACAGTCATTTCCAGCCCTAGAGACGCATATAAGAGTTAGCAGTAAGAATGCGTTTAAAACACAGAAGACCCGCTTCTTACGAACTCATCTGCTGTGCGTTGGTTCCTTTTAGGAAGTTGCATCTATGGTTACATTCAGCGAGGTAGAAACACGTTTCTTCTAAAAGCTGCGTTTGGACATTCCAGAGTGGATGGGACAACAGGCTGTAAAGAGAAATACCTTGCTCTAAAACCAAAACGGAGCTATCTAGCAGAATGGTTGTCAATGTGTGTATTCAACTTCCAGAGTTAAACGGATGTGTGTTTGCAGCAGTTCAGAAACCCTTTCCTGGGAGAATGCAGAAACAGTCATTTACAGCCCTAGAGACGCATATAAGAGTTTGCAGTAAGAATGCGTTTAAAACACAGAAGACCCGCTTCTTACGAACTCATCTGCTGTGTGTTGGTTCCTTTTAGGAAGTTGCATCTATGGTTAGATTCAGCGAGGTAGAAACACGTTTCTTCTAAAAGCTGCGTTTGGACATTCCAGAGTGGATGGGAGAACAGGCTGTAAAGAGAAATGCCTTGCTCTAAAACCAAAACGGGGCTATCTAGCAGAATGGTTGTCAATGTGTGTATTCAACTTCCAGAGTTTAACTGATGTGTGTTTGCAGCAGTTCAGAAACCCTTTCCTGGGAGAATGTAGAAACAGTCATTTCCAGCCCTAGAGACGCATATAAGAGTTTGCAGTAAGAATGCGTTTAAAACACAGAAGACCCGCTTCTTACGAACTCATCTGCTATGTGTTGGTTCCTTCTGGGAAGTTGCATCTATGGTTAGATTCAGCGAGGTAGAAACACGTTTCTTCTAAAAGCTGCGTTTGGACATTCCAGAGTGGATGGGAGAACAGGCTGTAAAGAGAAATACCTTGCTCTAAAACCAAAACGGAGCTATCTAGCAGAATGGTTGTCAATGTGTGTATTCAACTTCCAGAGTTAAACTGATGTGTGTTTGCAGCAGTTGAGAAACCCTTTCTTGGGAGAATGTAGAAAGAGTCATTTCCAGGCCTAGAGACGCATATAAGAGTTAGCAGTAAGAATGCGTTTAAAACACAGAAGACCCGCTTCTTACGAACTCATCTGCTGTGTGTTGGTTCCTTTTAGGAAGTTGCATCTATGGTTAGATTCAGCGAGGTAGGAACACGTTTCTTCTAAAAGCTGCGTTTGGACATTCCAGAGTGGATGGGAGAACAGGCTGTAAAGAGAAATACCTTGCTCTAAAACCAAAAGGGAGCTATCTAGCAGAATGGTTGTCAATGTGTGTATTCAACTTCCAGAGTTAAACTGATGTGTGTTTGCAGCAGTTGAGAAACCCTTTCTTGGGAGAATGTAGAAAGAGTCATTTCCAGGCCTAGAGACGCAGATAAGAGTTAGCAGTAAGAATGCGTTTAAAACACAGAAGACCCGCTTCTTACGAACTCATCTGCTGTGTGTTGGTTCCTTTTAGGAAGTTGCATCTATGGTTAGATTCAGCGAGGTAGGAACACGTTTCTTCTAAAAGCTGCGTTTGGACATTCCAGAGTGGATGGGAGAACAGGCTGTAAAGAGAAATACCTTGCTCTAAAACCAAAAGGGAGCTATCTAGCAGAATGGTTGTCAATGTGTGTATTCAACTTCCAGAGTTAAACTAATGTGTGTTTGCAGCAGTTCAGAAACCCTTTCCTGGGAGAATGTAGAAACAGTCATTTCCAGCCCTAGAGACGCATATAAGAGTTAGCAGTAAGAATGCGTTTAAAACACAGAAGACCCGCTTCTTACGAACTCATCTGCTGTGTGTTGGTTCCTTTTAGGAAGTTGCATCTATGGTTAGATTCAGCGAGGTAGAAACACGTTTCTTCTAAAAGCTGCGTTTGGACATTCCAGAGTGGATGGGAGAACAGGCTGTAAAGAGAAATACCTTGCTCTAAAACCAAAACGGGGCTATCTAGCAGAATGGTTGTCAATGTGTGTATTCAACTTCCAGAGTTTAACTGATGTGTGTTTGCAGCAGTTCAGAAACCCTTTCCTGGGAGAATGTAGAAACAGTCATTTCCAGCCCTAGAGACGCATATAAGAGTTGGCAGTAAGAATGCGTTTAAAACACAGAAGACCCGCTTCTTACGAACTCATCTGCTGTGTGTTGGTTCCTTTTAGGAAGTTGCATCTATGGTTAGATTCAGCGAGGAAGAAACACGTTTCTTCTAAAAGCTGCGTTTGGACATTCCAGAGTGGAAGGGAGAACAGTCTGTAAAGAGAAATACCTTGCTCGAAAACCAAAACGGGGCTATCTAGCATAATGGTTGTCAATGTGTGTATTCAACTTCCAGAGTTAAACTGATGTGTGTTTGCAGCAGTTCAGAAACCCTTTCCTGGGAGAATGCAGAAACAGTCATTCCCAGCCCTAAAGACGCATATAAGAGTTAGCAGTAAGAATGCGTTTAAAACACAGAAGACCCGCTTCTTACGAACTCATCTGCTGTGTGTTGGTTCCTTTTAGGAAGTTGCATTTATGGTTAGATTCAGCGAGGAAGAAACACGTTTCTTCTAAAAGCTGCGTTTGGACATTCCAGAGTGGAAGGGAGAACAGTCTGTAAAGAGAAATACCTTGCTCTAAAACCAAAACGGAGCTATCTAGCAGAATGGTTGTCAATGTGTGTATTCAACTTCCAGAGTTTAACTGATGTGTGTTTGCAGCAGTTCAGAAACCCTTTCCTGGGAGAATGCAGAAACAGTCATTTCCAGCCCTAGAGACGCATATAAGAGTTTGCAGTAAGAATGCGTTTAAAACACAGAAGACCCGCTTCTTACGAACTCATCTGCTGTGTGTTGGTTAATTTTAGGAAGTTGCATGTATGGTTAGATTCAGCGAGGTAGAAACACGTTTCTTCTAAAAGCTGCGTTTGGACATTCCAGAGTGGATGGGAGAACAGGCTGTAAAGAGAAATACCTTGCTCTAAAACCAAAACGGGGCTATCTAGCAGAATGGTTGTCAATGTGTGTATTCAACTTCCAGAGTTTAACTGATGTGTGTTTGCAGCAGTTCAGAAACCCTTTCCTGGGAGAATGTAGAAACAGTCATTTCCAGCCCTAGAGACGCATATAAGAGTTGGCAGTAAGAATGCGTTTAAAACACAGAAGACCCGCTTCTTACGAACTCATCTGCTGTGTGTTGGTTCCTTTTAGGAAGTTGCATCTATGGTTAGATTCAGCGAGGAAGAAACACGTTTCTTCTAAAAGCTGCGTTTGGACATTCCAGAGTGGAAGGGAGAACAGTCTGTAAAGAGAAATACCTTGCTCGAAAACCAAAACGGGGCTATCTAGCAGAATGGTTGTCAATGTGTGTATTCAACTTCCAGAGTTAAACTGATGTGTGTTTGCAGCAGTTCAGAAACCCTTTCCTGGGAGAATGCAGATACAGTCATTCCCAGCCCTAAAGACGCATATAAGAGTTAGCAGTAAGAATGCGTATAAAACACAGAAGACCCGCGTCTTACGAACTCATCTGCTGTGTGTTGGTTCCTTTTAGGAAGTTGCATTTATGGTTAGATTCAGCGAGGAAGAAACACGTTTCTTCTAAAAGCTGCGTTTGGACATTCCAGAGTGGAAGGGAGAACAGTCTGTAAAGAGAAATACCTTGCTCTAAAACCAAAACGGAGCTATCTAGCAGAATGGTTGTCAATGTGTGTATTCAACTTCCAGAGTTTAACTGATGTGTGTTTGCAGCAGTTCAGAAACCCTTTCCTGGGAGAATGCAGAAACAGTCATTTCCAGGCCTAGAGACGCATATAAGAGTTAGCAGTAAGAATGCGTTTAAAACACAGAAGACCCGCTTCTTACGAACTCATCTGCTGTGTGTTGGTTCCTTTTAGTAAGTTGCATCTATGGTTAGATTCAGCGAGGTAGGAACACGCTTCTTCTAAAAGCTGCGTTTGGACATTCCAGAGTGGATGGGAGAACAGGCTGTAAAGAGAAATACCTTGCTCTAAAACCAAAAGGGAGCTATCTAGCAGAATGGTTGTCAATGTGTGTATTCAACTTCCAGAGTTAAACTAATGTGTGTTTGCAGCAGTTCAGAAACCCTTTCCTGGGAGAATGTAGAAACAGTCATTTCCAGCCCTAGAGACGCATATAAGAGTTAGCAGTAAGAATGCGTTTAAAACACAGAAGACCCGCTTCTTACGAACTCATCTGCTGTGTGTTGGTTCCTTTTAGGAAGTTGTATCTATGGTTACATTCAGCGAGGTAGAAACACGTTTCTTCTAAAAGCTGCGTTTGGACATTCCAGAGTGGATGGGAGAACAGGCTGTAAAGAGAAATACCTTGCTCTAAAACCAAAACGGAGCTATCTAGCAGAATGGTTGTCAATGTGTGTATTCAACTTCCAGAGTTAAACGGATGTGTGTTTGCAGCAGTTCAGAAACCCTTTCCTGGGAGAATGTAGAAACAGTCATTTCCAGCCCTAGAGACGCATATAAGAGTTTGCAGTAAGAATGCGTTTAAAACACAGAAGACCCGCTTCTTACGAACTCATCTGCTGTGTGTTGGTTCCTTTTAGGAAGTTGCATCTATTGTTAGATTCAACGAGGTAGGAACACGTTTCTTCTAAAAGCTGCGTTTGGACATTCCAGAGTGGAAGGGAGAACAGTCTGTAAACAGAAATACCTTGCTCTAAAACCAAAACGGAGCTATCTAGCAGAATGGTTGTCAATGTGTGTATTCAACTTCCAGAGTTAAACTGATGTGTGTTTGCAGCAGTTCAGAAACCCTTTCCTGGGAGAATGCAGAAACAGTCATTTCCAGCCCTAGAGACGCATATAAGAGTTAGCAGTAAGAATGTGTTTAAAACACAGAAGACCCGCTTCTTACGAACTCATCTGCTGTGTGTTGGTTCCTTTTAGGAAGTTGCATCTATGGTTAGATTCAGCGAGGAAGAAACACGTTTCTTCTAAAAGCTGCGTTTGGACATTCCAGAGTGGAAGGGAGAACAGTCTGTAAAGAGAAATACCTTGCTCTAAAACCAAAACGGAGCTATCTAGCAGAATGGTTGTCAATGTGTGTATTCAACTTCCAGAGTTTAACTGATGTGTGTTTGCAGCAGTTCAGAAACCCTTTCCTGGGAGAATGCAGAAACAGTCATTTCCAGCCCTAGAGACGCATATAAGAGTTTGCAGTAAGAATGCGTTTAAAACACAGAAGACCCGCTTCTTACGAACTCATCTGCTGTGTGTTGGTTCCTTTTAGGAAGTTGCATCTATGGTTAGATTCAGCGAGGTAGAAACACGTTTCTTCTAAAAGCTGCGTTTGGACATTCCAGAGTGGATGGGAGAACAGGCTGTAAAGAGAAATACCTTGCTCTAAAACCAAAACGGGGCTATCTAGCAGAATGGTTGTCAATGTGTGTATTCAACTTCCAGAGTTTAACTGATGTGTGTTTGCAGCAGTTCAGAAACCCTTTCCTGGGAGAATGTAGAAACAGTCATTTCCAGCCCTAGAGACGCATATAAGAGTTGGCAGTAAGAATGCGTTTAAAACACAGAAGACCCGCTTCTTACGAACTCATCTGCTGTGTGTTGGTTCCTTTTAGGAAGTTGCATCTATGGTTAGATTCAGCGAGGAAGAAACACGTTTCTTCTAAAAGCTGCGTTTGGACATTCCAGAGTGGAAGGGAGAACAGTCTGTAAAGAGAAATACCTTGCTCGAAAACCAAAACGGGGCTATCTAGCATAATGGTTGTCAATGTGTGTATCCAACTTCCAGAGTTAAACTGATGTGTGTTTGCAGCAGTTCAGAAACCCTTTCCTGGGAGAATGCAGAAACAGTCATTCCCAGCCCTAAAGACGCATATAAGAGTTAGCAGTAAGAATGCGTTTAAAACACAGAAGACCCGCTTCTTACGAACTCATCTGCTGTGTGTTGGTTCCTTTTAGGAAGTTGCATTTATGGTTAGATTCAGCGAGGAAGAAACACGTTTCTTCTAAAAGCTGCGTTTGGACATTCCAGAGTGGAAGGGAGAACAGTCTGTAAAGAGAAATACCTTGCTCTAAAACCAAAACGGAGCTATCTAGCAGAATGGTTGTCAATGTGTGTATTCAACTTCCAGAGTTTAACTGATGTGTGTTTGCAGCAGTTCAGAAACCCTTTCCTGGGAGAATGCAGAAACAGTCATTTCCAGCCCTAGAGACGCATATAAGAGTTTGCAGTAAGAATGCGTTTAAAACACAGAAGACCCGCTTCTTACGAACTCATCTGCTGTGTGTTGGTTAATTTTAGGAAGTTGCATGTATGGTTAGATTCAGCGAGGTAGAAACACGTTTCTTCTAAAAGCTGCGTTTGGACATTCCAGAGTGGATGGGAGAACAGGCTGTAAAGAGAAATACCTTGCCCTAAAACCAAAACGGGGCTATCTAGCAGAATGGTTGTCAATGTGTGTATTCAACTTCCAGAGTTTAACTGATGTGTGTTTGCAGCAGTTCAGAAACCCTTTCCTGGGAGAATGTAGAAACAGTCATTTCCAGCCCTAGAGACGCATATAAGAGTTGGCAGTAAGAATGCGTTTAAAACACAGAAGACCCGCTTCTTACGAACTCATCTGCTGTGTGTTGGTTCCTTTTAGGAAGTTGCATCTATGGTTAGATTCAGCGAGGAAGAAACACGTTTCTTCTAAAAGCTGCGTTTGGACATTCCAGAGTGGAAGGGAGAACAGTCTGTAAAGAGAAATACCTTGCTCGAAAACCAAAACGGGGCTATCTAGCAGAATGGTTGTCAATGTGTGTATTCAACTTCCAGAGTTAAACTGATGTGTGTTTGCAGCAGTTCAGAAACCCTTTCCTGGGAGAATGCAGAAACAGTCATTCCCAGCCCTAAAGACGCATATAAGAGTTAGCAGTAAGAATGCGTATAAAACACAGAAGACCCGCGTCTTACGAACTCATCTGCTGTGTGTTGGTTCCTTTTAGGAAGTTGCATTTATGGTTAGATTCAGCGAGGAAGAAACACGTTTCTTCTAAAAGCTGCGTTTGGACATTCCAGAGTGGAAGGGAGAACAGTCTGTAAAGAGAAATACCTTGCTCTAAAACCAAAACGGAGCTATCTAGCAGAATGGTTGTCAATGTGTGTATTCAACTTCCAGAGTTTAACTGATGTGTGTTTGCAGCAGTTCAGAAACCCTTTCCTGGGAGAATGCAGAAACAGTCATTTCCAGGCCTAGAGACGCATATAAGAGTTAGCAGTAAGAATGCGTTTAAAACACAGAAGACCCGCTTCTTACGAACTCATCTGCTGTGTGTTGGTTCCTTTTAGGAAGTTGCATCTATGGTTAGATTCAGCGAGGTAGGAACACGTTTCTTCTAAAAGCTGCGTTTGGACATTCCAGAGTGGATGGGAGAACAGGCTGTAAAGAGAAATACCTTGCTCTAAAACCAAAAGGGAGCTATCTAGCAGAATGGTTGTCAATGTGTGTATTCAACTTCCAGAGTTAAACTAATGTGTGTTTGCAGCAGTTCAGAAACCCTTTCCTGGGAGAATGTAGAAACAGTCATTTCCAGCCCTAGAGACGCATATAAGAGTTAGCAGTAAGAATGCGTTTAAAACACAGAAGACCCGCTTCTTACGAACTCATCTGCTGTGTGTTGGTTCCTTTTAGGAAGTTGCATCTATGGTTACATTCAGCGAGGTAGAAACACGTTTCTTCTAAAAGCTGCGTTTGGACATTCCAGAGTGGATGGGAGAACAGGCTGTAAAGAGAAATACCTTGCTCTAAAACCAAAACGGAGCTATCTAGCAGAATGGTTGTCAATGTGTGTATTCAACTTCCAGAGTTAAACGGATGTGTGTTTGCAGCAGTTCAGAAACCCTTTCCTGGGAGAATGTAGAAACAGTCATTTCCAGCCCTAGAGACGCATATAAGAGTTTGCAGTAAGAATGCGTTTAAAACACAGAAGACCCGCTTCTTACGAACTCATCTGCTGTGTGTTGGTTCCTTTTAGGAAGTTGCATCTATTGTTAGATTCAACGAGGTAGGAACACGTTTCTTCTAAAAGCTGCGTTTGGACATTCCAGAGTGGAAGGGAGAACAGTCTGTAAACAGAAATACCTTGCTCTAAAACCAAAACGGAGCTATCTAGCAGAATGGTTGTCAATGTGTGTATTCAACTTCCAGAGTTAAACTGATGTGTGTTTGCAGCAGTTCAGAAACCCTTTCCTGGGAGAATGCAGAAACAGTCATTTCCAGCCCTAGAGACGCATATAAGAGTTAGCAGTAAGAATGTGTTTAAAACACAGAAGACCCGCTTCTTACGAACTCATCTGCTGTGTGTTGGTTCCTTTTAGGAAGTTGCATCTATGGTTAGATTCAGCGAGGAAGAAACACGTTTCTTCTAAAAGCTGCGTTTGGACATTCCAGAGTGGAAGGGAGAACAGTCTGTAAAGAGAAATACCTTGCTCTAAAACCAAAACGGAGCTATCTAGCAGAATGATTGTCAATGTGTGTATTCAACTTCCAGAGTTTAACTGATGTGTGTTTGCAGCAGTTCAGAAACCCTTTCCTGGGAGAATGCAGAAACAGTCATTTCCAGCCCTAGAGACGCATATAAGAGTTTGCAGTAAGAATGCGTTTAAAACACAGAAGACCCGCTTCTTACGAACTCATCTGCTGTGTGTTGGTTCCTTTTAGGAAGTTGCATCTATGGTTAGATTCAGCGAGGTAGAAACACGTTTCTTCTAAAAGCTGCGTTTGGACATTCCAGAGTGGATGGGAGAACAGGCTGTAAAGAGAAATACCTTGCTCTAAAACCAAAACGGGGCTATCTAGCAGAATGGTTGTCAATGTGTGTATTCAACTTCCAGAGTTTAACTGATGTGTGTTTGCAGCAGTTCAGAAACCCTTTCCTGGGAGAATGTAGAAACAGTCATTTCCAGCCCTAGAGACGCATATAAGAGTTGGCAGTAAGGATGCGTTTAAAACACAGAAGACCCGCTTCTTACGAACTCATCTGCTGTGTGTTGGTTCCTTTTAGGAAGTTGCATCTATGGTTAGATTCAGCGAGGAAGAAACACGTTTCTTCTAAAAGCTGCGTTTGGACATTCCAGAGTGGAAGGGAGAACAGTCTGTAAAGAGAAATACCTTGCTCGAAAACCAAAACGGGGCTATCTAGCATAATGGTTGTCAATGTGTGTATTCAACTTCCAGAGTTAAACTGATGTGTGTTTGCAGCAGTTCAGAAACCCTTTCCTGGGAGAATGCAGAAACAGTCATTCCCAGCCCTAAAGACGCATATAAGAGTTAGCAGTAAGAATGCGTTTAAAACACAGAAGACCCGCTTCTTACGAACTCATCTGCTGTGTGTTGGTTCCTTTTAGGAAGTTGCATTTATGGTTAGATTCAGCGAGGAAGAAACACGTTTCTTCTAAAAGCTGCGTTTGGACATTCCAGAGTGGAAGGGAGAACAGTCTGTAAAGAGAAATACCTTGCTCTAAAACCAAAACGGAGCTATCTAGCAGAATGGTTGTCAATGTGTGTATTCAACTTCCAGAGTTTAACTGATGTGTGTTTGCAGCAGTTCAGAAACCCTTTCCTGGGAGAATGCAGAAACAGTCATTTCCAGCCCTAGAGACGCATATAAGAGTTAGCAGTAAGAATGCGTTTAAAACACAGAAGACCCGCTTCTTACGAACTCATCTGCTGTGTGTTGGTTCCTTTTAGGAAGTTGCATCTATGGTTAGATTCAGCGAGGAAGAAACACGTTTCTTCTAAAAGCTGCGTTTGGACATTCCAGAGTGGAAGGGAGAACAGTCTGTAAAGAGAAATACCTTGCTCTAAAACCAAAACGGGGCTATCTAGCAGAATGGTTGTCAATGTGTGTATTCAACTTCCAGAGTTAAACTGATGTGTGTTTGCAGCAGTTCAGAAACCCTTTCCTGGGAGAATGCAGAAACAGTCATTCCCAGCCCTAAAGACGCATATAAGAGTTAGCAGTAAGAATGCGTATAAAACACAGAAGACCCGCGTCTTACGAACTCATCTGCTGTGTGTTGGTTCCTTTTAGGAAGTTGCATTTATGGTTAGATTCAGCGAGGAAGAAACACGTTTCTTCTAAAAGCTGCGTTTGGACATTCCAGAGTGGAAGGGAGAACAGTCTGTAAAGAGAAATACCTTGCTCTAAAACCAAAACGGAGCTATCTAGCAGAATGGTTGTCAATGTGTGTATTCAACTTCCAGAGTTTAACTGATGTGTGTTTGCAGCAGTTCAGAAACCCTTTCCTGGGAGAATGCAGAAACAGTCATTTCCAGGCCTAGAGACGCATATAAGAGTTAGCAGTAAGAATGCGTTTAAAACACAGAAGACCCGCTTCTTACGAACTCATCTGCTGTGTGTTGGTTCCTTTTAGGAAGTTGCATCTATGGTTAGATTCAGCGAGGTAGGAACACGTTTCTTCTAAAAGCTGCGTTTGGACATTCCAGAGTGGATGGGAGAACAGGCTGTAAAGAGAAATACCTTGCTCTAAAACCAAAAGGGAGCTATCTAGCAGAATGGTTGTCAATGTGTGTATTCAACTTCCAGAGTTAAACTAATGTGTGTTTGCAGCAGTTCAGAAACCCTTTCCTGGGAGAATGTAGAAACAGTCATTTCCAGCCCTAGAGACGCATATAAGAGTTAGCAGTAAGAATGCGTTTAAAACACAGAAGACCCGCTTCTTACGAACTCATCTGCTGTGTGTTGGTTCCTTTTAGGAAGTTGCATCTATGGTTACATTCAGCGAGGTAGAAACACGTTTCTTCTAAAAGCTGCGTTTGGACATTCCAGAGTGGATGGGAGAACAGGCTGTAAAGAGAAATACCTTGCTCTAAAACCAAAACGGAGCTATCTAGCAGAATGGTTGTCAATGTGTGTATTCAACTTCCAGAGTTAAACGGATGTGTGTTTGCAGCAGTTCAGAAACCCTTTCCTGGGAGAATGTAGAAACAGTCATTTCCAGCCCTAGAGACGCATATAAGAGTTTGCAGTAAGAATGCGTTTAAAACACAGAAGACCCGCTTCTTACGAACTCATCTGCTGTGTGTTGGTTCCTTTTAGGAAGTTGCATCTATTGTTAGATTCAACGAGGTAGGAACACGTTTCTTCTAAAAGCTGCGTTTGGACATTCCAGAGTGGAAGGGAGAACAGTCTGTAAACAGAAATACCTTGCTCTAAAACCAAAACGGAGCTATCTAGCAGAATGGTTGTCAATGTGTGTATTCAACTTCCAGAGTTAAACTGATGTGTGTTTGCAGCAGTTCAGAAACCCTTTCCTGGGAGAATGCAGAAACAGTCATTTCCAGCCCTAGAGACGCATATAAGAGTTAGCAGTAAGAATGTGTTTAAAACACAGAAGACCCGCTTCTTACGAACTCATCTGCTGTGTGTTGGTTCCTTTTAGGAAGTTGCATCTATGGTTAGATTCAGCGAGGAAGAAACACGTTTCTTCTAAAAGCTGCGTTTGGACATTCCAGAGTGGAAGGGAGAACAGTCTGTAAAGAGAAATACCTTGCTCTAAAACCAAAACGGAGCTATCTAGCAGAATGATTGTCAATGTGTGTATTCAACTTCCAGAGTTTAACTGATGTGTGTTTGCAGCAGTTCAGAAACCCTTTCCTGGGAGAATGCAGAAACAGTCATTTCCAGCCCTAGAGACGCATATAAGAGTTTGCAGTAAGAATGCGTTTAAAACACAGAAGACCCGCTTCTTACGAACTCATCTGCTGTGTGTTGGTTCCTTTTAGGAAGTTGCATCTATGGTTAGATTCAGCGAGGTAGAAACACGTTTCTTCTAAAAGCTGCGTTTGGACATTCCAGAGTGGATGGGAGAACAGGCTGTAAAGAGAAATACCTTGCTCTAAAACCAAAACGGGGCTATCTAGCAGAATGGTTGTCAATGTGTGTATTCAACTTCCAGAGTTTAACTGATGTGTGTTTGCAGCAGTTCAGAAACCCTTTCCTGGGAGAATGTAGAAACAGTCATTTCCAGCCCTAGAGACGCATATAAGAGTTGGCAGTAAGGATGCGTTTAAAACACAGAAGACCCGCTTCTTACGAACTCATCTGCTGTGTGTTGGTTCCTTTTAGGAAGTTGCATCTATGGTTAGATTCAGCGAGGAAGAAACACGTTTCTTCTAAAAGCTGCGTTTGGACATTCCAGAGTGGAAGGGAGAACAGTCTGTAAAGAGAAATACCTTGCTCGAAAACCAAAACGGGGCTATCTAGCATAATGGTTGTCAATGTGTGTATTCAACTTCCAGAGTTAAACTGATGTGTGTTTGCAGCAGTTCAGAAACCCTTTCCTGGGAGAATGCAGAAACAGTCATTCCCAGCCCTAAAGACGCATATAAGAGTTAGCAGTAAGAATGCGTTTAAAACACAGAAGACCCGCTTCTTACGAACTCATCTGCTGTGTGTTGGTTCCTTTTAGGAAGTTGCATTTATGGTTAGATTCAGCGAGGAAGAAACACGTTTCTTCTAAAAGCTGCGTTTGGACATTCCAGAGTGGAAGGGAGAACAGTCTGTAAAGAGAAATACCTTGCTCTAAAACCAAAACGGAGCTATCTAGCAGAATGGTTGTCAATGTGTGTATTCAACTTCCAGAGTTTAACTGATGTGTGTTTGCAGCAGTTCAGAAACCCTTTCCTGGGAGAATGCAGAAACAGTCATTTCCAGCCCTAGAGACGCATATAAGAGTTAGCAGTAAGAATGCGTTTAAAACACAGAAGACCCGCTTCTTACGAACTCATCTGCTGTGTGTTGGTTCCTTTTAGGAAGTTGCATCTATGGTTAGATTCAGCGAGGAAGAAACACGTTTCTTCTAAAAGCTGCGTTTGGACATTCCAGAGTGGAAGGGAGAACAGTCTGTAAAGAGAAATACCTTGCTCTAAAACCAAAACGGGGCTATCTAGCAGAATGGTTGTCAATGTGTGTATTCAACTTCCAGAGTTAAACTGATGTGTGTTTGCAACAGTTCAGAAACCCTTTCCTGGGAGAATGCAGAAACAGTCATTTCCAGCCCTAGAGACGCATATAAGAGTTTGCAGTAAGAATGCGTTTAAAACACAGAAGACCCGCTTCTTACGAACTCATCTGCTGTGTGTTGGTTCCTTTTAGGAAGTTGCATCTATGGTTAGATTCAGCGAGGAAGAAACACGTTTCTTCTAAAAGCTGCGTTTGGACATTCCAGAGTCGAAGGGAGAACAGTCTGTAAAAAGAAATACCTTGCTCTAAAACCAAAACGGCGCTATCTAGCAGAATGGTTGTCAATGTGTGTATTCAACTTCCAGAGTTTAACTGATGTGTGTTTGCAGCAGTTCAGAAACCCTTTCCTGGGAGAATGCAGAAACAGTCATTTCCAGCCCTAGAGACGCATATAAGAGTTTGCAGTAAGAATGCGTTTAAAACACAGAAGACCCGCTTCTTACGAACTCATCTGCTGTGTGTTGGTTCCTTTTAGGAAGTTGCATCTATGGTTAGATTCAGCGAGGAAGAAACACGTTTCTTCTAAAAGCTGAGTTTGGACATTCCAGAGTGGAAGAAAGAACAGTCTGTAAAGAGAAATACCTTGCTCTAAAACCAAAACGGAGGTATCTAGCAGAATGGTTCTCAATGTGTGTATTCAACTTCCAGAGTTTAACTGATGTGTGTTTGCAGCAGTTCAGAAACCCTTTCCTGGGAGAATGCAGAAACAGTCATTTCCAGCCCTAGAGACGCATATAAGAGTTAGCAGTAAGAATGCGTTTAAAACACAGAAGACCCGCTTCTTACGAACTCATCTGCTGTGTGTTGGTTCCTTTTAGGAAGTTGCATCTATGGTTAGATTCAGCGAGGAAGAAACACGTTTCTTCTAAAAGCTGCGTTTGGACATTCCAGGGTGGATGGGAGAACAGGCTGTAAAGAGAAATACCTTGCTCTAAAACCAAAACGGAGCTATCTAGCAGAATGGTTGTCAATGTGTGTATTCAACTTCCAGAGTTTAACTGATGTGTCTTTGCAGCAGTTCAGAAACCCTTTCCTGGGAGAATGCAGAAACAGTCATTTCAAGCCCTAGAGACACATATAAGAGTTAGCAGTAAGATTGCGTTTAAAACACAGAAGACCCGCTTCTTACGAACTCATCTGCTGTGTGTTGGTTCCTTTTAGGAAGTTGCATCTATGGTTAGATTCAGCGAGGAAGAAACACGTTTCTTCTAAAAGCTGCGTTTGGACATTCCAGAGTGGATGGGAGAACAGGCTGTAAAGAGAAATACCTTGCTCTAAAACCAAAACGGAGCTATCTAGCAGAATGGTTGTCAATGTGTATTCAACTTCCAGAGTTTAACTGATGTGTGTTTGCAGCAGTTTAGAAACCCTTTCCTGGGAGAATGTAGAAACAATCATTTGCAGCCCTAGAGACGCATATAAGAGTTTGCAGTAAGAATGCGTTTAAAACACAGAAGACCCGCTTCTTACGAACTCATCTGCTGTGTGTTGGTTCCTTTTAGGAAGTTGCATCTATGGTTAGATTCAGCGAGGAAGAAACACGTTTCTTCTAAAAGCTGCGTTTGGACATTCCAGAGTGGAAGGGAGAACAGTCTGTAAAGAGAAATTCCTTGCTCTAAAACCAAAACGGGCTATCTAGCAGAATGGTTGTCAATGTGTGTATTCAACTTCCAGAGTTTAACTGATGTGTGTTTGCAGCAGTTCAGAAACCCTTTCCTGGGAGAATGCAGAAACAGTCATTTCCAGCCCTAGAGACGCATATAAGAGTTAGCAGTAAGAATGCGTTTAAAACACAGAAGACCCGCTTCTTACGAACTCATCTGCTGTGTGTTGGTTCCCTTTAGGAAGTTGCATCTGTGGTTAGATTCAGCGAGGAAGAAACACGTTTCTTCTAAAAGCTGCGTTTGGACATTCCAGAGTGGAAGGGAGAACAGTCTGTAAAGAGAAATACCTTGCTCTAAAACCAAAACGGGGCTATCTAGCAGAATGGTTGGCAATGTGCGTATTCAACTTCCAGAGTTAAACTGATGTATGTTTGCAGCAGTTCAGAAACCCTTTCCTGGGAGAATGCAGAAACAGTCATTTCCAGCCCTAGAGACGCATATAAGAGTTTGCAGTAAGAATGCGTTTAAAACACAGAAGATCCGCTTCTTACGAACTCATCTGCTGTGTGTTGGTTCCTTTTAGGAAGTTGCATCTATGGTTAGACTCAGCGAGGAAGAAACACGTTTCTTCTAAAAGCTGCGTTTGGACATTCCAGAGTCGAAGGGAGAACAGTCTGTAAAGAGAAATACCTTGCTCTAAAACCAAAACGGCGCTATCTAGCAGAATGGTTGTCAATGTGTGTATTCAACTTCCAGAGTTTAACTGATGTGTGTTTGCAGCAGTTCAGAAACCCTTTCCTGGGAGAATGCAGAAACAGTCATTTCCAGCCCTAGAGACGCATATAAGAGTTAGCAGTAAGAATGCGTTTAAAACACAGAAGACCCGCTTCTTACGAACTCATCTGCTGTGTGTTGGTTCCTTTTAGGAAGTTGCATCGAAGGTTAGATTCAGCGAGGAAGAAACACGTTTCTTCTAAAAGCTGCGTTTGGACATTCCAGAGTGGAAGAAAGAACAGTCTGTAAAGAGAAATACCTTGCTCTAAAACCAAAACGGAGCTATCTAGCAGAATGGTTGTCAATGTGTGTATTCAACTTCCAGAGTTTAACTGATGTGTGTTTGCAGCAGTTCAGAAACCCTTTCCTGGGAGAATGCAGAAACAGTCATTTCCAGCCCTAGAGACGCATATAAGAGTTAGCAGTAAGAATGCGTTTAAAACACAGAAGACCCGCTTCTTACGAACTCATCTGCTGTGTGTTGGTTCCTTTTAGGAAGTTGCATCTATGGTTAGATTCAGCGAGGAAGAAACACGTTTCTTCTAAAAGCTGCGTTTGGACATTCCAGAGTGGATGGGAGAACAGGCTGTAAAGAGAAATACCTTGCTCTAAAACCAAAACGGAGCTATCTAGCAGAATGGTTGTCAATGTGTGTATTCAACTTCCAGAGTTTAACTGATGTGTGTTTGCAGCAGTTCAGAAACCCTTTCCTGGGAGAATGCAGAAACAGCCATTTCCAGCCCTAGAGACGCATATAAGAGTTAGCAGTAAGAATGCGTTTAAAACACAGAAGACCCGCTTCTTACGAACTCATCTGCTGTGTGTTGGTTCCTTTTAGGAAGTTGCATCTATGGTTAGATTCAGCGAGGAAGAAACACGTTTCTTCTAAAAGCTGCGTTTGGACATTCCAGAGTGGAAAGGAGAACAGTCTGTAAAGAGAAATACCTTGCTATAAAACCAAAACGGGGCTATCTAGCAGAATGGTTGTCAATGTGTGTATTCAACTTCCAGAGTTAAACTGATGTGTGTTTGCAGCAGTTTAGAAACCCTTTCCTGGGAGAATGTAGAAACAATCATTTGCAGCCCTAGAGACGCATATAAGAGTTTGCAGTAAGAATGCGTTTAAAACACAGAAGACCCGCTTCTTACGAACTCATCTGCTGTGTGTTGGTTCCTTTTAGGAAGTTGCATCTATGGTTAGATTCAGCGAGGAAGAAACACGTTTCTTCTAAAAGCTGCGTTTGGACATTCCAGAGTGGAAGGGAGAACAGTCTGTAAAGAGAAATACCTTGCTCTAAAACCAAAACGGGGCTATCTAGCAGAATGGTTGTCAATGTGTGTATTCAACTTCCAGAGTTAAACTGATGTGTGTTTGCAGCAGTTCAGAAACCCTTTCCTGGGAGAATGCAGAAACAGTCATTTCCAGCCATAGAGACGCATATAAGAGTTTGCAGTAAGAATGCGTTTAAAACACAGAAGACCCGCTTCTTACGAACTCATCTGCTGTGTGTTGGTTCCTTTTAGGAAGTTGCATCTATGGTTAGATTCAGCGAGTAAGAAACACGTTTCTTCTAAAAGCTGCGTTTGGACATTCCAGAGTCGAAGGGAGAACAGTCTGTAAAGAGAAATACCTTGCTCTAAAACCAAAACGGCGCTATCTAGCAGAATGGTTGTCAATGTGTGTATTCAACTTCCAGAGTTTAACTGATGAGTGTTTGCAGCAGTTCAGAAACCCTTTCCTGGGAGAATGCAGAAACAGTCATTTCCAGCCCTAGAGACGCATATAAGAGTTTGCAGTAAGAATGCGTTTAAAACACAGAAGACCCGCTTCTTACGAACTCATCTGCTGTGTGTTGGTTCCTTTTAGGAAGTTGCATCTATGGTTAGATTCAGCGAGGAAGAAACACGTTTCTTCTAAAAGCTGCTTTTGGACATTCCAGAGTGGAAGAAAGAACAGTCTGTAAAGAGAAATACCTTGCTCTAAAACCAAAACGGAGCTATCTAGCAGAATGGTTGTCAATGTGTGTATTCAACTTCCAGAGTTTAACTGATGTGTGTTTGCAGCAGTTCAGAAACCCTTTCCTGGGAGAATGCAGAAACAGTCATTTCCAGCCCTAGAGACGCATATAAGAGTTAGCAGTAAGAATGCGTTTAAAACACAGAAGACCCGCTTCTTACGAACTCATCTGCTGTGTGTTGGTTCCTTTTAGGAAGTTGCATCTATGGTTAGATTCAGCGAGGAAGAAACACGTTTCTTCTAAAAGCTGCGTTTCGACATTCCAGGGTGGATGGGAGAACAGGCTGTAAAGAGAAATACCTTGCTCTAAAACCAAAACGGAGCTATCTAGCAGAATGGTTGTCAATGTGTGTATTCAACTTCCAGAGTTTAACTGATGTGTGTTTGCAGCAGTTCAGAAACCCTTTCCTGGGAGAATGCAGAAACAGTCATTTCAAGCCCTAGAGACACATATAAGAGTTAGCAGTAAGATTGCGTTTAAAACACAGAAGACCCGCTTCTTACGAACTCATCTGCTGTGTGTTGGTTCCTTTTAGGAAGTTGCATCTATGGTTAGATTCAGCGAGGAAGAAACACGTTTCTTCTAAAAGCTGCGTTTGGACATTCCAGAGTGGATGGGAGAACAGGCTGTAAAGAGAAATACCTTGCTCTAAAACCAAAACGGAGCTATCTAGCAGAATGGTTGTCAATGTGTATTCAACTTCCAGAGTTTAACTGATGTGTGTTTGCAGCAGTTTAGAAACCCTTTCCTGGGAGAATGTAGAAACAATCATTTGCAGCCCTAGAGACGCATATAAGAGTTTGCAGTAAGAATGCGTTTAAAACACAGAAGACCCGCTTCTTACGAACTCATCTGCTGTGTGTTGGTTCCTTTTAGGAAGTTGCATCTATGGTTAGATTCAGCGAGGAAGAAACACATTTCTTCTAAAAGCTGCGTTTGGACATTCCAGAGTGGAAGGGAGAACAGTCTGTAAAGAGAAATTCCTTGCTCTAAAACCAAAACGGGCTATCTAGCAGAATGGTTGTCAATGTGTGTATTCAACTTCCAGAGTTAAACTGATGTGTGTTTGCAGTAGTTCAGAAACCCTTTCCTGGGAGAATGCAGAAACAGTCATTTCCAGCCCTAGAGACGCATATAAGAGTTTGCAGTAAGAATGCGTTTAAAACACAGAAGACCCGCTTCTTACGAACTCATCTGCTGTGTGTTGGTTCCTTTTAGGAAGTTGCATCTATGGTTAGATTCAGCGAGGAAGAAACACGTTTCTTCTAAAAGCTGCGTTTGGACATTCCAGAGTCGAAGGGAGAACAGTCTGTAAAGAGAAATACCTTGCTATAAAACCAAAACGGCGCTATCTAGCAGAATGGTTGTCAATGTGTGTATTCAACTTCCAGAGTTTAACTGATGTTTGTTTGCAGCAGTTCAGAAACCCTTTCCTGGGAGAATGCAGAAACAGTCATTTCCAGCCCTAGAGACGCATATAAGAGTTAGCAGTAAGAATGCGTTTAAAACACAGAAGACCCGCTTCTTACGAACTCATCTGCTGTGTGTTGGTTCCTTTTAGGAAGTTGCATCTATGGTTAGATTCAGCGAGGAAGAAACACGTTTCTTCTAAAAGCTGCGTTTGGACATTCCAGAGTGGAAGAAAGAACAGTCTGTAAAGAGAAATACCTTGCTCTAAATCCAAAACGGAGCTATCTAGCAGAATAGTTGTCAATGTGTGTATTCAACTTCAAGAGTTTAACTGATGTGTGTTTGCAGCAGTTCAGAAACCCTTTCCTGGGAGAATGCAGAAACAGTCATTTCCAGCCCTAGAGACGCATATAAGAGTTAGCAGTAAGAATGCGTTTAAAACACAGAAGACCCGCTTCTTACGAACTCATCTGCTGTGTGTTGGTTCCTTTTAGGAAGTTGCATCTATGGTTAGATTCAGCGAGGAAGAAACAAGTTTCTTCTAAAAGCTGCGTTTGGACATTCCAGGGTGGATGTGAGAACAGGCTGTAAAGAGAAATACCTTGCTCTAAAACCAAAACGGAGCTATCTAGCAGAATGGTTGTCAATGTGTGTATTCAACTTCCAGAGTTAAACTGATGTGTGTTTGCAGCAGTTCAGAAACCCTTTCCTGGGAGAATGCAGAAACAGTCATTTCCAGCCCTAGAGACACATATAAGAGTTAGCAGTAAGAATGCGTTTAAAACACAGAAGACCCGCTTCTTACGAACTCATCTGCTGTGTGTTGGTTCCTTTTAGGAAGTTGCATCTGTGGTTAGATTCAGCGAGGAAGAAACACGTTTCTTCTAAAAGCTGCGTTTGGACATTCCAGAGTGGAAGGGAGAACAGTCTGTAAAGAGAAATACCTTGCTCTAAAACCAAAACGGAGCTATCTAGCAGAATGGTTGTCAATGTGTGTATTCAACTTCCAGAGTTTAACTGATGTGTGTTTGCAGCAGTTCAGAAACCCTTTCCTGGGAGAATGCAGAAACAGTCATTTCCAGCCCTAGAGACGCATATAAGAGTTAGCAGTAAGAATGCGTTTAAAACACAGAAGACCCGCTTCTTACGAACTCATCTGCTGTGTGTTGGTTCCTTTTAGGAAGTTGCATCTATGGTTAGATTCAGCGAGGAAGAAACACGTTTCTCCTAAAAGCTGCGTTTGGACATTCCAGAGTGGATGGGAGAACAGGCTGTAAAGAGAAATACCTTGCTCTAAAACCAAAACGGAGCTATCTAGCAGAATGGTTGTCAATGTGTGTATTCAACTTCCAGAGTTTAACTGATGTGTGTTTGCAGCAGTTCAGAAACCCTTTCCTGGGAGAATGCAGAAACAGTCATTTCCAGCCCTAGAGACGCATATAAGAGTTAGCAGTAAGAATGCGTTTAAAACACAGAAGACCCGCTTCTTACGAACTCATCTGCTGTGTGTTGGTTCCTTTTAGGAAGTTGCATCTATGGTTAGATTCAGCGAGGAAGAGACACGTTTCTTCTAAAAGCTGCGTTTGGACATTCCAGAGTGGATGGGAGAACAGGCTGTAAAGATAAATACCTTGCTCTAAAACCAAAACGGAGCTATCTAGCAGAATGGTTGTCAATGTGTGTATTCAACTTCCAGAGTTTAACTGATGTGTGTTTGCAGCAGTTCAGAAACCCTTTCCTGGGAGAATGCAGAAACAGTCATTTCCAGCCCTAGAGACGCATATAAGAGTTAGCAGTAAGAATGCGTTTAAAACACAGAAGACCCGCTTCTTACGAACTCATCTGCTGTGTGTTGGTTCCTTTTAGGAAGTTGCATCTATGGTTAGATTCAGCGAGGAAGAAACACGTTTCTTCTAAAAGCTGCGTTTGGACATTCCAGAGTGGAAGAAAGAACAGTCTGTAAAGAGAAATACCTTGCTCTAAAACCAAAACGGCGCTATCTAGCAGAATAGTTGTCAATGTGTGTATTCAACTTCCAGAGTTTAACTGATGTGTGTTTGCAGCAGTTCAGAAACCCTTTCCTGGGAGAATGCAGAAACAGTCATTTCCAGCCCTAGAGACGCATATAAGAGTTAGCAGTAAGAATGCGTTTAAAACACAGAAGACCCGCTTCTTACGAACTCATCTGCTGTGTGTTGGTTCCTTTTAGGAAGTTGCATCTATGGTTAGATTCAGCGAGGAAGAAACAAGTTTCTTCTAAAAGCTGCGTTTGGACATTCCAGGGTGGATGTGAGAACAGGCTGTAAAGAGAAATACCTTGCTCTAAAACCAAAACGGAGCTATCTAGCAGAATGGTTGTCAATGTGTGTATTCAACTTCCAGAGTTTAACTGATGTGTGTTTGCAGCAGTTCAGAAACCCTTTCCTGGGAGAATGCAGAAACAGTCATTTCCAGCCCTAGAGACACATATAAGAGTTAGCAGTAAGAATGCGTTTAAAACACAGAAGACCCGCTTCTTACGAACTCATCTGCTGTGTGTTGGTTCCTTTTAGGAAGTTGCATCTGTGGTTAGATTCAGCGAGGAAGAAACACGTTTCTTCTAAAAGCTGCGTTTGGACATTCCAGAGCGGAAGGGAGAACAGTCTGTAAAGAGAAATACCTTGCTCTAAAACCAAAACGGAGCTATCTAGCAGAATGGTTGTCAATGTGTGTATTCAACTTCCAGAGTTTAACTGATGTGTGTTTGCAGCAGTTCAGAAACCCTTTCCTGGGAGAATGCAGAAACAGTCATTTCCAGCCCTAGAGACGCATATAAGAGTTAGCAGTAAGAATGCGTTTAAAACACAGAAGACCCGCTTCTTACGAACTCATCTGCTGTGTGTTGGTTCCTTTTAGGATGTTGCATCTATGGTTAGATTCAGCGAGGAAGAAACACGTTTCTTCTAAAAGCTGCGTTTGGACATTCCAGAGTGGAAGGGAGAACAGTCTGTAAAGAGAAATACCTTGCTCTAAAACCAAAACGGGGCTATCTAGCAGAATGGTTGTCAATGTGTGTATTCAACTTCCAGAGTTAAACTGATGTGTGTTTGCAGCAGTTCAGAAACCCTTTCCTGGGAGAATGCAGAAACAGTCATTTCCAGCCCTAGAGACGCATATAAGAGTTAGCAGTAAGAATGCGTTTAAAACACAGAAGACCCGCTTCTTACGAACTCATCTGCTGTGTGTTGGTTCCTTTTAGGAAGTTGCATCTATGGTTAGATTCAGCGAGGAAGAAACACGTTTCTTCTAAAAGCTGCGTTTGGACATTCCAGAGTGGAAGGGAGAACAGTCTGTAAAGAGAAATACCTTGCTCTAAAACCAAAACGGCGCTATCTAGCAGAATGGTTGTCAATGTGTGTATTCAACTTTCAGAGTTTAACTGATGTGTGTTTGCAGCAATTCAGAAACCCTTTCCTGGGAGAATGCAGAAACAGTCATTTCCAGCCCTAGAGACGCATATAAGAGTTAGCAGTAAGAATGCGTTTAAAACACAGAAGACCCGCTTCTTACGAACTCATCTGCTGTGTGTTGGTTCCTTTTAGGAAGTTGCATCTATGGTTAGATTCAGCGAGGAAGAAACACGTTTCTTCTAAAAGCTGCGTTTGGACATTCCAGAGTGGAAGGGAGAACAGTCTGTAAAGAGAAATACCTTGCTCTAAAACCAAAACGGAGCTATCTAGCAGAATGGTTGTCAATGTGTGTATTCAACTTCCAGAGTTTAACTGATGTGTGTTTGCAGCAGTTCAGAAACCCTTTCCTGGGAGAATGCAGAAACAGTCATTTCCAGCCCTAGAGACGCATATAAGAGTTAGCAGTAAGAATGCGTTTAAAACACAGAAGACCCGCTTCTTACGAACTCATCTGCTGTGTGTTGGTTCCTTTTAGGAAGTTGCATCTATGGTTAGATTCAGCGAGGAAGAAACACGTTTCTCCTAAAAGCTGCGTTTGGACATTCCAGAGTGGATGGGAGAACAGGCTGTAAAGAGAAATACCTTGCTCTAAAACCAAAACGGAGCTATCTAGCAGAATGGTTGTCAATGTGTGTATTCAACTTCCAGAGTTTAACTGATGTGTGTTTGCAGCAGTTCAGAAACCCTTTCCTGGGAGAATGCAGAAACAGTCATTTCCAGCCCTAGAGACGCATATAAGAGTTAGCAGTAAGAATGCGTTTAAAACACAGAAGACCCGCTTCTTACGAACTCATCTGCTGTGTGTTGGTTCCTTTTAGGAAGTTGCATCTATGGTTAGATTCAGCGAGGAAGAGACACGTTATTTCTAAAAGCTGCGTTTGGACATTCCAGAGTGGATGGGAGAACAGGCTGTAAAGATAAATACCTTGCTCTAAAACCAAAACGGAGCTATCTAGCAGAATGGTTGTCAATGTGTGTATTCAACTTCCAGAGTTTAACTGATGTGTGTTTGCAGCAGTTCAGAAACCCTTTCCTGGGAGAATGCAGAAACAGTCATTTCCAGCCCTAGAGACACATATAAGAGTTAGCAGTAAGAATGCCTTTAAAACACAGAAGACCCGCTTCTTACGAACTCATCTGCTGTGTGTTGGTTCCTTTTAGGAAGTTGCATCTATGTTTAGATTCAGCGAGCTAGGAACACGTTTCTTCTAAAAGCTGCGTTTGGACATTCCAGAGTGGATGGGAGAACAGGCTGTAAAGAGAAATACCTTGCTCTAAAACCAAAACGGAGCTATCTAGCAGAATGGTTGTCAATGTGTGTATTCAACTTCCAGAGTTAAACTGATGTGTGTTTGCAGCAGTTCAGAAACCCTTTCCTGGGAGAATGTAGAAACACTCATTTTCAGCCCTAGAGACGCATATAAGAGTTTGCAGTAAGAATGCGTTTAAAACACAGAAGACCCGCTTCTTACGAACTCATCTGCTGTGTGTTCGTTCCTTTTAGGAAGTTGCATCTATGGTTAGATTCAGCGAGGAAGGAACACGTTTCTTCTAAAAGCTGCGTTTGGACATTCCAGAGTGGATGGGAGAACAGGCTGTAAAGAGAAATACCTTGCTCTAAAAGCAAAACGGAGCTATCTAGCAGAATGGTTGTCAATGTGTGTATTCAACTTCCAGAGTTAAACTGATGTGTGTTTGCAGCAGTTCAGAAACCCTTTCCTGGGAGAATGTAGAAACAGTCACTTCCAGCCCTAGAGACGCATATAAGAGTTTGCAGTAAGAATGCATTTAAAACACAGAAGACCCGCTTCTTACGAACTCATCTGCTGTGTATTTTTTCCTTTCAGGAAGTTGCATCTATGGTTAGATTCAGCGAGGTAGGAACACGTTTCTTCTAAAAGCTGCGTTTGGACATTCCAGAGTGGATGGGAGAACAGGCTGTAAAGAGAAATACCTTGCTCTAAAACCAAAACGGAGCTATCTAGCAGAATGGTTGTCAATGTGTGTATTCAACTTCCAGAGTTAAACTGATGTGTGTTTGCAGCAGTTCAGAAACCCTTTCCTGGGAGAATGTAGAAACAGTCATTTCCAGCCCTAGAGACGCATATAAGAGTTTGCAGTAAGAATGCGTTTAAAACACAGAAGACCCGCTTCTTACGAACTCATCTGCTGTGTGTTGGTTCCTTCTGGGAAGTTGCATCTATGGTTAGATTCAGCGAGGTAGAAACACGTTTCTTCTAAAAGCTGCGTTTGGACATTCCAGAGTGGATGGGAGAACAGGCTGTAAAGAGAAATACCTTGCTCTAAAACCAAAACGGAGCTATCTAGCAGAATGGTTGTCAATGTGTGTATTCAACTTCCAGAGTTATACTGATGTGTGTTTGCAGCAGTTCAGAAACCCTTTCCTGGGAGAATGTAGAAACAGTCATTTCCAGCCCTAGAGACGCATATAAGAGTTTGCAGTAAGAATGCGTTTAAAACACAGAAGACCCGCTTCTTACGAACTCATCTGCTGTGTGTTGGTTCCTTTTAGGAAGTTGCATCTATGGTTAGATTCAGCGAGGTAGGAACACGTTTCTTCTAAAAGCTGCGATTGGACATTCCAGAGTGGATGGGAGAACAGGCTGTAAAGAGAAATACCTTGCTCTAAAACCAAAACGGAGCTATCTAGCAGAATGGTTGTCAATGTGTGTATTCAACTTCCAGAGTTTAACTGATGTGTGTTTGCAGCAGTTCAGAAACCCTTTCCTGGGAGAATGTAGAAACAGTCATTTCCAGGCCTAGAGACGCATATAAGTGTTTGCAGTAAGAATGCGTTTAAAACACAGAAGACCCGCTTCTTACGAACTCATCTGCTGTGTGTTGGTTCCTTTTAGGAAGTTGCATCTATGGTTAGATTCAGCGAGGTAATAACACGTTTCTTCTAAAAGCTGCGTTTGGACATTCCAGAGTGGATGGGAGAACAGCCTGTAAAGAGAAATACCTTGCTCTAAAACCAAAACGGAGCTATCTAGCAGAATGGTTGTCAATGTGTGTATTCAACTTCCAGAGTTAAACTGATGTGTGTTTGCAGCAGTTCAGAAACCCTTTCCTGGGAGAATGTAGAAACAATCATTTGCAGCCCTAGAGACGCATATAAGAGTTTGCAGTAAGAATGCGTTTAAAACACAGAAGACCCGCTTCTTACGAACTCATCTGCTGTGTGTTGGTTCCTTTTAGGAAGTTGCATCTATGGTTAGATTCAGCGAGGAAGAAACACGTTTCTTCTAAAAGCTGCGTTTGGACATTCCAGAGTGGAAGGGAGAACAGTCTGTAAAGAGAAATACCTTGCTCTAAAACCAAAACGGGGCTATCTAGCAGAATGGTTGTCAATGTGTGTATTCAACTTCCAGAGTTAAACTGATGTTTGTTTGCAGCAGTTCAGAAACCCTTTCCTGGGAGAATGCAGAAACAGTCATTTCCAGCCCTAGAGACGCATATAAGAGTTTGCAGTAAGAATGCGTTTAAAACACAGAAGACCCGCTTCTTACGAACTCATCTGCTGTGTGTTGGTTCCTTTTAGGAAGTTGCATCTATGGTTAGATTCAGCGAGGAAGAAACACGTTTCTTCTAAAAGCTGCGTTTGGACATTCCAGAGTCGAAGGGAGAACAGTCTGTAAAGAGAAATACCTTGCTCTAAAACCAAAACGGCGCTATCTAGCAGAATGGTTGTCAATGTGTGTATTCAACTTCCAGAGTTTAACTGATGTGTGTTTGCAGCAGTTCAGAAACCCTTTCCTGGGAGAATGCAGAAACAGTCATTTCCAGCCCTAGAGACGCATATAAGAGTTTGCAGTAAGAATGCGTTTAAAACACAGAAGACCCGCTTCTTACGAACTCATCTGCTGTGTGTTGGTTCCTTTTAGGAAGTTGCATCTATGGTTAGATTCAGCGAGGAAGAAACACGTTTCTTCTAAAAGCTGCGTTTGGACATTCCAGAGTGGAAGGGAGAACAGTCTGTAAAGAGAAATACCTTGCTCTAAAGCCAAAACGGCGCTATCTAGCAGAATGGTTGTCAATGTGTGTATTCAACTTCCAGAGTTTAACTGATGTGTGTTTGCAGCAGTTCAGAAACCCTTTCCTGGGAGAATGCAGAAACAGTCATTTCCAGCCCTAGAGACGCATATAAGAGTTAGCAGTAAGAATGCGTTTAAAACACAGAAGACCCGCTTCTTACGAACTCATCTGCTGTGTGTTGGTTCCTTTTAGGAAGTTGCATCTATGGTTAGATTCAGCTTGGTAGAAACACGTTTCTTCTAAAAGCTGCGTTTGGACATTCCAGAGTGGATGGGAGAACAGGCTGTAAAGAGAAATACCTTGCTCTAAAACCAAAACGGAGCTATCTAGCAGAATGGTTGTCAATGTGTGTATTCAACTTCCAGTGTTTAAATGATGTGTTTTTGCAGCAGTTCAGAAACCCTTTCCTGGGAGAATGCAGAAACAGTCATTTCCAGCCCTAGAGACGCATATAAGAGTTTGCAGTAAGAATGCGTTTAAAACACAGAAGACCCGCTTCTTACGAACTCATCTGCTGTGTGTTGGTTCCTTTTAGGAAGTTGCATCTATGGTTAGATTCAGCGAGGAAGAAACACGTTTCTTCTAAAAGCTGCGTTTGGACATTCCAGAGTGGATGGGAGAACAGGCTGTAAAGAGAAATACCTTGCTCTAAAACCAAAACGGAGCTATCTAGCAGAATGGTTGTCAATGTGTGTATTCAACTTCCAGAGTTAAACTGATGTGTGTTTGCAGCAGTTCAGAAACCCTTTCCTGGGAGAATGTAGAAACAGTCATTTCCAGCCCTAGAGACGCATATAAGAGTTAGCAGTAAGAATGCGTTTAAAACACAGAAGACCCGCTTCTTACGAACTCATCTGCTGTGTGTTGGTTCCTTCTGGGAAGTTACATCTATGGTTAGATTCAGCGAGGTAGAAACACGTTTCTTCTAAAAGCTGCGTTTGGACATTTCAGAGTGGATGGGAGAACAGGCTGTAAAGAGAAATACCTTGCTCTAAAACCAAAACGGAGCTATCTAGCAGAATGGTTGTCAATGTGTGTATTCAACTTCCAGAGTTAAACTGATGTGTGTTTGCAGCAGTTCAGAAACCCTTTCCTGGGAGAATATAGAAACAGTCATTTCCAGCCCTAGAGACGCATATAAGAGTTAGCAGTAAGAATGCGTTTAAAACACAGAAGACCCGCTTCTTACGAACTCATCTGCTGTGTGTTGGTTCCTTTTAGGAAGTTGCATCTATGTTTAGATTCAGCGAGGTAGGAACACGTTTCTTCTAAAAGCTGCGTTTGGACATTCCAGAGTGGATGGGAAAAGAGGCTGTAAAGAGAAATACCTTGCTCTAAAACCAAAACGGAGCTATCTAGCAGAATGGTTGTCAATGTGTGTATTCAACTTCCAGAGTTAAACTGATGTGTGTTTGCAGCAGTTCAGAAACCCTTTCCTGGGAGAATGTAGAAACAGTCATTTCCAGCCCTAGAGACGCATATAAGAGTTTGCAGTAAGAATGCGTTTAAAACTAAGAAGACCCGCTTCTTACGAACTCATCTGCTGTGTGTTGGTTCCTTTTAGGAAGTTGTATCTATGGTTAGATTCAGCGAGGTAGAAACACGTTTCTTCTAAAAGCTGCGTTTGGACATTCCATAGTGGATGGGAGAACAGGCTGTAAAGAGAAATACCTTGCTCTAAAACCAAAACGGAGCTATCTAGCAGAATGGTTGTCAATGTGTGTATTCAACTTCCAGAGTTTAACTGATGTTTGTTTGCAGCAGTTCAGAAACCCTTTCCTGGGAGAATGCAGAAACAGTCATTTCCAGCCCTAGAGACGCATATAAGAGTTTGCAGTAAGAATGCGTTTAAAACACAGAAGACCCGCTTCTTACGAACTCATCTGCTGTGTGTTGGTTCCTTTTAGGAAGTTGCATCTATGGTTAGATTCAGCGAGGAAGAAACACGTTTCTTCTAAAAGCTGCGTTTGGACATTCCAGAGTGGAAGGGAGAACAGTCTGTAAAGAGAAATACCTTGCTCTAAAGCCAAAACGGCGCTATCTAGCAGAATGGTTGTCAATGTGTGTATTCAACTTCCAGAGTTTAACTGATGTGTGTTTGCAGCAGTTCAGAAACCCTTTCCTGGGAGAATGCAGAAACAGTCATTTCCAGCCCTAGAGACGCATATAAGAGTTAGCAGTAAGAATGCGTTTAAAACACAGAAGACCCGCTTCTTACGAACTCATCTGCTGTGTGTTGGTTCCTTTTAGGAAGTTGCATCTATGGTTAGATTCAGCTTGGTAGAAACACGTTTCTTCTAAAAGCTGCGTTTGGACATTCCAGAGTGGATGGGAGAACAGGCTGTAAAGAGAAATACCTTGCTCTAAAACCAAAACGGAGCTATCTAGCAGAATGGTTGTCAATGTGTGTATTCAACTTCCAGTGTTTAAATGATGTGTTTTTGCAGCAGTTCAGAAACCCTTTCCTGGGAGAATGCAGAAACAGTCATTTCCAGCCCTAGAGACGCATATAAGAGTTTGCAGTAAGAATGCGTTTAAAACACAGAAGACCCGCTTCTTACGAACTCATCTGCTGTGTGTTGGTTCCTTTTAGGAAGTTGCATCTATGGTTAGATTCAGCGAGGAAGAAACACGTTTCTTCTAAAAGCTGCGTTTGGACATTCCAGAGTGGATGGGAGAACAGGCTGTAAAGAGAAATACCTTGCTCTAAAACCAAAACGGAGCTATCTAGCAGAATGGTTGTCAATGTGTGTATTCAACTTCCAGAGTTTAACTGATGTGTGTTTGCAGCAGTTCAGAAACCCTTTTCTGGGAGAATGTAGACACAGTCATTTCCAGCCCTAGAGACGCATATAAGAGTTTGCAGTAAGAATGCGTTTAAAACACAGAAGACCCGCTTCTTACGAACTCATCTGCTGTGTGTTGGTTCCTTTTAGGAAGTTGCATCTATGGTTAGATTCAGCGAGGTAGGAACACGTTTCTTCTAAAAGCTGCGTTTGGACATTTCAGAGTGGATGGGAGAACAGGCTGTAAAGAGAAATACCTTGCTCTAAAACCAGAACGGAGCTATCTAGCAGAATGGTTGTCAATGTGTGTATTCAACTTCCAGAGTTTAACTGATGTGTGTTTGCAGCAGTTCAGAAACCCTTTCCTGGGAGAATGTAGAAACAGTCATTTCCAGCCCTAGAGACGCATATAAGAGTTTGCAGTAAGAATGCGTTTAAAACACAGAAGACCCGCTTCTTACGAACTCATCTGCTGTGTGTTGGTTCCTTTTAGGAAGTTGCATCTATGGTTAGATTCAGCTTGGTAGAAACACGTTTCTTCTAAAAGCTGCGTTTGGACATTCCAGCGTGGATGGGAGAACAGGCTGTAAAGAGAAATACCTTGCTCTAAAACCAAAACGGAGCTATCTAGCAGAATGGTTGTCAATGTGTGTATTCAACTTCCAGTGTTTAAATGATGTGTTTTTGCAGCAGTTCAGAAACCCTTTCCTGGGAGAATGTAGAAACAGTCATTTCCAGCCCTAGAGACGCATATAAGAGTTTGCAGTAAGAATGCGTTTAAAACACAGAAGACCCGCTTCTTACGAACTCATCTGCTGTGTGTTGGTTCCTTTTAGGAAGTTGCATCTATGGTTAGATTCAGCGAGGTAGGAACACGTTTCTTCTAAAAGCTGCGTTTGGACATTCCAGAGTGGATGGGAGAACAGGCTGTAAAGAGAAATACCTTGCTCTAAAACCAAAACGGAGCTATCTAGCAGAATGGTTGTCAATGTGTGTATTCAACTTCCAGAGTTAAACTGATGTGTGTTTGCAGCAGTTCAGAAACCCTTTCCTGGGAGAATGTAGACACAGTCATTTCCAGCCCTAGAGACGCATATAAGAGTTTGCAGTAAGAATGCGTTTAAAACACAGAAGACCCGCTTCTTACGAACTCATCTGCTGTGTGTTGGTTCCTTTTAGGAAGTTGCATCTATGGTTAGATTCAGCGAGGTAGGAACACGTTTCTTCTAAAAGCTGCGTTTGGACATTTCAGAGTGGATGGGAGAACAGGCTGTAAAGAGAAATACCTTGCTCTAAAACCAAAACGGAGCTATCTAGCAGAATGGTTGTCAATGTGTGTATTCAACTTCCAGAGTTAAACTGATGTGTGTTTGCAGCAGTTCAGAAACCATTTCCTGGGAGAATGTAGAAACAGTCTTTTCCAGCCCTAGAGACGCATATAAGAGTTTGCAGTAAGAATGCGTTTAAAACACAGAAGACCCGCTTCTTACGAACTCATCTGCTGTGTGTTGGTTCCTTTTAGGAAGTTGCATCTATGGTTAGATTCAGCGAGGTAGAAACACGTTTCTTCTAAAAGCTGCGTTTGGACATTCCAGAGTGGATGGGAGAACAGGCTGTAAAGAGAAATACCTTGCTCTAAAACCAAAACGGAGCTATCTAGCAGAATGGTTGTCAATGTGTGTATTCAACTTCCAGAGTTAAACTGATGTGGGTTTGCAGCAGTTCAGAAACCCTTTCCTGGGAGAATGCAGAAACAGTCATTTCCAGCCCTAGAGACGCATATAAGAGTTTGCAGTAAGAATGCGTTTAAAACACAGAAGACCCGCTTCTTACGAACTCATCTGCTGTGTGTTGGTTCCTTTTAGGAAGTTGCATCTATGGTTAGATTCAGCGAGGTAGAAACACGTTTCTTCTAAAAGCTGCGTTTGGACATTCCAGAGTGGAGGGGAGAACAGGCTGTAAAGAGAAATACCTTGCTCTAAAACCAAAACGGAGCTATCTAGCAGAATGGTTGTCAATGTGTGTATTCAACTTTCAGAGTTAAACTAATGTGTGTTTGCAGCAGTTCAGAAACCCTTTCCTGGGAGAATGTAGAAACAGTCATTTCCAGCCCTAGAGACGCATATAAGAGTTTGCAGTAAGAATGCGTTTAAAACACAGAAGAACCGCTTACTGCGAACTCATCTGCTGTGTGTTGGTTCCTTTTAGGAAGTTGCATCTATGGTTAGATTCAGCGAGGTAGGAACACGTTTCTTCTAAAAGCTGTGTTTGGACATTCCAGAGTGGATGGGAGAACAGGCTGTAAAGAGAAATACCTTGCTCTAAAACCAAAACGGAGCTATCTAGCAGAATGGTTGTCAATGTGTGTATTCAACTTCCAGAGTTAAACTGATGTGTGTTTGCAGCAGTTCAGAAACCCTTTCCTGGGAGAATGTAGAAACAGTCATTTCCAGCCCTAGAGACGCATATAAGAGTTAGCAGTAAGAATGCGTTTAAAACACAGAAGACCCGCTTCTTACGAACTCATCTGCTGTGTGTTGGTTCCTTCTGGGAAGTTACATCTATGGTTAGATTCAGCGAGGTAGAAACACGTTTCTTCTAAAAGCTGCGTTTGGACATTTCAGAGTGGATGGGAGAACAGGCTGTAAAGAGAAATACCTTGCTCTAAAACCAAAACGGAGCTATCTAGCAGAATGGTTGTCAATGTGTGTATTCAACTTCCAGAGTTAAACTGATGTGTGTTTGCAGCAGTTCAGAAACCCTTTCCTGGGAGAATATAGAAACAGTCATTTCCAGCCCTAGAGACGCATATAAGAGTTAGCAGTAAGAATGCGTTTAAAACACAGAAGACCCGCTTCTTACGAACTCATCTGCTGTGTGTTGGTTCCTTTTAGGAAGTTGCATCTATGTTTAGATTCAGCGAGGTAGGAACACGTTTCTTCTAAAAGCTGCGTTTGGACATTCCAGAGTGGATGGGAAAAGAGGCTGTAAAGAGAAATACCTTGCTCTAAAACCAAAACGGAGCTATCTAGCAGAATGGTTGTCAATGTGTGTATTCAACTTCCAGAGTTAAACTGATGTGTGTTTGCAGCAGTTCAGAAACCCTTTCCTGGGAGAATGTAGAAACAGTCATTTCCAGCCCTAGAGACGCATATAAGAGTTTGCAGTAAGAATGCGTTTAAAACTAAGAAGACCCGCTTCTTACGAACTCATCTGCTGTGTGTTGGTTCCTTTTAGGAAGTTGTATCTATGGTTAGATTCAGCGAGGTAGAAACACGTTTCTTCTAAAAGCTGCGTTTGGACATTCCATAGTGGATGGGAGAACAGGCTGTAAAGAGAAATACCTTGCTCTAAAACCAAAACGGAGCTATCTAGCAGAATGGTTGTCAATGTGTGTATTCAACTTCCAGAGTTTAACTGATGTGTGTTTGCAGCAGTTCAGAAACCCTTTCCTGGGAGAATGTAGAAACAGTCATTTCCAGCCCTAGAGACGCATATAAGGGTTTGCAGTAAGAATGCGTTTAAAACACAGAAGACCCGCTTCTTACGAACTCATCTGCTGTGTTTTGGTTCCTTTTAGGAAGTTGCATCTATGGTTAGATTCAGCGAGGTAGGAACACGTTTCTTCTAAAAGCTGCGTTTGGACATTCCAGAGTGGATGGGGGAACAGGCTGTAAAGAGAAATACCTTGCTCTAAAACCAAAACGGAGCTATCTAGCAGAATGGTTGTCAATGTGTGTATTCAACTTCCAGAGTTTAACTGATGTGTGTTTGCAGCAGTTCAGAAACCCTTTCCTGGGAGATTGTAGAAACAGTCATTTCCAGCCCAAGAGACGCATATAAGAGTTTGCAGTAAGATGCGTTTAAAACACAGAAGACCCGCTTCTTACGAACTCATCTGCTGTGTGTTGGTTCCTTTTAGGAAGTTGCATCTATGGTTAGATTCAGCTTGGTAGAAACACGTTTCTTCTAAAAGCTGCGTTTGGACATTCCAGAGTGGATGGGAGAACAGGCTGTAAAGAGAAATACCTTGCTCTAAAACCAAAACGGAGCTATCTAGCAGAATAGTTGTCAATGTGTGTATTCAACTTCCAGAGTTTAACTGATGTGTGTTTGCAGCAGTTCAGAAACCCTTTCCTGGGAGAATGCAGAAACAGTCATTTCCAGCCCTAGAGACGCATATAAGAGTTAGCAGTAAGAATGCGTTTAAAACACAGAAGACCCGCTTCTTACGAACTCATCTGCTGTGTGTTGGTTCCTTTTAGGAAGTTGCATCTATGGTTAGATTCAGCGAGGAAGAAACAAGTTTCTTCTAAAAGCTGCGTTTGGACATTCCAGGGTGGATGTGAGAACAGGCTGTAAAGAGAAATACCTTGCTCTAAAACCAAAACGGAGCTATCTAGCAGAATGGTTGTCAATGTGTGTATTCAACTTCCAGAGTTTAACTGATGTGTGTTTGCAGCAGTTCAGAAACCCTTTCCTGGGAGAATGCAGAAACAGTCATTTCCAGCCCTAGAGACGCATATAAGAGTTAGCAGTAAGAATGCGTTTAAAACACAGAAGACCCGCTTCTTACGAACTCATCTGCTGTGTGTTGGTTCCTTTTAGGAAGTTGCATCTGTGGTTAGATTCAGCGAGGAAGAAACACGTTTCTTCTAAAAGCTGCGTTTGGACATTCCAGAGTGGAAGGGAGAACAGTCTGTAAAGAGAAATACCTTGCTCTAAAACCAAAACGGAGCTATCTAGCAGAATGGTTGTCAATGTGTGTATTCAACTTCCAGAGTTTAACTGATGTGTGTTTGCAGCAGTTCAGAAACCCTTTCCTGGGAGAATGCAGAAACAGTCATTTCCAGCCCTAGAGACGCATATAAGAGTTAGCAGTAAGAATGCGTTTAAAACACAGAAGACCCGCTTCTTACGAACTCATCTGCTGTGTGTTGGTTCCTTTTAGGAAGTTGCATCTATGGTTAGATTCAGCGAGGAAGAAACACGTTTCTTCTAAAAGCTGCGTTTGGACATTCCAGAGTGGAAGGGAGAACAGTCTGTAAAGAGAAATACCTTGCTCTAAAACCAAAACGGGGCTATCTAGCAGAATGGTTGTCAATGTGTGTATTCAACTTCCAGAGTTAAACTGATGTGTGTTTGCAGCAGTTCAGAAACCCTTTTCTGGGAGAATGCAGAAACAGTCATTTCCAGCCCTAGAGACGCATATAAGAGTTAGCAGTAAGAATGCGTTTAAAACACAGAAGACCCGCTTCTTACGAACTCATCTGCTGTGTGTTGGTTCCTTTTAGGAAGTTGCATCTATGGTTAGATTCAGCGAGGAAGAAACACGTTTCTTCTAAAAGCTGCGTTTGGACATTCCAGAGTGGAAGGGAGAACAGTCTGTAAAGAGAAATACCTTGCTCTAAAACCAAAACGGCGCTATCTAGCAGAATGGTTGTCAATGTGTGTATTCAACTTCCAGAGTTTAACTGATGTGTGTTTGCAGCAATTCAGAAACCCTTTCCTGGGAGAATGCAGAAACAGTCATTTCCAGCCCTAGAGACGCATATAAGAGTTAGCAGTAAGAATGCGTTTAAAACACAGAAGACCCGCTTCTTACGAACTCATCTGCTGTGTGTTGGTTCCTTTTAGGAAGTTGCATCTATGGTTAGATTCAGCGAGGAAGAAACACGTTTCTTCTAAAAGCTGCGTTTGGACATTCCAGAGTGGAAGGGAGAACAGTCTGTAAAGAGAAATACCTTGCTCTAAAACCAAAACGGAGCTATCTAGCAGAATGGTTGTCAATGTGTGTATTCAACTTCCAGAGTTTAACTGATGTGTGTCTGCAGCAGTTCAGAAACCCTTTCCTGGGAGAATGCAGAAACAGTCATTTCCAGCCAGAGAGTCGCATATAAGAGTTAGCAGTAAGAATGCGTTTAAAACACAGAAGACCCGCTTCTTACGAACTCATCTGCTGTGTGTTGGTTCCTTTTAGGAAGTTGCATCTATGGTTAGATTCAGCGAGGTAGGAACACGTTTCTTCTAAAAGCTGCGTTTGGACATTCCAGAGTGGATGGGAGAACAGGCTGTAAAGAGAAATACCTTGCTCTAAAACCAAAACGGAGCTATCTAGCAGAATGGTTGTCAATGTGTGTATTCAACTTCCAGAGTTAAACTGATGTGTGTTTGCAGCAGTTCAGAAACCCTTTCCTGGGAGAATGTAGACACAGTCATTTCCAGCCCTAGAGACGCATATAAGAGTTTGCAGTAAGAATGCGTTTAAAACACAGAAGACCCGCTTCTTACGAACTCATCTGCTGTGTGTTGGTTCCTTTTAGGAAGTTGCATCTATGGTTAGATTCAGCGAGGTAGGAACACGTTTCTTCTAAAAGCTGCGTTTGGACATTTCAGAGTGGATGGGAGAACAGGCTGTAAAGAGAAATACCTTGCTCTAAAACCAAAACGGAGCTATCTAGCAGAATGGTTGTCAATGTGTGTATTCAACTTCCAGAGTTAAACTGATGTGTGTTTGCAGCAGTTCAGAAACCATTTCCTGGGAGAATGTAGAAACAGTCTTTTCCAGCCCTAGAGACGCATATAAGAGTTTGCAGTAAGAATGCGTTTAAAACACAGAAGACCCGCTTCTTACGAACTCATCTGCTGTGTGTTGGTTCCTTTTAGGAAGTTGCATCTATGGTTAGATTCAGCGAGGTAGAAACACGTTTCTTCTAAAAGCTGCGTTTGGACATTCCAGAGTGGATGGGAGAACAGGCTGTAAAGAGAAATACCTTGCTCTAAAACCAAAACGGAGCTATCTAGCAGAATGGTTGTCAATGTGTGTATTCAACTTCCAGAGTTAAACTGATGTGGGTTTGCAGCAGTTCAGAAACCCTTTCCTGGGAGAATGCAGAAACAGTCATTTCCAGCCCTAGAGACGCATATAAGAGTTTGCAGTAAGAATGCGTTTAAAACACAGAAGACCCGCTTCTTACGAACTCATCTGCTGTGTGTTGGTTCCTTTTAGGAAGTTGCATCTATGGTTAGATTCAGCGAGGTAGAAACACGTTTCTTCTAAAAGCTGCGTTTGGACATTCCAGAGTGGATGGGAGAACAGGCTGTAAAGAGAAATACCTTGCTCTAAAACCAAAACGGAGCTATCTAGCAGAATGGTTGTCAATGTGTGTATTCAACTTTCAGAGTTAAACTGATGTGTGTTTGCAGCAGTTCAGAAACCCTTTCCTGGGAGAATGTAGAAACAGTCATTTCCAGCCCTAGAGACGCATATAAGAGTTTGCAGTAAGAATGCGTTTAAAACACAGAAGAACCGCTTACTGCGAACTCATCTGCTGTGTGTTGGTTCCTTTTAGGAAGTTGCATCTATGGTTAGATTCAGCGAGGTAGGAACACGTTTCTTCTAAAAGCTGTGTTTGGACATTCCAGAGTGGATGGGAGAACAGGCTGTAAAGAGAAATACCTTGCTCTAAAACCAAAACGGAGCTATCTAGCAGAATGGTTGTCAATGTGTGTATTCAACTTCCAGAGTTAAACTGATGTGTGTTTGCAGCAGTTCAGAAACCCTTTCCTGGGAGAATGTAGAAACAGTCATTTCCAGCCCTAGAGACGCATATAAGAGTTAGCAGTAAGAATGCGTTTAAAACACAGAAGACCCGCTTCTTACGAACTAATCTGCTGTGTGTTGGTTCCTTCTGGGAAGTTACATCTATGGTTAGATTCAGCGAGGTAGAAACACGTTTCTTCTAAAAGCTGCGTTTGGACATTTCAGAGTGGATGGGAGAACAGGCTGTAAAGAGAAATACCTTGCTCTAAAACCAAAACGGAGCTATCTAGCAGAATGGTTGTCAATGTGTGTATTCAACTTCCAGAGTTTAACTGATGTGTGTTTGCAGCAGTTCAGAAACCCTTTCCTGGGAGAATATAGAAACAGTCATTTCCAGCCCTAGAGACGCATATAAGAGTTAGCAGTAAGAATGCGTTTAAAACACAGAAGACCCGCTTCTTACGAACTCATCTGCTGTGTGTTGGTTCCTTTTAGGAAGTTGCATCTATGTTTAGATTCAGCGAGGTAGGAACACGTTTCTTCTAAAAGCTGCGTTTGGACATTCCAGAGTGGATGGGAAAAGAGGCTGTAAAGAGAAATACCTTGCTCTAAAACCAAAACGGAGCTATCTAGCAGAATGGTTGTCAATGTGTGTATTCAACTTCCAGAGTTAAACTGATGTGTGTTTGCAGCAGTTCAGAAACCCTTTCCTGGGAGAATGTAGAAACAGTCATTTCCAGCCCTAGAGACGCATATAAGAGTTTGCAGTAAGAATGCGTTTAAAACTAAGAAGACCCGCTTCTTACGAACTCATCTGCTGTGTGTTGGTTCCTTTTAGGAAGTTGTATCTATGGTTAGATTCAGCGAGGTAGAAACACGTTTCTTCTAAAAGCTGCGTTTGGACATTCCATAGTGGATGGGAGAACAGGCTGTAAAGAGAAATACCTTGCTCTAAAACCAAAACGGAGCTATCTAGCAGAATGGTTGTCAATGTGTGTATTCAACTTCCAGAGTTTAACTGATGTGTGTTTGCAGCAGTTCAGAAACCCTTTCCTGGGAGAATGTAGAAACAGTCATTTCCAGCCCTAGAGACGCATATAAGGGTTTGCAGTAAGAATGCGTTTAAAACACAGAAGACCCGCTTCTTACGAACTCATCTGCTGTGTTTTGGTTCCTTTTAGGAAGTTGCATCTATGGTTAGATTCAGCGAGGTAGGAACACGTTTCTTCTAAAAGCTGCGTTTGGACATTCCAGAGTGGATGGGAGAACAGGCTGTAAAGAGAAATACCTTGCTCTAAAACCAAAACGGAGCTATCTAGCAGAATGGTTGTCAATGTGTGTATTCAACTTCCAGAGTTTAACTGATGTGTGTTTGCAGCAGTTCAGAAACCCTTTCCTGGGAGATTGTAGAAACAGTCATTTCCAGCCCAAGAGACGCATATAAGAGTTTGCAGTAAGATGCGTTTAAAACACAGAAGACCCGCTTCTTACGAACTCATCTGCTGTGTGTTGGTTCCTTTTAGGAAGTTGCATCTATGGTTAGATTCAGCTTGGTAGAAACACGTTTCTTCTAAAAGCTGCGTTTGGACATTCCAGAGTGGATGGGAGAACAGGCTGTAAAGAGAAATACCTTGCTCTAAAACCAAAACGGAGCTATCTAGCAGAATAGTTGTCAATGTGTGTATTCAACTTCCAGAGTTTAACTGATGTGTGTTTGCAGCAGTTCAGAAACCCTTTCCTGGGAGAATGCAGAAACAGTCCTTTCCAGCCCTAGAGACGCATATAAGAGTTAGCAGTAAGAATGCGTTTAAAACACAGAAGACCCGCTTCTTACGAACTCATCTGCTGTGTGTTGGTTCCTTTTAGGAAGTTGCATCTATGGTTAGATTCAGCGAGGAAGAAACAAGTTTCTTCTAAAAGCTGCGTTTGGACATTCCAGGGTGGATGTGAGAACAGGCTGTAAAGAGAAATACCTTGCTCTAAAACCAAAACGGAGCTATCTAGCAGAATGGTTGTCAATGTGTGTATTCAACTTCCAGAGTTTAACTGATGTGTGTTTGCAGCAGTTCAGAAACCCTTTCCTGGGAGAATGCAGAAACAGTCATTTCCAGCCCTAGAGACGCATATAAGAGTTAGCAGTAAGAATGCGTTTAAAACACAGAAGACCCGCTTCTTACGAACTCATCTGCTGTGTGTTGGTTCCTTTTAGGAAGTTGCATCTGTGGTTAGATTCAGCGAGGAAGAAACACGTTTCTTCTAAAAGCTGCGTTTGGACATTCCAGAGTGGAAGGGAGAACAGTCTGTAAAGAGAAATACCTTGCTCTAAAACCAAAACGGAGCTATCTAGCAGAATGGTTGTCAATGTGTGTATTCAACTTCCAGAGTTTAACTGATGTGTGTTTGCAGCAGTTCAGAAACCCTTTCCTGGGAGAATGCAGAAACAGTCATTTCCAGCCCTAGAGACGCATATAAGAGTTAGCAGTAAGAATGCGTTTAAAACACAGAAGACCCGCTTCTTACGAACTCATCTGCTGTGTGTTGGTTCCTTTTAGGAAGTTGCATCTATGGTTAGATTCAGCGAGGAAGAAACACGTTTCTTCTAAAAGCTGCGTTTGGACATTCCAGAGTGGAAGGGAGAACAGTCTGTAAAGAGAAATACCTTGCTCTAAAACCAAAACGGGGCTATCTAGCAGAATGGTTGTCAATGTGTGTATTCAACTTCCAGAGTTAAACTGATGTGTGTTTGCAGCAGTTCAGAAACCCTTTCCTGGGAGAATGCAGAAACAGTCATTTCCAGCCCTAGAGACGCATATAAGAGTTAGCAGTAAGAATGCGTTTAAAACACAGAAGACCCGCTTCTTACGAACTCATCTGCTGTGTGTTGGTTCCTTTTAGGAAGTTGCATCTATGGTTAGATTCAGCGAGGAAGAAACACGTTTCTTCTAAAAGCTGCGTTTGGACATTCCAGAGTGGAAGGGAGAACAGTCTGTAAAGAGAAATACCTTGCTCTAAAACCAAAACGGAGCTATCTAGCAGAATGGTTGTCAATGTGTGTATTCAACTTCCAGAGTTTAACTGATGTGTGTCTGCAGCAGTTCAGAAACCCTTTCCTGGGAGAATGCAGAAACAGTCATTTCCAGCCAGAGAGACGCATATAAGAGTTAGCAGTAAGAATGCGTTTAAAACACAGAAGACCCGCTTCTTACGAACTCATCTGCTGTGTGTTGGTTCCTTTTAGGAAGTTGCATCTATGGTTAGATTCAGCGAGGAAGAAACACGTTTCTCCTAAAAGCTGCGTTTGGACATTCCAGAGTGGATGGGAGAACAGGCTGTAAAGAGAAATACCTTGCTCTAAAACCAAAATGGAGCTATCTAGCAGAATGGTTGTCAATGTGTGTATTCAACTTCCAGAGTTTAACTGATGTGTGTTTGCAGCAGTTCAGAAACCCTTTCCTGGGAGAATGCAGAAACAGTCATTTCCAGCCCTAGAGACGCATATAAGAGTTAGCAGTAAGAATGCGTTTAAAACACAGAAGACCCGCTTCTTACGAACTCATCTGCTGTGTGTTGGTTCCTTTTAGGAAGTTGCATCTATGGTTAGATTCAGCGAGGAAGAGACACGTTTCTTCTAAAAGCTGCGTTTGGACATTCCAGAGTGGATGGGAGAACAGGCTGTAAAGATAAATACCTTGCTCTAAAACCAAAACGGAGCTATCTAGCAGAATGGTTGTCAATGTGTGTATTCAACTTCCAGAGTTTAACTGATGTGTGTTTGCAGCAGTTCAGAAACCCTTTCCTGGGAGAATGCAGAAACAGTCATTTCCAGCCCTAGAGACACATATAAGAGTTAGCAGTAAGAATGCCTTTAAAACACAGAAGACCCGCTTCTTACGAACTCATCTGCTGTGTGTTGGTTCCTTTTAGGAAGTTGCATCTATGTTTAGATTCAGCGAGCTAGGAACACGTTTCTTCTAAAAGTTGCGTTTGGACATTCCAGAGTGGATGGGAGAACAGGCTGTAAAGAGAAATACCTTGCTCTAAAACCAAAACGGAGCTATCTAGCAGAATGGTTGTCAATGTGTGTATTCAACTTCCAGAGTTAAACTGATGTGTGTTTGCAGCAGTTCAGAAACCCTTTCCTGGGAGAATGTAGAAACACTCATTTTCAGCCCTAGAGACGCATATAAGAGTTTGCAGTAAGAATGCGTTTAAAACACAGAAGACCCGCTTCTTACGAACTCATCTGCTGTGTGTTCGTTCCTTTTAGGAAGTTGCATCTATGGTTAGATTCAGCGAGGAAGGAACACGTTTCTTCTAAAAGCTGCGTTTGGACATTCCAGAGTGGATGGGAGAACAGGCTGTAAAGAGAAATACCTTGCTCTAAAAGCAAAACGGAGCTATCTAGCAGAATGGTTGTCAATGTGTGTATTCAACTTCCAGAGTTAAACTGATGTGTGTTTGCAGCAGTTCAGAAACCCTTTCCTGGGAGAATGTAGAAACAGTCACTTCCAGCCCTAGAGACGCATATAAGAGTTTGCAGTAAGAATGCATTTAAAACACAGAAGACCCGCTTCTTACGAACTCATCTGCTGTGTATTTTTTCCTTTCAGGAAGTTGCATCTATGGTTAGATTCAGCGAGGTAGGAACACGTTTCTTCTAAAAGCTGCGTTTGGACATTCCAGAGTGGATGGGAAAACAGGCTGTAAAGAGAAATACCTTGCTCTAAAACCAAAACGGAGCTATCTAGCAGAATGGTTGTCAATGTGTGTATTCAACTTCCAGAGTTAAACTGATGTGTGTTTGCAGCAGTTCAGAAACCCTTTCCTGGGAGAATGTAGAAACAGTCATTTCCAGCCCTAGAGACGCATATAAGAGTTTGCAGTAAGAATGCGTTTAAAACACAGAAGACCCGCTTCTTACGAACTCATCTGCTGTGTGTTGGTTCCTTTTAGGAAGTTGCATCTATGGTTAGATTCAGCGAGGTAGGAACACGTTTCTTTTAAAAGCTGCGTTTGGACATTCCAGAGTGGATGGGAGAACAGGCTGTAAAGAGAAATACCTTGCTCTAAAACCAAAACGGAGCTATCTAGCAGAATGGTTGTCAATGTGTGTATTCAACTTCCAGAGTTAAACTGATGTGTGTTTGCAGCAGTTCAGAAACCCTTTCCTGGGAGAATGTAGAAACAGTCATTTCCAGCCCTAGAGACGCATATAAGAGTTTGCAGTAAGAATGCGTTTAAAACACAGAAGACCCGCTTCTTACGAACTCATCTGCTGTGTGTTGGTTCCTTCTGGGAAGTTGCATCTATGGTTAGATTCAGCGAGGTAGAAACACGTTTCTTCTAAAAGCTGCGTTTGGACATTCCAGAGTGGATGGGAGAACAGGCTGTAAAGAGAAATACCTTGCTCTAAAACCAAAACGGAGCTATCTAGCAGAATGGTTGTCAATGTGTGTATTCAACTTCCAGAGTTATACTGATGTGTGTTTGCAGCAGTTCAGAAACCCTTTCCTGGGAGAATGTAGAAACAGTCATTTCCAGCCCTAGAGACGCATATAAGAGTTTGCAGTAAGAATGCGTTTAAAACACAGAAGACCCGCTTCTTACGAACTCATCTGCTGTGTGTTGGTTCCTTTTAGGAAGTTGCATCTATGGTTAGATTCAGCGAGGTAGGAACACGTTTCTTCTAAAAGCTGCGATTGGACATTCCAGAGTGGATGGGAGAACAGGCTGTAAAGAGAAATACCTTGCTCTAAAACCAAAACGGAGCTATCTAGCAGAATGGTTGTCAATGTGTGTATTCAACTTCCAGAGTTTAACTGATGTGTGTTTGCAGCAGTTCAGAAACCCTTTCCTGGGAGAATGCAGAAACAGTCATTTCCAGCCCTAGAGACGCATATAAGAGTTAGCAGTAAGAATGCGTTTAAAACACAGTAGACCCGCTTCTTACGAACTCATCTGCTGTGTGTTGGTTCCTTTTAGGAAGTTGCATCTATGGTTAGATTCAGCGAGGAAGAGACACGTTTCTTCTAAAAGCTGCGTTTGGACATTCCAGAGTGGATGGGAGAACAGGCTGTAAAGATAAATACCTTGCTCTAAAACCAAAACGGAGCTATCTAGCAGAATGGTTGTCAATGTGTGTATTCAACTTCCAGAGTTTAACTGATGTGTGTTTGCAGCAGTTCAGAAACCCTTTCCTGGGAGAATGCAGAAACAGTCATTTCCAGCCCTAGAGACACATATAAGAGTTAGCAGTAAGAATGCCTTTAAAACACAGAAGACCCGCTTCTTACGAACTCATCTGCTGTGTGTTGGTTCCTTTTAGGAAGTTGCATCTATGTTTAGATTCAGCGAGCTAGGAACACGTTTCTTCTAAAAGCTGCGTTTGGACATTCCAGAGTGGATGGGAGAACAGGCTGTAAAGAGAAATACCTTGCTCTAAAACCAAAACGGAGCTATCTAGCAGAATGGTTGTCAATGTGTGTATTCAACTTCCAGAGTTAAACTGATGTGTGTTTGCAGCAGTTCAGAAACCCTTTCCTGGGAGAATGTAGAAACACTCATTTTCAGCCCTAGAGACGCATATAAGAGTTTGCAGTAAGAATGCGTTTAAAACACAGAAGACCCGCTTCTTACGAACTCATCTGCTGTGTGTTCGTTCCTTTTAGGAAGTTGCATCTATGGTTAGATTCAGCGAGGAAGGAACACGTTTCTTCTAAAAGCTGCGTTTGGACATTCCAGAGTGGATGGGAGAACAGGCTGTAAAGAGAAATACCTTGCTCTAAAAGCAAAACGGAGCTATCTAGCAGAATGGTTGTCAATGTGTGTATTCAACTTCCAGAGTTAAACTGATGTGTGTTTGCAGCAGTTCAGAAACCCTTTCCTGGGAGAATGTAGAAACAGTCACTTCCAGCCCTAGAGACGCATATAAGAGTTTGCAGTAAGAATGCATTTAAAACACAGAAGACCCGCTTCTTACGAACTCATCTGCTGTGTATTTTTTCCTTTCAGGAAGTTGCATCTATGGTTAGATTCAGCGAGGTAGGAACACGTTTCTTCTAAAAGCTGCGTTTGGACATTCCAGAGTGGATGGGAAAACAGGCTGTAAAGAGAAATACCTTGCTCTAAAACCAAAACGGAGCTATCTAGCAGAATGGTTGTCAATGTGTGTATTCAACTTCCAGAGTTAAACTGATGTGTGTTTGCAGCAGTTCAGAAACCCTTTCCTGGGAGAATGTAGAAACAGTCATTTCCAGCCCTAGAGACGCATATAAGAGTTTGCAGTAAGAATGCGTTTAAAACACAGAAGACCCGCTTCTTACGAACTCATCTGCTGTGTGTTGGTTCCTTTTAGGAAGTTGCATCTATGGTTAGATTCAGCGAGGTAGGAACACGTTTCTTTTAAAAGCTGCGTTTGGACATTCCAGAGTGGATGGGAGAACAGGCTGTAAAGAGAAATACCTTGCTCTAAAACCAAAACGGAGCTATCTAGCAGAATGGTTGTCAATGTGTGTATTCAACTTCCAGAGTTAAACTGATGTGTATTTGCAGCAGTTCAGAAACCCTTTCCTGGGAGAATGTAGAAACAGTCATTTCCAGCCCTAGAGACGCATATAAGAGTTTGCAGTAAGAATGCGTTTAAAACACAGAAGACCCGCTTCTTACGAACTCATCTGCTGTGTGTTGGTTCCTTCTGGGAAGTTGCATCTATGGTTAGATTCAGCGAGGTAGAAACACGTTTCTTCTAAAAGCTGCGTTTGGACATTCCAGAGTGGATGGGAGAACAGGCTGTAAAGAGAAATACCTTGCTCTAAAACCAAAACGGAGCTATCTAGCAGAATGGTTGTCAATGTGTGTATTCAACTTCCAGAGTTATACTGATGTGTGTTTGCAGCAGTTCAGAAACCCTTTCCTGGGAGAATGTAGAAACAGTCATTTCCAGCCCTAGAGACGCATATAAGAGTTTGCAGTAAGAATGCGTTTAAAACACAGAAGACCCGCTTCTTACGAACTCATCTGCTGTGTGTTGGTTCCTTTTAGGAAGTTGCATCTATGGTTAGATTCAGCGAGGTAGGAACACGTTTCTTCTAAAAGCTGCGATTGGACATTCCAGAGTGGATGGGAGAACAGGCTGTAAAGAGAAATACCTTGCTCTAAAACCAAAACGGAGCTATCTAGCAGAATGGTTGTCAATGTGTGTATTCAACTTCCAGAGTTTAACTGATGTGTGTTTGCAGCAGTTCAGAAACCCTTTCCTGGGAGAATGTAGAAACAGTCATTTCCAGCCCTAGAGACGCATATAAGTGTTTGCAGTAAGAATGCGTTTAAAACACAGAAGACCCGCTTCTTACGAACTCATCTGCTGTGTGTTGGTTCCTTTTAGGAAGTTGCATCTATGGTTAGATTCAGCGAGGTAATAACACGTTTCTTCTAAAAGCTGCGTTTGGACATTCCAGAGTGGATGGGAGAACAGGCTGTAAAGAGAAATACCTTGCTCTAAAACCAAAACGGAGCTATCTAGCAGAATGGTTGTCAATGTGTGTATTCAACTTCCAGAGTTAAACTGATGTGTGTTTGCAGCAGTTCAGAAACCCTTTCCTGGGAGAATGTAGAAACAATCATTTGCAGCCCTAGAGACGCATATAAGAGTTTGCAGTAAGAATGCGTTTAAAACACAGAAGACCCGCTTCTTACGAACTCATCTGCTGTGTGTTGGTTCCTTTTAGGAAGTTGCATCTATGGTTAGATTCAGCGAGGAAGAAACACGTTTCTTCTAAAAGCTGCGTTTGGACATTCCAGAGTGGAAGGGAGAACAGTCTGTAAAGAGAAATACCTTGCTCTAAAACCAAAACGGGGCTATCTAGCAGAATGGTTGTCAATGTGTGTATTCAACTTCCAGAGTTAAACTGATGTTTGTTTGCAGCAGTTCAGAAACCCTTTCCTGGGAGAATGCAGAAACAGTCATTTCCAGCCCTAGAGACGCATATAAGAGTTTGCAGTAAGAATGCGTTTAAAACACAGAAGACCCGCTTCTTACGAACTCATCTGCTGTGTGTTGGTTCCTTTTAGGAAGTTGCATCTATGGTTAGATTCAGCGAGGAAGAAACACGTTTCTTCTAAAAGCTGCGTTTGGACATTCCAGAGTCGAAGGGAGAACAGTCTGTAAAGAGAAATACCTTGCTCTAAAACCAAAACGGCGCTATCTAGCAGAATGGTTGTCAATGTTTGTATTCAACTTCCAGAGTTTAACTGATGTGTGTTTGCAGCAGTTCAGAAACCCTTTCCTGGGAGAATGCAGAAACAGTCATTTCCAGCCCTAGAGACGCATATAAGAGTTTGCAGTAAGAATGCGTTTAAAACACAGAAGACCCGCTTCTTACGAACTCATCTGCTGTGTGTTGGTTCCTTTTAGGAAGTTGCATCTATGGTTAGATTCAGCGAGGAAGAAACACGTTTCTTCTAAAAGCTGCGTTTGGACATTCCAGAGTGGAAGGGAGAACAGTCTGTAAAGAGAAATACCTTGCTCTAAAACCAAAACGGCGCTATCTAGCAGAATGGTTGTCAATGTGTGTATTCAACTTCCAGAGTTTAACTGATGTGTGTTTGCAGCAGTTCAGAAACCCTTTCCTGGGAGAATGCAGAAACAGTCATTTAGAGCCCTAGAGACGCATATAAGAGTTAGCAGTAAGAATGCGTTTAAAACACAGAAGACCCGCTTCTTACGAACTCATCTGCTGTGTGTTGGTTCCTTTTAGGAAGTTGCATCTATGGTTAGATTCAGCGAGGAAGAAACACGTTTCTTCTAAAAGCTGCGTTTGGACATTCCAGAGTGGAAGGGAGAACAGTCTGTAAAGAGAAATACCTTGCTCTAAAACCAAAACGGAGCTATCTAGCAGAATGGTTGTCAATGTGTGTATTCAACTTCCAGAGTTTAACTGATGTGTGTTTGCAGCAGTTCAGAAACCCTTTCCTGGGAGAATGCAGAAACAGTCATTTCCAGCCCTAAAGACGCATATAAGAGTTAGCAGTAAGAATGCGTTTAAAACACAGAAGACCCGCTTCTTACGAACTCATCTGCTGTGTGTTGGTTCCTTTTAGGAACTTGCATCTATGGTTAGATTCAGCGAGGAAGAAACACGTTTCTTCTAAAAGTTGCGTTTGGACATTCCAGAGTGGATGGGAGAACAGGCTGTAAAGAGAAATACCTTGTTCTAAAACCAAAACGGAGCTATCTAGCAGAATGGTTGTCAATGTGTGTATTCAACTTCCAGAGTTAAACTGATGTGTGTTTGCAGCAGTTCAGAAACCCTTTCCTGGGAGAATGTAGAAACAGTCATTTCCAGCCCTAGAGACGCATATAAGAGTTTGCAGTAAGAATGCGTTTAAAACACAGAAGACCCGCTTCTTACGAACTCATCTGCTGTGTGTTGGTTCCTTTTAGGAAGTTGCATCTATGGTTAGATTCAGCGAGGTAGGAACACGTTTCTTCTAAAAGCTGCGTTTGGACATTTCAGAGTGGATGGGAGAACAGGCTGTAAAGAGAAATACCTTGCTCTAAAACCAGAACGGAGCTATCTAGCAGAATGGTTGTCAATGTGTGTATTCAACTTCCAGAGTTAAACTGATGTGTGTTTGCAGCAGTTCAGAAACCCTTTCCTGGGAGAATGTAGAAACAGTCATTTCCATCCCTAGAGACGCATATAAGAGTTTGCAGTAAGAATGCGTTTAAAACACAGAAGACCCGCTTCTTACGAACTCATCTGCTGTGTGTTGGTTCCTTTTAGGAAGTTGCATCTATGGTTAGATTCAGCTTGGTAGAAACACGTTTCTTCTAAAAGCTGCGTTTGGACATTCCAGAGTGGATGGGAGAACAGGCTGTAAAGAGAAATACCTTGCTCTAAAACCAAAACGGAGCTATCTAGCAGAATGGTTGTCAATGTGTGTATTCAACTTCCAGTGTTTAAATGATGTGTTTTTGCAGCAGTTCAGAAACCCTTTCCTGGGAGAATGTAGAAACAGTCATTTCCAGCCCTAGAGACGCATATAAGAGTTTGCAGTAAGAATGCGTTTAAAACACAGAAGACCCGCTTCTTACGAACTCATCTGCTGTGTGTTGGTTCCTTTTAGGAAGTTGCATCTATGGTTAGATTCAGCGAGGTAGGAACACGTTTCTTCTAAAAGCTGCGTTTGGACATTCCAGAGTGGATGGGAGAACAGGCTGTAAAGAGAAATACCTTGCTCTAAAACCAAAACGGAGCTATCTAGCAGAATGGTTGTCAATGTGTGTATTCAACTTCCAGAGTTAAACTGATGTGTGTTTGCAGCAGTTCAGAAACCCTTTCCTGGGAGAATGTAGACACAGTCATTTCCAGCCCTAGAGACGCATATAAGAGTTTGCAGTAAGAATGCGTTTAAAACACAGAAGACCCGCTTCTTACGAACTCATCTGCTGTGTGTTGGTTCCTTTTAGGAAGTTGCATCTATGGTTAGATTCAGCGAGGTAGGAACACGTTTCTTCTAAAAGCTGCGTTTGGACATTTCAGAGTGGATGGGAGAACAGGCTGTAAAGAGAAATACCTTGCTCTAAAACCAAAACGGAGCTATCTAGCAGAATGGTTGTCAATGTGTGTATTCAACTTCCAGAGTTAAACTGATGTGTGTTTGCAGCAGTTCAGAAACCATTTCCTGGGAGAATGTAGAAACAGTCTTTTCCAGCCCTAGAGACGCATATAAGAGTTTGCAGTAAGAATGCGTTTAAAACACAGAAGACCCGCTTCTTACGAACTCATCTGCTGTGTGTTGGTTCCTTTTAGGAAGTTGCATCTATGGTTAGATTCAGCGAGGTAGAAACACGTTTCTTCTAAAAGCTGCGTTTGGACATTCCAGAGTGGATGGGAGAACAGGCTGTAAAGAGAAATACCTTGCTCTAAAACCAAAACGGAGCTATCTAGCAGAATGGTTGTCAATGTGTGTATTCAACTTCCAGAGTTAAACTGATGTGTGTTTGCAGCAGTTCAGAAACCCTTTCCTGGGAGAATGCAGAAACAGTCATTTCCAGCCCTAGAGACGCATATAAGAGTTTGCAGTAAGAATGCGTTTAAAACACAGAAGACCCGCTTCTTACGAACTCATCTGCTGTGTGTTGGTTCCTTTTAGGAAGTTGCATCTATGGTTAGATTCAGCGAGGTAGAAACACGTTTCTTCTAAAAGCTGCGTTTGGACATTCCAGAGTGGATGGGAGAACAGGCTGTAAAGAGAAATACCTTGCTCTAAAACCAAAACGGAGCTATCTAGCAGAATGGTTGTCAATGTGTGTATTCAACTTTCAGAGTTAAACTGATGTGTGTTTGCAGCAGTTCAGAAACCCTTTCCTGGGAGAATGTAGAAACAGTCATTTCCAGCCCTAGAGACGCATATAAGAGTTTGCAGTAAGAATGCGTTTAAAACACAGAAGACCCGCTTACTGCGAACTCATCTGCTGTGTGTTGGTTCCTTTTAGGAAGTTGCATCTATGGTTAGATTCAGCGAGGTAGGAACACGTTTCTTCTAAAAGCTGTGTTTGGACATTCCAGAGTGGATGGGAGAACAGGCTGTAAAGAGAAATACCTTGCTCTAAAACCAAAACGGAGCTATCTAGCAGAATGGTTGTCAATGTGTGTATTCAACTTCCAGAGTTAAACTGATGTGTGTTTGCAGCAGTTCAGAAACCCTTTCCTGGGAGAATGTAGAAACAGTCATTTCCAGCCCTAGAGACGCATATAAGAGTTTGCAGTAAGAATGCGTTTAAAACTCAGAAGACCCGCTTCTTACGAACTCATCTGCTGTGTGTTGCTTCCTTTTAGGAAGTTGTATCTATGGTTAGATTCAGCGAGGTAGAAACACGTTTCTTCTAAAAGCTGCGTTTGGACATTCCATAGTGGATGGGAGAACAGGCTGTAAAGAGAAATACCTTGCTCTAAAACCAAAACGGAGCTATCTAGCAGAATGGTTGTCAATGTGTGTATTCAACTTCCAGAGTTTAACTGATGTGTGTTTGCAGCAGTTCAGAAACCCTTTCCTGGGAGAATGTAGAAACAGTCATTTCCAGCCCTAGAGACGCATATAAGGGTTTGCAGTAAGAATGCGTTTAAAACACAGAAGACCCGCTTCTTACGAACTCATCTGCTGTGTTTTGGTTCCTTTTAGGAAGTTGCATCTATGGTTAGATTCAGCGAGGTAGGAACACGTTTCTTCTAAAAGCTGCGTTTGGACATTCCAGAGTGGATGGGAGAACAGGCTGTAAAGAGAAATACCTTGCTCTAAAACCAAAACGGAGCTATCTAGCAGAATGGTTGTCAATGTGTGTATTCAACTTCCAGAGTTAAACTGATGTGTGTTTGCAGCAGTTCAGAAACCCTTTCCTGGGAGATTGTAGAAACAGTCATTTCCAGCCCAAGAGACGCATATAAGAGTTTGCAGTAAGATGCGTTTAAAACACAGAAGACCCGCTTCTTACGAACTCATCTGCTGTGTGTTGGTTCCTTTTAGGAAGTTGCATCTATGGTTAGATTCAGCTTGGTAGAAACACGTTTCTTCTAAAAGCTGCGTTTGGACATTCCAGAGTGGATGGGAGAACAGGCTGTAAAGAGAAATACCTTGCTATATAACCAAAACGGAGCTATCTAGCAGAATGGTTGTCAATGTGTGTATTCAACTTCCAGTGTTTAAATGATGTGTTTTTGCAGCAGTTCAGAAACCCTTTCCTGGGAGAATGTAGAAACAGTCATTTCCAGCCCTAGAGACGCATATAAGAGTTTGCAGTAAGAATGCGTTTAAAACACAGAAGACCCGCTTCTTACGAACTCATCTGCTGTGTGTTGGTTCCTTTTAGGAAGTTGCATCTATGGTTAGATTCAGCGAGGTAGGAACACATTTCTTCTAAAAGCTGCGTTTGGACATTCCAGAGTGGATGGGAGAACAGGCTGTAAAGAGAAATACCTTGCTCTAAAACCAAAACGGAGCTATCTAGCAGAATGGTTGTCAATGTGTGTATTCAACTTCCAGAGTTAAACTGATGTGTGTTTGCAGCAGTTCAGAAACCCTTTCCTGGGAGAATGTAGACACAGTCATTTCCAGCCCTAGAGACGCATATAAGAGTTTGCAGTAAGAATGCGTTTAAAACACAGAGGACCCGCTTCTTACGAACTCATCTGCTGTGTGTTGGTTCCCTTTAGGAAGTTGCATCTATGGTTAGATTCAGCGAGGTAGGAACACGTTTCTTCTAAAAGCTGCGTTTGGACATTCCAGAGTGGATGGGAGAACAGGCTGTAAAGAGAAATACCTTGCTCTAAAACCAAAACGGAGCTATCTAGCAGAATGGTTGTCAATGTGTGTATTCAACTTCCAGAGTTAAACTGATGTGTGTTTGCAGCAGTTCAGAAACCCTTTCCTGGGAGAATGTAGAAACAGTCATTTCCAGCCCTAGAGACGCATATAAGAGTTTGCAGTAAGAATGCGTTTAAAACACAGAAGACCCGCTTCCTGCGAACTCATCTGCTGTGTGTTGGTTCCTTTTAGGAAGTTGCATCTATGGTTAGATTCAGCGAGGTAGGAACACGTTTCTTCTAAAAGCTGTGTTTGGACATTCCATAGTGGATGGGAGAACAGGCTGTAAAGAGAAATACCTTGCTCTAAAACCAAAACGGAGCTATCTAGCAGAATGGTTGTCAATGTGTGTATTCAACTTCCAGAGTTAAACTGATGTGTGTTTGCAGCAGTTCAGAAACCCTTTCCTGGGAGAATGTAGAAACAGTCATTTCCAGCCCTAGAGACGCATATAAGAGTTAGCAGTAAGAATGCGTTTAAAACACAGAAGACCAGCTTCTTACGAACTCATCTTCTGTGTGTTGGTTCCTTCTGGGAAGTTACATCTATGGTTAGATTCAGCGAGGTAGAAACACGTTTCTTCTAAAAGCTGCGTTTGGACATTTCAGAGTGGATGGGAGAACAGGCTGTAAAGAGAAATACCTTGCTCTAAAACCAAAACGGAGCTATCTAGCAGAATGGTTGTCAATGTGTGTATTCAACTTCCAGAGTTAAACTGATGTTTGTTTATAGCAGTTCAGAAACCCTTTCCTGGGAGAATGTAGAAACAGTCATTTCCAGCCCTAGAGACGCATATAAGAGTTAGCAGTAAGAATGCGTTTAAAACACAGAAGACCCGCTTCTTACGAACTCATCTGCTGTGTGTTGGTTCCCTTTAGGAAGTTGCATCTATGGTTAGATTCAGCGAGGTAGGAACACGTTTCTTCTAAAAGCTGCGTTTGGACATTCCAGAGTGGATGGGAGAACAGGCTGTAAAGAGAAATACCTTGCTCTAAAACCAAAACGGAGCTATCTAGCAGAATGGTTGTCAATGTGTGTATTCAACTTCCAGAGTTAAACTGATGTGTGTTTGCAGCAGTTCAGAAACCCTTTCCTGGGAGAATGTAGAAACAGTCATTTCCAGCCCTAGAGACGCATATAAGAGTTTGCAGTAAGAATGCGTTTAAAACTCAGAAGACCCGCTTCTTACGAACTCATCTGCTGTGTGTTGGTTCCTTTTAGGAAGTTGCATCTATGGTTAGATTCAGCGATGTAGGAACACGTTTCTTCTAAAAGCTGCGTTTGGACATTCCAGAGTGGATGGGAGAACAGGCTGTAAAGAGAAATACCTTGCTCAAAAACCATAACGGAGCTATCTAGCAGAATGGTTGTCAATGTGTGTATTCAACTTCCAGAGTTAAACTGATGTGTGTTTGCAGCAGTTCAGAAACCCTTTCCTGGGAGAATGTAGAAACAGTCATTTCCAGCCCTAGAGACGCATATAAGAGTTAGCAGTAAGAATGCGTTTAAAACACAGAAGACCCGCTTCTTACGAACTCATCTACTGTGTGTTGGTTCCCTTTAGGAAGTTGCATCTATGGTTAGATTCAGCGAGGTAGGAACACGTTTCTTCTAAAAGCTGCGTTTGGACATTCCAGAGTGGATGGGAGAACAGGCTGTAAAGAGAAATACCTTGCTCTAAAACCAAAACGGAGCTATCTAGCAGAATGGTTGTCAATGTGTGTATTCAACTTCCAGAGTTAAACTGATGTGTGTTTGCAGCAGTTCAGAAACCCTTTCCTGGGAGAATGTGGAAACAGTCATTTCCAGCCCTAGAGACGAATATAAGAGTTTGCAGTAAGAATGCGTTTAAAACACAGAAGACTCGCTTCTTACGAACTCATCTGCTGTGTGTTGGTTCCTTTTAGGAAGTTGCATCTATGGTTAGATTCAGCGAGGTAGAAACACGTTTCTTCTAAAAGCTGGGTTTGGACATTCCAGAGTGGATGGGAGAACAGGCTGTAAAGAGAAATACCTTGCTCTAAATCCAAAACGGAGCTATCTAGCAGAATGGTTGTCAATGTGTGTATTCAACTTCCAGAGATAAACTGATGTATGCTTGCCGCAGTTCAGAAACCCTTTCCTGGGAGAATGTAGAAACAGTCATTTCTAGTCCTAGAGACGCATATAAGAGTTAGCAGTAAGAATGCGTTTAAAACACAGAAGACCCGCTTCTTACGAACTCATCTGCTGTGTGTTGGTTCCTTTTAGGAAGTTGCATCTATGGTGAGATTCAGCGAGGTAGGAACACGTTTCTTCTAAAAGCTGGGTTTGGACATTCCAGAGTGGATGGGAGAACAGGCTGTAAAGAGAAATACCTTGCTCTAAAACCAAAACGGAGCTATCTAGCAGAATGGTTGTCAATGTGTGTATTCAACTTCCAGAGTTAAACTGATGTGTGTTTGCAGCAGTTCAGAAACCCTTTCCTGGGAGAATGTAGAAACAGTCATTTCCAGCCCTAGAGACGCATATAAGAGTTAGCAGTAAGAATGCGTTTAAAACACAGAAGACCCGCTTCTTACGAACTCATCTGCTGTGTGTTGGTTCCTTTTAGGAAGTTGCATCTATGGTTAGATTCAGCGAGGTAGGAACACGTTTCTTCTAAAAGCTGGGTTTGGACATTCCAGAGTGGATGGGAGAACAGGCTGTAAAGAGAAATACCTTGCTCTAAAACCAAAACGGAGCTATCTATCAGAATGGTTGTCAATGTGTGTATTCAACTTCCAGAGTTAAACTGATGTGTGTTTGCAGCAGTTCAGAAACCCTTTCCTGGGAGAATGTAGAAACAGTCATTTCCAGCCCTAGAGACGCATATAAGAGTTAGCAGTAAGAATGCGTTTAAAACACAGAAGACCCGCTTCATACGAACTCATCTGCTGTGTGTTTGTTCCTTTTAGGAAGTTGCATCTATGGTTATATTCAGCGATGTAGGAACACGTTTCTTCTAAAGGCTGGGTTTGGACATTCCAGAGTGGATGGGAGAACAGGCTGTAAAGAGAAATACCTTGCTCTAAAACCAAAACGGAGCTATCTAGCAGAATGGTTGTCAATGTGTGTATTCAACTTCCTGAGTTAAACTGATGTGTGTTTGCAGCAGTTCAGAAACCCTTTCCTGGTAGAATGTAGAAACAGTCATTTCCAGCACTAGAGACGCATATAAGAGTTAGCAGTAAGAATGCGTTTAAAACACAGAAGACCCGCTTCTTACGAACTCATCTGCTGTGTGTTGGTTCCCTTTAGGACGTTGCATCTATGGTTAGATTCAGCGAGGTAGGAACACGTTTCTTCTAAAAGCTGCGTTTGGACATTACAGAGTGGATGGGAGAACAGGCTGTAAAGAGAAATACCTTGCTCTAAAACCAAAACGGAGCTATCTAGCAGAATGGTTGTCAATGTGTGTATTCAACTTCCGGAGTTAAACGGATGTGTGTTTGCAGCAGTTCAGAAACCCTTTCCTGGGAGAATGTAGAAACAGTCATTTCCAGCCCTAGAGACGCATATAAGAGTTTGCAGTAAGAATGCGTTTAAAACTCAGAAGACCCGCTTCTTACGAACTCATCTGCTGTGTGTTGGTTCCTTTTAGGAAGTTGCATCTATGGTTAGATTCAGCGATGTAGGAACACGTTTCTTCTAAAAGCTGCGTTTGGACATTCCAGAGTGGATGAGAGAACAGGCTGTAAAGAGAAATACCTTGCTCAAAAACCAAAACGGAGCTATCTAGCAGAATGGTTGTCAATGTGTGTATTCAACTTCCAGAGTTAAACTGATGTGTGTTTGCAGCAGTTCAGAAACCCTTTCCTGGGAGAATGTAGAAACAGTCATTTCCAGCCCTAGAGACGCATATAAGAGTTAGCAGTAAGAATGCGTTTAAAACACAGAAGACCCGCTTCTTACGAACTCATCTGCTGTGTGTTGGTTCCCTTTAGGAAGTTGCATCTATGGTTAGATTCAGCGAGGTAGGAACACGTTTCTTCTAAAAGCTGCGTTTGGACATTCCAGAGTGGATGGGAGAACAGGCTGTAAAGAGAAATACCTTGCTATATAACCAAAACGGAGCTATCTAGCAGAATGGTTGTCAATGTGTGTATTCAACTTCCAGAGTTAAACTGATGTGTGTTTGCAGCAGTTCAGAAACCCTTTCCTGGGAGAATGTAGAAACAGTCATTTCCAGCCCTAGAGACGCATGTAAGAGTTAGCAGTAAGAATGCGTTTAAAACACAGAAGACCCGCTTCATACGAACTCATCTGCTGTGTGTTGGTTCCTTTTAGGAAGTTGCATCTATGGTTATATTCAGCGAGGTAGGAACACGTTTCTTCTAAAAGCTGGGTTTGGACATTCCAGAGTCGATGGGAGAACAGGCTGTAAAGAGAAATACCTTGCTCTAAAACCAAAACGGAGCTATCTAGCGGAATGGTTGTCAATGTGTGTATTCAACTTCCTGATTTAAACTGATGTGTGTTTGCAGCAGTTCAGAAACCCTTTCCCGGGAGAATGTAGAAACAGTCATTTCCAGCCCTAGAGACGCATATAAGAGTTAGCAGTAAGAATGCGTTTAAAACACAGAAGACCCGCTTCTTACGAACTCATCTGCTGTGTGTTGGTTCCTTTTAGGAAGTTGCATCTATGGTTAGATTCAGCGAGGTAGGAACACGTTTCATCTAAAAGCTGCGTTTGGACATTCCAGAGTGGATGGGAGAACAGGCTGTAAAGATAAATACCTTGCTCTAAAACCAAAACGGAGCTATCTAGCAGAATGGTTGTCAATGTGTGTATTCAACTTCGAGAGTTAAACTGATGTGTGTTTGCAGCAGTTCAGAAACCCTTTCCTGGGAGAATGTAGAAACTGTCATTTCCAGCCCTAGAGACGCATATAAGAGTTTGCAGTAAGAATGCGTTTAAAACACAGAAGACCCGCCTCTTACGAACTCATCTGCTGTGTGTTGGTTCCTTTTAGGAAGTTGCATCTATGGTTAAATTCAGCGAGGTAGAAACACGTTTCTTCTAAAAGCTGCGTTTGGACATTCCAGAGTGGATGGGAGAACAGGCTGTAAAGAGAAATACCTTGCTATATAACCAAAACAGAGCTATCTAGCAGAATGGTTGTCAATGTGTGTATTCAACTTCCAGAGTTAAACTGATGTGTGTTTGCAGCAGTTCAGAAACCCTTTCCTGGGAGAATGTAGAAACAGTCATTTCCAGCCCTAGAGACGCATATAAGAGTTAGCAGTAAGAACGCGTTTAAAACACAGAAGACCCGCTTCTTACGAACTCATCTGCTGTGTGTTTGTTCCTTTTAGGAAGCTGCATCTATGGTTAAATTCAGCGAGGTAGAAACACGTTTCTTCTATAAGCTGCATTTGGACATTCCAGAGTGGATGGGAGAACAGGCTGTAAAGAGAAATACCTTGCTATGTAACCGAAACAGAGCTATCTAGCAGAATGGTTGTCAATGTGTGTATTCAACTTCCAGAGTTAAACTGATGTGTGTTTGCAGCAGTTCAGAAACCCTTTCCTGGGAGAATGTAGAAACAGTCATTTCCAGCCCTAGAGACGCATATAAGAGTTAGCAGTAAGAATGCGTTTAAAACACAGAAGACCCGCTTCTTACGAACTCATCTGCTGTGTGTTTGTTCCTTTTAGGAAGTTGCATCTATGGTTAAATTCAGCGAGGTAGAAACACGTTTCTTCTAAAAGCTGCGTTTGGACATTCCAGAGTGGATGGGAGAACAGGCTGTAAAGAGAAATACCTTGCTATATAACCAAAACGGAGCTATCTAGCAGAATGGTTGTCAATGTGTGTATTCAACTTCAAGAGTTAAACTGATGTATGTTTGCAGCAGTTCAGAAACCCTTTCCTGGGAGAATGTAGAAACAGTCATTTCCAGCCCTAGAGACGCATATAAGAGTTTGCAGTAAGAATGCGTTTAAAACACAGAAGACCCGCTTCTTACGAACTCATCTGCTGTGTGTTGGTTCCTTTTAGGAAGTTGCATCTATGGTTAGATTCAGCGAGGTAGGAACACGTTTCTTCTAAAAGCTGCGTTTGGACATTCCAGAGTGGATGGGAGAACAGGCTGTAAAGAGAAATACCTTGCTCTAAAACCAAAACGGAGCTATCTAGCAGAATGGTTGTCAATGTGTGTATTCAACTTCCAGAGTTAAACTGATGTGTGTTTGCAGCAGTTCAGAAACCCTTTCCTGGGAGAATGTAGAAACAGTCATTTCCAGCCCTAGAGACGCATATAAGAGTTTGCAGTAAGAATGCGTTTAAAACACAGAAGACCCGCTTCTTACGAACTCATCTGCTGTGTGTTGGTTCCCATTAGGAAGTTGCATCTATGGTTAGATTCAGCGAGGTAGGAACACGTTTCTTCTAAAAGCTGCGTTTGGACATTCCAGAGTGGATGGGAGAACAGGCTGTAAAGAGAAATACCTTGCTCTAAAACCAAAACGGAGCTATCTAGCAGAATGGTTGTCAATGTGTGTATTCAACTTCCAGAGTTAAACTGATGTGTGTTTGCAGCAGTTCAGAAACCCTTTCCTGGGAGAATGTAGAAACAGTCATTTCCAGCCCTAGAGACGCATATAAGAGTTAGCAGTAAGAACGCGTTTAAAACACAGAAGACCCGCTTCTTACGAACTCATCTGCTGTGTGTTTGTTCCTTTTAGGAAGCTGCATCTATGGTTAAATTCAGCGAGGTAGAAACACGTTTCTTCTAAAAGCTGCATTTGGACATTCCAGAGTGGATGGGAGAACAGGCTGTAAAGAGAAATACCTTGCTATATAACCAAAACAGAGCTATCTAGCAGAATGGTTGTCAATGTGTGTATTCAACTTCCAGAGTTAAACTGATGTGTGTTTGCAGCAGTTCAGAAACCCTTTCCTGGGAGAATGTAGAAACAGTCATTTCCAGCCCTAGAGACGCATATAAGAGTTAGCAGTAAGAATGCGTTTAAAACACAGAAGACCCGCTTCTTACGAACTCATCTGCTGTGTGTTTGTTCCTTTTAGGAAGTTGCATCTATGGTTAAATTCAGCGAGGTAGAAACACGTTTCTTCTAAAAGCTGCGTTTGGACATTCCAGAGTTGATGGGAGAACAGGCTGTAAAGAGAAATACCTTGCTATATAACCAAAACGGAGCTATCTAGCAGAATGGTTGTCAATGTGTGTATTCAACTTCAAGAGTTAAACTGATGTATGTTTGCAGCAGTTCAGAAACCCTTTCCTGGGAGAATGTAGAAACAGTCATTTCCAGCCCTAGAGACGCATATAAGAGTTTGCAGTAAGAATGCGTTTAAAACACAGAAGACCCGCTTCTTACGAACTCATCTGCTGTGTGTTGGTTCCTTTTAGGAAGTTGCATCTATGGTTAGATTCAGCGAGGTAGGAGCACGTTTCTTCTAAAAGCTGCGTTTGGACATTCCAGAGTGGATGGGAGAACAGGCTGTAAAGAGAAATACCTTGCTCTAAAACCAAAACGGAGCTATCTAGCAGAATGGTTGTCAATGTGTGTATTCAACTTCCAGAGTTAAACTGATGTGTGTTTGCAGCAGTTCAGAAACCCTTTCTTGGGAGAATGTAGAAACAGTCATTTCCAGCCCTAGAGACGCATATAATAATTTGCAGTAAGAATGCGTGTAAAACACAGAAGGCCCGCTTCTTACGAACTCATCTGCTGTGTGTTTGTTCCTTTTAGGAAGCTGCATCTATGGTTAAATTCAGCGAGGTAGAAACACATTTCTTCTAAAAGCTGCGTTTGGACATTCCAGAGTGGATGGGAGAACAGGCTGTAAAGAGAAATACCTTGCTATATAACCAAAACGGAGCTATCTATCAGAATGGTTGTCAATGTGTGTATTCAACTTCAAGAGTTAAACTGATGTATGTTTGCAGCAGTTCAGAAACCCTTTCCTGGGAGAATGTAGAAACAGTCATTTCCAGCCCTAGAGACGCATATAAGAGTTTGCAGTAAGAATGCGTTTAAAACACAGAAGACCCGCTTCTTACGAACTCATCTGCTGTGTGTTGGTTCCTTTTAGGAAGTTGCATCTATGGTTAGATTCAGCGAGGTAGGAACACGTTTCTTCTAAAAGCTGCGTTTGGACATTCCAGAGTGGATGGGAGAACAGGCTGTAAAGAGAAATACCTTGCTCTAAAACCAAAACGGAGCTATCTAGCAGAATGGTTGTCAATGTGTGTATTCAACTTCCAGAGTTAAACTGAGGTGTGTTTGCAGCAGTTCAGAAACCCTTTCCTGGGAGAATGTAGAAACAGTCATTTCCAGCCCTAGAGATGCATATAAGAGTTAGCAGTAAGAATGCGTTTAAAACACAGAAGACCCGCTTCTTACGAACTCATCTGCTGTGTGTTGGTTCCCTTTAGGAAGTTGCATCTATGGTTAGATTCAGCGAGGTAGGAACACGTTTCTTCTAAAAGCTGCGTTTGGACATTCCAGAGTGGATGGGAGAACAGGCTGTAAAGAGAAATACCTTGCTCTAAAACCAAAACGGAGCTATCTAGCAGAATGGTTGTCAATGTGTGTATTCAACTTCCAGAGTTAAACTGATGTGTGTTTGCAGCAGTTCAGAAACCCTTTCCTGGGAGAATGTAGAAACAGTCATTTCCAGCCCTAGAGACGCATATAAGAGTTAGCAGTAAGAATGCGTTTAAAACACAGAAGACCCGCTTCTTACGAACTCATCTGCTGTGTGTTGGTTCCTTTTAGGAAGTTGCATCTATGGTTAGATTCAGCGAGGTAGGAACACGTTTCATCTAAAAGCTGCGTTTGGACATTCCAGAGTGGATGGGAGAACAGGCTGTAAAGAGAAATACCTTGCTCTAAAACCAAAACGGAGCTATCTAGCAGAATGGTTGTCAATGTGTGTATTCAACTTCCAGAGTTAAACTGATGTGTGTTTGCAGCAGTTCAGAAACCCTTTCCTGGGAGAATGTAGAAACTGTCATTTCCAGCCCTAGAGACGCATGTAAGAGTTTGCAGTAAGAATGCGTTTAAAACACAGAAGACCCGCCTCTTAGGAACTCATCTGCTGTGTGTTGGTTCCTTTTAGGAAGTTGCATCTATGGTTAAATTCAGCGAGGTAGAAACACGTTTCTTCTAAAAGCTGCGTTTGGACATTCCAGAGTGGATGGGAGAACAGGCTGTAAAGAGAAATACCTTGCTATATAACCAAAACAGAGCTATCTAGCAGAATGGTTGTCAATGTGTGTATTCAACTTCCAGAGTTAAACTGATGTGTGTTTGCAGCAGTTCAGAAACCCTTTCCTGGGAGAATGTAGAAACAGTCATTTCCAGCCCTAGAGACGCATGTAAGAGTTAGCAGTAAGAATGCGTTTAAAACACAGAAGACCCGCTTCATACGAACTCATCTGCTGTGTGTTGGTTCCTTTTAGGAAGTTGCATCTATGGTTATATTCAGCGAGGTAGGAATACGTTTCTTCTAAAAGCTGGATTTGGACATTCCAGAGTCGATGGGAGAACAGGCTGTAAAGAGAAATACCTTGCTATATAACCAAAACGGAGCTATCTAGCGGAATGGTTGTCAATGTGTGTATTCAACTTCAAGAGTTAAACTGATGTGTGTTTGCAGCAGTTCAGAAACCCCTTCCTGGGAGAATGTAGAAACAGTCATTTCCAGCCCTAGAGACGCATATAAGAGTTTGCAGTAAGAATGCGTTTAAAACACAGAAGACCCGCTTCTTACGAACTCATCTGCTGTGTGTTTGTTCCTTTTAGGAAGTTGCATCTATGGTTAAATTCAGCGAGGTAGAAACACGTTTCTTCTAAAAGCTGCGTTTGGACATTCCAGAGTTGATGGGAGAACAGGCTGTAAAGAGAAATACCTTGCTATATAACCAAAACGGAGCTATCTAGCAGAATGGTTGTCAATGTGTGTATTCAACTTCAAGAGTTAAACTGATGTATGTTTGCAGCAGTTCAGAAACCCTTTCCTGGGAGAATGTAGAAACAGTCATTTCCAGCCCTAGAGACGCATATAAGAGTTTGCAGTAAGAATGCGTTTAAAACACAGAAGACCCGCTTCTTACGAACTCATCTGCTGTGTGTTGGTTCCTTTTAGGAAGTTGCATCTATGGTTAGATTCAGCGAGGTAGGAACACGTTTCTTCTAAAAGCTGCGTTTGGACATTCCAGAGTGGATGGGAGAACAGGCTGTAAAGAGAAATACCTTGCTCTAAAACCAAAACGGAGCTATCTAGCAGAATGGTTGTCAATGTGTGTATTCAACTTCCAGAGTTAAACTGATGTGTGTTTGCAGCAGTTCAGAAACCCTTTCTTGGGAGAATGTAGAAACAGTCATTTCCAGCCCTAGAGACGCATATAATAATTTGCAGTAAGAATGCGTGTAAAACACAGAAGGCCCGCTTCTTACGAACTCATCTGCTGTGTGTTTGTTCCTTTTAGGAAGCTGCATCTATGGTTAAATTCAGCGAGGTAGAAACACATTTCTTCTAAAAGCTGCGTTTGGACATTCCAGAGTGGATGGGAGAACAGGCTGTAAAGAGAAATACCTTGCTATATAACCAAAACAGAGCTATCTAGCAGAATGGTTGTCAATGTGTGTATTCAACTTCCAGAGTTAAACTGATGTGTGTTTGCAGCAGTTCAGAAACCCTTTCCTGGGAGAATGCAGAAACAGTCATTTCCAACCCTAGAGACGCATATAAGAGTTAGCAGTAAGAATGCGTTTAAAACACAGAAGACCCGCTTCTTACGAACTCATCTGCTGTGTGTTTGTTCCTTTTAGGAAGTTGCATCTATGGTTAAATTCAGCGAGGTAGAAACACGTTTCTTCTAAAAGCTGCGTTTGGACATTCCAGAGTGGATGGGAGAACAGGCTGTAAAGAGAAATACCTTGCTATATAACCAAAACGGAGCTATCTATCAGAATGGTTCTCAATGTGTGTATTCAACTTCAAGAGTTAAACTGATGTATGTTTGCAGCAGTTCAGAAACCCTTTCCTGGGAGAATGTAGAAACAGTCATTTCCAGCCCTAGAGACGCATATAAGAGTTTGCAGTAAGAATGCGTTTAAAACACAGAAGACCCGCTTCTTACGAACTCATCTGCTGTGTGTTGGTTCCTTTTAGGAAGTTGCATCTATGGTTAGATTCAGCGAGGTAGGAACACGTTTCTTCTAAAAGCTGCGTTTGGACATTCCAGAGTGGATGGGAGAACAGGCTGTAAAGAGAAATACCTTGCTCTAAAACCAAAACGGAGCTATCTAGCAGAATGGTTGTCAATGTGTGTATTCAACTTCCAGAGTTAAACTGAGGTGTGTTTGCAGCAGTTCAGAAACCCTTTCCTGGGAGAATGTAGAAACAGTCATTTCCAGCCCTAGAGATGCATATAAGAGTTAGCAGTAAGAATGCGTTTAAAACACAGAAGACCCGCTTCTTACGAACTCATCTGCTGTGTGTTGGTTCCCTTTAGGAAGTTGCATCTATGGTTAGATTCAGCGAGGTAGGAACACGTTTCTTCTAAAAGCTGCGTTTGGACATTCCAGAGTGGATGGGAGAACAGGCTGTAAAGAGAAATACCTTGCTCTAAAACCAAAACGGAGCTATCTAGCAGAATGGTTGTCAATGTGTGTATTCAACTTCCAGAGTTAAACTGATGTGTGTTTGCAGCAGTTCAGAAACCCTTTCCTGGGAGAATGTAGAAACAGTCATTTCCAGCCCTAGAGACGCATATAAGAGTTAGCAGTAAGAATGCGTTTAAAACACAGAAGACCCGCTTCTTACGAACTCATCTGCTGTGTGTTGGTTCCTTTTAGGAAGTTGCATCTATGGTTAGATTCAGCGAGGTAGGAACACGTTTCATCTAAAAGCTGCGTTTGGACATTCCAGAGTGGATGGGAGAACAGGCTGTAAAGAGAAATACCTTGCTCTAAAACCAAAACGGAGCTATCTAGCAGAATGGTTGTCAATGTGTGTATTCAACTTCCAGAGTTAAACTGATGTGTGTTTGCAGCAGTTCAGAAACCCTTTCCTGGGAGAATGTAGAAACTGTCATTTCCAGCCCTAGAGACGCATGTAAGAGTTTGCAGTAAGAATGCGTTTAAAACACAGAAGACCCGCCTCTTAGGAACTCATCTGCTGTGTGTTGGTTCCTTTTAGGAAGTTGCATCTATGGTTAAATTCAGCGAGGTAGAAACACGTTTCTTCTAAAAGCTGCGTTTGGACATTCCAGAGTGGATGGGAGAACAGGCTGTAAAGAGAAATACCTTGCTATATAACCAAAACAGAGCTATCTAGCAGAATGGTTGTCAATGTGTGTATTCAACTTCCAGAGTTAAACTGATGTGTGTTTGCAGCAGTTCAGAAACCCTTTCCTGGGAGAATGTAGAAACAGTCATTTCCAGCCCTAGAGACGCATGTAAGAGTTAGCAGTAAGAATGCGTTTAAAACACAGAAGACCCGCTTCATACGAACTCATCTGCTGTGTGTTGGTTCCTTTTAGGAAGTTGCATCTATGGTTATATTCAGCGAGGTAGGAATACGTTTCTTCTAAAAGCTGGATTTGGACATTCCAGAGTCGATGGGAGAACAGGCTGTAAAGAGAAATACCTTGCTATATAACCAAAACGGAGCTATCTAGCGGAATGGTTGTCAATGTGTGTATTCAACTTCAAGAGTTAAACTGATGTGTGTTTGCAGCAGTTCAGAAACCCTTTCCTGGGAGAATGTAGAAACAGTCATTTCCAGCCCTAGAGACGCATATAAGAGTTTGCAGTAAGAATGCGTTTAAAACACAGAAGACACGCTTCTTACGAACTCATCTGCTGTGTGTTGGTTCCTTTTAGGAAGTTGCATCTATGGTTAGATTCAGCGAGGTAGGAACACGTTTCTTCTAAAAGCTGCGTTTGGACATTCCAGAGTGGATGGGAGAACAGGCTGTAAAGAGAAATACCTTGCTCTAAAACCAAAACGGAGCTATCTAGCAGAATGGTTGTCAATGTGTGTATTCAACTTCCAGAGTTAAACTGATGTGTGTTTGCAGCAGTTCAGAAACCCTTTCTTGGGAGAATGTAGAAACAGTCATTTCCAGCCCTAGAGACGCATATAATAATTTCCAGTAAGAATGCGTTTAAAACACAGAAGACCCGCTTCTTACGAACTCATCTGCTGTGTGTTTGTTCCTTTTAGGAAGCTGCATCTATGGTTAAATTCAGCGAGGAAGAAACACGTTTCTTCTAAAAGCTGCGTTTGGACATTCCAGAGTGGATGGGAGAACAGGCTGTAAAGAGAAATACCTTGCTGTATAACCAAAACAGAGCTATCTAGCAGAATGGTTGTCAATGTGTGTATTCAACTTCCAGAGTTAAACTGATGTGTGTTTGCAGCAGTTCAGAAACCCTTTCCTGGGAGAATGTAGAAACAGTCATTTCCAGCCCTAGAGACGCATATAAGAGTTAGCAGTAAGAATGCGTTTAAAACACAAAAGACCCGCTTCTTACGAACTCATCTGCTCTGTGTTTGTTCCTTTTAGGAAGTTGCATCTATGGTTAAATTCAGCGAGGTAGAAACACGTTTCTTCTAAAAGCTGCGTTTGGACATTCCAGAGTGGATGGGAGAACAGGCTGTAAAGAGAAATACCTTGCTATATAACCAAAACAGAGCTATCTAGCAGAATGGTTGTCAATGTGTGTATTCAACTTCCAGAGTTAAACTGATGTGTGTTTGCAGCAGTTCAGAAACCCTTTCCTGGGAGAATGTAGAAACAGTCATTTCCAGCCCTAGAGACGCATATAAGAGTTAGCAGTAAGAACGCGTTTAAAACACAGAAGACCCGCTTCTTACGAACTCATCTGCTGTGTGTTTGTTCCTTTTAGGAAGCTGCATCTATGGTTAAATTCAGCGAGGTAGAAACACGTTTCTTCTAAAAGCTGCATTTGGACATTCCAGAGTGGATGGGAGAACAGGCTGTAAAGAGAAATACCTTGCTATATAACCAAAACAGAGCTATCTAGCAGAATGGTTGTCAATGTGTGTATTCAACTTCCAGAGTTAAACTGATGTGTGTTTGCAGCAGTTCAGAAACCCTTTCCTGGGAGAATGTAGAAACAGTCATTTCCAGCCCTAGAGACGCATATAAGAGTTAGCAGTAAGAATGCGTTTAAAACACAGAAGACCCGCTTCTTACGAACTCATCTGCTGTGTGTTTGTTCCTTTTAGGAAGTTGCATCTATGGTTAAATTCAGCGAGGTAGAAACACGTTTCTTCTAAAAGCTGCGTTTGGACATTCCAGAGTGGATGGGAGAACAGGCTGTAAAGAGAAATACCTTGCTATATAACCAAAACGGAGCTATCTAGCAGAATGGTTGTCAATGTGTGTATTCAACTTCAAGAGTTAAACTGATGTATGTTTGCAGCAGTTCAGAAACCCTTTCCTGGGAGAATGTAGAAACAGTCATTTCCAGCCCTAGAGACGCATATAAGAGTTTGCAGTAAGAATGCGTTTAAAACACAGAAGACCCGCTTCTTACGAACTCATCTGCTGTGTGTTGGTTCCTTTTAGGAAGTTGCATCTATGGTTAGATTCAGCGAGGTAGGAACACGTTTCTTCTAAAAGCTGCGTTTGGACATTCCAGAGTGGATGGGAGAACAGGCTGTAAAGAGAAATACCTTGCTCTAAAACCAAAACGGAGCTATCTAGCAGAATGGTTGTCAATGTGTGTATTCAACTTCCAGAGTTAAACTGAGGTGTGTTTGCAGCAGTTCAGAAACCCTTTCCTGGGAGAATGTAGAAACAGTCATTTCCAGCCCTAGAGATGCATATAAGAGTTAGCAGTAAGAATGCGTTTAAAACACAGAAGACCCGCTTCTTACGAACTCATCTGCTGTGTGTTGGTTCCCTTTAGGAAGTTGCATCTATGGTTAGATTCAGCGAGGTAGGAACACGTTTCTTCTAAAAGCTGCGTTTGGACATTCCAGAGTGGATGGGAGAACAGGCTGTAAAGAGAAATACCTTGCTCTAAAACCAAAACGGAGCTATCTAGCAGAATGGTTGTCAATGTGTGTATTCAACTTCCAGAGTTAAACTGATGTGTGTTTGCAGCAGTTCAGAAACCCTTTCCTGGGAGAATGTAGAAACAGTCATTTCCAGCCCTAGAGACGCATATAAGAGTTAGCAGTAAGAATGCGTTTAAAACACAGAAGACCCGCTTCTTACGAACTCATCTGCTGTGTGTTGGTTCCTTTTAGGAAGTTGCATCTATGGTTAGATTCAGCGAGGTAGGAACACGTTTCATCTAAAAGCTGCGTTTGGACATTCCAGAGTGAATGGGAGAACAGGCTGTAAAGAGAAATACCTTGCTCTAAAACCAAAACGGAGCTATCTAGCAGAATGGTTGTCAATGTGTGTATTCAACTTCCAGAGTTAAACTGATGTGTGTTTGCAGCAGTTCAGAAACCCTTTCCTGGGAGAATGTAGAAACTGTCATTTCCAGCCCTAGAGACGCATGTAAGAGTTTGCAGTAAGAATGCGTTTAAAACACAGAAGACCCACCTCTTACGAACTCATCTGCTGTGTGTTGGTTCCCTTTAGGAAGTTGCATCTATGGTTAAATTCAGCGAGGTAGAAACACGTTTCTTCTAAAAGCTGCGTTTGGACATTCCAGAGTGGATGGGAGAACAGGCTGTAAAGAGAAATACCTTGCTATATAACCAAAACAGAGCTATCTAGCAGAATGGTTGTCAATGTGTGTATTCAACTTCCAGAGTTAAACTGATGTGTGTTTGCAGCAGTTCAGAAACCCTTTCCTGGGAGAATGTAGAAACAGTCATTTCCAGCCCTAGAGACGCATGTAAGAGTTAGCAGTAAGAATGCGTTTAAAACACAGAAGACCCGCTTCATACGAACTCATCTGCTGTGTGTTGGTTCCTTTTAGGAAGTTGCATCTATGGTTATATTCAGCGAGGTAGGAATACGTTTCTTCTAAAAGCTGGATTTGGACATTCCAGAGTCGATGGGAGAACAGGCTGTAAAGAGAAATACCTTGCTATATAACCAAAACGGAGCTATCTAGCGGAATGGTTGTCATTGTGTGTATTCAACTTCAAGAGTTAAACTGATGTGTGTTTGCAGCAGTTCAGAAACCCTTCCCTGGGAGAATGTAGAAACAGTCATTTCCAGCCCTAGAGACGCATATAAGAGTTTGCAGTAAGAATGCGTTTAAAACACAGAAGACACGCTTCTTACGAACTCATCTGCTGTGTGTTGGTTCCTTTCAGGAAGTTGCATCTATGGTTAGATTCAGCGAGGTAGGAACACGTTTCTTCTAAAAGCTGCGTTTGGACATTCCAGAGTGGATGGGAGAACAGGCTGTAAAGAGAAATACCTTGCTCTAAAACCAAAACGGAGCTATCTAGCAGAATGGTTGTCAATGTGTGTATTCAACTTCCAGAGTTAAACTGATGTGTGTTTGCAGCAGTTCAGAAACCCTTTCTTGGGAGAATGTAGAAACAGTCATTTCCAGCCCTAGAGACGCATATAATAATTTGCAGTAAGAATGCGTGTAAAACACAGAAGACCCGCTTCTTACGAACTCATCTGCTGTGTGTTTGTTCCTTTTAGGAAGCTGCATCTATGGTTAAATTCAGCGAGGAAGAAACACGTTTCTTCTAAAAGCTGCGTTTGGACATTCCAGAGTGGATGGGAGAACAGGCTGTAAAGAGAAATACCTTGCTATATAACCAAAACAGAGCTATCTAGCAGAATGGTTGTCAATGTGTGTATTCAACTTCCAGAGTTAAACTGATGTGTGTTTACAGCAGTTCAGAAACCCTTTCCTGGGATAATGTAGAAACAGTCATTTCCAGCCCTAGAGACGCATATAAGAGTTTGCAGTAAGAATTCGTTAAAAACACAGAAGACCCGCTTCTTACGAACTCATCTGCTGTGTGTTGGTTCCTTTTAGGAAGTTGCATCTATGGTTAGATTCAGCGAGGTAGGAACACGTTTCTTCTAAAAGCTGCGTTTGGATATTCCATAGTGGATGGGAGAACAGGCTGTAAAGAGAAATACCTTGCTCTAAAACCAAAACGGAGCTATCTAGCAGAATGGTTGTCAATGTGTGTATTCAACTTCCAGAGTTAAACTGATGTGTGTTTGCAGCAGTTCAGAAACCCTTTCCTGGGAGAATGTAGAAACTGTCATTTCCAGCCCTAGAGACGCATGTAAGAGTTTGCAGTAAGAATGCGTTTAAAACACAGAAGACCCGCCTCTTACGAACTCATCTGCTGTGTGTTGGTTCCTTTTAGGAAGTTGCATCTATGGTTAAATTCAGCGAGGTAGAAACACGTTTCTTCTAAAAGCTGCGTTTGGACATTCCAGAGTGGATGGGAGAACAGGCTGTAAAGAGAAATACCTTGCTATATAACCAAAACAGAGCTATCTAGCAGAATGGTTGTCAATGTGTGTATTCAACTTCCAGAGTTAAACTGATGTGTGTTTGCAGCAGTTCAGAAACCCTTTCCTGGGAGAATGTAGAAACAGTCATTTCCAGCCCTAGAGACGCATGTAAGAGTTAGCAGTAAGAATGCGTTTAAAACACAGAAGACCCGCTTCATACGAACTCATCTGCTGTGTGTTGGTTCCTTTTAGGAAGTTGCATCTATGGTTATATTCAGCGAGGTAGGAATACGTTTCTTCTAAAAGCTGGATTTGGACATTCCAGAGTCGATGGGAGAACAGGCTGTAAAGAGAAATACCTTGCTATATAACCAAAACGGAGCTATCTAGCGGAATGGTTGTCAATGTGTGTATTCAACTTCAAGAGTTAAACTGATGTGTGTTTGCAGCAGTTCAGAAACCCTTTCCTGGGAGAATGTAGAAACAGTCATTTCCAGCCCTAGAGACGCATATAAGAGTTTGCAGTAAGAATGCGTTTAAAACACAGAAGACACGCTTCTTACGAACTCATCTGCTGTGTGTTGGTTCCTTTTAGGAAGTTGCATCTATGGTTAGATTCAGCGAGGTAGGAACACGTTTCTTCTAAAAGCTGCGTTTGGACATTCCAGAGTGGATGGGAGAACAGGCTGTAAAGAGAAATACCTTGCTCTAAAACCAAAACGGAGCTATCTAGCAGAATGGTTGTCAATGTGTGTATTCAACTTCCAGAGTTAAACTGATGTGTGTTTGCAGCAGTTCAGAAACCCTTTCTTGGGAGAATGTAGAAACAGTCATTTCCAGCCCTAGAGACGCATATAATAATTTGCAGTAAGAATGCGTGTAAAACACAGAAGGCCCGCTTCTTACGAACTCATCTGCTGTGTGTTTGTTCCTTTTAGGAAGCTGCATCTATGGTTAAATTCAGCGAGATAGAAACACGTTTCTTCTAAAAGCTGCGTTTGGACATTCCAGAGTGGATGGGAGAACAGGCTGTAAAGAGAAATACCTTGCTATATAACCAAAACAGAGCTATCTAGCAGAATGGTTGTCAATGTGTGTATTCAACTTCCAGAGTTAAACTGATGTGTGTTTGCAGCAGTTCAGAAACCCTTTCCTGGGAGAATGTAGAAACAGTCATTTCCAACCCTAGAGACGCATATAAGAGTTAGCAGTAAGAATGCGTTTAAAACACAGAAGACCCGCTTCTTACGAACTCATCTGCTGTGTGTTTGTTCCTTTTAGGAAGTTGCATCTATGGTTAAATTCAGCGAGGTAGAAACACGTTTCTTCTAAAAGCTGCGTTTGGACATTCCAGAGTGGATGGGAGAACAGGCTGTAAAGAGAAATACCTTGCTATATAACCAAAACGGAGCTATCTATCAGAATGGTTGTCAATGTGTGTATTCAACTTCAAGAGTTAAACTGATGTATGTTTGCAGCAGTTCAGAAACCCTTTCCTGGGAGAATGTAGAAACAGTCATTTCCAGCCCTAGAGACGCATATAAGAGTTTGCAGTAAGAATGCGTTTAAAACACAGAAGACCCGCTTCTTACGAACTCATCTGCTGTGTGTTGGTTCCTTTTAGGAAGTTGCATCTATGGTTAGATTCAGCGAGGTAGGAACACGTTTCTTCTAAAAGCTGCGTTTGGACATTCCAGAGTGGATGGGAGAACAGGCTGTAAAGAGAAATACCTTGCTCTAAAACCAAAACGGAGCTATCTAGCAGAATGGTTGTCAATGTGTGTATTCAACTTCCAGAGTTAAACTGATGTGTGTTTGCAGCAGTTCAGAAACCCTTTCCTGGGAGAATGTAGAAACAGTCATTTCCAGCCCTAGAGACGCATATAAGAGTTAGCAGTAAGAATGCGTTTAAAACACAGAAGACCCGCTTCTTACGAACTCATCTGCTGTGTGTTGGTTCCTTTTAGGAAGTTGCATCTATGGTTAGATTCAGCGAGGTAGGAACACGTTTCATCTAAAAGCTGCGTTTGGACATTCCAGAGTGGATGGGAGAACAGGCTGTAAAGAGAAATACCTTGCTCTAAAACCAAAACGGAGCTATCAGCAGAATGGTTGTCAATGTGTGTATTCAACTTCCAGAGTTAAACTGATGTGTGTTTGCAGCAGTTCAGAAACCCTTTCCTGGGAGAATGTAGAAACTGTCATTTCCAGCCCTAGAGACGCATGTAAGAGTTTGCAGTAAGAATGCGTTTAAAACACAGAAGACCCGCCTCTTACGAACTCATCTGCTGTGTGTTGGTTCCTTTTAGGAAGTTGCATCTATGGTTAAATTCAGCGAGGTAGAAACACGTTTCTTCTAAAAGCTGGGTTTGGACATTCCAGAGTGGATGGGAGAACAGGCTGTAAAGAGAAATACCTTGCTATATAACCAAAACAGAGCTATCTAGCAGAATGTTTGTCAATGTGTGTATTCAACTTCCAGAGTTAAACTGATGTGTGTTTGCAGCAGTTCAGAAACCCTTTCCTGGGAGAATGTAGAAACAGTCATTTCCAGCCCTAGAGACGCATGTAAGAGTTAGCAGTAAGAATGCGTTTAAAACACAGAAGACCCGCTTCATACGAACTCATCTGCTGTGTGTTGGTTCCTTTTAGGAAGTTGCATCTATGGTTATATTCAGCGAGGTAGGAATACGTTTCTTCTAAAAGCTGGATTTGGACATTCCAGAGTCGATGGGAGAACAGGCTGTAAAGAGAAATACCTTGCTATATAACCAAAACGGAGCTATCTAGCGGAATGGTTGTCAATGTGTGTATTCAACTTCAAGAGTTAAACTGATGTGTGTTTGCAGCAGTTCAGAAACCCTTTCCTGGGAGAATGTAGAAACAGTCATTTCCAGCCCTAGAGACGCATATAAGAGTTTGCAGTAAGAATGCGTTTAAAACACAGAAGACACGCTTCTTACGAACTCATCTGCTGTGTGTTGGTTCCTTTTAGGAAGTTGCATCTATGGTTAGATTCAGCGAGGTAGGAACACGTTTCTTCTAAAAGCTGCGTTTGGACATTCCAGAGTGGATGGGAGAACAGGCTGTAAAGAGAAATACCTTGCTCTAAAACCAAAACGGAGCTATCTAGCAGAATGGTTGTCAATGTGTGTATTCAACTTCCAGAGTTAAACTGATGTGTGTTTGCAGCAGTTCAGAAACCCTTTCTTGGGAGAATGTAGAAACAGTCATTTCCAGCCCTAGAGACGCATATAATAATTTGCAGTAAGAATGCGTGTAAAACACAGAAGACCCGCTTCTTACGAACTCATCTGCTGTGTGTTTGTTCCTTTTAGGAAGCTGCATCTATGGTTAAATTCAGCGAGGAAGAAACACGTTTCTTCTAAAAGCTGCGTTTGGACATTCCAGAGTGGATGGGAGAACAGGCTGTAAAGAGAAATACCTTGCTATATAACCAAAACAGAGCTATCTAGCAGAATGGTTGTCAATGTGTGTATTCAACTTCCAGAGTTAAACTGATGTGTGTTTGCAGCAGTTCAGAAACCCTTTCCTGGGAGAATGTAGAAACAGTCATTTCCAGCCCTAGAGACGCATATAAGAGTTAGCAGTAAGAATGCGTTTAAAACACAGAAGACCCGCTTCTTACGAACTCATCTGCTGTGTGTTTGTTCCTTTTAGGAAGTTGCATCTATGGTTAAATTCAGCGAGGTAGAAACACGTTTCTTCTAAAAGCTGCGTTTGGACATTCCAGAGTGGATGGGAGAACAGGCTGTAAAGAGAAATACCTTGCTATATAACCAAAACGGAGCTATCTAGCAGAATGGTTGTCAATGTGTGTATTCAACTTCAAGAGTTAAACTGATGTATGTTTGCAGCAGTTCAGAAACCCTTTCCTGGGAGAATGTAGAAACAGTCATTTCCAGCCCTAGAGACGCATATAAGAGTTTGCAGTAAGAATGCGTTTAAAACACAGAAGACCCGCTTCTTACGAACTCATCTGCTGTGTGTTGGTTCCTTTTAGGAAGTTGCATCTATGGTTAGATTCAGCGAGGTAGGAACACGTTTCTTCTAAAAGCTGCGTTTGGACATTCCAGAGTGGATGGGAGAACAGGCTGTAAAGAGAAATACCTTGCTCTAAAACCAAAACGGAGCTATCTAGCAGAATGGTTGTCAATGTGTGTATTCAACTTCCAGAGTTAAACTGATGTGTGTTTGCAGCAGTTCAGAAACCCTTTCCTGGGAGAATGTAGAAACAGTCATTTCCAGCCCTAGAGATGCATATAAGAGTTAGCAGTAAGAATGCGTTTAAAACACAGAAGACCCGCTTCTTACGAACTCATCTGCTGTGTGTTGGTTCCCTTTAGGAAGTTGCATCTATGGTTAGATTCAGCGAGGTAGGAACACGTTTCTTCTAAAAGCTGCGTTTGGACATTCCAGAGTGGATGGGAGAACAGGCTGTAAAGAGAAATACCTTGCTCTAAAACCAAAACGGAGCTATCTAGCAGAATGGTTGTCAATGTGTGTATTCAACTTCCAGAGTTAAACTGATGTGTGTTTGCAGCAGTTCAGAAACCCTTTCCTGGGAGAATGTAGAAACAGTCATTTCCAGCCCTAGAGACGCATATAAGAGTTAGCAGTAAGAATGCGTTTAAAACACAGAAGACCCGCTTCTTACGAACTCATCTGCTGTGTGTTGGTTCCTTTTAGGAAGTTGCATCTATGGTTAAATTCAGAGAGGTAGGAACACGTTTCATCTAAAAGCTGCGTTTGGACATTCCAGAGTGGATGGGAGAACAGGCTGTAAAGAGAAATACCTTGCTCTAAAACCAAAACGGAGCTATCTAGCAGAATGGTTGTCAATGTGTGTATTCAACTTCCAGAGTTAAACTGATGTGTGTTTGCAGCAGTTCAGAAACCCTTTCTTGGGAGAATGTAGAAACAGTCATTTCCAGCCCTAGAGACGCATATAATAATTTGCAGTAAGAATGCGTGTAAAACACAGAAGACCCGCTTCTTACGAACTCATCTGCTGTGTGTTTGTTCCTTTTAGGAAGCTGCATCTATGGTTAAATTCAGCGAGGAAGAAACACGTTTCTTCTAAAAGCTGCGTTTGGACATTCCAGAGTGGATGGGAGAACAGGCTGTAAAGAGAAATACCTTGCTATATAACCAAAACAGAGCTATCTAGCAGAATGGTTGTCAATGTGTGTATTCAACTTCCAGAGTTAAACTGATGTGTGTTTGCAGCAGTTCAGAAACCCTTTCCTGGGAGAATGTAGAAACAGTCATTTCCAGCCCTAGAGACGCATATAAGAGTTAGCAGTAAGAATGCGTTTAAAACACAGAAGACCCGCTTCTTACGAACTCATCTGCTGTGTGTTTGTTCCTTTTAGGAAGTTGCATCTATGGTTAAATTCAGCGAGGTAGAAACACGTTTCTTCTAAAAGCTGCGTTTGGACATTCCAGAGTGGATGGGAGAACAGGCTGTAAAGAGAAATACCTTGCTATATAACCAAAACGGAGCTATCTAGCAGAATGGTTGTCAATGTGTGTATTCAACTTCAAGAGTTAAACTGATGTATGTTTGCAGCAGTTCAGAAACCCTTTCCTGGGAGAATGTAGAAACAGTCATTTCCAGCCCTAGAGACGCATATAAGAGTTTGCAGTAAGAATGCGTTTAAAACACAGAAGACCCGCTTCTTACGAACTCATCTGCTGTGTGTTGGTTCCTTTTAGGAAGTTGCATCTATGGTTAGATTCAGCGAGGTAGGAACACGTTTCTTCTAAAAGCTGCGTTTGGACATTCCAGAGTGGATGGGAGAACAGGCTGTAAAGAGAAATACCTTGCTCTAAAACCAAAACGGAGCTATCTAGCAGAATGGTTGTCAATGTGTGTATTCAACTTCCAGAGTTAAACTGATGTGTGTTTGCAGCAGTTCAGAAACCCTTTCCTGGGAGAATGTAGAAACAGTCATTTCCAGCCCTAGAGATGCATATAAGAGTTAGCAGTAAGAATGCGTTTAAAACACAGAAGACCCGCTTCTTACGAACTCATCTGCTGTGTGTTGGTTCCCTTTAGGAAGTTGCATCTATGGTTAGATTCAGCGAGGTAGGAACACGTTTCTTCTAAAAGCTGCGTTTGGACATTCCAGAGTGGATGGGAGAACAGGCTGTAAAGAGAAATACCTTGCTCTAAAACCAAAACGGAGCTATCTAGCAGAATGGTTGTCAATGTGTGTATTCAACTTCCAGAGTTAAACTGATGTGTGTTTGCAGCAGTTCAGAAACCCTTTCCTGGGAGAATGTAGAAACAGTCATTTCCAGCCCTAGAGACGCATATAAGAGTTAGCAGTAAGAATGCGTTTAAAACACAGAAGACCCGCTTCTTACGAACTCATCTGCTGTGTGTTGGTTCCTTTTAGGAAGTTGCATCTATGGTTAAATTCAGAGAGGTAGGAACACGTTTCATCTAAAAGCTGCGTTTGGACATTCCAGAGTGGATGGGAGAACAGGCTGTAAAGAGAAATACCTTGCTCTAAAACCAAAACGGAGCTATCTAGCAGAATGGTTGTCAATGTGTGTATTCAACTTCCAGAGTTAAACTGATGTGTGTTTGCAGCAGTTCAGAAACCCTTTCCTGGGAGAATGTAGAAACTGTCATTTCCAGCCCTAGAGACGCATGTAAGAGTTTGCAGTAAGAATGCGTTTAAAACACAGAAGACCCGCCTCTTACGAACTCATCTGCTGTGTGTTGGTTCCTTTTAGGAAGTTGCATCTATGGTTAAATTCAGCGAGGTAGAAACACGTTTCTTCTAAAAGCTGCGTTTGGACATTCCAGAGTGGATGGGAGAACAGGCTGTAAAGAGAAATACCTTGCTATATAACCAAAACAGAGCTATCTAGCAGAATGGTTGTCAATGTGTGTATTCAACTTCCAGAGTTAAACTGATGTGTGTTTGCAGCAGTTCAGAAACCCTTTCCTGGGAGAATGTAGAAACAGTCATTTCCAGCCCTAGAGACGCATGTAAGAGTTAGCAGTAAGAATGCGTTTAAAACACAGAAGACCCGCTTCATACGAACTCATCTGCTGTGTGTTGGTTCCTTTTAGGAAGTTGCATCTATGGTTAAATTCAGCGAGGTAGAAACACGTTTCTTCTAAAAGCTGCGTTTGGACATTCCAGAGTGGATGGGAGAACAGGCTGTAAAGAGAAATACCTTGCTATATAACCAAAACAGAGCTATCTAGCAGAATGGTTGTCAATGTGTGTATTCAACTTCCAGAGTTAAACTGATGTGTGTTTGCAGCAGTTCAGAAACCCTTTCCTGGGAGAATGTAGAAACAGTCATTTCCAGCCCTAGAGACGCATGTAAGAGTTAGCAGTAAGAATGCGTTTAAAACACAGAAGACCCGCTTCATACGAACTCATCTGCTGTGTGTTGGTTCCTTTTAGGAAGTTGCATCTATGGTTATATTCAGCGAGGTAGGAATACGTTTCTTCTAAAAGCTGGATTTGGACATTCCAGAGTCGATGGGAGAACAGGCTGTAAAGAGAAATACCTTGCTATATAACCAAAACGGAGCTATCTAGCGGAATGGTTGTCATTGTGTGTATTCAACTTCAAGAGTTAAACTGATGTGTGTTTGCAGCAGTTCAGAAACCCTTCCCTGGGAGAATGTAGAAACAGTCATTTCCAGCCCTAGAGACGCATATAAGAGTTTGCAGTAAGAATGCGTTTAAAACACAGAAGACACGCTTCTTACGAACTCATCTGCTGTGTGTTGGTTCCTTTCAGGAAGTTGCATCTATGGTTAGATTCAGCGAGGTAGGAACACGTTTCTTCTAAAAGCTGCGTTTGGACATTCCAGAGTGGATGGGAGAACAGGCTGTAAAGAGAAATACCTTGCTCTAAAACCAAAACGGAGCTATCTAGCAGAATGGTTGTCAATGTGTGTATTCAACTTCCAGAGTTAAACTGATGTGTGTTTGCAGCAGTTCAGAAACCCTTTCTTGGGAGAATGTAGAAACAGTCATTTCCAGCCCTAGAGACGCATATAATAATTTGCAGTAAGAATGCGTGTAAAACACAGAAGACCCGCTTCTTACGAACTCATCTGCTGTGTGTTTGTTCCTTTTAGGAAGCTGCATCTATGGTTAAATTCAGCGAGGAAGAAACACGTTTCTTCTAAAAGCTGCGTTTGGACATTCCAGAGTGGATGGGAGAACAGGCTGTAAAGAGAAATACCTTGCTATATAACCAAAACAGAGCTATCTAGCAGAATGGTTGTCAATGTGTGTATTCAACTTCCAGAGTTAAACTGATGTGTGTTTACAGCAGTTCAGAAACCCTTTCCTGGGATAATGTAGAAACAGTCATTTCCAGCCCTAGAGACGCATATAAGAGTTTGCAGTAAGAATTCGTTAAAAACACAGAAGACCCGCTTCTTACGAACTCATCTGCTGTGTGTTGGTTCCTTTTAGGAAGTTGCATCTATGGTTAGATTCAGCGAGGTAGGAACACGTTTCTTCTAAAAGCTGCGTTTGGATATTCCATAGTGGATGGGAGAACAGGCTGTAAAGAGAAATACCTTGCTCTAAAACCAAAACGGAGCTATCTAGCAGAATGGTTGTCAATGTGTGTATTCAACTTCCAGAGTTAAACTGATGTGTGTTTGCAGCAGTTCAGAAACCCTTTCCTGGGAGAATGTAGAAACTGTCATTTCCAGCCCTAGAGACGCATGTAAGAGTTTGCAGTAAGAATGCGTTTAAAACACAGAAGACCCGCCTCTTACGAACTCATCTGCTGTGTGTTGGTTCCTTTTAGGAAGTTGCATCTATGGTTAAATTCAGCGAGGTAGAAACACGTTTCTTCTAAAAGCTGCGTTTGGACATTCCAGAGTGGATGGGAGAACAGGCTGTAAAGAGAAATACCTTGCTATATAACCAAAACAGAGCTATCTAGCAGAATGGTTGTCAATGTGTGTATTCAACTTCCAGAGTTAAACTGATGTGTGTTTGCAGCAGTTCAGAAACCCTTTCCTGGGAGAATGTAGAAACAGTCATTTCCAGCCCTAGAGACGCATGTAAGAGTTAGCAGTAAGAATGCGTTTAAAACACAGAAGACCCGCTTCATACGAACTCATCTGCTGTGTGTTGGTTCCTTTTAGGAAGTTGCATCTATGGTTATATTCAGCGAGGTAGGAATACGTTTCTTCTAAAAGCTGGATTTGGACATTCCAGAGTCGATGGGAGAACAGGCTGTAAAGAGAAATACCTTGCTATATAACCAAAACGGAGCTATCTAGCGGAATGGTTGTCAATGTGTGTATTCAACTTCAAGAGTTAAACTGATGTGTGTTTGCAGCAGTTCAGAAACCCTTTCCTGGGAGAATGTAGAAACAGTCATTTCCAGCCCTAGAGACGCATATAAGAGTTTGCAGTAAGAATGCGTTTAAAACACAGAAGACACGCTTCTTACGAACTCATCTGCTGTGTGTTGGTTCCTTTTAGGAAGTTGCATCTATGGTTAGATTCAGCGAGGTAGGAACACGTTTCTTCTAAAAGCTGCGTTTGGACATTCCAGAGTGGATGGGAGAACAGGCTGTAAAGAGAAATACCTTGCTCTAAAACCAAAACGGAGCTATCTAGCAGAATGGTTGTCAATGTGTGTATTCAACTTCCAGAGTTAAACTGATGTGTGTTTGCAGCAGTTCAGAAACCCTTTCTTGGGAGAATGTAGAAACAGTCATTTCCAGCCCTAGAGACGCATATAATAATTTGCAGTAAGAATGCGTGTAAAACACAGAAGGCCCGCTTCTTACGAACTCATCTGCTGTGTGTTTGTTCCTTTTAGGAAGCTGCATCTATGGTTAAATTCAGCGAGATAGAAACACGTTTCTTCTAAAAGCTGCGTTTGGACATTCCAGAGTGGATGGGAGAACAGGCTGTAAAGAGAAATACCTTGCTATATAACCAAAACAGAGCTATCTAGCAGAATGGTTGTCAATGTGTGTATTCAACTTCCAGAGTTAAACTGATGTGTGTTTGCAGCAGTTCAGAAACCCTTTCCTGGGAGAATGTAGAAACAGTCATTTCCAACCCTAGAGACGCATATAAGAGTTAGCAGTAAGAATGCGTTTAAAACACAGAAGACCCGCTTCTTACGAACTCATCTGCTGTGTGTTTGTTCCTTTTAGGAAGTTGCATCTATGGTTAAATTCAGCGAGGTAGAAACACGTTTCTTCTAAAAGCTGCGTTTGGACATTCCAGAGTGGATGGGAGAACAGGCTGTAAAGAGAAATACCTTGCTATATAACCAAAACGGAGCTATCTATCAGAATGGTTGTCAATGTGTGTATTCAACTTCAAGAGTTAAACTGATGTATGTTTGCAGCAGTTCAGAAACCCTTTCCTGGGAGAATGTAGAAACAGTCATTTCCAGCCCTAGAGACGCATATAAGAGTTTGCAGTAAGAATGCGTTTAAAACACAGAAGACCCGCTTCTTACGAACTCATCTGCTGTGTGTTGGTTCCTTTTAGGAAGTTGCATCTATGGTTAGATTCAGCGAGGTAGGAACACGTTTCTTCTAAAAGCTGCGTTTGGACATTCCAGAGTGGATGGGAGAACAGGCTGTAAAGAGAAATACCTTGCTCTAAAACCAAAACGGAGCTATCTAGCAGAATGGTTGTCAATGTGTGTATTCAACTTCCAGAGTTAAACTGATGTGTGTTTGCAGCAGTTCAGAAACCCTTTCCTGGGAGAATGTAGAAACTGTCATTTCCAGCCCTAGAGACGCATGTAAGAGTTTGCAGTAAGAATGCGTTTAAAACACAGAAGACCCGCCTCTTACGAACTCATCTGCTGTGTGTTGGTTCCTTTTAGGAAGTTGCATCTATGGTTAAATTCAGCGAGGTAGAAACACGTTTCTTCTAAAAGCTGCGTTTGGACATTCCAGAGTGGATGGGAGAACAGGCTGTAAAGAGAAATACCTTGCTATATAACCAAAACAGAGCTATCTAGCAGAATGGTTGTCAATGTGTGTATTCAACTTCCAGAGTTAAACTGATGTGTGTTTGCAGCAGTTCAGAAACCCTTTCCTGGGAGAATGTAGAAACAGTCATTTCCAGCCCTAGAGACGCATGTAAGAGTTAGCAGTAAGAATGCGTTTAAAACACAGAAGACCCGCTTCATACGAACTCATCTGCTGTGTGTTGGTTCCTTTTAGGAAGTTGCATCTATGGTTATATTCAGCGAGGTAGGAACACGTTTCTTCTAAAAGCTGCGTTTGGACATTCCAGAGTGGATGGGAGAACAGGCTGTAAAGAGAAATACCTTGCTCTAAAACCAAAACGGAGCTATCTAGCAGAATGGTTGTCAATGTGTGTATTCAACTTCCAGAGTTAAACTGATGTGTGTTTGCAGCAGTTCAGAAACCCTTTCCTGGGAGAATGTAGAAACAGTCATTTCCAGCCCTAGAGACGCATATAAGAGTTTGCAGTAAGAATGCGTTTAAAACACAGAAGACCCGCTTCTTACGAACTCATCTGCTGTGTGTTGGTTCCTTTTAGGAAGTTGCATCTATGGTTAGATTCAGCGAGGTAGGAACACGTTTCTTCTAAAAGCTGCATTTGGACATTCCAGAGTGGATGGGAGAACAGGCTGTAAAGAGAAATACCTTGCTCTAAAACCAAAACGGAGCTATCTAGCAGAATGGTTGTCAATGTGTGTATTCAACTTCCAGAGTTAAACTGATGTGTGTTTGCAGCAGTTCAGAAACCCTTTCCTGGGAGAATGTAGAAACAGTCATTTCCAGCCCTAGAGATGCATATAAGAGTTAGCAGTAAGAATGCGTTTAAAACACAGAAGACCCGCTTCTTACGAACTCATCTGCTGTGTGTTGGTTCCCTTTAGGAAGTTGCATCTATGGTTAGATTCAGCGAGGTAGGAACACGTTTCTTCTAAAAGCTGCGTTTGGACATTCCAGAGTGGATGGGAGAACAGGCTGTAAAGAGAAATACCTTGCTCTAAAACCAAAACGGAGCTATCTAGCAGAATGGTTGTCAATGTGTGTATTCAACTTCCAGAGTTAAACTGATGTGTGTTTGCAGCAGTTCAGAAACCCTTTCCTGGGAGAATGTAGAAACAGTCATTTCCAGCCCTAGAGACGCATATAAGAGTTAGCAGTAAGAATGCGTTTAAAACACAGAAGACCCGCTTCTTACGAACTCATCTGCTGTGTGTTGGTTCCTTTTAGGAAGTTGCATCTATGGTTAAATTCAGAGAGGTAGGAACACGTTTCATCTAAAAGCTGCGTTTGGACATTCCAGAGTGGATGGGAGAACAGGCTGTAAAGAGAAATACCTTGCTCTAAAACCAAAACGGAGCTATCTAGCAGAATGGTTGTCAATGTGTGTATTCAACTTCCAGAGTTAAACTGATGTGTGTTTGCAGCAGTTCAGAAACCCTTTCCTGGGAGAATGTAGAAACTGTCATTTCCAGCCCTAGAGACGCATGTAAGAGTTTGCAGTAAGAATGCGTTTAAAACACAGAAGACCCGCCTCTTACGAACTCATCTGCTGTGTGTTGGTTCCTTTTAGGAAGTTGCATCTATGGTTAAATTCAGCGAGGTAGAAACACGTTTCTTCTAAAAGCTGCGTTTGGACATTCCAGAGTGGATGGGAGAACAGGCTGTAAAGAGAAATACCTTGCTATATAACCAAAACGGAGCTATCTATCAGAATGGTTGTCAATGTGTGTATTCAACTTCAAGAGTTAAACTGATGTATGTTTGCAGCAGTTCAGAAACCCTTTCCTGGGAGAATGTAGAAACAGTCATTTCCAGCCCTAGAGACGCATATAAGAGTTTGCAGTAAGAATGCGTTTAAAACACAGAAGACCCGCTTCTTACGAACTCATCTGCTGTGTGCTGGTTCCTTTTAGGAAGTTGCATCTATGGTTAGATTCAGCGAGGTAGGAACACGTTTCTTCTAAAAGCTGCGTTTGGACATTCCAGAGTGGATGGGAGAACAGGCTGTAAAGAGAAATACCTTGCTCTAAAACCAAAACGGAGCTATGTAGCAGAATGGTTGTCAATGTGTGTATTCAACTTCCAGAGTTAAACTGATGTGTGTTTGCAGCAGTTCAGAAACCCTTTCCTGGGAGAATGTAGAAACAGTCATTTCCAGCCCTAGAGACGCATATAAGAGTTAGCAGTAAGAATGCGTTTAAAACACAGAAGACCCGCTTCTTACGAACTCATCTGCTGTGTGTTGGTTCCTTTTAGGAAGTTGCATCTATGGTTAGATTCAGCGAGGTAGGAACACGTTTCATCTAAAAGCTGCGTTTGGACATTCCAGAGTGGATGGGAGAACAGGCTGTAAAGAGAAATACCTTGCTCTAAAACCAAAACGGAGCTATCAGCAGAATGGTTGTCAATGTGTGTATTCAACTTCCAGAGTTAAACTGATGTGTGTTTGCAGCAGTTCAGAAACCCTTTCCTGGGAGAATGTAGAAACAGTCATTTCCAGCCCTAGAGACGCATATAATAATTTGCAGTAAGAATGCGTGTAAAACACAGAAGACCCGCTTCTTACGAACTCATCTGCTGTGTGTTTGTTCCTTTTAGGAAGTTGCATCTATGGTTAAATTCAGCGAGGTAGAAACACGTTTCTTCTAAAAGCTGCGTTTGGACATTCCAGAGTGGATGGGAGAACAGGCTGTAAAGAGAAATACCTTGCTATATAACCAAAACAGAGCTATCTAGCAGAATGGTTGTCAATGTGTGTATTCAACTTCCAGAGTTAAACTGATGTGTGTTTGCAGCAGTTCAGAAACCCTTTCCTGGGAGAATGTAGAAACAGTCATTTCCAGCCCTAGAGACGCATATAAGAGTTAGCAGTAAGAACGCGTTTAAAACACAGAAGACCCGCTTCTTACGAACTCATCTGCTGTGTGTTTGTTCCTTTTAGGAAGCTGCATCTATGGTTAAATTCAGCGAGGTAGAAACACGTTTCTTCTAAAAGCTGCATTTGGACATTCCAGAGTGGATGGGAGAACAGGCTGTAAAGAGAAATACCTTGCTATATAACCAAAACAGAGCTATCTAGCAGAATGGTTGTCAATGTGTGTATTCAACTTCCAGAGTTAAACTGATGTGTGTTTGCAGCAGTTCAGAAACCCTTTCCTGGGAGAATGTAGAAACAGTCATTTCCAGCCCTAGAGACGCATATAAGAGTTAGCAGTAAGAATGCGTTTAAAACACAGAAGACCCGCTTCTTACGAACTCATCTGCTGTGTGTTTGTTCCTTTTAGGAAGTTGCATCTATGGTTAAATTCAGCGAGGTAGAAACACGTTTCTTCTAAAAGCTGCGTTTGGACATTCCAGAGTGGATGGGAGAACAGGCTGTAAAGAGAAATACCTTGCTATATAACCAAAACGGAGCTATCTAGCAGAATGGTTGTCAATGTGTGTATTCAACTTCAAGAGTTAAACTGATGTATGTTTGCAGCAGTTCAGAAACCCTTTCCTGGGAGAATGTAGAAACAGTCATTTCCAGCCCTAGAGACGCATATAAGAGTTTGCAGTAAGAATGCGTTTAAAACACAGAAGACCCGCTTCTTACGAACTCATCTGCTGTGTGTTGGTTCCCTTTAGGAAGTTGCATCTATGGTTAGATTCAGCGAGGTAGGAACACGTTTCTTCTAAAAGCTGCGTTTGGACATTCCAGAGTGGATGGGAGAACAGGCTGTAAAGAGAAATACCTTGCTCTAAAACCAAAACGGAGCTATCTAGCAGAATGGTTGTCAATGTGTGTATTCAACTTCCAGAGTTAAACTGATGTGTGTTTGCAGCAGTTCAGAAACCCTTTCCTGGGAGAATGTAGAAACAGTCATTTCCAGCCCTAGAGACGCATATAAGAGTTAGCAGTAAGAATGCGTTTAAAACACAGAAGACCCGCTTCTTACGAACTCATCTGCTGTGTGTTGGTTCCTTTTAGGAAGTTGCATCTATGGTTAAATTCAGAGAGGTAGGAACACGTTTCATCTAAAAGCTGCGTTTGGACATTCCAGAGTGGATGGGAGAACAGGCTGTAAAGAGAAATACCTTGCTCTAAAACCAAAACGGAGCTATCTAGCAGAATGGTTGTCAATGTGTGTATTCAACTTCCAGAGTTAAACTGATGTGTGTTTGCAGCAGTTCAGAAACCCTTTCCTGGGAGAATGTAGAAACTGTCATTTCCAGCCCTAGAGACGCATGTAAGAGTTTGCAGTAAGAATGCGTTTAAAACACAGAAGACCCGCCTCTTACGAACTCATCTGCTGTGTGTTGGTTCCTTTTAGGAAGTTGCATCTATGGTTAAATTCAGCGAGGTAGAAACACGTTTCTTCTAAAAGCTGCGTTTGGACATTCCAGAGTGGATGGGAGAACAGGCTGTAAAGAGAAATACCTTGCTATATAACCAAAACAGAGCTATCTAGCAGAATGGTTGTCAATGTGTGTATTCAACTTCCAGAGTTAAACTGATGTGTGTTTGCAGCAGTTCAGAAACCCTTTCCTGGGAGAATGTAGAAACAGTCATTTCCAGCCCTAGAGACGCATATAAGAGTTTGCAGCAAGAATGCGTTTAAAACACAGAAGACCCGCTTCTTACGAACTCATCTGCTGTGTGTTGGTTCCTTTTAGGAAGTTGCATCTATGGTTAGATTCAGCGAGGTAGGAACACGTTTCTTCTAAAAGCTGCGTTTGGACATTCCAGAGTGGATGGGAGAACAGGCTGTAAAGAGAAATACCTTGCTCTAAAACCAAAACGGAGCTATCTAGCAGAATGGTTGTCAATGTGTGTATTCAACTTCCAGAGTTAAACTGATGTGTGTTTACAGCAGTTCAGAAACCCTTTCCTGGGATAATGTAGAAACAGTCATTTCCAGCCCTAGAGACGCATATAAGAGTTTGCAGTAAGAATGCGTTTAAAACACAGAAGACCCGCTTCTTACGAACTCATCTGCTGTGTGTTGGTTCCTTTTAGGAAGTTGCATCTATGGTTAGATTCAGCGAGGTAGGAACACGTTTCTTCTAAAAGCTGCGTTTGGATATTCCATAGTGGATGGGAGAACAGGCTGTAAAGAGAAATACCTTGCTCTAAAACCAAAACGGAGCTATCTAGCAGAATGGTTGTCAATGTGTGTATTCAACTTCCTGAGTTAAACTGATGTGTGTTTGCAGCAGTTCAGAAACCCTTTCCTGGGAGAATGTAGAAACAGTCATTTCCAGCCCTAGAGACGCATATACGAGTTAGCAGTAAGAATGCGTTTAAAACACAGAAGACCCGCTTCTTACGAGCTCATCTGCTGTGTGTTGGTTCCCTTTAGGAAGTTGCATCTATGGTTAGATTCAGCGAGGTAGAAACACGTTTCTTCTAAAAGCTGCGTTTGGACATTCCAGAGTGGATGGGAGAACAGGCTGTAAAGAGAAATACCTTGCTCTAAAACCAAAACGGAGCTATCTAGCAGAATGGTTGTCAATGTGTGTATTCAACTTCCAGAGTTAAACTGATGTGTGTTTGCAGCAGTTCAGAAACCCGTTCTTGGGAGAATGTAGAAACAGTCATTTCCAGCCCTAGAGACGCATATAAGAGTTTGCAGTAAGAATGCGTTTAAAACACAGAAGACCCGCTTCTTACGAACTCATCTGCTGTGTGTTGGTTCCTTTTAGGAAGTTCCATCTATGGTTAGATTCAGCGAGGTAGGAACACGTTTCTTCTAAAAGCTGCGTTTGGACATTCCAGAGTGGATGGGAGAACAGGCTGTAAAGAGAAATACCTTGCTCTAAAACCAAAACGGAGCTATCTAGCAGAATGGTTGTCAATGTGTGTATTCAACTTCCAGAGTTAAACTGATGTGTGTTTACAGCAGTTCAGAAACCCTATCCTGGGATAATGTAGAAACAGTCATTTCCAGCCCTAGAGACGCATATAAGAGTTTGCAGTAAGAATGCGTTTAAAACACAGAAGACCCGCTTCTTACGAACTCATCTGCTGTGTGTTGGTTCCTTTTAGGAAGTTGCATCTATGGTTAGATTCAGCGAGGTAGGAACACGTTTCTTCTAAAAGCTGCGTTTGGATATTCCATAGTGGATGGGAGAACAGGCTGTAAAGAGAAATACCTTGCTCTAAAACCAAAACGGAGCTATCTAGCAGAATGGTTGTCAATGTGTGTATTCAACTTCCTGAGTTAAACTGATGTGTGTTTGCAGCAGTTCAGAAACCCTTTCCTGGGAGAATGTAGAAACAGTCATTTCCAGCCCTAGAGACGCATATAAGAGTTAGCAGTAAGAATGCGTTTAAAACACAGAAGACCCGCTTCTTACGAACTCATCTGCTGTGTGTTGGTTCCCTTTAGGAAGTTGCATCTATGGTTAGATTCAGCGAGGTAAGAACACGTTTCTTCTAAAAGTTGCGTTTGGACATTCCAGAGTGGATGGGAGAACAGGCTGTAAAGAGAAATACCTTGCTCTAAAACCAAAACGGAGCTATCTAGCAGAATGGTTGTCAATGTGTGTATTCAACTTCCAGAGTTAAACTGATGTGTGTTTGCAGCAGTTCAGAAACCCGTTCTTGGGAGAATGTAGAAACAGTCATTTCCAGCCCTAGAGACGCATATAAGAGTTTGCAGTAAGAATGCGTTTAAAACACAGAAGACCCGCTTCTTACGAACTCATCTGCTGTGTGTTGGTTCCTTTTAGGAAGGTCCATCTATGGTTAGATTCAGCGAGGTAGGAACACGTTTCTTCTAAAAGCTGCGTTTGGACATTCCAGAGTGGATGGGAGAACAGGCTGTAAAGAGAAATACCTTGCTATATAACCAAAACGGAGCTATCTAGCAGAATGGTTGTCAATGTGTGTATTCAACTTCCAGAGTTAAACTGATGTGTGTTTGCAGCATTTCAGAAACCCTTTCCTGGGAGAATGTAGAAACAGTCATTTCCAGCCCTAGAGACGCATATAAGAGTTAACAGTAAGAATGCGTTTAAAACACAGAAGACCCGCTTCTTACGAACTCATCTGCTCTGTGTTTGTTCCTTTTAGGAAGTTGCATCTATGGTTAAATTCAGCGAGGTAGAAACACGTTTCTTCTAAAAGCTGCGTTTGGACATTCCAGAGTGGATGGGAGAACAGGCTGTAAAGAGAAATACCTTGCTATATAACCAAAACGGAGCTATCTAGCAGAATGGTTGTCAATGTGTGTATTCAACTTCAAGAGTTAAACTGATGTATGTTTGCAGCAGTTCAGAAACCCTTTCCTGGGAGAATGTAGAAACAGTCATTTCCAGCCCTAGAGACGCATATAAGAGTTTGCAGTAAGAATGCGTTTAAAACACAGAAGACCCGCTTCTTACGAACTCATCTGCTTTGTGTTGGTTCCTTTTAGGAAGTTGCATCTATGGTTAGATTCAGCGAGGTAGGAACACGTTTCTTCTAAAAGCTGCATTTGGACATTCCAGAGTGGATGGGAGAACAGGCTGTAAAGAGAAATACCTTGCTCTAAAACCAAAACGGAGCTATCTAGCAGAATGGTTGTCAATGTGTGTATTCAACTTCCAGAGTTAAACTGATGTGTGTTTACAGCAGTTCAGAAACCCTTTCCTGGGATAATGTAGAAACAGTCATTTCCAGCCCTAGAGACGCATATAAGAGTTTGCAGTAAGAATTCGTTAAAAACACAGAAGACCCGCTTCTTACGAACTCATCTGCTGTGTGTTGGTTCCTTTTAGGAAGTTGCATCTATGGTTAGATTCAGCGAGGTAGGAACACGTTTCTTCTAAAAGCTGCGTTTGGATATTCCATAGTGGATGGGAGAACAGGCTGTAAAGAGAAATACCTTGCTCTAAAACCAAAACGGAGCTATCTAGCAGAATGGTTGTCAATGTGTGTATTCAACTTCCAGAGTTAAACTGATGTGTGTTTGCAGCAGTTCAGAAACCCTCTCCTGGGAGAATGTAGAAACAGTCATTTCCAGCCCTAGAGACGCATATAAGAGTTAGCAGTAAGAATGCGTTTAAAACACAGAAGACCCGCTTCTTACGAACTCATCTGCTGTGTGTTGGTTCCTTTTAGGAAGGTCCATCTATGGTTAGATTCAGCGAGGTAGGAACACGTTTCTTCTAAAAGCTGCGTTTGGACATTCCAGAGTGGATGGGAGAACAGGCTGTAAAGAGAAATACCTTGCTATATAACCAAAACGGAGCTATCTAGCAGAATGGTTGTCAATGTGTGTATTCAACTTCCAGAGTTAAACTGATGTGTGTTTGCAGCATTTCAGAAACCCTTTCCTGGGAGAATGTAGAAACAGTCATTTCCAGCCCTAGAGACGCATATAAGAGTTAACAGTAAGAATGCGTTTAAAACACAGAAGACCCGCTTCTTACGAACTCATCTGCTCTGTGTTTGTTCCTTTTAGGAAGTTGCATCTATGGTTAAATTCAGCGAGGTAGAAACACGTTTCTTCTAAAAGCTGCGTTTGGACATTCCAGAGTGGATGGGAGAACAGGCTGTAAAGAGAAATACCTTGCTATATAACCAAAACGGAGCTATCTAGCAGAATGGTTGTCAATGTGTGTATTCAACTTCAAGAGTTAAACTGAAGTATGTTTGCAGCAGTTCAGAAACCCTTTCCTGGGAGAATGTAGAAACAGTCATTTCCAGCCCTAGAGACGCATATAAGAGTTTGCAGTAAGAATGCGTTTAAAACACAGAAGACCCGCTTCTTACGAACTCATCTGCTTTGTGTTGGTTCCTTTTAGGAAGTTGCATCTATGGTTAGATTCAGCGAGGTAGGAACACGTTTCTTCTAAAAGCTGCATTTGGACATTCCAGAGTGGATGGGAGAACAGGCTGTAAAGAGAAATACCTTGCTCTAAAACCAAAACGGAGCTATCTAGCAGAATGGTTGTCAATGTGTGTATTCAACTTCCAGAGTTAAACTGATGTGTGTTTACAGCAGTTCAGAAACCCTTTCCTGGGATAATGTAGAAACAGTCATTTCCAGCCCTAGAGACGCATATAAGAGTTTGCAGTAAGAATTCGTTAAAAACACAGAAGACCCGCTTCTTACGAACTCATCTGCTGTGTGTTGGTTCCTTTTAGGAAGTTGCATCTATGGTTAGATTCAGCGAGGTAGGAACACGTTTCTTCTAAAAGCTGCGTTTGGATATTCCATAGTGGATGGGAGAACAGGCTGTAAAGAGAAATACCTTGCTCTAAAACCAAAACGGAGCTATCTAGCAGAATGGTTGTCAATGTGTGTATTCAACTTCCAGAGTTAAACTGATGTGTGTTTGCAGCAGTTCAGAAACCCTCTCCTGGGAGAATGTAGAAACAGTCATTTCCAGCCCTAGAGACGCATATAAGAGTTAGCAGTAAGAATGCGTTTAAAACACAGAAGACCCGCTTCTTACGAACTCATCTGCTGTGTGTTGGTTCCTTTTAGGAAGTTGCATCTATGGTTAGATTCAGCGAGGTAGGAACACGTTTCTTCTAAAAGCTGCGTTTGGACATTCCAGAGTGGATGGGAGAACAGGCTGTAAAGAGAAATACCTTGCTCTAAAACCAAAACGGAGCTATCTAGCAGAATGGTTGTCAATGTGTGTATTCAACTTCCTGAGTTAAACTGATGTGTGTTTGCAGCAGTTCAGAAACCCTTTCCTGAGAGAATGTAGAAACAGTCATTTCCAGCCCTAGAGACGCATTTAAGAGTTAGCAGTAAGAACGCGTTTAAAACACAGAAGACCCGCTTCTTACGAACTCATCTGCTGTGTGTTGGTTCCTTTTAGGAAGTTGCATCTATGGTTAGATTCAGCGAGGTAGGAACACGGTTCTTCTTAAAAGCTGCGTTTCTACATTCCAGAGTGGATGGAGAACAGGCTGTAAAGAGAAATACCTTGCTCTAAAACCAAAACGGAGCTATCTAGCAGAATGGTTGTCAATGTGTGTATTCAACTTCCAGAGTTAAACTGATGTGTGTTTGCAGCAGTTCAGAAACCCTTTCTTGGGAGAATGTAGAAACAGTCATTTCCAGCCCTAGAGACGCATATAATAATTTGCAGTAAGAATGCGTGTAAAACACAGAAGACCCGCTTCTTACGAACTCATCTGCTGTGTGTTTGTTCCTTTTAGGAAGTTGCATCTATGGTTAAATTCAGCGAGGTAGAAACACGTTTCTTCTAAAAGCTGCGTTTGGACATTCCAGAGTGGATGGGAGAACAGGCTGTAAAGAGAAATACCTTGCTATATAACCAAAACGGAGCTATCTAGCAGAATGGTTGTCAATGTGTGTATTCAACTTCCAGAGTTAAACTGATGTGTGTTTGCAGCAGTTCAGAAACCCTTTCCTGGGAGAATGTAGAAACAGTCATTTCCAGCCCTAGAGACGCATATAAGAGTTTGCAGCAAGAATGCGTTTAAAACACAGAAGACCCGCTTCTTACGAACTCATCTGCTGTGTGTTGGTTCCTTTTAGGAAGTTGCATCTATGGTTAGATTCAGCGAGGTAGGAACACGTTTCTTCTAAAAGCTGCGTTTGGACATTCCAGAGTGGATGGGAGAACAGGCTGTAAAGAGAAATACCTTGCTCTAAAACCAAAACGGAGCTATCTAGCAGAATGGTTGTCAATGTGTGTATTCAACTTCCAGAGTTAAACTGATGTGTGTTTACAGCAGTTCAGAAACCCTTTCCTGGGATAATGTAGAAACAGTCATTTCCAGCCCTAGAGACGCATATAAGAGTTTGCAGTAAGAATGCGTTTAAAACACAGAAGACCCGCTTCTTACGAACTCATCTGCTGTGTGTTGGTTCCTTTTAGGAAGTTGCATCTATGGTTAGATTCAGCGAGGTAGGAACACGTTTCTTCTAAAAGCTGCGTTTGGATATTCCATAGTGGATGGGAGAACAGGCTGTAAAGAGAAATACCTTGCTCTAAAACCAAAACGGAGCTATCTAGCAGAATGGTTGTCAATGTGTGTATTCAACTTCCTGAGTTAAACTGATGTGTGTTTGCAGCAGTTCAGAAACCCTTTCCTGGGAGAATGTAGAAACAGTCATTTCCAGCCCTAGAGACGCATATACGAGTTAGCAGTAAGAATGCGTTTAAAACACAGAAGACCCGCTTCTTACGAACTCATCTGCTGTGTGTTGGTTCCCTTTAGGAAGTTGCATCTATGGTTAGATTCAGCGAGGTAGAAACACGTTTCTTCTAAAAGCTGCGTTTGGACATTCCAGAGTGGATGGGAGAACAGGCTGTAAAGAGAAATACCTTGCTCTAAAACCAAAACGGAGCTATCTAGCAGAATGGTTGTCAATGTGTGTATTCAACTTCCAGAGTTAAACTGATGTGTGTTTGCAGCAGTTCAGAAACCCGTTCTTGGGAGAATGTAGAAACAGTCATTTCCAGCCCTAGAGACGCATATAAGAGTTTGCAGTAAGAATGCGTTTAAAACACAGAAGACCCGCTTCTTACGAACTCATCTGCTGTGTGTTGGTTCCTTTTAGGAAGTTCCATCTATGGTTAGATTCAGCGAGGTAGGAACACGTTTCTTCTAAAAGCTGCGTTTGGACATTCCAGAGTGGATGGGAGAACAGGCTGTAAAGAGAAATACCTTGCTCTAAAACCAAAACGGAGCTATCTAGCAGAATGGTTGTCAATGTGTGTATTCAACTTCCAGAGTTAAACAGATGTGTGTTTACAGGAGTTCAGAAACCCTTTCCTGGGATAATGTAGAAACAGTCATTTCCAGCCCTAGAGACGCATATAAGAGTTTGCAGTAAGAATGCGTTTAAAACACAGAAGACCCGCTTCTTACGAACTCATCTGCTGTGTGTTGGTTCCTTTTAGGAAGTTGCATCTATGGTTAGATTCAGCGAGGTAGGAACACGTTTCTTCTAAAAGCTGCGTTTGGATATTCCATAGTGGATGGGAGAACAGGCTGTAAAGAGAAATACCTTGCTCTAAAACCAAAACGGAGCTATCTAGCAGAATGGTTGTCAATGTGTGTATTCAACTTCCTGAGTTAAACTGATGTGTGTTTGCAGCAGTTCAGAAACCCTTTCCTGGGAGAATGTAGAAACAGTCATTTCCAGCCCTAGAGACGCATATAAGAGTTAGCAGTAAGAATGCGTTTAAAACACAGAAGACCCGCTTCTTACGAACTCATCTGCTGTGTGTTGGTTCCCTTTAGGAAGTTGCATCTATGGTTAGATTCAGCGAGGTAGAAACACGTTTCTTCTAAAAGCTGCGTTTGGACATTCCAGAGTGGATGGGAGAACAGGCTGTAAAGAGAAATACCTTGCTCTAAAACCAAAACGGAGCTATCTAGCAGAATGGTTGTCAATGTGTGTATTCAACTTCCAGAGTTAAACTGATGTGTGTTTGCAGCAGTTCAGAAACCCGTTCTTGGGAGAATGTAGAAACAGTCATTTCCAGCCCTAGAGACGCATATAAGAGTTTGCAGTAAGAATGCGTTTAAAACACAGAAAACCCGCTTCTTACGAACTCATCTGCTGTGTGTTGGTTCCTTTTAGGAAGTTGCATCTATGGTTAAATTCAGCGAGGTAGAAACACGTTTCTTCTAAAAGCTGCGTTTGGACATTCCAGAGTGGATGGGAGAACAGGCTGTAAAGAGAAATACCTTGCTATATAACCAAAACGGAGCTATCTAGCAGAATGGTTGTCAATGTCTGTATTCAACTTCAAGAGTTAAACTGATGTGTGTTTGCAGCAGTTCAGAAACCCTTTCCTGGGAGAATGTAGAAACAGTCATTTCCAGCCCTAGAGACGCATATAAGAGTTTGCAGTAAGAATGCGTTTAAAACACAGAAGACCCGCTTCTTACGAACTCATCTGCTGTGTGTTGGTTCCTTTTAGGAAGTTGCATCTATGGTTAGATTCAGCGAGGTAGGAACACGTTTCTTCTAAAAGCTGCGTCTGGACATTCCAGAGTGGATCGGAGAACAGGCTGTAAAGAGAAATACCTTGCTCTAAAACCAAAACGGAGCTATCTAGCAGAATGGTTGTCAATGTGTGTATTCAACTTCCAGAGTTAAACTGATGTGTGTTTGCAGCAGTTCAGAAACCCTTTCCTGGAAGAATGTAGAAACAGTCATTTCCAGACCTAGAGACGCATATAAGTGTTAGCAGTAAGAATGCGTTTAAAACACAGAAAACCCGCTTCTTACGAACTCATCTGCTGTGTGTTGGTTCCTTTTACGAAGTTGCATCTATGGTTAGATTCAGCGAGGTAGGAACACGTTTCTTCTAAAAGCTGCGTTTGGACATTCCAGAGTGGATGGGAGAACAGGCTGTAAAGAGAAATACCTTGCTCTAAAACCAAAACGGAGCTATCTAGCAGAATGGTTGTCAATGTGTGTATTCAACTTCCAGAGTTAAACTGATGTGTGTTTACAGCAGTTCAGAAACCCTTTCCTGGGATAATGTAGAAACAGTCATTTCCAGCCCTAGAGACGCATATAAGAGTTTGCAGTAAGAATGCGTTTAAAACACAGAAGACCCGCTTCTTACGAACTCATCTGCTGTGTGTTGGTTCCTTTTAGGAAGTTGCATCTATGGTTAGATTCAGCGAGGTAGGAACACGTTTCTTCTAAAAGCTGCGTTTGGATATTCCATAGTGGATGGGAGAACAGGCTGTAAAGAGAAATACCTTGCTCTAAAACCAAAACGGAGCTATCTAGCAGAATGGTTGTCAATGTGTGTATTCAACTTCCTGAGTTAAACTGATGTGTGTTTGCAGCAGTTCAGAAACCCTTTCCTGGGAGAATGTAGAAACAGTCATTTCCAGCCCTAGAGACGCATATAAGAGTTAGCAGTAAGAATGCGTTTAAAACACAGAAGACCCGCTTCTTACGAACTCATCTGCTGTGTGTTGGTTCCCTTTAGGAAGTTGCATCTATGGTTAGATTCAGCGAGGTAGGAACACGTTTCTTCTAAAAGTTGCGTTTGGACATTCCAGAGTGGATGGGAGAACAGGCTGTAAAGAGAAATACCTTGCTCTAAAACCAAAACGGAGCTATCTAGCAGAATGGTTGTCAATGTGTGTATTCAACTTCCAGAGTTAAACTGATGTGTGTTTGCAGCAGTTCAGAAACCCGTTCTTGGGAGAATGTAGAAACAGTCATTTCCAGCCCTAGAGACGCATATAAGAGTTTGCAGTAAGAATGCGTTTAAAACACAGAAGACCCGCTTCTTACGAACTCATCTGCTGTGTGTTGGTTCCTTTTAGGAAGTTCCATCTATGGTTAGATTCAGCGAGGTAGGAACACGTTTCTTCTAAAAGCTGCGTTTGGACATTCCAGAGTGGATGGGAGAACAGGCTGTAAAGAGAAATACCTTGCTATATAACCAAAACAGAGCTATCTAGCAGAATGGTTGTCAATGTGTGTATTCAACTTCCAGAGTTAAACTGATGTGTGTTTGCAGCATTTCAGAAACCCTTTCCTGGGAGAATGTAGAAACAGTCATTTCCAGCCCTAGAGACGCATATAAGAGTTAACAGTAAGAATGCGTTTAAAACACAGAAGACCCGCTTCTTACGAACTCATCTGCTCTGTGTTTGTTCCTTTTAGGAAGTTGCATATATGGTTAAATTCAGCGAGGTAGAAACACGTTTCTTCTAAAAGCTGCGTTTGGACATTCCAGAGTGGAAGGGAGAACAGGCTGTAAAGAGAAATACCTTGCTATATAACCAAAACGGAGCTATCTAGCAGAATGGTTGTCAATGTGTGTATTCAACTTCAAGAGTTAAACTGATGTGTGTTTGCAGCAGTTCAGAAACCCTTTCCTGGGAGAATGTAGAAACAGTCATTTCCAGCCCTAGAGACGCTTTTAAGTGTTAGCAGTAAGAATGCGTTTAAAACACAGAAAACCCGCTTCTTACGAACTCATCTGCTGTGTGTTGGTTGCTTTTAGGAAGTTGCATCTATGGTTAGATTCAGCGAGGTAGGAACACGTTTCTTCTAAAAGCTGCGTTTGGACATTCCAGAGTGGATGGGAGAACAGGCTGTAAAGAGAAATACCTTGCTCTAAAACCAAAACGGAGCTATCTAGCAGAATGGTTGTCAATGTGTGTATTCAACTTCCAGAGTTAAACTGATGTGTGTTTACAGCAGTTCAGAAACCCTTTCCTGGGATAATGTAGAAACAGTCATTTCCAGCCCTAGAGACGCATATAAGAGTTTGCAGTAAGAATGCGTTTAAAACACAAAAGACCCGCTTCTTACGAACTCATCTGCTGTGTGTTGGTTCCTTTTAGGAAGTTGCATCTATGGTTAGATTCAGCGACGTAGGAACACGTTTCTTCTAAAAGCTGCGTTTGGATATTCCATAGTGGATGGGAGAACAGGCTGTAAAGAGAAATACCTTGCTCTAAAACCAAAACGGAGCTATCTAGCAGAATGGTTGTCAATGTTTGTATTCAACTTCCTGAGTTAAACTGATGTGTGTTTGCAGCAGTTCAGAAACCCTTTCCTGGGAGAAGGTAGAAACAGTCATTTCCAGCCCTAGAGACGCATATAAGAGTTAGCAGTAAGAATGCGTTTAAAACACAGAAGACCCGCTTCTTACGAACTCATCTGCTGTGTGTTGGTTCCCTTAAGGAAGTTGCATCTATGGTTAGATTCAGAGAGGTAGAAACACGTTTCTTCTAAAAGCTGCGTTTGGACATTCCAGAGTGGATGGGAGAACAGGCTGTAAAGAGAAATACCTTGCTATATAACCAAAACGGAGCTATCTAGCAGAATGGTTGTCAATGTGTGTATTCAACTTCCAGAGTTAAACTGATGTGTGTTTGCAGCAGTTCAGAAACCCGTTCTTGGGAGAATGTAGAAACAGTCATTTCCAGCCCTAGAGACGCATATAAGAGTTTGCAGTAAGAATGCGTTTAAAACACAGAAGACCCGCTTCTTACGAACTCATCTGCTGTGTGTTGGTTCCTTTTAGGAAGTTGCATCTATGGTTACATTCAGCGAGGTAGAAACACGTTTCTTCTAAAAGATGGGTTTGGACATTCCAGAGTGGATGGGAGAACAGGCTGTAAAGAGAAATACCTTGCTCTAAAACCAAAACGGAGCTATCTAGCAGAATGGTTGTCAATGTGTGTATTCAACTTCCTGAGTTAAACTGATGTGTGTTTGCAGCAGTTCAGAAACCCTTTCCTGAGAGAATGTAGAAACAGTCATTTCCAGCCCTAGAGACGCATTTAAGAGTTAGCAGTAAGAACGCGTTTAAAACACAGAAGACCCGCTTCTTACGAACTCATCTGCTGTGTGTTGGTTCCTTTTAGGAAGTTGCATCTATGGTTAGATTCAGCGAGGTAGGAACACGGTTCTTCTAAAAGCTGCGTTTCTACATTCCAGAGTGGATGGAGAACAGGCTGTAAAGAGAAATACCTTGCTCTAAAACCAAAACGGAGCTATCTAGCAGAATGGTTGTCAATGTGTGTATTCAACTTCCAGAGTTAAACTGATGTGTGTTTGCAGCAGTTCAGAAACCCTTTCTTGGGAGAATGTAGAAACAGTCATTTCCAGCCCTAGAGACGCATATAATAATTTGCAGTAAGAATGCGTGTAAAACACAGAAGACCCGCTTCTTACGAACTCATCTGCTGTGTGTTTGTTCCTTTTAGGAAGTTGCATCTATGGTTAAATTCAGCGAGGTAGAAACACGTTTCTTCTAAAAGCTGCGTTTGGACATTCCAGAGTGGATGGGAGAACAGGCTGTAAAGAGAAATACCTTGCTATATAACCAAAACGGAGCTATCTAGCAGAATGGTTGTCAATGTGTGTATTCAACTTCCAGAGTTAAACTGATGTGTGTTTGCAGCAGTTCAGAAACCCTTTCCTGGGAGAATGTAGAAACAGTCATTTCCAGCCCTAGAGACGCATATAAGAGTTAGCAGTAAGAATGCGTTTAAAACACAGAAGACCCGCTTCTTACGAACTCATCTGCTGTGTGTTGGTTCCCTTTAGGAAGTTGCATCTATGGTTAGATTCAGCGAGGTAGGAACACGTTTCTTCTAAAAGTTGCGTTTGGACATTCCAGAGTGGATGGGAGAACAGGCTGTAAAGAGAAATACCTTGCTCTAAAACCAAAACGGAGCTATCTAGCAGAATGGTTGTCAATGTGTGTATTCAACTTCCAGAGTTAAACTGATGTGTGTTTGCAGCAGTTCAGAAACCCGTTCTTGGGAGAATGTAGAAACAGTCATTTCCAGCCCTAGAGACGCATATAAGAGTTTGCAGTAAGAATGCGTTTAAAACACAGAAGACCCGCTTCTTACGAACTCATCTGCTGTGTGTTGGTTCCTTTTAGGAAGTTCCATCTATGGTTAGATTCAGCGAGGTAGGAACACGTTTCTTCTAAAAGCTGCGTTTGGACATTCCAGAGTGGATGGGAGAACAGGCTGTAAAGAGAAATACCTTGCTATATAACCAAAACAGAGCTATCTAGCAGAATGGTTGTCAATGTGTGTATTCAACTTCCAGAGTTAAACTGATGTGTGTTTGCAGCATTTCAGAAACCCTTTCCTGGGAGAATGTAGAAACAGTCATTTCCAGCCCTAGAGACGCATATAAGAGTTAACAGTAAGAATGCGTTTAAAACACAGAAGACCCGCTTCTTACGAACTCATCTGCTCTGTGTTTGTTCCTTTTAGGAAGTTGCATCTATGGTTAAATTCAGCGAGGTAGAAACACGTTTCTTCTAAAAGCTGCGTTTGGACATTCCAGAGTGGATGGGAGAACAGGCTGTAAAGAGAAATACCTTGCTATATAACCAAAACGGAGCTATCTAGCAGAATGGTTGTCAATGTGTGTATTCAACTTCCAGAGTTAAACGGATGTGTGTTTGCAGCAGTTCAGAAACCCTTTCCTGGGAGAATGTAGAAACAGTCATTTCCAGCCCTAGAGACGCTTTTAAGTGTTAGCAGTAAGAATGCGTTTAAAACACAGAAAACCCGCTTCTTACGAACTCATCTGCTGTGTGTTGGTTGCTTTTAGGAAGTTGCATCTATGGTTAGATTCAGCGAGGTAGGAACACGTTTCTTCTAAAAGCTGCGTTTGGACATTCCAGAGTGGATGGGAGAACAGGCTGTAAAGAGAAATACCTTGCTCTAAAACCAAAACGGAGCTATCTAGCAGAATGGTTGTCAATGTGTGTATTCAACTTCCAGAGTTAAACTGATGTGTGTTTACAGCAGTTCAGAAACCCTTTCCTGGGATAATGTAGAAACAGTCATTTCCAGCCCTAGAGACGCATATAAGAGTTTGCAGTAAGAATGCGTTTAAAACACAAAAGACCCGCTTCTTACGAACTCATCTGCTGTGTGTTGGTTCCTTTTAGGAAGTTGCATCTATGGTTAGATTCAGCGACGTAGGAACACGTTTCTTCTAAAAGCTGCGTTTGGATATTCCATAGTGGATGGGAGAACAGGCTGTAAAGAGAAATACCTTGCTCTAAAACCAAAACGGAGCTATCTAGCAGAATGGTTGTCAATGTTTGTATTCAACTTCCTGAGTTAAACTGATGTGTGTTTGCAGCAGTTCAGAAACCCTTTCCTGGGAGAAGGTAGAAACAGTCATTTCCAGCCCTAGAGACGCATATAAGAGTTAGCAGTAAGAATGCGTTTAAAACACAGAAGACCCGCTTCTTACGAACTCATCTGCTGTGTGTTGGTTCCCTTAAGGAAGTTGCATCTATGGTTAGATTCAGAGAGGTAGAAACACGTTTCTTCTAAAAGCTGCGTTTGGACATTCCCGAGTGGATGGGAGAACAGGCTGTAAAGAGAAATACCTTGCTATATAACCAAAACGGAGCTATCTAGCAGAATGGTTGTCAATGTGTGTATTCAACTTCCAGAGTTAAACTGATGTGTGTTTGCAGCAGTTCAGAAACCCTTTCCTGGGAGAATGTAGAAACAGTCATTTCCAGCCCTAGAGACGCATATAAGAGTTAGCAATAAGAATGCGTTTAAAACACAGAAGACCCGCTTCTTACGAACTCATCTGCTGTGTGTTGGTTCCTTTTAGGAAGTTGCATCTATGGTTACATTCAGCGAGGTAGAAACACGTTTCTTCTAAAAGATGGGTTTGGACATTCCAGAGTGGATGGGAGAACAGGCTGTAAAGAGAAATACCTTGCTCTAAAACCAAAACGGAGCTATCTAGCAGAATGGTTGTCAATGTGTGTATTCAACTTCCTGAGTTAAACTGATGTGTGTTTGCAGCAGTTCAGAAACCCTTTCCTGGGAGAATGTAGAAACAGTCATTTCCAGCCCTAGAGACGCATATAATAATTTGCAGTAAGAATGCGTGTAAAACACAGAAGACCCGCTTCTTACGAACTCATCTGCTGTGTGTTTGTTCCTTTTAGGAAGTTGCATCTATGGTTAAATTCAGCGAGGTAGAAACACGTTTCTTCTAAAAGCTGCGTTTGGACATTCCAGAGTGGATGGGAGAACAGGCTGTAAAGAGAAATACCTTGCTATATAACCAAAACGGAGCTATCTAGCAGAATGGTTGTCAATGTGTGTATTCAACTTCCAGAGTTAAACTGATGTGTGTTTGCAGCAGTTCAGAAACCCTTTCCTGGGAGAATGTAGAAACAGTCATTTCCAGCCCTAGAGACGCATATAAGAGTTAGCAGTAAGAATGCGTTTAAAACACAGAAGACCCGCTTCTTACGAACTCATCTGCTGTGTGTTGGTTCCCTTTAGGAAGTTGCATCTATGGTTAGATTCAGCGAGGTAGGAACACGTTTCTTCTAAAAGTTGCGTTTGGACATTCCAGAGTGGATGGGAGAACAGGCTGTAAAGAGAAATACCTTGCTCTAAAACCAAAACGGAGCTATCTAGCAGAATGGTTGTCAATGTGTGTATTCAACTTCCAGAGTTAAACTGATGTGTGTTTGCAGCAGTTCAGAAACCCTTTCCTGGGAGAATGTAGAAACAGTCATTTCCAGCCCTAGAGACGCATATAAGAGTTTGCAGTAAGAATGCGTTTAAAACACAGAAGACCCGCTTCTTACGAACTCATCTGCTGTGTGTTGTTTCCTTTTAGGAAGTTGCATCTATGGTTAGATTCAGCGAGGTAGGAACACGTTTCTTCTAAAAGCTGCGTTTGGACATTCCACAGTGGATGGGAGAACAGGCTGTAAAGAGAAATACCTTGCTCTAAAACCAAAACAGAGCTATCTAGCAGAATGGTTGTCAATGTGTGTATTCAACTTCCAGAGTTAAACTGATGTGTGTTTGCAGCATTTCAGAAACCCTTTCCTGGGAGAATGTAGAAACAGTCATTTCCAGCCCTAGAGACGCATATAAGAGTTAACAGTAAGAATGCGTTTAAAACACAGAAGACCCGCTTCTTACGAACTCATCTGCTCTGTGTTTGTTCCTTTTAGGAAGTTGCATCTATGGTTAAATTCAGCGAGGTAGAAACACGTTTCTTCTAAAAGCTGCGTTTGGACATTCCAGAGTGGATGGGAGAACAGGCTGTAAAGAGAAATACCTTGCTATATAACCAAAACGGAGCTATCTAGCAGAATGGTTGTCAATGTGTGTATTCAACTTCCAGAGTTAAACGGATGTGTGTTTGCAGCAGTTCAGAAACCCTTTCCTGGGAGAATGTAGAAACAGTCATTTCCAGCCCTAGAGACGCTTTTAAGTGTTAGCAGTAAGAATGCGTTTAAAACACAGAAAACCCGCTTCTTACGAACTCATCTGCTGTGTGTTGGTTGCTTTTAGGAAGTTGCATCTATGGTTAGATTCAGCGAGGTAGGAACACGTTTCTTCTAAAAGCTGCGTTTGGACATTCCAGAGTGGATGGGAGAACAGGCTGTAAAGAGAAATACCTTGCTCTAAAACCAAAACGGAGCTATCTAGCAGAATGGTTGTCAATGTGTGTATTCAACTTCCAGAGTTAAACTGATGTGTGTTTACAGCAGTTCAGAAACCCTTTCCTGGGATAATGTAGAAACAGTCATTTCCAGCCCTAGAGACGCATATAAGAGTTTGCAGTAAGAATGCGTTTAAAACACAAAAGACCCGCTTCTTACGAACTCATCTGCTGTGTGTTGGTTCCTTTTAGGAAGTTGCATCTATGGTTAGATTCAGCGACGTAGGAACACGTTTCTTCTAAAAGCTGCGTTTGGATATTCCATAGTGGATGGGAGAACAGGCTGTAAAGAGAAATACCTTGCTCTAAAACCAAAACGGAGCTATCTAGCAGAATGGTTGTCAATGTTTGTATTCAACTTCCTGAGTTAAACTGATGTGTGTTTGCAGCAGTTCAGAAACCCTTTCCTGGGAGAAGGTAGAAACAGTCATTTCCAGCCCTAGAGACGCATATAAGAGTTAGCAGTAAGAATGCGTTTAAAACACAGAAGACCCGCTTCTTACGAACTCATCTGCTGTGTGTTGGTTCCCTTAAGGAAGTTGCATCTATGGTTAGATTCAGAGAGGTAGAAACACGTTTCTTCTAAAAGCTGCGTTTGGACATTCCAGAGTGGATGGGAGAACAGGCTGTAAAGAGAAATACCTTGCTATATAACCAAAACGGAGCTATCTAGCAGAATGGTTGTCAATGTGTGTATTCAACTTCCAGAGTTAAACTGATGTGTGTTTGCAGCAGTTCAGAAACCCTTTCCTGGGAGAATGTAGAAACAGTCATTTCCAGCCCTAGAGACGCATATAAGAGTTAGCAATAAGAATGCGTTTAAAACACAGAAGACCCGCTTCTTACGAACTCATCTGCTGTGTGTTGGTTCCTTTTAGGAAGTTGCATCTATGGTTACATTCAGCGAGGTAGAAACACGTTTCTTCTAAAAGATGGGTTTGGACATTCCAGAGTGGATGGGAGAACAGGCTGTAAAGAGAAATACCTTGCTCTAAAACCAAAACGGAGCTATCTAGCAGAATGGTTGTCAATGTGTGTATTCAACTTCCAGAGTTAAACTGATGTGTGTTTGCAGCAGTTCAGAAACCCGTTCTTGGGAGAATGTAGAAACAGTCATTTCCAGCCCTAGAGACGCATATAAGAGTTTGCAGTAAGAATGCGTTTAAAACACAGAAGACCCGCTTCTTACGAACTCATCTGCTGTGTGTTGGTTCCTTTTAGGAAGTTCCATCTATGGTTAGATTCAGCGAGGTAGGAACACGTTTCTTCTAAAAGCTGCGTTTGGACATTCCAGAGTGGATGGGAGAACAGGCTGTAAAGAGAAATACCTTGCTATATAACCAAAACAGAGCTATCTAGCAGAATGGTTGTCAATGTGTGTATTCAACTTCCAGAGTTAAACTGATGTGTGTTTGCAGCATTTCAGAAACCCTTTCCTGGGAGAATGTAGAAACAGTCATTTCCAGCCCTAGAGACGCATATAAGAGTTAACAGTAAGAATGCGTTTAAAACACAGAAGACCCGCTTCTTACGAACTCATCTGCTCTGTGTTTGTTCCTTTTAGGAAGTTGCATCTATGGTTAAATTCAGCGAGGTAGAAACACGTTTCTTCTAAAAGCTGCGTTTGGACATTCCAGAGTGGATGGGAGAACAGGCTGTAAAGAGAAATACCTTGCTATATAACCAAAACGGAGCTATCTAGCAGAATGGTTGTCAATGTGTGTATTCAACTTCAAGAGTTAAACTGATGTGTGTTTGCAGCAGTTCAGAAACCCTTTCCTGGGAGAATGTAGAAACAGTCATTTCCAGCCCTAGAGACGCTTTTAAGTGTTAGCAGTAAGAATGCGTTTAAAACACAGAAAACCCGCTTCTTACGAACTCATCTGCTGTGTGTTGGTTGCTTTTAGGAAGTTGCATCTATGGTTAGATTCAGCGAGGTAGGAACACGTTTCTTCTAAAAGCTGCGTTTGGACATTCCAGAGTGGATGGGAGAACAGGCTGTAAAGAGAAATACCTTGCTCTAAAACCAAAACGGAGCTATCTAGCAGAATGGTTGTCAATGTGTGTATTCAACTTCCAGAGTTAAACTGATGTGTGTTTACAGCAGTTCAGAAACCCTTTCCTGGGATAATGTAGAAACAGTCATTTCCAGCCCTAGAGACGCATATAAGAGTTTGCAGTAAGAATGCGTTTAAAACACAAAAGACCCGCTTCTTACGAACTCATCTGCTGTGTGTTGGTTCCTTTTAGGAAGTTGCATCTATGGTTAGATTCAGCGACGTAGGAACACGTTTCTTCTAAAAGCTGGGTTTGGATATTCCATAGTGGATGGGAGAACGGGCTGTAAAGAGAAATACCTTGCTCTAAAACCAAAACGGAGCTATCTAGCAGAATGGTTGTCAATGTTTGTATTCAACTTCCTGAGTTAAACTGATGTGTGTTTGCAGCAGTTCAGAAACCCTTTCCTGGGAGAAGGTAGAAACAGTCATTTCCAGCCCTAGAGACGCATATAAGAGTTAGCAGTAAGAATGCGTTTAAAACACAGAAGACCCGCTTCTTACGAACTCATCTGCTGTGTGTTGGTTCCCTTAAGGAAGTTGCATCTATGGTTAGATTCAGAGAGGTAGAAACACGTTTCTTCTAAAAGCTGCGTTTGGACATTCCAGAGTGGATGGGAGAACAGGCTGTAAAGAGAAATACCTTGCTATATAACCAAAACGGAGCTATCTAGCAGAATGGTTGTCAATGTGTGTATTCAACTTCCAGAGTTAAACTGATGTGTGTTTGCAGCAGTTCAGAAACCCTTTCCTGGGAGAATGTAGAAACAGTCATTTCCAGCCCTAGAGACGCATATAAGAGTTAGCAATAAGAATGCGTTTAAAACACAGAAGACCCGCTTCTTACGAACTCATCTGCTGTGTGTTGGTTCCTTTTAGGAAGTTGCATCTATGGTTACATTCAGCGAGGTAGAAACACGTTTCTTCTAAAAGATGGGTTTGGACATTCCAGAGTGGATGGGAGAACAGGCTGTAAAGAGAAATACCTTGCTCTAAAACCAAAACGGAGCTATCTAGCAGAATGGTTGTCAATGTGTGTATTCAACTTCCTGAGTTAAACTGATGTGTGTTTGCAGCAGTTCAGAAACCCTTTCCTGAGAGAATGTAGAAACAGTCATTTCCAGCCCTAGAGACGCATTTAAGAGTTAGCAGTAAGAACGCGTTTAAAACACAGAAGACCCGCTTCTTACGAACTCATCTGCTGTGTGTTGGTTCCTTTTAGGAAGTTGCATCTATGGTTAGATTCAGCGAGGTAGGAACACGGTTCTTCTAAAAGCTGCGTTTCTACATTCCAGAGTGGATGGAGAACAGGCTGTAAAGAGAAATACCTTGCTCTAAAACCAAAACGGAGCTATCTAGCAGAATGGTTGTCAATGTGTGTATTCAACTTCCAGAGTTAAACTGATGTGTGTTTGCAGCAGTTCAGAAACCCTTTCTTGGGAGAATGTAGAAACAGTCATTTCCAGCCCTAGAGACGCATATAATAATTTGCAGTAAGAATGCGTGTAAAACACAGAAGACCCGCTTCTTACGAACTCATCTGCTGTGTGTTTGTTCCTTTTAGGAAGTTGCATCTATGGTTAAATTCAGCGAGGTAGAAACACGTTTCTTCTAAAAGCTGCGTTTGGACATTCCAGAGTGGATGGGAGAACAGGCTGTAAAGAGGAATACCTTGCTATATAACCAAAACGGAGCTATCTAGCAGAATGGTTGTCAATGTGTGTATTCAACTTCCAGAGTTAAACTGATGTGTGTTTGCAGCAGTTCAGAAACCCTTTCCTGGGAGAATGTAGAAACAGTCATTTCCAGCCCTAGAGACGCATATAAGAGTTTGCAGTAAGAATGCGTTTAAAACACAGAAGACCCGCTTCTTACGAACTCATCTGCTGTGTGTTGGTTCCTTTTAGGAAGTTGCATCTATGGTTAGATTCAGCGAGGTAGGAACACGTTTCTTCTAAAAGCTGCGTTTGGACATTCCACAGTGGATGGGAGAACAGGCTGTAAAGAGAAATACCTTGCTCTAAAACCAAAACGGAGCTATCTAGCAGAATGGTTGTCAATGTGTGTATTCAACTTCCAGAGTTAAACTGATGTGTGTTTACAGCAGTTCAGAAACCCTTTCCTGGGATAATGTAGAAACAGTCATTTCCAGCCCTAGAGACGCATATAAGAGTTTGCAGTAAGAATGCGTTTAAAACACAGAAGACCCGCTTCTTACGAACTCATCTGCTGTGTGTTGGTTCCTTTTAGGAAGTTGCATCTATGGTTAGATTCAGCGACGTAGGAACACGTTTCTTCTAAAAGCTGCGTTTGGATATTCCATAGTGGATGGAAGAACAGGCTGTAAAGAGAAATACCTTGCTCTAAAACCAAAACGGAGCTATCTAGCAGAATTGTTGTCAATGTGTGTATTCAACTTCCTGAGTTAAACTGATGTGTGTTTGCAGCAGTTCAGAAACCCTTTCCTGGGAGAATGTAGAAACAGTCATTTCCAGCCCTAGAGACGCATATACGAGTTAGCAGTAAGAATGCGTTTAAAACACAGAAGACCCGCTTCTTACGAACTCATCTGCTGTGTGTTGGTTCCCTTTAGGAAGATGCATCTATGGTTAGATTCAGCGAGGTAGAAACACGTTTCTTCTAAAAGCTGCGTTTGGACATTCCAGAGTGGATGGGAGAACAGGCTGTAAAGAGAAATACCTTGCTCTAAAACCAAAACGGAGCTATCTAGCAGAATGGTTGTCAATGTGTGTATTCAACTTCCTGAGTTAAACTGATGTGTGTTTGCAGCAGTTCAGAAACCCTTTCTTGGGAGAATGTAGAAACAGTCATTTCCAGCCCTAGAGACGCATATAATAATTTGCAGTAAGAATGCGTGTAAAACACAGAAGACCCGCTTCTTACGAACTCATCTGCTGTGTGTTTGTTCCTTTTAGGAAGTTGCATCTATGGTTAAATTCAGCGAGGTAGAAACACGTTTCTTCTAAAAGCTGCGTTTGGACATTCCAGAGTGGATGGGAGAACAGGCTGTAAAGAGAAATACCTTGCTATATAACCAAAACGGAGCTATCTAGCAGAATGGTTGTCAATGTGTGTATTCAACTTCCAGAGTTAAACTGATGTGTGTTTGCAGCAGTTCAGAAACCCTTTCCTGGGAGAATGTAGAAACAGTCATTTCCAGCCCTAGAGACGCATATAAGAGTTTGCAGCAAGAATGCGTTTAAAACACAGAAGACCCGCTTCTTACGAACTCATCTGCTGTGTGTTGGTTCCTTTTAGGAAGTTGCATCTATGGTTAGATTCAGCGAGGTAGGAACACGTTTCTTCTAAAAGCTGCGTTTGGACATTCCAGAGTGGATGGGAGAACAGGCTGTAAAGAGAAATACCTTGCTCTAAAACCAAAACGGAGCTATCTAGCAGAATGGTTGTCAATGTGTGTATTCAACTTCCAGAGTTAAACTGATGTGTGTTTACAGCAGTTCAGAAACCCTTTCCTGGGAGAATGTAGAAACAGTCATTTCCAGCCCTAGAGACGCATATAAGAGTTAGCAGTAAGAATGCGTTTAAAACACAGAAGACCCGCTTCTTACGAACTCATCTGCTGTGTGTTGGTTCCTTTTAGGAAGTTGCATCTATGGTTAGATTCAGCGAGGTAGGAACACGTTTCTTCTAAAAGCTGCGTTTGGATATTCCATAGTGGATGGGAGAACAGGCTGTAAAGAGAAATACCTTGCTCTAAAACCAAAACGGAGCTATCTAGCAGAATGGTTGTCAATGTGTGTATTCAACTTCCTGAGTTAAACTGATGTGTGTTTGCAGCAGTTCAGAAACCCTTTCCTGGGAGAATGTAGAAACAGTCATTTCCAGCCCTAGAGACGCATATAAGAGTTAGCAGTAAGAATGCGTTTAAAACACAGAAGACCCGCTTCTTACGAACTCATCTGCTGTGTGTTGGTTCCCTTTAGGAAGTTGCATCTATGGTTAGATTCAGCGAGGTAGAAACACGTTTCTTCTAAAAGCTGCGTTTGGACATTCCAGAGTGGATGGGAGAACAGGCTGTAAAGAGAAATACCTTGCTCTAAAACCAAAACGGAGCTATCTAGCAGAATGGTTGTCAATGTGTGTATTCAACTTCCAGAGTTAAACTGATGTGTGTTTGCAGCAGTTCAGAAACCCGTTCTTGGGAGAATGTAGAAACAGTCATTTCCAGCCCTAGAGACGCATATAAGAGTTTGAAGTAAGAATGCGTTTAAAACACAGAAGACCCGCTTCTTACGAACTCATCTGCTGTGTGTTGGTTCCTTTTAGGAAGTTCCATCTATGGTTAGATTCAGCGAGGTAGGAACACGTTTCTTCTAAAAGCTGCGTTTGGACATTCCAGAGTGGATGGGAGAACAGGCTGTAAAGAGAAATACCTTGCTCTAAAACCAAAACGGAGCTATCTAGCAGAATGGTTGTCAATGTGTGTATTCAACTTCCAGAGTTAAACAGATGTGTGTTTACAGGAGTTCAGAAACCCTTTCCTGGGATAATGTAGAAACAGTCATTTCCAGCCCTAGAGACGCATATAAGAGTTTGCAGTAAGAATGCGTTTAAAACACAGAAGACCCGCTTCTTACGAACTCATCTGCTGTGTGTTGGTTCCTTTTAGGAAGTTGCATCTATGGTTAGATTCAGCGAGGTAGGAACACGTTTCTTCTAAAAGCTGCGTTTGGATATTCCATAGTGGATGGGAGAACAGGCTGTAAAGAGAAATACCTTGCTCTAAAACCAAAACGGAGCTATCTAGCAGAATGGTTGTCAATGTGTGTATTCAACTTCCTGAGTTAAACTGATGTGTGTTTGCAGCAGTTCAGAAACCCTTTCCTGGGAGAATGTAGAAACAGTCATTTCCAGCCCTAGAGACGCATATAAGAGTTAGCAGTAAGAATGCGTTTAAAACACAGAAGACCCGCTTCTTACGAACTCATCTGCTGTGTGTTGGTTCCCTTTAGGAAGTTGCATCTATGGTTAGATTCAGCGAGGTAGAAACACGTTTCTTCTAAAAGCTGCGTTTGGACATTCCAGAGTGGATGGGAGAACAGGCTGTAAAGAGAAATACCTTGCTCTAAAACCAAAACGGAGCTATCTAGCAGAATGGTTGTCAATGTGTGTATTCAACTTCCAGAGTTAAACTGATGTGTGTTTGCAGCAGTTCAGAAACCCGTTCTTGGGAGAATGTAGAAACAGTCATTTCCAGCCCTAGAGACGCATATAAGAGTTTGCAGTAAGAATGCGTTTAAAACACAGAAAACCCGCTTCTTACGAACTCATCTGCTGTGTGTTGGTTCCTTTTAGGAAGTTGCATCTATGGTTAAATTCAGCGAGGTAGAAACACGTTTCTTCTAAAAGCTGCGTTTGGACATTCCAGAGTGGATGGGAGAACAGGCTGTAAAGAGAAATACCTTGCTATATAACCAAAACGGAGCTATCTAGCAGAATGGTTGTCAATGTCTGTATTCAACTTCAAGAGTTAAACTGATGTGTGTTTGCAGCAGTTCAGAAACCCTTTCCTGGGAGAATGTAGAAACAGTCATTTCCAGCCCTAGAGACGCATATAAGAGTTTGCAGTAAGAATGCGTTTAAAACACAGAAGACCCGCTTCTTACGAACTCATCTGCTGTGTGTTGGTTCCTTTTAGGAAGTTGCATCTATGGTTAGATTCAGCGAGGTAGGAACACGTTTCTTCTAAAAGCTGCGTCTGGACATTCCAGAGTGGATCGGAGAACAGGCTGTAAAGAGAAATACCTTGCTCTAAAACCAAAACGGAGCTATCTAGCAGAATGGTTGTCAATGTGTGTATTCAACTTCCAGAGTTAAACTGATGTGTGTTTGCAGCAGTTCAGAAACCCTTTCCTGGAAGAATGTAGAAACAGTCATTTCCAGACCTAGAGACGCATATAAGTGTTAGCAGTAAGAATGCGTTTAAAACACAGAAAACCCGCTTCTTACGAACTCATCTGCTGTGTGTTGGTTCCTTTTACGAAGTTGCATCTATGGTTAGATTCAGCGAGGTAGGAACACGTTTCTTCTAAAAGCTGCGTTTGGACATTCCAGAGTGGATGGGAGAACAGGCTGTAAAGAGAAATACCTTGCTCTAAAACCAAAACGGAGCTATCTAGCAGAATGGTTGTCAATGTGTGTATTCAACTTCCAGAGTTAAACTGATGTGTGTTTACAGCAGTTCAGAAACCCTTTCCTGGGATAATGTAGAAACAGTCATTTCCAGCCCTAGAGACGCATATAAGAGTTTGCAGTAAGAATGCGTTTAAAACACAGAAGACCCGCTTCTTACGAACTCATCTGCTGTGTGTTGGTTCCTTTTAGGAAGTTGCATCTATGGTTAGATTCAGCGAGGTAGGAACACGTTTCTTCTAAAAGCTGCGTTTGGATATTCCATAGTGGATGGGAGAACAGGCTGTAAAGAGAAATAACTTGCTCTAAAACCAAAACGGAGCTATCTAGCAGAATGGTTGTCAATGTGTGTATTCAACTTCCTGAGTTAAACTGATGTGTGTTTGCAGCAGTTCAGAAACCCTTTCCTGGGAGAATGTAGAAACAGTCATTTCCAGCCCTAGAGACGCATATAAGAGTTAGCAGTAAGAATGCGTTTAAAACACAGAAGACCCGCTTCTTACGAACTCATCTGCTGTGTGTTGGTTCCCTTTAGGAAGTTGCATCTATGGTTAGATTCAGCGAGGTAGGAACACGTTTCTTCTAAAAGTTGCGTTTGGACATTCCAGAGTGGATGGGAGAACAGGCTGTAAAGAGAAATACCTTGCTCTAAAACCAAAACGGAGCTATCTAGCAGAATGGTTGTCAATGTGTGTATTCAACTTCCAGAGTTAAACTGATGTGTGTTTGCAGCAGTTCAGAAACCCGTTCTTGGGAGAATGTAGAAACAGTCATTTCCAGCCCTAGAGACGCATATAAGAGTTTGCAGTAAGAATGCGTTTAAAACACAGAAGACCCGCTTCTTACGAACTCATCTGCTGTGTGTTGGTTCCTTTTAGGAAGTTCCATCTATGGTTAGATTCAGCGAGGTAGGAACACGTTTCTTCTAAAAGCTGCGTTTGGACATTCCAGAGTGGATGGGAGAACAGGCTGTAAAGAGAAATACCTTGCTATATAACCAAAACAGAGCTATCTAGCAGAATGGTTGTCAATGTGTGTATTCAACTTCCAGAGTTAAACTGATGTGTGTTTGCAGCATTTCAGAAACCCTTTCCTGGGAGAATGTAGAAACAGTCATTTCCAGCCCTAGAGACGCATATAAGAGTTAACAGTAAGAATGCGTTTAAAACACAGAAGACCCGCTTCTTACGAACTCATCTGCTGTGTGTTGGTTCCTTTTAGGAAGTTGCATCTATGGTTAAATTCAGCGAGGTAGAAACACGTTTCTTCTAAAAGCTGCGTTTGGACATTCCAGAGTGGATGGGAGAACAGGCTGTAAAGAGAAATACCTTGCTATATAACCAAAACGGAGCTATCTAGCAGAATGGTTGTCAATGTGTGTATTCAACTTCAAGAGTTAAACTGATGTGTGTTTGCAGCAGTTCAGAAACCCTTTCCTGGGAGAATGTAGAAACAGTCATTTCCAGCCCTAGAGACGCTTTTAAGTGTTAGCAGTAAGAATGCGTTTAAAACACAGAAAACCCGCTTCTTACGAACTCATCTGCTGTGTGTTGGTTGCTTTTAGGAAGTTGCATCTATGGTTAGATTCAGCGAGGTAGGAACACGTTTCTTCTAAAAGCTGCGTTTGGACATTCCAGAGTGGATGGGAGAACAGGCTGTAAAGAGAAATACCTTGCTCTAAAACCAAAACGGAGCTATCTAGCAGAATGGTTGTCAATGTGTGTATTCAACTTCCAGAGTTAAACTGATGTGTGTTTACAGCAGTTCAGAAACCCTTTCCTGGGATAATGTAGAAACAGTCATTTCCAGCCCTAGAGACGCATATAAGAGTTTGCAGTAAGAATGCGTTTAAAACACAAAAGACCCGCTTCTTACGAACTCATCTGCTGTGTGTTGGTTCCTTTTAGGAAGTTGCATCTATGGTTAGATTCAGCGACGTAGGAACACGTTTCTTCTAAAAGCTGCGTTTGGATATTCCATAGTGGATGGGAGAACAGGCTGTAAAGAGAAATACCTTGCTCTAAAACCAAAACGGAGCTATCTAGCAGAATGGTTGTCAATGTTTGTATTCAACTTCCTGAGTTAAACTGATGTGTGTTTGCAGCAGTTCAGAAACCCTTTCCTGGGAGAAGGTAGAAACAGTCATTTCCAGCCCTAGAGACGCATATAAGAGTTAGCAGTAAGAATGCGTTTAAAACACAGAAGACCCGCTTCTTACGAACTCATCTGCTGTGTGTTGGTTCCCTTAAGGAAGTTGCCTCTATGGTTAGATTCAGAGAGGTAGAAACACGTTTCTTCTAAAAGCTGCGTTTGGACATTCCAGAGTGGATGGGAGAACAGGCTGTAAAGAGAAATACCTTGCTATATAACCAAAACGGAGCTATCTAGCAGAATGGTTGTCAATGTGTGTATTCAACTTCCAGAGTTAAACTGATGTGTGTTTGCAGCAGTTCAGAAACCCTTTCCTGGGAGAATGTAGAAACAGTCATTTCCAGCCCTAGAGACGCATATAAGAGTTAGCAATAAGAATGCGTTTAAAACACAGAAGACCCGCTTCTTACGAACTCATCTGCTGTGTGTTGGTTCCTTTTAGGAAGTTGCATCTATGGTTACATTCAGCGAGGTAGAAACACGTTTCTTCTAAAAGATGGGTTTGGACATTCCAGAGTGGATGGGAGAACAGGCTGTAAAGAGAAATACCTTGCTCTAAAACCAAAACGGAGCTATCTAGCAGAATGGTTGTCAATGTGTGTATTCAACTTCCTGAGTTAAACTGATGTGTGTTTGCAGCAGTTCAGAAACCCTTTCCTGAGAGAATGTAGAAACAGTCATTTCCAGCCCTAGAGACGCATTTAAGAGTTAGCAGTAAGAACGCGTTTAAAACACAGAAGACCCGCTTCTTACGAACTCATCTGCTGTGTGTTGGTTCCTTTTAGGAAGTTGCATCTATGGTTAGATTCAGCGAGGTAGGAACACGGTTCTTCTAAAAGCTGCGTTTCTACATTCCAGAGTGGATGGAGAACAGGCTGTAAAGAGAAATACCTTGCTCTAAAACCAAAACGGAGCTATCTAGCAGAATGGTTGTCAATGTGTGTATTCAACTTCCAGAGTTAAACTGATGTGTGTTTGCAGCAGTTCAGAAACCCTTTCTTGGGAGAATGTAGAAACAGTCATTTCCAGCCCTAGAGACGCATATAATAATTTGCAGTAAGAATGCGTGTAAAACACAGAAGACCCGCTTCTTACGAACTCATCTGCTGTGTGTTTGTTCCTTTTAGGAAGTTGCATCTATGGTTAAATTCAGCGAGGTAGAAACACGTTTCTTCTAAAAGCTGCGTTTGGACATTCCAGAGTGGATGGGAGAACAGGCTGTAAAGAGAAATACCTTGCTATATAACCAAAACGGAGCTATCTAGCAGAATGGTTGTCAATGTGTGTATTCAACTTCCAGAGTTAAACTGATGTGTGTTTGCAGCAGTTCAGAAACCCTTTCCTGGGAGAATGTAGAAACAGTCATTTCCAGCCCTAGAGACGCATATAAGAGTTTGCAGTAAGAATGCGTTTAAAACACAGAAGACCCGCTTCTTACGAACTCATCTGCTGTGTGTTGTTTCCTTTTAGGAAGTTGCATCTATGGTTAGATTCAGCGAGGTAGGAACACGTTTCTTCTAAAAGCTGCGTTTGGACATTCCACAGTGGATGGGAGAACAGGCTGTAAAGAGAAATACCTTGCTCTAAAACCAAAACGGAGCTATCTAGCAGAATGGTTGTCAATGTGTGTATTCAACTTCCAGAGTTAAACTGATGTGTGTTTACAGCAGTTCAGAAACCCTTTCCTGGGATAATGTAGAAACAGTCATTTCCAGCCCTAGAGACGCATATAAGAGTTTGCAGTAAGAATGCGTTTAAAACACAGAAGACCCGCTTCTTACGAACTCATCTGCTGTGTGTTGGTTCCTTTTAGGAAGTTGCATCTATGGTTAGATTCAGCGACGTAGGAACACGTTTCTTCTAAAAGCTGCGTTTGGATATTCCATAGTGGATGGGAGAACAGGCTGTAAAGAGAAATACCTTGCTCTAAAACCAAAACGGAGCTATCTAGCAGAATTGTTGTCAATGTGTGTATTCAACTTCCTGAGTTAAACTGATGTGTGTTTGCAGCAGTTCAGAAACCCTTTCCTGGGAGAATGTAGAAACAGTCATTTCCAGCCCTAGAGACGCATATACGAGTTAGCAGTAAGAATGCGTTTAAAACACAGAAGACCCGCTTCTTACGAACTCATCTGCTGTGTGTTGGTTCCCTTTAGGAAGATGCATCTATGGTTAGATTCAGCGAGGTAGAAACACGTTTCTTCTAAAAGCTGCGTTTGGACATTCCAGAGTGGATGGGAGAACAGGCTGTAAAGAGAAATACCTTGCTCTAAAACCAAAACGGAGCTATCTAGCAGAATGGTTGTCAATGTGTGTATTCAACTTCCTGAGTTAAACTGATGTGTGTTTGCAGCAGTTCAGAAACCCTTTCTTGGGAGAATGTAGAAACAGTCATTTCCAGCCCTAGAGACGCATATAATAATTTGCAGTAAGAATGCGTGTAAAACACAGAAGACCCGCTTCTTACGAACTCATCTGCTGTGTGTTTGTTCCTTTTAGGAAGTTGCATCTATGGTTAAATTCAGCGAGGTAGAAACACGTTTCTTCTAAAAGCTGCGTTTGGACATTCCAGAGTGGATGGGAGAACAGGCTGTAAAGAGAAATACCTTGCTATATAACCAAAACGGAGCTATCTAGCAGAATGGTTGTCAATGTGTGTATTCAACTTCCAGAGTTAAACTGATGTGTGTTTGCAGCAGTTCAGAAACCCTTTCCTGGGAGAATGTAGAAACAGTCATTTCCAGCCCTAGAGACGCATATAAGAGTTTGCAGCAAGAATGCGTTTAAAACACAGAAGACCCGCTTCTTACGAACTCATCTGCTGTGTGTTGGTTCCTTTTAGGAAGTTGCATCTATGGTTAGATTCAGCGAGGTAGGAACACGTTTCTTCTAAAAGCTGCGTTTGGACATTCCAGAGTGGATGGGAGAACAGGCTGTAAAGAGAAATACCTTGCTCTAAAACCAAAACGGAGCTATCTAGCAGAATGGTTGTCAATGTGTGTATTCAACTTCCAGAGTTAAACTGATGTGTGTTTACAGCAGTTCAGAAACCCTTTCCTGGGATAATGTAGAAACAGTCATTTCCAGCCCTAGAGACGCATATAAGAGTTTGCAGTAAGAATGCGTTTAAAACACAGAAGACCCGCTTCTTACGAACTCATCTGCTGTGTGTTGGTTCCTTTTAGGAAGTTGCATCTATGGTTAGATTCAGCGAGGTAGGAACACGTTTCTTCTAAAAGCTGCGTTTGGATATTCCATAGTGGATGGGAGAACAGGCTGTAAAGAGAAATACCTTGCTCTAAAACCAAAACGGAGCTATCTAGCAGAATGGTTGTCAATGTGTGTATTCAACTTCCTGAGTTAAACTGATGTGTGTTTGCAGCAGTTCAGAAACCCTTTCCTGGGAGAATGTAGAAACAGTCATTTCCAGCCCTAGAGACGCATATAAGAGTTAGCAGTAAGAATGCGTTTAAAACACAGAAGACCCGCTTCTTACGAACTCATCTGCTGTGTGTTGGTTCCCTTTAGGAAGTTGCATCTATGGTTAGATTCAGCGAGGTAGAAACACGTTTCTTCTAAAAGCTGCGTTTGGACATTCCAGAGTGGATGGGAGAACAGGCTGTAAAGAGAAATACCTTGCTCTAAAACCAAAACGGAGCTATCTAGCAGAATGGTTGTCAATGTGTGTATTCAACTTCCAGAGTTAAACTGATGTGTGTTTGCAGCAGTTCAGAAACCCGTTCTTGGGAGAATGTAGAAACAGTCATTTCCAGCCCTAGAGACGCATATAAGAGTTTGCAGTAAGAATGCGTTTAAAACACAGAAGACCCGCTTCTTACGAACTCATCTGCTGTGTGTTGGTTCCTTTTAGGAAGTTCCATCTATGGTTAGATTCAGCGAGGTAGGAACACGTTTCTTCTAAAAGCTGCGTTTGGACATTCCAGAGTGGATGGGAGAACAGGCTGTAAAGAGAAATACCTTGCTCTAAAACCAAAACGGAGCTATCTAGCAGAATGGTTGTCAATGTGTGTATTCAACTTCCAGAGTTAAACAGATGTGTGTTTACAGGAGTTCAGAAACCCTTTCCTGGGATAATGTAGAAACAGTCATTTCCAGCCCTAGAGACGCATATAAGAGTTTGCAGTAAGAATGCGTTTAAAACACAGAAGACCCGTTTCTTACGAACTCATCTGCTGTGTGTTGGTTCCTTTTAGGAAGTTGCATCTATGGTTAGATTCAGCGAGGTAGGAACACGTTTCTTCTAAAAGCTGCGTTTGGATATTCCATAGTGGATGGGAGAACAGGCTGTAAAGAGAAATACCTTGCTCTAAAACCAAAACGGAGCTATCTAGCAGAATGGTTGTCAATGTGTGTATTCAACTTCCTGAGTTAAACTGATGTGTGTTTGCAGCAGTTCAGAAACCCTTTCCTGGGAGAATGTAGAAACAGTCATTTCCAGCCCTAGAGACGCATATAAGAGTTAGCAGTAAGAATGCGTTTAAAACACAGAAGACCCGCTTCTTACGAACTCATCTGCTGTGTGTTGGTTCCCTTTAGGAAGTTGCATCTATGGTTAGATTCAGCGAGGTAGAAACACGTTTCTTCTAAAAGCTGCGTTTGGACATTCCAGAGTGGATGGGAGAACAGGCTGTAAAGAGAAATACCTTGCTCTAAAACCAAAACGGAGCTATCTAGCAGAATGGTTGTCAATGTGTGTATTCAACTTCCAGAGTTAAACTGATGTGTGTTTGCAGCAGTTCAGAAACCCGTTCTTGGGAGAATGTAGAAACAGTCATTTCCAGCCCTAGAGACGCATATAAGAGTTTGCAGTAAGAATGCGTTTAAAACACAGAAAACCCGCTTCTTACGAACTCATCTGCTGTGTGTTGGTTCCTTTTAGGAAGTTGCATCTATGGTTAAATTCAGCGAGGTAGAAACACGTTTCTTCTAAAAGCTGCGTTTGGACATTCCAGAGTGGATGGGAGAACAGGCTGTAAAGAGAAATACCTTGCTATATAACCAAAACGGAGCTATCTAGCAGAATGGTTGTCAATGTCTGTATTCAACTTCAAGAGTTAAACTGATGTGTGTTTGCAGCAGTTCAGAAACCCTTTCCTGGGAGAATGTAGAAACAGTCATTTCCAGCCCTAGAGACGCATATAAGAGTTTGCAGTAAGAATGCGTTTAAAACACAGAAGACCCGCTTCTTACGAACTCATCTGCTGTGTGTTGGTTCCTTTTAGGAAGTTGCATCTATGGTTAGATTCAGCGAGGTAGGAACACGTTTCTTCTAAAAGCTGCGTCTGGACATTCCAGAGTGGATCGGAGAACAGGCTGTAAAGAGAAATACCTTGCTCTAAAACCAAAACGGAGCTATCTAGCAGAATGGTTGTCAATGTGTGTATTCAACTTCCAGAGTTAAACTGATGTGTGTTTGCAGCAGTTCAGAAACCCTTTCCTGGGAGAATGTAGAAACAGTCATTTCCAGCCCTAGAGACGCATATAAGAGTTAGCAGTAAGAATGCGTTTAAAACACAGAAGACCCGCTTCTTACGAACTCATCTGCTGTGTGTTGGTTCCCTTTAGGAAGTTGCATCTATGGTTAGATTCAGCGAGGTAGGAACACGTTTCTTCTAAAAGTTGCGTTTGGACATTCCAGAGTGGATGGGAGAACAGGCTGTAAAGAGAAATACCTTGCTCTAAAACCAAAACGGAGCTATCTAGCAGAATGGTTGTCAATGTGTGTATTCAACTTCCAGAGTTAAACTGATGTGTGTTTGCAGCAGTTCAGAAACCCGTTCTTGGGAGAATGTAGAAACAGTCATTTCCAGCCCTAGAGACGCATATAAGAGTTTGCAGTAAGAATGCGTTTAAAACACAGAAGACCCGCTTCTTACGAACTCATCTGCTGTGTGTTGGTTCCTTTTAGGAAGTTCCATCTATGGTTAGATTCAGCGAGGTAGGAACACGTTTCTTCTAAAAGCTGCGTTTGGACATTCCAGAGTGGATGGGAGAACAGGCTGTAAAGAGAAATACCTTGCTATATAACCAAAACAGAGCTATCTAGCAGAATGGTTGTCAATGTGTGTATTCAACTTCCAGAGTTAAACTGATGTGTGTTTGCAGCATTTCAGAAACCCTTTCCTGGGAGAATGTAGAAACAGTCATTTCCAGCCCTAGAGACGCATATAAGAGTTAACAGTAAGAATGCGTTTAAAACACAGAAGACCCGCTTCTTACGAACTCATCTGCTCTGTGTTTGTTCCTTTTAGGAAGTTGCATCTATGGTTAAATTCAGCGAGGTAGAAACACGTTTCTTCTAAAAGCTGCGTTTGGACATTCCAGAGTGGATGGGAGAACAGGCTGTAAAGAGAAATACCTTGCTATATAACCAAAACGGAGCTATCTAGCAGAATGGTTGTCAATGTGTGTATTCAACTTAAGGAGTTAAACTGATGTGTGTTTGCAGCAGTTCAGAAACCCTTTCCTGGGAGAATGTAGAAACAGTCATTTCCAGCCCTAGAGACGCTTTTAAGTGTTAGCAGTAAGAATGCGTTTAAAACACAGAAAACCCGCTTCTTACGAACTCATCTGCTGTGTGTTGGTTGCTTTTAGGAAGTTGCATCTATGGTTAGATTCAGCGAGGTAGGAACACGTTTCTTCTAAAAGCTGCGTTTGGACATTCCAGAGTGGATGGGAGAACAGGCTGTAAAGAGAAATACCTTGCTCTAAAACCAAAACGGAGCTATCTAGCAGAATGGTTGTCAATGTGTGTATTCAACTTCCAGAGTTAAACTGATGTGTGTTTACAGCAGTTCAGAAACCCTTTCCTGGGATAATGTAGAAACAGTCATTTCCAGCCCTAGAGACGCATATAAGAGTTTGCAGTAAGAATGCGTTTAAAACACAAAAGACCCGCTTCTTACGAACTCATCTGCTGTGTGTTGGTTCCTTTTAGGAAGTTGCATCTATGGTTAGATTCAGCGACGTAGGAACACGTTTCTTCTAAAAGCTGCGTTTGGATATTCCATAGTGGATGGGAGAACAGGCTGTAAAGAGAAATACCTTGCTCTAAAACCAAAACGGAGCTATCTAGCAGAATGGTTGTCAATGTTTGTATTCAACTTCCTGAGTTAAACTGATGTGTGTTTGCAGCAGTTCAGAAACCCTTTCCTGGGAGAAGGTAGAAACAGTCATTTCCAGCCCTAGAGACGCATATAAGAGTTAGCAGTAAGAATGCGTTTAAAACACAGAAGACCCGCTTCTTACGAACTCATCTGCTGTGTGTTGGTTCCCTTAAGGAAGTTGCATCTATGGTTAGATTCAGAGAGGTAGAAACACGTTTCTTCTAAAAGCTGCGTTTGGACATTCCAGAGTGGATGGGAGAACAGGCTGTAAAGAGAAATACCTTGCTATATAACCAAAACGGAGCTATCTAGCAGAATGGTTGTCAATGTGTGTATTCAACTTCCAGAGTTAAACTGATGTGTGTTTGCAGCAGTTCAGAAACCCTTTCCTGGGAGAATGTAGAAACAGTCATTTCCAGCCCTAGAGACGCATATAAGAGTTAGCAATAAGAATGCATTTAAAACACAGAAGACCCGCTTCTTACGAACTCATCTGCTGTGTGTTGGTTCCTTTTAGGAAGTTGCATCTATGGTTACATTCAGCGAGGTAGAAACACGTTTCTTCTAAAAGATGGGTTTGGACATTCCAGAGTGGATGGGAGAACAGGCTGTAAAGAGAAATACCTTGCTCTAAAACCAAAACGGAGCTATCTAGCAGAATGGTTGTCAATGTGTGTATTCAACTTCCTGAGTTAAACTGATGTGTGTTTGCAGCAGTTCAGAAACCCTTTCCTGAGAGAATGTAGAAACAGTCATTTCCAGCCCTAGAGACGCATTTAAGAGTTAGCAGTAAGAACGCGTTTAAAACACAGAAGACCCGCTTCTTACGAACTCATCTGCTGTGTGTTGGTTCCTTTTAGGAAGTTGCATCTATGGTTAGATTCAGCGAGGTAGGAACACGGTTCTTCTAAAAGCTGCGTTTCTACATTCCAGAGTGGATGGAGAACAGGCTGTAAAGAGAAATACCTTGCTCTAAAACCAAAACGGAGCTATCTAGCAGAATGGTTGTCAATGTGTGTATTCAACTTCCAGAGTTAAACTGATGTGTGTTTGCAGCAGTTCAGAAACCCTTTCTTGGGAGAATGTAGAAACAGTCATTTCCAGCCCTAGAGACGCATATAATAATTTGCAGTAAGAATGCGTGTAAAACACAGAAGACCCGCTTCTTACGAACTCATCTGCTGTGTGTTTGTTCCTTTTAGGAAGTTGCATCTATGGTTAAATTCAGCGAGGTAGAAACACGTTTCTTCTAAAAGCTGCGTTTGGACATTCCAGAGTGGATGGGAGAACAGGCTGTAAAGAGAAATACCTTGCTATATAACCAAAACGGAGCTATCTAGCAGAATGGTTGTCAATGTGTGTATTCAACTTCCAGAGTTAAACTGATGTGTGTTTGCAGCAGTTCAGAAACCCTTTCCTGGGATAATGTAGAAACAGTCATTTCCAGCCCTAGAGACGCATATAAGAGTTAGCAGTAAGAATGCGTTTAAAACACAGAAGACCCGCTTCTTACGAACTCATCTGCTGTGTGTTGGTTCCCTTAAGGAAGTTGCATCTATGGTTAGATTCAGCGAGGTAGGAACACGTTTCTTCTAAAAGTTGCGTTTGGACATTCCAGAGTGGATGGGAGAACAGGCTGTAAAGAGAAATACCTTGCTCTAAAACCAAAACGGAGCTATCTAGCAGAATGGTTGTCAATGTGTGTATTCAACTTCCAGAGTTAAACTGATGTGTGTTTGCAGCAGTTCAGAAACCCGTTCTTGGGAGAATGTAGAAACAGTCATTTCCAGCCCTAGAGACGCATATAAGAGTTTGCAGTAAGAATGCGTTTAAAACACAGAAGACCCGCTTCTTACGAACTCATCTGCTGTGTGTTGGTTCCTTTTAGGAAGTTCCATCTATGGTTAGATTCAGCGAGGTAGGAACACGTTTCTTCTAAAAGCTGCGTTTGGACATTCCAGAGTGGATGGGAGAACAGGCTGTAAAGAGAAATACCTTGCTATATAACCAAAACAGAGCTATCTAGCAGAATGGTTGTCAATGTGTGTATTCAACTTCCAGAGTTAAACTGATGTGTGTTTGCAGCATTTCAGAAACCCTTTCCTGGGAGAATGTAGAAACAGTCATTTCCAGCCCTAGAGACGCATATAAGAGTTAACAGTAAGAATGCGTTTAAAACACAGAAGACCCGCTTCTTACGAACTCATCTGCTCTGTGTTTGTTCCTTTTAGGAAGTTGCATCTATGGTTAAATTCAGCGAGGTAGAAACACGTTTCTTCTAAAAGCTGCGTTTGGACATTCCAGAGTGGATGGGAGAACAGGCTGTAAAGAGAAATACCTTGCTATATAACCAAAACGGAGCTATCTAGCAGAATGGTTGTCAATGTGTGTATTCAACTTCAAGAGTTAAACTGATGTGTGTTTGCAGCAGTTCAGAAACCCTTTCCTGGGAGAATGTAGAAACAGTCATTTCCAGCCCTAGAGACGCTTTTAAGTGTTAGCAGTAAGAATGCGTTTAAAACACAGAAAACCCGCTTCTTACGAACTCATCTGCTGTGTGTTGGTTGCTTTTAGGAAGTTGCATCTATGGTTAGATTCAGCGAGGTAGGAACACGTTTCTTCTAAAAGCTGCGTTTGGACATTCCAGAGTGGATGGGAGAACAGGCTGTAAAGAGAAATACCTTGCTCTAAAACCAAAACGGAGCTATCTAGCAGAATGGTTGTCAATGTGTGTATTCAACTTCCAGAGTTAAACTGATGTGTGTTTACAGCAGTTCAGAAACCCTTTCCTGGGATAATGTAGAAACAGTCATTTCCAGCCCTAGAGACGCATATAAGAGTTTGCAGTAAGAATGCGTTTAAAACACAAAAGACCCGCTTCTTACGAACTCATCTGCTGTGTGTTGGTTCCTTTTAGGAAGTTGCATCTATGGTTAGATTCAGCGACGTAGGAACACGTTTCTTCTAAAAGCTGGGTTTGGATATTCCATAGTGGATGGGAGAACAGGCTGTAAAGAGAAATACATTGCTCTAAAACCAAAACGGAGCTATCTAGCAGAATGGTTGTCAATGTTTGTATTCAACTTCCTGAGTTAAACTGATGTGTGTTTGCAGCAGTTCAGAAACCCTTTCCTGGGAGAAGGTAGAAACAGTCATTTCCAGCCCTAGAGACGCATATAAGAGTTAGCAGTAAGAATGCGTTTAAAACACAGAAGACCCGCTTCTTACGAACTCATCTGCTGTGTGTTGGTTCCCTTAAGGAAGTTGCATCTGTGGTTAGATTCAGAGAGGTAGAAACACGTTTCTTCTAAAAGCTGCGTTTGGACATTCCAGAGTGGATGGGAGAACAGGCTGTAAAGAGAAATACCTTGCTATATAACCAAAACGGAGCTATCTAGCAGAATGGTTGTCAATGTGTGTATTCAACTTCCAGAGTTAAACTGATGTGTGTTTGCAGCAGTTCAGAAACCCTTTCCTGGGAGAATGTAGAAACAGTCATTTCCAGCCCTAGAGACGCATATAAGAGTTAGCAATAAGAATGCGTTTAAAACACAGAAGACCCGCTTCTTACGAACTCATCTGCTGTGTGTTGGTTCCTTTTAGGAAGTTGCATCTATGGTTACATTCAGCGAGGTAGAAACACGTTTCTTCTAAAAGATGGGTTTGGACATTCCAGAGTGGATGGGAGAACAGGCTGTAAAGAGAAATACCTTGCTCTAAAACCAAAATGGAGCTATCTAGCAGAATGGTTGTCAATGTGTGTATTCAACTTCCTGAGTTAAACTGATGTGTGTTTGCAGCAGTTCAGAAACCCTTTCCTGAGAGAATGTAGAAACAGTCATTTCCAGCCCTAGAGACGCATTTAAGAGTTAGCAGTAAGAACGCGTTTAAAACACAGAAGACCCGCTTCTTACGAACTCATCTGCTGTGTGTTGGTTCCTTTTAGGAAGTTGCATCTATGGTTAGATTCAGCGAGGTAGGAACACGGTTCTTCTAAAAGCTGCGTTTCTACATTCCAGAGTGGATGGAGAACAGGCTGTAAAGAGAAATACCTTGCTCTAAAACCAAAACGGAGCTATCTAGCAGAATGGTTGTCAATGTGTGTATTCAACTTCCAGAGTTAAACTGATGTGTGTTTGCAGCAGTTCAGAAACCCTTTCTTGGGAGAATGTAGAAACAGTCATTTCCAGCCCTAGAGACGCATATAATAATTTGCAGTAAGAATGCGTTTAAAACACAGAAGACCCGCATCTTACGAACTCATCTGCTGTGTGTTTGTTCCTTTTAGGAAGTTGCATCTATGGTTAAATTCAGCGAGGTAGAAACACGTTTCTTCTAAAAGCTGCGTTTGGACATTCCAGAGTGGATGGGAGAACAGGCTGTAAAGAGAAATACCTTGCTATATAACCAAAACGGAGCTATCTAGCAGAATGGTTGTCAATGTGTGTATTCAACTTCCAGAGTTTAACTGATGTGTGTTTGCAGCAGTTCAGAAACCCTTTCCTGGGAGAATGTAGAAACAGTCATTTCCAGCCCTAGAGACGCATATAAGAGTTTGCAGTAAGAATGCGTTTAAAACACAGAAGACCCGCTTCTTACGAACTCATCTGCTGTGTGTTGGTTCCTTTTAGGAAGTTGCATCTATGGTTAGATTCAGCGAGGTAGGAACACGTTTCTTCTAAAAGCTGCGTTTGGACATTCCAGAGTGGATGGGAGAACAGGCTGTAAAGAGAAATACCTTGCTCTAAAACCAAAACGGAGCTATCTAGCAGAATGGTTGTCAATGTGTGTATTCAACTTCCAGAGTTAAACTGATGTGTGTTTACAGCAGTTCAGAAACCCTTTCCTGGGATAATGTAGAAACAGTCATTTCCAGCCCTAGAGACGCATATAAGAGTTTGCAGTAAGAATGCGTTTAAAACACAGAAGACCCGCTTCTTACGAACTCATCTGCTGTGTGTTGGTTCCTTTTAGGAAGTTGCATCTATGGTTAGATTCAGCGACGTAGGAACACGTTTCTTCTAAAAGCTGCGTTTGGATATTCCATAGTGGATGGGAGAACAGGCTGTAAAGAGAAATACCTTGCTCTAAAACCAAAACGGAGCTATCTAGCAGAATGGTTGTCAATGTGTGTATTCAACTTCCTGAGTTAAACTGATGTGTGTTTGCAGCAGTTCAGAAACCCTTTCCTGGGAGAATGTAGAAACAGTCATTTCCAGCCCTAGAGACGCATATACGAGTTAGCAGTAAGAATGCGTTTAAAACACAGAAGACCCGCTTCTTACGAACTCATCTGCTGTGTGTTGGTTCCCTTTAGGAAGATGCATCTATGGTTAGATTCAGCGAGGTAGGAACACGTTTCTTCTAAAAGCTGCGTTTGGACATTCCAGAGTGGATGGGAGAACAGGCTGTAAAGAGAAATACCTTGCTCTAAAACCAAAACGGAGCTATCTAGCAGAATGGTTGTCAATGTGTGTATTCAACTTCCAGAGTTAAACTGATGTGTGTTTACAGGAGTTCAGAAACCCTTTCCTGGGATAATGTAGAAACAGTCATTTCCAGCCCTAGAGACGCATGTAAGAGTTAGCAGTAAGAATGCGTTTAAAACACAGAAGACCCGCTTCTTACGAACTCATCTGCTGTGTGTTGGTTCCCTTTAGGAAGTTGCATCTATGGTTAGATTCAGCGAGGTAGAAACACGTTTCTTCTAAAAGCTGCGTTTGGACATTCCAGAGTGGATGGGAGAACAGGCTGTAAAGAGAAATACCTTGCTCTAAAACCAAAACGGAGCTATCTAGCAGAATGGTTGTCAATGTGTGTATTCAACTTCCAGAGTTAAACTGATGTGTGTTTGCAGCAGTTCAGAAACCCGTTCTTGGGAGAATGTAGAAACAGTCATTTCCAGCCCTAGAGACGCATATAAGAGTTTGCAGTAAGAATGCGTTTAAAACACAGAAAACCCGCTTCTTACGAACTCATCTGCTGTGTGTTGGTTCCTTTTAGGAAGTTGCATCTATGGTTAAATTCAGCGAGGTAGAAACACGTTTCTTCTAAAAGCTGCGTTTGGACATTCCAGAGTGGATGGGAGAACAGGCTGTAAAGAGAAATACCTTGCTATATAACCAAAACGGAGCTATCTAGCAGAATGGTTGTCAATGTCTGTATTCAACTTCAAGAGTTAAACTGATGTGTGTTTGCAGCAGTTCAGAAACCCTTTCCTGGGAGAATGTAGAAACAGTCATTTCCAGCCCTAGAGACGCATATAAGAGTTTGCAGTAAGAATGCGTTTAAAACACAGAAGACCCGCTTCTTACGAACTCATCTGCTGTGTGTTGGTTCCTTTTAGGAAGTTGCATCTATGGTTAGATTCAGCGAGGTAGGAACACGTTTCTTCTAAAAGCTGCGTTTGGACATTCCAGAGTGGATGGGAGAACAGGCTGTAAAGAGAAATACCTTGCTCTAAAACCAAAACGGAGCTATCTAGCAGAATGGTTGTCAATGTGTGTATTCAACTTCCAGAGTTAAACTGATGTGTGTTTGCAGCAGTTCAGAAACCCTTTCCTGGAAGAATGTAGAAACAGTCATTTCCAGACCTAGAGACGCATATAAGTGTTAGCAGTAAGAATGCGTTTAAAACACAGAAAACCCGCTTCTTACGAACTCATCTGCTGTGTGTTGGTTCCTTTTACGAAGTTGCATCTATGGTTAGATTCAGCGAGGTAGGAACACGTTTCTTCTAAAAGCTGCGTTTGGACATTCCAGAGTGGATGGGAGAACAGGCTGTAAAGAGAAATACCTTGCTCTAAAACCAAAACGGAGCTATCTAGCAGAATGGTTGTCAATGTGTGTATTCAACTTCCAGAGTTAAACTGATGTGTGTTTGCAGCAGTTCAGAAACCCTTTCTTGGGAGAATGTAGAAACAGTCATTTCCAGCCCTAGAGACGCATATAATAATTTGCAGTAAGAATGCGTGTAAAACACAGAAGACCCGCTTCTTACGAACTCATCTGCTGTGTGTTTGTTCCTTTTAGGAAGCTGCATCTATGGTTAAATTCAGCGAGGAAGAAACACGTTTCTTCTAAAAGCTGCGTTTGGACATTCCAGAGTGGATGGGAGAACAGGCTGTAAAGAGAAATACCTTGCTATATAACCAAAACAGAGCTATCTAGCAGAATGGTTGTCAATGTGTGTATTCAAATTCCAGAGTTAAACTGATGTGTGTTTGCAGCAGTTCAGAAACCCTTTCCTGGGAGAATGTAGAAACAGTCATTTCCAGCCCTAGAGACGCATATAAGAGTTAGCAGTAAGAATGCGTTTAAAACACAGAAGACCCGCTTCTTACGAACTCATCTGCTGTGTGTTTGTTCCTTTTAGGAAGTTGCATCTATGGTTAAATTCAGCGAGGTAGAAACACGTTTCTTCTAAAAGCTGCGTTTGGACATTCCAGAGTGGATGGGAGAACAGGCTGTAAAGAGAAATACCTTGCTATATAACCAAAACGGAGCTATCTAGCAGAATGGTTGTCAATGTGTGTATTCAACTTCAAGAGTTAAACTGATGTATGTTTGCAGCAGTTCAGAAACCCTTTCCTGGGAGAATGTAGAAACAGTCATTTCCAGCCCTAGAGACGCATATAAGAGTTTGCAGTAAGAATGCGTTTAAAACACAGAAGACCCGCTTCTTACGAACTCATCTGCTTTGTGTTGGTTCCTTTTAGGAAGTTGCATCTATGGTTAGATTCAGCGAGGTAGGAACACGTTTCTTCTAAAAGCTGCATTTGGACATTCCAGAGTGGATGGGAGAACAGGCTGTAAAGAGAAATACCTTGCTCTAAAACCAAAACGGAGCTATCTAGCAGAATGGTTGTCAATGTGTGTATTCAACTTCCAGAGTTAAACTGATGTGTGTTTACAGCAGTTCAGAAACCCTTTCCTGGGATAATGTAGAAACAGTCATTTCCAGCCCTAGAGACGCATATAAGAGTTTGCAGTAAGAATTCGTTAAAAACACAGAAGACCCGCTTCTTACGAACTCATCTGCTGTGTGTTGGTTCCTTTTAGGAAGTTGCATCTATGGTTAGATTCAGCGAGGTAGGAACACGTTTCTTCTAAAAGCTGCGTTTGGATATTCCATAGTGGATGGGAGAACAGGCTGTAAAGAGAAATACCTTGCTCTAAAACCAAAACGGAGCTATCTAGCAGAATGGTTGTCAATGTGTGTATTCAACTTCCAGAGTTAAACTGATGTGTGTTTGCAGCAGTTCAGAAACCCTCTCCTGGGAGAATGTAGAAACAGTCATTTCCAGCCCTAGAGACGCATATAAGAGTTAGCAGTAAGAATGCGTTTAAAACACAGAAGACCCGCCTCTTACGAACTCATCTGCTGTGTGTTGGTTCCTTTTAGGAAGTTGCATCTATGGTTAGATTCAGCGAGGTAGGAACACGTTTCTTCTAAAAGCTGCGTTTGGACATTCCAGAGTGGATGGGAGAACAGGCTGTAAAGAGAAATACCTTGCTCTAAAACCAAAACGGAGCTATCTAGCAGAATGGTTGTCAATGTGTGTATTCAACTTCCAGAGTTAAACTGATGTGTGTTTGCAGCAGTTCAGAAACCCTTTCCTGGAAGAATGTAGAAACAGTCATTTCCAGACCTAGAGACGCATATAAGTGTTAGCAGTAAGAATGCGTTTAAAACACAGAAAACCCGCTTCTTACGAACTCATCTGCTGTGTGTTGGTTCCTTTTACGAAGTTGCATCTATGGTTAGATTCAGCGAGGTAGGAACACGTTTCTTCTAAAAGCTGCGTTTGGACATTCCAGAGTGGATGGGAGAACAGGCTGTAAAGAGAAATACCTTGCTCTAAAACCAAAACGGAGCTATCTAGCAGAATGGTTGTCAATGTGTGTATTCAACTTCCAGAGTTAAACTGATGTGTGTTTGCAGCAGTTCAGAAACCCTTTCTTGGGAGAATGTAGAAACAGTCATTTCCAGCCCTAGAGACGCATATAATAATTTGCAGTAAGAATGCGTGTAAAACACAGAAGACCCGCTTCTTACGAACTCATCTGCTGTGTGTTTGTTCCTTTTAGGAAGCTGCATCTATGGTTAAATTCAGCGAGGAAGAAACACGTTTCTTCTAAAAGCTGCGTTTGGACATTCCAGAGTGGATGGGAGAACAGGCTGTAAAGAGAAATACCTTGCTATATAACCAAAACAGAGCTATCTAGCAGAATGGTTGTCAATGTGTGTATTCAAATTCCAGAGTTAAACTGATGTGTGTTTGCAGCAGTTCAGAAACCCTTTCCTGGGAGAATGTAGAAACAGTCATTTCCAGCCCTAGAGACGCATATAAGAGTTAGCAGTAAGAATGCGTTTAAAACACAGAAGACCCGCTTCTTACGAACTCATCTGCTGTGTGTTTGTTCCTTTTAGGAAGTTGCATCTATGGTTAAATTCAGCGAGGTAGAAACACGTTTCTTCTAAAAGCTGCGTTTGGACATTCCAGAGTGGATGGGAGAACAGGCTGTAAAGAGAAATACCTTGCTATATAACCAAAACGGAGCTATCTAGCAGAATGGTTGTCAATGTGTGTATTCAACTTCAAGAGTTAAACTGATGTATGTTTGCAGCAGTTCAGAAACCCTTTCCTGGGAGAATGTAGAAACAGTCATTTCCAGCCCTAGAGACGCATATAAGAGTTTGCAGTAAGAATGCGTTTAAAACACAGAAGACCCGCTTCTTACGAACTCATCTGCTTTGTGTTGGTTCCTTTTAGGAAGTTGCATCTATGGTTAGATTCAGCGAGGTAGGAACACGTTTCTTCTAAAAGCTGCATTTGGACATTCCAGAGTGGATGGGAGAACAGGCTGTAAAGAGAAATACCTTGCTCTAAAACCAAAACGGAGCTATCTAGCAGAATGGTTGTCAATGTGTGTATTCAACTTCCAGAGTTAAACTGATGTGTGTTTACAGCAGTTCAGAAACCCTTTCCTGGGATAATGTAGAAACAGTCATTTCCAGCCCTAGAGACGCATATAAGAGTTTGCAGTAAGAATTCGTTAAAAACACAGAAGACCCGCTTCTTACGAACTCATCTGCTGTGTGTTGGTTCCTTTTAGGAAGTTGCATCTATGGTTAGATTCAGCGAGGTAGGAACACGTTTCTTCTAAAAGCTGCGTTTGGATATTCCATAGTGGATGGGAGAACAGGCTGTAAAGAGAAATACCTTGCTCTAAAACCAAAACGGAGCTATCTAGCAGAATGGTTGTCAATGTGTGTATTCAACTTCCAGAGTTAAACTGATGTGTGTTTGCAGCAGTTCAGAAACCCTCTCCTGGGAGAATGTAGAAACAGTCATTTCCAGCCCTAGAGACGCATATAAGAGTTAACAGTAAGAATGCGTTTAAAACACAGAAGACCCGCCTCTTACGAACTCATCTGCTGTGTGTTGGTTCCTTTTAGGAAGTTGCATCTATGGTTAGATTCAGCGAGGTAGGAACACGTTTCTTCTAAAAGCTGCGTTTGGACATTCCAGAGTGGATGGGAGAACAGGCTGTAAAGAGAAATACCTTGCTCTAAAACCAAAACGGAGCTATCTAGCAGAATGGTTGTCAATGTGTGTATTCAACTTCAAGAGTTAAACTGATGTGTGTTTGCAGCAGTTCAGAAACCCTTTCCTGGGAGAATGTAGAAACAGTCATTTCCAGCCCTAGAGACGCTATTAAGTGTTAGCAGTAAGAATGCGTTTAAAACACAGAAAACCCGCTTCTTACGAACTCATCTGCTGTGTGTTGGTTGCTTTTAGGAAGTTGCATCTATGGTTAGATTCAGCGAGGTAGGAACACGTTTCTTCTAAAAGCTGCGTTTGGACATTCCAGAGTGGATGGGAGAACAGGCTGTAAAGAGAAATACCTTGCTCTAAAACCAAAACGGAGCTATCTAGCAGAATGGTTGTCAATGTGTGTATTCAACTTCCAGAGTTAAACTGATGTGTGTTTACAGCAGTTCAGAAACCCTTTCCTGGGATAATGTAGAAACAGTCATTTCCAGCCCTAGAGACGCATATAAGAGTTTGCAGTAAGAATGCGTTTAAAACACAAAAGACCCGCTTCTTACGAACTCATCTGCTGTGTGTTGGTTCCTTTTAGGAAGTTGCATCTATGGTTAGATTCAGCGACGTAGGAACACGTTTCTTCTAAAAGCTGCGTTTGGATATTTCATAGTGGATGGGAGAACAGGCTGTAAAGAGAAATACCTTGCTCTAAAACCAAAACGGAGCTATCTAGCAGAATGGTTGTCAATGTTTGTATTCAACTTCCTGAGTTAAACTGATGAGTGTTTGCAGCAGTTCAGAAACCCTTTCCTGGGAGAAGGTAGAAACAGTCATTTCCAGCCCTAGAGACGCATATAAGAGTTAGCAGTAAGAATGCGTTTAAAACACAGAAGACCCGCTTCTTACGAACTCATCTGCTGTGTGTTGGTTCCCTTAAGGAAGTTGCATCTATGGTTAGATTCAGAGAGGTAGAAACACGTTTCTTCTAAAAGCTGCGTTTGGACATTCCAGAGTGGATGGGAGAACAGGCTGCAAAGAGAAATACCTTGGTATATAACCAAAACGGAGCTATCTAGCAGAATGGTTGTCAATGTGTGTATTCAACTTCCAGAGTTAAACTGATGTGTGTTTGCAGCAGTTCAAAAACCCTTTCCTGGGAGAATGTAGAAACAGTCATTTCCAGCCCTAGAGACGCATATAAGAGTTAGCAGTAAGAATGCGTTTAAAACACAGAAGACCCGCTTCTTACGAACTCATCTGCTGTGTGTTTGTTCCTTTTAGGAAGTTGCATCTATGGTTAAATTCAGCGAGGTAGAAACACGTTTCTTCTAAAAGCTGCGTTTGGACATTCCAGAGTGGATGGGAGAACAGGCTGTAAAGAGAAATACCTTGGTATATAACCAAAACGGAGCTATCTAGCAGAATGGTTGTCAATGTGTGTATTCAACTTCCAGAGTTAAACTGATGTGTGTTTGCAGCAGTTCAGAAACCCTTTCTTGGGAGAATGTAGAAACAGTCATTTCCAGCCCTAGAGACGCATATAATAATTTGCAGTAAGAATGCGTGTAAAACACAGAAGACCCGCTTCTTACGAACTCATCTGCTGTGTGTTTGTTCCTTTTAGGAAGTTGCATCTATGGTTAAATTCAGCGAGGTAGAAACACGTTTCTTCTAAAAGCTGCGTTTGGACATTCCAGAGTGGATGGGAGAACAGGCTGTAAAGAGAAATACCTTGCTATATAACCAAAACAGAGCTATCTAGCAGAATGGTTGTCAAAGTGTGTATTCAACTTCCAGAGTTAAACTGATGTGTGTTTGCAGCAGTTCAGAAACCCTTTCCTGGGAGAATGTAGAAACAGTCATTTCCAGCCCTAGAGACGCTTTTAAGTGTTAGCAGTAAGAATGCGTTTAAAACACAGAAAACCCGCTTCTTACGAACTCATCTGCTGTGTGTTGGTTGCTTTTAGGAAGTTGCATCTATGGTTAGATTCAGCGAGGTAGGAACACGTTTCTTCTAAAAGCTGCGTTTGGACATTCCAGAGTGGATGGGAGAACAGGCTGTAAAGAGAAATACCTTGCTCTAAAACCAAAACGGAGCTATCTAGCAGAATGGTTGTCAATGTGTGTATTCAACTTCCAGAGTTAAACTGATGTGTGTTTACAGCAGTTCAGAAACCCTTTCCTGGGATAATGTAGAAACAGTCATTTCCAGCCCTAGAGACGCATATAAGAGTTTGCAGTAAGAATGCGTTTAAAACACAAAAGACCCGCTTCTTACGAACTCATCTGCTGTGTGTTGGTTCCTTTTAGGAAGTTGCATCTATGGTTAGATTCAGCGACGTAGGAACACGTTTCTTCTAAAAGCTGCGTTTGGATATTCCATAGTGGATGGGAGAACAGGCTGTAAAGAGAAATACCTTGCTCTAAAACCAAAACGGAGCTATCTAGCAGAATGGTTGTCAATGTTTGTATTCAACTTCCTGAGTTAAACTGATGTGTGTTTGCAGCAGTTCAGAAACCCTTTCCTGGGAGAAGGTAGAAACAGTCATTTCCAGCCCTAGAGACGCATATAAGAGTTAGCAGTAAGAATGCGTTTAAAACACAGAAGACCCGCTTCTTACGAACTCATCTGCTGTGTGTTGGTTCCCTTAAGGAAGTTGCATCTATGGTTAGATTCAGAGAGGTAGAAACACGTTTCTTCTAAAAGCTGCGTTTGGACATTCCAGAGTGGATGGGAGAACAGGCTGTAAAGAGAAATACCTTGCTATATAACCAAAACGGAGCTATCTAGCAGAATGGTTGTCAATGTGTGTATTCAACTTCCAGAGTTAAACTGATGTGTGTTTGCAACAGTTCAGAAACCCTTTCCTGGGAGAATGTAGAAACAGTCATTTCCAGCCCTAGAGACGCATATAAGAGTTAGCAATAAGAATGCGTTTAAAACACAGAAGAACCGCTTCTTACGAACTCATCTGCTGTGTGTTGGTTCCTTTTAGGAAGTTGCATCTATGGTTACATTCAGCGAGGTAGAAACACGTTTCTTCTAAAAGATGGGTTTGGACATTCCAGAGTGGATGGGAGAACAGGCTGTAAAGAGAAATACCTTGCTCTAAAACCAAAACGGAGCTATCTAGCAGAATGGTTGTCAATGTGTGTATTCAACTTCCTGAGTTAAACTGATGTGTGTTTGCAGCAGTTCAGAAACCCTTTCCTGAGAGAATGTAGAAACAGTCATTTCCAGCCCTAGAGACGCATTTAAGAGTTAGCAGTAAGAACGCGTTTAAAACACAGAAGACCCGCTTCTTACGAACTCATCTGCTGTGTGTTGGTTCCTTTAAGGAAGTTGCATCTATGGTTAGATTCAGCGAGGTAGGAACACGGTTCTTCTAAAAGCTGCGTTTCTACATTCCAGAGTGGATGGAGAACAGGCTGTAAAGAGAAATACCTTGCTCTAAAACCAAAACGGAGCTATCTAGCAGAATGGTTGTCAATGTGTGTATTCAACTTCCAGAGTTAAACTGATGTGTGTTTGCAGCAGTTCAGAAACCCTTTCTTGGGAGAATGTAGAAACAGTCATTTCCAGCCCTAGAGACGCATATAATAATTTGCAGTAAGAATGCGTGTAAAACACAGAAGACCCGCTTCTTACGAACTCATCTGCTGTGTGTTTGTTCCTTTTAGGAAGTTGCATCTATGGTTAAATTCAGCGAGGTAGAAACACGTTTCTTCTAAAAGCTGCGTTTGGACATTCCAGAGTGGATGGGAGAACAGGCTGTAAAGAGAAATACCTTGCTATATAACCAAAACGGAGCTATCTAGCAGAATGGTTGTCAATGTGTGTATTCAACTTCCAGAGTTAAACTGATGTGTGTTTGCAGCAGTTCAGAAACCCTTTCCTGGGAGAATGTAGAAACAGTCATTTCCAGCCCTAGAGACGCATATAAGAGTTTGCAGCAAGAATGCGTTTAAAACACAGAAGACCCGCTTCTTACGAACTCATCTGCTGTGTGTTGGTTCCTTTTAGGAAGTTGCATCTATGGTTAGATTCAGCGAGGTAGGAACACGTTTCTTCTAAAAGCTGCGTTTGGACATTCCAGAGTGGATGGGAGAACAGGCTGTAAAGAGAAATACCTTGCTCTAAAACCAAAACGGAGCTATCTAGCAGAATGGTTGTCAATGTGTGTATTCAACTTCCAGAGTTAAACTGATGTGTGTTTACAGCAGTTCAGAAACCCTTTCCTGGGAGAATGTAGAAACAGTCATTTCCAGCCCTAGAGACGCATATAAGAGTTTGCAGTAAGAATGCGTTTAAAACACAGAAGACCCGCTTCTTACGAACTCATCTGCTGTGTGTTGGTTCCTTTTAGGAAGTTGCATCTATGGTTAGATTCAGCGAGGTAGGAACACGTTTCTTCTAAAAGCTGCGTTTGGATATTCCATAGTGGATGGGAGAACAGGCTGTAAAGAGAAATACCTTGCTCTAAAACCAAAACGGAGCTATCTAGCAGAATGGTTGTCAATGTGTGTATTCAACTTCCTGAGTTAAACTGATGTGTGTTTGCAGCAGTTCAGAAACCCTTTCCTGGGAGAATGTAGAAACAGTCATTTCCAGCCCTAGAGACGCATATAAGAGTTTGCAGTAAGAATGCGTTTAAAACACAGAAGACCCGCTTCTTACGAACTCATCTGCTGTGTGTTGGTTCCTTTTAGGAAGTTGCATCTATGGTTAGATTCAGCGAGGTAGGAACACGTTTCTTCTAAAAGCTGCGTCTGGACATTCCAGAGTGGATCGGAGAACAGGCTGTAAAGAGAAATACCTTGCTCTAAAACCAAAACGGAGCTATCTAGCAGAATGGTTGTCAATGTGTGTATTCAACTTCCAGAGTTAAACTGATGTGTGTTTGCAGCAGTTCAGAAACCCTTTCCTGGAAGAATGTAGAAACAGTCATTTCCAGACCTAGAGACGCATATAAGTGTTAGCAGTAAGAATGCGTTTAAAACACAGAAAACCCGCTTCTTACGAACTCATCTGCTGTGTGTTGGTTCCTTTTACGAAGTTGCATCTATGGTTAGATTCAGCGAGGTAGGAACACGTTTCTTCTAAAAGCTGCGTTTGGACATTCCAGAGTGGATGGGAGAACAGGCTGTAAAGAGAAATACCTTGCTCTAAAACCAAAACGGAGCTATCTAGCAGAATGGTTGTCAATGTGTGTATTCAACTTCCAGAGTTAAACTGATGTGTGTTTACAGCAGTTCAGAAACCCTTTCCTGGGATAATGTAGAAACAGTCATTTCCAGCCCTAGAGACGCATATAAGAGTTTGCAGTATGAATGCGTTTAAAACACAGAAGACCCGCTTCTTACGAACTCATCTGCTGTGTGTTGGTTCCTTTTAGGAAGTTGCATCTATGGTTAGATTCAGCGAGGTAGGAACACGTTTCTTCTAAAAGCTGCGTTTGGATATTCCATAGTGGATGGGAGAACAGGCTGTAAAGAGAAATACCTTGCTCTAAAACCAAAACGGAGCTATCTAGCAGAATGGTTGTCAATGTGTGTATTCAACTTCCTGAGTTAAACTGATGTGTGTTTGCAGCAGTTCAGAAACCCTTTCCTGGGAGAATATAGAAACAGTCATTTCCAGCCCTAGAGACGCATATAAGAGTTAGCAGTAAGAATGCGTTTAAAACACAGAAGACCCGCTTCTTACGAACTCATCTGCTGTGTGTTGGTTCCCTTTAGGAAGTTGCATCTATGGTTAGATTCAGCGAGGTAGGAACACGTTTCTTCTAAAAGTTGCGTTTGGACATTCCAGAGTGGATGGGAGAACAGGCTGTAAAGAGAAATACCTTGCTCTAAAACCAAAACGGAGCTATCTAGCAGAATGGTTGTCAATGTGTGTATTCAACTTCCAGAGTTAAACTGATGTGTGTTTGCAGCAGTTCAGAAACCCGTTCTTGGGAGAATGTAGAAACAGTCATTTCCAGCCCTAGAGACGCATATAAGAGTTTGCAGTAAGAATGCGTTTAAATCACAGAAGACCCGCTTCTTACGAACTCATCTGCTGTGTGTTGGTTCCTTTTAGGAAGTTCCATCTATGGTTAGATTCAGCGAGGTAGGAACACGTTTCTTCTAAAAGCTGCGTTTGGACATTCCAGAGTGGATGGGAGAACAGGCTGTAAAGAGAAATACCTTGCTATATAACCAAAACAGAGCTATCTAGCAGAATGGTTGTCAATGTGTGTATTCAACTTCCAGAGTTAAACTGATGTGTGTTTGCAGCATTTCAGAAACCCTTTCCTGGGAGAATGTAGACACAGTCATTTCCAGCCCTAGAGACGCATATAAGAGTTAACAGTAAGAATGCGTTTAAAACACAGAAGACCCGCTTTTACGAAGTCATCTGCTCTGTGTTTGTTCCTTTTAGGAAGTTGCATCTATGGTTAAATTCAGCGAGGTAGAAACACGTTTCTTCTAAAAGCTGCGTTTGGACATTCCAGAGTGGATGGGAGAACAGGCTGTAAAGAGAAATACCTTGCTATATAACCAAAACGGAGCTATCTAGCAGAATGGTTGTCAATGTGTGTATTCAACTTCCAGAGTTAAACTGATGTGTGTTTGCAGCAGTTCAGAAACCCTTTCCTGGGAGAATGTAGAAACAGTCATTTCCAGCCCTAGAGACGCTTTTAAGTGTTAGCAGTAAGAATGCGTTTAAAACACAGAAAACCCGCTTCTTACGAACTCATCTGCTGTGTGTTGGTTGCTTTTAGGAAGTTGCATCTATGGTTAGATTCAGCGAGGTAGGAACACGTTTCTTCTAAAAGCTGCGTTTGGACATTCCAGAGTGGATGGGAGAACAGGCTGTAAAGAGAAATACCTTGCTCTAAAACCAAAACGGAGCTATCTAGCAGAATGGTTGTCAATGTGTGTATTCAACTTCCAGAGTTAAACTGATGTGTGTTTACAGCAGTTCAGAAACCCTTTCCTGGGATAATGTAGAAAAAGTCATTTCCAGCCCTAGAGACGCATATAAGAGTTTGCAGTAAGAATGCGTTTAAAACACAAAAGACCCGCTTCTTACGAACTCATCTGCTGTGTGTTGGTTCCTTTTAGGAAGTTGCATCTATGGTTAGATTCAGCGACGTAGGAACACGTTTCTTCTAAAAGCTGCGTTTGGATATTCCATAGTGGATGGGAGAACAGGCTGTAAAGAGAAATACCTTGCTCTAAAACCAAAACGGAGCTATCTAGCAGAATGGTTGTCAATGTTTGTATTCAACTTCCTGAGTTAAACTGATGTGTGTTTGCAGCAGTTCAGAAACCCTTTCCTGGGAGAAGGTAGAAACAGTCATTTCCAGCCCTAGAGACGCATATAAGAGTTAGCAGTAAGAATGCGTTTAAAACACAGAAGACCCGCTTCTTACGAACTCATCTGCTGTGTGTTGGTTCCCTTAAGGAAGTTGCATCTATGGTTAGATTCAGAGAGGTAGAAACACGTTTCTTCTAAAAGCTGCGTTTGGACATTCCAGAGTGGATGGGAGAACAGGCTGTAAAGAGAAATACCTTGCTATATAACCAAAACGGAGCTATCTAGCAGAATGGTTGTCAATGTGTGTATTCAACTTCCAGAGTTAAACTGATGTGTGTTTGCAGCAGTTCAGAAACCCTTTCCTGGGAGAATGTAGAAACAGTCATTTCCAGCCCTAGAGACGCATATAAGAGTTAGCAATAAGAATGCGTTTAAAACACAGAAGACCCGCTTCTTACGAACTCATCTGCTGTGTGTTGGTTCCTTTTAGGAAGTTGCATCTATGGTTACATTCAGCGAGGTAGAAACACGTTTCTTCTAAAAGATGGGTTTGGACATTCCAGAGTGGATGGGAGAACAGGCTGTAAAGAGAAATACCTTGCTCTAAAACCAAAACGGAGCTATCTAGCAGAATGGTTGTCAATGTGTGTATTCAACTTCCTGAGTTAAACTGATGTGTGTTTGCAGCAGTTCAGAAACCCTTTCCTGAGAGAATGTAGAAACAGTCATTTCCAGCCCTAGAGACGCATTTAAGAGTTAGCAGTAAGAACGCGTTTAAAACACAGAAGACCCGCTTCTTACGAACTCATCTGCTGTGTGTTGGTTGCTTTTAGGAAGTTGCATCTATGGTTAGATTCAGCGAGGTAGGAACACGGTTCTTCTAAAAGCTGCGTTTCTACATTCCAGAGTGGATGGAGAACAGGCTGTAAAGAGAAATACCTTGCTCTAAAACCAAAACGGAGCTATCTAGCAGAATGGTTGTCAATGTGTGTATTCAACTTCCAGAGTTAAACTGACGTGTGTTTGCAGCAGTTCAGAAACCCTTTCTTGGGAGAATGTAGAAACAGTCATTTCCAGCCCTAGAGACGCATATAATAATTTGCAGTAAGAATGCGTGTAAAACACAGAAGACCCGCTTCTTACGAACTCATCTGCTGTGTGTTGGTTCCTTTTAGGAAGTTGCATCTATGGTTAAATTCAGCGAGGTAGAAACACGTTTCTTCTAAAAGCTGCGTTTGGACATTCCAGAGTGGATGGGAGAACAGGCTGTAAAGAGAAATACCTTGCTATATAACCAAAACGGAGCTATCTAGCAGAATGGTTGTCAATGTGTGTATTCAACTTCCAGAGTTAAACTGATGTGTGTTTGCAGCAGTTCAGAAACCCTTTCCTGGGAGAATGTAGAAACAGTCATTTCCAGCCCTAGAGACGCATATAAGAGTTTGCAGTAAGAATGCGTTTAAAACACAGAAGACCCGCTTCTTACGAACTCATCTGCTGTGTGTTGGTTCCTTTTAGGAAGTTGCATCTATGGTTAGATTCAGCGAGGTAGGAACACGTTTCTTCTAAAAGCTGCGTTTGGACATTCCAGAGTGGATGGGAGAACAGGCTGTAAAGAGAAATACCTTGCTCTAAAACCAAAACGGAGCTATCTAGCAGAATGGTTGTCAATGTGTGTATTCAACTTCCAGAGTTAAACTGATGTGTGTTTACAGCAGTTCAGAAACCCTTTCCTGGGTTAATGTAGAAACAGTCATTTCCAGCCCTAGAGACGCATATAAGAGTTTGCAGTAAGAATGCGTTTAAAACACAGAAGACCCGCTTCTTACGAACTCATCTGCTGTGTGTTGGTTCCTTTTAGGAAGTTGCATCTATGGTTAGATTCAGCGACGTAGGAACACGTTTCTTCTAAAAGCTGCGTTTGGATATTCCATAGTGGATGGGAGAACAGGCTGTAAAGAGAAATACCTTGCTCTAAAACCAAAACGGAGCTATCTAGCAGAATGGTTGTCAATGTGTGTATTCAACTTCCTGAGTTAAACTGATGTGTGTTTGCAGCAGTTCAGAAACCCTTTCCTGGGAGAATGTAGAAACAGTCATTTCCAGCCCTAGAGACGCATATACGAGTTAGCAGTAAGAATGCGTTTAAAACACAGAAGACCCGCTTCTTACGAACTCATCTGCTGTGTGTTGGTTCCCTTTAGGAAGTTGCATCTATGGTTAGATTCAGCGAGGTAGAAACACGTTTCTTCTAAAAGCTGCGTTTGGACATTCCAGAGTGGATGGGAGAACAGGCTGTAAAGAGAAATACCTTGCTCTAAAACCAAAACGGAGCTATCTAGCAGAATGGTTGTCAATGTGTGTATTCAACTTCCAGAGTTAAACTGATGTGTGTTTGCAGCAGTTCAGAAACCCGTTCTTGGGAGAATGTAGAAACAGTCATTTCCAGCCCTAGAGACGCATATAAGAGTTTGCAGTAAGAATGCGTTTAAAACACAGAAGACCCGCTTCTTACGAACTCATCTGCTGTGTGTTGGTTCCTTTTAGGAAGTTCCATCTATGGTTAGATTCAGCGAGGTAGGAACACGTTTCTTCTAAAAGCTGCGTTTGGACATTCCAGAGTGGATGGGAGAACAGGCTGTAAAGAGAAATACCTTGCTCTAAAACCAAAACGGAGCTATCTAGCAGAATGGTTGTCAATGTGTGTATTCAACTTCCTGAGTTAAACTGATGTGTGTTTACAGGAGTTCAGAAACCCTTTCCTGGGATAATGTAGAAACAGTCATTTCCAGCCCTAGAGACGCATATAAGAGTTTGCAGTAAGAATGCGTTTAAAACACAGAAGACCCGCTTCTTACGAACTCATCTGCTGTGTGTTGGTTCCTTTTAGGAAGTTGCATCTATGGTTAGATTCAGCGAGGTAGGAACACGTTTCTTCTAAAAGCTGCGTTTGGATATTCCATAGTGGATGGGAGAACAGGCTGTAAAGAGAAATACCTTGCTCTAAAACCAAAACGGAGCTATCTAGCAGAATGGTTGTCAATGTGTGTATTCAACTTCCTGAGTTAAACTGATGTGTGTTTGCAGCAGTTCAGAAACCCTTTCCTGGGAGAATGTAGAAACAGTCATTTCCAGCCCTAGAGACGCATGTAAGAGTTAGCAGTAAGAATGCGTTTAAAACACAGAAGATCCGCTTCTTACGAACTCATCTGCTGTGTGTTGGTTCCCTTTAGGAAGTTGCATCTATGGTTAGATTCAGCGAGGTAGAAACACGTTTCTTCTAAAAGCTGCGTTTGGACATTCCAGAGTGGATGGGAGAACAGGCTGTAAAGAGAAATACCTTGCTCTAAAACCAAAACGGAGCTATCTAGCAGAATGGTTGTCAATGTGTGTATTCAACTTCCAGAGTTAAACTGATGTGTGTTTGCAGCAGTTCAGAAACCCGTTCTTGGGAGAATGTAGAAACAGTCATTTCCAGCCCTAGAGACGCATATAAGAGTTTGCAGTAAGAATGCGTTTAAAACACAGAAAACCCGCTTCTTACGAACTCATCTGCTGTGTGTTGGTTCCTTTTAGGAAGTTGCATCTATGGTTAAATTCAGCGAGGTAGAAACACGTTTCTTCTAAAAGCTGCGTTTGGACATTCCAGAGTGGATGGGAGAACAGGCTGTAAAGAGAAATACCTTGCTATATAACCAAAACGGAGCTATCTAGCAGAATGGTTGTCAATGTCTGTATTCAACTTCAAGAGTTAAACTGATGTGTGTTTGCAGCAGTTCAGAAACCCTTTCCTGGGAGAATGTAGAAACAGTCATTTCCAGCCCTAGAGACGCATATAAGAGTTTGCAGTAAGAATGCGTTTAAAACACAGAAGACCCGCTTCTTACGAACTCATCTGCTGTGTGTTGGTTCCTTTTAGGAAGTTGCATCTATGGTTAGATTCAGCGAGGTAGGAACACGTTTCTTCTAAAAGCTGCGTTTGGACATTCCAGAGTGGATGGGAGAACAGGCTGTAAAGAGAAATACCTTGCTCTAAAACCAAAACGGAGCTATCTAGCAGAATGGTTGTCAATGTGTGTATTCAACTTCCAGAGTTAAACTGATGTGTGTTTACAGGAGTTCAGAAACCCTTTCCTGGGATAATGTAGAAACAGTCATTTCCAGCCCTAGAGACGCATATAAGAGTTTGCAGTAAGAATGCGTTTAAAACACAGAAGACCCGCTTCTTACGAACTCATCTGCTGTGTGTTGGTTCCTTTTAGGAAGTTGCATCTATGGTTAGATTCAGCGAGGTAGGAACACGTTTCTTCTAAAAGCTGCGTTTGGATATTCCATAGTGGATGGGAGAACAGGCTGTAAAGAGAAATACCTTGCTCTAAAACCAAAACGGAGCTATCTAGCAGAATGGTTGTCAATGTGTGTATTCAACTTCCTGAGTTAAACTGATGTGTGTTTGCAGCAGTTCAGAAACCCTTTCCTGGGAGAATGTAGAAACAGTCATTTCCAGCCCTAGAGACGCATGTAAGAGTTAGCAGTAAGAATGCGTTTAAAACACAGAAGACCCGCTTCTTACGAACTCATCTGCTGTGTGTTGGTTCCCTTTAGGAAGTTGCATCTATGGTTAGATTCAGCGAGGTAGAAACACGTTTCTTCTAAAAGCTACGTTTGGACATTCCAGAGTGGATGGGAGAACAGGCTGTAAAGAGAAATACCTTGCTCTAAAACCAAAACGGAGCTATCTAGCAGAATGGTTGTCAATGTGTGTATTCAACTTCCAGAGTTAAACTGATGTGTGTTTGCAGCAGTTCAGAAACCCGTTCTTGGGAGAATGTAGAAACAGTCATTTCCAGCCCTAGAGACGCATATAAGAGTTTGCAGTAAGAATGCGTTTAAAACACAGAAAACCCGCTTCTTACGAACTCATCTGCTGTGTGTTGGTTTCTTTTAGGAAGTTGCATCTATGGTTAAATTCAGCGAGGTAGAAACACGTTTCTTCTAAAAGCTGCGTTTGGACATTCCAGAGTGGATGGGAGAACAGGCTGTAAAGAGAAATACCTTGCTATATAACCAAAACGGAGCTATCTAGCAGAATGGTTGTCAATGTCTGTATTCAACTTCAAGAGTTAAACTGATGTGTGTTTGCAGCAGTTCAGAAACCCTTTCCTGGGAGAATGTAGAAACAGTCATTTCCAGCCCTAGAGACGCATATAAGAGTTTGCAGTAAGAATGCGTTTAAAACACAGAAGACCCGCTTCTTACGAACTCATCTGCTGTGTGTTGGTTCCTTTTAGGAAGTTGCATCTATGGTTAGATTCAGCGAGGTAGGAACACGTTTCTTCTAAAAGCTGCGTTTGGACATTCCAGAGTGGATGGGAGAACAGGCTGTAAAGAGAAATACCTTGCTCTAAAACCAAAACGGAGCTATCTAGCAGAATGGTTGTCAATGTGTGTATTCAACTTCCAGAGTTAAACTGATGTGTGTTTGCAGCAGTTCAGAAACCCTTTCCTGGAAGAATGTAGAAACAGTCATTTCCAGACCTAGAGACGCATATAAGTGTTAGCAGTAAGAATGCGTTTAAAACACAGAAAACCCGCTTCTTACGAACTCATCTGCTGTGTGTTGGTTCCTTTTACGAAGTTGCATCTATGGTTAGATTCAGCGAGGTAGGAACACGTTTCTTCTAAAAGCTGCGTTTGGACATTCCAGAGTGGATGGGAGAACAGGCTGTAAAGAGAAATACCTTGCTCTAAAACCAAAACGGAGCTATCTAGCAGAATGGTTGTCAATGTGTGTATTCAACTTCCAGAGTTAAACTGATGTGTGTTTACAGCAGTTCAGAAACCCTTTCCTGGGATAATGTAGAAACAGTCATTTCCAGCCCTAGAGACGCATATAAGAGTTTGCAGTAAGAATGCGTTTAAAACACAGAAGACCCGCTTCTTACGAACTCATCTGCTGTGTGTTGGTTCCTTTTAGGAAGTTGCATCTATGGTTAGATTCAGCGAGGTAGGAACACGTTTCTTCTAAAAGCTGCGTTTGGATATTCCATAGTGGATGGGAGAACAGGCTGTAAAGAGAAATACCTTGCTCTAAAACCAAAACGGAGCTATCTAGCAGAATGGTTGTCAATGTGTGTATTCAACTTCCTGAGTTAAACTGATGTGTGTTTGCAGCAGTTCAGAAACCCTTTCCTGGGAGAATGTAGAAACAGTCATTTCCAGCCCTAGAGACGCATATAAGAGCAGTAAGAATGCGTTTAAAACACAGAAGACCCGCTTCTTACGAACTCATCTGCTGTGTGTTGGTTCCCTTTAGGAAGTTCCATCTATGGTTAGATTCAGCGAGGTAGGAACACGTTTCTTCTAAAAGTTGCGTTTGATCATTCCAGAGTGGATGGGAGAACAGGCTGTAAAGAGAAATACCTTGCTCTAAAACCAAAACGGAGCTATCTAGCAGAATGGTTGTCAATGTGTGTATTCAACTTCCAGAGTTAAACTGATGTGTGTTTGCAGCAGTTCAGAAACCCGTTCTTGGGAGAATGTAGAAACAGTCATTTCCAGCCCTAGAGACGCATATAAGAGTTTGCAGTAAGAATGCGTTTAAAACACAGAAGACCCGCTTCTTACGAACTCATCTGCTGTGTGTTGGTTCCTTTTAGGAAGTTGCATCTATTGTTAGATTCAGCGAGGTAGGAACACGTTTCTTCTAAAAGCTGCGTTTGGACATTCCAGAGTGGAAGGGAGAACAGTCTGTAAACAGAAATAACTTGCTCTAAAACCAAAACGGAGCTATCTAGCAGAATGGTTGTCAATGTGTGTATTCAACTTCCAGAGTTGAACTGATGTGTGTTTGCAGCAGTTCAGAAACCCTTTCCTGGGAGAATGCAGAAACAGTCATTTCCAGCCCTAGAGACGCATATAAGAGTTTGCAGTAAGAATGCGTTTAAAACACAGAAGACCCGCTTCTTATGAACTCATCTGCTGTGTGTTGGTTCCTTTTAGGAAGTTGCATCTATGGTTAGATTCAGCGAGGTAGAAACACGTTTCTTCTAAAAGCTGCGTTTGGACATTCCAGAGTGGATGGGAGAACAGGCTGTAAAGAGAAATACCTTGCTCTAAAACCAAAACGGGGCTATCTAGCAGAATGGTTGTCAATGTGTGTATTCAACTTCCAGAGTTTAACTGATGTGTGTTTGCAGCAGTTCAGAAACCCTTTCCTGGGAGAATGTAGAAACAGTCATTTCCAGCCCTAGAGACGCATATAAGAGTTGGCAGTAAGAATGCGTTTAAAACACAGAAGACCCGCTTCTTACGAACTCATCTGCTGTGTGTTGGTTCCTTTTAGGAAGTTGCATCTATGGTTAGATTCAGCGAGGAAGAAACACGTTTCTTCTAAAAGCTGCGTTTGGACATTCCAGAGTGGAAGGGAGAACAGTCTGTAAAGAGAAATACCTTGCTCGAAAACCAAAACGGGGTTATCTAGCAGAATGGTTGTCAATGTGTGTATTCAACTTCCAGAGTTAAACTGATGTGTGTTTGCAGCAGTTCAGAAACCCTTTCCTGGGAGAATGCAGAAACAGTCATTCCCAGCCCTAAAGACGCATATAAGAGTTAGCAGTAAGAATGCGTTTAAAACACAGAAGACCCGCTTCTTACGAACTCATCTGCTGTGTGTTGGTTCCTTTTAGGAAGTTGCATTTATGGTTAGATTCAGCGAGGAAGAAACACGTTTCTTCTAAAAGCTGCGTTTGGACATTCCAGAGTGGAAGGGAGAACAGTCTGTAAAGAGAAATACCTTGCTCTAAAACCAAAACGGAGCTATCTAGCAGAATGGTTGTCAATGTGTGTATTCAACTTCCAGAGTTTACCTGATGTGTGTTTGCAGCAGTTCAGAAACCCTTTCCTGGGAGAATGCAGAAACTGTCATTTCCAGCCCTAGAGACGCATATAAGAGTTAGCAGTAAGAATGCGTTTAAAACACAGAAGACCCGCTTCTTACGAACTCATCTGCTGTGTGTTGGTTCCTTTTAGGAAGTTGCATCTATGGTTAGATTCAGCGAGGAAGAAACACGTTTCTTTTAAAAGCTGCGTTTGGACATTCCAGAGTGGAAGGGAGAACAGTCTGTAAAGAGTAATACCTTGCTCTAAAACAAAAACGGAGCTATCTAGCAGAATGGTTGTCAATGTGTGTATTCAACTTCCAGAATTTAACTGATGTGTGTTTGCAGCAGTTCAGAAACCCTTTCCTGGGAGAACGCAGAAACAGTCATTTCCAGCCCTAGAGACGCATATAAGAGTTAGCAGTAAGAATGCGCTTAAAACACAGAAGACCCGCTTCTTACGAACTCATCTGCTGTGTGTTGGTTCCTTTTAGGAAGTTGCATCTATGGTTAGATTCAGCGAGGAAGAAACACGTTTCTTCTAAAAGCTGCGTTTGGACATTCCAGAGTGGAAGGGAGGACAGTCTGTAAAGAGAAATACCTTGCTCTAAAACCAAAACGGAGCTATCTAGCAGAATGCTTGTCAATGTGTGTATTCAACTTCCAGAATTTAACTGATGTGTGTTTGCAGCAGTTCAGAAACCCTTTCCTGGGAGAATGCAGAAACAGTCATTTCCAGCCCTAGAGACGCATATAAGAGTTAGCAGTAAGAATGCGTTTAAAACACAGAAGACCCGCTTCTTACGAACTCATCTGCTGTGCGTTGGTTCCTTTTAGGAAGTTGCATCTATGGTTAGATTCAGCGAGGAAGAAACACGTTTCTTCTAAAAGCTGCGTTTGGACATTCCAGAGTGGATGGGAGAACAGGCTGTAAAGAGAAATACCTTGCTCTAAAACCAAAACGGAGCTATCTAGCAGAATGGTTGTCAATGTGTGTATTCAACTTCCAGAGTTAAACTGATGTGTTTTTGCAGCAGTTCAGAAACCCTTTCCTGGGAGAATGCAGAAACAGTCATTTCCAGCCCTAGAGACGCATATAAGAGTTAGCAGTAAGAATGCGTTTAAAACACAGAAGACCCGCTTCTTACGAACTCATCTGCTGTGTGTTGGTTCCTTTTAGGAAGTTGCATCTATGGTTAGATTCATCGAGGAAGAAACACGTTTCTTCTAAAAGCTGCGTTTGGACATTCCAGAGTGGAAGGGAGAACAGTCTGTAAAGAGAAATACCTTGCTCTAAAACCAAAACGGAGCTATCTAGCAGAATGGTTGTCAATGTGTGTATTCAACTTCCAGAGTTTAACTGATGTGTGTTTGCAGCAGTTCAGAAACCCTTTCCTGGGAGAATGCAGAAACAGTCATTTCCAGCCCTAGAGACGCATATAAGAGTTTGCAGTAAGAATGCGTTTAAAACACAGAAGACCCGCTTCTTACGAACTCATCTGCTGTGTGTTGGTTCCTTTTAGGAAGTTGCATCTATGGTTAGATTCAGCGAGGTAGAAACACGTTTCTTCTAAAAGCTGCGTTTGGACATTCCAGAGTGGATGGGAGAACAGGGTGTATAGAGAAATGCCTTGCTCTAAAACCAAAACGGGGCTATCTAGCAGAATGGTTGTCAATGTGTGTATTCAACTTCCAGAGTTTAACTGATGTGTGTTTGCAGCAGTTCAGAAACCCTTTCCTGGGAGAATGTAGAAACAGTCATTTCCAGCCCTAGAGACGCATATAAGAGTTTTCAGTAAGAATGGGTTTAAAACACAGAAGACCCGCTTCTTACGAACTCATCTGCTGTGTGTTGGTTCCTTCTGGGAAGTTGCATCTATGGTTAGATTCAGCGAGGTAGGAACACGTTTCTTCTAAAAGCTGCGTTTGGACATTCCAGAGTGGATGGGAGAACAGGCTGTAAAGAGAAATACCTTGCTCTAAAACCAAAATGGAGCTATCTAGCAGAATGGTTGTCAATGTGTGTATTCAACTTCCAGAGTTAAACTGATGTGTGTTTGCAGCAGTTCAGAAACCCTTTCTTGGGAGAATGTAGAAAGAGTCATTTCCAGGCCTAGAGACGCATATAAGAGTTATCAGTAAGAATGCGTTTAAAACACAGAAGACCCGTTTCTTACGAACTCATCTGCTGTGTGTTGGTTCCTTTTAGGAAGTTCCATCTATGGTTAGATTCAGCGAGGTAGGAACACGTTTCTTCTAAAAGCTGCGTTTGGCCATTCCAGAGTGGATGGGAGAACAGGCTGTAAAGAGAAATACCTTGCTCTAAAACCAAAAAGGAGCTATCTAGCAGAATGGTTGTCAATGTGTTTATTCAACTTCCAGAGTTAAACTGATGTGTGTTTGCAGCAGTTCAGAAACCCTTTCCTGAGAGAATGTAGAAACAGTCATTTCCAGCCCTAGAGACGCATATAAGAGTTAGCAGTAAGAACGCGTTTAAAACACAGAAGACCCGCTTCTTACGAACTCATCTGCTGTGTGTTGGTTCCTTTTAGGAAGTTCCATCTATGGTTAGATTCAGCGAGGTAGGAACACGTTTCTTCTAAAAGCTGCGTTTGGACATTCCAGAGTGGATGGGAGAACAGGCTGTAAAGAGAAATACCTTGCTCTAAAACCAAAACGGAGCTATCTAGCAGAATGGTTGTCAATGTGTGTATTCAACTTCCAGAGTTAAACTGATGTGTGTTTGCAGCAGTTCAGAAACCCTTTCTTGGGAGAATGTAGAAACAGTCATTTCCAGCCCTAGAGACGCATATAATAATTTGCAGTAAGAATGCGTGTAAAACACAGAAGACCCGCTTCTTACGAACTCATCTGCTGTGCGTTTGTTCCTTTTAGGAAGTTGCATCTATGGTTAAATTCAGCGAGGTAGAAACACGTTTCTTCTAAAAGCTGCGTTTGGACATTCCAGAGTGGATGGGAGAACAGGCTGTAAAGAGAAATACCTTGCTCTAAAACCAAAACGGAGCTATCTAGCAGAATGGTTGGCAATGTGTGTATTCAACTTCCAGAGTTAAACTGATGTGTGTTTGCAGCAGTTCAGAAACCCTTTCCTGGGAGAATGTAGAAACAGTCATTTCCAGCCCTAGAGACGCATATAAGAGTTAGCAGTAAGAATGCGTTTAAAACACAGAAAACCCGCTTCTTACGAACTCATCTGCTGTGTGTTGGTTGCTTTTAGGAAGTTGCATCTATGGTTAGATTCAGCGAGGTAGGAACACGTTTCTTCTAAAAGCTGCGTTTGGACATTCCAGAGTGGATGGGAGAACAGGCTGTAAAGAGAAATACCTTGCTCTAAAACCAAAACGGAGCTATCTAGCAGAATGGTTGTCAATGTGTGTATTCAACTTCCAGAGTTAAACTGATGTGTGTTTGCAGCAGTTCAGAAACCCTTTCCTGGAAGAATGTAGAAACAGTCATTTCCAGCCCTAGAGACGCATATAAGAGTTTGCAGTAAGAATGCGTTTAAAACACAGAAGACCCGCTTCTTACGAACTCATCTGCTGTGTGTTGGTTCCTTTTAGGAAGTTGCATCTATGGTTAGATTCAGCGATGTAGAAACACGTTTCTTCTAAAAGCTGCGTTTGGACATTCCAGAGTGGATGGGAGAACAGGCTGTAAAGAGAAATGCCTTGCTCTAAAACCAAAACGGGGCTATCTAGCAGAATGGTTGTCAATGTGTGTATTCAACTTCCAGAGTTTAACTGATGTGTGTTTGCAGCAGTTCAGAAACCCTTTCCTGGGAGAATGTAGAAACAGTCATTTCCAGCCCTAGAGACGCATATAAGAGTTTGCAGTAAGAATGGGTTTAAAACACAGAAGACCCGCTTCTTACGAACTCATCTGCTGTGTGTTGGTTCCTTCTGGGAAGTTGCATCTATGGTTAGATTCAGCGAGGTAGGAACACGTTTCTTCTAAAAGCTGCGTTTGGACATTCCAGAGTGGATGGGAGAACAGGCTGTAAAGAGAAATACCTTGCTCTAAAACCAAAATGGAGCTATCTAGCAGAATGGTTGTCAATGTGTGTATTCAACTTCCAGAGTTAAACTGATGTGTGTTTGCAGCAGTTCAGAAACCCTTTCTTGGGAGAATGTAGAAAGAGTCATTTCCAGGCCTAGAGACGCATATAAGAGTTATCAGTAAGAATGCGTTTAAAACACAGAAGACCCGCTTCTTACGAACTCATCTGCTGTGTGTTGGTTCCTTTTAGGAAGTTGCATCTATGGTTAGATTCAGCGAGGTAGGAACACGTTTCTTCTAAAAGCTGCGTTTGGACATTCCAGAGTGGATGGGAGAACAGGCTGTAAAGAGAAATACCTTGCTCTAAAACCAAAAGGGAGCTATCTAGCAGAATGGTTGTCAATGTGTGTATTCAACTTCCAGAGTTAAACTGATGTGTGTTTGCAGCAGTTCAGAAACCCTTTCCTGGGAGAATGTAGAAACAGTCATTTCCAGCCCTAGAGACGCATATAAGAGTTAGCAGTAAGAATGCGTTTAAAACACAGAAGACCCGCTTCTTACGAACTCATCTGCTGTGTGTTGGTTCCTTTTAGGAAGTTGCATCTATGGTTACATTCAGCGAGGTAGAAACACGTTTCTTCTAAAAGCTGCGTTTGGACATTCCAGAGTGGATGGGAGAACAGGCTGTAAAGAGAAATACCTTGCTCTAAAACCAAAACGGAGCTATCTAGCAGAATGGTTGTCAATGTGTGTATTCAACTTCCAGAGTTAAACGGATGTGTGTTTGCAGCAGTTCAGAAACCCTTTCCTAGGAGAATGTAGAAACAGTCATTTCCAGCCCTAGAGACGCATATAAGAGTTTGCAGTAAGAATGCGTTTAAAACACAGAAGACCCGCTTCTTACGAACTCATCTGCTGTGTGTTGGTTCCTTTTAGGAAGTTGCATCTATTGTTAGATTCAGCGAGGTAGGAACACGTTTCTTCTAAAAGCTGCGTTTGGACATTCCAGAGTGGAAGGGAGAACAGTCTGTAAACAGAAATAACTTGCTCTAAAACCAAAACGGAGCTATCTAGCAGAATGGTTGTCAATGTGTGTATTCAACTTCCAGAGTTGAACTGATGTGTGTTTGCAGCAGTTCAGAAACCCTTTCCTGGGAGAATGCAGAAACAGTCATTTCCAGCCCTAGAGACGCATATAAGAGTTTGCAGTAAGAATGCGTTTAAAACACAGAAGACCCGCTTCTTATGAACTCATCTGCTGTGTGTTGGTTCCTTTTAGGAAGTTGCATCTATGGTTAGATTCAGCGAGGTAGAAACACGTTTCTTCTAAAAGCTGCGTTTGGACATTCCAGAGTGGATGGGAGAACAGGCTGTAAAGAGAAATACCTTGCTCTAAAACCAAAACGGGGCTATCTAGCAGAATGGTTGTCAATGTGTGTATTCAACTTCCAGAGTTTAACTGATGTGTGTTTGCAGCAGTTCAGAAACCCTTTCCTGGGAGAATGTAGAAACAGTCATTTCCAGGCCTAGAGACGCATATAAGAGTTGGCAGTAAGAATGCGTTTAAAACACAGAAGACCCGCTTCTTACGAACTCATCTGCTGTGTGTTGGTTCCTTTTAGGAAGTTGCATCTATGGTTAGATTCAGCGAGGAAGAAACACGTTTCTTCTAAAAGCTGCGTTTGGACATTCCAGAGTGGAAGGGAGAACAGTCTGTAAAGAGAAATACCTTGCTCGAAAACCAAAACGGGGCTATCTAGCAGAATGGTTGTCAATGTGTGTATTCAACTTCCAGAGTTAAACTGATGTGTGTTTGCAGCAGTTCAGAAACCCTTTCCTGGGAGAATGCAGAAACAGTCATTCCCAGCCCTAAAGACGCATATAAGAGTTAGCAGTAAGAATGCGTTTAAAACACAGAAGACCCGCTTCTTACGAACTCATCTGCTGTGTGTTGGTTCCTTTTAGGAAGTTGCATTTATGGTTAGATTCAGCGAGGAAGAAACACGTTTCTTCTAAAAGCTGCGTTTGGACATTCCAGAGTGGAAGGGAGAACAGTCTGTAAAGAGAAATACCTTGCTCTAAAACCAAAACGGAGCTATCTAGCAGAATGGTTGTCAATGTGTGTATTCAACTTCCAGAGTTTACCTGATGTGTGTTTGCAGCAGTTCAGAAACCCTTTCCTGGGAGAATGCAGAAACTGTCATTTCCAGCCCTAGAGACGCATATAAGAGTTAGCAGTAAGAATCCGTTTAAAACACAGAAGACCCGCTTCTTACGAACTCATCTGCTGTGTGTTGGTTCCTTTTAGGAAGTTGCATCTATGGTTAGATTCAGCGAGGAAGAAACACGTTTCTTTTAAAAGCTGCGTTTGGACATTCCAGAGTGGAAGGGAGAACAGTCTGTAAAGAGAAATACCTTGCTCTAAAACCAAAACGGAGCTATCTAGCAGAATGGTTGTCAATGTGTGTATTCAACTTCCAGAATTTAACTGATGTGTGTTTGCAGCGGTTCAGAAACCCTTTCCTGGGAGAACGCAGAAACAGTCATTTCCAGCCCTAGAGACGCATATAAGAGTTAGCAGTAAGAATGCGCTTAAAACACAGAAGACCCGCTTCTTACGAACTCATCTGCTGTGTGTTGGTTCCTTTTAGGAAGTTGCATCTATGGTTAGATTCAGCGAGGAAGAAACACGTTTCTTCTAAAAGCTGCGTTTGGACATTCCAGAGTGGAAGGGAGGACAGTCTGTAAAGAGAAATACCTTGCTCTAAAACCAAAACGGAGCTATCTAGCAGAATGGTTGTCAATGTGTGTATTCAACTTCCAGAATTTAACTGATGTGTGTTTGCAGCAGTTCAGAAACCCTTTCCTGGGAGAATGCAGAAACAGTCATTTCCAGCCCTAGAGACGCATATAAGAGTTAGCAGTAAGAATGCGTTTAAAACACAGAAGACCCGCTTCTTACGAACTCATCTGCTGTGCGTTGGTTCCTTTTAGGAAGTTGCATCTATGGTTAGATTCAGCGAGGAAGAAACACGTTTCTTCTAAAAGCTGCGTTTGGACATTCCAGAGTGGATGGGAGAACAGGCTGTAAAGAGAAATACCTTGCTCTAAAACCAAAACGGAGCTATCTAGCAGAATGGTTGTCAATGTGTGTATTCAACTTCCAGAGTTAAACTGATGTGTTTTTGCAGCAGTTCAGAAACCCTTTCCTGGGAGAATGCAGAAACAGTCATTTCCAGCCCTAGAGACGCATATAAGAGTTAGCAGTAAGAATGCGTTTAAAACACAGAAGACCCGCTTCTTACGAACTCATCTGCTGTGTGTTGGTTCCTTTTAGGAAGTTGCATCTATGGTTAGATTCATCGAGGAAGAAACACGTTTCTTCTAAAAGCTGCGTTTGGACATTCCAGAGTGGAAGGGAGAACAGTCTGTAAAGAGAAATACCTTGCTCTAAAACCAAAACGGAGCTATCTAGCAGAATGGTTGTCAATGTGTGTATTCAACTTCCAGAGTTTAACTGATGTGTGTTTGCAGCAGTTCAGAAACCCTTTCCTGGGAGAATGCAGAAACAGTCATTTCCAGCCCTAGAGACGCATATAAGAGTTTGCAGTAAGAATGCGTTTAAAACACAGAAGACCCGCTTCTTACGAACTCATCTGCTGTGTGTTGGTTCCTTTTAGGAAGTTGCATCTATGGTTAGATTCAGCGAGGTAGAAACACGTTTCTTCTAAAAGCTGCGTTTGGACATTCCAGAGTGGATGGGAGAACAGGGTGTATAGAGAAATGCCTTGCTCTAAAACCAAAACGGGGCTATCTAGCAGAATGGTTGTCAATGTGTGTATTCAACTTCCAGAGTTTAACTGATGTGTGTTTGCAGCAGTTCAGAAACCCTTTCCTGGGAGAATGTAGAAACAGTCATTTCCAGCCCTAGAGACGCATATAAGAGTTTGCAGTAAGAATGGGTTTAAAACACAGAAGACCCGCTTCTTACGAACTCATCTGCTGTGTGTTGGTTCCTTCTGGGAAGTTGCATCTATGGTTAGATTCAGCGAGGTAGGAACACGTTTCTTCTAAAAGCTGCGTTTGGACATTCCAGAGTGGATGGGAGAACAGGCTGTAAAGAGAAATACCTTGCTCTAAAACCAAAACGGAGCTATCTAGCAGAATGGTTGTCAATGTGTGTATTCAATTTCCAGAGTTAAACTGATGTGTGTTTGCAGCAGTTCAGAAACCCTTTCTTGGGAGAATGTAGAAAGAGTCATTTCCAGGCCTAGAGACGCATATAAGAGTTATCAGTAAGAATGCGTTTAAAACACAGAAGACCCGCTTCTTACGAACTCATCTGCTGTGTGTTGGTTCCTTTTAGGAAGTTGCATCTATGGTTAGATTCAGCGAGGTAGGAACACGTTTCTTCTAAAAGCTGCGTTTGGACATTCCAGAGTGGATGGGAGAACAGGCTGTAAAGAGAAATACCTTGCTCTAAAACCAAAAGGGAGCTATCTAGCAGAATGGTTGTCAATGTGTGTATTCAACTTCCAGAGTTAAACTGATGTGTGTTTGCAGCAGTTCAGAAACCCTTTCCTGGGAGAATGTAGAAACAGTCATTTCCAGCCCTAGAGACGCATATAAGAGTTAGCAGTAAGAATGCGTTTAAAACACAGAAGACCCGCTTCTTACGAACTCATCTGCTGTGTGTTGGTTCCTTTTAGGAAGTTGCATCTATGGTTAGATTCAGCGAGGTAGAAACACGTTTCTTCTAAAAGCTGCGTTTGGACATTCCAGAGTGGATGGGAGAACAGGCTGTAAAGAGAAATACCTTGCTCTAAAACCAAAACGGAGCTATCTAGCAGAATGGTTGTCAATGTGTGTATTCAACTTCCAGAGTTAAACGGATGTGTGTTTGCAGCAGTTCAGAAACCCTTTCCTAGGAGAATGTAGAAACAGTCATTTCCAGCCCTAGAGACGCATATAAGAGTTTGCAGTAAGAATGCGTTTAAAACACAGAAGACCCGCTTCTTACGAACTCATCTGCTGTGTGTTGGTTCCTTTTAGGAAGTTGCATCTATTGTTAGATTCAGCGAGGTAGGAACACGTTTCCTCTAAAAGCTGCGTTTGGACATTCCAGAGTGGAAGGGAGAACAGTCTGTAAACAGAAATACCTTGCTCTAAAACCAAAACGGAGCTATCTAGCAGAATGGTTGTCAATGTGTGTATTCAACTTCCAGAGTTTAACTGATGTGTGTTTGCAGCAGTTCAGAAACCCTTTCCTGGGAGAATGCAGAAACAGTCATTTCCAGCCCTAGAGACGCATATAAGAGTTTGCAGTAAGAATGCGTTTAAAACACAGAAGACCCGCTTCTTATGAACTCATCTGCTGTGTGTTGGTTCCTTTTAGGAAGTTGCATCTATGGTTAGATTCAGCGAGGTAGAAACACGTTTCTTCTAAAAGCTGCGTTTGGACATTCCAGAGTGGATGGGAGAACAGGCTGTAAAGAGAAATACCTTGCTCTAAAACCAAAACGGGGCTATCTAGCAGAATGGTTGTCAATGTGTGTATTCAACTTCCAGAGTTTAACTGATGTGTGTTTGCAGCAGTTCAGAAACCCTTTCCTGGGAGAATGTAGAAACAGTCATTTCCAGCCCTAGAGACGCATATAAGAGTTGGCAGTAAGAATGCGTTTAAAACACAGAAGACCCGCTTCTTACGAACTCATCTGCTGTGTGTTGGTTCCTTTTAGGAAGTTGCATCTATGGTTAGATTCAGCGAGGAAGAAACACGTTTCTTCTAAAAGCTGCGTTTGGACATTCCAGAGTGGAAGGGAGAACAGTCTGTAAAGAGAAATACCTTGCTCGAAAACCAAAACGGGGCTATCTAGCAGAATGGTTGTCAATGTGTGTATTCAACTTCCAGAGTTAAACTGATGTGTGTTTGCAGCAGTTCAGAAACCCTTTCCTGGGAGAATGCAGAAACAGTCATTCCCAGCCCTAAAGACGCATATAAGAGTTAGCAGTAAGAATGCGTTTAAAACACAGAAGACCCGCTTCTTACGAACTCATCTGCTGTGTGTTGGTTCCTTTTAGGAAGTTGCATCTATGGTTAGATTCAGCGAGGAAGAAACACGTTTCTTCTAAAAGCTGCGTTTGGACATTCCAGAGTGGAAGGGAGAACAGTCTGTAAAGAGAAATACCTTGCTCTAAAACCAAAACGGAGCTATCTAGCAGAATGGTTGTCAATGTGTGTATTCAACTTCCAGAGTTTACCTGATGTGTGTTTGCAGCAGTTCAGAAACCCTTTCCTGGGAGAATGCAGAAACTGTCATTTCCAGCCCTAGAGACGCATATAAGAGTTAGCAGTAAGAATGCGTTTAAAACACAGAAGACCCGCTTCTTACGAACTCATCTGCTGTGTGTTGGTTCCTTTTAGGAAGTTGCATCTATGGTTAGATTCAGCGAGGAAGAAACACGTTTCTTTTAAAAGCTGCGTTTGGACATTCCAGAGTGGAAGGGAGAACAGTCTGTAAAGAGAAATACCTTGCTCTAAAACCAAAACGGAGCTATCTAGCAGAATGGTTGTCAATGTGTGTATTCAACTTCCAGAATTTAACTGATGTGTGTTTGCAGCAGTTCAGAAACCCTTTCCTGGGAGAACGCAGAAACAGTCATTTCCAGCCCTAGAGACGCATATAAGAGTTAGCAGTAAGAATGCGCTTAAAACACAGAAGACCCGCTTCTTACGAACTCATCTGCTGTGTGTTGGTTCCTTTTAGGAAGTTGCATCTATGGTTAGATTCAGCGAGGAAGAAACACGTTTCTTCTAAAAGCTGCGTTTGGACATTCCAGAGTGGAAGGGAGAACAGTCTGTAAAGAGAAATACCTTGCTCTAAAACCAAAACGGAGCTATCTAGCAGAATGGTTGTCAATGTGTGTATTCAACTTCCAGAATTTAACTGATGTGTGTTTGCAGCAGTTCAGAAACCCTTTCCTGGGAGAATGCAGAAACAGTCATTTCCAGCCCTAGAGACGCATATAAGAGTTAGCAGTAAGAATGCGTTTAAAACACAGAAGACCCGCTTCTTACGAACTCATCTGCTGTGCGTTGGTTCCTTTTAGGAAGTTGCATCTATGGTTAGATTCAGCGAGGTAGGAACACGTTTCTTCTAAAAGCTGCGTTTGGACATTCCAGAGTGGAAGGGAGAACAGTCTGTAAAGAGAAATACCTTCCTCTAAAACAAAAACGGAGCTACCTAGCAGAATGGTTGTCAATGTGTGTATTCAACTTCAAGAGTTTAAATGATGTGTGTTTGCAGCAGTTCAGAAACCCTTTCCTGGGAGAATGTAGAAACAGTCATTTCCAGCCCTGGAGACGCATATAAGAGTTTGCAGTAAGAATGCGTTTAAAACACAGAAGACCCGCTTCTTACGAACTCATCTGCTGTGTGTTGGTTCCTTTTAGGAAGTTGCATCTATGGTTAGATTCAGCGAGGAAGAAACACGTTTCTTCTAAAAGCTGCGTTTGGACATTCCAGAGTCGAAGGGAGAACAGTCTGTAAAGAGAAATACCTTGCTCTAAAACCAAAACGGCGCTATCTAGCAGAATGGTTGTCAATGTGTGTATTCAACTTCCAGAGTTTAACTGATGTGTGTTTGCAGCAGTTCAGAAACCCTTTCCTGGGAGAATGCAGAAACAGTCATTTCCAGCCCTAGAGACGCATATAAGAGTTAGCAGTAAGAATGCGTTTAAAACACAGAAGACCCGCTTCTTACGAACTCATCTGCTGTGTATTGGTTCCTTTTAGGAAGTTGCATCTATGGTTAGATTCAGCGAGGAAGAAACACGTTTCTTCTAAAAGCTGCGTTTGGACATTCCAGATTGGAAGAAAGAACAGTCTGTAAAGAGAAATACCTTGCTCTAAAACCAAAACGGAGCTATCTAGCAGAATGGTTGTCAATGTGTGTATTCAACTTCCAGAGTTAAACTGATGTGTGTTTGCAGCAGTTCAGAAACCCTTTCCTGGGAGAATGCAGAAACAGTCATTTCCAGCCCTAGAGACGCATATAAGAGTTAGCAGTAAGAATGCGTTTAAAACACAGAAGACCCGCTTCTTACGAACTCATCTGCTGTGTGTTGGTTCCTTTTAGGAAGTTGCATCTATGGTTAGATTCAGCGAGGAAGAAACACGTTTCTTCTAAAAGCTGCGTTTGGACATTCCAGGGTGGATGGGAGAACAGGCTGTAAAGAGAAATACCTTGCTCTAAAACCAAAACTGAGCTATCTAGCAGAATGGTTGTCAATGTGTGTATTCAACTTCCAGAGTTTAACTGATGTGTGTTTGCAGCAGTTCAGAAACCCTTTCCTGGGAGAATGCAGAAACAGTCATTTCCAGCCCTAGAGACGCATATAAGAGTTAGCAGTAAGAATGCGTTTAAAACACAGAAGACCCGCTTCTTACGAACTCATCTGCTGTGTGTTGGTTCCTTTTCGGAAGTTGCATCTATGGTTAGATTCAGCGAGGAAGAAACACGTTTCTTCTAAAAGCTGCGTTTGGACATTCCAGAGTGGAAGGGAGAACAGTCTGTAAAGAGAAATACCTTGCTCTAAAACCAAAACGGGGCTATCTAGCAGAATGGTTGTCAATGTGTGTATTCAACTTCCAGAGTTAAACTGATGTGTGTTTGCAGCAGTTCAGAAACCCTTTCCTGGGAGAATGCAGAAACAGTCATTTACAGCCCTAGAGACGCATATAAGAGTTTGCAGTAAGAATGCGTTTAAAACACAGAAGATCCGCTTCTTACGAACTCATCTGCTGTGTGTTGGTTCCTTTTAGGAAGTTGCATCTATGGTTAGATTCAGCGAGGAAGAAACACGTTTCTTCTAAAAGCTGCGTTTGGACATTCCAGAGTCGAAGGGAGAACAGTCTGTAAAGAGAAATACCTTGCTCTAAAACCAAAACGGCGCTATCTAGCAGAATGGTTGTCAATGTGTGTATTCAACTTCCAGAGTTTAACTGATGTGTGTTTGCAGCAGTTCAGAAACCCTTTCCTGGGAGAATGCAGAAACAGTCATTTCCAGCCCTAGAGACGCATATAAGAGTTAGCAGTAAGAATGCGTTTAAAACACAGAAGACCCGCTTCTTACGAACTCATCTGCTGTGTGTTGGTTCCTTTTAGGAAGTTGCATCTATGGTTAGATTCAGCGAGGAAGAAACACGTTTCTTCTAAAAGCTGCGTTTGGACATTCCAGAGTGGAAGAAAGAACAGTCTGTAAAGAGAAATACCTTGCTCTAAAACCAAAACGGAGCTATCTAGCAGAATGGTTGTCAATGTGTGTATTCAACTTCCAGAGTTTAACTGATGTGTGTTTGCAGCAGTTCAGAAACCCTTTCCTGGGAGAATGCAGAAACAGTCATTTCCAGCCCTAGAGACGCATATAAGAGTTAGCAGTAAGAATGCGTTTAAAACACAGAAGACCCGCTTCTTACGAACTCATCTGCTGTGTGTTGGTTCCTTTTAGGAAGTTGCATCTATGGTTAGATTCAGCGAGGAAGAAACACGTTTCTTCTAAAAGCTGCGTTTGGACATTCCAGAGTGGATGGGAGAACAGGCTGTAAAGAGAAATACCTTGCTCTAAAACCAAAACGGAGCTATCTAGCAGAATGGTTGTCAATGTGTGTATTCAACTTCCAGAGTTTAAATGATGTGTGTTTGCAGCAGTTCAGAAACCCTTTCCTGGGAGAATGCAGAAACAGTCATTTCCAGCCCTAGAGACACATATAAGAGTTAGCAGTAAGAATGCCTTTAAAACACAGAAGACCCGCTTCTTACGAACTCATCTGCTGTGTGTTGGTTCCTTTTAGGAAGTTGCATCTATGGTTAGATTCAGCGAGGAAGAAACACGTTTCTTCTAAAAGCTGCGTTTGGACATTCCAGAGTGGAAGGGAGAACAGTCTGTAAAGAGAAATACCTTGCTCTAAAACCAAAACGGGGCTATCTAGCAGAATGGTTGTCAATGTGTGTATTCAACTTCCAGAGTTAAACTGATGTGTGTTTGCTGCAGTTCAGAAACCCTTTCCTGGGAGAATGCAGAAACAGTCATTTCCAGCCCTAGAGACGCATATAAGAGTTTGCAGTAAGAATGCGTTTAAAACACAGAAGACCCGCTTCTTACGAACTCATCTGCTGTGTGTTGGTTCCTTTTAGGAAGTTGCATCTATGGTTAGATTCAGAGAGGAAGAAACACGTTTCTTCTAAAAGCTGCGTTTGGACATTCCAGAGTGGAAGGGAGAACAGTCTGTAAAGAGAAATACCTTGCTCTAAAACCAAAACGGCGCTATCTAGCAGAATGGTTGTCAATGTGTGTATTCAACTTCCAGAGTTTAACTGATGTGTGTTTGCAGCAGTTCAGAAACCCTTTCCTGGGAGAATGCAGAAACAGTCATTTCCAGCCCTAGAGACGCATATAAGAGTTAGCAGTAAGAATGCGTTTAAAACACAGAAGACCCGCTTCTTACGAACTCATCTGCTTTGTGTTGGTTCCTTTTAGGAAGTTGCATCTATGGTTAGATTCAGCGAGGAAGAAACACGTTTCTTCTAAAAGCTGCGTTTGGACATTCCAGGGTGGATGGGAGAACAGGCTGTAAAGAGAAATACCTTGCTCTAAAACCAAAACTGAGCTATCTAGCAGAATGGTTGTCAATGTGTGTATTCAACTTCCAGAGTTTAACTGATGTGTGTTTGCAGCAGTTCAGAAACCCTTTCCTGGGAGAATGCAGAAACAGTCATTTCCAGCCCTAGAGACGCATATAAGAGTTAGCAGTAAGAATGCGTTTAAAACACAGAAGACCCGCTTCTTACGAACTCATCTGCTGTGTGTTGGTTCCTTTTCGGAAGTTGCATCTATGGTTAGATTCAGCGAGGAAGAAACACGTTTCTTCTAAAAGCTGCGTTTGGACATTCCAGAGTGGAAGGGAGAACAGTCTGTAAAGAGAAATACCTTGCTCTAAAACCAAAACGGGGCTATCTAGCAGAATGGTTGTCAATGTGTGTATTCAACTTCCAGAGTTAAACTGATGTGTGTTTGCAGCAGTTCAGAAACCCTTTCCTGGGAGAATGCAGAAACAGTCATTTACAGCCCTAGAGACGCATATAAGAGTTTGCAGTAAGAATGCGTTTAAAACACAGAAGATCCGCTTCTTACGAACTCATCTGCTGTGTGTTGGTTCCTTTTAGGAAGTTGCATCTATGGTTAGATTCAGCGAGGAAGAAACACGTTTCTTCTAAAAGCTGCGTTTGGACATTCCAGAGTCGAAGGGAGAACAGTCTGTAAAGAGAAATACCTTGCTCTAAAACCAAAACGGCGCTATCTAGCAGAATGGTTGTCAATGTGTGTATTCAACTTCCAGAGTTTAACTGATGTGTGTTTGCAGCAGTTCAGAAACCCTTTCCTGGGAGAATGCAGAAACAGTCATTTCCAGCCCTAGAGACGCATATAAGAGTTAGCAGTAAGAATGCGTTTAAAACACAGAAGACCCGCTTCTTACGAACTCATCTGCTGTGTGTTGGTTCCTTTTAGGAAGTTGCATCTATGGTTAGATTCAGCGAGGAAGAAACACGTTTCTTCTAAAAGCTGCGTTTGGACATTCCAGAGTGGAAGAAAGAACAGTCTGTAAAGAGAAATACCTTGCTCTAAAACCAAAACGGAGCTATCTAGCAGAATGGTTGTCAATGTGTGTATTCAACTTCCAGAGTTTAACTGATGTGTGTTTGCAGCAGTTCAGAAACCCTTTCCTGGGAGAATGCAGAAACAGTCATTTCCAGCCCTAGAGACGCATATAAGAGTTAGCAGTAAGAATGCGTTTAAAACACAGAAGACCCGCTTCTTACGAACTCATCTGCTGTGTGTTGGTTCCTTTTAGGAAGTTGCATCTATGGTTAGATTCAGCGAGGAAGAAACACGTTTCTTCTAAAAGCTGCGTTTGGACATTCCAGAGTGGATGGGAGAACAGGCTGTAAAGAGAAATACCTTGCTCTAAAACCAAAACGGAGCTATCTAGCAGAATGGTTGTCAATGTGTGTATTCAACTTCCAGAGTTTAAATGATGTGTGTTTGCAGCAGTTCAGAAACCCTTTCCTGGGAGAATGCAGAAACAGTCATTTCCAGCCCTAGAGACACATATAAGAGTTAGCAGTAAGAATGCCTTTAAAACACAGAAGACCCGCTTCTTACGAACTCATCTGCTGTGTGTTGGTTCCTTTTAGGAAGTTGCATCTATGGTTAGATTCAGCGAGGAAGAAACACGTTTCTTCTAAAAGCTGCGTTTGGACATTCCAGAGTGGAAGGGAGAACAGTCTGTAAAGAGAAATACCTTGCTCTAAAACCAAAACGGGGCTATCTAGCAGAATGGTTGTCAATGTGTGTATTCAACTTCCAGAGTTAAACTGATGTGTGTTTGCTGCAGTTCAGAAACCCTTTCCTGGGAGAATGCAGAAACAGTCATTTCCAGCCCTAGAGACGCATATAAGAGTTTGCAGTAAGAATGCGTTTAAAACACAGAAGACCCGCTTCTTACGAACTCATCTGCTGTGTGTTGGTTCCTTTTAGGAAGTTGCATCTATGGTTAGATTCAGAGAGGAAGAAACACGTTTCTTCTAAAAGCTGCGTTTGGACATTCCAGAGTGGAAGGGAGAACAGTCTGTAAAGAGAAATACCTTGCTCTAAAACCAAAACGGCGCTATCTAGCAGAATGGTTGTCAATGTGTGTATTCAACTTCCAGAGTTTAACTGATGTGTGTTTGCAGCAGTTCAGAAACCCTTTCCTGGGAGAATGCAGAAACAGTCATTTCCAGCCCTAGAGACGCATATAAGAGTTAGCAGTAAGAATGCGTTTAAAACACAGAAGACCCGCTTCTTACGAACTCATCTGCTTTGTGTTGGTTCCTTTTAGGAAGTTGCATCTATGGTTAGATTCAGCGAGGAAGAAACACGTTTCTTCTAAAAGCTGCGTTTGGACATTCCGGAGTGGATGGGAGAACAGGCTGTAAAGAGAAATACCTTGCTCTAAAACCAAAACGGAGCTATCTAGCAGAATGGTTGTCAATGTGTGTATTCAACTTCCAGAGTTTAACTGATGTGTGTTTGCAGCAGTTCAGAAACCCTTTCCTGGGAGAATGCAGAAACAGTCATTTCCAGCCCTAGAGAGGCATATAAGAGTTAGCAGTAAGAATGCGTTTAAAACACAGAAGACCCGCTTCTTACGAACTCATCTGCTGTGTGTTGGTTCCTTTTAGGAAGTTGCATCTATGGTTAGATTCAGCGAGGAAGAAACACGTTTCTTCTAAAAGTTGCGTTTGGATATTCCAGAGTGGATGGGAGAACAGGCTGTAAAGAGAAATACCTTGCTCTAAAACCAAAACGGAGCTATCTAGCAGAATGGTTGTCAATCTGTGTATTCAACTTCCAGAGTTAAACTGATGTGTGTTTGCAGCAGTTCAGAAACCCTTTCCTGGGAGAATGTAGAAACAGTCATTTCCAGCCCTAGAGACGCATATAAGAGTTTGCAGTAAGAATGCGTTTAAAACACAGAAGACCCGCTTCTTACGAACTCATCTGCTGTGTGTTGATTCCTTTTAGGAAGTTGCATCTATGTTTAGATTCAGCGAGCTAGGAACACGTTTCTTCTAAAAGCTGCGTTTGGACATTCCAGAGTGGATGGGAGAACAGGCTGTAAAGAGAAATACCTTGCTCTAAAACCAAAACGGAGCTATCTAGCAGAATGGTTGTCAATGTGTGTATTCAACTTCCATAGTTAAACTGATGTGTGTTTGCAGCAGTTCAGAAACCCTTTCCTGGGAGAATGTAGAAACAGTCATTTCCAGCCCTAGAGACGCATATAAGAGTTTGCAGTAAGAATGCGTTTAAAACACAGAGGACCCGCTTCTTACGAACTCATCTGCTGTGTGTTCGTTCCTTTTAGGAAGTTGCATCTATGGTTAGATTCAGCGAGGAAGGAACACGTTTCTTCTAAAAGCTGCGTTTGGACATTCCAGAGTGGATGGGAGAACAGGCTGTAAAGAGAAATACCTTGCTCTAAAAGCAAAACGGAGCTATCTAGCAGAATGGTTGTCAATGAGTGTATTCAACTTCCAGAGTTAAACTGATGTGTGTTTGCAGCAGTTCAGAAACCCTTTCCTGGGAGAATGTAGAAACAGTCATTTCCAGCCCTAGAGACGCATATAAGAGTTTGCAGTAAGAATGCATTTAAAACACAGAAGACCCGCTTCTTACGAACTCATCTGCTGTGTGTTGGTTCCTTTTAGGAAGTTGCATCTATGGTTAGATTCAGCGAGGTAGGAACACGTTTCTTCTAAAAGCTGCGTTTTGACATTCCAGAGTGGATGGGAAAACAGGCTGTAAAGAGAAATACCTTGCTCTAAAACCAAAACGGAGCTATCTAGCAGAATGGTGGTCAATGTGTGTATTCAACTTCCAGAGTTAAACGGATGTGTGTTTGCAGCAGTTCAGAAACCCTTTCCTGGGAGAATGTAGAAACAGTCATTTCCAACCCTAGAGACGCATATAAGAGTTTGCAGTAAGAATGCGTTTAAAACACAGAAGACCCGCTTCTTACGAACTCATCTGCTGTGTGTTGGTTCCTTTTAGGAAGTTGCATCTATGGTTAGATTCAGCGAGGTAGGAACACGTTTCTTTTAAAAGCTGCGTTTGGACATTCCAGAGTGGATGGGAGAACAGGCTGTAAAGAGAAATACCTTGCTCTAAAACCAAAACGGAGCTATCTAGCAGAATGGTTGTCAATGTGTGTATTCAACTTCCAGAGTTAAACTGATGTGTGTTTGCAGCAGTTCAGAAACCCTTTCCTGGGAGAATGTAGAAACAGTCATTTCCAGCCCTAGAGACGCTTATAAGAGTTAGCAGTAAGAATGCGTTTAAAACACAGAAGACCCGCTTCTTACGAACTCATCTGCTGTGTGTTGGTTCCTTTTAGGAAGTTGCATCTATGGTTAGATTCAGCGAGGTAGGAACACGTTTCTTCTAAAAGCTGCGTTTGGACATTCCAGAGTGGATGGGAGAACAGGCTGTAAAGAGAAATACCTTGCTCTAAAACCAAAACGGAGCTATCTAGCAGAATGGTTGTCAATGTGTGCATTCAACTTCCAGAGCTAAACTGATGTGTGTTTGCAGCAGTTCAGAAACCCTTTCCTGGGAGAATGTAGAAACAGTCATTTCCAGCCCTAGAGACGCATGTAACGGTTAGCAGTAAGAATGCGTTTAAAACAGAGAAGACCCGCTTCTTACGAACTCATCTGCTGTGTGTTGATTCCTTTTAGGAAATTGCATCTATGTTTAGATTCAGCGAGGTAGGAACACGTTTCTTCTAAAAGCTGCGTTTGGACATTCCAGAGTGGAAGGGAGAACAGGCTGTAAAGAGAAATACCTTCCTCTAAAACCAAAACGGAGCTATCTAGCAGAATGGTTGTCAATATGTGTATTCAACTTCCAGAGTTTAAATGATGTGTGTTTGCAGCAGGTCAGAAACCCTTTCCTTGGAGAATGTAGAAACAGTCATTTCCAGCCCTTGAGACGCATATAAGGGTTTGCAGTAAGAATGCGTTTAAAACACAGAAGACCCGCTTCTTACGAACTCATCTGCTGTGTGTTGGTTCCTTTTAGGAAATTGCATGTATGGTTAGATTCAGCGAGGTAGAAACACGTTTCTTCTAAAAGCTGCGTTTGGACATTCCAGAGTGGATGTGAGAAAAGGCTGTAAAGAGAAATACCTTGCTCTAAAACCAAAACGGAGCTATCTAGCAGAATGGTTGTCAATGTGTGTATTCAACTTCCAGAGTTAAACTGATGTGTGTTTGCAGCAGTTCAGAAACCCTTTCCTGGGAGAATGTAGAAACAGTCATTTCCAGCCCTAGAGACGCATATAAGGGTTAGCAGTAAGAATGCGTTTAAAACAGAGAAGACCCGCTTCTTACGAACTCATCTGCTGTGTGTTGATTCCTTTTAGGAAATTGCATCTATGTTTAGATTCAGCGAGGTAGGAACACGTTTCTTCTAAAAGCTGCGTTTGGACATTCCAGAGTGGAAGGGAGAACAGGCTGCAAAGAGAAATACCTTCCTCTAAAACCAAAACGGAGCTATCTAGCAGAATGGTTGTCAATATGTGTATTCAACTTCCAGAGTTTAAATGATGTGTGTTTGCAGCAGTTCAGAAACCCTTTCCTGGGAGAATGTAGAAACAGTCATTTCCAGCCCTTGAGACGCATATAAGAGTTTGCAGTAAGAATGCGTTTAAAACACAGAAGACCCGCTTCTTACGAACTCATCTGCTGTGTGTTGGTTCCTTTTAGGAAGTTGTATCTATGGTTAGATTCAGCGAGGTAGGAACACGTTTCTTCTAAAAGCTGCGTTTGGACATTCCAGAGTGGATGGGAGAACAGGCTGTAAAGAGAAATACCTTGCTCTAAAACCAAAACGGAGCTATCTAGCAGAATGGTTGTCAATGTGTGTATTCAACTTCCAGAGTTAAACTGATGTGTGTTTGCAGCAGTTCAGAAACCCTTTCCTGGGAGAATGTAGAAACAGTCATTTGCAGCCCTAGAGACGCATATAAGAGTTTGCAGTTACAATGCGTTTAAAACACAGAAGACCCGCTTCTTACGAACTCATCTGCTGTGTGTTGGTTCCTTTTAGGAAGTTGCATCTATGGTTACATTCAGCGAGGTAGAAACACGTTTCTTCTAAAAGCTGCGTTTGGACATTCCAGAGTGGATGGGAGAACAGGCTGTAAAGAGAAATACCTTGCTCTAAAACCAAAACGGAGCTATCTAGCAGAATGGTTGTCAATGTGTGTATTCAACTTCCAGAGTTAAACGGATGTGTGTTTGCAGCAGTTCAGAGACCCTTTCCTGGGAGAATGTAGAAACAGTCATTTCCAGCCCTAGAGACGCATATAAGAGTTCGCAGTAAGAATGCGTTTAAAACACAGAAGACCCGCTTCTTACGAACTCATGGGCTGTGTGTTGATTCTTTTTAGGAAGTTGCATCTATGTTTAGATTCAGCGAGGTAGGAACACGTTTCTTCTAAAAGCTGCGTTTGGACATTCCAGAGTGGAAGGGAGAACAGGCTGTAAAGAGAAATACCTTGCTCTAAAACCAAAACGGAGCTATCTAGCGGAATGGTTGTCAATGTGTGTATTCAACTTCCAGAGTTAAACTGATGTGTGTTTGCAGCAGTTCAGAAACCCTTTCCTGGGAGAATGTAGAAACAGTCATTTGCAGCCCTAGAGACGCATAGAAGAGTTTGCAGTAACAATGCGTTTAAAACACAGAAGACCCGCTTCTTACGAACTCATCTGCTGTGTGTTGGTTCCTTTAAGGAAGTTGCATCTATGGTTAAATTCAGCGAGGTAGGAACACGTTTCTTCTAAAAGCTGCGTTTGGACATTCCAGAGTGGATGGGAGAACAGGCTGTAAAGAGAAATACCTTGCTCTAAAACCAAAACGGAGCTATCTAGCAGAATGGTTGTCAATGTGTGTATTCAACTTCCAGAGTTAAACTGATGTGTGTTTGCAGCAGTTCAGAAACCCTTTCCTGGGAGAATGTAGAAACAGTCATTTCCAGCCCTTGAGACGCATATAAGAGTTTGCAGTAAGAATGCGTTTAAAACACAGAAGACCCGCTTCTTACGAACTCATCTGCTGTGTGTTGGTTCCCTTTAGGAAGTTGCATCTATGGTTAGATTCAGCGAGGTAGGAACACGTTTCTTCTAAAAGCTGCGTTTGGACATTCCAGAGTGGATGGGAGAACAGGCTGTAAAGAGAAATACCTTGCTCTAAAACCAAAACGGAGCTATCTAGCAGAATGGTTGTCAATGTGTGTATTCAACTTCCAGAGTTAAACTGATGTGTGTTTGCAGCAGTTCAGAAACCCTTTCCTGGGAGAATGTAGAAACAGTCATTTCCAGCCCTAGAGACGCATATAAGAGTTTGCAGTAAGAATGCATTTAAAACACAGAAGTCCCGCTTCTTACGAACTCATCTGCTGTGTGTTGGTTCCTTTTAGGAAGTTGCATCTATGGTTAGATTCAGCGAGGTAGGAACACGTTTCTTCTAAAAGCTGCGTTTGGACATTCCAGAGTGGATGGGAGAACAGGCTGTAAAGAGAAATACCTTGCTCTAAAACCAAAACGGAGCTATCTAGCAGAATGATTGTCAATGTGTGTATTCAACTTCCAGAGTTAAACTGATGTGTGTTTGCAGCAGTTCAGAAACCCTTTCCTGGGAGAATGTAGAAACAGTCATTTCCAGCCCTAGAGACGCATATAAGAGTTTGCAGTAAGAATGCGTTTAAAACACAGAAGACCCGCTTCTTACGAACTCATCTGCTGTGTGTTGGTTCCTTTTAGGAAGTTGCATCTATGGTTAGATTCAGCGAGGTAGGAACACGTTTCTTCTAAAAGCTGCGTTTGGACATTCCAGAGTGGATGGGAGAACAGGCTGTAAAAAGAAATACCTTGCTCTAAAACCAAAACGGAGCTATCTAGCAGAATGGTTGTCAATGTGTGTATTCAACTTCCAGAGTTAAACTGATGTGTGTTTGCAGCAGTTCAGAAACCGTTTCCTGGGAGAATGTAGAAACAGTCATTTCCAGTCCTAGAGACGCATATAAGAGTTTGCAGTAAGAATGCGTTTAAAATACAGAAGACCCGCTTCTTACGAACTCATCTGCTGTGTGGTGGTTCCTTTTAGGAAGTTGCATGTATGGCTGCATTCAGCGAGGTAGAAACACGTTTCTTCTAAAAGCTGCGTTTGGACATTCCAGAGTGGATAGGAGAACAGGCTGTAAAGAGAAATACCTTGCTCTATAACCAAAACGGAGCTATCTAGCAGAATGGTTGTCAATATGTGTATTCAACTTCCAGAGTTTAAATGATGTGTGTTTGCAGCAGTTCAGAAACCCTTTCCTGGGAGAATGTAGAAACAGTCATTTCCAGCCCTAGAGACGCATATAAGAGTTTGCAGTAAGAATGCGTTTAAAACACAGAAGACCCGCTTCTTACGAACTCATCTGCTGTGTGTTGGTTCCTTTTAGGAAGTTGCATCTATGGTTAGATTCAGCGAGGTAGGAACACGTTTATTCTAAAAGCTGCGTTTGCACATTCCAGAGTGGATGGGAGAACAGGCTGTAAAGAGAAATAGCTTGCTCTAAAACCAAAACGGAGCTATCTAGCAGAATGGTTGTCAATGTGTGTATTCAACTTCCAGAGTTAAACTGATGTGTGTTTGCAGCAGTTCAGAAACCCTTTCCTGGGAGAATGTAGAAACAGTCATTTCCAGCCCTAGAGACGCATATAAGAGTTTGCAGTAAGAATGCATTTAAAACACAGAAGTCCCGCTTCTTACGAACTCATCTGCTGTGTGTTGGTTCCTTTTAGGAAGTTGCATCTATGGTTAGATTCAGCGAGGTAGGAATACGTCTCTTCTAAAAGCTGCGTTTGGACATTCCAGAGTGGATGGGAGAACAGGCTGTAAAGAGAAATACATTGCTCTAAAACCAAAACGGAGCTATCTAGCAGAATGATTGTCAATGTGTGTATTCAACTTCCAGAGTTAAACTGATGTGTGTTTGCAGCAGTTCAGAAACCCTTTCCTGGGAGAATGTAGAAACAGTCATTTCCAGCCCTAGAGACGCATATAAGAGTTTGCAGTAAGAATGCGTTTAAAACACAGAAGACCCGCTTCTTACGAACTCATCTGCTGTGTGTTGGTTCCTTTTAGGAAGTTGCATCTATGGTTAGATTCAGCGAGGTAGGAACACGTTTCTTCTAAAAGCTGCGTTTGGACATTCCAGAGTGGATGGGAGAACAGGCTGTAAAGAGAAATACCTTGCTCTAAAACCAAAACGGAGCTATCTAGCAGAATGGTTGTCAATGTGTGTATTCAACTTCCAGAGTTAAACTGATGTGTGTTTGCAGCAGTTCAGAAACCCTTTCCTGGGAGAATGTAGAAACAGTCATTTCCAGCCCTAGAGACGCATATAAGACTTTGCAGTAAGAATGCGTTTAAAACACAGAAGACCCGCTTCTTACGAACTCATCTGCTGTGTGTTGGTTCCTTTTAGGAAGTTGCATCTATGGTTAGATTCAGCGAGGTAGGAACACGTTTCTTCTAAAAGCTGCGTTTGGACATTCCAGAGTGGATGGGAGAACAGGCTGTAAAGAGAAATACCTTGCTCTAAAACCAAAACGGAGCTATCTAGCAGAATGGTTGTCAATGTGTGCATTCAACTTCCAGAGTTAAACTGATGTGTGTTGGCAGCAGTTCAGAAACCCTTTCCTAGGAGAATGTAGAAACAGTCATTTCCAGCCCTAGTGACGCATATAAGGGTTAGCAGTAAGAATGCGTTTAAAACAGAGAAGACCCGCTTCTTACGAACTCATCTGCTGTGTGTTGATTCCTTTTAGGAAATTGCATCTATGTTTAGATTCAGCGAGGTAGGAACACGTTTCTTCTAAAAGCTGCGTTTGGACATTCCAGAGTGGAAGGGAGAACAGGCTGTAAAGAGAAATACCTTGCTCTAAAACCAAAACGGAGCTATCTAGCAGAATGGTTGTCAATGTGTGTATTCAACTTCCAGAGTTAAACTGATGTGTGTTTGCAGCAGTTCAGAAACCCTTTCCTGGGAGAATGTAGAAACAGTCATTTCCAGCCCTAGAGACGCATATAAGAGTTTGCAGTAAGAATGCATTTAAAACACAGAAGACCCGCTTCTTACGAACTCATCTGCTGTGTGTTGGTTTTTTTTAGGAAGTTGCATCTATGGTTAGATTCAGCGAGGTAGGAATACGTTTCTTCTAAAAGCTGCGTTTGGACATTCCAGAGTGGATGGGAGAACAGGCTGTAATGAGAAATACATTGCTCTAAAACCAAAACGGAGCTATCTAGCAGAATGATTGTCAATGTGTGTATTCAACTTCCAGAGTTAAACTGATGTGTGTTTGCAGCAGTTCAGAAACCCTTTCCTGGGAGAATGTAGAAACAGTCATTTCCAGCCCTAGAGACGCATATAAGAGTTTGCAGTAAGAATGCGTTTAAAACACAGAAGACCCGCTTCTTACGAACTCATCTGCTGTGTGTTGGTTCCTTTTAGGAAGTTGCATCTATGGTTAGATTCAGCGAGGTAGGAACACGTTTCTTCTAAAAGCTGCGTTTGGACATTCCAGAGTGGATGGGAGAACAGGCTGTAAAGAGAAATACCTTGCTCTAAAACCAAAACGGAGCTATCTAGCAGAATGGTTGTCAATGTGTGTATTCAACTTCCAGAGTTAAACTGATGTGTGTTTGCAGCAGTTCAGAAACCGTTTCCTGGGAGAATGTAGAAACAGTCATTTCCAGCCCTTGAGACGCATATAAGACTTTGCAGTAAGAATGCGTTTAAAACACAGAAGACCCGCTTCTTACGAACTCATCTGCTGTGTGTTGGTTCCTTTTAGGAAGTTGCATCTATGGTTAGATTCAGCGAGGTAGGAACACGTTTCTTATAAAAGCTGCGTTTGGACATTCCAGAGTGGATGGGTGAACAGGCTGTAAAGAGAAATACCTTGCTCTAAAACCAAAACGGAGCTATCTAGCAGAATGGTTGTCAATGTGTGCATTCAACTTCCAGAGTTAAACTGATGTGTGTTTGCAGCAGTTCAGATACCCTTTCCTGGGAGAATGTAGAAACAGTCATTTCCAGCCCTAGAGACGCATATAAGGGTTAGCAGTAAGAATGCGTTTAAAACAGAGAAGACCCGCTTCTTACGAACTCATCTGCTGTGTGTTGATTCCTTTTAGGAAATTGCATCTATGTTTAGATTCAGCGAGGTAGGAACACGTTTCTTCTAAAAGCTGCGTTTGGACATTCCAGAGTGGAAGGGAGAACAGGCTGTAAAGAGAAATACCTTCCTCTAAAACCAAAACGGAGCTATCTAGCAGAATGGTTGTCAATATGTGTATTCAACTTCCAGAGTTTAAATGATGTGTGTTTGCAGCAGTTCAGAAACCCTTTCCTGGGAGAATGTAGAAACAGTCATTTCCAGCCCTTGAGACGCATATAAGTGTTGGCAGTAAGAATGCGTTTAAAACACAGAAGACCCGCTTCTTACGAACTCATCTGCTGTGTGTTGGTTCCTTTTAGGAAATTGCATGTATGGTTAGATTCAGCGAGGTAGAAACACGTTTCTTCTAAAAGCTGCGTTTGGACATTCCAGAGTGGATGGGAGAACAGGCTGTAAAGAGAAATACCTTGCTCTAAAACCAAAACGGAGCTATCTAGCAGAATGGTTGTCAATGTGTGTATTCAACTTCCAGAGTTAAACTGATGTGTGTTTGCAGCAGTTCAGAAACCCTTTCCTGGGAGAATGTAGAAACAGTCATTTCCAGCCCTAGAGACGCATATAAGGGTTAGCAGTAAGAATGCGTTTAAAACAGAGAAGACCCGCTTCTTACGAACTCATCTGCTGTGTGTTGATTCCTTTTAGGAAATTGCATCTATGTTTAGATTCAGCGAGGTAGGAACACGTTTCTTCTAAAAGCTGCGTTTGGACATTTCAGAGTGGAAGGGAGAACAGGCTGTAAAGAGAAATACCTTCCTCTAAAACCAAAACGGAGCTATCTAGCAGAATGGTTGTCAATATGTGTATTCAACTTCCAGAGTTTAAATGATGTGTGTTTGCAGCAGTTCAGAAACCCTTTCCTGGGAGAATGTAGAAACAGTCATTTCCAGCCCTTGAGACGCATATAAGAGTTTGCAGTAAGAATGCGTTTAAAACACAGAAGACCCGCTTCTTACGAACTCATCTGCTGTGTGTTGGTTCCTTTTAGGAAGTTGCATCTATGGTTAGATTCAGCGAGGTAGGAACACGTTTCTTCTAAAAGCTGCGTTTGGACATTCCAGAGTGGATGGGAGAACAGGCTGTAAAGAGAAATACCTTGCTCTAAAACCAAAACGGAGCTATCTAGCAGAATGGTTGTCAATGTGTGTATTCAACTTCCAGAGTTAAACTGATGTGTGTTTGCAGCAGTTCAGAAACCCTTTCCTGGGAGAATGTAGAAACAGTCATTTCCAGCCCTAGAGACGCATATAAGGGTTAGCAGTAAGAATGCGTTTAAAACAGAGAAGACCCGCTTCTTACGAACTCATCTGCTGTGTGTTGATTCCTTTTAGGAAGTTGCATCTATGTTTAGATTCAGCGAGGTAGGAACACGTTTCTTCTAAAAGCTGCGTTTGGACATTCCAGAGTGGAAGGGAGAACAGGCTGTAAAGAGAAATACCTTCCTCTAAAACCAAAACGGAGCTATCTAGCAGAATGGTTGTCAATATGTGTATTCAACTTCCAGAGTTTAAATGATGTGTGTTTGCAGCAGTTCAGAAACCCTTTCCTGGGAGAATGTAGAAATAGTCATTTCCAGCCCTTGAGACGCATATAAGAGTTTGCAGTAAGAATGCGTTTAAAACACAGAAGACCCGCTTCTTACGAACTCATCTGCTGTGTGTTGGTTCCTTTTAGGAAGTTGCATCTATGGTTAGATTCAGCGAGGTAGGAACACGTTTCTTCTAAAAGCTGCGTTTGGACATTCCAGAGGGGATGGGAGAACAGGCTGTAAAGAGAAATACCTTGCTCTAAAACCAAAACGGAGCTATCTAGCAGAATGGTTGTCAATGTGTGTATTCAACTTCCAGAGTTAAACTGATGTGTGTTTGCAGCAGTTCAGAAACCCTTTCCTGGGAGAATGTAGAAACAGTCATTTCCAGCCCTAGAGACGCATATAAGAGTTTGCAGTAAGAATGCATTTAAAACACAGAAGTCCCGCTTCTTACGAACTCATCTGCTGTGTGTTGGTTCCTTTTAGGAAGTTGCATCTATGGTTAGATTCAGCGAGGTAGGAACACGTTTCTTCTAAAAGCTGCGTTTGGACATTCCAGAGTGGATGGGAGAACAGGCTGTAAAGAGAAATACCTTGCTCTAAAACCAAAACGGAGCTATCTAGCAGAATGATTGTCAATGTGTGTATTCAACTTCCAGAGTTAAACTGATGTGTGTTTGCAGCAGTTCAGAAACCCTTTCCTGGGAGAATGTAGAAACAGTCATTTCCAGCCCTAGAGACGCATATAAGAGTTTGCAGTAAGAATGCGTTTAAAACACAGAAGACCCGCTTCTTACGAACTCATCTGCTGTGTGTTGGTTCCTTTTAGGAAGTTGCATCTATGGTTAGATTCAGCGAGGTAGGAACACGTTTCTTCTAAAAGCTGCGTTTGGACATTCCAGAGTGGATGGGAGAACAGGCTGTAAAGAGAAATACCTTGCTCTAAAACCAAAACGGAGCTATCTAGCAGAATGGTTGTCAATGTGTGTATTCAACTTCCAGAGTTAAACTGATGTGTGTTTGCAGCAGTTCAGAAACCGTTTCCTGGGAGAATGTAGAAACAGTCATTTCCAGTCCTAGAGACGCATATAAGGGTTTGCAGTATGAATGCGTTTAAAATACAGAAGACCCGCTTCTTACGAACTCATCTGCTGTGTGTTGGTTCCTTTCAGGAAGTTGCATGTATGGCTGCATTCAGCGAGGTAGAAACACGTTTCTTCTAAAAGCTGCGTTTGGACATTCCAGAGTGGATGGGAGAACAGGCTGTAAAGAGAAATACCTTGCTCTATAACCAAAACGGAGCTATCTAGCAGAATGGTTGTCAATATGTGTATTCAACTTCCAGAGTTTAAATGATGTGTGTTTGCAGCAGTTCAGAAACCCTTTCCTGGGAGAATGTAGAAACAGTCATTTCCAGCCCTTGAGACGCATATAAAAGTTTGCAGTAAGAATGCGTTTAAAACACAGAAGACCCGCTTCTTACGAACTCATCTGCTGTGTGTTGGTTCCTTTTAGGAAGTTGCATCTATGGTTAGATTCAGCGAGGTAGGAACACGTTTATTCTAAAAGCTGCGTTTGCACATTCCAGAGTGGATGGGAGAACAGGCTGTAAAGAGAAATACCTTGCTCTAAAACCAAAACGGAGCTATCTAGCAGAATGGTTGTCAATGTGTGTATTCAACTTCCAGAGTTAAACTGATGTGTGTTTGCAGCAGTTCAGAAACCCTTTTCTGGGAGAATGTAGAAACAGTCATTTCCAGCCCTAGAGACGCATATAAGAGTTTGCAGTAAGAATGCATTTAAAACACAGAAGTCCCGCTTCTTACGAACTCATCTGCTGTGTGTTGGTTCCTTTTAGGAAGTTGCATCTATGGTTAGATTCAGCGAGGTAGGAATACGTTTCTTCTAAAAGCTGCGTTTGGACATTCCAGAGTGGATGGGAGAACAGGCTGTAAAGAGAAATACATTGCTCTAAAACCAAAACGGAGCTATCTAGCAGAATGATTGTCAATGTGTGTATTCAACTTCCAGAGTTAAACTGATGTGTGTTTGCAGCAGTTCAGAAACCCTTTCCTGGGAGAATGTAGAAACAGTCATTTCCAGCCCTAGAGACGCATATAAGAGTTTGCAGTAAGAATGCGTTTAAAACACAGAAGACCCGCTTCTTACGAACTCATCTGCTGTGTGTTGGTTCCTTTTAGGAAGTTGCATCTATGGTTAGATTCAGCGAGGTAGGAACACGTTTCTTCTAAAAGCTGGGTTTGGACATTCCAGAGTGGATGGGAGAACAGGCTGTAAAGAGAAATACCTTGCTCTAAAACCAAAACGGAGCTATCTAGCAGAATGGTTGTCAATGTGTGTATTCAACTTCCTGAGTTAAACTGATGTGTGTTTGCAGCAGTTCAGAAACCCTTTCCTGGGAGAATGTAGAAACAGTCATTTCCAGCCCTAGAGACGCATATAAGAGTTTGCAGTAAGAATGCGTTTAAAACACAGAAGACCCGCTTCTTACGAACTCATCTGCTGTGTGTTGGTTCCTTTTAGGAAGTTGCACGTATGGTTAGATTCAGCGAGGTAGAAACACGTTTCTTCTAAAAGCTGCGTTTGGACATTCCAGAGTGGATGGGAGAACAGGCTGTAAAGAGAAATACCTTGCTCTAAAACCAAAACGGAGCTATCTAGCAGAATGGTTGTCAATGTGTGTATTCAACTTCCAGAGTTAAACTGATGTGTGTTTGCAGCAGTTCAGAAACCCTTTCCTGGGAGAATGTAGAAACAGTCATTTCCAGCCCTAGAGACGCATATAAGACTTTGCAGTAAGAATGCGTTTAAAACACAGAAGTCCCGCTTCTTACGAACTCATCTGCTGTGTGTTGGTTCCTTTTAGGAAGTTGCATCTATGGTTAGATTCAGCGAGGTAGGAACACGTTTCTTCTAAAAGCTGCGTTTGGACATTCCAGAGTGGATGGGAGAACAGGCTGTAAAGAGAAATACCTTGCTCTAAAACCAAAACGGAGCTATCTAGCAGAATGGTTGTCAATGTGTGCATTCAAGTTCCAGAGTTAAACTGATGTGTGTTTGCAGCAGTTCAGAAACCCTTTCCTGGGAGAATGTAGAAACAGTCATTTCCAGCCCTAGAGACGCATATAAGGGTTAGCAGTAAGAATGCGTTTAAAACAGAGAAGACCCGCTTCTTACGAACTCATCTGCTGTGTGTTGATTCCTTTTAGGAAATTGCATCTATGTTTAGATTCAGCGAGGTAGGAACACGTTTCTTCTAAAAGCTGCGTTTGGACATTCCAGAGTGGAAGGTAGAACAGGCTGTAAAGAGAAATACCTTCCTCTAAAACCAAAACGGAGCTATCTAGCAGAATGGTTGTCAATATATGTATTCAACTTCCAGAGTTTAAATGATGTGTGTTTGCAGCAGTTCAGAAACCCTTTCCTGGGAGAATGTAGAAACAGTCATTTCCAGCCTTTGAGACGCATATAAGAGTTGGCAGTAAGAATGCGTTTAAAACACAGAAGACCCGCTTCTTACGAACTCATCTGCTGTGTGTTGGTTCCTTTTAGGAAATTGCATGTATGGTTAGATTCAGCGAGGTAGAAACACGTTTCTTCTAAAAGCTGCGTTTGGACATTCCAGAGTGGATGGGAGAACAGGCTGTAAAGAGAAATACCTTGCTCTAAAACCAAAACGGAGCTATCTAGCAGAATGGTTGTCAATGTGTGTATTCAACTTCCAGAGTTAAACTGATGTGTGTTTGCAGCAGTTCAGAAACCCTTTCCTGGGAGAATGTAGAAACAGTCATTTCCAGCCCTAGAGACGCATATAAGGGTTAGCAGTAAGAATGCGTTTAAAACAGAGAAGACCCGCTTCTTACGAACTCATCTGCTGTGTGTTGATTCCTTTTAGGAAATTGCATCTATGTTTAGATTCAGCGAGGTAGGAACACGTTTCTTCTAAAAGCTGCGTTTGGACATTCCAGAGTGGAAGGGAGAACAGGCTGTAAAGAGAAATACCTTCCTCTAAAACCAAAACGGAGCTATCTAGCAGAATGGTTGTCAATATGTGTATTCAACTTCCAGAGTTTAAATGATGTGTGTTTGCAGCAGTTCAGAAACCCTTTCCTGGGAGAATGTAGAAACAGTCATTTCCAGCCCTTGAGACGCATATAAGAGTTAGCAGTAAGAATGCGTTTAAAACACAGAAGACCCGCTTCTTACGAACTCATCTGCTGTGTGTTGGTTCCTTTTAGGAAGTTGCATCTATGGTTAGATTCAGCGAGGTAGGATCACGTTTCTTCTAAAAGCTGCGTTTGGACATTCCAGAGTGGATGGGAGAACAGGCTGTAAAGAGAAATACCTTGCTCTAAAACCAAAACGGAGCTATCTAGCAGAATGGTTGTCAATGTGTGTATTCAACTTCCAGAGTTAAACTGATGTGTTTTTGCAGCAGTTCAGAAACCCTTTCCTGGGAGAATGTAGAAACAGTCATTTCCAGCCCTATAGACGCATATAAGAGTTTGCAGTAAGAATGCGTTTAAAACACAGAAGACCCGCTTCTTACGAACTCATCTGCTGTGTGTTGGTTCCTTTTAGGAGGTTGCATCTATGGTTAGATTCAGCGAGGTAGGAACACGTTTCTTCTAAAAGCTGCGTTTGGACATTCCAGAGTGGATGGGAGAACAGGCTGTAAAGAGAAATACCTTGCTCTAAAACCAAAACGGAGCTATCTAGCAGAATGGTTGTCAATGTGTGTATTCAACTTCCAGAGTTAAACTGATGTGTGTTTGCAGCAGTTCAGAAACCCTTTCCTGGGAGAATGTAGAAACAGTCATTTCCAGCCCTAGAGACGCATATAAGGGTTAGCAGTAAGAATGCGTTTAAAACACAGAAGACCCGCTTCTTACAAACTCATCTGCTGTGTGTTGATTCCTTTTAGGAAGTTGCATCTATGTTTAGATTCAGCGAGGTAGGAACACGTTTCTTCTAAAAGCTGCGTTTGGACATTCCAGAGTGGATGGGAGAACAGGCTGTAAAGAGAAATACCTTGCTCTAAAACCAAAAGGGAGCTATCTAGCAGAATGGTTGTCAATGTGTGTATTCAACTTCCAGAGTTTAACTGATGTGTGTTTGCAGCAGTTCAGAAACCCTTTCCTGGGAGAATGTAGAAACAGTCATTTCCAGCCCTAGAGACGCATATAAGAGTTTGCAGTAAGAATGCGTTTAAAACACAGAAGACCCGCTTCTTACGATCTCATCTGCTGTGTGTTGGTTCCTTGTAGGAAGTTGCATCTATGGTTAGATTCAGCGAGGTAGGAACACGTTTCTTCTAAAAGCTGCGTTTGGACATTCCAGAGTGGATGGGAGAACAGGCTGTAAAGAGAAATACCTTGCTCTAAAACCAAAACGGAGCTATCTAGCAGAATGGTTGTCAATGTGTGTATTCAACTTCAAGAGTTAAACTGATGTGTGTTTGCAGCAGTTCAGAAACCCTTTCCTGGGAGAATGTAGAAACAGTCATTTCCAGCCCTAGAGACGCATATAAGGGTTAGCAGTAAGAATGCGTTTAAAACAGAGAAGACCCGCTTCTTACGAACTCATCTGCTGTGTGTTGATTCCTTTTAGGAAGTTGCATCTATGTTTAGATTTAGCGAGGGAGGAACACGTTTCTTCTAAAAGCTGCGTTTGGACATTCCAGAGTGGAAGGGAGAACAGGCTGTAAAGAGAAATACCTTCCTCTAAAACCAAAACGGAGCTATCTAGCAGAATGGTTGTCAATATGTGTATTCAACTTCCAGAGTTTAAATGATGTGTGTTTGCAGCAGTTCAGAAACCCTTTCCTGGGAGAATGTAGAAACAGTGATTTCCAGCCCTTGAGACGCATATAAGAGTTTGCAGTAAGAATGCGTTTAAAACACAGAAGACCCGCTTCTTACGAACTCATCTGCTGTGTGTTGGTTCCTTTTAGGAAGTTGCATCTATGGTTAGATTCAGCGAGGTAGGAACACGTTTCTTCTAAAAGCTGCGTTTGGACATTCCAGAGTGGATGGGAGAACAGGCTGTAAAGAGAAATACCTTGCTCTAAAACCAAAACGGAGCTATCTAGCAGAATGGTTGTCAGTGTGTGTATTCAACTTCCAGAGTTAAACTGATGTGTGTTTGCAGCAGTTCAGAAACCCTTTCCTGGGAGAATGTAGAAAGAGTCATTTCCAGCCCTAGAGACGCATATAAGAGTTTGCAGTATGAATGCATTTAAAACACAGAAGTCCCGCTTCTTACGAACTCATCTGCTGTGTGTTGGTTCCTTTTAGGAAGTTGCATCTATGGTTAGATTCAGCGAGGTAGGAACACGTTTCTTCTAAAAGCTGCGTTTGGACATTCCAGAGTGGATGGGAGAACAGTCTGTAAAGAGAAATACCTTGCTCTAAAACCAAAACGGAGCTATCTAGCAGAATGATTGTCAATGTGTGTATTCAACTTCCAGAGTTAAACTGATGTGTGTTTGCAGCAGTTCAGAAACCCTTTCCTGGGAGAATGTAGAAACAGTCATTTCCAGCCCTAGAGACGCATATAAGAGTTTGCAGTAAGAATGCGTTTAAAACACAGAAGACCCGCTTCTTACGAACTCATCTGCTGTGTGTTGGTTCCTTTTAGGAAGTTGCATCTATGGTTAGATTCAGCGAGGTAGGAACACGTTTCTTCTAAAAGCTGCGTTTGGACATTCCAGAGTGGATGGGAGAACAGGCTGTAAAGAGAAATACCTTGCTCTAAAACCAAAACGGAGCTATCTAGCAGAATGGTTGTCAATGTGTGTATTCAACTTCCAGAGTTAAACTGATGTGTGTTTGCAGCAGTTCAGAAACCGTTTCCTGGGAGAATGTAGAAACAGTCATTTCCAGTCCTAGAGACGCATATAAGAGTTTGCAGTAAGAATGCGTTTAAAATACAGAAGACTCGCTTTTTACGAACTCATCTGCTGTGTGTTGGTTCCTTTTAGGAAGTTGCATGTATGGCTGCATTCAGCGAGGTAGAAACACGTTTCTTCTAAAAGCTGCGTTTGGACATTCCAGAGTGGATGGGAGAACAGGCTGTAAAGAGAAATACCTTGCTCTAAAACCAAAACGGAGCTATCTAGCAGAATGGTTGTCAATGTGTGTATTCAACTTCCAGAGTTAAACTGATGTGTGTTTGCAGCAGTTCAGAAACCCTTTCCTGGGAGAATGTAGAAACAGTCATTTCCAGCCCTAGAGACGCATATAAGAGTTAGCAGTAAGAATGCGTTTAAAACACAGAAGACCCGCTTCTTACGAACTCATCTGCTGTGTGCTGATTCCTTTTAGGAAGTTGCATCTATGTTTAGATTCAGCGAGGTAGGAACACGTTTCTTCTAAAAGCTGCGTTTGGACATTCCAGAGTGGATGGGAGAACAGGCTGTAAAGAGAAGTACCTTGCTCTAAAACCAAAACGGAGCTATCTAGCAGAATGGTTGTCAATGTGTGTATTCAACTTCCAGAGTTTAACTGATGTGTGTTTGCAGCAGTTCAGAAACCCTTTCCTGGGAGAATGTAGAAACAGTCATTTCCAGCCCTAGAGACGCATATAAGTGTTTGCAGTAAGAATGCGTTGAAAACACAGAAGACCCGCTTCTTACGAACTCATCTGCTGTGTGTTGGTTCCTTTTAGGAAGTTGCATCTATGGTTAGATTCAGCGAGGTAGGAACACGTTTCTTCTAAAAGCTGCGTTTGGACATTCCAGAGTGGATGGGAGAACAGGCTGTAAAGAGAAATACCTTGCTCTAAAACCAAAACGGAGCTATCTAGCAGAATGGTTGTCAATGTGTGTATTCAACTTCCAGAGTTAAACTGATGTGTGTTTGCAGCAGTTCAGAAACAGTTTCCTGGGAGAATGTAGAAACAGTCATTTCCAGTCCTAGAGACGCATATAAGAGTTTGCAGTAAGAATGCGTTTAAAATACAGAAGACCCGCTTCTTACGAACTCATCTGCTGTGTGTTGGTTCCTTTTAGGAAGTTGCATGTATGGCTGCATTCAGCGAGGTAGAAACACGTTTCTTCTAAAAGCTGCGTTTGGACATTCCAGAGTGGATGGGAGAACAGGCTGTAAAGAGAAATACCTTGCTCTAAAACCAAAACGGAGCTATCTAGCAGAATGGTTGTCAATGTGTGTATTCAACTTCCAGAGTTAAACTGATGTGTGTTTGCAGCAGTTCAGAAACCCTTTCCTGGGAGAATGTAGAAACAGTCATTTCCAGCCCTAGAGACGCATATAAGAGTTATCAGTAAGAATGCGTTTAAAACACAGAAGACCCGCTTCTTACGAACTCATCTGCTGTGTGCTGATTCCTTTTAGGAAGTTGCATCTATGTTTAGATTCAGCGAGGTAGGAACACGTTTCTTCTAAAAGCTGCGTTTGGACATTCCAGAGTGGATGGGAGAACAGGCTGTAAAGAGAAGTACCTTGCTCTAAAACCAAAACGGAGCTATCTAGCAGAATGGTTGTCAATGTGTGTATTCAACTTCCAGAGTTTAACTGATGTGTGTTTGCAGCAGTTCAGAAACCCTTTCCTGGGAGAATGTAGAAACAGTCATTTCCAGCCCTAGAGACGCATATAAGAGTTTGCAGTAAGAATGCTTTTAAAACACAGAAGACCCGCTTCTTACGAACTCATCTGCTGTGTGTTGGTTCCTTTTAGGAAGTTGCATCTATGGTTAGATTCAGCGAGGTAGGAACACGTTTCTTCTAAAAGCTGCGTTTGGACATTCCAGAGTGGATGGGAGAACAGGCTGTAAAGAGAAATACCTTGCTCTAAAACCAAAACGGAGCTATCTAGCAGAATGGTTGTCAATGTGTGTATTCAACTTCCTGAGTTAAACTGATGTGTGTTTGCAGCAGTTCAGAAACCCTTTCCTGGGAGAATGTAGAAACAGTCATTTCCAGCCCTAGAGACGCATATAAGAGTTTGCAGTAAGAATGCGTTTAAAACACAGAAGACCCGCTTCTTACGAACTCATCTGCTGTGTGTTGGTTCCTTTTAGGAAGTTGCACGTATGGTTAGATTCAGCGAGGTAGAAACACGTTTCTTCTAAAAGCTGCGTTTGGACATTCCAGAGTGGATGGGAGAACAGGCTGTAAAGAGAAATACCTTGCTCTAAAACCAAAACGGAGCTATCTAGCAGAATGGTTGTCAATGTGTGTATTCAACTTCCAGAGTTAAACTGATGTGTGTTTGCAGCAGTTCAGAAACCCTTTCCTGGGAGAATGTAGAAACAGTCATTTCCAGCCCTAGAGACGCATATAAGACTTTGCAGTAAGAATGCGTTTAAAACACAGAAGACCCGCTTCTTACGAACTCATCTGCTGTGTGTTGGTTCCTTTTAGGAAGTTGCATCTATGGTTAGATTCAGCGAGGTAGGAACACGTTTCTTCTAAAAGCTGCGTTTGGACATTCCAGAGTGAATGGGAGAACAGGCTGTAAAGAGAAATACCTTGCTCTAAAACCAAAACGGAGCTATCTAGCAGAATGGTTGTCAATGTGTGCATTCAAGTTCCAGAGTTAAACTGATGTGTGTTTGCAGCAGTTCAGAAACCCTTTCCTGGGAGAATGTAGAAACAGTCATTTCCAGCCCTAGAGACGCATATAAGGGTTAGCAGTAAGAATGCGTTTAAAACAGAGAAGACCCGCTTCTTACGAACTCATCTGCTGTGTGTTGATTCCTTTTAGGAAATTGCATGTATGTTTAGATTCAGCGAGGTAGGAACACGTTTCTTCTAAAAGCTGCGTTTGGACATTCCAGAGTGGAAGGGAGAACAGGCTGTAAAGAGAAATACCTTCCTCTAAAACCAAAACGGAGCTATCAGGCAGAATGGTTGTCAATATGTGTATTCAACTTCCAGAGTTTAAATGATGTGTGTTTGCAGCAGTTCAGAAACCCTTTCCTGGGAGAATGTAGAAACAGTCATTTCCAGCCCTTGAGACGCATATAAGAGTTGGCAGTAAGAATGCGTTTAAAACACAGAAGACCCGCTTCTTACGAACTCATCTGCTGTGTGTTGGTTCCTTTTAGGAAATTGCATGTATGGTTAGATTCAGCGAGGTAGAAACACGTTTCTTCTAAAAGCTGCGTTTGGACATTCCAGAGTGGATGGGAGAACAGGCTGTAAAGAGAAATACCTTGCTCTAAAACCAAAACGGAGCTATCTAGCAGAATGGTTGTCAATGTGTGTATTCAACTTCCAGAGTTAAACTGATGTGTGTTTGCAGCAGTTCAGAAACCCTTTCCTGGGAGAATGTAGAAACAGTCATTTCCAGCCCTAGAGACGCATATAAGGGTTAGCAGTAAGAATGCGTTTAAAACAGAGAAGACCCGCTTCTTACGAACTCATCTGCTGTGTGTTGATTCCTTTTAGGAAATTGCATCTATGTTTAGATTCAGCGAGGTAGGAACACGTTTCTTCTAAAAGCTGCGTTTGGACATTCCAGAGTGGAAGGGAGAACAGGCTGTAAAGAGAAATAGCTTCCTCTAAAACCAAAACGGAGCTATCTAGCAGAATGGTTGTCAATATGTGTATTCAACTTCCAGAGTTTAAATGGTGTGTGTTTGCAGCAGTTCAGAAACCCTTTCCTGGGAGAATGTAGAAACAGTCATTTCCAGCCCTTGAGACGCATATAAGAGTTAGCAGTAAGAATGCGTTTAAAACACAGAAGACCCGCTTCTTACGAACTCATCTGCTGTGTGTTGGTTCCTTTTAGGAAGTTGCATCTATGGTTAGATTCAGCGAGGTAGGATCACGTTTCTTCTAAAAGCTGCGTTTGGACATTCCAGAGTGGATGGGAGAACAGGCTGTAAAGAGAAATACCTTGCTCTAAAACCAAAACGGAGCTATCTAGCAGAATGGTTGTCAATGTGTGTATTCAACTTCCAGAGTTAAACTGATGTGTGTTTGCAGCAGTTCAGAAACCCTTTCCTGGGAGAATGTAGAAACAGTCATTTGCAGCCCTAGAGACGCATATAAGAGTTTGCAGTAAGAATGCGTTTAAAACACAGAAGACCCGCTTCTTACGAACTCATCTGCTGTGTGTTGGTTCCTTTTAGGAAGTTGCATCTATGGTTACATTCAGCGAGGTAGAAACACGTTTCTTCTAAAAGCTGTGTTTGGACATTCCAGAGTGGATGGGATAACAGGCTGTAAAGAGAAATACCTTGCTCTAAAACCAAAACGGAGCTATCTAGCAGAATGGTTGTCAATGTGTGTATTCAACTTCCAGAGTTAAACTGATGTGTGTTTGCAGCAGTTCAGAAACCCTTTCCTGGGAGAATGTAGAAACAGTCATTTCCAGCCCTAGAGACGCATATAAGAGTTCGCAGTAAGAATGCGTTTAAAACACAGAAGACCCGCTTCTTACGAACTCATGGGCTGTGTGTTGATTCTTTTTAGGAAGTTGCATCTATGTTTAGATTCAGCGAGGTAGGAACACGTTTCTTCTAAAAGCTGCGTTTGGACATTCCAGAGTGGAAGGGAGAACAGGCTGTAAAGACAAATACCTTGCTCTAAAACCAAAACGGAGCTATCTAGCAGAATGGTTGTCAATGTGTGTATTCAACTTCCAGAGTTAAACTGATGTGTTTTTGCAGCAGTTCAGAAACCCTTTCCTGGGAGAATGTAGAAACAGTCATTTCCAGCCCTAGAGACGCATATAAGAGTTTGCAGTAAGAATGCGTTTAAAACACAGAAGACCCGCTTCTTACGAACTCATCTGCTGTGTGTTGGTTCCTTTTAGGAGGTTGCATCTATGGTTAGATTCAGCGAGGTAGGAACACGTTTCTTGTAAAAGCTGCGTTTGGACATTCCAGAGTGGATGGGAGAACAGGCTGTAAAGAGAAATACCTTGCTCTAAAACCAAAACGGAGCTAACTAGCAGAATGGTTGTCAATGTATGTATTCAACTTCCAGAGTTTAACTGATGTGTGTTTGCAGCAGTTCAGAAACCCTTTCCTGGGAGAATGTAGAAACAGTCATTTCCAGCCCTAGAGACGCATATAAGGGTTAGCAGTAAGAATGCGTTTAAAACAGAGAAGACCCGCTTCTTACGAACTCATCTGCTGTGTGTTGATTCCTTTTAGGAAGTTGCATCTATGTTTAGATTTAGCGAGGGAGGAACACGTTTCTTCTAAAAGCTGCGTTTGGACATTCCAGAGTGGAAGGGAGAACAGGCTGTAAAGAGAAATACCTTCCTCTAAAACCAAAACGGAGCTATCTAGCAGAATGGTTGTCAATATGTGTATTCAACTTCCAGAGTTTAAATGATGTGTGTTTGCAGCAGTTCAGAAACCCTTTCCTGGGAGAATGTAGAAACAGTGATTTCCAGCCCTTGAGACGCATATTAGAGTTTGCAGTAAGAATGCGTTTAAAACACAGAAGACCCGCTTCTTACGAACTCATCTGCTGTGTGTTGGTTCCTTTTAGGAAGTTGCATCTATGGTTAGATTCAGCGAGGTAGGAACACGTTTCTTCTAAAAGCTGCGTTTGGACATTCCAGAGTGGATGGGAGAACAGGCTGTAAAGAGAAATACCTTGCTCTAAAACCAAAACGGAGCTATCTAGCAGAATGGTTGTCAGTGTGTGTATTCAACTTCCAGAGTTAAACTGATGTGTGTTTGCAGCAGTTCAGAAACCCTTTCCTGGGAGAATGTAGAAACAGTCATTTCCAGCCCTAGAGACGCATATAAGAGTTTGCAGTAAGAATGCATTTAAAACACAGAAGTCCCGCTTCTTACGAACTCATCTGCTGTGTGTTGGTTCCTTTTAGGAAGTTGCATCTATGGTTAGATTCAGCGAGGTAGGAACACGTTTCTTCTAAAAGCTGCGTTTGGACATTCCAGAGTGGATGGGAGAACAGTCTGTAAAGAGAAATACCTTGCTCTAAAACCAAAACGGAGCTATCTAGCAGAATGATTGTCAATGTGTGTATTCAACTTCCAGAGTTAAACTGATGTGTGTTTGCAGCAGTTCAGAAACCCTTTCCTGGGAGAATGTAGAAACAGTCATTTCCAGCCCTAGAGACGCATATAAGAGTTAGCAGTAAGAATGCGTTTAAAACACAGAAGACCCGCTTCTTACGAACTCATCTGCTGTGTGTTGGTTCCTTTTAGGAAGTTGCATCTATGGTTAGATTCAGCGAGGTAGGAACACGTTTCTTCTAAAAGCTGCGTTTGGACATTCCAGAGTGGATGGGAGAACAGGCTGTAAAGAGAAATACCTTGCTCTAAAACCAAAACGGAGCTATCTAGCAGAATGGTTGTCAATGTGTGTATTCAACTTCCAGAGTTAAACTGATGTGTGTTTGCAGCAGTTCAGAAACCCTTTCCTGGGAGAATGTAGAAACAGTCATTTCCAGCCCTAGAGACGCATATAAGAGTTTGCAGTAAGAATGCGTTTAAAATACAGAAGACTCGCTTCTTACGAACTCATCTGCTGTGTGTTGGTTCCTTTTAGGAAGTTGCATGTATGGCTGCATTCAGCGAGGTAGAAACACGTTTCTTCTAAAAGCTGCGTTTGGACATTCCAGAGTGGATGGGAGAACAGGCTGTAAAGAGAAATACCTTGCTCTAAAACCAAAACGGAGCTATCTAGCAGAATGGTTGTCAATGTGTGTATTCAACTTCCAGAGTTAAACTGATGTGTGTTTGCAGCAGTTCAGAAACCCTTTCCTGGGAGAATGTAGAAACAGTCATTTCCAGCCCTAGAGACGCATATAAGAGTTAGCAGTAAGAATGCGTTTAAAACACAGAAGACCCGCTTCTTACGAACTCATCTGCTGTGTGCTGATTCCTTTTAGGAAGTTGCATCTATGTTTAGATTCAGCGAGGTAGGAACACGTTTCTTCTAAAAGCTGCGTTTGGACATTCCAGAGTGGATGGGAGAACAGGCTGTAAAGAGAAGTACCTTGCTCTAAAACCAAAACGGAGCTATCTAGCAGAATGGTTGTCAATGTGTGTATTCAACTTCCAGAGTTTAACTGATGTGTGTTTGCAGCAGTTCAGAAACCCTTTCCTGGGAGAATGTAGAAACAGTGATTTCCAGCCCTTGAGACGCATATAAGAGTTTGCAGTAAGAATGCGTTTAAAACACAGAAGACCCGCTTCTTACGAACTCATCTGCTGTGTGTTGGTTCCTTTTAGGAAGTTGCATCTATGGTTAGATTCAGCGAGGTAGGAACACGTTTCTTCTAAAAGCTGCGTTTGGACATTCCAGAGTGGATGGGAGAACAGGCTGTAAAGAGAAATACCTTGCTCTAAAAGCAAAACGGAGCTATCTAGCAGAATGGTTGTCAATGTGTGTATTCAACTTCCAGAGGTAAACTGATGTGTGTTTGCAGCAGTTCAGAAACCGTTTCCTGGGAGAATGTAGAAACAGTCATTTCCAGTCCTAGAGACGCATATAAGAGTTTGCAGTAAGAATGCGTTTAAAATACAGAAGACCCGCTTCTTACGAACTCATCTGCTGTGTGTTGGTTCCTTTTAGGAAGTTGCATGTATGGCTGCATTCAGCGAGGTAGAAACACGTTTCTTCTAAAAGCTGCGTTTGGACATTCCAGAGGGGATGGGAGAACAGGCTGTAAAGAGAAATACCTTGCTCTAAAACCAAAACGGAGCTATCTAGCAGAATGGTTGTCAATGTGTGTATTCAACTTCCAGAGTTAAACTGATGTGTGTTTGCAGCAGTTCAGAAACCCTTTCCTGGGAGAATGTAGAAACAGTCATTTCCAGCCCTAGAGACGCATATAAGAGTTAGCAGTAAGAATGCGTTTAAAACACAGAAGACCCGCTTCTTACGAACTCATCTGCTGTGTGCTGATTCCTTTTAGGAAGTTGCATCTATGTTTAGATTCAGCGAGGTAGGAACACGTTTCTTCTAAAAGCTGCCTTTGGACATTCCAGAGTGGATGGGAGAACAGGCTGTAAAGAGAAATACCTTGCTCTAAAACCAAAACGGAGCTATCTAGCAGAATGGTTGTCAATGTGTGTATTCAACTTCCAGAGTTTAACTGATGTGTGTTTGCAGCAGTTCAGAAACCCTTTCCTGGGAGAATGTAGAAACAGTCATTTCCAGCCCTAGAGACGCATATAAGGGTTAGTAGTAAGAATGAGTTTAAAACACAGAAGACCCGCTTCTTACAAACTCATCTGCTGTGTGTTGATTCCTTTTAGGAAGTTGCATCTATGTTTAGATTCAGCGAGGTAGGAACACGTTTCTTCTAAAAGCTGCGTTTGGACATTCCAGAGTGGATGGGAGAACAGGCTGTAAAGAGAAATACCTTGGTCTAAAACCAAAACGGAGCTATCTAGCAGAATGGTTGTCAATGTGTGTATTCAACTTCCAGAGTTAAACTGATGTGTGTTTCCAGCAGTTCAGAAACCCTTTCCTGGGAGAATGTAGAAACAGTCATTTCCAGCCCTAGAGACGCATATAAGAGTTTGCAGTAAGAATGCGTTTAAAACACAGAAGACCCGCTTCTTACGAACTCATCTGCTGTGTGTTGGTTCCTTTTAGGAAGTTGCATCTATGGTTAGATTCAGCGAGGTAGGAACACGTTTCTTCTACAAGCTGCGTTTGGACATTCCAGAGTGGATGGGAGAACAGGCTGTAAAGAGAAATACCTTGCTCTAAAACCAAAAAGGAGCTATCTAGCAGAATGGTTGTCAATGTGTGTATTCAACTTCCAGAGTTAAACTGATGTGTGTTTGCAGCAGTTCAGAAACCCTTTCCTGGGAGAATGTAGAAACAGTCATTTCCAGCCCTAGAGACGCATATAAGAGTTAGCAGTAAGAATGCGTTTAAAACACAGAAGACCCGCTTCTTACGAACTCATCTGCTGTGTGCTGATTCCTTTTAGGAAGTTGCATCTATGTTTAGATTCAGCGAGGTAGGAACACGTTTCTTCTAAAAGCTGCGTTTGGACATTCCAGAGTGGATGGGAGAACAGGCTGTAAAGAGAAGTACCTTGCTCTAAAACCAAAACGGAGCTATCTAGCAGAATGGTTGTCAATGTGTGTATTCAACTTCCAGAGTTTAACTGATGTGTGTTTGCAGCAGTTCAGAAACCCTTTCCTGGGAGAATGTAGAAACAGTCATTTCCAGCCCTAGAGACGCATATAAGAGTTTGCAGTAAGAATGCGTTTAAAACACAGAAGACCCGCTTCTTACGAACTCATCTGCTGTGTGTTGGTTCCTTTTAGGAAGTTGCATCTATGGTTAGATTCAGCGAGGTAGGAACACGTTTCTTCTAAAAGCTGCGTTTGGACATTCCAGAGTGGATGGGAGAACAGGCTGTAAAGAGAAATACCTTGCTCTAAAAGCAAAACGGAGCTATCTAGCAGAATGGTTGTCAATGTGTGTATTCAACTTCCAGAGGTAAACTGATGTGTGTTTGCAGCAGTTCAGAAACCGTTTCCTGGGAGAATGTAGAAACAGTCATTTCCAGTCCTAGAGACGCATATAAGAGTTTGCAGTAAGAATGCGTTTAAAATACAGAAGACCCGCTTCTTACGAACTCATCTGCTGTGTGTTGGTTCCTTTTAGGAAGTTGCATGTATGGCTGCATTCAGCGAGGTAGAAACACGTTTCTTCTAAAAGCTGCGTTTGGACATTCCAGAGTGGATGGGAGAACAGGCTGTAAAGAGAAATACCTTGCTCTAAAACCAAAACGGAGCTATCTAGCAGAATGGTTGTCAATGTGTGTATTCAACTTCCAGAGTTAAACTGATGTGTGTTTGCAGCAGTTCAGAAACCCTTTCCTGGGAGAATGTAGAAACAGTCATTTCCAGCCCTAGAGACGCATATAAGAGTTAGCAGTAAGAATGCGTTTAAAACACAGAAGACCCGCTTCTTACGAACTCATCTGCTGTGTGCTGATTCCTTTTAGGAAGTTGCATCTATGTTTAGATTCAGCGAGGTAGGAACACGTTTCTTCTAAAAGCTGCCTTTGGACATTCCAGAGTGGATGGGAGAACAGGCTGTAAAGAGAAATACCTTGCTCTAAAACCAAAACGGAGCTATCTAGCAGAATGGTTGTCAATGTGTGTATTCAACTTCCAGAGTTTAACTGATGTGTGTTTGCAGCAGTTCAGAAACCCTTTCCTGGGAGAATGTAGAAACAGTCATTTCCAGCCCTAGAGACGCATATAAGGGTTAGCAGTAAGAATGAGTTTAAAACACAGAAGACCCGCTTCTTACAAACTCATCTGCTGTGTGTTGATTCCTTTTAGGAAGTTGCATCTATGTTTAGATTCAGCGAGGTAGGAACACGTTTCTTCTAAAAGCTGCGTTTGGACATTCCAGAGTGGATGGGAGAACAGGCTGTAAAGAGAAATACCTTGCTCTAAAACCAAAACGGAGCTATCTAGCAGAATGGTTGTCAATGTGTGTATTCAACTTCCAGAGTTAAACTGATGTGTGTTTCCAGCAGTTCAGAAACCCTTTCCTGGGAGAATGTAGAAACAGTCATTTCCAGCCCTAGAGACGCATATAAGAGTTTGCAGTAAGAATGCGTTTAAAACACAGAAGACCCGCTTCTTACGAACTCATCTGCTGTGTGTTGGTTCCTTTTAGGAAGTTGCATCTATGGTTAGATTCAGCGAGGTAGGAACACGTTTCTTCTAAAAGCTGCGTTTGGACATTCCAGAGTGGATGGGAGAACAGGCTGTAAAGAGAAATACCTTGCTCTAAAACCAAAAAGGAGCTATCTAGCAGAATGGTTGTCAATGTGTGTATTCAACTTCCAGAGTTAAACTGATGTGTGTTTGCAGCAGTTCAGAAACCCTTTCCTGGGAGAATGTAGAAACAGTCATTTCCAGCCCTAGAGACGCATATAAGGGTTAGCAGTAAGAATGCGTTTAAAACAGAGAAGACCCGCTTCTTACGAACTCATCTGCTGTGTGTTGATTCCTTTTAGGAAGTTGCATCTATGTTTAGATTCAGCGAGGGAGGAACACGTTTCTTCTAAAAGCTGCGTTTGGACATTCCAGAGTGGAAGGGAGAACAGGCTGTAAAGAGAAATACCTTCCTCTAAAACCAAAACGGAGGTATCTAGCAGAATGGTTGTCAATATGTGTATTCAACTTCCAGAGTTTAAATGATGTGTGTTTGCAGCAGTTCAGAAACCCTTTCCTGGGAGAATGTAGAAACAGTGATTTCCAGCCCTTGAGACGCATATAAGAGTTTGCAGTAAGAATGCGTTTAAAACACAGAAGACCCGCTTCTTACGAACTCATCTGCTGTGTGTTGGTTCCTTTTAGGAAGTTGCATCTATGGTTAGATTCAGCGAGGTAGGAACACGTTTCTTCTAAAAGCTGCGTTTGGACATTCCAGAGTGGATGGGAGAACAGGCTGTAAAGAGAAATACCTTGCTCTAAAACCAAAACGGAGCTATCTAGCAGAATGGTTGTCAATGTGTGTATTCAACTTCCAGAGTTAAACTGATGTGTGTTTGCAGCAGTTCAGAAACCCTTTCCTGGGAGAATGTAGAAACAGTCATTTCCAGCCCTAGAGACGCATATAAGAGTTTGCAGTAAGAATGCATTTAAAACACAGAAGTCCCGCTTCTTACGAACTCATCTGCTGTGTGTTGGTTCCTTTTAGGAAGTTGCATCTATGGTTAGATTCAGCGAGGTAGGAACACGTTTCTTCTAAAAGCTGCGTTTGGACATTCCAGAGTGGATGGGAGAACAGGCTGTAAAGAGAAATACCTTGCTCTAAAACCAAAACGGAGCTATCTAGCAGAATGATTGTCAATGTGTGTATTCAACTTCCAGAGTTAAACTGATGTGTGTTTGCAGCAGTTCAGAAACCCTTTCCTGGGAGAATGTAGAAACAGTCATTTCCAGCCCTAGAGACGCATATAAGAGTTTGCAGTAAGAATGCGTTTAAAACACAGAAGACCCGCTTCTTACGAACTCATCTGCTGTGTGTTGGTTCCTTTTAGGAAGTTGCATCTATGGTTAGATTCAGCGAGGTAGGAACACGTTTCTTCTAAAAGCTGCGTTTGGACATTCCAGAGTGGATGGGAGAACAGGCTGTAAAGAGAAATACCTTGCTCTAAAACCAAAACGGAGCTATCTAGCAGAATGGTTGTCAATGTGTGTATTCAACTTCCAGAGTTAAACTGATGGGTGTTTGCAGCAGTTCAGAAACCGTTTCCTGGGAGAATGTAGAAACAGTCATTTCTAGTCCTAGAGACGCATATAAGAGTTTGCAGTAAGAATGCGTTTAAAATACAGAAGACCCGCTTCTTACGAACTCATCTGCTGTGTGTTGGTTCCTTTTAGGAAGTTGCATGTATGGCTGCATTCAGCGAGGTAGAAACACGTTTCTTCTAAAAGCTGCGTTTGGACATTCCAGAGTGGATGGGAGAACAGGCTGTAAATAGAAATACCTTGCTCTAAAACCAAAACGGAGCTATCTAGCAGAATGGTTGTCAATGTGTGTATTCAACTTCCAGAGTTAAACTGATGTGTGTTTGCAGCAGTTCAGAAACCCTTTCCTGGGAGAATGTAGAAACAGTCATTTCCAGCCCTAGAGACGCATATAAGAGTTAGCAGTAAGAATGCGTTTAAAACACAGAAGACCCGCTTCTTACGAACTCATCTGCTGTGTGCTGATTCCTTTTAGGAAGTTGCATCTATGTTTAGATTCAGCGAGGTAGGAACACGTTTCTTCTAAAAGCTGCCTTTGGACATTCCAGAGTGGATGGGAGAACAGGCTGTAAAGAGAAGTACCTTGCTCTAAAACCAAAACGGAGCTATCTAGCAGAATGGTTGTCAATGTGTGTATTCAACTTCCAGAGTTTAACTGATGTGTGTTTGCAGCAGTTCAGAAACCCTTTCCTGGGATAATGTAGAAACAGTCATTTCCAGCCCTAGAGACGCATATAAGAGTTTGCAGTAAGAATGCGTTTAAAACACAGAAGACCCGCTTCTTACGAACTCATCTGCTGTGTGTTGGTTCCTTTTAGGAAGTTGCATCTATGGTTAGATTCAGCGAGGTAGGAACACGTTTCTTCTAAAAGCTGCGTTTGGACATTCCAGAGTGGATGGGAGAACAGGCTGTAAAGAGAAATACCTTGCTCTAAAACCAAAACGGAGTTATCTAGCAGAATGGTTGTCAATGTGTGTATTCAACTTCCAGAGTTAAACTGATGTGTGTTTGCAGCAGTTCAGAAACCCTTTCCTGGGAGAATGTAGAAACAGTCATTTCCAGCCCTAGAGACGCATATAAGGGTTTGCAGTAAGAATGCGTTTAAAACACAGAAGACCCGCTTCTTACGAACTCATCTGCTGTGTGTTGGTTCCTTTTAGGAAGTTGCATCTATGGTTAGATTCAGCGAGGTAGGAACACGTTTCTTCTAAAAGCTGCGTTTGGACATTCCAGAGTGGATGGGAGAACAGGCTGTAAAGAGAAATACCTTGCTCTAAAACCAAAACGGAGCTATCTAACAGAATGGTTGTCAATGTGTGTATTCAACTTCCAGAGTTAAACTGATGTGTGTTTGCAGCAGTTCAGAAACCCTTTCCTGGGAGAATGTAGAAACAGTCATTTCCAGCCCTAGAGACGCATATAAGAGTTAGCAGTAAGAATGCGTTTAAAACACAGAAGACCCGCTTCTTACGAACTCATCTGCTGTGTGTTGGTTCCTTTTAGGAAGTTGCATCTATGGTTAGATTCAGCGAGGTAGGAACACGTTTCTTCTAAAAGCTGCGTTTGGACATTCCAGAGTGGATGGGAGAAGAGGCTGTAAACAGAAATACCTTGCTCTAAAACCAAAACGGAGCTATCTAGCAGAATGGTTGTCAATGTGTGTATTCAACTTCTAGAGTTAAACTGATGTGTGTTTGCAGCAGTTCCGAAACCCTTTCCTGGGAGAATGTAGAAACAGTCATTTCCAGCCCTAGAGACGCATATAAGGGTTAGCAGTAAGAATGCGTTTAAAACAGAGAAGACCTGCTTCTTACGAACTCATCTGCTGTGTGTTGATTCCTTTTAGGAAGTTGCATCTATGGTTAGATTCAGCGAGGTAGGAACACGTTTCTTCTAAAAGCTGCGTTTGGACATTCCAGAGTGGATGGGAGAACAGGCTGTAAAGAGAAATACCTTGCTCTAAAACCAAAACGGAGCTATCTAGCAGAATGGTTGTCAATGTGTGTATTCAACTTCCAGAGTTAAACGGATGTGTGTTTGCAGCAGTTCAGAAACCCTTTCCTGGGAGAATGTAGAAACAGTCATTTCCAGCCCTAGAGACGCATATAAGAGTTTGCAGTAAGAATGCATTTAAAACACAGAAGTCCCGCTTCTTACGAACTCATCTGCTGTGTGTTGGTTCCTTTTAGGAAGTTGCATCTATGGTTAGATTCAGCGAGGTAGAAACACGTTTCTTCTAAAAGCTGCGTTTGGACATTCCAGAGTGGATGGGAGAACAGGCTGTAAAGAGAAATACCTTGCTCTAAAACCAAAACGGAGCTATCTAGCAGAATGATTGTCAATATGTGTATTCAACTTCCAGAGTTAAACTGATGTGTGTTTGCAGCAGTTCAGAAACCCTTTCTTGGGAGAATGTAGAAACAGTCATTTCCAGCCCTAGAGACGCATATAAGGGTTTGCAGTAAGAATGCGTTTAAAACACAGAAGACCCGCTTCTTACGAACTCATCTGCTGTGTGTTGGTTCCTTTTAGGAAGTTGCATCTATGGTTAGATTCAGCGAGGTAGGAACACGTTTCTTCTAAAAGCTGCGTTTGGACATTCCAGAGTGGATGGGAGAACAGGCTGTAAAGAGAAATACCTTGCTCTAAAACCAAAACGGAGCTATCTAGCAGAATGGTTGTCAATGTGTGTATTCAACTTCCAGAGTTAAACTGATGTGTGTTTGCAGCAGTTCAGAAACCCTTTCCTGGGAGAATGCAGAAACAGTCATTTCCAGCCCTAGAGACGCATATAAGAGTTAGCAGTAAGAATGCGTTTAAAACACAGAAGACCCGCTTCTTACGAACTCATGGGCTGTGTGTTGATTCTTTTTAGGAAGTTGCATCTATGTTTAGATTCATCGAGGTAGGAACACGTTTCTTCTAAAAGCTGCGTTTGGACATTCCAGAGTGGAAGGGAGAACAGGCTGTAAAGACAAATACCTTGCTCTAAAACCAAAACGGAGCTATCTAGCAGAATGGTTGTCAATGTGTTTATTCAACTCCCAGAGTTAAACTGATGTGTGTTTGCAGCAGTTCAGAAACCCTTTCCTGGGAGAATGTAGAAACAGTCATTTCCAGCCCTAGAGACGCATATAAGAGTTTGCAGTAAGAATGCGTTTAAAACACAGAAGACCCGCTTCTTACGAACTCATCTGCTGTGTGTTGGTTCCTTTTAGGAAGTTGCATCTATGGTTAGATTCAGCGAGGTAGGAACACGTTTCTTCTAAAAGCTGCGTTTGGACATTCCAGAGTGGATGGGAGAACAGGCTGTAAAGAGAAATACCTTGCTCTAAAACCAAAACGGAGCTATCTAGCAGAATGGTTGTCAATGTGTGTATTCAACTTCCAGAGTTAAACTGATGTGTGTTTGCAGCAGTTCAGAAACCCTTTCCTGGGAGAATGTAGAAACAGTCATTTCCAGCCCTAGAGACGCATATAAGAGTTTGCAGTAAGAATGCGTTTAAAACACAGAAGACCCGCTTCTTACGAACTCATCTGCTGTGTGTTGGTTCCTTTTAGGAAGTTGCATGTATGGTTAGATTCAGCGAGGTAGAAACACGTTTCTTCTAAAAGCTGCGTTTGGACATTCCAGAGTGGATGGGAGAACAGGCTGTAAAGAGAAATACCTTGCTCTAAAACCAAAACGGAGCTATCTAGCAGAATGGTTGTCAATGTGTGTATTCAACTTCCAGAGTTAAACTGATGTGTGTTTGCAGCAGTTCAGAAACCCTTTCCTGGGAGAATGTAGAAACAGTCATTTCCAGCCCTAGAGACGCATATAAGAGTTTGCAGTAAGAATGCGTTTAAAACACAGAAGACCCGCTTCTTACGAACTCATCTGCTGTGTGTTGGTTCCTTTTAGGAAGTTGCATCTATGGTTAGATTCAGCGAGGTAGGAACACGTTTCTTCTAAAAGCTGCGTTTGGACATTCCAGAGTGGATGGGAGAACAGGCTGTAAAGAGAAATACCTTGCTCTAAAACCAAAACGGAGCTCTCTAGCAGAATGGTTGTCAATGTGTGTATTCAACTTCCAGAGTTAAACTGATGTGTGTTTGCAGCAGTTCAGAAACCCTTTCCTGGGAGAATGTAGAAACAGTCATTTCCAGCCCTAGAGACGCATATAAGGGTTAGCAGTAAGAATGCGTTTAAAACAGAGAAGACCCGCTTCTTACGAACTCATCTGCTGTGTGTTGATTCCTTTTAGGAAGTTGCATCTATGTTTAGATTCAGCGAGGTAGGAAAACGTTTCTTCTAAAAGCTGCGTTTGGACATTCCAGAGTGGAAGGGAGAACAGGCTGTAAAGAGAAATACCTTCCTCTAAAACCAAAACGGAGCTATCTAGCAGAATGGTTGTCAATGTGTGTATTCAACTTCCAGAGTTTAAATGATGTGTGTTTGCAGCAGTTCAGAAACCCTTTCCTGGGAGAATGTAGAAACAGTCATTTCCAGCCCTAGAGACGCATATAAGAGTTTGCAGTAAGAATGCGTTTAAAACACAGAAGACCCGCTTCTTACGAACTCATCTGCTGTGTGTTGGTTCCTTTTAGGAAGTTGCATCTATGGTTAGATTCAGCGAGGTAGGAACACGTTTCTTCTAAAAGCTGCGTTTGGACATTCCAGAGTGGATGGGAGAACAGGCTGTAAAGAGAAATACCTTGCTCTAAAACGAAAACGGAGCTATCTAGCAGAATGGTTGTCAATGTGTGTATTCAACTTCCAGAGTTAAACTGATGTGTGTTTGCAGCAGTTCAGAAACCCTTTCCTGGGAGAATGTAGAAACAGTCATTTCCAGCCCTAGAGACGCATATAAGAGTTAGCAGTAAGAATGCGTTTAAAACACAGAAGACCCGCTTCTTGCGAACTCATCTGCTGTGTGTTGGTTCCTTTTAGGAAGTTGCATCTATGGTTAGATTCAGCGAGGTAGGAACACGTTTCTTCTAAAAGCTGCGTTTGGACATTCCAGAGTGGATGGGAGAACAGGCTTTAAAGAGAAATACCTTGCTCTAAAACCAAAACGGAGCTATCTAGCAGAATGGTTGTCAATGTTTGTATTCAACTTCCAGAGTTAAACTGATGTGTGTTTGCAGCAGTTCAGAAACCCTTTCCTGGGAGAATGTAGAAACAGTCATTTCCAGCCCTAGAGACGCATATAAGAGTTAGCAGTAAGAATGCGTTTAAAACACAGAAGACCCGCTTCTTACGAACTCATCTGCTGTGTGTAGATTCCTTTTAGGAAGTTGCATCTATGTTTAGATTCAGCGAGGTAGGAACACGTTTCTTCTAAAAGCTGCGTTTGGACATTCCAGAGTGGAAGGGAGAACAGGCTGTAAAGAGAAATACCTTGCTCTAAAACCAAAACGGAGCTATCTAGCAGAATGGTTGTCAATGTGTGTATTCTACTTCCAGAGGTAAACTGATGTGTGTTTGCAGCAGTTCAGAAACCTTTTCCTGGGAGATTGTAGAAACAGTCATTTCCAGCCCAAGAGACGCATATAAGAGTTTGCAGTAAGATGCGTTTAAAACACAGAAGACCCGCTTCTTACGAACTCATCTGCTGTGTGTTGGTTCCTTTTAGGAAGTTGCATCTATGGTTAGATTCAGCTTGGTAGAAACACGTTTCTTCTAAAAGCTGCGTTTGAACATTCCAGAGTGGATGGGAGAACAGGCTGTAAAGAGAAATACCTTGCTCTAAAACCAAAACGGAGCTATCTAGCAGAATGGTTGTCAATGTGTGTATTCAACTTCCGGAGTTTAAATGATGTGTGTTTGCAGCAGTTCAGAAACCCTTTCCTGGGAGAATGTAGAAACAGTCATTTCCAGCCCTAGAGACGCATATAAGAGTTTGCAGTAAGAATGCGTTTAAAACACAGAAGACACGCTTCTTACGAACTCATCTGCTGTGTGTTGGTTCCTTTTAGGAATTTGCATCTATGGTTAGATTCAGCTTGGTAGAAACACGTTTCTTCTAAAAGCTGCGTTTGGACATTCCAGAGTGGATGGGAGAACAGGCTGTAAAGAGAAATACCTTGCTCTAAAACCAAAACGGAGCTATCTAGCAGAATGGTTGTCAATGTGTGTATTCAACTTCCAGTGTTTAAATGATGTGTTTTTGCAGCAGTTCAGAAACCCTTTCTTGGGAGAATGTAGAAACAGTCATTTCCAGCCCTAGAGACGCATATAAGAGTTTGCAGTAAGAATGCGTTTAAAACACAGAAGACCCGCTTCTTACGAACTCATCTGCTGTGTGTTGGTTCCTTTTAGGAAGTTGCATCTATGGTTAGATTCAGCGAGGTAGGAACACGTTTCTTCTAAAAGCTGCGTTTGGACATTCCAGAGTGGATGGGAGAACAGGCTGTAAAGAGAAATACCTTGCTCTAAAACCAAAACGGAGCTATCTAGCAGAATGGTTGTCAATGTGTGTATTCAACTTCCAGAGTTAAACTGATGTGTGTTTGCAGCAGTTCAGAAACCCTTTCCTGGGAGAATGTAGAAACAGTCATTTCCAGCCCTAGAGACGCATATAAGAGTTTGCAGTAAGAATGCGTTTAAAACACAGAAGACCCGCTTCTTACGAACTCATCTGCTGTGTGTTGGTTCCTTTTAGGAAGTTGTATCTATGGTTAGATTCAGCGAGGTAGGAACACGTTTCTTCTAAAAGCTGCATTTGGACATTCCAGAGTGGATTGGAGAACAGGCTGTAAAGAGAAATACCTTGCTCTAAAACCAAAACGGAGCTATCAGGCAGAATAGTTGTCAATGTGTGTATTCAACTTCCAGAGTTAAACTGATGTGTGTTTACAGCAGTTCAGAAACCCTTTCCTGGGAGAATGTAGAAACAGTCATTTCCAGCCCTAGAGACGCATATAAGAGTTTGCAGTAAGAATGCGTTTAAAACACAGAAGACCCGCTTCTTACGAACTTATCTGCTGTGTGTTGGTTCCTTTTAGGAAGTTGCATCTATGGTTAGATTCAGCGAGGTAGGAACACGTTTCTTCTAAAAGCTGCGTTTGGACATTCCAGAGTGGATGGGAGAACAGGCTGTAAAGAGAAATACCTTGCTCTAAAACCAAAACGGAGCTAACTAGCAGAATGGTTGTCAATGTGTGTATTCAACTTCCAGAGTTAAACTGATGTGTGTTTGCAGCAGTTCAGAAACCCTTTCCTGGGAGAATGTAGAAACAGTCATTTCCAGCCCTAGAGACGCATATAAGACTTTGCAGTAAGAATGCGTTTAAAACACAGAAGACCCGCTTCTTCCGAACTCATCTGCTGTGTGTTGATTCCTTTTAGGAAGTTGCATCTATGTTTAGATTCAGCGAGGTAGGAACACGTTTCTTCTAAAAGCTGCGTTTGGACATTCCAGAGTGGAAGGGAGAACAGGCTGTAAAGAGAAATACCTTGCTCTAAAACCAAAACGGAGCTATCTAGCAGAATGGTTGTCAATGTGTGTATTCAACTTCCAGAGTTAAACTGATGTGTGTTTGCAGCAGTTCAGAAACCCTTTCCTGGGAGATTGTAGAAACAGTCATTTCCAGCCCAAGAGACGCATATAAGAGTGCAGTAAGATGCGTTTAAAACACAGAAGACCCGCTTCATACGAACTCATCTGCTGTGTGTTGGTTCCTTTTAGGAAGTTGCATCTATGGTTAGATTCAGCTTGGTAGAAACACGTTTCTTCTAAAAGCTGCGTTTGGACATTCCAGAGTGGATGGGAGAACAGGCTGTAAAGAGAAATACCTTGCTCTAAAACCAAAACGGAGCTATCTAGCAGAATGGTTGTCAATGTGTGTATTCAACTTCCAGAGTTAAACTGATGTGTGTTTGCAGCAGTTCAGAAACCGTTTCCTGGGAGAATGTAGAAACAGTCATTTCCAGCCCTAGAGACGCATATAAGAGTTTGCAGTAAGAATGCGTTTAAAATACAGAAGACCCGCTTCTTACGAACTCATCTGCTGTGTGTTGGTTCCTTTTAGGAAGTTGTATGTATGGTTGCATTCAGCGAGGTAGAAACACGTTTCTTCTAAAAGCTGCGTTTGGACATTCCAGAGTGGATGGGAGAACAGGCTGTAAAGAGAAATACCTTGCTCTAAAACCAAAACGGAGCTATCTAGCAGAATGGTTGTCAATGTGTGTATTCAACTTCCAGAGTTAAACTGATGTGTGTTTGCAGCAGTTCAGAAACCCTTTCCTGGGAGAATGTAGAAACAGTCATTTCCAGCCCTAGAGACGCATATAAGAGTTAGCAGTAAGAATGCGTTTAAAACACAGAAGACCCGCTTCTTACGAACTCATCTGCTGTGTGTTGATTCCTTTTAGGAAGTTGCATCTATGTTTAGATTCAGCGAGGTAGGAAAACGTTTCTTCTAAAAGCTGCGTTTGGACATTCCAGAGTGGAAGGGAGAACAGGCTGTAAAGAGAAATACCTTCCTCTAAAACCAAAACGGAGCTATCTAGCAGAATGGTTGTCAATGTGTGTATTCAACTTCCAGAGTTTAAATGATGTGTGTTTGCAGCAGTTCAGAAACCCTTTCCTGGGAGAACGTAGAAACAGTCATTTCCAGCCCTAGAGACGCATATAAGAGTTTGCAGTAAGAATGCGTTTAAAACACAGAAGACCCGCTTCTTACGAACTCATCTGCTGTGTGTTGGTTCCTTTTAGGAAGTTGCATCTATGGTTAGATTCAGCGAGGTAGGAACACGTTTCTTCTAAAAGCTGCGTTTGGACATTCCAGAGTGGATGGGAGAACAGGCTGTAAAGAGAAATACCTTGCTCTAAAACGAAAACGGAGCTATCTAGCAGAATGGTTGTCAATGTGTGTATTCAACTTCCAGAGTTAAACTGATGTGTGTTTGCAGCAGTTCAGAAACCCTTTCCTGGGAGAATGTAGAAACAGTCATTTCCAGCCCTAGAGAAGCATATAAGAGTTAGCAGTAAGAATGCGTTTAAAACACAGAAGACCCGCTTCTTGCGAACTCATCTGCTGTGTGTTGGTTCCTTTTAGGAAGTTGCATCTATGGTTAGATTCAGCGAGGTAGGAACACGTTTCTTCTAAAAGCTGCGTTTGGACATTCCAGAGTGGATGAGAGAACAGGCTTTAAAGAGAAATACCTTGCTCTAAAACCAAAACGGAGCTATCTAGCAGAATGGTTGTCAATGTGTGTATTCAACTTCCAGAGTTAAACTGATGTGTGTTTGCAGCAGTTCAGAAACCCTTTCCTGGGAGAATGTAGAAACAGTCATTTCCAGCCCTAGAGACGCATATAAGAGTTTGCAGTAAGAATGCGTTTAAAACATAGAAGACCCGCTTCTTACGAACTCATCTGCTGTGTGTTGGTTCCTTTTAGGAAGTTGTATCTATGGTTAGATTCAGCGAGGTAGGAACACGTTTCTTCTAAAAGCTGCATTTGGACATTCCAGAGTGGATTGGAGAACAGGCTGTAAAGAGAAATACCTTGCTCTAAAACCAAAACGGAGCTATCAGGCAGAATAGTTGTCAATGTGTGTATTCAACTTCCAGAGTTAAACTGATGTGTGTTTACAGCAGTTCAGAAACCCTTTCCTGGGAGAATGTAGAAACAGTCATTTCCAGCCCTAGAGACGCATATAATAGTTTGCAGTAAGAATGCGTTTAAAACACAGAAGACCGGCTTCTTACGAACTCATCTGCTGTGTGTTGGTTCCTTTTAGGAAGTTGCATCTATGGTTACATTCAGCGAGGTAGGAACACGTTTCTTCTAAAAGCTGCGTTTGGACATTCCAGAGTGGATTGGAGAACAGGCTGTAAAGAGAAATACCTTGCTCTAAAACCAAAACGGAGCTATCTAGCAGAATGGTTGTCAATGTGTGTATTCAACTTCCAGAGTTAAACTGATGTGTGTTTGCAGCAGTTCAGAATCCCTTTCCTGGGAGAATGTAGAAACAGTCATTTCCAGCCCTAGAGACGCATATAAGAGTTTGCAGTAAGAATGCGTTTAAAACACAGAAGACCCGCTTCTTACGAACTCATCTGCTGTGTGTTGGTTCCTTTTAGGAAGTTGCATCTATGGTTAGATTCAGCGAGGTAGGAACACGTTTCTTCTAAAAGCTGCGTTTGGACATTCCAGAGTGGATGGGAGAACAGGCTGTAAAGAGAAATACCTTGCTCTAAAACCAAAACGGAGCTAACTAGCAGAATGGTTGTCAATGTGTGTATTCAACTTCCAGAATTAAACTGATGTGTGTTTGCAGCAGTTCAGAAACCCTTTCCTGGGAGAATGTAGAAACAGTCATTTCCAGCCCTAGAGACGCATATAAGAGTTTGCAGTAAGAATGCGTTTAAAACACAGAAGACCCGCTTCTTACGAACTCATCTGCTGTGTGTTGATTCCTTTTAGGAAGTTGCATCTATGTTTAGATTCAGCGAGGTAGGAACACGTTTCTTCTAATAGCTGCGTTTGGACATTCCAGAGTGGAAGGGAGAACAGGCTGTAAAGAGAAATACCTTGCTCTAAAACCAAAACGGAGCTATCTAGCAGAATGGTTGTCACAGTGTGTGTTCAACTTCCAGAGTTAAACTGATGTGTGTTTGCAGCAGTTCAGAAACCCTTTCCTGGGAGATTGTAGAAACAGTCATTTCCAGCCCAAGAGACGCATATAAGAGTGCAGTAAGATGCGTTTAAAACACAGAAGACCCGCTTCATACGAACTCATCTGCTGTGTGTTGGTTCCTTTTAGGAAGTTGCATCTATGGTTAGATTCAGCTTGGTAGAAACACGTTTCTTCTAAAAGCTGCGTTTGGACATTCCAGAGTGGATGGGAGAACAGGCTGTAAAGAGAAATACCTTGCTCTAAAACCAAAACGGAGCTATCTAGCAGAATGGTTGTCAATGTGTGTATTCAACTTCCAGTGTTTAAATGATGTGTTTTTGCAGCAGTTCAGAAACCCTTTCTTGGGAGAATGTAGAAACAGTCATTTCCAGCCCTAGAGACGCATATAAGAGTTTGCAGTAAGAATGCTTTTAAAACACAGAAGACCCGCTTCTTACGAACTCATCTCCTCTGTGTTGGTTCCTTTTAGGAAGTTGCATCTATGGTTAGATTCAGCGAGGTAGGAACACGTTTCTTCTAAAAGCTGCGTTTGGACATTCCAGAGTGGATGGGAGAACAGGCTGTAAAGAGAAATACCTTGCTCTAAAACCAAAACGGAGCTATCTAACAGAATGGTTGTCAATGTGTGTATTCAACTTCCAGAGTTAAACTGATGTGTGTTTGCAGCAGTTCAGAAACCCTTTCCTGGGAGAATGTAGAAACAGTCATTTCCAGCCCTAGAGACGCATATAAGAGTTTGCAGTAAGAATGCGTTTAAAACACAGAAGACCCGCTTCTTACGAACTCATCTGCTCTGTGTTGGTTCCTTCTGGGAAGATACATCTATGGTTAGATTCAGCGAGGTAGAAACACGTTTCTTCTAAAAGCTGCGTTTGGACATTTCAGAGTGGATGGGAGAACAGGCTGTAAAGAGAAATACCTTGCTCTAAAACCAAAACGGAGCTATCTAGCAGAATGGTTGTCAATGTGTGTATTCAACTTCCAGAGTTAAACTGATGTGTGTTTGCAGCAGTTCAGAAACCCTTTCCTGGGAGAATGTAGAAACAGTCATTTCCAGCCCTAGAGACGCATATAAGGGTTTGCAGTAAGAATGCGTTTAAAACACAGAAGACCCGCTTCTTACGAACTCATCTGCTGTGTTTTGGTTCCTTTTAGGAAGTTGCATCTATGGTTAGATTCAGCGAGGTAGGAACACGTTTCTTCTAAAAGCTGCGTTTGGACATTCCAGAGTGAATGGGAGAACAGGCTGTAAAGAGAAATACCTTGCTCTGAAACCAAAACGGAGCTATCTAGCAGAATGGTTGTCAATGTGTGTATTCAACTTCCAGAGTTAAACTGATGTGTGTTTGCAGCAGTTCAGAAACCCTTTCCTGGGAGAATGTAGAAACAGTCATTTCCAGCCCTAGAGACGCATATAAGAGTTAGCAGTAAGAATGCGTTTAAAACACAGAAGACCCGCTTCTTACGAACTCATCTGCTGTGTGTTGGTTCCTTCTGGGAAGTTACATCTATGGTTAGATTCAGCGAGGTAGAAACACGTTTCTTCTAAAAGCTGCGTTTGGACATTTCAGAGTGGATGGGAGAACAGGCTGTAAAGAGAAATACCTTGCTCTAAAACCAAAACGGAGCTATCTAGCAGAATGGTTGTCAATGTGTGTATTCAACTTCCAGAGTTAAACTGATGTGTGTTTGCAGCAGTTCAGAAACCCTTTCCTGGGAGAATGTAGAAACAGTCATTTCCAGCCCTAGAGACGCATATAAGAGTTTGCAGTAAGAATGCGTTTAAAACACAGAAGACCCGCTTCTTACGAACTCATCTGCTGTGTGTTGGTTCCTTTTAGGAAGTTGCATCTATGTTTAGATTCAGCGAGGTAGGAACACGTTTCTTCTAAAAGCTGCGTTTGGACATTCCAGAGTGGATGGGAGAAGAGGCTGTAAAGAGAAATACCTTGCTCTAAAACCAAAACGGAGCTATCTAGCAGAATGGTTGTCAATGTGTGTATTCAACTTCCAGAGTTAAACTGATGTGTGTTTGCAGCAGTTCAGAAACCCTTTCCTGGGAGAATGTAGAAACAGTCATTTCCAGCCCTAGAGACGCATATAAGAGTTTGCAGTAAGAATGCGTTTAAAACACAGAAGACCCGCTTCTTACGAACTCATCTGCTGTGTGTTGGTTCCTTTTAGGAAGTTGCATCTATGGTTAGATTCAGCGAGGTAGGAACACGTTTCTTCTAAAATCTGCGTTTGGACATTCCATAGTGGATGGGAGAACAGGCTGTAAAGAGAAATACCTTGCTCTAAAACCAAAACGGAGCTATCTAGCAGAATGTTTGTCAATGTGTGTATTCAACTTCCAGAGTTTAACTGATGTGTGTTTGCAGCAGTTCAGAAACCGTTTCCTGGGAGAATGTAGAAACAGTCATTTCCAGCCCTAGAGACGCATATAAGAGTTTGCAGTAAGAATGCGTTTAAAACACAGAAGACCCGCTTCTTACGAACTCATCTGCTGTGTGTTGGTTCCTTTTAGGAAGTTGCATCTATGGTTAGATTCAGCGAGGTAGGAACACATTTCTTCTAAAAGCTGCGTTTGGACATTCCAGAGTGGATGGGAGAACAGGCTGTAAAGAGAAATACCTTGCTCTAAAACCAAAACGGAGCTATCTAGCAGAATGGTTGTCAATGTGTGTATTCAACTTCCAGAGTTAAACTGATGTGTGTTTCCAGCAGTTCAGAAACCCTTTCCTGGGAGAATGTAGAAACAGTCATTTCCAGCCCTAGAGACGCATATAAGAGTTTGTAGTAAGAATGCGTTTAAAACACAGAAGACCCGCTTCTTACGAACTCATCTGCTGTGTGTTGGTTCCTTTTAGGAAGTTGCATCTATGTTTAGATTCAGCGAGGTAGGAACACGTTTCTTCTAATAGCTGCGTTTGGACATTCCAGAGTGGAAGGGAGAACAGGCTGTAAAGAGAAATACCTTGCTCTAAAACCAAAACGGAGCTATCTAGCAGAATGGTTGTCACAGTGTGTGTTCAACTTCCAGAGTTAAACTGATGTGTGTTTGCAGCAGTTCAGAAACCCTTTCCTGGGAGATTGTAGAAACAGTCATTTCCAGCCCAAGAGACGCATATAAGAGTGCAGTAAGATGCGTTTAAAACACAGAAGACCCGCTTCATACGAACTCATCTGCTGTGTGTTGGTTCCTTTTAGGAAGTTGCATCTATGGTTAGATTCAGCTTGGTAGAAACACGTTTCTTCTAAAAGCTGCGTTTGGACATTCCAGAGTGGATGGGAGAACAGGCTGTAAAGAGAAATACCTTGCTCTAAAACCAAAACGGAGCTATCTAGCAGAATGGTTGTCAATGTGTGTATTCAACTTCCAGTGTTTAAATGATGTGTTTTTGCAGCAGTTCAGAAACCCTTTCTTGGGAGAATGTAGAAACAGTCATTTCCAGCCCTAGAGACGCATATAAGAGTTTGCAGTAAGAATGCTTTTAAAACACAGAAGACCCGCTTCTTACGAACTCATCTGCTCTGTGTTGGTTCCTTTTAGGAAGTTGCATCTATGGTTAGATTCAGCGAGGTAGGAACACGTTTCTTCTAAAAGCTGCGTTTGGACATTCCAGAGTGGATGGGAGAACAGGCTGTAAAGAGAAATACCTTGCTCTAAAACCAAAACGGAGCTATCTAGCAGAATGGTTGTCAATGTGTGTATTCAACTTCCAGAGTTAAACTGATGTGTGTTTGCAGCAGTTCAGAAACCCTTTCCTGGGAGAATGTAGAAACAGTCATTTCCAGCCCTAGAGACGCATATAAGGGTTTGCAGTAAGAATGCGTTTAAAACACAGAAGACCCGCTTCTTATGAACTCATCTGCTGTGTTTTGGTTCCTTTTAGGAAGTTGCATCTATGGTTAGATTCAGCGAGGTAGGAACACGTTTCTTCTAAAAGCTGCGTTTGGACATTCCAGAGTGAATGGGAGAACAGGCTGTAAAGAGAAATACCTTGCTCTGAAACCAAAACGGAGCTATCTAGCAGAATGGTTGTCAATGTGTGTATTCAACTTCCAGAGTTAAACTGATGTGTGTTTGCAGCAGTTCAGAAACCCTTTCCTGGGAGAATGTAGAAACAGTCATTTCCAGCCCTAGAGACGCATATAAGAGTTAGCAGTAAGAATGCGTTTAAAACACAGAAGACCCGCTTCTTACGAACTCATCTGCTGTGTGTTGGTTCCTTCTGGGAAGTTACATCTATGGTTAGATTCAGCGAGGTAGAAACACGTTTCTTCTAAAAGCTGCGTTTGGACATTTCAGAGTGGATGGGAGAACAGGCTGTAAAGAGAAATACCTTGCTCTAAAACCAAAACGGAGCTATCTAGCAGAATGGTTGTCAATGTGTGTATTCAACTTCCAGAGTTAAACTGATGTGTGTTTGCAGCAGTTCAGAAACCCTTTCCTGGGAGAATGTAGAAACAGTCATTTCCAGCCCTAGAGACGCATATAAGAGTTTGCAGTAAGAATGCGTTTAAAACACAGAAGACCCGCTTCTTACGAACTCATCTGCTGTGTGTTGGTTCCTTTTAGGAAGTTGCATCTATGTTTAGATTCAGCGAGGTAGGAACACGTTTCTTCTAAAAGCTGCGTTTGGACATTCCAGAGTGGATGGGAGAAGAGGCTGTAAAGAGAAATACCTTGCTCTAAAACCAAAACGGAGCTATCTAGCAGAATGTTTGTCAATGTGTGTATTCAACTTCCAGAGTTAAACTGATGTCTGTTTGCAGCAGTTCAGAAACCCTTTCCTGGGAGAATGTAGAAACAGTCATTTCCAGCCCTAGAGACGCATATAAGAGTTTGCAGTAAGAATGCGTTTAAAACACAGAAGACCCGCTTCTTACGAACTCATCTGCTCTGTGTTGGTTCCTTCTGGGAAGATACATCTATGGTTAGATTCAGCGAGGTAGAAACACGTTTCTTCTAAAAGCTGCGTTTGGACATTTCAGAGTGGATGGGAGAACAGGCTGTAAAGAGAAATACCTTGCTCTAAAACCAAAACGGAGCTATCTAGCAGAATGGTTGTCAATGTGTGTATTCAACTTCCAGAGTTAAACTGATGTGTGTTTGTAGCAGTTCAGAAACCCTTTCCTGGGAGAATGTAGAAACAGTCATTTCCAGCCCTAGAGACGCATATAAGGGTTTGCAGTAAGAATGCGTTTAAAACACAGAAGACCCGCTTCTTACGAACTCATCTGCTGTGTTTTGGTTCCTTTTAGGAAGTTGCATCTATGGTTAGATTCAGCGAGGTAGGAACACGTTTCTTCTAAAAGCTGCGTTTGGACATTCCAGAGTGAATGGGAGAACAGGCTGTAAAGAGAAATACCTTGCTCTGAAACCAAAACGGAGCTATCTAGCAGAATGGTTGTCAATGTGTGTATTCAACTTCCAGAGTTAAACTGATGTGTGTTTGCAGCAGTTCAGAAACCCTTTCCTGGGAGAATGTAGAAACAGTCATTTCCAGCCCTAGAGACGCATATAAGTGTTAGCAGTAAGAATGCGTTTAAAACACAGAAGACCCGCTTCTTACGAACTCATCTGCTGTGTGTTGGTTCCTTCTGGGAAGTTACATCTATGGTTAGATTCAGCGAGGTAGAAACACGTTTCTTCTAAAAGCTGCGTTTGGACATTTCAGAGTGGATGGGAGAACAGGCTGTAAAGAGAAATACCTTGCTCTAAAACCAAAACGGAGCTATCTAGCAGAATGGTTGTCAATGTGTGTATTCAACTTCCAGAGTTAAACTGATGTGTGTTTGCAGCAGTTCAGAAACCCTTTCCTGGGAGAATGTAGAAACAGTCATTTCCAGCCCTAGAGACGCATATAAGAGTTTGCAGTAAGAATGCGTTTAAAACACAGAAGACCCGCTTCTTACGAACTCATCTGCTGTGTGTTGGTTCCTTTTAGGAAGTTGCATCTATGTTTAGATTCAGCGAGGTAGGAACACGTTTCTTCTAAAAGCTGCGTTTGGACATTCCAGAGTGGATGGGAGAAGAGGCTGTAAAGAGAAATACCTTGCTCTAAAACCAAAACGGAGCTATCTAGCAGAATGGTTGTCAATGTGTGTATTCAACTTCCAGAGTTAAACTGATGTGTGTTTGCAGCAGTTCAGAAACCCTTTCCTGGGAGAATGTAGAAACAGTCATTTCCAGCCCTAGAGACGCATATAAGAGTTTGCAGTAAGAATGCGTTTAAAACACAGAAGACCCGCTTCTTACGAACTCATCTGCTGTGTGTTGGTTCCTTTTAGGAAGTTGCATCTATGGTTAGATTCAGCGAGGTAGGAACACGTTTCTTCTAAAATCTGCGTTTGGACATTCCATAGTGGATGGGAGAACAGGCTGTAAAGAGAAATACCTTGCTCTAAAACCAAAACGGAGCTATCTAGCAGAATGTTTGTCAATGTGTGTATTCAACTTCCAGAGTTTAACTGATGTGTGTTTGCAGCAGTTCAGAAACCCTTTCCTGGGAGAATGTAGAAACAGTCATTTCCAGCCCTAGAGACGCATATAAGAGTTTGCAGTAAGAATGCGTTTAAAACACAGAAGACCCGCTTCTTACGAACTCATCTGCTGTGTGTTGGTTCCTTTTAGGAAGTTGCATCTATGGTTAGATTCAGCGAGGTAGGAACACATTTCTTCTAAAAGCTGCGTTTGGACATTCCAGAGTGGATGGGAGAACAGGCTGTAAAGAGAAATACCTTGCTCTAAAACCAAAACGGAGCTATCTAGCAGAATGGTTGTCAATGTGTGTATTCAACTTCCAGAGTTAAACTGATGTGTGTTTCCAGCAGTTCAGAAACCCTTTCCTGGGAGAATGTAGAAACAGTCATTTCCAGCCCTAGAGACGCATATAAGAGTTTGTAGTAAGAATGCGTTTAAAACACAGAAGACCCGCTTCTTACGAACTCATCTGCTGTGTGTTGGTTCCTTTTAGGAAGTTGCATCTATGGTTAGATTCAGCGAGGTAGGAACACGTTTCTTCTAAAAGCTGCGTTTGGACATTCCAGAGTGGATGGGAGAACAGGCTGTAAAGAGAAATACCTTGCTCTAAAACCAAAACGGAGCTATCTAGCAGAATGGTTGTCAATGTGTGTATTCAACTTCCAGAGTTAAACTGATGTGTGTTTGCAGCAGTTCAGAAACCCTTTCCTGGGAGATTGTAGAAACAGTCATTTCCAGCCAAAGAGACGCATATAAGTGTTTGCAGTAAGATGCGTTTAAAACACAGAAGACCCGCTTCTTGCGAACTCATCTGCTGTGTGTTGGTTTCTTTTAGGAAGTTGCATCTATGGTTAGATTCAGCTTGGTAGAAACACGTTTCTTCTAAAAGCTGCGTTTGGACATTCCAGAGTGGATGGGAGAACAGGCTGTAAAGAGAAATACCTTGCTCTAAAACCAAAACGGAGCTATCTAGCAGAATGGTTGTCAATGTGTGTATTCAACTTCCAGTGTTTAAATGATGTGTTTTTGCAGCAGTTCAGAAACCCTTTCTTGGGAGAATGTAGAAACAGTCATTTCCAGCCCTAGAGACGCATATAAGAGTTTGCAGTAAGAATGCGTTTAAAACACAGAAGACCCGCTTCTTACGAACTCATCTGCTGTGTGTTGGTTCCTTTTAGGAAGTTGCATCTATGGTTAGATTCAGCGAGGTAGGAACACATTTCTTCTAAAAGCTGCGTTTGGACATTCCAGAGTGGATGGGAGAACAGGCTGTAAAGAGAAATACCTTGCTCTAAAACCAAAACGGAGCTATCTAGCAGAATGGTTGTCAATGTGTGTATTCAACTTCCAGAGTTAAACTGATGTGTGTTTGCAGCAGTTCAGAAACCCTTTCCTGGGAGAATGTAGACACAGTCATTTCCAGCCCTAGAGACGCATATAAGAGTTTGCAGTAAGAATGCGTTTAAAACACAGAAGACCCGCTTCTTACGAACTCATCTGCTGTGTGTTGGTTCCTTTTAGGAAGTTGCATCTATGGTTAGATTCAGCGAGGTAGGAACACGTTTCTTCTAAAAGCTGCGTTTGGACATTCCAGAGTGGATGGGAGAACAGGCTGTAAAGAGAAATACCTTGCTCTAAAACCAAAACGGAGCTATCTAGCAGAATGGTTGTCAATGTGTGTATTCAACTTCCAGAGTTTAACTGATGTGTGTTTGCAGCAGTTCAGAAACCCTTTCCTGGGAGAATGTAGAAACAGTCATTTCCAGCCCGAGAGACGCATATAAGAGTTTGCAGTAAGAATGCGTTTAAAACACAGAAGACCCGCTTCCTGCGAACTCATCTGCTGTGTGTTGGTTCCTTTTAGGAAGTTGCATCTATGGTTAGATTCAGCGAGGTAGGAACACGTTTCTTCTAAAAGCTGTGTTTGGACATTCCAGAGTGGATGGGAGAACAGGCTGTAAAGAGAAATACCTTGCTCTAAAACCAAAACGGAGCTATCTAGCAGAATGGTTGTCAATGTGTGTATTCAACTTCCAGAGTTAAAGTGATGTGTGTTTGCAGCAGTTCAGAAACCCTTTCCTGGGAGAATGTAGAAACAGTCATTTCCAGCCCTAGAGACACATATAAGAGTTTGCAGTAAGAATGCGTTTAAAACACAGAAGACCCGCTTCTTACGAACTCATCTGCTGTGTGTTGGTTCCTTTTAGGAAGTTGCATCTATGGTTAGATTCAGCGAGGTAGAAACACGTTTCTTCTAAAAGCTGCGTTTGGACCTTCCATAGTGGATGGGAGAACAGGCTGTAAAGAGAAATACCTTGCTCTAAAACCAAAACGGAGCTATCTAGCAGAAAGGTTGTCAATGTGTGTATTCAACTTCCAGAGTTTAACTGATGTGTGTTTGCAGCAGTTCAGAAACCCTTTCCTGGGAGAATGTAGAAACAGTCATTTCCAGCCCTAGAGACGCATATAAGGGTTAGCAGTAAGAATGCGTTTAAAACAGAGAAGACCCGCTTCTTACGAACTCATCTGCTGTGTGTTGATTCCTTTTAGGAAATTGCATCTATGTTTAGATTCAGCGAGGTAGGAACACGTTTCTTCTAAAAGCTGCGTTTGGACATTCCAGAGTGGAAGGGAGAACAGGCTGTAAAGAGAAATACCTTGCTCTAAAACCAAAACGGAGCTATCTAGCAGAATGGTTGTCAATGTGTGTATTCAACTTCCAGAGTTAAACTGATGTGTGTTTGCAGCAGTTCAGAAACCCTTTCCTGGGAGAATGTAGAAACAGTCATTTCCAGCCCTAGAGACGCATATAAGAGTTTGCAGTAAGAATGCATTTAAAACACAGAAGTCCCGCTTCTTACGAACTCATCTGCTGTGTGTTGGTTCCTTTTAGGAAGTTGCATCTATGGTTAGATTCAGCGAGGTAGGAATACGTTTCTTCTAAAAGCTGCGTTTGGACATTCCAGAGTGGATGGGAGAACAGGCTGTAACGAGAAAGACATTGCTCTAAAACCAAAACGGAGCTATCTAGCAGAATGATTGTCAATGTGTGTATTCAACTTCCAGAGTTAAACTGATGTGTGTTTGCAGCAGTTCAGAAACCCTTTCCTGGGAGAATGTAGAAACAGTCATTTCCAGCCCTAGAGACGCATATAAGAGTTTGCAGTAAGAATGCGTTTAAAACACAGAAGACCCGCTTCTTACGAACTCATCTGCTGTGTGTTGGTTCCTTTTAGGAAGTTGCATCTATGGTTAGATTCAGCGAGGTAGGAACACGTTTCTTCTAAAAGCTGCGTTTGGACATTCCAGAGTGGATGGGAGAACAGGCTGTAAAGAGAAATACCTTGCTCTAAAACCAAAACGGAGCTATCTAGCAGAATGGTTGTCAATGTGTGTATTCAACTTCCAGAGTTAAACTGATGTGTGTTTGCAGCAGTTCAGAAACCCTTTCCTGGGAGAATGTAGAAACAGTCATTTCCAGCCCTAGAGACGCATATAAGAGTTTGCAGTAAGAATGCGTTTAAAACATAGAAGACCCGCTTCTTACGAACTCATCTGCTGTGTGTTGGTTCCTTTTAGGAAGTTGCACGTATGGTTAGATTAAGCGAGGTAGGAACACGTTTCTTCTAAAAGCTGCGTTTGGACATTCCAGAGTGGATGGGAGAACAGGCTGTAAAGAGAAATACCTTGCTCTAAAACCAAAACGGAGCTATCTAGCAGAATGGTTGTCAATGTGTGTATTCAACTTCCAGAGTTAAACTGATGTGTGTTTGCAGCAGTTCAGAAACCCTTTCCTGGGAGAATGTAGAAACAGTCATTTCCAGCCCTAGAGACGCATATAAGACTTTGCAGTAAGAATGCGTTTAAAACACAGAAGACCCGCTTCTTACGAACTCATCTGCTGTGTGTTGGTTCCTTTTAGGAAGTTGCGTCTATGGTTAGATTCAGCGAGGTAGGAACACGTTTCTTATAAAAGCTGCGTTTGGACATTCCAGAGTGGATGGGTGAACAGGCTGTAAAGAGAAATACCTTGCTCTAAAACCAAAACGGAGCTATCTAGCAGAATGGTTGTCAATGTGTGCATTCAACTTCCAGAGTTAAACTGATGTGTGTTTGCAGCAGTTCAGATACCCTTTCCTGGGAGAATGTAGAAACAGTCATTTCCAGCCCTAGAGACGCATATAAGGGTTAGCAGTAAGAATGCGTTTAAAACAGAGAAGACCCGCTTCTTACGAACTCATCTGCTGTGTGTTGATTCCTTTTAGGAAATTGCATCTATGTTTAGATTCAGCGAGGTAGGAACACGTTTCTTCTAAAAGCTGCGTTTGGACATTCCAGAGTGGAAGGGAGAACAGGCTGTAAAGAGAAATACCTTCCTCTAAAACCAAAACGGAGCTATCTAGCAGAATGGTTGTCAATATGTGTATTCAACTTCCAGAGTTTAAATGATGTGTGTTTGCAGCAGTTCAGAAACCCTTTCCTGGGAGAATGTAGAAACAGTCATTTCCAGCCCTAGAGACGCATATAAGAGTTGGCAGTAAGAATGCGTTTAAAACACAGAAGACCCGCTTCTTACGAACTCATCTGCTGTGTGTTGGTTCCTTTTAGGAAATTGCATGTATGGTTAGATTCAGCGAGGTAGAAACACGTTTCTTCTAAAAGCTGCGTTTGGACATTCCAGAGTGGATGGGAGAACAGGCTGTAAAGAGAAATACCTTGCTCTAAAACCAAAACGGAGCTATCTAGCAGAATGGATGTCAATGTGTGTATTCAACTTCCAGAGTTAAACTGATGTGTGTTTGCAGCAGTTCAGAAACCCTTTCCTGGGAGAATGTAGAAACAGTCATTTCCAGCCCTAGAGACGCATATAAGGGTTAGCAGTAAGAATGCGTTTAAAACAGAGAAGACCCGCTTCTTACGAACTCATCTGCTGTGTGTTGATTCCTTTTAGGAAATTGCATCTATGTTTAGATTCAGCGAGGTAGGAACACGTTTCTTCTAAAAGCTGCGTTTGGACATTCCAGAGTGGAAGGGAGAACAGGCTGTAAAGAGAAATACCTTCCTCTAAAACCAAAACGGAGCTATCTAGCAGAATGGTTGTCAATATGTGTATTCAACTTCCAGAGTTTAAATGATGTGTGTTTGCAGCAGTTCAGAAACCCTTTCCTGGGAGAATGTAGAAACAGTCATTTCCAGCCCTTGAGACGCATATAAGAGTTTGCAGTAAGAATGCGTTTAAAACACAGAAGACCCGCTTCTTACGAACTCATCTGCTGTGTGTTGGTTCCTTTTAGGAAGTTGCATCTATGGTTAGATTCAGCGAGGTAGGAACACGTTTCTTCTAAAAGCTGCGTTTGGACATTCCAGAGTGGATGGGAGAACAGGCTGTAAAGAGAAATACCTTGCTCTAAAACCAAAACGGAGCTATCTAGCAGAATGGTTGTCAATGTGTGTATTCAACTTCCAGAGTTAAACTGATGTGTGTTTGCAGCAGTTCAGAAACCCTTTCCTGGGAGAATGTAGAAACAGTCATTTCCAGCCCTAGAGACGCATATAAGGGTTAGCAGTAAGAATGCGTTTAAAACAGAGAAGACCCGCTTCTTACGAACTCATCTGCTGTGTGTTGATTCCTTTTAGGAAGTTGCATCTATGTTTAGATTCAGCGAGGTAGGAACACGTTTCTTCTAAAAGCTGCGTTTGGACATTCCAGAGTGGAAGGGAGAACAGGCTGTAAAGAGAAATACCTTCCTCTAAAACCAAAACGGAGCTATCTAGCAGAATGGTTGTCAATATGTGTATTCAACTTCCAGAGTTTAAATGATGTGTGTTTGCAGCAGTTCAGAAACCCTTTCCTGGGAGAATGTAGAAACAGTCATTTCCAGCCCTTGAGACGCATATAAGAGTTGGCAGTAAGAATGCGTTTAAAACACAGAAGACCCGCTTCTTACGAACTCATCTGCTGTGTGTTGGTTCCTTTTAGGAAGTTGCATCTATGGTTAGATTCAGCGAGGTAGGAACACGTTTCTTCTAAAAGCTGCGTTTGGACATTCCAGAGTGGATGGGAGAAGAGGCTGTAAAGAGAAATACCTTGCTCTAAAACCAAAACGGAGCTATCTAGCAGAATGGTTGTCAATGTGTGTATTCAACTTCCAGAGTTAAACTGATGTGTGTTTGCAGCAGTTCAGAAACCCTTTCCTGGGAGAATGTAGAAACAGTCATTTCCAGCCCTAGAGACGCATATAAGAGTTTGCAGTAAGAATGCATTTAAAACACAGAAGTCCCGCTTCTTACGAACTCATCTGCTGTGTGTTGGTTCCTTTTAGGAAGTTGCATCTATGGTTAGATTCAGCGAGGTAGGAACACGTTTCTTCTAAAAGCTGCGTTTGGACATTCCAGAGTGGATGGGAGAACAGTCTGTAAAGAGAAATACCTTGCTCTAAAACCAAAACGGAGCTATCTAGCAGAATGATTGTCAATGTGTGTATTCAACTTCCAGAGTTAAACTGATGTGTGTTTGCAGCAGTTCAGAAACCCTTTCCTGGGAGAATGTAGAAACAGTCATTTCCAGCCCTAGAGACGCATATAAGAGTTTGCAGTAAGAATGCGTTTAAAACACAGAAGACCCGCTTCTTACGAACTCATCTGCTGTGTGTTGGTTCCTTTTAGGAAGTTGCATCTATGGTTAGATTCAGCGAGGTAGGAACACGTTTCTTCTAAAAGCTGCGTTTGGACATTCCAGAGTGGATGGGAGAACAGGCTGTAAAGAGAAATACCTTGCTCTAAAACCAAAACGGAGCTATCTAGCAGAATGGTTGTCAATGTGTGTATTCAACTTCCAGAGTTAAACTGATGTGTGTTTGCAGCAGTTCAGAAACCGTTTCCTGGGAGAATGTAGAAACAGTCATTTCCAGTCCTAGAGACGCATATAAGAGTTTGCAGTAAGAATGCGTTTAAAATACAGAAGACTCGCTTCTTACGAACTCATCTGCTGTGTGTTGGTTCCTTTTAGGAAGTTGCATGTATGGCTGCATTCAGCGAGGTAGAAACACGTTTCTTCTAAAAGCTGCGTTTGGACATTCCAGAGTGGATGGGAGAACAGGCTGTAAAGAGAAATACCTTGCTCTAAAACCAAAACGGAGCTATCTAGCAGAATGGTTGTCAATGTGTGTATTCAACTTCCAGAGTTAAACTGATGTGTGTTTGCAGCAGTTCAGAAACCCTTTCCTGGGAGAATGTAGAAACAGTCATTTCCAGCCCTAGAGACGCATATAAGAGTTAGCAGTAAGAATGCGTTTAAAACACAGAAGACCCGCTTCTTACGAACTCATCTGCTGTGTGCTGATTCCTTTTAGGAAGTTGCATCTATGTTTAGATTCAGCGAGGTAGGAACACGTTTCTTCTAAAAGCTGCGTTTGGACATTCCAGAGTGGATGGGAGAACAGGCTGTAAAGAGAAGTACCTTGCTCTAAAACCAAAACGGAGCTATCTAGCAGAATGGTTGTCAATGTGTGTATTCAACTTCCAGAGTTTAACTGATGTGTGTTTGCAGCAGTTCAGAAACCCTTTCCTGGGAGAATGTAGAAACAGTCATTTCCAGCCCTAGAGACGCATATAAGAGTTTGCAGTAAGAATGCGTTTAAAACACAGAAGACCCGCTTCTTACGAACTCATCTGCTGTGTGTTGGTTCCTTTTAGGAAGTTGCATCTATGGTTAGATTCAGCGAGGTAGGAACACGTTTCTTCTAAAAGCTGCGTTTGGACATTCCAGAGTGGATGGGAGAACAGGCTGTAAAGAGAAATACCTTGCTCTAAAACCAAAACGGAGCTATCTAGCAGAATGGTTGTCAATGTGTGTATTCAACTTCCAGAGTTAAACTGATGTGTGTTTGCAGCAGTTCAGAAACCGTTTCCTGGGAGAATGTAGAAACAGTCATTTCCAGTCCTAGAGACGCATATAAGAGTTTGCAGTAAGAATGCGTTTAAAATACAGAAGACCCGCTTCTTACGAACTCATCTGCTGTGTGTTGGTTCCTTTTAGGAAGTTGCATGTATGGCTGCATTCAGCGAGGTAGAAACACGTTTCTTCTAAAAGCTGCGTTTGGACATTCCAGAGTGGATGGGAGAACAGGCTGTAAAGAGAAATACCTTGCTCTAAAACCAAAACGGAGCTATCTAGCAGAATGGTTGTCAATGTGTGTATTCAACTTCCAGAGTTAAACTGATGTGTGTTTGCAGCAGTTCAGAAACCCTTTCCTGGGAGAATGTAGAAACAGTCATTTCCAGCCCTAGAGACGCATATAAGAGTTAGCAGTAAGAATGCGTTTAAAACACAGAAGACCCGCTTCTTACGAACTCATCTGCTGTGTGCTGATTCCTTTTAGGAAGTTGCATCTATGTTTAGATTCAGCGAGGTAGGAACACGTTTCTTCTAAAAGCTGCCTTTGGACATTCCAGAGTGGATGGGAGAACAGGCTGTAAAGAGAAGTACCTTGCTCTAAAACCAAAACGGAGCTATCTAGCAGAATGGTTGTCAATGTGTGTATTCAACTTCCAGAGTTTAACTGATGTGTGTTTGCAGCAGTTCAGAAACCCTTTCCTGGGATAATGTAGAAACAGTCATTTCCAGCCCTAGAGACGCATATAAGAGTTTGCAGTAAGAATGCGTTTAAAACACAGAAGACCCGCTTCTTACGAACTCATCTGCTGTGTGTTGGTTCCTTTTAGGAAGTTGCATCTATGGTTAGATTCAGCGAGGTAGGAACACGTTTCTTCTAAAAGCTGCGTTTGGACATTCCAGAGTGGATGGGAGAACAGGCTGTAAAGAGAAATACCTTGCTCTAAAACCAAAACGGAGTTATCTAGCAGAATGGTTGTCAATGTGTGTATTCAACTTCCAGAGTTAAACTGATGTGTGTTTGCAGCAGTTCAGAAACCCTTTCCTGGGAGAATGTAGAAACAGTCATTTCCAGCCCTAGAGACGCATATAAGGGTTTGCAGTAAGAATGCGTTTAAAACACAGAAGACCCGCTTCTTACGAACTCATCTGCTGTGTGTTGGTTCCTTTTAGGAAGTTGCATCTATGGTTAGATTCAGCGAGGTAGGAACACGTTTCTTCTAAAAGCTGCGTTTGGACATTACAGAGTGGATGGGAGAACAGGCTGTAAAGAGAAATACCTTGCTCTAAAACCAAAACGGAGCTATCTAACAGAATGGTTGTCAATGTGTGTATTCAACTTCCAGAGTTAAACTGATGTGTGTTTGCAGCAGTTCAGAAACCCTTTCCTGGGAGAATGTAGAAACAGTCATTTCCAGCCCTAGAGACGCATATAAGAGTTAGCAGTAAGAATGCGTTTAAAACACAGAAGACCCGCTTCTTACGAACTCATCTGCTGTGTGTTGGTTCCTTTTAGGAAGTTGCATCTATGGTTAGATTCAGCGAGGTAGGAACACGTTTCTTCTAAAAGCTGCGTTTGGACATTCCAGAGTGGATGGGAGAAGAGGCTGTAAACAGAAATACCTTGCTCTAAAACCAAAACGGAGCTATCTAGCAGAATGGTTGTCAATGTGTGTATTCAACTTCTAGAGTTAAACTGATGTGTGTTTGCAGCAGTTCCGAAACCCTTTCCTGGGAGAATGTAGAAACAGTCATTTCCAGCCCTAGAGACGCATATAAGGGTTAGCAGTAAGAATGCGTTTAAAACAGAGAAGACCTGCTTCTTACGAACTCATCTGCTGTGTGTTGATTCCTTTTAGGAAGTTGCATCTATGGTTAGATTCAGCGAGGTAGGAACACGTTTCTTCTAAAAGCTGCGTTTGGACATTCCAGAGTGGATGGGAGAACAGGCTGTAAAGAGAAATACCTTGCTCTAAAACCAAAACGGAGCTATCTAGCAGAATGGTTGTCAATGTGTGTATTCAACTTCCAGAGTTAAACGGATGTGTGTTTGCAGCAGTTCAGAAACCCTTTCCTGGGAGAATGTAGAAACAGTCATTTCCAGCCCTAGAGACGCATATAAGAGTTTGCAGTAAGAATGCATTTAAAACACAGAAGTCCCGCTTCTTACGAACTCATCTGCTGTGTGTTGGTTCCTTTTAGGAAGTTGCATCTATGGTTAGATTCAGCGAGGTAGAAACACGTTTCTTCTAAAAGCTGCGTTTGGACATTCCAGAGTGGATGGGAGAACAGGCTGTAAAGAGAAATACCTTGCTCTAAAACCAAAACGGAGCTATCTAGCAGAATGATTGTCAATATGTGTATTCAACTTCCAGAGTTAAACTGATGTGTGTTTGCAGCAGTTCAGAAACCCTTTCTTGGGAGAATGTAGAAACAGTCATTTCCAGCCCTAGAGACGCATATAAGGGTTTGCAGTAAGAATGCGTTTAAAACACAGAAGACCCGCTTCTTACGAACTCATCTGCTGTGTGTTGGTTCCTTTTAGGAAGTTGCATCTATGGTTAGATTCAGCGAGGTAGGAACACGTTTCTTCTAAAAGCTGCGTTTGGACATTCCAGAGTGGATGGGAGAACAGGCTGTAAAGAGAAATACCTTGCTCTAAAACCAAAACGGAGCTATCTAGCAGAATGGTTGTCAATGTGTGTATTCAACTTCCAGAGTTAAACTGATGTGTGTTTGCAGCAGTTCAGAAACCCTTTCCTGGGAGAATGCAGAAACAGTCATTTCCAGCCCTAGAGACGCATATAAGAGTTAGCAGTAAGAATGCGTTTAAAACACAGAAGACCCGCTTCTTACGAACTCATGGGCTGTGTGTTGATTCTTTTTAGGAAGTTGCATCTATGTTTAGATTCATCGAGGTAGGAACACGTTTCTTCTAAAAGCTGCGTTTGGACATTCCAGAGTGGAAGGGAGAACAGGCTGTAAAGACAAATACCTTGCTCTAAAACCAAAACGGAGCTATCTAGCAGAATGGTTGTCAATGTGTGTATTCAACTCCCAGAGTTAAACTGATGTGTGTTTGCAGCAGTTCAGAAACCCTTTCCTGGGAGAATGTAGAAACAGTCATTTCCAGCCCTAGAGACGCATATAAGAGTTTGCAGTAAGAATGCGTTTAAAACACAGAAGACCCGCTTCTTACGAACTCATCTGCTGTGTGTTGGTTCCTTTTAGGAAGTTGCATCTATGGTTAGATTCAGCGAGGTAGGAACACGTTTCTTCTAAAAGCTGCGTTTGGACATTCTAGAGTGGATGGGAGAACAGGCTGTAAAGAGAAATACCTTGCTCTAAAACCAAAACGGAGCTATCTAGCAGAATGGTTGTCAATGTGTGTATTCAACTTCCAGAGTTAAACTGATGTGTGTTTGCAGCAGTTCAGAAACCCTTTCCTGGGAGAATGTAGAAACAGTCATTTCCAGCCCTAGAGACGCATATAAGAGTTTGCAGTAAGAATGCGTTTAAAACACAGAAGACCCGCTTCTTACGAACTCATCTGCTGTGTGTTGGTTCCTTTTAGGAAGTTGCATGTATGGTTAGATTCAGCGAGGTAGAAACACGTTTCTTCTAAAAGCTGCGTTTGGACATTCCAGAGTGGATGGGAGAACAGGCTGTAAAGAGAAATACCTTGCTCTAAAACCAAAACGGAGCTATCTAGCAGAATGGTTGTCAATGTGTGTATTCAACTTCCAGAGTTAAACTGATGTGTGTTTGCAGCAGTTCAGAAACCCTTTCCTGGGAGAATGTAGAAACAGTCATTTCCAGCCCTAGAGACGCATATAAGAGTTTGCAGTAAGAATGCGTTTAAAACACAGAAGACCCGCTTCTTACGAACTCATCTGCTGTGTGTTGATTCCTTTTAGGAAGTTGCATCTATGGTTAGATTCAGCGAGGTAGGAACACGTTTCTTCTAAAAGCTGCGTTTGGACATTCCAGAGTGGATGGGAGAACAGGCTGTAAAGAGAAATACCTTGCTCTAAAACCAAAACGGAGCTATCTAGCAGAATGGTTGTCAATGTGTGTATTCAACTTCCAGAGTTAAACTGATGTGTGTTTGCAGCAGTTCAGAAACCCTTTCCTGGGAGAATGTAGAAACAGTCATTTCCAGCCCTAGAGACGCATATAAGGGTTAGCAGTAAGAATGCGTTTAAAACAAAGAAGACCCGCTTCTTACGAACTCATCTGCTGTGTGTTGATTCCTTTTAGGAAGTTGCATCTATGTTTAGATTCAGCGAGGTAGGAACACGTTTCTTCTAAAAGCTGCGTTTGGACATTCCAGAGTGGATGGGAGAACAGGCTGTAAAGAGAAATACCTTGCTCTAAAACCAAAACGGAGCTATCTAGCAGAATGGTTGTCAATGTGTGTATTCAACTTCCAGAGTTAAACTGATGTGTGTTTGCAGCAGTTCAGAAACCGTTTCCTGGGAGAATGTAGAAACAGTCATTTCCAGCCCTAGAGACGCATATAAGAGTTTGCAGTAAGAATGCGTTTAAAATACAGAAGACCCGCTTCTTACAAACTCATCTGCTGTGTGTTGGTTCCTTTTAGGAAGTTGCATGTATGGTTGCATTCAGCGAGGTAGAAACACGTTTCTTCTAAAAGCTGCGTTTGGACATTCCATAGTGGATGGGAGAACAGGCTGTAAAGAGAAATACCTTGCTCTAAAACCAAAACGGAACTATCTAGCAGAATGGTTGTCAATGTGTGTATTCAACTTCCAGAGTTAAACTGATGTGTGTTTGCAGCAGATCAGAAACCCTTTCCTGGGAGAATGTAGAAACAGTCATTTCCAGCCCTAGAGACGCATATAAGAGTTAGCAGTAAGAATGCGTTTAAAACACAGAAGACCCGCTTCTTACGAACTCATCTGCTGTGTGCTGATTCCTTTTAGGAAGTTGCATCTATGTTTAGGTTCAGCGAGGTAGGAACACGTTTCTTCTAAAAGCTGCGTTTGGACATTCCAGAGTGGATGGGAGAACAGGCTGTAAAGAGAAGTACCTTGCTCTAAAACCAAAACGGAGCTATCTAGCAGAATGGTTGTCAATGTGTGTATTCAACTTCCAGAGTTTAACTGATGTGTGTTTGCAGCAGTTCAGAAACCCTTTCCTGGGAGAATGTAGAAACAGTCATTTCCAGCCCTAGAGAGGCATATAAGAGTTTTCAGTAAGAATGCGTTTAAAACACAGAAGACCCGCTTCTTACGAACTCATCTGCTGTGTGTTGGTTCCTTTTAGGAAGTTGCATCTATGGTTACATTCAGCGAGGTAGGAACACGTTTCTTCTAAAAGCTGCGTTTGGACATTCCAGAGTGGATGGGAGAACAGGCTGTAAAGAGAAATACCTTGCTCTAAAACCAAAACGGAGCTATCTAGCAGAATGGTTGTCAATGTGTGTATTCAACTTCCAGAGTTAAACTGATGTGTGTTTGCAGCAGTTCAGAAACCCTTTCCTGGGAGAATGTAGAAACAGTCATTTCCAGCCCTAGAGACGCATATAAGAGTTAGCAGTAAGAATGCGTTTAAAACACAGAAGACCCGCTTCTTACGAACTCATCTGCTGTGTGTTGGTTCCTTTTAGGAAGTTGCATCTATGGTTAGATTCAGCGAGGTAGGAACACGTTTCTTCTAAAAGCTGCGTTTGGACATTCCAGAGTGGATGGGAGAAGAGGCTGTAAAGAGAAATACCTTGCTCTGAAACCAAAACGGAGCTATCTAGCAGAATGGTTGTCAATGTGTGTATTCAACTTCCAGAGTTAAACTGATGTGTGTTTGCAGCAATTCAGAAACCCTTTCCTGGGAGAATGTAGAAACAGTCATTTCCAGCCCTAGAGACGCATATAAGTGTTAGCAGTAAGAATGCGTTTAAAACAGAGAAGACCCGCTTCTTACGAACTCATCTGCTGTGTGTTGATTCCTTTTAGGAAGTTGCATCTATGTTTAGATTCAGCGAGGTAGGAACACGTTTCTTCTAAAAGCTGCGTTTGGACATTCCAGAGTGGAAGGGAGAACAGGCTGTAAAGAGAAATACCTTCCTCTAAAACCAAAACGGAGCTATCTAGCAGAATGGTTGTCAATGTGTGTATTCAACTTCCAGAGTTTAAATGATGTGTGTTTGCAGCAGTTCAGAAACCCTTTCCTGGGAGAATGTAGAAACAGTCATTTCCAGCCCTAGAGACGCATATAAGAGTTTGCAGTAAGAATGCGTTTAAAACACAGAAGACCCGCTTCTTACGAACTCATCTGCTGTGTGTTGGTTCCTTTTAGGAAGTTGCATCTATGGTTAGATTCAGCGAGGTAGGAACACGTTTCTTCTAAAAGCTGCGTTTGGACATTCCAGAGTGGATGGGAGAACAGGCTGTAAAGAGAAATACCTTGCTCTAAAACCAAAACGGAGCTATCTAGCAGAATGGTTGTCAATGTGTGTATTCAACTTCCAGAGGTAAACTGATGTGTGTTTGCAGCAGTTCAGAAACCCTTTCCTGGGAGATTGTAGAAACAGTCATTTCCAGCCCAAGAGACGCATATAAGAGTTTGCAGTAAGATGCGTTTAAAACACAGAAGACCCGCTTCTTACGAACTCATCTGCTGTGTGTTGGTTCCTTTTAGGAAGTTGCATCTATGGTTAGATTCAGCTTGGTAGAAACACGTTTCTTCTAAAAGCTGCGTTTGGACATTCCAGAGTGGATGGGAGAACAGGCTGTAAAGAGAAATACCTTGCTCCAAAACCAAAACGGAGCTATCTAGCAGAATGGTTGTCAATGTGTGTATTCAACTTCCGGAGTTTAAATGATGTGTGTTTGCAGCAGTTCAGAAACCCTTTCCTGGGAGAATGTAGAAACAGTCATTTCCAGCCCTAGAGACGCATATAAGAGTTTGCAGTAAGAATGCGTTTAAAACACAGAAGACACGCTTCTTACGAACTCATCTGCTGTGTGTTGGTTCCTTTTAGGAATTTGCATCTATGGTTAGATTCAGCTTGGTAGAAACACGTTTCTTCTAAAAGCTGCGTTTGGACATTCCAGAGTGGATGGGAGAACAGGCTGTAAAGAGAAATACCTTGCTCTAAAACCAAAACGGAGCTATCTAGCAGAATGGTTGTCAATGTGTGTATTCAACTTCCAGAGTTAAACTGATGTGTGTTTGCAGCAGTTCAGAAACCCTTTCCTGGGAGAATGTAGAAACAGTCATTTCCAGCCCTAGAGACGCATATAAGAGTTTGCAGTAAGAATGCGTTTAAAACACAGAAGACCCGCTTCTTACGAACTCATCTGCTGTGTGTTGGTTCCTTTTAGGAAGTTGCATCTATGGTTAGATTCAGCGAGGTAGGAACACGTTTCTTCTAAAAGCTGCGTTTGGACATTCCATAGTGGATGGGAGAACAGGCTGTAAAGAGAAATACCTTGCTCTAAAACCAAAACGGAGCTATCTAGCAGAATGGTTGTCAATGTGTGTATTCAACTTCCAGAGTTAAACTGATGTGTGTTTGCAGCAGTTCAGAAACCCTTTCCTGGGAGAATGTAGAAACAGTCATTTCCAGCCCTAGAGACGCATATAAGAGTTAGCAGTAAGAATGCGTTTAAAACACAGAAGACCCGCTTCTTGCGAACTCATCTGCTGTGTGTTGGTTCCTTTTAGGAAGTTGCATCTATGGTTAGATTCAGCGAGGTAGGAACACGTTTCTTCTAAAAGCTGCGTTTGGACATTCCAGAGTGGATGGGAGAACAGGCTTTAAAGAGAAATACCTTGCTCTAAAACCAAAACGGAGCTATCTAGCAGAATGGTTGTCAATGTGTGTATTCAACTTCCAGAGTTAAACTGATGTGTGTTTGCAGCAGTTCAGAAACCCTTTCCTGGGAGAATGTAGAAACAGTCATTTCCAGCCCTAGAGACGCATATAAGAGTTAGCAGTAAGAATGCGTTTAAAACACAGAAGACCCGCTTCTTACGAACTCATCTGCTGTGTGTTGATTCCTTTTAGGAAGTTGCATCTATGTTTAGATTCAGCGAGGTAGGAACACGTTTCTTCTAAAAGCTGCGTTTGGACATTCCAGAGTGGAAGGGAGAACAGGCTGTAAAGAGAAATACCTTGCTCTAAAACCAAAACGGAGCTATCTAGCAGAATGGTTGTCAATGTGTGTATTCAACTTCCAGAGGTAAACTGATGTGTGTTTGCAGCAGTTCAGAAACCCTTTCCTGGGAGATTGTAGAAACAGTCATTTCCAGCCCAAGAGACGCATATAAGAGTTTGCAGTAAGATGCGTTTAAAACACAGAAGACCCGCTTCTTACGAACTCATCTGCTGTGTGTTGGTTCCTTTTAGGAAGTTGCAACTATGGTTAGATTCAGCTTGGTAGAAACACGTTTCTTCTAAAAGCTGCGTTTGGACATTCCATAGTGGATGGGAGAACAGGCTGTAAAGAGAAATACCTTGCTCTAAAACCAAAACGGAACTATCTAGCAGAATGGTTGTCAATGTGTGTATTCAACTTCCAGAGTTAAACTCATGTGTGTTTGCAGCAGTTCAGAAACCCTTTCCTGGGAGAATGTAGAAACAGTCATTTCCAGCCCTAGAGACGCATATAAGAGTTAGCAGTAAGAATGCGTTTAAAACACAGAAGACCCGCTTCTTACGAACTCATCTGCTGTGTGCTGATTCCTTTTAGGAAGTTGCATCTATGTTTAGATTCAGCGAGGTAGGAACACGTTTCTTCTAAAAGCTGCGTTTGGACATTCCAGAGTGGATGGGAGAACAGGCTGTAAAGAGAAGTACCTTGCTCTAAAACCAAAACGGAGCTATCTAGCAGAATGGTTGTCAATGTGTGTATTCAACTTCCAGAGTTTAACTGATGTGTGTTTGCAGCAGTTCAGAAACCCTTTCCTGGGAGAATGTAGAAACAGTCATTTCCAGCCCTAGAGAGGCATATAAGAGTTTTCAGTAAGAATGCGTTTAAAACACAGAAGACCCGCTTCTTACGAACTCATCTGCTGTGTGTTGGTTCCTTTTAGGAAGTTGCATCTATGGTTACATTCAGCGAGGTAGGAACACGTTTCTTCTAAAAGCTGCGTTTGGACATTCCAGAGTGGATGGGAGAACAGGCTGTAAAGAGAAATACCTTGCTCTAAAACCAAAACGGAGCTATCTAGCAGAATGGTTGTCAATGTGTGTATTCAACTTCCAGAGTTAAACTGATGTGTGTTTGCAGCAGTTCAGAAACCCTTTCCTGGGAGAATGTAGAAACAGTCATTTCCAGCCCTAGAGACGCATATAAGAGTTTGCAGTAAAAATGCGTTTAAAACACAGAAGACCCGCTTCTTACGAACTCATCTGCTGTGTGTTGGTTCCTTTTAGGAAGTTGCATCTATGGTTAGATTCAGCGAGGTAGGAACACGTTTCTTCTAAAAGCTGCGTTTGGACATTCCAGAGTGGATGGGAGAAGAGGCTGTAAAGAGAAATACCTTGCTCTAAAACCAAAACGGAGCTATCTAGCAGAATGGTTGTCAATGTGTGTATTCAACTTCCAGAGTTAAACTGATGTGTGTTTGCAGCAATTCAGAAACCCTTTCCTGGGAGAATGTAGAAACAGTCATTTCCAGCCCTAGAGACGCATATAAGGGTTAGCAGTAAGAATGCGTTTAAAACAGAGAAGACCCGCTTCTTACGAACTCATCTGCTGTGTGTTGATTCCTTTTAGGAAGTTGCATCTATGGTTAGATTCAGCGAGGTAGGAACACGTTTCTTCTAGAACCTGCTTTTGGACATTCCAGAGTGGATGGGAGAACAGTCTGTAAAGAGAAATACCTTGCTCTAAAACCAAAACGGAGCTATCTAGCAGAATGGTTGTCAATGTGTGTATTCAATTTCCAGAGTTAAACTAATGTGTGTTTGCAGCAGTTCAGAAACCCTTTCTTGGGAGAATGTAGAAACAGTCATTTCCAGCCCTAGAGACGCATATAAGAGTTTGCAGTAAGAATGCGTTTAAAACACAGAAGACCCGCTTCTTACGAACTCATCTGCTGTGTGTTGGTTCCTTTTAGGAAGTTGCATCTATGGTTAGATTCAGCGAGGTAGGAACACGTTTCTTCTAAAAGCTGCGTTTGGACATTCCAGAGTGGATGGGAGAACAGGCTGTAAAGAGAAATACCTTGCTCTAAAACCAAAACGGAGCTATCTAGCAGAATGGTTGTCAATGTGTGTATTCAACTTCCAGAGTTAAACTGATGTGTGTTTGCAGCAGTTCAGAAACCCTTTCCTGGGAGAATGTAGAAACAGTCATTTCCAGCCCTAGAGACGCATATAAGTGTTAGCAGTAAGAATGCGTTTAAAACACAGAAGACCCGCTTCTTACGAACTCATCTGCTGTGTGTTGATTCCTTTTAGGAAGTTGCATCTATGTTTAGATTCAGCGAGGTAGGAAAACGTTTCTTCTAAAAGCTGCGTTTGGACATTCCAGAGTGGAAGGGAGAACAGGCTGTAAAGAGAAATACCTTCCTCTAAAACCAAAACGGAGCTATCTAGCAGAATGGTTGTCAATGTGTGTATTCAACTTCCAGAGTTTAAATGATGTGTGTTTGCAGCAGTTCAGAAACCCTTTCCTGGGAGAATGTAGAAACAGTCATTTCCAGCCCTAGAGACGCATATAAGAGTTTGCAGTAAGAATGCGTTTAAAACACAGAAGACCCGCTTCTTACGAACTCATCTGCTGTGTGTTGGTTCCTTTTAGGAAGTTGCATCTATGGTTAGATTCAGCTTGGTAGAAACACGTTTCTTCTAAAAGCTGCGTTTGGACATTCCAGAGTGGATGGGAGAACAGGCTGTAAAGAGAAATACCTTGCTCTAAAACCAAAACGGAGCTATCTAGCAGAATGGTTGTCAATGTGTGTATTCAACTTCCGGAGTTTAAATGATGTGTGTTTGCAGCAGTTCAGAAACCCTTTCCTGGGAGAATGTAGAAACAGTCATTTCCAGCCCTAGAGACGCATATAAGAGTTTGCAGTAAGAATGCGTTTAAAACACAGAAGACACGCTTCTTACGAACTCATCTGCTGTGTGTTGGTTCCTTTTAGGAATTTGCATCTATGGTTAGATTCAGCTTGGTAGAAACACGTTTCTTCTAAAAGCTGCGTTTGGACATTCCAGAGTGGATGGGAGAACAGGCTGTAAAGAGAAATACCTTGCTCTAAAACCAAAACGGAGCTATCTAGCAGAATGGTTGTCAATGTGTGTATTCAACTTCCAGTGTTTAAATGATGTGTTTTTGCAGCAGTTCAGAAACCCTTTCTTGGGAGAATGTAGAAACAGTCATTTCCAGCCCTAGAGACGCATATAAGAGTTTGCAGTAAGAATGCGTTTAAAACACAGAAGACCCGCTTCTTACGAACTCATCTGCTGTGTGTTGGTTCCTTTTAGGAAGTTGCATCTATGGTTAGATTCAGCGAGGTAGGAACACGTTTCTTCTAAAAGCTGCGTTTGGACATTCCAGAGTGGATGGGAGAACAGGCTGTAAAGAGAAATACCTTGCTCTAAAACCAAAACGGAGCTATCTAGCAGAATGGTTGTCAATGTGTGTATTCAACTTCCAGAGTTAAACTGATGTGTGTTTGCAGCAGTTCAGAAACCCTTTCCTGGGAGAATGTAGAAACAGTCATTTCCAGCCCTAGAGACGCATATAAGAGTTAGCAGTAAGAATGCGTTTAAAACACAGAAGACCCGCTTCTTGCGAACTCATCTGCTGTGTGTTGGTTCCTTTTAGGAAGTTGCATCTATGGTTAGATTCAGCGAGGTAGGAACACGTTTCTTCTAAAAGCTGCGTTTGGACATTCCAGAGTGGATGGGAGAACAGGCTTTAAAGAGAAATACCTTGCTCTAAAACCAAAACGGAGCTATCTAGCAGAATGGTTGTCAATGTGTGTATTCAACTTCCAGAGTTAAACTGATGTGTGTTTGCAGCAGTTCAGAAACCCTTTCCTGGGAGAATGTAGAAACAGTCATTTCCAGCCCTAGAGACGCATATAAGAGTTAGCAGTAAGAATGCGTTTAAAACACAGAAGACCCGCTTCTTACGAACTCATCTGCTGTGTGTTGATTCCTTTTAGGAAGTTGCATCTATGTTTAGATTCAGCGAGGTAGGAACACGTTTCTTCTAAAAGCTGCGTTTGGACATTCCAGAGTGGAAGGGAGAACAGGCTGTAAAGAGAAATACCTTGCTCTAAAACCAAAACGGAGCTATCTAGCAGAATGGTTGTCAATGTGTGTATTCAACTTCCAGAGGTAAACTGATGTGTGTTTGCAGCAGTTCAGAAACCCTTTCCTGGGAGATTGTAGAAACAGTCATTTCCAGCCCAAGAGACGCATATAAGAGTTTGCAGTAAGATGCGTTTAAAACACAGAAGACCCGCTTCTTACGAACTCATCTGCTGTGTGTTGGTTCCTTTTAGGAAGTTGCAACTATGGTTAGATTCAGCTTGGTAGAAACACGTTTCTTCTAAAAGCTGCGTTTGGACATTCCATAGTGGATGGGAGAACAGGCTGTAAAGAGAAATACCTTGCTCTAAAACCAAAACGGAACTATCTAGCAGAATGGTTGTCAATGTGTGTATTCAACTTCCAGAGTTAAACTGATGTGTGTTTGCAGCAGTTCAGAAACCCTTTCCTGGGAGAATGTAGAAACAGTCATTTCCAGCCCTAGAGACGCATATAAGAGTTAGCAGTAAGAATGCGTTTAAAACACAGAAGACCCGCTTCTTACGAACTCATCTGCTGTGTGCTGATTCCTTTTAGGAAGTTGCATCTATGTTTAGATTCAGCGAGGTAGGAACACGTTTCTTCTAAAAGCTGCGTTTGGACATTCCAGAGTGGATGGGAGAACAGGCTGTAAAGAGAAATACCTTGCTCTAAAACCAAAACGGAGCTATCTAGCAGAATGGTTGTCAATGTGTGTATTCAACTTCCAGAGTTTAACTGATGTGTGTTTGCAGCAGTTCAGAAACCCTTTCCTGGGAGAATGTAGAAACAGTCATTTCCAGCCCTAGAGAGGCATATAAGAGTTTTCAGTAAGAATGCGTTTAAAACACAGAAGACCCGCTTCTTACGAACTCATCTGCTGTGTGTTGGTTCCTTTTAGGAAGTTGCATCTATGGTTACATTCAGCGAGGTAGGAACACGTTTCTTCTAAAAGCTGCGTTTGGACATTCCAGAGTGGATGGGAGAACAGGCTGTAAAGAGAAATACCTTGCTCTAAAACCAAAACGGAGCTATCTAGCAGAATGGTTGTCAATGTGTGTATTCAACTTCCAGAGTTAAACTGATGTGTGTTTGCAGCAGTTCAGAAACCCTTTCCTGGGAGAATGTAGAAACAGTCATTTCCAGCCCTAGAGACGCATATAAGAGTTTGCAGTAAAAATGCGTTTAAAACACAGAAGACCCGCTTCTTACGAACTCATCTGCTGTGTGTTGGTTCCTTTTAGGAAGTTGCATCTATGGTTAGATTCAGCGAGGTAGGAACACGTTTCTTCTAAAAGCTGCGTTTGGACATTCCAGAGTGGATGGGAGAAGAGGCTGTAAAGAGAAATACCTTGCTCTAAAACCAAAACGGAGCTATCTAGCAGAATGGTTGTCAATGTGTGTATTCAACTTCCAGAGTTAAACTGATGTGTGTTTGCAGCAATTCAGAAACCCTTTCCTGGGAGAATGTAGAAACAGTCATTTCCAGCCCTAGAGACGCATATAAGGGTTAGCAGTAAGAATGCGTTTAAAACAGAGAGGACCCGCTTCTTACGAACTCATCTGCTGTGTGTTGATTCCTTTTAGGAAGTTGCATCTATGGTTAGATTCAGCGAGGTAGGAACACGTTTCTTCTAGAACCTGCTTTTGGACATTCCAGAGTGGATGGGAGAACAGTCTGTAAAGAGAAATACCTTGCTCTAAAACCAAAACGGAGCTATCTAGCAGAATGGTTGTCAATGTGTGTATTCAATTTCCAGAGTTAAACTAATGTGTGTTTGCAGCAGTTCAGAAACCCTTTCTTGGGAGAATATAGAAACAGTCATTTCCAGCCCTAGAGACGCATATAAGAGTTTGCAGTAAGAATGCGTTTAAAACACAGAAGACCCGCTTCTTACGAACTCATCTGCTGTGTGTTGGTTCCTTTTAGGAAGTTGCATCTATGGTTAGATTCAGCGAGGTAGGAACACGTTTCTTCTAAAAGCTGCGTTTGGACATTCCAGAGTGGATGGGAGAACAGGCTGTAAAGAGAAATACCTTGCTCTAAAACCAAAACGGAGCTATCTAGCAGAATGGTTGTCAATGTGTGTATTCAACTTCCAGAGTTAAACTGATGTGTGTTTGCAGCAGTTCAGAAACCGTTTCCTGGGAGAATGTAGAAACAGTCATTTCCAGCCCTAGAGACGCATATAAGAGTTTGCAGTAAGAATGCGTTTAAAATACAGAAGACCCGCTTCTTACGAACTCATCTGCTGTGTGTTGGTTCCTTTTTGGAAGTTGTATGTATGGTTGCATTCAGCGAGGTAGAAACACGTTTCTTCTAAAAGCTGCGTTTGGACATTCCAGAGTGGATGGGAGAACAGGCTGTAAAGAGAAATACCTTGCTCTAAAACCAAAACGGAGCTATCTAGCAGAATGGTTGTCAATGTGTGTATTCAACTTCCAGAGTTAAACTGATGTGTGTTTGCAGCAGTTCAGAAACCCTTTCCTGGGAGAATGTAGAAACAGTCATTTCCAGCCCTAGAGACGCATATAAGTGTTAGCAGTAAGAATGCGTTTAAAACACAGAAGACCCGCTTCATACGAACTCATCTGCTGTGTGTTGATTCCTTTTAGGAAGTTGCATCTATGTTTAGATTCAGCGAGGTAGGAAAACGTTTCTTCTAAAAGCTGCGTTTGGACATTCCAGAGTGGAAGGGAGAACAGGCTTTAAAGAGAAATACCTTCCTCTAAAACCAAAACGGAGCTATCTAGCAGAATGGTTGTCAATGTGTGTATTCAACTTCCAGAGTTAAACTGATGTGTGTTTGCAGCAGTTCAGAAACCCTTTCCTGGGAGAATGTAGAAACAGTCATTTCCAGCCCTAGAGACGCATATAAGAGTTAGCAGTAAGAATGCGTTTAAAACACAGAAGACCCGCTTCTTACGAACTCATCTGCTGTGTGTTGATTCCTTTTAGGAAGTTGCATCTATGTTTAGATTCAGCGAGGTAGGAACACGTTTCTTCTAAAAGCTGCGTTTGGACATTCCAGAGTGGAAGGGAGAACAGGCTGTAAAGAGAAATACCTTGCTCTAAAACCAAAACGGAGCTATCTAGCAGAATGGTTGTCAATGTGTGTATTCAAATTCCAGAGTTAAACTGATGTGTGTTTGCAGCAGTTCAGAAACCCTTTCCTGGGAGATTGTAGAAACAGTCATTTCCAGCCCAAGAGACGCATATAAGAGTGCAGTAAGATGCGTTTAAAACACAGAAGACCCGCTTCATACGAACTCATCTGCTGTGTGTTGGTTCCTTTTAGGAAGTTGCATCTATGGTTAGATTCAGCGAGGTAGGAACACGTTTCTTCTAAAAGCTGCGTTTGGACATTCCAGAGTGGATGGGAGAACAGGCTGTAAAGAGAAATACCTTGCTCTAAAACCAAAACGGAGCTATCTAGCAGAATGGTTGTCAATGTGTGTATTCAACTTCCAGTGTTTAAATGATGTGTTTTTGCAGCAGTTCAGAAACCCTTTCTTGGGAGAATGTAGAAACAGTCATTTCCAGCCCTAGAGACGCATATAAGAGTTTGCAGTAAGAATGCGTTTAAAACACAGAAGACCCGCTTCTTACGAACTCATCTGCTCTGTGTTGGTTCCTTTTAGGAAGTTGCATCTATGGTTAGATTCAGCGAGGTAGGAACACGTTTCTTCTAAAAGCTGCGTTTGGACATTCCAGAGTGGATGGGAGAACAGGCTGTAAAGAGAAATACCTTGCTCTAAAACCAAAACGGAGCTATCTAACAGAATGGTTGTCAATGTGTGTATTCAACTTCCAGAGTTAAACTGATGTGTGTTTGCAGCAGTTCAGAAACCCTTTCCTGGGAGAATGTAGAAACAGTCATTTCCAGCCCTAGAGACGCATATAAGAGTTTGCAGTAAGAATGCGTTTAAAACACAGAAGACCCGCTTCTTACGAACTCATCTGCTCTGTGTTGGTTCCTTCTGGGAAGATACATCTATGGTTAGATTCAGCGAGGTAGAAACACGTTTCTTCTAAAAGCTGCGTTTGGACATTTCAGAGTGGATGGGAGAACAGGCTGTAAAGAGAAATACCTTGCTCTAAAACCAAAACGGAGCTATCTAGCAGAATGGTTGTCAATGTGTGTATTCAACTTCCAGAGTTAAACTGATGTGTGTTTGCAGCAGTTCAGAAACCCTTTCCTGGGAGAATGTAGAAACAGTCATTTCCAGCCCTAGAGACGCATATAAGGGTTTGCAGTAAGAATGCGTTTAAAACACAGAAGACCCGCTTCTTACGAACTCATCTGCTGTGTTTTGGTTCCTTTTAGGAAGTTGCATCTATGGTTAGATTCAGCGAGGTAGGAACACGTTTCTTCTAAAAGCTGCGTTTGGACATTCCAGAGTGAATGGAGGACAGGCTGTAAAGAGAAATACCTTGCTCTGAAACCAAAACGGAGCTATCTAGCAGAATGGTTGTCAATGTGTGTATTCAACTTCCAGAGTTAAACTGATGTGTGTTTGCAGCAGTTCAGAAACCCTTTCCTGGGAGAATGTAGAAACAGTCATTTCCAGCCCTAGAGACGCATATAAGAGTTAGCAGTAAGAATGCGTTTAAAACACAGAAGACCCGCTTCTTACGAACTCATCTGCTGTGTGTTGGTTCCTTCTGGGAAGTTACATCTATGGTTAGATTCAGCGAGGTAGAAACACGTTTCTTCTAAAAGCTGCGTTTGGACATTTCAGAGTGGATGGGAGAACAGGCTGTAAAGAGAAATACCTTGCTCTAAAACCAAAACGGAGCTATCTAGCAGAATGGTTGTCAATGTGTGTATTCAACTTCCAGAGTTAAACTGATGTGTGTTTGCAGCAGTTCAGAAACCCTTTCCTGGGAGAATGTAGAAACAGTCATTTCCAGCCCTAGAGACGCATATAAGAGTTTGCAGTAAGAATGCATTTAAAACACAGAAGACCCGCTTCTTACGAACTCATCTGCTGTGTGTTGGTTCCTTTTAGGAAGTTGCATCTATGTTTAGATTCAGCGAGGTAGGAACACGTTTCTTCTAAAAGCTGCGTTTGGACATTCCAGAGTGGATGGGAGAAGAGGCTGTAAAGAGAAATACCTTGCTCTAAAACCAAAACGGAGCTATCTAGCAGAATGGTTGTCAATGTGTGTATTCAACTTCCAGAGTTAAACTGATGTCTGTTTGCAGCAGTTCAGAAACCCTTTCCTGGGAGAATGTAGAAACAGTCATTTCCAGCCCTAGAGACGCATATAAGAGTTTGCAGTAAGAATGCGTTTAAAACACAGAAGACCCGCTTCTTACGAACTCATCTGCTCTGTGTTGGTTCCTTCTGGGAAGATACATCTATGGTTAGATTCAGCGAGGTAGAAACACGTTTCTTCTAAAAGCTGCGTTTGGACATTCCAGAGTGGATGGGAGAACAGGCTGTAAAGAGAAATACCTTGCTCTAAAACCAAAACGGAGCTATCTAGCAGAATGGTTGTCAATGTGTGTATTCAACTTCCAGAGTTAAACTGATGTGTGTTTGCAGCAGTTCAGAAACCCTTTCCTGGGAGAATGTAGAAACAGTCATTTCCAGCCCTAGAGACGCATATAAGGGTTTGCAGTAAGAATGCGTTTAAAACACAGAAGACCCGCTTCTTACGAACTCATCTGCTGTGTTTTGGTTCCTTTTAGGAAGTTGCATCTATGGTTAGATTCAGCGAGGTAGGAACACGTTTCTTCTAAAAGCTGCGTTTGGACATTCCAGAGTGAATGGGAGAACAGGCTGTAAAGAGAAATACCTTGCTCTGAAACCAAAACGGAGCTATCTAGCAGAATGGTTGTCAATGTGTGTATTCAACTTCCAGAGTTAAACTGATGTGTGTTTGCAGCAGTTCAGAAACCCTTTCCTGGGAGAATGTAGAAACAGTCATTTCCAGCCCTAGAGACGCATATAAGAGTTAGCAGTAAGAATGCGTTTAAAACACAGAAGACCCGCTTCTTACGAACTCATCTGCTGTGTGTTGGTTCCTTCTGGGAAGTTACATCTATGGTTAGATTCAGCGAGGTAGAAACACGTTTCTTCTAAAAGCTGCGTTTGGACATTTCAGAGTGGATGGGAGAAGAGGCTGTAAAGAGAAATACCTTGCTCTAAAACCAAAACGGAGCTATCTAGCAGAATGGTTGTCAATGTGTGTATTCAACTTCCAGAGTTAAACTGATGTCTGTTTGCAGCAGTTCAGAAACCCTTTCCTGGGAGAATGTAGAAACAGTCATTTCCAGCCCTAGAGACGCATATAAGAGTTTGCAGTAAGAATGCGTTTAAAACACAGAAGACCCGCTTCTTACGAACTCATCTGCTGTGTGTTGGTTCCTTTTAGGAAGTTGCATCTATGGTTAGATTCAGCGAGGTAGAAACACGTTTCTTCTAAAAGCTGCGTTTGGACATTCCAGAGTGGATGGGAGAACAGGCTGTAAAGAGAAATACCTTGCTCTAAAACCAAAACGGAGCTATCTAGCAGAATGGTTGTCAATGTGTGTATTCAACTTCCAGAGTTAAACGGATGTGTGTTTGCAGCAGTTCAGAAACCCTTTCCTGGGAGAATGTAGAAACAGTCATTTCCAGCCCTAGAGACGCATATAAGAGTTTGCAGTAAGAATGCGTTTAAAACACAGAAGACCCGCTTCTTACGAACTCATCTGCTGTGTGTTGGTTCCTTTTAGGAAGTTGCATCTATGCTTAGATTCAGCGAGGTAGGAACACGTTTCTTCTAAAAGCTGCGTTTGGACATTCCATAGTGGATGGGAGAACAGGCTGTAAAGAGAAATACCTTGCTCTAAAACCAAAACGGAGCTATCTAGCAGAATGTTTGTCAATGTGTGTATTCAACTTCCAGAGTTTAACTGATGTGTGTTTGCAGCAGTTCAGAAACCCTTTCCTGGGAGAATGTAGAAACAGTCATTTCCAGCCCTAGAGAGGCATATAAGAGTTTTCAGTAAGAATGCGTTTAAAACACAGAAGACCCGCTTCTTACGAACTCATCTGCTGTGTGTTGGTTCCTTTTAGGAAGTTGCATCTATGGTTACATTCAGCGAGGTAGGAACACGTTTCTTCTAAAAGCTGCGTTTGGACATTCCAGAGTGGATGGGAGAACAGGCTGTAAAGAGAAATACCTTGCTCTAAAACCAAAACGGAGCTATCTAGCAGAATGGTTGTCAATGTGTGTATTCAACTTCCAGAGTTAAACTGATGTGTGTTTGCAGCAGTTCAGAAACCCTTTCCTGGGAGAATGTAGAAACAGTCATTTCCAGCCCTAGAGACGCATATAAGAGTTTGCAGTAAAAATGCGTTTAAAACACAGAAGACCCGCTTCTTACGAACTCATCTGCTGTGTGTTGGTTCCTTTTAGGAAGTTGCATCTATGGTTAGATTCAGCGAGGTAGGAACACGTTTCTTCTAAAAGCTGCGTTTGGACATTCCAGAGTGGATGGGAGAAGAGGCTGTAAAGAGAAATACCTTGCTCTAAAACCAAAACGGAGCTATCTAGCAGAATGGTTGTCAATGTGTGTATTCAACTTCCAGAGTTAAACTGATGTGTGTTTGCAGCAATTCAGAAACCCTTTCCTGGGAGAATGTAGAAACAGTCATTTCCAGCCCTAGAGACGCATATAAGGGTTAGCAGTAAGAATGCGTTTAAAACAGAGAGGACCCGCTTCTTACGAACTCATCTGCTGTGTGTTGATTCCTTTTAGGAAGTTGCATCTATGGTTAGATTCAGCGAGGTAGGAACACGTTTCTTCTAGAACCTGCTTTTGGACATTCCAGAGTGGATGGGAGAACAGTCTGTAAAGAGAAATACCTTGCTCTAAAACCAAAACGGAGCTATCTAGCAGAATGGTTGTCAATGTGTGTATTCAATTTCCAGAGTTAAACTAATGTGTGTTTGCAGCAGTTCAGAAACCCTTTCTTGGGAGAATGTAGAAACAGTCATTTCCAGCCCTAGAGACGCATATAAGAGTTTGCAGTAAGAATGCGTTTAAAACACAGAAGACCCGCTTCTTACGAACTCATCTGCTGTGTGTTGGTTCCTTTTAGGAAGTTGCATCTATGGTTAGATTCAGCGAGGTAGGAACACGTTTCTTCTAAAAGCTGCGTTTGGACATTCCAGAGTGGATGGGAGAACAGGCTGTAAAGAGAAATACCTTGCTCTAAAACCAAAACGGAGCTATCTAGCAGAATGGTTGTCAATGTGTGTATTCAACTTCCAGAGTTAAACTGATGTGTGTTTGCAGCAGTTCAGAAACCGTTTCCTGGGAGAATGTAGAAACAGTCATTTCCAGCCCTAGAGACGCATATAAGAGTTTGCAGTAAGAATGCGTTTAAAATACAGAAGATCCGCTTCTTACGAACTCATCTGCTGTGTGTTGGTTCCTTTTTGGAAGTTGTATGTATGGTTGCATTCAGCGAGGTAGAAACACGTTTCTTCTAAAAGCTGCGTTTGGACATTCCAGAGTGGATGGGAGAACAGGCTGTAAAGAGAAATACCTTGCTCTAAAACCAAAACGGAGCTATCTAGCAGAATGGTTGTCAATGTGTGTATTCAACTTCCAGAGTTAAACTGATGTGTGTTTGCAGCAGTTCAGAAACCCTTTCCTGGGAGAATGTAGAAACAGTCATTTCCAGCCCTAGAGACGCATATAAGTGTTAGCAGTAAGAATGCGTTTAAAACACAGAAGACCCGCTTCATACGAACTCATCTGCTGTGTGTTGATTCCTTTTAGGAAGTTGCATCTATGTTTAGATTCAGCGAGGTAGGAAAACGTTTCTTCTAAAAGCTGCGTTTGGACATTCCAGAGTGGAAGGGAGAACAGGCTTTAAAGAGAAATACCTTCCTCTAAAACCAAAACGGAGCTATCTAGCAGAATGGTTGTCAATGTGTGTATTCAACTTCCAGAGTTAAACTGATGTGTGTTTGCAGCAGTTCAGAAACCCTTTCCTGGGAGAATGTAGAAACAGTCATTTCCAGCCCTAGAGACGCATATAAGAGTTAGCAGTAAGAATGCGTTTAAAACACAGAAGACCCGCTTCTTACGAACTCATCTGCTGTGTGTTGATTCCTTTTAGGAAGTTGCATCTATGTTTAGATTCAGCGAGGTAGGAACACGTTTCTTCTAAAAGCTGCGTTTGGACATTCCAGAGTGGAAGGGAGAACAGGCTGTAAAGAGAAATACCTTGCTCTAAAACCAAAACGGAGCTATCTAGCAGAATGGTTGTCAATGTGTGTATTCAAATTCCAGAGTTAAACTGATGTGTGTTTGCAGCAGTTCAGAAACCCTTTCCTGGGAGATTGTAGAAACAGTCATTTCCAGCCCAAGAGACGCATATAAGAGTGCAGTAAGATGCGTTTAAAACACAGAAGACCCGCTTCATACGAACTCATCTGCTGTGTGTTGGTTCCTTTTAGGAAGTTGCATCTATGGTTAGATTCAGCTTGGTAGAAACACGTTTCTTCTAAAAGCTGCGTTTGGACATTCCAGAGTGGATGGGAGAACAGGCTGTAAAGAGAAATACCTTGCTCTAAAACCAAAACGGAGCTATCTAGCAGAATGGTTGTCAATGTGTGTATTCAACTTCCAGTGTTTAAATGATGTGTTTTTGCAGCAGTTCAGAAACCCTTTCTTGGGAGAATGTAGAAACAGTCATTTCCAGCCCTAGAGACGCATATAAGAGTTTGCAGTAAGAATGCGTTTAAAACACAGAAGACCCGCTTCTTACGAACTCATCTGCTCTGTGTTGGTTCCTTTTAGGAAGTTGCATCTATGGTTAGATTCAGCGAGGTAGGAACACGTTTCTTCTAAAAGCTGCGTTTGGACATTCCAGAGTGGATGGGAGAACAGGCTGTAAAGAGAAATACCTTGCTCTAAAACCAAAACGGAGCTATCTAACAGAATGGTTGTCAATGTGTGTATTCAACTTCCAGAGTTAAACTGATGTGTGTTTGCAGCAGTTCAGAAACCCTTTCCTGGGAGAATGTAGAAACAGTCATTTCCAGCCCTAGAGACGCATATAAGAGTTTGCAGTAAGAATGCGTTTAAAACACAGAAGACCCGCTTCTTACGAACTCATCTGCTCTGTGTTGGTTCCTTCTGGGAAGATACATCTATGGTTAGATTCAGCGAGGTAGAAACACGTTTCTTCTAAAAGCTGCGTTTGGACATTTCAGAGTGGATGGGAGAACAGGCTGTAAAGAGAAATACCTTGCTCTAAAACCAAAACGGAGCTATCTAGCAGAATGGTTGTCAATGTGTGTATTCAACTTCCAGAGTTAAACTGATGTGTGTTTGCAGCAGTTCAGAAACCCTTTCCTGGGAGAATGTAGAAACAGTCATTTCCAGCCCTAGAGACGCATATAAGGGTTTGCAGTAAGAATGCGTTTAAAACATAGAAGACCCGCTTCTTACGAACTCATCTGCTGTGTTTTGGTTCCTTTTAGGAAGTTGCATCTATGGTTAGATTCAGCGAGGTAGGAACACGTTTCTTCTAAAAGCTGCGTTTGGACATTCCAGAGTGAATGGAGGACAGGCTGTAAAGAGAAATACCTTGCTCTGAAACCAAAACGGAGCTATCTAGCAGAATGGTTGTCAATGTGTGTATTCAACTTCCAGAGTTAAACTGATGTGTGTTTGCAGCAGTTCAGAAACCCTTTCCTGGGAGAATGTAGAAACAGTCATTTCCAGCCCTAGAGACGCATATAAGAGTTAGCAGTAAGAATGCGTTTAAAACACAGAAGACCCGCTTCTTACGAACTCATCTGCTGTGTGTTGGTTCCTTCTGGGAAGTTACATCTATGGTTAGATTCAGCGAGGTAGAAACACGTTTCTTCTAAAAGCTGCGTTTGGACATTTCAGAGTGGATGGGAGAACAGGCTGTAAAGAGAAATACCTTGCTCTAAAACCAAAACGGAGCTATCTAGCAGAATGGTTGTCAATGTGTGTATTCAACTTCCAGAGTTAAACTGATGTGTGTTTGCAGCAGTTCAGAAACCCTTTCCTGGGAGAATGTAGAAACAGTCATTTCCAGCCCTAGAGACGCATATAAGAGTTTGCAGTAAGAATGCATTTAAAACACAGAAGACCCGCTTCTTACGAACTCATCTGCTGTGTGTTGGTTCCTTTTAGGAAGTTGCATCTATGTTTAGATTCAGCGAGGTAGGAACACGTTTCTTCTAAAAGCTGCGTTTGGACATTCCAGAGTGGATGGGAGAAGAGGCTGTAAAGAGAAATACCTTGCTCTAAAACCAAAACGGAGCTATCTAGCAGAATGGTTGTCAATGTGTGTATTCAACTTCCAGAGTTAAACTGATGTGTGTTTGCAGCAGTTCAGAAACCCTTTCCTGGGAGAATGTAGAAACAGTCATTTCCAGCCCTAGAGACGCATATAAGGGTTTGCAGTAAGAATGCGTTTAAAACACAGAAGACCCGCTTCTTACGAACTCATCTGCTGTGTTTTGGTTCCTTTTAGGAAGTTGCATCTATGGTTAGATTCAGCGAGGTAGGAACACGTTTCTTCTAAAAGCTGCGTTTGGACATTCCAGAGTGAATGGGAGAACAGGCTGTAAAGAGAAATACCTTGCTCTGAAACCAAAACGGAGCTATCTAGCAGAATGGTTGTCAATGTGTGTATTCAACTTCCAGAGTTAAACTGATGTGTGTTTGCAGCAGTTCAGAAACCCTTTCCTGGGAGAATGTAGAAACAGTCATTTCCAGCCCTAGAGACGCATATAAGGGTTTGCAGTAAGAATGCGTTTAAAACATAGAAGACCCGCTTCTTACGAACTCATCTGCTGTGTTTTGGTTCCTTTTAGGAAGTTGCATCTATGGTTAGATTCAGCGAGGTAGGAACACGTTTCTTCTAAAAGCTGCGTTTGGACATTCCAGAGTGAATGGAGGACAGGCTGTAAAGAGAAATACCTTGCTCTGAAACCAAAACGGAGCTATCTAGCAGAATGGTTGTCAATGTGTGTATTCAACTTCCAGAGTTAAACTGATGTGTGTTTGCAGCAGTTCAGAAACCCTTTCCTGGGAGAATGTAGAAACAGTCATTTCCAGCCCTAGAGACGCATATAAGAGTTTGCAGTAAGAATGCGTTTAAAACACAGAAGACCCGCTTCTTACGAACTCATCTGCTCTGTGTTGGTTCCTTCTGGGAAGATACATCTATGGTTAGATTCAGCGAGGTAGAAACACGTTTCTTCTAAAAGCTGCGTTTGGACATTTCAGAGTGGATGGGAGAACAGGCTGTAAAGAGAAATACCTTGCTCTAAAACCAAAACGGAGCTATCTAGCAGAATGGTTGTCAATGTGTGTATTCAACTTCCAGAGTTAAACTGATGTGTGTTTGCAGCAGTTCAGAAACCCTTTCCTGGGAGAATGTAGAAACAGTCATTTCCAGCCCTAGAGACGCATATAAGGGTTTGCAGTAAGAATGCGTTTAAAACATAGAAGACCCGCTTCTTACGAACTCATCTGCTGTGTTTTGGTTCCTTTTAGGAAGTTGCATCTATGGTTAGATTCAGCGAGGTAGGAACACGTTTCTTCTAAAAGCTGCGTTTGGACATTCCAGAGTGAATGGAGGACAGGCTGTAAAGAGAAATACCTTGCTCTGAAACCAAAACGGAGCTATCTAGCAGAATGGTTGTCAATGTGTGTATTCAACTTCCAGAGTTAAACTGATGTGTGTTTGCAGCAGTTCAGAAACCCTTTCCTGGGAGAATGTAGAAACAGTCATTTCCAGCCCTAGAGACGCATATAAGAGTTTGCAGTAAGAATGCGTTTAAAACACAGAAGACCCGCTTCTTACGAACTCATCTGCTGTGTGTTGGTTCCTTTTAGGAAGTTGCATCTATGTTTAGATTCAGTGAGGTAGGAACACGTTTCTTCTAAAAGCTGCGTTTGGACATTCCAGAGTGGATGGGAGAAGAGGCTGTAAAGAGAAATACCTTGCTCTAAAACCAAAACGGAGCTATCTAGCAGAATGGTTGTCAATGTGTGTATTCAACTTCCAGAGTTAAACTGATGTCTGTTTGCAGCAGTTCAGAAACCCTTTCCTGGGAGAATGTAGAAACAGTCATTTCCAGCCCTAGAGACGCATATAAGAGTTTGCAGTAAGAATGCGTTTAAAACACAGAAGACCCGCTTCTTACGAACTCATCTGCTGTGTGTTGGTTCCTTTTAGGAAGTTGCATCTATGGTTAGATTCAGCGAGGTAGAAACACGTTTCTTCTAAAAGCTGCGTTTGGACATTCCAGAGTGGATGGGAGAACAGGCTGTAAAGAGAAATACCTTGCTCTAAAACCAAAACGGAGCTATCTAGCAGAATGGTTGTCAATGTGTGTATTCAACTTCCAGAGTTAAACGGATGTGTGTTTGCAGCAGTTCAGAAACCCTTTCCTGGGAGAATGTAGAAACAGTCATTTCCAGCCCTAGAGACGCATATAAGAGTTTGCAGTAAGAATGCGTTTAAAACACAGAAGACCCGCTTCTTACGAACTCATCTGCTGTGTGTTGGTTCCTTTTAGGAAGTTGCATCTATGCTTAGATTCAGCGAGGTAGGAACACGTTTCTTCTAAAAGCTGCGTTTGGACATTCCATAGTGGATGGGAGAACAGGCTGTAAAGAGAAATACCTTGCTCTAAAACCAAAACGGAGCTATCTAGCAGAATGGTTGTCAATGTGTGTATTCAACTTCCAGAGTTTAACTGATGTGTGTTTGCAGCAGTTCAGAAACCCTTTCCTGGGAGAATGTAGAAACAGTCATTTCCAGCCCTAGAGACGCATATAAGAGTTTGCAGTAAGAATGCGTTTAAAACACAGAAGACCCGCTTCTTACGAACTCATCTGCTGTGTGTTGGTTCCCTTTAGGAAGTTGCATCTATGGTTAGATTCAGCGAGGTAGGAACACATTTCTTCTAAAAGCTGCGTTTGGACATTCCAGAGTGGATGGGAGAACAGGCTGTAAAGAGAAATACCTTGCTCTAAAACCAAAACGGAGCTATCTAGCAGAATGGTTGTCAATGTGTGTATTCAACTTCCAGAGTTAAACTGATGTGTGTTTCCAGCAGTTCAGAAACCCTTTCCTGGGAGAATGTAGAAACAGTCATTTCCAGCCCTAGAGACGCATATAAGAGTTTGTAGTAAGAATGCGTTTAAAACACAGAAGACCCGCTTCTTACGAACTCATCTGCTGTGTGTTGGTTCCTTTTAGGAAGTTGCATCTATGGTTAGATTCAGCGACGTAGGAACACGTTTCTTCTAAAAGCTGCGTTTGGACATTCCAGAGTGGATGGGAGAACAGGCTGTAAAGAGAAATACCTTGCTCTAAAACCAAAACGGAGCTATCTAGCAGAATGGTTGTCAATGTGTGTATTCAACTTCCTGAGTTAAACTGATGTGTGTTTGCAGCAGTTCAGAAACCCTTTCCTGGGAGATTGTAGAAACAGTCATTTCCAGCCAAAGAGACGCATATAAGTGTTTGCAGTAAGATGCGTTTAAAACACAGAAGACCCGCTTCTTGCGAACTCATCTGCTGTGTGTTGGTTTCTTTTAGGAAGTTGCATCTATGGTTAGATTCAGCTTGGTAGAAACACGTTTCTTCAAAAACTGCGTTTGGACATTCTAGAGTGGATGGGAGAACAGGCTGTAAAGAGAAATACCTTGCTCTAAAACCAAAACGGAGCTATCTAGCAGAATGGTTGTCAATGTGTGTATTCAACTTCCAGTGTTTAAATGATGTGTTTTTGCAGCAGTTCAGAAACCCTTTCTTGGGAGAATGTAGAAACAGTCATTTCCAGCCCTAGAGACGCATATAAGAGTTTGCAGTAAGAATGCGTTTAAAACACAGAAGACCCGCTTCTTACGAACTCATCTGCTGTGTGTTGGTTCCTTTTAGGAAGTTGCATCTATGGTTAGATTCAGCGAGGTAGGAACACATTTCTTCTAAAAGCTGCGTTTGGACATTCCAGAGTGGATGGGAGAACAGGCTGTAAAGAGAAATACCTTGCTCTAAAACCAAAACGGAGCTATCTAGCAGAATGGTTGTCAATGTGTGTATTCAACTTCCAGAGTTAAACTGATGTGTGTTTGCAGCAGTTCAGAAACCCTTTCCTGGGAGAATGTAGAAACAGTCATTTCCAGCCCTAGAGACGCATATAAGAGTTTGCAGTAAGAATGCGTTTAAAACACAGAAGACCCGCTTCTTACGAACTCATCTGCTGTGTGTTGGTTCCTTTTAGGAAGTTGCATCTATGTTTAGATTCAGCGAGGTAGGAACACGTTTCTTCTAAAAGCTGCGTTTGGACATTCCAGAGTGGATGGGAGAAGAGGCTGTAAAGAGAAATACCTTGCTCTAAAACCAAAACGGAGCTATCTAGCAGAATGGTTGTCAATGTGTGTATTCAACTTCCAGAGTTAAACTGATGTCTGTTTGCAGCAGTTCAGAAACCCTTTCCTGGGAGAATGTAGAAACAGTCATTTCCAGCCCTAGAGACGCATATAAGAGTTTCCAGTAAGAATGCGTTTAAAACACAGAAGACCCGCTTCTTACGAACTCATCTGCTGTGTGTTGGTTCCTTTTAGGAAGTTGCATCTATGGTTAGATTCAGCGAGGTAGAAACACGTTTCTTCTAAAAGCTGCGTTTGGACATTCCAGAGTGGATGGGAGAACAGGCTGTAAAGAGAAATACCTTGCTCTAAAACCAAAACGGAGCTATCTAGCAGAATGGTTGTCAATGTGTGTATTCAACTTCCAGAGTTAAACTGATGTGTGTTTGCAGCAGTTCAGAAACCCTTTCCTGGGAGAATGTAGAAACAGTCATTTCCAGCCCTAGAGACGCATATAAGAGTTTGCAGTAAGAATGCGTTTAAAACACAGAAGACCCGCTTCTTGCGAACTCATGTGCTGTGTGTTGGTTCCTTTTAGGAAGTTGCATCTATGGTTAGATTCAGCGATGTAGGAACACGTTTCTTCTAAAAGCTGTGTTTGGACATTCCAGAGTGGATGGGAGAACAGGCTGTAAAGAGAAATACCTTGCTCTAAAACCAAAACGGAGCTATCTAGCAGAATGGTTGTCAATGTGTGTATTCAACTTCCAGAGTTAAACTGATGTGTGTTTGCAGCAGTTCAGAAACCGTTTCCTGGGAGAATGTAGAAACAGTCATTTCCAGCCCTAGAGACGCATATAAGAGTTTGCAGTAAGAATGTGTTTAAAACACAGAAGACCCGCTTCTTACGAACTCATCTGCTGTGTGTTGGTTCCTTTTAGGAAGTTGCATCTATGGTTAGATTCAGCGAGGTAGAAACACGTTTCTTCTAAAAGCTGCGTTTGGACATTCCATAGTGGATGAGAGAACAGGCTGTAAAGAGAAATACCTTGCTCTAAAACCAAAACGGAGCTATCTAGCAGAATGGTTGTCAATGTGTGTATTCAACTTCCAGAGTTAAACTGATGTGTGTTTGCAGCAGTTCAGAAACCCTTTCCTGGGAGAATGTAGAAACAGTCATTTCTAGCCCTAGAGACCCATATAAGAGTTTGCATTAAGAATGCGTTTAAAACACAGAAGACACGCTTCTTACGAACTCATCTGCTGTGTGTTGGTACCTTTTAGGAAGTTGCATCTATGGTTACATTCAGCGAGGTAGAAACACGTTTCTTCTAAAAGCTGCGTTTGGACATTCCAGAGTGGATGGGAGAACAGGCTGTAAAGAGAAATACCTTGCTCTAAAACCAAAACGGAGCTATCTAGCAGAATGGTTGTCAATGTGTGTATTCAACTTCCAGAGTTTAACTGATGTGTGTTTGCAGCAGTTCAGAAACCCTTTCCTGGGAGAATGTAGAAACAGTGATTTCCAGCCCTAGAGACGCATATAAGAGTTTGCAGTAAGAATGCGTTTAAAACACAGAAGACCCGCTTCTTACGAACTCATCTGCTGTGTGTTGGTTCCTTTTAGGAAGTTGCATCTATGGTTAGATTCAGCGAGGTAGGAACACGTTTCTTCTAAAAGCTGCGTTTGGACATTCCAGAGTGGATGGGAGAACAGGCTGTAAAGAGAAATACCTTGCTCTAAAACCAAAACGGAGCTATCTAGCAGAATGGTTGTCAATGTGTGTATTCAACTTCCAGAGTTAAACTGATGTGTGTTTGCAGCAGTTCAGAAACCCTTTCCTGGGAGAATGTAGAAACAGTCATTTCCAGCCCTAGAGAGGCTTATAAGAGTTTGCAGTAAGAATGCGTTTAAAACACAGAAGACCCGCTTCTTACGAACTCATCTGCTGTGTGTTGGTTCCTTTTAGGAAGTTGCATCTATGCTTAGATTCAGCGAGGTAGGAACACGTTTCTTCTAAAAGCTGCGTTTGGACATTCCAGAGTGGATGGGAGAACAGGCTGTAAAGTGAAATACCTTGCTCTAAAACCAAAACGGAGCTATCTAGCAGAATGGTTGTCAATGTGTGTATTCAACTTCCAGAGTTAAACTGATGTGTGTTTGCAGCAGTTCAGAAACCGTTTTCTGGGAGAATGTAGAAACAGTCATTTCCAGCCCTAGAGACGCATATAAGAATTTTCAGTAAGAATGCGTTTAAAACACAGAAGACCCGCTTCTTACGAACTCATCTGCTGTGTGTTGGTTCCTTTTAGGAAGTTGCATCTATGGTTAAATTCAGAGAGGTAGAAACACGTTTCTTCTAAAAGCTGCGTTTGGACATTCCAGAGTGGATGGGAGAACAGGCTGTAAAGAGAATTACCTTGCTCTAAAACCAAAACGGAGCTATCTAGCAGAATGGTTGTCAATGTGTGTATTCAACTTCCAGAGTTAAACTGATGTGTGTTTGCAGCAGTTCAGAAACCCTTTCCTGGGAGAATGTAGAAACAGTCATTTCCAGCCCTAGAGACGCATATAAGAGTTAGCAGTAAGAATGCGTTTAAAACACAGAAGACCCGCTTCATACGAACTCATCTGCTGTGTGTTTGTTCCTTTAAGGAAGTTGCATCTATGGTTAAATTCAGCGAGGTAGAAACACGTTTCTTATAAAAGCTGCGTTTGGACATTCCAGAGTGGATGGGAGAACAGGCTGTAAAGAGAAATACCTTGCTATATAACCAAAACGGAGCTATCTAGCAGAATGGTTGTCAATGTGTGTATTCAACTTCCAGAGTTAAACTGATGTGTGTTTGCAGCAGTTCCGCAACCCTTTCCTGGGAGAATGTGGAAACAGTCATTTCCAGCCCTAGAGACGAATATAAGAGTTTGCAGTAAGAATGCGTTTAAAACACAGAAGACTCGCTTCTTACGAACTCATCTGCTGTGTGTTGGTTCCTTTTAGGAAGTTGCATCTATGGTTAGATTCAGCGAGGTAGAAACACGTTTCTTCTAAAAGCTGCGTTTGGACATTCCAGAGTGGATGGGAGAACAGGCTGTAAAGAGAAATACCTTGCTCTAAAACCAAAACGGAGCTATCTAGCAGAATGGTTGTCAATGTGTGTATTCAACTTCCAGAGATAAACTGATGTATGTTTGCAGCAGTTCAGAAACCCTTTCCTGGGAGAATGTAGAAACAGTCATTTCCAGCCCTAGAGACGCATATAAGAGTTAGCAGTAAGAATGCGTTTAAAACACAGAAGACCCGCTTCTTACGAACTCATCTGCTGTGTGTTGGTTCCTTTTAGGAAGTTGCATCTATGGTTAGATTCAGCGGGGTACGAACACGTTTCTTCTAAAAGCTGCGTTTGGACATTCCAGAGTGGATGGGAGAACAGGCTGTAAAGAGAAATACCTTGCTCTAAAACCAAAACGGAGCTATCTAGCAGAATGGTTGTCAATGTGTGTATTCAACTTCCAGAGTTAAACTGATGTGTGTTTGCAGCAGTTCAGAAACCCTTTCCTGGGAGAATGTAGAAACAGTCATTTCCAGCCCTAGAGACGCATATAAGAGTTTGCAGTAAGAATGCGTTTAAAACACAGAAGACCCGCTTCTTACGAACTCGTCTGCTGTGTGTTGGTTCCTTTTAGGAAGTTGCATCTATGGTTAGATTCAGCGAGGTAGGAACACGTTTCTTCTAAAAGCTGCGTTTGGACATTCCAGAGTGGATGGGAGAACAGGCTGTAAAGAGAAATACCTTGCTCTAAAACCAAAACGGAGCTATCTAGCAGAATGGTTGTCAATGTGTGCATTCAAGTTCCAGAGTTAAACTGATGTGTGTTTGCAGCAGTTCAGAAACCCTTTCCTGGGAGAATGTAGAAACAGTCATTTCCAGCCCTAGAGACGCATATAAGGGTTAGCAGTAAGAATGCGTTTAAAACAGAGAAGACCCGCTTCTTACGAACTCATCTGCTGTGTGTTGATTCCTTTTAGGAAATTGCATCTATGTTTAGATTCAGCGAGGTAGGAACACGTTTCTTCTAAAAGCTGCGTTTGGACATTCCAGAGTGGAAGGTAGAACAGGCTGTAAAGAGAAATACCTTCCTCTAAAACCAAAACGGAGCTATCTAGCAGAATGGTTGTCAATATATGTATTCAACTTCCAGAGTTTAAATGATGTGTGTTTGCAGCAGTTCAGAAACCCTTTCCTGGGAGAATGTAGAAACAGTCATTTCCAGCCTTTGAGACGCATATAAGAGTTGGCAGTAAGAATGCGTTTAAAACACAGAAGACCCGCTTCTTACGAACTCATCTGCTGTGTGTTGGTTCCTTTTAGGAAATTGCATGTATGGTTAGATTCAGCGAGGTAGAAACACGTTTCTTCTAAAAGCTGCGTTTGGACATTCCAGAGTGGATGGGAGAACAGGCTGTAAAGAGAAATACCTTGCTCTAAAACCAAAACGGAGCTATCTAGCAGAATGGTTGTCAATGTGTGTATTCAACTTCCAGAGTTAAACTGATGTGTGTTTGCAGCAGTTCAGAAACCCTTTCCTGGGAGAATGTAGAAACAGTCATTTCCAGCCCTAGAGACGCATATAAGGGTTAGCAGTAAGAATGCGTTTAAAACAGAGAAGACCCGCTTCTTACGAACTCATCTGCTGTGTGTTGATTCCTTTTAGGAAATTGCATCTATGTTTAGATTCAGCGAGGTAGGAACACGTTTCTTCTAAAAGCTGCGTTTGGACATTCCAGAGTGGAAGGGAGAACAGGCTGTAAAGAGAAATACCTTCCTCTAAAACCAAAACGGAGCTATCTAGCAGAATGGTTGTCAATATGTGTATTCAACTTCCAGAGTTTAAATGATGTGTGTTTGCAGCAGTTCAGAAACCCTTTCCTGGGAGAATGTAGAAACAGTCATTTCCAGCCCTTGAGACGCATATAAGAGTTAGCAGTAAGAATGCGTTTAAAACACAGAAGACCCGCTTCTTACGAACTCATCTGCTGTGTGTTGGTTCCTTTTAGGAAGTTGCATCTATGGTTAGATTCAGCGAGGTAGGATCACGTTTCTTCTAAAAGCTGCGTTTGGACATTCCAGAGTGGATGGGAGAACAGGCTGTAAAGAGAAATACCTTGCTCTAAAACCAAAACGGAGCTATCTAGCAGAATGGTTGTCAATGTGTGTATTCAACTTCCAGAGTTAAACTGATGTGTTTTTGCAGCAGTTCAGAAACCCTTTCCTGGGAGAATGTAGAAACAGTCATTTCCAGCCCTAGAGACGCATATAAGAGTTTGCAGTAAGAATGCGTTTAAAACACAGAAGACCCGCTTCTTACGAACTCATCTGCTGTGTGTTGGTTCCTTTTAGGAGGTTGCATCTATGGTTAGATTCAGCGAGGTAGGAACACGTTTCTTCTAAAAGCTGCGTTTGGACATTCCAGAGTGGATGGGAGAACAGGCTGTAAAGAGAAATACCTTGCTCTAAAACCAAAACGGAGCTATCTAGCAGAATGGTTGTCAATGTGTGTATTCAACTTCCAGAGTTAAACTGATGTGTGTTTGCAGCAGTTCAGAAACCCTTTCCTGGGAGAATGTAGAAACAGTCATTTCCAGCCCTAGAGACGCATATAAGGGTTAGCAGTAAGAATGCGTTTAAAACACAGAAGACCCGCTTCTTACAAACTCATCTGCTGTGTGTTGATTCCTTTTAGGAAGTTGCATCTATGTTTAGATTCAGCGAGGTAGGAACACGTTTCTTCTAAAAGCTGCGTTTGGACATTCCAGAGTGGATGGGAGAACAGGCTGTAAAGAGAAATACCTTGCTCTAAAACCAAAAGGGAGCTATCTAGCAGAATGGTTGTCAATGTGTGTATTCAACTTCCAGAGTTTAACTGATGTGTGTTTGCAGCAGTTCAGAAACCCTTTCCTGGGAGAATGTAGAAACAGTCATTTCCAGCCCTAGAGACGCATATAAGAGTTTGCAGTAAGAATGCGTTTAAAACACAGAAGACCCGCTTCTTACGATCTCATCTGCTGTGTGTTGGTTCCTTGTAGGAAGTTGCATCTATGGTTAGATTCAGCGAGGTAGGAACACGTTTCTTCTAAAAGCTGCGTTTGGACATTCCAGAGTGGATGGGAGAACAGGCTGTAAAGAGAAATACCTTGCTCTAAAACCAAAACGGAGCTATCTAGCAGAATGGTTGTCAATGTGTGTATTCAACTTCAAGAGTTAAACTGATGTGTGTTTGCAGCAGTTCAGAAACCCTTTCCTGGGAGAATGTAGAAACAGTCATTTCCAGCCCTAGAGACGCATATAAGGGTTAGCAGTAAGAATGCGTTTAAAACAGAGAAGACCCGCTTCTTACGAACTCATCTGCTGTGTGTTGATTCCTTTTAGGAAGTTGCATCTATGTTTAGATTTAGCGAGGGAGGAACACGTTTCTTCTAAAAGCTGCGTTTGGACATTCCAGAGTGGAAGGGAGAACAGGCTGTAAAGAGAAATACCTTCCTCTAAAACCAAAACGGAGCTATCTAGCAGAATGGTTGTCAATATGTGTATTCAACTTCCAGAGTTTAAATGATGTGTGTTTGCAGCAGTTCAGAAACCCTTTCCTGGGAGAATGTAGAAACAGTGATTTCCAGCCCTTGAGACGCATATAAGAGTTTGCAGTAAGAATGCGTTTAAAACACAGAAGACCCGCTTCTTACGAACTCATCTGCTGTGTGTTGGTTCCTTTTAGGAAGTTGCATCTATGGTTAGATTCAGCGAGGTAGGAACACGTTTCTTCTAAAAGCTGCGTTTGGACATTCCAGAGTGGATGGGAGAACAGGCTGTAAAGAGAAATACCTTGCTCTAAAACCAAAACGGAGCTATCTAGCAGAATGGTTGTCAGTGTGTGTATTCAACTTCCAGAGTTAAACTGATGTGTGTTTGCAGCAGTTCAGAAACCCTTTCCTGGGAGAATGTAGAAAGAGTCATTTCCAGCCCTAGAGACGCATATAAGAGTTTGCAGTATGAATGCATTTAAAACACAGAAGTCCCGCTTCTTACGAACTCATCTGCTGTGTGTTGGTTCCTTTTAGGAAGTTGCATCTATGGTTAGATTCAGCGAGGTAGGAACACGTTTCTTCTAAAAGCTGCGTTTGGACATTCCAGAGTGGATGGGAGAACAGTCTGTAAAGAGAAATACCTTGCTCTAAAACCAAAACGGAGCTATCTAGCAGAATGATTGTCAATGTGTGTATTCAACTTCCACAGTTAAACTGATGTGTGTTTGCAGCAGTTCAGAAACCCTTTCCTGGGAGAATGTAGAAACAGTCATTTCCAGCCCTAGAGACGCATATAAGAGTTTGCAGTAAGAATGCGTTTAAAACACAGAAGACCCGCTTCTTACGAACTCATCTGCTGTGTGTTGGTTCCTTTTAGGAAGTTGCATCTATGGTTAGATTCAGCGAGGTAGGAACACGTTTCTTCTAAAAGCTGCGTTTGGACATTCCAGAGTGGATGGGAGAACAGGCTGTAAAGAGAAATACCTTGCTCTAAAACCAAAACGGAGCTATCTAGCAGAATGGTTGTCAATGTGTGTATTCAACTTCCAGAGTTAAACTGATGTGTGTTTGCAGCAGTTCAGAAACCCTTTCCTGGGAGAATGTAGAAACAGTCATTTCCAGCCCTAGAGACGCATATAAGAGTTTGCAGTAAGAATGCGTTTAAAACTCAGAAGACCCGCTTCTTACGAACTCATCTGCTGTGTGTTGGTTCCTTTTAGGAAGTTGCATCTATGGTTAGATTCAGCGATGTAGGAACACGTTTCTTCTAAAAGCTGCGTTTGGACATTCCAGAGTGGATGGGAGAACAGGCTGTAAAGAGAAATACCTTGCTCAAAAACCAAAACGGAGCTATCTAGCAGAATGGTTGTCAATGTGTGTATTCAACTTCCAGAGTTAAACTGATGTGTGTTTGCAGCAGTTCAGAAACCCTTTCCTGGGAGAATGTAGAAACAGTCATTTCCAGTCCTAGAGACGCATATAAGAGTTTGCAGTAAGAATGCGTTTAAAACACAGAAGACCCGCTTCTTACGAACTCATCTGCTGTGTGTTGGTTCCTTTTAGGAAGTTGCATCTATGGTTAGATTCAGCGAGGTAGGAACACGTTTCTTCTAAAAGCTGCGTTTGGACATTCCAGAGTGGATGGGACAACAGGCTGTAAAGAGAAATACCTTGCTCTAAAACCAAAACGGAGCTATCTAGCAGAATGGTTGTCAATGTGTGTATTCAACTTCCAGAGTTAAACTGATGTCTGTTTGCAGCAGTTCAGAAACCCTTTCCTGGGAGAATGTAGAAACAGTCATTTCCAGCCCTAGAGACGCATATAAGAGTTTGCAGTAAGAATGCGTTTAAAACACAGAAGACCCGCTTCTTGCGAACTCATCTGCTGTGTGTTGGTTCCTTTTAGGAAGTTGCATCTATGGTTAGATTCAGCGAGGTAGGAACACGTTTCTTCTAAAAGCTGCGTTTGGACATTCCAGAGTGGATGGGAGAACAGGCTGTAAAGAGAAATACCTTGCTCTAAAACCAAAACGGAGCTATCTAGCAGAATGGTTGTCAATGTGTGTATTCAACTTCCAGAGTTAAACTGATGTGTGTTTGCAGCAGTTCAGAAACCCTTTCCTGGGAGAATGTAGAAACAGTCATTTCCAGCCCTAGAGACGCATATAAGAGTTAGCAGTAAGAATGCGTTTAAAACACAGAAGACCCGCTTCTTACGAACTCATCTGCTGTGTGTTGATTCCTTTTAGGATGTTGCATCTATGTTTAGATTCAGCGAGGTAGGAACACGTTTCTTCTAAAAGCTGCGTTTGGACATTCCAGAGTGGAAGGGAGAACAGGCTGTAAAGAGAAATACCTTGCTCTAAAACCAAAACGGAGCTATCTAGCAGAATGGTTGTCAATGTGTGTATTCAACTTCCAGAGTTAAACTGATGTGTGTTTGCAGCAGTTCAGAAACCCTTTCCTGGGAGATTGTAGAAACAGTCATTTCCAGCCCTAGAGACGCATATAAGAGTTTGCAGTAAGAATGCGTTTAAAACACAGAAGACCCGCTTCTTACGAACTCATCTGCTGTGTGGTGGTTCCTTTTAGGAAGTTGCATGTATGGCTGCATTCAGCGAGGTAGAAACACGTTTCTTCTAAAAGCTGCGTTTGGACATTCCAGAGTGGATAGGAGAACAGGCTGTAAAGAGAAATACCTTGCTCTATAACCAAAACGGAGCTATCTAGCAGAATGGTTGTCAATATGTGTATTCAACTTCCAGAGTTTAAATGATGTGTGTTTGCAGCAGTTCAGAAACCCTTTCCTGGGAGAATGTAGAAACAGTCATTTCCAGCCCTAGAGACGCATATAAGAGTTTGCAGTAAGAATGCGTTTAAAACACAGAAGACCCGCTTCTTACGAACTCATCTGCTGTGTGTTGGTTCCTTTTAGGAAGTTGCATCTATGGTTAGATTCAGCGAGGTAGGAACACGTTTATTCTAAAAGCTGCGTTTGCACATTCCAGAGTGGATGGGAGAAGAGGCTGTAAAGAGAAATACCTTGCTCTAAAACCAAAACGGAGCTATCTAGCAGAATGGTTGTCAATGTGTGTATTCAACTTCCAGAGTTAAACTGATGTGTGTTTGCAGCAGTTCAGAAACCCTTTCCTGGGAGAATGTAGAAACAGTCATTTCCAGCCCTAGAGACGCATATAAGAGTTTGCAGTAAGAATGCGTTTAAAACACAGAAGACCCGCTTCTTGCGAACTCATCTGCTGTGTGTTGGTTCCTTTTAGGAAGTTGCATCTATGGTTAGATTCAGCGAGGTAGGAACACGTTTCTTCTAAAAGCTGCGTTTGGACATTCCAGAGTGGATGGGAGAACAGGCTGTAAAGAGAAATACCTTGCTCTAAAACCAAAACGGAGCTATCTAGCAGAATGGTTGTCAATGTGTGTATTCAACTTCCAGAGTTAAACTGATGTGTGTTTGCAGCAGTTCAGAAACCCTTTCCTGGGAGAATGTAGAAACAGTCATTTCCAGCCCTAGAGACGCATATAAGAGTTAGCAGTAAGAATGCGTTTAAAACACAGAAGACCCGCTTCTTACGAACTCATCTGCTGTGTGTTGATTCCTTTTAGGATGTTGCATCTATGTTTAGATTCAGCGAGGTAGGAACACGTTTCTTCTAAAAGCTGCGTTTGGACATTCCAGAGTGGAAGGGAGAACAGGCTGTAAAGAGAAATACCTTGCTCTAAAACCAAAACGGAGCTATCTAGCAGAATGGTTGTCAATGTGTTTATTCAACTTCCAGAGTTAAACTGATGTGTGTTTGCAGCAGTTCAGAAACCCTTTCCTGGGAGATTGTAGAAACAGTCATTTCCAGCCCTAGAGACGCATATAAGAGTTTGCAGTAAGAATGCGTTTAAAACACAGAAGACCCGCTTCTTACGAACTCATCTGCTGTGTGGTGGTTCCTTTTAGGAAGTTGCATGTATGGCTGCATTCAGCGAGGTAGAAACACGTTTCTTCTAAAAGCTGCGTTTGGACATTCCAGAGTGGATAGGAGAACAGGCTGTAAAGAGAAATACCTTGCTCTATAACCAAAACGGAGCTATCTAGCAGAATGGTTGTCAATATGTGTATTCAACTTCCAGAGTTTAAATGATGTGTGTTTGCAGCAGTTCAGAAACCCTTTCCTGGGAGAATGTAGAAACAGTCATTTCCAGCCCTAGAGACGCATATAAGAGTTTGCAGTAAGAATGCGTTTAAAACACAGAAGACCCGCTTCTTACGAACTCATCTGCTGTGTGTTGGTTCCTTTTAGGAAGTTGCATCTATGGTTAGATTCAGCGAGGTAGGAACACGTTTATTCTAAAAGCTGCGTTTGCACATTCCAGAGTGGATGGGAGAACAGGCTGTAAAGAGAAATAGCTTGCTCTAAAACCAAAACGGAGCTATCTAGCAGAATGGTTGTCAATGTGTGTATTCAACTTCCAGAGTTAAACTGATGTGTGTTTGCAGCAGTTCAGAAACCCTTTCCTGGGAGAATGTAGAAACAGTCATTTCCAGCCCTAGAGACGCATATAAGAGTTTGCAGTAAGAATGCATTTAAAACACAGAAGTCCCGCTTCTTACGAACTCATCTGCTGTGTGTTGGTTCCTTTTAGGAAGTTGCATCTATGGTTAGATTCAGCGAGGTAGGAATACGTCTCTTCTAAAAGCTGCGTTTGGACATTCCAGAGTGGATGGGAGAACAGGCTGTAAAGAGAAATACATTGCTCTAAAACCAAAACGGAGCTATCTAGCAGAATGATTGTCAATGTGTGTATTCAACTTCCAGAGTTAAACTGATGTGTGTTTGCAGCAGTTCAGAAACCCTTTCCTGGGAGAATGTAGAAACAGTCATTTCCAGCCCTAGAGACGCATATAAGAGTTTGCAGTAAGAATGCGTTTAAAACACAGAAGACCCGCTTCTTACGAACTCATCTGCTGTGTGTTGGTTCCTTTTAGGAAGTTGCATCTATGGTTAGATTCAGCGAGGTAGGAACACGTTTCTTCTAAAAGCTGCGTTTGGACATTCCAGAGTGGATGGGAGAACAGGCTGTAAAGAGAAATACCTTGCTCTAAAACCAAAACGGAGCTATCTAGCAGAATGGTTGTCAATGTGTGTATTCAACTTCCAGAGTTAAACTGATGTGTGTTTGCAGCAGTTCAGAAACCCTTTCCTGGGAGAATGTAGAAACAGTCATTTCCAGCCCTAGAGACGCATATAAGACTTTGCAGTAAGAATGCGTTTAAAACACAGAAGACCCGCTTCTTACGAACTCATCTGCTGTGTGTTGGTTCCTTTTAGGAAGTTGCATCTATGGTTAGATTCAGCGAGGTAGGAACACGTTTCTTCTAAAAGCTGCGTTTGGACATTCCAGAGTGGATGGGAGAACAGGCTGTAAAGAGAAATACCTTGCTCTAAAACCAAAACGGAGCTATCTAGCAGAATGGTTGTCAATGTGTGCATTCAACTTCCAGAGTTAAACTGATGTGTGTTGGCAGCAGTTCAGAAACCCTTTCCTAGGAGAATGTAGAAACAGTCATTTCCAGCCCTAGAGACGCATATAAGGGTTAGCAGTAAGAATGCGTTTAAAACAGAGAAGACCCGCTTCTTACGAACTCATCTGCTGTGTGTTGATTCCTTTTAGGAAATTGCATCTATGTTTAGATTCAGCGATGTAGGAACACGTTTCTTCTAAAAGCTGCGTTTGGACATTCCAGAGTGGAAGGGAGAACAGGCTGTAAAGAGAAATACCTTGCTCTAAAACCAAAACGGAGCTATCTAGCAGAATGGTTGTCAATGTGTGTATTCAACTTCCAGAGTTAAACTGATGTGTGTTTGCAGCAGTTCAGAAACCCTTTCCTGGGAGAATGTAGAAACAGTCATTTCCAGCCCTAGAGACGCATATAAGAGTTTGCAGTAAGAATGCATTTAAAACACAGAAGACCCGCTTCTTACGAACTCATCTGCTGTGTGTTGGTTTTTTTTAGGAAGTTGCATCTATGGTTAGATTCAGCGAGGTAGGAATACGTTTCTTCTAAAAGCTGCGTTTGGACATTCCAGAGTGGATGGGAGAACAGGCTGTAAAGAGAAATACATTGCTCTAAAACCAAAACGGAGCTATCTAGCAGAATGATTGTCAATGTGTGTATTCAACTTCCAGAGTTAAACTGATGTGTGTTTGCAGCAGTTCAGAAACCCTTTCCTGGGAGAATGTAGAAACAGTCATTTCCAGCCCTAGAGACGCATATAAGAGTTTGCAGTAAGAATGCGTTTAAAACACAGAAGACCCGCTTCTTACGAACTCATCTGCTGTGTGTTGGTTCCTTTTAGGAAGTTGCATCTATGGTTAGATTCAGCGAGGTAGGAACACGTTTCTTCTAAAAGCTGCGTTTGGACATTCCAGAGTGGATGGGAGAACAGGCTGTAAAGAGAAATACCTTGCTCTAAAACCAAAACGGAGCTATCTAGCAGAATGGTTGTCAATGTGTGTATTCAACTTCCAGAGTTAAACTGATGTGTGTTTGCAGCAGTTCAGAAACCCTTTCCTGGGAGAATGTAGAAACAGTCATTTCCAGCCCTAGAGACGCATATAAGACTTTGCAGTAAGAATGCGTTTAAAACACAGAAGACCCGCTTCTTACGAACTCATCTGCTGTGTGTTGGTTCCTTTTAGGAAGTTGCATCTATGGTTAGATTCAGCGAGGTAGGAACACGTTTCTTCTAAAAGCTGCGTTTGGACATTCCAGAGTGGATGGGAGAACAGGCTGTAAAGAGAAATACCTTGCTCTAAAACCAAAACGGAGCTATCTAGCAGAATGGTTGTCAATGTGTGTATTCAACTTCAAGAGTTAAACTGATGTGTGTTTGCAGCAGTTCAGAAACCCTTTCCTGGGAGAATGTAGAAACAGTCATTTCCAGCCCTAGAGACGCATATAAGGGTTAGCAGTAAGAATGCGTTTAAAACAGAGAAGACCCGCTTCTTACGAACTCATCTGCTGTGTGTTGATTCCTTTTAGGAAGTTGCATCTATGTTTAGATTTAGCGAGGGAGGAACACGTTTCTTCTAAAAGCTGCGTTTGGACATTCCAGAGTGGAAGGGAGAACAGGCTGTAAAGAGAAATACCTTCCTCTAAAACCAAAACGGAGCTATCTAGCAGAATGGTTGTCAATATGTGTATTCAACTTCCAGAGTTTAAATGATGTGTGTTTGCAGCAGTTCAGAAACCCTTTCCTGGGAGAATGTAGAAACAGTGATTTCCAGCCCTTGAGACGCATATAAGAGTTTGCAGTAAGAATGCGTTTAAAACACAGAAGACCCGCTTCTTACGAACTCATCTGCTGTGTGTTGGTTCCTTTTAGGAAGTTGCATCTATGGTTAGATTCAGCGAGGTAGGAACACGTTTCTTCTAAAAGCTGCGTTTGGACATTCCAGAGTGGATGGGAGAACAGGCTGTAAAGAGAAATACCTTGCTCTAAAACCAAAACGGAGCTATCTAGCAGAATGGTTGTCAGTGTGTGTATTCAACTTCCAGAGTTAAACTGATGTGTGTTTGCAGCAGTTCAGAAACCCTTTCCTGGGAGAATGTAGAAAGAGTCATTTCCAGCCCTAGAGACGCATATAAGAGTTTGCAGTATGAATGCATTTAAAACACAGAAGTCCCGCTTCTTACGAACTCATCTGCTGTGTGTTGGTTCCTTTTAGGAAGTTGCATCTATGGTTAGATTCAGCGAGGTAGGAACACGTTTCTTCTAAAAGCTGCGTTTGGACATTCCAGAGTGGATGGGAGAACAGTCTGTAAAGAGAAATACCTTGCTCTAAAACCAAAACGGAGCTATCTAGCAGAATGATTGTCAATGTGTGTATTCAACTTCCAGAGTTAAACTGATGTGTGTTTGCAGCAGTTCAGAAACCCTTTCCTGGGAGAATGTAGAAACAGTCATTTCCAGCCCTAGAGACGCATATAAGAGTTTGCAGTAAGAATGCGTTTAAAACACAGAAGACCCGCTTCTTACGAACTCATCTGCTGTGTGTTGGTTCCTTTTAGGAAGTTGCATCTATGGTTAGATTCAGCGAGGTAGGAACACGTTTCTTCTAAAAGCTGCGTTTGGACATTCCAGAGTGGATGGGAGAACAGGCTGTAAAGAGAAATACCTTGCTCTAAAACCAAAACGGAGCTATCTAGCAGAATGGTTGTCAATGTGTGTATTCAACTTCCAGAGTTAAACTGATGTGTGTTTGCAGCAGTTCAGAAACCCTTTCCTGGGAGAATGTAGAAACAGTCATTTCCAGCCCTAGAGACGCATATAAGAGTTTGCAGTAAGAATGCGTTTAAAACTCAGAAGACCCGCTTCTTACGAACTCATCTGCTGTGTGTTGGTTCCTTTTAGGAAGTTGCATCTATGGTTAGATTCAGCGATGTAGGAACACGTTTCTTCTAAAAGCTGCGTTTGGACATTCCAGAGTGGATGGGAGAACAGGCTGTAAAGAGAAATACCTTGCTCAAAAACCAAAACGGAGCTATCTAGCAGAATGGTTGTCAATGTGTGTATTCAACTTCCAGAGTTAAACTGATGTGTGTTTGCAGCAGTTCAGAAACCCTTTCCTGGGAGAATGTAGAAACAGTCATTTCCAGTCCTAGAGACGCATATAAGAGTTTGCAGTAAGAATGCGTTTAAAACACAGAAGACCCGCTTCTTACGAACTCATCTGCTGTGTGTTGGTTCCTTTTAGGAAGTTGCATCTATGGTTAGATTCAGCGAGGTAGGAACACGTTTCTTCTAAAAGCTGCGTTTGGACATTCCAGAGTGGATGGGACAACAGGCTGTAAAGAGAAATACCTTGCTCTAAAACCAAAACGGAGCTATCTAGCAGAATGGTTGTCAATGTGTGTATTCAACTTCCAGAGTTAAACTGATGTCTGTTTGCAGCAGTTCAGAAACCCTTTCCTGGGAGAATGTAGAAACAGTCATTTCCAGCCCTAGAGACGCATATAAGAGTTTGCAGTAAGAATGCGTTTAAAACACAGAAGACCCGCTTCTTGCGAACTCATCTGCTGTGTGTTGGTTCCTTTTAGGAAGTTGCATCTATGGTTAGATTCAGCGAGGTAGGAACACGTTTCTTCTAAAAGCTGCGTTTGGACATTCCAGAGTGGATGGGAGAACAGGCTGTAAAGAGAAATACCTTGCTCTAAAACCAAAACGGAGCTATCTAGCAGAATGGTTGTCAATGTGTGTATTCAACTTCCAGAGTTAAACTGATGTGTGTTTGCAGCAGTTCAGAAACCCTTTCCTGGGAGAATGTAGAAACAGTCATTTCCAGCCCTAGAGACGCATATAAGAGTTAGCAGTAAGAATGCGTTTAAAACACAGAAGACCCGCTTCTTACGAACTCATCTGCTGTGTGTTGATTCCTTTTAGGATGTTGCATCTATGTTTAGATTCAGCGAGGTAGGAACACGTTTCTTCTAAAAGCTGCGTTTGGACATTCCAGAGTGGAAGGGAGAACAGGCTGTAAAGAGAAATACCTTGCTCTAAAACCAAAACGGAGCTATCTAGCAGAATGGTTGTCAATGTGTGTATTCAACTTCCAGAGTTAAACTGATGTGTGTTTGCAGCAGTTCAGAAACCCTTTCCTGGGAGATTGTAGAAACAGTCATTTCCAGCCCTAGAGACGCATATAAGAGTTTGCAGTAAGAATGCGTTTAAAACACAGAAGACCCGCTTCTTACGAACTCATCTGCTGTGTGGTGGTTCCTTTTAGGAAGTTGCATGTATGGCTGCATTCAGCGAGGTAGAAACACGTTTCTTCTAAAAGCTGCGTTTGGACATTCCAGAGTGGATAGGAGAACAGGCTGTAAAGAGAAATACCTTGCTCTATAACCAAAACGGAGCTATCTAGCAGAATGGTTGTCAATATGTGTATTCAACTTCCAGAGTTTAAATGATGTGTGTTTGCAGCAGTTCAGAAACCCTTTCCTGGGAGAATGTAGAAACAGTCATTTCCAGCCCTAGAGACGCATATAAGAGTTTGCAGTAAGAATGCGTTTAAAACACAGAAGACCCGCTTCTTACGAACTCATCTGCTGTGTGTTGGTTCCTTTTAGGAAGTTGCATCTATGGTTAGATTCAGCGAGGTAGGAACACGTTTATTCTAAAAGCTGCGTTTGCACATTCCAGAGTGGATGGGAGAACAGGCTGTAAAGAGAAATAGCTTGCTCTAAAACCAAAACGGAGCTATCTAGCAGAATGGTTGTCAATGTGTGTATTCAACTTCCAGAGTTAAACTGATGTGTGTTTGCAGCAGTTCAGAAACCCTTTCCTGGGAGAATGTAGAAACAGTCATTTCCAGCCCTAGAGACGCATATAAGAGTTTGCAGTAAGAATGCGTTTAAAACACAGAAGACCCGCTTCTTGCGAACTCATCTGCTGTGTGTTGGTTCCTTTTAGGAAGTTGCATCTATGGTTAGATTCAGCGAGGTAGGAACACGTTTCTTCTAAAAGCTGCGTTTGGACATTCCAGAGTGGATGGGAGAACAGGCTGTAAAGAGAAATACCTTGCTCTAAAACCAAAACGGAGCTATCTAGCAGAATGGTTGTCAATGTGTGTATTCAACTTCCAGAGTTAAACTGATGTGTGTTTGCAGCAGTTCAGAAACCCTTTCCTGGGAGAATGTAGAAACAGTCATTTCCAGCCCTAGAGACGCATATAAGAGTTAGCAGTAAGAATGCGTTTAAAACACAGAAGACCCGCTTCTTACGAACTCATCTGCTGTGTGTTGATTCCTTTTAGGATGTTGCATCTATGTTTAGATTCAGCGAGGTAGGAACACGTTTCTTCTAAAAGCTGCGTTTGGACATTCCAGAGTGGAAGGGAGAACAGGCTGTAAAGAGAAATACCTTGCTCTAAAACCAAAACGGAGCTATCTAGCAGAATGGTTGTCAATGTGTGTATTCAACTTCCAGAGTTAAACTGATGTGTGTTTGCAGCAGTTCAGAAACCCTTTCCTGGGAGATTGTAGAAACAGTCATTTCCAGCCCTAGAGACGCATATAAGAGTTTGCAGTAAGAATGCGTTTAAAACACAGAAGACCCGCTTCTTACGAACTCATCTGCTGTGTGGTGGTTCCTTTTAGGAAGTTGCATGTATGGCTGCATTCAGCGAGGTAGAAACACGTTTCTTCTAAAAGCTGCGTTTGGACATTCCAGAGTGGATAGGAGAACAGGCTGTAAAGAGAAATACCTTGCTCTATAACCAAAACGGAGCTATCTAGCAGAATGGTTGTCAATATGTGTATTCAACTTCCAGAGTTTAAATGATGTGTGTTTGCAGCAGTTCAGAAACCCTTTCCTGGGAGAATGTAGAAACAGTCATTTCCAGCCCTAGAGACGCATATAAGAGTTTGCAGTAAGAATGCGTTTAAAACACAGAAGACCCGCTTCTTACGAACTCATCTGCTGTGTGTTGGTTCCTTTTAGGAAGTTGCATCTATGGTTAGATTCAGCGAGGTAGGAACACGTTTATTCTAAAAGCTGCGTTTGCACATTCCAGAGTGGATGGGAGAACAGGCTGTAAAGAGAAATAGCTTGCTCTAAAACCAAAACGGAGCTATCTAGCAGAATGGTTGTCAATGTGTGTATTCAACTTCCAGAGTTAAACTGATGTGTGTTTGCAGCAGTTCAGAAACCCTTTCCTGGGAGAATGTAGAAACAGTCATTTCCAGCCCTAGAGACGCATATAAGAGTTTGCAGTAAGAATGCATTTAAAACACAGAAGTCCCGCTTCTTACGAACTCATCTGCTGTGTGTTGGTTCCTTTTAGGAAGTTGCATCTATGGTTAGATTCAGCGAGGTAGGAATACGTCTCTTCTAAAAGCTGCGTTTGGACATTCCAGAGTGGATGGGAGAACAGGCTGTAAAGAGAAATACATTGCTCTAAAACCAAAACGGAGCTATCTAGCAGAATGATTGTCAATGTGTGTATTCAACTTCCAGAGTTAAACTGATGTGTGTTTGCAGCAGTTCAGAAACCCTTTCCTGGGAGAATGTAGAAACAGTCATTTCCAGCCCTAGAGACGCATATAAGAGTTTGCAGTAAGAATGCGTTTAAAACACAGAAGACCCGCTTCTTACGAACTCATCTGCTGTGTGTTGGTTCCTTTTAGGAAGTTGCATCTATGGTTAGATTCAGCGAGGTAGGAACACGTTTCTTCTAAAAGCTGCGTTTGGACATTCCAGAGTGGATGGGAGAACAGGCTGTAAAGAGAAATACCTTGCTCTAAAACCAAAACGGAGCTATCTAGCAGAATGGTTGTCAATGTGTGTATTCAACTTCCAGAGTTAAACTGATGTGTGTTTGCAGCAGTTCAGAAACCCTTTCCTGGGAGAATGTAGAAACAGTCATTTCCAGCCCTAGAGACGCATATAAGACTTTGCAGTAAGAATGCGTTTAAAACACAGAAGACCCGCTTCTTACGAACTCATCTGCTGTGTGTTGGTTCCTTTTAGGAAGTTGCATCTATGGTTAGATTCAGCGAGGTAGGAACACGTTTCTTCTAAAAGCTGCGTTTGGACATTCCAGAGTGGATGGGAGAACAGGCTGTAAAGAGAAATACCTTGCTCTAAAACCAAAACGGAGCTATCTAGCAGAATGGTTGTCAATGTGTGCATTCAACTTCCAGAGTTAAACTGATGTGTGTTGGCAGCAGTTCAGAAACCCTTTCCTAGGAGAATGTAGAAACAGTCATTTCCAGCCCTAGAGACGCATATAAGGGTTAGCAGTAAGAATGCGTTTAAAACAGAGAAGACCCGCTTCTTACGAACTCATCTGCTGTGTGTTGATTCCTTTTAGGAAATTGCATCTATGTTTAGATTCAGCGAGGTAGGAACACGTTTCTTCTAAAAGCTGCGTTTGGACATTCCAGAGTGGAAGGGAGAACAGGCTGTAAAGAGAAATACCTTGCTCTAAAACCAAAACGGAGCTATCTAGCAGAATGGTTGTCAATGTGTGTATTCAACTTCCAGAGTTAAACTGATGTGTGTTTGCAGCAGTTCAGAAACCCTTTCCTGGGAGAATGTAGAAACAGTCATTTCCAGCCCTAGAGACGCATATAAGAGTTTGCAGTAAGAATGCATTTAAAACACAGAAGACCCGCTTCTTACGAACTCATCTGCTGTGTGTTGGTTTTTTTTAGGAAGTTGCATCTATGGTTAGATTCAGCGAGGTAGGAATACGTTTCTTCTAAAAGCTGCGTTTGGACATTCCAGAGTGGATGGGAGAACAGGCTGTAATGAGAAATACATTGCTCTAAAACCAAAACGGAGCTATCTAGCAGAATGATTGTCAATGTGTGTATTCAACTTCCAGAGTTAAACTGATGTGTGTTTGCAGCAGTTCAGAAACCCTTTCCTGGGAGAATGTAGAAACAGTCATTTCCAGCCCTAGAGACGCATATAAGAGTTTGCAGTAAGAATGCGTTTAAAACACAGAAGACCCGCTTCTTACGAACTCATCTGCTGTGTGTTGGTTCCTTTTAGGAAGTTGCATCTATGGTTAGATTCAGCGAGGTAGGAACACGTTTCTTCTAAAAGCTGCGTTTGGACATTCCAGAGTGGATGGGAGAACAGGCTGTAAAGAGAAATACCTTGCTCTAAAACCAAAACGGAGCTATCTAGCAGAATGGTTGTCAATGTGTGTATTCAACTTCCAGAGTTAAACTGATGTGTGTTTGCAGCAGTTCAGAAACCGTTTCCTGGGAGAATGTAGAAACAGTCATTTCCAGCCCTTGAGACGCATATAAGACTTTGCAGTAAGAATGCGTTTAAAACACAGAAGACCCGCTTCTTACGAACTCATCTGCTGTGTGTTGGTTCCTTTTAGGAAGTTGCATCTATGGTTAGATTCAGCGAGGTAGGAACACGTTTCTTATAAAAGCTGCGTTTGGACATTCCAGAGTGGATGGGTGAACAGGCTGTAAAGAGAAATACCTTGCTCTAAAACCAAAACGGAGCTATCTAGCAGAATGGTTGTCAATGTGTGCATTCAACTTCCAGAGTTAAACTGATGTGTGTTTGCAGCAGTTCAGATACCCTTTCCTGGGAGAATGTAGAAACAGTCATTTCCAGCCCTAGAGACGCATATAAGGGTTAGCAGTAAGAATGCGTTTAAAACAGAGAAGACCCGCTTCTTACGAACTCATCTGCTGTGTGTTGGTTCCTTTTAGGAAGTTGCATCTATGGTTAGATTCAGCGAGGTAGAAACACGTTTCTTCTAAAAGCTGCGTTTGGACATTCCATAGTGGATGGGAGAACAGGCTGTAAAGAGAAATACCTTGCTCTAAAACCAAAACGGAGCTATCTAGCAGAATGGTTGTCAATGTGTGTATTCAACTTCCAGAGTTTAACTGATGTGTGTTTGCAGCAGTTCAGAAACCCTTTCCTGGGAGAATGTAGAAACAGTCATTTCCAGCCCTAGAGACGCATATAAGAGTTAGCAGTAAGAATGCGTTTAAAACACAGAAGACCCGCTTCTTACGAACTCATCTGCTGTGTGTTGGTTCCTTTTAGGAAGTTGCATCTATGGTTAGATTCAGCGAGGTAGGAACACGTTTCTTCTAAAAGCTGCGTTTGGACATTCCAGAGTGGAAGGGAGAACAGGCTGTAAAGAGAAATACCTTGCTCTAAAACCAAAACGGAGCTATCTCGCAGAATGGTTGTCAATGTGTGTATTCAACTTCCAGAGTTAAACTGATGTGTGTTTGCAGCAGTTCAGAAACCCTTTCCTGGGAGAATGTAGAAACAGTCATTTCCAGCCCTAGAGACGCATATAAGAGTTTGCAGTAAGAATGCGTTTAAAACACAGAAGACCCGCTTCTTACGAACTCGTCTGCTGTGTGTTGGTTCCTTTTAGGAAGTTGCATCTATGGTTAGATTCAGCGAGGTAGGAACACGTTTCTTCTAAAAGCTGCGTTTGGACATTCCAGAGTGGATGGGAGAACAGGCTGTAAAGAGAAATACCTTGCTCTAAAACCAAAACGGAGTTATCTAGCAGAATGGTTGTCAATGTGTGTATTCAACTTCCAGAGTTAAACTGATGTGTGTTTGCAGCAGTTCAGAAACCCTTTCCTGGGAGAATGTAGAAACAGTCATTTCTAGCCCTAGAGACCCATATAAGAGTTTGCAGTAAGAATGCGTTTAAAACACAGAAGACCCGCTTCTTACGAACTCATCTGCTGTGTGTTGGTTCCTTTTAGGAAGTTGCATCTATGGTTACATTCAGCGAGGTAGAAACACGTTTCTTCTAAAAGCTGCGTTTGGACATTCCAGAGTGGATGGGAGAACAGGCTGTAAAGAGAAATACCTTGCTCTAAAACCAAAACGGAGCTATCTAGCAGAATGGTTGTCAATGTGTGTATTCAACTTCCAGAGTTAAACTGATGTGTGTTTGCAGCAGTTCAGAAACCCTTTCCTGGGAGAATGTAGAAACAGTCATTTCCAGCCCTAGAGACGCATATAAGAGTTAACAGTAAGAATGCGTTTAAAACACAGAAGACCCGCTTCATACGAACTCATCTGCTGTGTGTTTGTTCCTTTAAGGAAGTTGCATCTATGGTTAAATTCAGCGAGGTAGAAACACGTTTCTTCTAAAAGCTGCGTTTGGACATTCCAGAGTGGATGGGAGAACAGGCTGTAAAGAGAAATACCTTGCTCTAAAACCAAAACGGGGCTATCTAGCAGAATGGTTGTCAATGTGTGTATTCAACTTCCAGAGTTAAACTGATGTGTGTTTGCAGCAGTTCAGCAACCCTTTCCTGGGAGAATGTGGAAACAGTCATTTCCAGCCCTAGAGACGCATATAAGAGTTTGCAGTAAGAATGCGTTTAAAACACAGAAGACTCGCTTCTTACGAACTCATCTGCTGTGTGTTGGTTCCTTTTAGTAAGTTGCATCTATGGTTAGATTCAGCGAGGTAGAAACACGTTTCTTCTAAAAGCTGCGTTTGGACATTCCAGAGTGGATGGGAGAACAGGCTGTAAAGAGAAATACCTTGCTCTAAAACCAAAACGGAGCTATCTAGCAGAATGGTTGTCAATGTGTGTATTCAACTTCCAGAGATAAACTGATGTATGTTTGCAGCAGTTCAGAAACCCTTTCCTGGGAGAATGTAGAAACAGTCATTTCCAGCCCTAGAGACGCATATAAGAGTTAGCAGTAAGAATGCGTTTAAAACACAGAAGACCCGCTTCTTACGAACTCATCTGCTGTGTGTTGGTTCCTTTTAGGAAGTTGCATCTATGGTTAGATTCAGCGAGGTACGAACACGTTTCTTCTAAAAGCTGCGTTTGGACATTCCAGAGTGGATGGGAGAACAGGCTGTAAAGAGAAATACCTTGCTTTAAAACCAAAACGGAGCTATCTAGCAGAATGGTTGTCAATGTGTGTATTCAACTTCCAGAGTTAAACTGATGTCTGTTTGCAGCAGTTCAGAAACCCTTTCCTGGGAGAATGTAGAAACAGTCATTTCCAGCCCTAGAGACGCATATAAGAGTTTGCAGTAAGAATGCGTTTAAAACACAGAAGACCCGCTTCTTGCGAACTCATCTGCTGTGTGTTGGTTCCTTTTAGGAAGTTGCATCTATGGTTAGATTCAGCGAGGTAGGAACACGTTTCTTCTAAAAGCTGCGTTTGGACATTCCAGAGTGGATGGGAGAACAGGCTGTAAAGAGAAATACCTTGCTCTAAAACCAAAACGGAGCTATCTAGCAGAATGGTTGTCAATGTGTGTATTCAACTTCCAGAGTTAAACTGATGTGTGTTTGCAGCAGTTCAGAAACCCTTTCCTGGGAGAATGTAGAAACAGTCATTTCCAGCCCTAGAGACGCATATAAGAGTTAGCAGTAAGAATGCGTTTAAAACACAGAAGACCCGCTTCTTACGAACTCATCTGCTGTGTGTTGATTCCTTTTAGGAAGTTGCATCTATGTTTAGATTCAGCGAGGTAGGAACACGTTTCTTCTAAAAGCTGCGTTTGGACATTCCAGAGTGGAAGGGAGAACAGGCTGTAAAGAGAAATACCTTGCTCTAAAACCAAAACGGAGCTATCTAGCAGAATGGTTGTCAATGTGTGTATTCAACTTCCAGAGTTAAACTGATGTGTGTTTGCAGCAGTTCAGAAACCCTTTCCTGGGAGATTGTAGAAACAGTCATTTCCAGCCCTAGAGACGCATATAAGAGTTTGCAGTAAGAATGCGTTTAAAACACAGAAGACCCGCTTCTTACGAACTCATCTGCTGTGTGTTGGTTCCTTTTAGGAAGTTGCATCTATGGTTACATTCAGCGAGGTAGAAACACGTTTCTTCTAAAAGCTGCGTTTGGACATTCCAGAGTGGATGGGAGAACAGGCTGTAAAGAGAAATACCTTGCTCTAAAACCAAAACGGAGCTATCTAGCAGAATGGTTGTCAATGTGTGTATTCAACTTCCAGAGTTAAACTGATGTGTGTTTGCAGCAGTTCAGAAACCCTTTCCTGGGAGAATGTAGAAACAGTCATTTCCAGCCCTAGAGACGCATATAAGAGTTTGCAGTAAGAATGCGTTTAAAACACAGAAGACCCGCTTCTTGCGAACTCATCTGCTGTGTGTTGGTTCCTTTTAGGAAGTTGCATCTATGGTTAGATTCAGCGAGGTAGGAACACGTTTCTTCTAAAAGCTGTGTTTGGACATTCCAGAGTGGATGGGAGAACAGGCTGTAAATAGAAATACCTTGCTCTAAATCCAAAACGGAGCTATCTAGCAGAATGGTTGTCAATGTGTGTATTCAACTTCCAGAGTTAAACTGATGTGTGTTTGCAGCAGTTCAGAAACCCTTTCCTGGGAGAATGTAGAAACAGTCATTTCCAGCCCTAGAGACGCATATAAGAGTTTGCAGTAAGAATGTGTTTAAAACACAGAAGACCCGCTTCTTACGAACTCATCTGCTGTGTGTTGGTTCCTTTTAGGAAGTTGCATCTATGGTTAGATTCAGCGAGGTAGAAACACGTTTCTTCTAAAAGCTGCGTTTGGACATTCCATAGTGGATGGGAGAACAGGCTGTAAAGAGAAATACCTTGCTCTAAAACCAAAACGGAGCTATCTAGCAGAATGGTTGTCAATGTGTGTATTCAACTTCCAGAGTTTAACTGATGTGTGTTTGCAGCAGTTCAGAAACCCTTTCCTGGGAGAATGTAGAAACAATCATTTCCAGCCCTAGAGACGCATATAAGAGTTAGCAGTAAGAATGCGTTTAAAACACAGAAGACCCGCTTCTTACGAACTCATCTGCTGTGTGTTGGTTCCTTTTAGGAAGTTGCATCTATGGTTAGATTCAGCGAGGTAGGAACACGTTTCTTCTAAAAGCTGCGTTTGGACATTCCAGAGTGGAAGGGAGAACAGGCTGTAAAGAGAAATACCTTGCTCTAAAACCAAAACGGAGCTATCTCGCAGAATGGTTGTCAATGTGTGTATTCAACTTCCAGAGTTAAACTGATGTGTGTTTGCAGCAGTTCAGAAACCCTTTCCTGGGAGAATGTAGAAACAGTCATTTCCAGCCCTAGAGACGCATATAAGAGTTTGCAGTAAGAATGCGTTTAAAACACAGAAGACCCGCTTCTTACGAACTCGTCTGCTGTGTGTTGGTTCCTTTTAGGAAGTTGCATCTATGGTTAGATTCAGCGAGGTAGGAACACGTTTCTTCTAAAAGCTGCGTTTGGACATTCCAGAGTGGATGGGAGAACAGGCTGTAAAGAGAAATACCTTGCTCTAAAACCAAAACGGAGTTATCTAGCAGAATGGTTGTCAATGTGTGTATTCAACTTCCAGAGTTAAACTGATGTGTGTTTGCAGCAGTTCAGAAACCCTTTCCTGGGAGAATGTAGAAACAGTCATTTCTAGCCCTAGAGACCCATATAAGAGTTTGCAGTAAGAATGCGTTTAAAACACAGAAGACCCGCTTCTTACGAACTCATCTGCTGTGTGTTGGTTCCTTTTAGGAAGTTGCATCTATGGTTACATTCAGCGAGGTAGAAACACGTTTCTTCTAAAAGCTGCGTTTGGACATTCCAGAGTGGATGGGAGAACAGGCTGTAAAGAGAAATACCTTGCTCTAAAACCAAAACGGAGCTATCTAGCAGAATGGTTGTCAATGTGTGTATTCAACTTCCAGAGTTAAACTGATGTGTGTTTGCAGCAGTTCAGAAACCCTTTCCTGGGAGAATGTAGAAACAGTCATTTCCAGCCCTAGAGACGCATATAAGAGTTAACAGTAAGAATGCGTTTAAAACACAGAAAACCCGCTTCATACGAACTCATCTGCTGTGTGTTTGTTCCTTTAAAAAAGTTGCATCTATGGTTAAATTCAGCGAGGTAGAAACACGTTTCTTCTAAAAGCTGCGTTTGGACATTCCAGAGTGGATGGGAGAACAGGCTGTAAAGAGAAATACCTTGCTATATAACCAAAACGGAGCTATCTAGCAGAATGGTTGTCAATGTGTGTATTCAACTTCCAGAGTTAAACTGATGTGTGTTTGCAGCAGTTCAGCAACCCTTTCCTGGGAGAATGTGGAAACAGTCATTTGCAGCCCTAGAGACGCATATAAGAGTTTGCAGTAAGAATGCGTTTAAAACACAGTAGACTCGCTTCTTACGAACTCATCTGCTGTGTGTTGGTTCCTTTTAGGAAGTTGCATCTATGTTTAGATTCAGCGAGGTAGGAACACGTTTCTTCTAAAAGCTGCGTTTGGACATTCCAGAGTGGATGGGAGAACAGGCTGTAAAGAGAAATACCTTGCTCTAAAACCAAAACGGAGCTATCTAGCAGAATGGTTGTCAATGTGTGTATTCAACTTCCAGAGTTAAACTGATGTGTGTTTGCAGCAGTTCAGAAACCCTTTTCTGGGAGAATGTAGAAACAGTCATTTCCAGCCCTAGAGACGCATATAAGAATTTTCAGTAAGAATGCGTTTAAAACACAGAAGACCCGCTTCTTACGAACTCATCAGCTGTGTGTTGGTTCCTTTTAGGAAGTTGCATCTATGGTTAGATTCAGCGAGGTAGGAACACGTTTCTTCTAAAAGCTGCGTTTGGACATTCCAGAGTGGATGGGAGAACAGGCTGTAAAGAGAAATACCTTGCTCTAAAACCAAAACGGAGCTATCTAGCAGAATGGTTGTCAATGTGTGTATTCAACTTCCTGAGTTAAACTGATGTGTGTTTGCAGCAGTTCAGAAACCCTTTCCTGGGAGAATGTAGAAACAGTCATTTCCAGCCCTAGAGACGCATATAAGAGTTAGCAGTAAGAATGCGTTTAAAACACAGAAGACCCGCTTCTTACGAACTCATCTGCTGTGTGTTGGTTCCCTTTAGGAAGTTGCATCTATGGTTAGATTCAGCGAGGTAGGAACACGTTTCTTCTAAAAGCTGCGTTTGGACATTCCAGAGTGGATGGGAGAACAGGCTGTAAAGAGAAATACCTTGCTCTAAAACCAAAACGGAGCTATCTAGCAGAATGGTTGTCAATGTGTGTATTCAACTTCCAGAGTTTAACTGATGTGTGTTTGCAGCAGTTCAGAAACCCTTTCCTGGGAGAATGTAGAAACAGTCATTTCCAGCCCTAGAGACGCATATAAGAGTTAGCAGTAAGAATGCGTTTAAAACACAGAAGACCCGCTTCTTACGAACTCATCTGCTGTGTGTTGGTTCCTTTTAGGAAGTTGCATCTATGGTTAGATTCAGCGAGGTAGAAACACGTTTCTTCTAAAAGCTGCGTTTGGACATTCCAGAGTGGATGGGAGAACAGGCTGTAAAGAGAAATACCTTGCTCTAAAACCAAAACGGAGCTATCTAGCAGAATGGTTGTCAATGTGTGTATTCAACTTCCAGAGTTAAACGGATGTGTGTTTGCAGCAGTTCAGAAACCCTTTCCTGGGAGAATGTAGAAACAGTCATTTCCAGCCCTAGAGACGCATATAAGAATTTGCAGTAAGAATGCGTTTAAAACACAGAAGACCCGCTTCTTACGAACTCGTCTGCTGTGTGTTGGTTCCTTTTAGGAAGTTGCATCTATGGTTAGATTCAGCGAGGTAGGAACACGTTTCTTCTAAAAGCTGCGTTTGGACATTCCAGAGTGGATGGGAGAACAGGCTGTAAAGAGAAATACCTTGCTCTAAAACCAAAACGGAGCTATCTAGCAGAATGGTTGTCAATGTGTGTATTCAACTTCCAGAGTTAAACTGATGTGTGTTTGCAGCAGTTCAGAAACCCTTTCCTGGGAGAATGTAGAAACAGTCATTTCTAGCCCTAGAGACCCATATAAGAGTTTGCAGTAAGAATGCGTTTAAAACACAGAAGACCCGCTTCTTACGAACTCATCTGCTGTGTGTTGGTTCCTTTTAGGAAGTTGCATCTATGGTTACATTCAGCGAGGTAGAAACACGTTTCTTCTAAAAGCTGCGTTTGGACATTCCAGAGTGGATGGGAGAACAGGCTGTAAAGAGAAATACCTTGCTCTAAAACCAAAACGGAGCTATCTAGCAGAATGGTTGTCAATGTGTGTATTCAACTTCCAGAGTTAAACGGATGTGTGTTTGCAGCAGTTCAGAAACCCTTTCCTGGGAGAATGTAGAAACAGTCATTTCCAGCCCTAGAGACGCATATAAGAGTTTGCAGTAAAAATGCGTTTAAAACACAGAAGACCCGCTTCTTACGAACTCATCTGCTGTGTGTTGGTTCCTTTTAGGAAGTTGCATCTATGGTTAGATTCAACGAGGTAGGAACACGTTTCTTCTAAAAGCTGCGTTTGGACATTCCAGAGTGGATGGGAGAACAGGCTGTAAAGAGAAATACCTTGCTCTAAAACCAAAACGGAGCTATCTAGCAGAATGGTTGTCAATGTGTGTATTCAACTTCCAGAGTTAAACTGATGTGTGTTTGCAGCAGTTCAGAAACCCTTTCCTGGGAGAATGTAGAAACAGTCATTTCCAGCCCTAGAGACGCATATAAGAGTTTGCAGTAAGAATGCGTTTAAAACACAGAAGACCCGCTTCTTACGAACTCATCTGCTGTGTGTTGGTTCCTTTTAGGAAGTTGCATCTATGCTTAGATTCAGCGAGGTAGGAACACGTTTCTTCTAAAAGCTGCGTTTGGACATTCCAGAGTGGATGGGAGAACAGGCTGTAAAGAGAAATACCTTGCTCTAAAACCAAAACGGAGCTATCTAGCAGAATGGTTGTCAATGTGTGTATTCAACTTCCAGAGTTAAACTGATGTGTGTTTGCAGCAGTTCAGAAACCGTTTTCTGGGAGAATGTAGAAACAGTCATTTCCAGCCCTAGAGACGCATATAAGAATTTTCAGTAAGAATGCGTTTAAAACACAGAAGACCCGCTTCTTACGAACTCATCTGCTGTGTGTTGGTTCCTTTTAGGAAGTTGCATTTATGGTTAAATTCAGCGAGGTAGAAACACGTTTCCTCTAAAAGCTGCGTTTGGACATTCCAGAGTGGATGGGAGAACAGGCTGTAAAGAGAAATACCTTGCTCTAAAACCAAAACGGAGCTATCTAGCAGAATGGTTGTCAATGTGTGTATTCAACTTCCAGAGTTAAACTGATGTGTGTTTGCAGCAGTTCAGAAACCCTTTCCTGGGAGAATGTAGAAACAGTCATTTCCAGCCCTAGAGACGCATATAAGAGTTAGCAGTAAGAATGCGTTTAAAACATAGAAGACCCGCTTCATACGAACTCATCTGCTGTGTGTTTGTTCCTTCAAGGAAGTTGCATTTATGGTTAAATTCAGCGAGGTAGAAACACGTTTCTTCTAAAAGCTGCGTTTGGACATTCCAGAGTGGATGGGAGAACAGGCTGTAAAGAGAAATACCTTGCTATATAACCAAAATGGAGCTATCTAGCAGAATGGTTGTCAATGTGTGTATTCAACTTCCAGAGTTAAACTGATGTGTGTTTGCAGCAGTTCAGCAACCCTTTCCTGGGAGAATGTGGAAACAGTCATTTGCAGCCCTAGAGACGCATATAAGAGTTTGCAGTAAGAATGCGTTTAAAACACAGAAGACTCGCTTCTTACGAACTCATCTGCTGTGTGTTGGTTCCTTTTAGGAAGTTGCATCTATGTTTAGATTCAGCGAGGTAGGAACACGTTTCTTCTAAAAGCTGCGTTTGGACATTCCAGAGTGGATGGGAGAACAGGCTGTAAAGAGAAATACCTTGCTCTAAAACCAAAACGGAGCTATCTAGCAGAATGGTTGTCAATGTGTGTATTCAACTTCCAGAGTTAAACTGATGTGTGTTTGCAGCAGTTCAGAAACCCTTTTCTGGGAGAATGTAGAAACAGTCATTTCCAGCCCTAGAGACGCATATAAGAATTTTCAGTAAGAATGCGTTTAAAACACAGAAGACCCGCTTCTTACGAACTCATCTGCTGTGTGTTGGTTCCTTTTAGGAAGTTGCATCTATGGTTAGATTCAGCGAGGTAGGAACACGTTTCTTCTAAAAGCTGCGTTTGGACATTCCAGAGTGGATGGGAGAACAGGCTGTAAAGAGAAATACCTTGCTCTAAAACCAAAACGGAGCTATCTAGCAGAATGGTTGTCAATGTGTGTATTCAACTTCCTGAGTTAAACTGATGTGTGTTTGCAGCAGTTCAGAAACCCTTTCCTGGGAGAATGTAGAAACAGTCATTTCCAGCCCTAGAGACGCATATAAGAGTTAGCAGTAAGAATGCGTTTAAAACACAGAAGACCCGCTTCTTACGAACTCATCTGCTGTGTGTTGGTTCCCTTTAGGAAGTTGCATCTATGGTTAGATTCAGCGAGGTAGGAACACGTTTCTTCTAAAAGCTGCGTTTGGACATTCTAGAGTGGATGGGAGAACAGGCTGTAAAGAGAAGTACCTTGCTCTAAAACCAAAACGGAGCTATCTAGCAGAATGGTTGTCAATGTGTGTATTCAACTTCCAGAGTTTAACTGATGTGTGTTTGCAGCAGTTCAGAAACCCTTTCCTGGGAGAATGTAGAAACAGTCATTTCCAGCCCTAGAGACGCATATAAGAGTTAGCAGTAAGAATGCGTTTAAAACACAGAAGACCCGCTTCTTACGAACTCATCTGCTGTGTGTTGGTTCCTTTTAGGAAGTTGCATCTATGGTTAGATTCAGCGAGGTAGAAACACGTTTCTTCTAAAAGCTGCGTTTGGACATTCCAGAGTGAATGGGAGAACAGGCTGTAAAGAGAAATACCTTGCTCTAAAACCAAAACGGAGCTATCTAGCAGAATGGTTGTCAATGTGTGTATTCAACTTCCAGAGTTAAACTGATGTGTGTTTGCAGCAGTTCAGAAACCCTTTCCTGGGAGAATGTAGAAACAGTCATTTCCAGCCCTAGAGACGCATATAAGAGTTTGCAGTAAGAATGCGTTTAAAACACAGAATACCCGCTTCTTACGAACTCGTCTGCTGTGTGTTGGTTCCTTTTAGGAAGTTGCATCTATGGTTAAATTCAGCGAGGTAGGAACACGTTTCTTCTAAAAGCTGCGTTTGGACATTCCAGAGTGGATGGGAGAACAGGCTGTAAAGAGAAATACCTTGCTCTAAAACCAAAACGGAGTTATCTAGCAGAATGGTTGTCAATGTGTGTATTCAACTTCCAGAGTTAAACTGATGTGTGTTTGCAGCAGTTCAGAAACCGTTTTCTGGGAGAATGTAGAAACAGTCATTTCCAGCCCTAGAGACGCATATAAGAATTTTCAGTAAGAATGCGTTTAAAACACAGAAGACCCGCTTCTTACGAACTCATCTGCTGTGTGTTGGTTCCTTTTAGGAAGTTGCATCTATGGTTAAATTCAGCGAGGTAGAAACACGTTTCTTCTAAAAGCTGCGTTTGGACATTCCAGAGTGGATGGGAGAACAGGCTGTAAAGAGAAATACCTTGCTCTAAAACCAAAACAGAGCTATCTAGCAGAATGGTTGTCAATGTGTGTATTCAACTTCCAGAGTTTAACTGATGTGTGTTTGCAGCAGTTCAGAAACCCTTTCCTGGGAGAATGTAGAAACAGTCATTTCCAGCCCTAGAGACGCATATAAGAGTTAGCAGTAAGAATGCGTTTAAAACACAGAAGACCCGTTTCATACGAACTCATCTGCTGTGTGTTTGTTCCTTTTAGGAAGTTGCATCTATGGTTATATTCAGCGAGGTAGGAACACGTTTCTTCTAAAAGCTGGGTTTGGACATTCCAGAGTGGATGGGAGAACAGGCTGTAAAGAGAAATACCTTGCTCTAAAACCAAAACGGAGCTATCTAGCAGAATGGTTGTCAATGTGTGTATTCAACTTCCTGAGTTAAACTGATGTGTGTTTGCAGCAGTTCAGAAACCCTTTCCTGGGAGAATGTAGAAACAGTCATTTCCAGCACTAGAGACGCATATAAGAGTTAGCAGTAAGAATGCGTTTAAAACACAGAAGACCCGCTTCTTACGAACTCATCTGCTGTGTGTTGGTTCCCTTTAGGAAGTTGCATCTATGGTTAGATTCAGCGAGGTAGGAACACGTTTCTTCTAAAAGCTGCGTTTGGACATTCCGGAGTGGATGGGAGAACAGGCTGTAAAGAGAAATACCTTGCTCTAAAACCAAAACGGAGCTATCTAGCAGAATGGTTGTCAATGTGTGTATTCAACTTCCAGAGTTAAACTGATGTGTGTTTGCAGCAGTTCAGAAACCCTTTCCTGGGAGAATGTAGAAACAGTCATTTCCAGCCCTAGAGACGCATATAAGAGTTTGCAGTAAGAATGCGTTTAAAACACAGAAGACCCGCTTCTTACGAACTCATCTGCTGTGTGTTGGTTCCTTTTAGGAAGTTGCATCTATGGTTAGATTCAGCGAGGTAGGAACACGTTTCTTCTAAATGCTGGGTTTGGACATTCCAGAGTGGATGGGAGAACAGGCTGTAAAGAGAAATACCTTGCTCTAAAACCAAAACGGAGCTATCTAGCAGAATGGTTGTCAATGTGTGTATTCAACTTCCAGAGTTAAAGTGATGTGTGTTTGCAGCAGTTCAGAAACCCTTTCCTGGGAGAATGTAGAAACAGTCATTTCCAGCCCTAGAGACGCATATAAGAGTTTGCAGTAAGAATGCGTTTAAAACACAGAAGACCCGCTTCTTACGAACTCATCTGCTGTGTGTTGGTTCCTTTTAGGAAGTTGCATCTATGGTTAGATTCAGCGAGGTAGGAACACGTTTCTTCTAAAAGCTGGGTTTGGACATTCCAGAGTGGACGGGAGAACAGGCTGTAAAGAGAAATACCTTGCTCTAAAACCAAAACGGAGCTATCTATCAGAATGGTTGTCAATGTGTGTATTCAACTTCCAGAGGTAAACTGATGTGTGTTTGCAGCAGTTCAGAAACCCTTTCCTGGGAGAATGTAGAAACAGTCATTTCCAGCCCTAGAGACGCATATAAGAGTTAGCAGTAAGAATGCGTTTAAAACACAGAAGACCCGTTTCATACGAACTCATCTGCTGTGTGTTTGTTCCTTTTAGGAAGTTGCATCTATGGTTATATTCAGCGAGGTAGGAACACGTTTCTTCTAAAAGCTGGGTTTGGACATTCCAGAGTGGATGGGAGAACAGGCTGTAAAGAGAAATACCTTGCTCTAAAACCAAAACGGAGCTATCTAGCAGAATGGTTGTCAATGTGTGTATTCAACTTCCTGAGTTAAACTGATGTGTGTTTGCAGCAGTTCAGAAACCCTTTCCTGGGAGAATGTAGAAACAGTCATTTCCAGCACTAGAGACGCATATAAGAGTTAGCAGTAAGAATGCGTTTAAAACACAGAAGACCCGCTTCTTACGAACTCATCTGCTGTGTGTTGGTTCCCTTTAGGAAGTTGCATCTATGGTTAGATTCAGCGAGGTAGGAACACGTTTCTTCTAAAAGCTGCGTTTGGACATTCCGGAGTGGATGGGAGAACAGGCTGTAAAGAGAAATACCTTGCTCTAAAACCAAAACGGAGCTATCTAGCAGAATGGTTGTCAATGTGTGTATTCAACTTCCAGAGTTAAACTGATGTGTGTTTGCAGCAGTTCAGAAACCCTTTCCTGGGAGAATGTAGAAACAGTCATTTCCAGCCCTAGAGACGCATATAAGAGTTTGCAGTAAGAATGCGTTTAAAACACAGAAGACCCGCTTCTTACGAACTCATCTGCTGTGTGTTGGTTCCTTTTAGGAAGTTGCATCTATGGTTAGATTCGGCGAGGTAGGAACACGTTTCTTCTAAAAGCTGCGTTTGGACATTCCAGAGTGGATGGGAGAACAGGCTGTAAAGAGAAATACCTTGCTCTAAAACCAAAACGGAGCTATATAGCAGAATGGTTGTCAATGTGTGTATTCAACTTCCTGAGTTAATCTGATGTGTGTTTGCAGCAGTTCAGAAACCCTTTCCTGGGAGAATGTAGAAACAGTCATTTCCAACCCTAGAGACGCATATAAGAGTTAGCAGTAAGAATGCGTTTAAAACACAGAAGACCCGCTTCTTACGAACTCATCTGCTGTGTGTTGGTTCCCTTTAGGAAGTTGCATCTATGGTTAGATTCAGCGAGGTAGGAACACGTTTCTTCTAAAAGCTGCGTTTGGACATTCCAGAGTGGATGGGAGAACAGGCTGTAAAGAGAAATACCTTGCTCTAAAAACAAAACGGAGCTATCTAGCAGAATGGTTGTCAATGTGTGTATTCAACTTCCAGAGTTAAACTGATGTGTGTTTGCAGCAGTTCAGAAACCCTTTCCTGGGAGAATGTAGAAACAGTCATTTCCAGCCCTAGAGACGCATATAAGAGTTTGCAGTAAGAATGCGTTTAAAACACAGAAGACCCGCTTCTTACGAACTCATCTGCTGTGTGTTTGTTCCTTTAAGGAAGTTGCATCTATGGTTAAATTCAGCGAGGTAGAAACACGTTTCTTCTAAAAGCTGCGTTTGGACATTCCAGAGTGGATGGGAGAACAGGCTGTAAAGAGAAATACCTTGCTCTAAAACCAAAACGGAGCTATCTAGCAGAATGGTTGTCAATGTGTGTATTCAACTTCCAGAGTTAAAGTGATGTGTGTTTGCAGCAGTTCAGAAACCCTTTCCTGGGAGAATGTAGAAACAGTCATTTCCAGCCCTAGAGACGCATATAAGAGTTTGCAGTAAGAATGCGTTTAAAACACAGAAGACCCGCTTCTTACGAACTCATCTGCTGTGTGTTGGTTCCTTTTAGGAAGTTGCATCTATGGTTAGATTCAGCGAGGTAGGAACACGTTTCTTCTAAAAGCTGGGTTTGGACATTCCAGAGTGGACGGGAGAACAGGCTGTAAAGAGAAATACCTTGCTCTAAAACCAAAACGGAGCTATCTATCAGAATGGTTGTCAATGTGTGTATTCAACTTCCAGAGTTAAACTGATGTGTGTTTGCAGCAGTTCAGAAACCCTTTCCTGGGAGAATGTAGAAACAGTCATTTCCAGCCCTAGAGACGCATATAAGAGTTAGCAGTAAGAATGCGTTTAAAACACAGAAGACCCGTTTCATACGAACTCATCTGCTGTGTGTTTGTTCCTTTTAGGAAGTTGCATCTATGGTTATATTCAGCGAGGTAGGAACACGTTTCTTCTAAAAGCTGGGTTTGGACATTCCAGAGTGGATGGGAGAACAGGCTGTAAAGAGAAATACCTTGCTCTAAAACCAAAACGGAGCTATCTAGCAGAATGGTTGTCAATGTGTGTATTCAACTTCCTGAGTTAAACTGATGTGTGTTTGCAGCAGTTCAGAAACCCTTTCCTGGGAGAATGTAGAAACAGTCATTTCCAGCACTAGAGACGCATATAAGAGTTAGCAGTAAGAATGCGTTTAAAACACAGAAGACCCGCTTCTTACGAACTCATCTGCTGTGTGTTGGTTCCCTTTAGGAAGTTGCATCTATGGTTAGATTCAGCGAGGTAGGAACACGTTTCTTCTAAAAGCTGCGTTTGGACATTCCAGAGTGGATGGGAGAACAGGCTGTAAAGAGAAATACCTTGCTCTAAAACCAAAACGGAGCTATCTAGCAGAATGGTTGTCAATGTGTGTATTCAACTTCCAGAGTTAAACTGATGTGTGTTTGCAGCAGTTCAGAAACCCTTTCCTGGGAGAATGTAGAAACAGTCATTTCCAGCCCTAGAGACGCATATAAGAGTTAGCAGTAAGAATGCGTTTAAAACACAGAAGACCCGTTTCATACGAACTCATCTGCTGTGTGTTTGTTCCTTTTAGGAAGTTGCATCTATGGTTATATTCAGCGAGGTAGGAACACGTTTCTTCTAAAAGCTGGGTTTGGACATTCCAGAGTGGATGGGAGAACAGGCTGTAAAGAGAAATACCTTGCTCTAAAACCAAAACGGAGCTATCTAGCAGAATGGTTGTCAATGTGTGTATTCAACTTCCTGAGTTAAACTGATGTGTGTTTGCAGCAGTTCAGAAACCCTTTCCTGGGAGAATGTAGAAACAGTCATTTCCAGCACTAGAGACGCATATAAGAGTTAGCAGTAAGAATGCGTTTAAAACACAGAAGACCCGCTTCTTACGAACTCATCTGCTGTGTGTTGGTTCCCTTTAGGAAGTTGCATCTATGGTTAGATTCAGCGAGGTAGGAACACGTTTCTTCTAAAAGCTGCGTTTGGACATTCCGGAGTGGATGGGAGAACAGGCTGTAAAGAGAAATACCTTGCTCTAAAACCAAAACGGAGCTATCTAGCAGAATGGTTGTCAATGTGTGTATTCAACTTCCAGAGTTAAACTGATGTGTGTTTGCAGCAGTTCAGAAACCCTTTCCTGGGAGAATGTAGAAACAGTCATTTCCAGCCCTAGAGACGCATATAAGAGTTTGCAGTAAGAATGCGTTTAAAACACAGAAGACCCGCTTCTTACGAACTCATCTGCTGTGTGTTGGTTCCTTTTAGGAAGTTGCATCTATGGTTAGATTCGGCGAGGTAGGAACACGTTTCTTCTAAAAGCTGCGTTTGGACATTCCAGAGTGGATGGGAGAACAGGCTGTAAAGAGAAATACCTTGCTCTAAAACCAAAACGGAGCTATCTAGCAGAATGGTTGTCAATGTGTGTATTCAACTTCCTGAGTTAATCTGATGTGTGTTTGCAGCAGTTCAGAAACCCTTTCCTGGGAGAATGTAGAAACAGTCATTTCCAACCCTAGAGACGCATATAAGAGTTAGCAGTAAGAATGCGTTTAAAACACAGAAGACCCGCTTCTTACGAACTCATCTGCTGTGTGTTGGTTCCCTTTAGGAAGTTGCATCTATGGTTAGATTCAGCGAGGTAGGAACACGTTTCTTCTAAAAGCTGCGTTTGGACATTCCAGAGTGGATGGGAGAACAGGCTGTAAAGAGAAATACCTTGCTCTAAAAACAAAACGGAGCTATCTAGCAGAATGGTTGTCAATGTGTGTATTCAACTTCCAGAGTTAAACTGATGTGTGTTTGCAGCAGTTCAGAAACCCTTTCCTGGGAGAATGTAGAAACAGTCATTTCCAGCCCTAGAGACGCATATAAGAGTTTGCAGTAAGAATGCGTTTAAAACACAGAAGACCCGCTTCTTACGAACTCATCTGCTGTGTGTTTGTTCCTTTAAGGAAGTTGCATCTATGGTTAAATTCAGCGAGGTAGAAACACGTTTCTTCTAAAAGCTGCGTTTGGACATTCCAGAGTGGATGGGAGAACAGGCTGTAAAGAGAAATACCTTGCTCTAAAACCAAAACGGAGCTATCTAGCAGAATGGTTGTCAATGTGTGTATTCAACTTCCAGAGTTAAACTGATGTGTGTTTGCAGCAGTTCAGAAACCCTTTCCTGGGAGAATGTGGAAACAGTCATTTCCAGCCCTAGAGACGCATATAAGAGTTTGCAGTAAGAATGCGTTTAAAACACAGAAGACTCGCTTCTTACGAACTCATCTGCTGTGTGTTGGTTCCTTTTAGGAAGTTGCATCTATGGTTAGATTCAGCGAGGTAGAAACACGTTTCTTCTAAAAGCTGGGTTTGGACATTCCAGAGTGGATGGGAGAACAGGCTGTAAAGAGAAATACCTTGCTCTAAATCCAAAACGGAGCTATCTAGTAGAATGGTTGTCAATGTGTGTATTCAACTTCCAGAGATAAACTGATGTATGTTTGCCGCAGTTCAGAAACCCTTTCCTGGGAGAATGTAGAAACAGTCATTTCTAGCCCTAGAGACGCATATAAGAGTTAGCAGTAAGAATGCGTTTAAAACACAGAAGACCCGCTTCTTAGGAACTCATCTGCTGTGTGTTGGTTCCTTTTAGGAAGTTGCATCTATGGTTAGATTCAGCGAGGTAGGAACACGTTTCTTCTAAAAGCTGGGTTTGGACATTCCAGAGTGGATGGGAGAACAGGCTGTAAAGAGAAATACCTTGCTCTAAAACCAAAACGGAGCTATCTAGCAGAATGGTTGTCAATGTGTGTATTCAACTTCCAGAGTTAAACTGATGTGTGTTTGCAGCAGTTCAGAAACCCTTTCCTGGGAGAATGTAGAAACAGTCATTTCCAGCCCTAGAGACGCATATAAGAGTTTGCAGTAAGAATGCGTTTAAAACACAGAAGACCCGCTTCTTACGAACTCATCTGCTGTGTGTTGGTTCCTTTTAGGAAGTTGCATCTATGGTTAGATTCAGCGAGGTTGGAACACGTTTCTTCTAAAAGCTGGGTTTGGACATTCCAGAGTGGATGGGAGAACAGGCTGTAAAGAGAAATACCTTGCTCTAAAACCAAAACGGAGCTATCTAGCAGAATGGTTGTCAATGTGTGTATTCAACTTCCAGAGTTAAACTGATGTGTGTTTGCAGCAGTTCAGAAACCCTTTCCTGGGAGAATGTAGAAACAGTCATTTCCAGCCCTAGAGACGCATATAAGAGTTTGCAGTAAGAATGCGTTTAAAACACAGAAGACACGCTTCTTACGAACTCATCTGCTGTGTGTTTGTTCCTTTAAGGAAGTTGCATCTATGGTTAAATTCAGCGAGGTAGAAACACGTTTCTTCTAAAAGCTGCGTTTGGACATTCCAGAGTGGATGGGAGAACAGGCTGTAAAGAGAAATACCTTGCTCTAAAACCAAAACGGAGCTATCTAGCAGAATGGTTGTCAATGTGTGTATTCAACTTCCAGAGTTAAACTGATGTGTGTTTGCAGCAGTTCAGAAACCCTTTCCTGGGAGAATGTGGAAACAGTCATTTCCAGCCCTAGAGACGCATATAAGAGTTTGCAGTAAGAATGCGTTTAAAACACAGAAGACTCGCTTCTTACGAACTCATCTGCTGTGTGTTGGTTCCTTTTAGGAAGTTGCATCTATGGTTAGATTCAGCGAGGTAGAAACACGTTTCTTCTAAAAGCTGGGTTTAGACATTCCAGAGTGGATGGGAGAACAGGCTGTAAAGAGAAATACCTTGCTCTAAATCCAAAACGGAGCTATCTAGTAGAATGGTTGTCAATGTGTGTATTCAACTTCCAGAGATAAACTGATGTATGTTTGCCGCAGTTCAGAAACCCTTTCCTGGGAGAATGTAGAAACAGTCATTTCTAGCCCTAGAGACGCATATAAGAGTTAGCAGTAAGAATGCGTTTAAAACACAGAAGACCCGCTTCTTACGAACTCATCTGCTGTGTGTTGGTTCCTTTTAGGAAGTTGCATCTATGGTTAGATTCAGCGAGGTAGGAACACGTTTCTTCTAAAAGCTGGGTTTGGACATTCCAGAGTGGATGGGAGAACAGGCTGTAAAGAGAAATACCTTGCTCTAAAACCAAAACGGAGCTATCTAGCAGAATGGTTGTCAATGTGTGTATTCAACTTCCAGAGTTAAACTGATGTGTGTTTGCAGCAGTTCAGAAACCCTTTCCTGGGAGAATGTAGAAACAGTCATTTCCAGCCCTAGAGACGCATATAAGAGTTTGCAGTAAGAATGCGTTTAAAACACAGAAGACCCGCTTCTTACGAACTCATCTGCTGTGTGTTGGTTCCCTTTAGGAAGTTGCATCTATGGTTAGATTCAGCGAGGTAGGAACACGTTTCTTCTAAAAGCTGCGTTTGGACATTCCGGAGTGGATGGGAGAACAGGCTGTAAAGAGAAATACCTTGCTCTAAAACCAAAACGGAGCTATGTAGCAGAATGGTTGTCAATGTGTGTATTCAACTTCCAGAGTTAAACTGATGTGTGTTTGCAGCAGTTCAGAAACCCTTTCCTGGGAGAATGTAGAAACAGTCATTTCCAGCCCTAGAGACGCATATAAGAGTTTGCAGTAAGAATGCGTTTAAAACACAGAAGACCCGCTTCTTACGAACTCATCTGCTGTGTGTTGGTTCCTTTTAGGAAGTTGCATCTATGGTTAGATTCGGCGAGGTAGGAACACGTTTCTTCTAAAAGCTGCGTTTGGACATTCCAGAGTGGATGGGAGAACAGGCTGTAAAGAGAAATACCTTGCTCTAAAACCAAAACGGAGCTATCTAGCAGAATGGTTGTCAATGTGTGTATTCAACTTCCTGAGTTAATCTGATGTGTGTTTGCAGCAGTTCAGAAACCCTTTCCTGGGAGAATGTAGAAACAGTCATTTCCAGCCCTAGAGACGCATATAAGAGTTAGCAGTAAGAATGCGTTTAAAACACAGAAGACCCGCTTCTTACGAACTCATCTGCTGTGTGTTGGTTCCCTTTAGGAAGTTGCATCTATGGTTAGATTCAGCGAGGTAGGAACACGTTTCTTCTAAAAGCTGCGTTTGGACATTCCAGAGTGGATGGGAGAACAGGCTGTAAAGAGAAATACCTTGCTCTAAAACCAAAACGGAGCTATCTAGCAGAATGGTTGTCAATGTGTGTATTCAACTTCCAGAGTTAAACTGATGTGTGTTTGCAGCAGTTCAGAAACCCTTTCCTGGGAGAATGTAGAAACAGTCATTTCCAGCCCTAGAGACGCATATAAGAGTTTGCAGTAAGAATGCGTTTAAAACACAGAAGACACGCTTCTTACGAACTCATCTGCTGTGTGTTTGTTCCTTTAAGGAAGTTGCATCTATGGTTAAATTCAGCGAGGTAGAAACACGTTTCTTCTAAAAGCTGCGTTTGGACATTCCAGAGTGGATGGGAGAACAGGCTGTAAAGAGAAATACCTTGCTCTAAAACCAAAACGGAGCTATCTAGCAGAATGGTTGTCAATGTGTGTATTCAACTTCCAGAGTTAAACTGATGTGTGTTTGCAGCAGTTCAGAAACCCTTTCCTGGGAGAATGTGGAAACAGTCATTTCCAGCCCTAGAGACGCATATAAGAGTTTGCAGTAAGAATGCGTTTAAAACACAGAAGACTCGCTTCTTACGAACTCATCTGCTGTGTGTTGGTTCCTTTTAGGAAGTTGCATCTATGGTTAGATTCAGCGAGGTAGAAACACGTTTCTTCTAAAAGCTGGGTTTAGACATTCCAGAGTGGATGGGAGAACAGGCTGTAAAGAGAAATACCTTGCTCTAAATCCAAAACGGAGCTATCTAGTAGAATGGTTGTCAATGTGTGTATTCAACTTCCAGAGATAAACTGATGTATGTTTGCCGCAGTTCAGAAACCCTTTCCTGGGAGAATGTAGAAACAGTCATTTCTAGCCCTAGAGACGCATATAAGAGTTAGCAGTAAGAATGCGTTTAAAACACAGAAGACCCGCTTCTTACGAACTCATCTGCTGTGTGTTGGTTCCTTTTAGGAAGTTGCATCTATGGTTAGATTCAGCGAGGTAGGAACACGTTTCTTCTAAAAGCTGGGTTTGGACATTCCAGAGTGGATGGGAGAACAGGCTGTAAAGAGAAATACCTTGCTCTAAAACCAAAACGGAGCTATCTAGCAGAATGGTTGTCAATGTGTGTATTCAACTTCCAGAGTTAAACTGATGTGTGTTTGCAGCAGTTCAGAAACCCTTTCCTGGGAGAATGTAGAAACAGTCATTTCCAGCCCTAGAGACGCATATAAGAGTTTGCAGTAAGAATGCGTTTAAAACACAGAAGACCCGCTTCTTACGAACTCATCTGCTGTGTGTTGGTTCCCTTTAGGAAGTTGCATCTATGGTTAGATTCAGCGAGGTAGGAACACGTTTCTTCTAAAAGCTGCGTTTGGACATTCCGGAGTGGATGGGAGAACAGGCTGTAAAGAGAAATACCTTGCTCTAAAACCAAAACGGAGCTATGTAGCAGAATGGTTGTCAATGTGTGTATTCAACTTCCAGAGTTAAACTGATGTGTGTTTGCAGCAGTTCAGAAACCCTTTCCTGGGAGAATGTAGAAACAGTCATTTCCAGCCCTAGAGACGCATATAAGAGTTTGCAGTAAGAATGCGTTTAAAACACAGAAGACCCGCTTCTTACGAACTCATCTGCTGTGTGTTGGTTCCTTTTAGGAAGTTGCATCTATGGTTAGATTCGGCGAGGTAGGAACACGTTTCTTCTAAAAGCTGCGTTTGGACATTCCAGAGTGGATGGGAGAACAGGCTGTAAAGAGAAATACCTTGCTCTAAAACCAAAACGGAGCTATCTAGCAGAATGGTTGTCAATGTGTGTATTCAACTTCCTGAGTTAATCTGATGTGTGTTTGCAGCAGTTCAGAAACCCTTTCCTGGGAGAATGTAGAAACAGTCATTTCCAGCCCTAGAGACGCATATAAGAGTTAGCAGTAAGAATGCGTTTAAAACACAGAAGACCCGCTTCTTACGAACTCATCTGCTGTGTGTTGGTTCCCTTTAGGAAGTTGCATCTATGGTTAGATTCAGCGAGGTAGGAACACGTTTCTTCTAAAAGCTGCGTTTGGACATTCCAGAGTGGATGGGAGAACAGGCTGTAAAGAGAAATACCTTGCTCTAAAAACAAAACGGAGCTATCTAGCAGAATGGTTGTCAATGTGTGTATTCAACTTCCAGAGTTAAACTGATGTGTGTTTGCAGCAGTTCAGAAACCCTTTCCTGGGAGAATGTAGAAACAGTCATTTCCAGCCCTAGAGACGCATATAAGAGTTTGCAGTAAGAATGCGTTTAAAACACAGAAGACCCGCTTCTTACGAACTCATCTGCTGTGTGTTTGTTCCTTTAAGGAAGTTGCATCTATGGTTAAATTCAGCGAGGTAGAAACACGTTTCTTCTAAAAGCTGCGTTTGGACATTCCAGAGTGGATGGGAGAACAGGCTGTAAAGAGAAATACCTTGCTCTAAAACCAAAACGGAGCTATCTAGCAGAATGGTTGTCAATGTGTGTATTCAACTTCCAGAGTTAAACTGATGTGTGTTTGCAGCAGTTCAGAAACCCTTTCCTGGGAGAATGTGGAAACAGTCATTTCCAGCCCTAGAGACGCATATAAGAGTTTGCAGTAAGAATGCGTTTAAAACACAGAAGACTCGCTTCTTACGAACTCATCTGCTGTGTGTTGGTTCCTTTTAGGAAGTTGCATCTATGGTTAGATTCAGCGAGGTAGAAACACGTTTCTTCTAAAAGCTGGGTTTGGACATTCCAGAGTGGATGGGAGAACAGGCTGTAAAGAGAAATACCTTGCTCTAAATCCAAAACGGAGCTATCTAGTAGAATGGTTGTCAATGTGTGTATTCAACTTCCAGAGATAAACTGATGTATGTTTGCCGCAGTTCAGAAACCCTTTCCTGGGAGAATGTAGAAACAGTCATTTCTAGCCCTAGAGACGCATATAAGAGTTAGCAGTAAGAATGCGTTTAAAACACAGAAGACCCGCTTCTTAGGAACTCATCTGCTGTGTGTTGGTTCCTTTTAGGAAGTTGCATCTATGGTTAGATTCAGCGAGGTAGGAACACGTTTCTTCTAAAAGCTGGGTTTGGACATTCCAGAGTGGATGGGAGAACAGGCTGTAAAGAGAAATACCTTGCTCTAAAACCAAAACGGAGCTATCTAGCAGAATGGTTGTCAATGTGTGTATTCAACTTCCAGAGTTAAACTGATGTGTGTTTGCAGCAGTTCAGAAACCCTTTCCTGGGAGAATGTAGAAACAGTCATTTCCAGCCCTAGAGACGCATATAAGAGTTTGCAGTAAGAATGCGTTTAAAACACAGAAGACCCGCTTCTTACGAACTCATCTGCTGTGTGTTGGTTCCTTTTAGGAAGTTGCATCTATGGTTAGATTCAGCGAGGTTGGAACACGTTTCTTCTAAAAGCTGGGTTTGGACATTCCACAGTGGATGGGAGAACAGGCTGTAAAGAGAAATACCTTGCTCTAAAACCAAAACGGAGCTATCTAGCAGAATGGTTGTCAATGTGTGTATTCAACTTCCAGAGTTAAACTGATGTGTGTTTGCAGCAGTTCAGAAACCCTTTCCTGGGAGAATGTAGAAACAGTCATTTCCAGCCCTAGAGACGCATATAAGAGTTTGCAGTAAGAATGCGTTTAAAACACAGAAGACACGCTTCTTACGAACTCATCTGCTGTGTGTTTGTTCCTTTAAGGAAGTTGCATCTATGGTTAAATTCAGCGAGGTAGAAACACGTTTCTTCTAAAAGCTGCGTTTGGACATTCCAGAGTGGATGGGAGAACAGGCTGTAAAGAGAAATACCTTGCTCTAAAACCAAAACGGAGCTATCTAGCAGAATGGTTGTCAATGTGTGTATTCAACTTCCAGAGTTAAACTGATGTGTGTTTGCAGCAGTTCAGAAACCCTTTCCTGGGAGAATGTGGAAACAGTCATTTCCAGCCCTAGAGACGCATATAAGAGTTTGCAGTAAGAATGCGTTTAAAACACAGAAGACTCGCTTCTTACGAACTCATCTGCTGTGTGTTGGTTCCTTTTAGGAAGTTGCATCTATGGTTAGATTCAGCGAGGTAGAAACACGTTTCTTCTAAAAGCTGGGTTTAGACATTCCAGAGTGGATGGGAGAACAGGCTGTAAAGAGAAATACCTTGCTCTAAATCCAAAACGGAGCTATCTAGTAGAATGGTTGTCAATGTGTGTATTCAACTTCCAGAGATAAACTGATGTATGTTTGCCGCAGTTCAGAAACCCTTTCCTGGGAGAATGTAGAAACAGTCATTTCTAGCCCTAGAGACGCATATAAGAGTTAGCAGTAAGAATGCGTTTAAAACACAGAAGACCCGCTTCTTACGAACTCATCTGCTGTGTGTTGGTTCCTTTTAGGAAGTTGCATCTATGGTTAGATTCAGCGAGGTAGGAACACGTTTCTTCTAAAAGCTGGGTTTGGACATTCCAGAGTGGATGGGAGAACAGGCTGTAAAGAGAAATACCTTGCTCTAAAACCAAAACGGAGCTATCTAGCAGAATGGTTGTCAATGTGTGTATTCAACTTCCAGAGTTAAACTGATGTGTGTTTGCAGCAGTTCAGAAACCCTTTCCTGGGAGAATGTAGAAACAGTCATTTCCAGCCCTAGAGACGCATATAAGAGTTTGCAGTAAGAATGCGTTTAAAACACAGAAGACCCGCTTCTTACGAACTCATCTGCTGTGTGTTGGTTCCTTTTAGGAAATTGCATCTATTGTTAGATTTAGCGAGGTTGGAACACGTTTCTTCTAAAAGCTGGGTTTGGACATTCCAGAGTGGATGGGAGAACAGGCTGTAAAGAGAAATACCTTGCTCTAAAACCAAAACGGAGCTATCTAGCAGAATGGTTGTCAATGTGTGTATTCAACTTCCAGAGTTAAACTGATGTGTGTTTGCAGCAGTTCAGAAACCCTTTCCTGGGAGAATGTAGAAACAGTCATTTCCAGCCCTAGAGACGCATATAAGAGTTAGCAGTAAGAATGCGTTTAAAACACAGAAGACCCGCTTCATACGAACTCATCTGCTGTGTGTTTGTTCCTTTTAGGAAGTTGCATCTATGGTTATATTCAGCGAGGTAGGAACACGTTTCTTCTAAAAGCTGGGTTTGGACATTCCAGAGTGGATGGGAGAACAGGCTGTAAAGAGAAATACCTTGCTCTAAAACCAAAACGGAGCTATCTAGCAGAATGATTGTCAATGTGTGTATTCAACTTCCTGAGTTAAACTGATGTGTGTTTGCAGCAGTTCAGAAACCCTTTCCTGGGAGAATGTAGAAACAGTCATTTCCAGCACTAGAGACGCATATAAGAGTTAGCAGTAAGAATGCGTTTAAAACACAGAAGACCCGCTTCTTACGAACTCATCTGCTGTGTGTTGGTTCCCTTTAGGAAGTTGCATCTATGGTTAGATTCAGCGAGGTAGGAACACGTTTCTTCTAAAAGCTGCGTTTGGACATTCCAGAGTAGATGGGAGAACAGGCTGTAAAGAGAAATACCTTGCTCTAAAACCAAAACGGAGCTATCTAGCAGAATGGTTGTCAATGTGTGTATTCAACTTCCAGAGTTAAACTGATGTGTGTTTGCAGCAGTTCAGAAACCCTTTCCTGGGAGAATGTAGAAACAGTCATTTCCAGCCCTAGAGACGCATATAAGAGTTTGCAGTAAGAATGCGTTTAAAACACAGAAGACCCGCTTCTTAGGAACTCATCTGCTGTGTGTTGGTTCCTTTTAGGAAGTTGCATCTATGGTTAGATTCAGCGAGGTAGGAACACGTTTCTTCTAAAAGCTGCGTTTGGACATTCCAGAGTGGATGGGAGAACAGGCTGTAAAGAGAAATACCTTGCTCTAAAACCAAAACGGAGCTATCTATCAGAATGGTTGTCAATGTGTGTATTCAACTTCCAGAGTTAAACTGATGTGTGTTTGCAGCAGTTCAGAAACCCTTTCCTGGGAGAATGTAGAAACAGTCATTTCCAGCCCTAGAGACGCATATAAGAGTTTGCAGTAAGAATGCGTTTAAAACACAGAAGACCCGCTTCTTACGAACTCATCTGCTGTGTGTTGGTTCCTTTTAGGAAGTTGCATCTATGGTTAGATTCAGCGAGGTAGGAACACGTTTCTTCTAAAAGCTGCGTTTGGACATTCCAGAGTGGATGGGAGAACAGGCTGTAAAGAGAAATACCTTGCTCTAAAACCAAAACGGAGCTATCTAGCAGAATGGTTGTCAATGTGTGTATTCAACTTCCAGAGTTAAACTGATGTGTGTTTGCAGCAGTTCAGAAACCCTTTTCTGGGAGAATGTAGAAACAGTCATTTCCAGCCCTAGAGACGCATATAAGAATTTTCAGTAAGAATGCGTTTAAAACACAGAAGACCCGCTTCTTACGAACTCATCTTCTGTGTGTTGGTTCCTTTTAGGAAGTTGCATCTATGGTTAGATTCAGCGAGGTAGGAACACGTTTCTTCTAAAAGCTGCGTTTGGACATTCCAGAGTGGATGGGAGAACAGGCTGTAAAGAGAAATACCTTGCTCTAAAACCAAAAAGGAGCTATCTAGCAGAATGGTTGTCAATGTGTGTATTCAACTTCCTGAGTTAAACTGATGTGTGTTTGCAGCAGTTCAGAAACCCTTTCCTGGGAGAATGTAGAAACAGTCATTTCCAGCCCTAGAGACGCATATAAGAGTTTGCAGTAAGAATGCGTTTAAAACACAGAAGACTCGCTTCTTACGAACTCATCTGCTGTGTGTTGGTTCCTTTTAGGAAGTTGCATCTATGGTTAGATTCAGCGAGGTAGAAACACGTTTCTTCTAAAAGCTGGGTTTGGACATTCCAGAGTGGATGGGAGAACAGGCTGTAAAGAGAAATACCTTGCTCTAAATCCAAAACGGAGCTATCTAGTAGAATGGTTGTCAATGTGTGTATTCAACTTCCAGAGATAAACTGATGTATGTTTGCCGCAGTTCAGAAACCCTTTCCTGGGAGAATGTAGAAACAGTCATTTCTAGCCCTAGAGACGCATATAAGAGTTAGCAGTAAGAATGCGTTTAAAACACAGAAGACCCGCTTCTTACGAACTCATCTGCTGTGTGTTGGTTCCTTTTAGGAAGTTGCATCTATGGTTAGATTCAGCGAGGTAGGAACACGTTTCTTCTAAAAGCTGGGTTTGGACATTCCAGAGTGGATGGGAGAACAGGCTGTAAAGAGAAATACCTTGCTCTAAAACCAAAACGGAGCTATCTATCAGAATGGTTGTCAATGTGTGTATTCAACTTCCAGAGTTAAACTGATGTGTATTTGCAGCAGTTCAGAAACCCTTTCCTGGGAGAATGTAGAAACAGTCATTTCCAGCCCTAGAGACGCATATAAGAGTTTGCAGTAAGAATGCGTTTAAAACACAGAAGACCCGCTTCTTACGAACTCATCTGCTGTGTGTTGGTTCCTTTTAGGAAATTGCATCTATGGTTAGATTCAGCGAGGTTGGAACACGTTTCTTCTAAAAGCTGGGTTTGGACATTCCAGAGTGGATGGGAGAACAGGCTGTAAAGAGAAATACCTTGCTCTAAAACCAAAACGGAGCTATCTATCAGAATGGTTGTCAATGTGTGTATTCAACTTCCAGAGTTAAACTGATGTGTGTTTGCAGCAGTTCAGAAACCCTTTCCTGGGAGAATGTAGAAACAGTCATTTCCAGCCCTAGAGACGCATATAAGAGTTTGCAGTAAGAATGCGTTTAAAACACAGAAGACCCGCTTCTTAGGAACTCATCTGCTGTGTGTTGGTTCCTTTTAGGAAGTTGCATCTATGGTTAGATTCAGCGAGGTAGGAACACGTTTCTTCTAAAAGCTGCGTTTGGACATTCCAGAGTGGATGGGAGAACAGGCTGTAAAGAGAAATACCTTGCTCTAAAACCAAAACGGAGCTATCTAGCAGAATGGTTGTCAATGTGTGTATTCAACTTCCAGAGTTAAACTGATGTGTGTTTGCAGCAGTTCAGAAACCCTTTTCTGGGAGAATGTAGAAACAGTCATTTCCAGCCCTAGAGACGCATATAAGAATTTTCAGTAAGAATGCGTTTAAAACACAGAAGACCCGCTTCTTACGAACTCATCTGCTGTGTGTTGGTTCCTTTTAGGAAGTTGCATCTATGGTTAGATTCAGCGAGGTAGGAACACGTTTCTTCTAAAAGCTGCGTTTGGACATTCCAGAGTGGATGGGAGAACAGGCTGTAAAGAGAAATACCTTGCTCTAAAACCAAAACGGAGCTATCTATCAGAATGGTTGTCAATGTGTGTATTCAACTTCCAGAGTTAAACTGATGTGTGTTTGCAGCAGTTCAGAAACCCTTTTCTGGGAGAATGTAGAAACAGTCATTTCCAGCCCTAGAGACGCATATAAGAATTTTCAGTAAGAATGCGTTTAAAACACAGAAGACCCGCTTCTTACGAACTCATCTGCTGTGTGTTGGTTCCTTTTAGGAAGTTGCATCTATGGTTAGATTCAGCGAGGTAGGAACACGTTTCTTCTAAAAGCTGCGTTTGGACATTCCAGAGTGGATGGGAGAACAGGCTGTAAAGAGAAATACCTTGCTCTAAAACCAAAACGGAGCTATCCAGCAGAATGGTTGTCAATGTGTGTATTCAACTTCCTGAGTTAAACTGATGTGTGTTTGCAGCAGTTCAGAAACCCTTTCCTGGGAGAATGTAGAAACAGTCATTTCCAGCCCTAGAGACGCATATAAGAGTTAGCAGTAAGAATGCGTTTAAAACACAGAAGACCCGCTTCTTACGAACTCATCTGCTGTGTGTTGGTTCCCTTTAGGAAGTTGCATCTATGGTTAGATTCAGCGAGGTAGGAACACGTTTCTTCTAAAAGCTGCGTTTGGACATTCCAGAGTGGATGGGAGAACAGGCTGTAAAGAGAAATACCTTGCTCTAAAACCAAAACGGAGCTATCTAGCAGAATGGTTGTCAATGTGTGTATTCAACTTCCAGAGTTAAACTGATGTGTGTTTGCAGCAGTTCAGAAACCCTTTCCTGGGAGAATGTGGAAACAGTCATTTCCAGCCCTAGAGACGCATATAAGAGTTTGCAGTAAGAATGCGTTTAAAACACAGAAGACTCGCTTCCTACGAACTCATCTGCTGTGTGTTGGTTCCTTTTAGGAAGTTGATTCTATGGTTAGATTCAGCGAGGTAGAAACACGTTTCTTCTAAAAGCTGGGTTTGGACATTCCAGAGTGGATGGGAGAACAGGCTGTAAAGAGAAATACCTTGCTCTAAATCCAAAACGGAGCTATCTAGCAGAATGGTTGTCAATGTGTGTATTCAACTTCCAGAGATAAACTGATGTATGTTTGCCGCAGTTCAGAAACCCTTTCCTGGGAGAATGTAGAAACAGTCATTTCTAGCCCTAGAGACGCATATAAGAGTTAGCAGTAAGAATGCGTTTAAAACACAGAAGACCCGATTCTTACGAACTCATCTGCTGTGTGTTGGTTCCTTTTAGGAAGTTGCATCTATGGTTAGATTCAGCGAGGTAGGAACACGTTTCTTATAAAAGCTGCGTTTGGACATTCCAGAGTGGATGGGAGAACAGGCTGTAAAGAGAAATACCTTGCTCTAAAACCAAAACGGAGCTATCTAGCAGAATGGTTGTCAAGGTGTGTATTCAACTTCCAGAGTTAAACTGATGTGTGTTTGCAGCAGTTCAGAAACCCTTTCCTGGGAGAATGTAGAAACAGTCATTTCCAGCCCTAGAGACGCATATACGAGTTTGCAGTAAGAATGCGTTTCAAACACAGAAGACCCGCTTCTTACGAACTCATCTGCTGTGTGTTGGTTCCTTTTAGGAAGTTGCATCTATGGTTAGATTCAGCGAGGTAGGAACACGTTTCTTCTAAAAACTGGGTTTGGACATTCCAGAGTGGATGGGAGAACAGGCTGTAAAGAGAAATACCTTGCTCTAAAACCAAAACGGAGCTATCTATCAGAATGGTTGTCAATGTGTGTATTCAACTTCCAGAGTTAAACTGATGTGTGTTTGCAGCAGTTCAGAAACCCTTTCCTGGGAGAATGTAGAAACAGTCATTTCCAGCCCTAGAGACGCATATAAGAGTTAGCAGTAAGAATGCGTTTAAAACACAGAAGACCTGCTTCATACGAACTCATCTGCTGTGTGTTTGTTCCTTTTAGGAAGTTGCATCTATGGTTATATTCAGCGAGGTAGGAACACGTTTCTTCTAAAAGCTGGGTTTGGACATTCCAGAGTGGATGGGAGAACAGGCTGTAAAGAGAAATACCTTGCTCTAAAACCAAAACTGAGCTATCTAGCAGAATGGTTGTCAATGTGTGTATTCAACTTCCTGAGTTAAACTGATGTGTGTTTGCAGCAGTTCAGAAACCCTTTCCTGGGAGAATGTAGAAACAGTCATTTCCAGCACTAGAGACGCATATAAGAGTTAGCAGTAAGAATGCGTTTAAAACACAGAAGACCCGCTTCTTACGAACTCATCTGCTGTGTGTTGGTTCCCTTTAGGAAGTTGCATCTATGGTTAGATTCAGCGAGGTAGGAACACGTTTCTTCTAAAAGCTGCGTTTGGACATTCCAGAGTGGATGGGAGAACAGGCTGTAAAGAGAAATACCTTGCTCTAAAACCAAAACGGAGCTATCTAGCAGAATGGTTGTCAATGTGGGTATTCAACGTCCAGAGTTAAACTGATGTGTGTTTGCAGCAGTTCAGAAACCCTTTCCTGGGAGAATGTAGAAACAGTCATTTCCAGCCCTAGAGACGCATATAAGAGTTTGCAGTAAGAATGCATTTAAAACACAGAAGACCCGCTTCTTACGAACTCATCTGCTGTGTGTTGATTCCTTTTAGGAAGTTGCATCTATGGTTAGATTCAGCGAGGTAGGAATACGTTTCTTCTAAAAGCTGCGTTTGGACATTCCAGAGTGGATGGGAGAACAGGCTGTAAAGAGAAATACCTTGCTCTAAAACCAAAACGGAGCTATCTAGCAGAATGGTTGTCAATGTGTGTATTCAACTTCCAGAGTTAAACTGATGTGTGTTTGCAGCAGTTCAGAAACCCTTTTCTGGGAGAATGTAAAAACAGTCATTTCCAGCCCTACAGACGCATATAAGAGTTAGCAGTAAGAATGCGTTTAAAACACAGAAGACCCGCTTCTTACGAACTCATCTGCTGTGTGTTGGTTCCTTTTAGGAAGTTGCATCTATGGTTAGATTCAGCGAGGTAGGAACACGTTTCTTCTAAAAGCTGGGTTTGGACATTCCAGAGTGGATGGGAGAATAGGCTGTAAAGAGAAATACCTTGCTCTAAAACCAAAACGGAGCTATCTAACGGAATGGTTGTCAATGTCTGTATTCAACTTCCTGATTTAAACTGATGTGTGTTTGCAGCAGTTCAGAAACCCTTTCCTGGGAGAATGTAGAAACAGTCATTTCCAGCCCTAGAGACGCATATAAGAGTTAGCAGTAAGAATGCGTTTAAAACACAGAAGACCCGCTTCTTCCGAACTCATCTGCTGTGTGTTGGTTCCTTTTAGGAAGTTGCATCTATGGTTAGATTCAGCGAGGTAGGAACACGTTTCTTCTAAAAGCTGCGTTTGGACATTCCAGAGTGGATGGGAGAACAGGCTGTAAAGAGAAATACCTTGCTCTAAAACCAAAACGGAGCTATCTAGCAGAATTGTTGTCAATGTGTGTATTCAACTTCCAGAGTTAAACTGATGTGTGTTTGCAGCAGTTCAGAAACCCTTTCCTGGGAGAATGTAGAAACAGTCATTTCCAGCCCTAGAGACGCATATAAGAGTTTGCAGTCAGAATGCGTTTAAAACACAGAAGACCCGCCTCTTACGAACTCATCTGCTGTGTGTTGGTTCCTTTTAGGAAGTTGCATCTATGGTTAGATTCAGCGAGGTAGGAACACGTTTCTTCTAAAAGCTGCGTTTGGACATTCCAGAGTGGATGGGAGAACAGGCTGTAAAGAGAAATACCTTGCCATATAACCAAAACAGAGCTATCTAGCAGAATGGTTGTAAATGTGTGTATTCAACTTCCAGAGTTAAACTGATGTGTGTTTGCAGCTAGTTCAGATACCCTTTCTTGGGAGAATGTAGAAACAGTCATTTCCAGCCCAAGAGACGCATATAAGAGTTTGCAGTAAAAATGTGTTTAAAACATAGAAGACCCGCTTCATACGAACTCATCTGCTGTGTGTTGGTTCCTTTTAGGAAGTTGCTTCTATGGTTACATTCAGCGAGGTAGAAACACGTTTCTTCTAAAAGATGGGTTTGGACATTCCAGAGTGGATGGGAGAACAGGCTGTAAAGAGAAATACCTTGCTCTAAAACCAAAACGGAGCTATCTAGCAGAATGGTTGTCAATATGTGTATTCAACTTCCTGAGTTAAACTGATGTGTGTTTGCAGCAGTTCAGAAACCCTTTCCTGAGAGAATGTAGAAACAGTCATTTCCAGCCCTAGAGACGCATATAAGAGTTAGCAGTAAGAACGCGTTTAAAACACAGAAGACCCGCTTCTTACGAACTCATCTGCTGTGTGTTGGTTCCTTTTAGGAAGTTGCATCTATGGTTAGATTCAGTGAGGTAGAAACACGTTTCTTCTAAAAGCTGCGTTTGGACATTCCAGAGTGGATGGGAGAACAGGCTGTAAAGAGAAATACCTTGCTCTAAAACCAAAACGGAGCTATCTAGCAGAATTGTTGTCAATGTGTGTATTCAACTTCCAGAGTTAAACTGATGTGTGTTTGCAGCAGTTCAGAAACCCTTTCTTGGGAGAATGTAGAAACAGTCATTTCCAGCCCTAGAGACGCATATAATAATTTGCAGTAAGTATGCGTGTAAAACACAGAAGACCCGCTTCTTACGAACTCATCTGCTGTGTGTTTGTTCCTTTTAGGAAGTTGCATCTATGGTTAAATTCAGCGAGGTAGAAACACGTTTCTTCTAAAAGCTGCGTTTGGACATTCCAGAGTGGATGGGAGAACAGGCTGTAAAGAGAAATACCTTGCTATATAACCAAAAGAGAGCTATCTAGCAGAATGGTTGTCAATGTGTGTATTCAACTTCCAGAGTTAAACTGATGTGTGTTTGCAGCAGTTCAGAAACCCTTTCCTGGGAGAATGTAGAAACAGTCATTTCCAGCCCTAGAGACGCATATAAGAGTTAGCAGTAAGAATGCGTTTAAAACACAGAAGACCCGCTTCTTACGAACTCATCTGCTGTGTGTTTGTTCCTTTTAGGAAGTTGCATCTATGGTTAAATTCAGCGAGGTAGAAACACGTTTCTTCTAAAAGCTGCGTTTGGACATTCCAGAGTGGATGGGAGAACAGGCTGTAAAGAGAAATACCTTGCTATATAACCAAAACGGAGCTATCTAGCAGAATGGTTGTCAATGTGTGTATTCAACTTCCAGAGTTAAACTGATGTGTGTTTGCAGCAGTTCAGAAACCCTTTCCTGGGAGAATGTAGAAACAGTCATTTCCAGCCCTAGAGACGCATATAAGAGTTTGCAGTAAGAATGCGTTTAAAACACAGAAGACCCGCTTCTTACGAACTCATCTGCTGTGTGTTGGTTCCTTTTAGGAAGTTGTATCTATGGTTAGATTCAGCGAGGTAGGAACACGTTTCTTCTAAAAGCTGCGTTTGGACATTCCAGAGTGGATGGGAGAAAAGGCTGTAAAGAGAAATACCTTGCTCTAAAACCAAAACGGAGCTCTCTGGCAGAATGGTTGTCAATGTGTGTATTCAACTTCCAGAGTTAAACTGATGTGTGTTTGCAGCAGTTCAGAAACCCTTTCCTGGGAGAATGTAGAAACAGTCATTTCCAGCACTAGAGACGCATATAAGAGTTAGCAGTAAGAATGCGTTTAAAACACAGAAAACCCGCTTCTTACGAACTCATCTGCTGTGTGTTGGTTCCTTTTAGGAAGTTGCATCTATGGTTAGATTCAGCGAGGTAGGAACACGTTTCTTCTAAAAGCTGCGTTTGGACATTCCAGAGTGCACGGGAGAAAAGGCTGTAAAGAGAAATACCTTGCTCTAAAACCAAAACGGAGCTATCTAGCAGAATGGTTGTCAATGTGTGTATTCAACTTCCAGAGTTAAACTGATGTGTGTTTGCAGCAGTTCAGAAACCCTTTCCTGGGAGAATGTAGAAACAGTCATTTCCAGCCCTAGAGACGCATATAAGAGTTTGCAGTAAGAATGCGTTTAAAACACAGAAGACCCGCTTCTTACGAACTCATCTGCTGTGTGTTGGTTCCTTTTAGGAAGTTGCATCTATGGTTAGATTCAGCGAGGTAGGAACACGTTCCTTCTAAAAGCTGCGTTTGGACATTCCATAGTGGATGGGAGAACAGGCTGTAAAGAGAAATACCTTGCTCTAAAACCAAAACGGAGCTATCTAGCAGAATGGTTGTCAATGTGTGTATTCAACTTCCTGAGTTAAACTGATGTGTGTTTGCAGCAGTTCAGAAACCCTTTCCTGGGAGAATGTAGAAACAGTCATTTCCAGCCCTCGAGACGCATATAAGAGTTAGCAGTAAGAATGCTTTTAAAACACAGAAGACACGCTTCTTACGAACTCATCTGCTGTGTGTTGGTTCCCTTTAGGAAGTTGCATCTATGGTTAGATTCAGCGAGGTAGGAACACGTTTCTTCTAAAAGCTGCGTTTGGACATTCCAGAGTGGATGGGAGAACAGGCTGTAAAGAGAAATACCTTGCTCTAAAACCAAAACGGAGCTATCTAGCAGAATGGTTGTCAATGTGTGTATTCAACGTCCAGAGTTAAACTGATGTGTGTTTGCAGCAGTTCAGAAACCCTTTCTTGGGAGAATGTAGAAACAGTCATTTCCAGCCCTAGAGACGCATATAAGAGTTTGCAGTAAGAATGCGTTTAAAACACAGAAGACCCGCTTCTTACGAACTCATCTGCTGTGTGTTGGTTCCTTTTAGGAAGTTGATTCTATGGTTAAATTCAGAGAGGTAGAAACACGTTTCTTCTAAAAGCTGCGTTTGGACATTCCAGAGTGGATGGGAGAACAGGCTGTAAAGAGAAATACCTTGCTATATAACCAAAACGGAGCTATCTAGCAGAATGGTTGTCAATGTGTGTATTCAACTTCCAGAGTTAAACTGATGTGTGTTTGCAGCAGTTCAGAAACCCTTTCCTGGGAGAATGTAGAAACAGTCATTTCCAGCCCTAGAGACGCATATAAGAGTTTGCAGTAAGAATGCGTTTAAAACACAGAAGACCCGCTTCTTACGAACTCATCTGCTGTGTGTTGGTTCCTTTTAGGAAGTTGCATCTATGGTTAGATTCAGCGAGGTAGGAACACGTTTCTTCTAAAAGCTGCGTTTGGACATTCCAGAGTGGATGGGAGAACAGGCTGTAAAGAGAAATACCTTGCTCTAAAACCAAAACGGAGCTATCTAGCAGAATGGTTGTCAATGTGTGTATTCAACGTCCAGAGTTAAACTGATGTGTGTTTGCAGCAGTTCAGAAACCCTTTCTTGGGAGAATGTAGAAACAGTCATTTCCAGCCCTAGAGACGCATATAAGAGTTTGCAGTAAGAATGCGTTTAAAACACAGAAGACCCGCTTCTTACGAACTCATCTGCTGTGTGTTGGTTCCTTTTAGGAAGTTGATTCTATGGTTAAATTCAGAGAGGTAGAAACACTTTTCTTCTAAAAGCTGCGTTTGGACATTCCAGAGTGGATGGGAGAACAGGCTGTAAAGAGAAATACCGTGCTATATAACCAAAACGGAGCTATCTAGCAGAATGGTTGTCAATGTGTGTATTCAACTTCCAGAGTTAAACTGATGTGTGTTTGCAGCAGTTGAGAAACCCTTTCCTGGGAGAATGTAGAAACAGTCATTTCCAGCCCTAGAGACGCATATAAGAGTTAGCAGTAAGAATGCGTTTAAAACACAGAAGACCCGCTTCTTACGAACTCATCTGCTGTGTGTTGGTTCCTTTTAGGAAGTTGCATGTATGGTTAGATTCAGCGAGGTAGGAACACGTTTCTTCTAAAAGCTGCGTTTGGACATTCCAGAGTGGATGGGAGAACAGGCTGTAAAGAGAAATACCTTGCTCTAAAACCAAAACGGAGCTATCTAGCAGAATGGTTGTCAATGTGTGTATTCAACTTCCTGAGTTAAACTGATGTGTGTTTGCAGCAGTTCAGAAACCCTTTCCTGGGAGAATGTAGAAACAGTCATTTCCAGCCCTCGAGACGCATATAAGAGTTAGCAGTAAGAATGCTTTTAAAACACAGAAGACACGCTTCTTACGAACTCATCTGCTGTGTGTTGGTTCCCTTTAGGAAGTTGCATCTATGGTTAGATTCAGCGAGGTAGGAACACGTTTCTTCTAAAAGCTGCGTTTGGACATTCCAGAGTGGATGGGAGAACAGGCTGTAAAGAGAAATACCTTGCTCTAAAACCAAAACGGAGCTATCTAGCAGAATGGTTGTCAATGTGTGTATTCAACGTCCAGAGTTAAACTGATGTGTGTTTGCAGCAGTTCAGAAACCCTTTCTTGGGAGAATGTAGAAACAGTCATTTCCAGCCCTAGAGACGCATATAAGAGTTTGCAGTAAGAATGCGTTTAAAACACAGAAGACCCGCTTCTTACGAACTCATCTGCTGTGTGTTGGTTCCTTTTAGGAAGTTGATTCTATGGTTAAATTCAGAGAGGTAGAAACACGTTTCTTCTAAAAGCTGCGTTTGGACATTCCAGAGTGGATGGGAGAACAGGCTGTAAAGAGAAATACCTTGCTATATAACCAAAACGGAGCTATCTAGCAGAATGGTTGTCAATGTGTGTATTCAACTTCCAGAGTTAAACTGATGTGTGTTTGCAGCAGTTCAGAAACCCTTTCCTGGGAGAATGTAGAAACAGTCATTTCCAGCCCTAGAGACGCATATAAGAGTTTGCAGTAAGAATGCGTTTAAAACACAGAAGACCCGCTTCTTACGAACTCATCTGCTGTGTGTTGGTTCCTTTTAGGAAGTTGCATCTATGGTTAGATTCAGCGAGGTAGGAACACGTTTCTTCTAAAAGCTGCGTTTGGACATTCCAGAGTGGATGGGAGAACAGGCTGTAAAGAGAAATACCTTGCTCTAAAACCAAAACGGAGCTATCTAGCAGAATGGTTGTCAATGTGTGTATTCAACGTCCAGAGTTAAACTGATGTGTGTTTGCAGCAGTTCAGAAACCCTTTCTTGGGAGAATGTAGAAACAGTCATTTCCAGCCCTAGAGACGCATATAAGAGTTTGCAGTAAGAATGCGTTTAAAACACAGAAGACCCGCTTCTTACGAACTCATCTGCTGTGTGTTGGTTCCTTTTAGGAAGTTGATTCTATGGTTAAATTCAGAGAGGTAGAAACACTTTTCTTCTAAAAGCTGCGTTTGGACATTCCAGAGTGGATGGGAGAACAGGCTGTAAAGAGAAATACCGTGCTATATAACCAAAACGGAGCTATCTAGCAGAATGGTTGTCAATGTGTGTATTCAACTTCCAGAGTTAAACTGATGTGTGTTTGCAGCAGTTGAGAAACCCTTTCCTGGGAGAATGTAGAAACAGTCATTTCCAGCCCTAGAGACGCATATAAGAGTTAGCAGTAAGAATGCGTTTAAAACACAGAAGACCCGCTTCTTACGAACTCATCTGCTGTGTGTTGGTTCCTTTTAGGAAGTTGCATGTATGGTTAGATTCAGCGAGGTAGGAACACGTTTCTTCTAAAAGCTGCGTTTGGACATTCCAGAGTGGATGGGAGAACAGGCTGTAAAGAGAAATACCTTGCTCTAAAACCAAAACGGAGCTATCTAGCAGAATGGTTGTCAATGTGTGTATTCAACGTCCAGAGTTAAACTGATGTGTGTTTGCAGCAGTTCAGAAACCCTTTCTTGGGAGAATGTAGAAACAGTCATTTCCAGCCCAAGAGACGCATATAAGAGTTTGCAGTAAGAATGCGTTTAAAACACAGAAGACCCGCTTCTTACGAACTCATCTGCTGTGTGTTGGTTCCTTTTAGGAAGTTGATTCTATGGTTAAATTCAGAGAGGTAGAAACACGTTTCTTCTAAAAGCTGCGTTTGGACATTCCAGAGTGGATGGGAGAACAGGCTGTAAAGAGAAATACCGTGCTATATAACCAAAACGGAGCTATCTAGCAGAATGGTTGTCAATGTGTGTATTCAACTTCCAGAGTTAAACTGATGTGTGTTTGCAGCAGTTCAGAAACACTTTCCTGGGAGAATGTAGAAACAGTCATTTCCAGCACTAGAGACGCATATAAGAGTTTGCAGTAAGAATGCGTTTAAAACACAGAAGACCCGCTTCTTACGAACTCATCTTCTGTGTGTTGGTTCCTTTTAGGAAGTTGTATCTATGGTTAGATTCAGCGAGGTAGGAACACGTTTCTTCTAAAAGCTGCGTTTGGACATTCCAGAGTGGATGGGAGAAAAGGCTGTAAAGAGAAATACCTTGCTCTAAAACCAAAACGGAGCTCTCTGGCAGAATGGTTGTCAATGTGTGTATTCAACTTCCAGAGTTAAACTGATGTGTGTTTGCAGCAGTTCAGAAACCCTTTCCTGGGAGAATGTAGAAACAGTCATTTCCAGCACTAGAGACGCATATAAGAGTTAGCAGTAAGAATGCGTTTAAAACACAGAAAACCCGCTTCTTACGAACTCATCTGCTGTGTGTTGGTTCCTTTTAGGAAGTTGCATCTATGGTTAGATTCAGCGAGGTAGGAACACGTTTCTTCTAAAAACTGCGTTTGGACATTCCAGAGTGCACGGGAGAAAAGGCTGTAAAGAGAAATACCTTGCTCTAAAACCAAAACGGAGCTATCTAGCAGAATGGTTGTCAATGTGTGTATTCAACTTCCAGAGTTAAACTGATGTGTGTTTGCAGCAGTTCAGAAACCCTTTCCTGGGAGAATGTAGAAACAGTCATTTCCAGCCCTAGAGACGCATATAAGAGTTTGCAGTAAGAATGCGTTTAAAACACAGAAGACCCGCTTCTTACGAACTCATCTGCTGTGTGTTGGTTCCTTTTAGGAAGTTGCATCTATGGTTAGATTCAGCGAGGTAGGAACACGTTCCTTCTAAAAGCTGCGTTTGGACATTCCATAGTGGATGGGAGAACAGGCTGTAAAGAGAAATACCTTGCTCTAAAACCAAAACGGAGCTATCTAGCAGAATGGTTGTCAATGTGTGTATTCAACTTCCTGAGTTAAACTGATGTGTGTTTGCAGCAGTTCAGAAACCCTTTCCTGGGAGAATGTAGAAACAGTCATTTCCAGCCCTCGAGACGCATATAAGAGTTAGCAGTAAGAATGCTTTTAAAACACAGAAGACACGCTTCTTACGAACTCATCTGCTGTGTGTTGGTTCCCTTTAGGAAGTTGCATCTATGGTTAGATTCAGCGAGGTAGGAACACGTTTCTTCTAAAAGCTGCGTTTGGACATTCCAGAGTGGATGGGAGAACAGGCTGTAAAGAGAAATACCTTGCTCTAAAACCAAAACGGAGCTATCTAGCAGAATGGTTGTCAATGTGTGTATTCAACGTCCAGAGTTAAACTGATGTGTGTTTGCAGCAGTTCAGAAACCCTTTCTTGGGAGAATGTAGAAACAGTCATTTCCAGCCCTAGAGACGCATATAAGAGTTTGCAGTAAGAATGCGTTTAAAACACAGAAGACCCGCTTCTTACGAACTCATCTGCTGTGTGTTGGTTCCTTTTAGGAAGTTGATTCTATGGTTAAATTCAGAGAGGTAGAAACACGTTTCTTCTAAAAGCTGCGTTTGGACATTCCAGAGTGGATGGGAGAACAGGCTGTAAAGAGAAATACCTTGCTCTAAAACCAAAACGGAGCTATCTAGCAGAATGGTTGTCAATGTGTGTATTCAACTTCCAGAGTTAAACTGATGTGTGTTTGCAGCAGTTCAGAAACCCTTTCCTGGGAGAATGTGGAAACAGTCATTTCCAGCCCTAGAGACGCATATAAGAGTTTGCAGTAAGAATGCGTTTAAAACACAGAAGACCCGCTTCTTACGAACTCATCTGCTGTGTGTTGGTTCCTTTTAGGAAGTTGCATCTATGGTTAGATTCAGCGAGGTAGGAACACGTTTCTTCTAAAAGCTGCGTTTGGACATTCCAGAGTGGATGGGAGAACAGGCTGTAAAGAGAAATACCTTGCTCTAAAACCAAAACGGAGCTATCTAGCAGAATGGTTGTCAATGTGTGTATTCAACTTCCAGAGTTAAACTGATGTGTGTTTGCAGCAGTTCAGAAACCCTTTCCTGGGAGAATGTGGAAACAGTCATTTCCAGCCCTAGAGACGCATATAAGAGTTTGCAGTAAGAATGCGTTTAAAACACAGAAGACTCGCTTCTTACGAACTCATCTGCTGTGTGTTGGTTCCTTTTAGGAAGTTGCATCTATGGTTAGATTCAGCGAGGTAGAAACACGTATCTTCTAAAAGCTGGGTTTGGACATTCCAGAGTGGATGGGAGAACAGGCTGTAAAGAGAAATACCTTGCTCTAAATCCAAAACGGAGCTATCTAGCAGAATGGTTGTCAATGTGTGTATTCAACTTCCAGAGATAAACTGATGTATGTTTGCTGCAGTTCAGAAACCCTTTCCTGGGAGAATGTAGAAACAGTCATTTCTAGCCCTAGAGACGCATATAAGAGTTAGCAGTAAGAATGCGTTTAAAACACAGAAGACCCGCTTCTTACGAACTCATCTGCTGTGTGTTGGTTCCTTTTAGGAAGTTGCATCTATGGTTAGATTCAGCGAGGTAGGAACACGTTTCTTCTAAAAGCTGGGTTTGGACATTCCAGAGTGGATGGGAGTACAGGCTGTAAAGAGAAATACCTTGCTCTAAAACCAAAACGGAGCTATCTAGCAGAATGGTTGTCAATGTGTGTATTCAACTTCCAGAGTTAAACTGATGTGTGTTTGCAGCAGTTCAGAAACCCTTTCCTGGGAGAATGTAGAAACAGTCATTTCCAGCCCTAGAGACGCATATAAGAGTTTGCAGTAAGAATACGTTTAAAACACAGAAGACCCGCTTCTTACGAACTCATCTGCTGTGTGTTGGTTCCTTTTAGGAAGTTGCATCTATGGTTAGATTCAGCGAGGTAGGAACACGTTTCTTCTAAAAGCTGGGTTTGGACATTCCAGAGTGGATGGGAGAACAGGCTGTAAAGAGAAATACCTTGCTCTAAAACCAAAACGGAGCTATCTATCAGAATGGTTCTCAATGTGTGTATTCAACTTCCAGAGTTAAACTGATGTGTGTTTGCAGCAGTTCAGAAACCCTTTCCTGGGAGAATGTAGAAACAGTCATTTCCAGCCCTAGAGACGCATATAAGAGTTAGCAGTAAGAATGCGTTTAAAACACAGAAGACCCGCTTCATACGAACTCATCTGCTGTGTGTTTGTTCCTTTTAGGAAGTTGCATCTATGGTTATATTCAGCGAGGTAGGAACACGTTTCTTCTAAAAGCTGGGTTTGGACATTCCAGAGTGGATGGGAGAACAGGCTGTAAAGAGAAATACCTTGCTCTAAAACCAAAACGGAGCTATCTAGCAGAATGGTTGTCAATGTGTGTATTCAACTTCCTGAGTTAAACTGATGAGTGTTTGCAGCAGTTCAGAAACCCTTTCCTGGGAGAATGTAGAAACAGTCATTTCCAGCACTAGAGACGCATATAAGAGTTAGCAGTAAGAATGCGTTTAAAACACAGAAGACCCGCTTCTTACGAACTCATCTGCTGTGTGTTGGTTCCCTTTAGGAAGTTGCATCTATGGTTAGATTCAGCGAGGTAGGAACACGTTTCTTCTAAAAGCTGCGTTTGGACATTCCAGAGTGGATGGGAGAACAGGCTGTAAAGAGAAATACCTTGCTCTAAAACCAAAACGGAGCTATCTATCAGAATGGTTGTCAATGTGTGTATTCAACTTCCAGAGTTAAACTGATGTGTGTTTGCAGCAGTTCAGAAACCCTTTCCTGGGAGAATGTAGAAACAGTCATTTCCAGCCCTAGAGACGCATATAAGAGTTTGCAGTAAGAATGCGTTTAAAACACAGAAGACCCGCTTCTTATGAACTCATCTGCTGTGTGTTGGTTCCTTTTAGGAAGTTGCATCTATGGTTAGATTCAGCGAGGTACGAACACGTTTCTTCTAAAAGCTGCGTTTGGACATTCCAGAGTGGATGGGAGAACAGGCTGTAAAGAGAGATACCTTGCTCTAAAACCAAAACGGAGCTATCTAGCAGAATGGTTGTCAATGTGTGTATTCAACTTCCAGAGTTAAACTGATGTGTGTTTGCAGCAGTTCAGAAACCCTTTCCTGGGAGAATGTAGAAACAGTCATTTCCAGCCCTAGAGACGCCTATACGAGTTAGCAGTAAGAATGCGTTTAAAACACAGAAGACCTGCTTCTTACGAACCCATCTGCTGTGTGTTGGTTCCTTTTAGGAAGTTGCATCTATGGTTATATTCAGCGAGGTAGGAACACGTTTCTTCTAAAAGCTGCGTTTGGACATTCCAGAGTGGATGGGAGAACAGGCTGTAAAGAGAAATACCTTGCTCTAAAACCAAAACGGAGCTATCTAGCGGAATGGTTGTCAATGTGTGTATTCAACTTCCTGAGTTAAACTGATGTGTGTTTGCCGCAGTTCAGAAATCCTTTCCTGGGAGAATGTAGAAACAGTCATTTCCAGCCCTAGAGACGCATATAAGAGTTAGCAGTAAGAATGCGTTTAAAACACAGAAGACCCGCTTCTTACGAACTCATCTGCTGTGTGTTGGTTCCTTTTAGGAAGTTGATTCTATGGTTAAATTCAGAGAGGTAGAAACACGTTTCTTCTAAAAGCTGCGTTTGGAAATTCCAGAGTGGATGGGAGAACAGGCTGTAAAGAGAAATACCTTGCTATATAACCAAAACGGAGCTATCTAGCAGAATGGTTGTCAATGTGTGTATTCAACTTCCAGAGTTAAACTGATGTGTGTTTGCAGCAGTTCAGAAACCCTTTCCTGGGAGAATGTAGAAACAGTCATTTCCAGCCCTAGAGACGCATATAAGTGTTAGCAGTAAGAATGCGTTTAAAACACAGAAGACCCGCTTCTTACGAACTCATCTGCTGTGTGTTGGTTCCTTTTAGGAAGTTGCATCTATGGTTAAATTCAGCGAGGTAGAAACACGTTTCTTCTAAAAGCTGCGTTTGGACATTCCAGAGTGGATGGGAGAACAGGCTGTAAAGAGAAATACCTTGCTCTAAAACCAAAACGGAGCTATCTAGCAGAATGGTTGTCAATGTGTGTATTCAACTTCCAGAGTTAAACTGATGTGTGTTTGCAGCAGTTCAGAAACCCTTTCCTGGGAGAATGTGGAAACAGTCATTTCCAGCCCTAGAGACGCATATAAGAGTTTGCAGTAAGAATGCGTTTAAAACACAGAAGACTCGCTTCTTACGAACTCATCTGCTGTGTGTTGGTTCCTTTTAGGAAGTTGCATCTATGGTTAGATTCAGCGAGGTAGAAACACGTTTCTTCTAAAAGCTGGGTTTGGACATTCCAGAGTGGATGGGAGAACAGGCTGTAAAGAGAAATACCTTGCTCTAAATCCAAAACGGAGCTATCTAGCAGAATGGTTGTCAATGTGTGTATTCAACTTCCAGAGATAAACTGATGTATGTTTGCCGCAGTTCAGAAACCCTTTCCTGGGAGAATGTAGAAACAGTCATTTCTAGCCCTAGAGACGCATATAAGAGTTAGCAGTAAGAATGCGTTTAAAACACAGAAGACCCGCTTCTTACGAACTCATCTGCTGTGTGTTGGTTCCTTTTAGGAAGTTGCATCTATGGTTAGATTCAGCGAGGTAGGAACACGTTTCTTCTAAAAGCTGGGTTTGGACATTCCAGAGTGGATGGGAGAACAGGCTGTAAAGAGAAATACCTTGCTCTAAAACCAAAACGGAGCTATCTAGCAGAATGGTTGTCAATGTGTGTATTCAACTTCCAGAGTTAAACTGATGTGTGTTTGCAGCAGTTCAGAAACCCTTTCCTGGGAGAATGTAGAAACAGTCATTTCCAGCCCTAGAGATGCATATAAGAGTTAGCAGTAAGAATGCGTTTAAAACACAGAAGACCCGCTTCTTACGAACTCATCTGCTGTGTGTTGGTTCCTTTTAGGAAGTTGATTCTATGGTTAAATTCAGAGAGGTAGAAACACGTTTCTTCTAAAAGCTGCGTTTGGACATTCCAGAGTGGATGGGAGAACAGGCTGTAAAGAGAAATACCTTGCTATATAACCAAAACGGAGCTATCTAGCAGAATGGTTGTCAATGTGTGTATTCAACTTCCAGAGTTAAACTGATGTGTGTTTGCAGCAGTTCAGAAACCCTTTCCTGGGAGAATGTAGAAACAGTCATTTCCAGCCCTAGAGACGCATATAAGTGTTAGCAGTAAGAATGCGTTTAAAACACAGAAGACCCGCTTCTTACGAACTCATCTGCTGTGTGTTGGTTCCTTTTAGGAAGTTGCATCTATGGTTAGATTCAGCGAGGTAGGAACACGTTTCTTCTAAAAGCTGCGTTTGGACATTCCAGAGTGGATGGGAGAACAGGCTGTAAAGAGAAATACCTTGCTCTAAAACCAAAACGGAGCTATCTATCAGAATGGTTGTCAATGTGTGTATTCAACTTCCAGAGTTAAACTGATGTGTGTTTGCAGCAGTTCAGAAACCCTTTCCTGGGAGAATGTAGAAACAGTCATTTCCAGCCCTAGAGACGCATGTAAGAGTTAGCAGTAAGAATGCGTTTAAAACACAGAAGACACGCTTCATACGAACTCATCTGCTGTGTGTTGGTTCCTTTTAGAAAGTTGCATCTATGGTTATATTCAGCGAGGTAGGAACACGTTTCTTCTAAAAGCTGGGTTTGGACATTCCAGAGTCGATGGGAGAACAGGCTGTAAAGAGAAATACCTTGCTCTAAAACCAAAACGGAGCTATCTATCGGAATTGTTGTCAATGTGTGTATTCAACTTCCTGATTTAAACTGATGTGTGTTTGCAGCAGTTCAGAAACCCTTTCCTGGGAGAATGTAGAAACAGTCATTTCCAGCCCTAGAGACGCATATAAGAGTTAGCAGTAAGAATGCGTTTAAAACACAGAAGACCCGCTTCTTACGAACTCATCTGCTGTGTGTTGGTTCCTTTTAGGAAGTTGCATCTATGGTTAGATTCAGCGAGGTAGGAACACGTTTCATCTAAAAGCTGCGTTTGGACATTCCAGAGTGGATGGGAGAACAGGCTGTAAAGAGAAATACCTTGCTCTAAAACCAAAACGGAGCTATCTAGCAGAATGGTTGTCAATGTGTGTATTCAACTTCCTGAGTTAAACTGATGTGTGTTTGCAGCGGTTCAGAAACCCTTTCCTGGGAGAATGTAGAAACTGTCATTTCCAGCCCTAGAGACGCATATAAGAGTTTGCAGTAAGAATGCGTTTAAAACACAGAAGACCCGCCTCTTACGAACTCATCTGCTGTGTGTTGGTTCCTTTTAGGAAGTTGCATCTATGGTTAAATTCAGCGAGGTAGAAACACGTTTCTTCTAAAAGCTGCGTTTGGACATTCCAGAGTGGATGGGAGAACAGGCTGTAAAGAGAAATACCTTGCTATATAACCAAAACAGAGCTATCTAGCAGAATGGTTGTCAATGTGTGTATTCAACTTCCAGAGTTAAACTGATGTGTGTTTGCAGCAGTTCAGAAACCCTTTCCTGGGAGAATGTAGAAACAGTCATTTCCAGCCCTAGAGACGCATGTAAGAGTTAGCAGTAAGAATGCGTTTAAAACACAGAAGACCCGCTTCATACGAACTCATCTGCTGTGTGTTGGTTCCTTTTAGGAAGTTGCATCTATGGTTATATTCAGCGAGGTAGGAACACGTTTCTTCTAAAAGCTGGGTTTGGACATTCCAGAGTCGATGAGAGAACAGGCTGTAAAGAGAAATACCTTGCTCGAAAACCAAAACGGAGCTATCTAGCGGAATGGTTGTCAATGTGTGTATTCAACTTCCTGATTTAAACTGATGTGTGTTTGCAGCAGTTCAGAAACCCTTTCCTGGGAGAATGTAGAAACAGTCATTTCCAGCCCTAGAGACGCATATAAGAGTTAGCAGTAAGAATGCGTTTAAAACACAGAAGACCCGCTTCTTCCGAACTCATCTGCTTTGTGTTGGTTCCTTTTAGGAAGTTGCATCTATGGTTAGATTCAGCGAGGTAGGAACACGTTTCATCTAAAAGCTGCGTTTGGACATTCCAGAGTGGATGGGAGAACAGGCTGTAAAGAGAAATACCTTGCTCTAAAACCAAAACGGAGCTATCTAGCAGAATGGTTGTCAATGTGTGTATTCAACTTCCAGAGTTAAACTGATGTGTGTTTGCAGCAGTTCAGAAACACTTTCCTGGGAGAATGTAGAAACTGTCATTTCCAGCCCTAGAGACGCATATAAGAGTTTGCATTAAGAATGCGTTTAAAACACAGAAGACCCGCCTCTTACGAACTCATCTGCTGTGTGTTGGTTCCTTTTAGGAACTTGCATCTATGGTTAAATTCAGCGAGGTAGAAACACGTTTCTTCTAAAAGCTGCGTTTGGACATTCCAGAGTGGATGGGAGAACAGGCTGTAAAGAGAAATACCTTGCTATATAACCAAAACAGAGCTATCTAGCAGAATGGTTGTCAATGTGTGTATTCAACTTCCAGAGTTAAACTGATGTGTGTTTGCAGCAGTTCAGAAACCCTTTCCTGGGAGAATGTAGAAACAGTCATTTCCAGCCCTAGAGACGCATATAAGAGTTAGCAGTAAGAATGCGTTTAAAACACAGAAGACCCGCTTCTTACGAACTCATCTGCTGTGTGTTTGTTCCTTTTAGGAAGTTGCATCTATGGTTAAATTCAGCGAGGTAGAAACACGTTTCTTGTAAAAGCTGCGTTTGGACATTCCAGAGTGGATGGGAGAACAGGCTGTAAAGAGAAATACCTTGCTATATAACCAAAACGGAGCTATCTAGCAGAATGGTTGTCAATGTGTGTATTCAACATCAAGAGTTAAACTGATGTGTGTTTGCAGCAGTTCAGAAACCCTTTCCTGGGAGAATGTAGAAACAGTCATTTCCAGCCCTAGAGACGCATATAAGAGTTTGCAGTAAGAATGCGTTTAAAACACAGAAGACCCGCTTCTTACGAACTCATCTGCTGTGTGTTGGTTCCTTTTAGGAAGTTGCATCTATGGTTAGATTCAGCGAGGTAGGAACACGTTTCTTCTAAAAGCTGGTTTTGGACATTCCAGAGTGGATGGGAGAACAGGCTGTAAAGAGAAATACCTTGCTCTAAATCCAAAACGGAGCTATCTAGCAGAATGGTTGTCAATGTGTGTATTCAACTTCCAGAGATAAACTGATGTATGTTTGCCGCAGTTCAGAAACCCTTTCCTGGGAGAATGTAGAAACAGTCATTTCTAGCCCTAGAGACGCATATAAGAGTTAGCAGTAAGAATGCGTTTAAAACACAGAAGACCCGCTTCTTACGAACTCATCTGCTGTGTGTTGGTTCCTTTTAGGAAGTTGCATCTATGGTTAGATTCAGCGAGGTAGGAACACGTTTCTTCTAAAAGCTGGGTTTGGACATTCCAGAGTGGATGGGAGAACAGGCTGTAAAGAGAAATACCTTGCTCTAAAACCAAAACGGAGCTATCTAGCAGAATGGTTGTCAATGTGTGTATTCAACTTCCAGAGTTAAACTGATGTGTGTTTGCAGCAGTTCAGAAACCCTTTCCTGGGAGAATGTAGAAACAGTCATTTCCAGCCCTAGAGACGCATATAAGAGTTTGCAGTAAGAATGCGTTTAAAACACAGAAGACCCGCTTCTTACGAACTCATCTGCTGTGTGTTGGTTCCTTTTAGGAAGTTGCATCTATGGTTAGATTCAGCGAGGTAGGAACACGTTTCTTCTAAAAGCTGGGTTTGGACATTCCAGAGTGGATGGGAGAACAGGCTGTAAAGAGAAATACCTTGCTCTAAAACCAAAACGGAGCTATCTATCAGAATGGTTCTCAATGTGTGTATTCAACTTCCAGAGTTAAACTGATGTGTGTTTGCAGCAGTTCAGAAACCCTTTCCTGGGAGAATGTAGAAACAGTCATTTCCAGCCCTAGAGACGCATATAAGAGTTAGCAGTAAGAATGCGTTTAAAACACAGAAGACCCGCTTCATACGAACTCATCTGCTGTGTGTTTGTTCCTTTTAGGAAGTTGCATCTATGGTTATATTCAGCGAGGTAGGAACACGTTTCTTCTAAAAGCTGGGTTTGGACATTCCAGAGTGGATGGGAGAACAGGCTGTAAAGAGAAATACCTTGCTCTAAAACCAAAACGGAGCTATCTAGCAGAATGGTTGTCAATGTGTGTATTCAACTTCCTGAGTTAAACTGATGAGTGTTTGCAGCAGTTCAGAAACCCTTTCCTGGGAGAATGTAGAAACAGTCATTTCCAGCACTAGAGACGCATATAAGAGTTAGCAGTAAGAATGCGTTTAAAACACAGAAGACCCGCTTCTTACGAACTCATCTGCTGTGTGTTGGTTCCCTTTAGGAAGTTGCATCTATGGTTAGATTCAGCGAGGTAGGAACACGTTTCTTCTAAAAGCTGCGTTTGGACATTCCAGAGTGGATGGGAGAACAGGCTGTAAAGAGAAATACCTTGCTCTAAAACCAAAACGGAGCTATCTAGCAGAATGGTTGTCAATGTGTGTATTCAACTTCCAGAGTTAAACTGATGTGTGTTTGCAGCAGTTCAGAAACCCTTTCCTGGGAGAATGTAGAAACAGTCATTTCCAGCCCTAGAGACGCATATAAGAGTTTGCAGTAAGAATGCGTTTAAAACACAGAAGACCCGCTTCTTATGAACTCATCTGCTGTGTGTTGGTTCCTTTTAGGAAGTGGCATCTATGGTTAGATTCAGCGAGGTACGAACACGTTTCTTCTAAAAGCTGCGTTTGGACATTCCAGAGTGGATGGGAGAACAGGCTGTAAAGAGAAATACCTTGCTCTAAAACCAAAACGGAGCTATCTAGCAGAATGGTTGTCAATGTGTGTATTCAACTTCCAGAGTTAAACTGATGTGTGTTTGCAGCAGTTCAGAAACCCTTTCCTGGGAGAATGTAGAAACAGTCATTTCCAGCCCTAGAGACGCCTATAAGAGTTAGCAGTAAGAATGCGTTTAAAACACAGAAGACCTGCTTCTTACGAACCCATCTGCTGTGTGTTGGTTCCTTTTAGGAAGTTGCATCTATGGTTATATTCAGCGAGGTAGGAACACGTTTCTTCTAAAAGCTGCGTTTGGACATTCCAGAGTGGATGGGAGAACAGGCTGTAAAGAGAAATACCTTGCTCTAAAACCAAAACGGAGCTATCTAGCGGAATGGTTGTCAATGTGTGTATTCAACTTCCTGAGTTAAACTGATGTGTGTTTGCCGCAGTTCAGAAACCCTTTCCTGGGAGAATGTAGAAACAGTCATTTCCAGCCCTAGAGATGCATATAAGAGTTAGCAGTAAGAATGCGTTTAAAACACAGAAGACCCGCTTCTTACGAACTCATCTGCTGTGTGTTGGTTCCTTTTAGGAAGTTGATTCTATGGTTAAATTCAGAGAGGTAGAAACACGTTTCTTCTAAAAGCTGCGTTTGGACATTCCAGAGTGGATGGGAGAACAGGCTGTAAAGAGAAATACCTTGCTATATAACCAAAACGGAGCTATCTAGCAGAATGGTTCTCAATGTGTGTATTCAACTTCCAGAGTTAAACTGATGTGTGTTTGCAGCAGTTCAGAAACCCTTTCCTGGGAGAATGTAGAAACAGTCATTTCCAGCCCTAGAGACGCATATAAGAGTTAGCAGTAAGAATGCGTTTAAAACACAGAAGACCCGCTTCTTACGAACTCATCTGCTGTGTGTTGGTTCCTTTTAGGAAGTTGCATCTATGGTTAGATTCAGCGAGGTAGGAACACGTTTCTTCTAAAAGCTGCGTTTGGACATTCCAGAGTGGATGGGAGAACAGGCTGTAAAGAGAAATACCTTGCTCTAAAACCAAAACGGAGCTATCTAGCAGAATGGTTGTCAATGTGTGTATTCAACTTCCAGAGTTAAACTGATGTGTGTTTGCAGCAGTTCAGAAACCCTTTCCTGGGAGAATGTAGAAACAGTCATTTCCAGCCCTAGAGACGCATGTAAGAGTTAGCAGTAAGAATGCGTTTAAAACACAGAAGACACGCTTCATACGAACTCATCTGCTGTGTGTTGGTTCCTTTTAGAAAGTTGCATCTATGGTTATATTCAGCGAGGTAGGAACACGTTTCTTCTAAAAGCTGGGTTTGGACATTCCAGAGTCGATGGGAGAACAGGCTGTAAAGAGAAATACCTTGCTCTAAAACCAAAACGGAGCTATCTATCGGAATGGTTGTCAATGTGTGTATTCAACTTCCTGATTTAAACTGATGTGTGTTTGCAGCAGTTCAGAAACCCTTTCCTGGGAGAATGTAGAAACAGTCATTTCCAGCCCTAGAGACGCATATAAGAGTTAGCAGTAAGAATGCGTTTAAAACACAGAAGACCCGCTTCTTACGAACTCATCTGCTGTGTGTTGGTTCCTTTTAGGAAGTTGCATCTATGGTTAGATTCAGCGAGGTAGGAACACGTTTCATCTAAAAGCTGCGTTTGGACATTCCAGAGTGGATGGGAGAACAGGCTGTAAAGAGAAATACCTTGCTCTAAAACCAAAACGGAGCTATCTAGCAGAATGGTTGTCAATGTGTGTATTCAACTTCCAGAGTTAAACTGATGTGTGTTTGCAGCAGTTCAGAAACCCTTTCCTGGGAGAATGTAGAAACTGTCATTTCCAGCCCTAGAGACGCATATAAGAGTTAGCAGTAAGAATGCGTTTAAAACACAGAAGACCCGCCTCTTACGAACTCATCTGCTGTGTGTTGGTTCCTTTTAAGAAGTTGCATCTATGGTAAAATTCAGCGAGGTAGAAACACGTTTCTTCTAAAAGCTGCGTTTGGACATTCCAGAGTGGATGGGAGAACAGGCTGTAAAGAGAAATACCTTGCTATATAACCAAAACAGAGCTATCTAGCAGAATGGTTGTCAATGTGTGTATTCAACTTCCAGAGTTAAACTGATGTGTGTTTGCAGCAGTTCAGAAACCCTTTCCTGGGAGAATGTAGAAACAGTCATTTCCAGCCCTAGAGACGCATGTAAGAGTTAGCAGTAAGAATGCGTTTAAAACACAGAAGACCCGCTTCATACGAACTCATCTGCTGTGTGTTGGTTCCTTTTAGGAAGTTGCATCTATGGTTATATTCAGCGAGGTAGGAACACGTTTCTTCTAAAAGCTGGGTTTGGACATTCCAGAGTCGATGAGAGAACAGGCTGTAAAGAGAAATACCTTGCTCTAAAACCAAAACGGAGCTATCTAGCGGAATGGTTGTCAATGTGTGTATTCAACTTCCTGATTTAAACTGATGTGTGTTTGCAGCAGTTCAGAAACCCTTTCCTGGGAGAATGTAGAAACAGTCATTTCCAGCCCTAGAGACGCATATAAGAGTTAGCAGTAAGAATGCGTTTAAAACACAGAAGACCCGCTTCTTCCGAACTCATCTGCTTTGTGTTGGTTCCTTTTAGGAAGTTGCATCTATGGTTAGATTCAGCGAGGTAGGAACACGTTTCATCTAAAAGCTGCGTTTGGACATTCCAGAGTGGATGGGAGAACAGGCTGTAAAGAGAAATACCTTGCTCTAAAACCAAAACGGAGCTATCTAGCAGAATGGTTGTCAATGTGTGTATTCAACTTCCAGAGTTAAACTGATGTGTGTTTGCAGCAGTTCAGAAACACTTTCCTGGGAGAATGTAGAAACTGTCATTTCCAGCCCTAGAGACGCATATAAGAGTTTGCAGTAAGAATGCGTTTAAAACACAGAAGACCCGCCTCTTACGAACTCATCTGCTGTGTGTTGGTTCCTTTTAGGAACTTGCATCTATGGTTAAATTCAGCGAGGTAGAAACACGTTTCTTCTAAAAGCTGCGTTTGGACATTCCAGAGTGGATGGGAGAACAGGCTGTAAAGAGAAATACCTTGCTATATAACCAAAACAGAGCTATCTAGCAGAATGGTTGTCAATGTGTGTATTCAACTTCCAGAGTTAAACTGATGTGTGTTTGCAGCAGTTCAGAAACCCTTTCCTGGGAGAATGTAGAAACAGTCATTTCCAGCCCTAGAGACGCATATAAGAGTTAGCAGTAAGAATGCGTTTAAAACACAGAAGACCCGCTTCTTACGAACTCATCTGCTGTGTGTTTGTTCCTTTTAGGAAGTTGCATCTATGGTTAAATTCAGCGAGGTAGAAACACGTTTCTTCTAAAAGCTGCGTTTGGACATTCCAGAGTGGATGGGAGAACAGGCTGTAAAGAGAAATACCTTGCTATATAACCAAAACGGAGCTATCTAGCAGAATGGTTGTCAATGTGTGTATTCAACATCAAGAGTTAAACTGATGTGTGTTTGCAGCAGTTCAGAAACCCTTTCCTGGGAGAATGTAGAAACAGTCATTTCCAGCCCTAGAGACGCATATAAGAGTTTGCAGTAAGAATGCGTTTAAAACACAGAAGACCCGCTTCTTACGAACTCATCTGCTGTGTGTTGGTTCCTTTTAGGAAGTTGCATCTATGGTTACATTCAGCGAGGTAGAAACACGTTTCTTCTAAAAGATGGGTTTGGACATTCCAGAGTGGATGGGAGAACAGGCTGTAAAGAGAAATACCTTGCTCTAAAACCAAAACGGAGCTATCTAGCAGAATGGTTGTCAATGTGTGTATTCAACTTCCAGAGTTAAACTGATGTGTGTTTGCAGCAGTTCAGAAACCGTTTCCTGATGTAATGTAGAAACAGTCATTTCCAGCCCTAGAGACGCATATAAGAGTTAGCAGTAAGAACGCGTTTAAAACACAGAAGACCCGCTTCTTACGAATTCATCTGCTGTGTGTTGGTTCCTTTTAGGAAGTTGCATCTATGTTTAGATTCAGCGAGGTAGGAACACGTTTCTTCTAAAAGCTGCGTTTGGACATTCCAGAGTGGATGGGAGAACAGGCTGTAAAGAGAAATACCTTGCTCTAAAACCAAAACGGAGCTATCTAGCAGAATGGTTGTCAATGTGTGTATTCAACTTCCTGAGTTAAACTGATGTGTGTTTGCAGCAGTTCAGAAACCCTTTCCTGGGAGAATGTAGAAACAGTCATTTCCAGCACTAGAGACGCATATAAGAGTTTGCAGTAAGAATGCGTTTAAAACACAGAAGACCCGCTTCTTACGAACTCATCTGCTGTGTGTTTGTTCCTTTAAGGAAGTTGCATCTATGGTTAAATTCAGCGAGGTAGAAACACGTTTCTTCTAAAAGCTGCGTTTGGACATTCCAGAGTGGATGGGAGAACAGGCTGTAAAGAGAAATACCTTGCTCTAAAACCAAAACGGAGCTATCTAGCAGAATGGTTGTCAATGTGTGTATTCAACTTCCAGAGTTAAACTGATGTGTGTTTGCAGCAGTTCAGAAACCCTTTCCTGGGAGAATGTGGAAACAGTCATTTCCAGCCCTAGAGACGCATATAAGAGTTTGCAGTAAGAATGCGTTTAAAACACAGAAGACTCGATTCTTACGAACTCATCTGCTGTGTGTTGGTTCCTTTTAGGAAGTTGCATCTATGGTTAGATTCAGCGAGGTAGAAACACGTTTCTTCTAAAAGCTGGGTTTGGACATTCCAGAGTGGATGGGAGAACAGGCTGTAAAGAGAAATACCTTGCTCTAAATCCAAAACGGAGCTATCTAGCAGAATGGTTGTCAATGTGTGTATTCAACTTCCAGAGATAAACTGATGTATGTTTGCCGCAGTTCAGAAACCCTTTCCTGGGAGAATGTAGAAACAGTCATTTCTAGCCCTAGAGACGCATATAAGAGTTAGCAGTAAGAATGCGTTTAAAACACAGAAGACCCGCTTCTTACGAACTCATCTGCTGTGTGTTGGTTCCTTTTAGGAAGTTGCACATATGGTTAGATTCAGCGAGATAGGAACACGTTTCTTCTAAAAGCTGGGTTTGGACATTCCAGAGTGGATGGGAGAACAGGCTGTAAAGAGAAATACCTTGCTCTAAAACCAAAACGGAGCTATCTAGCAGAATGGTTGTCAATGTGTGTATTCAACTTCCAGAGATAAACTGATGTGTGTTTGCAGCAGTTCAGAAACCCTTTCCTGGGAGAATGTAGAAACAGTCATTTCCAGCCCTAGAGACGCATATAAGAGTTTGCAGTAAGAATGCGTTTAAAACACAGAAGACCCGCTTCTTACGAACTCATCTGCTGTGTGTTGGTTCCTTTTAGGAAGTTGCATCTATGGTTAGATTCAGCGAGGTAGGAACACGTTTCTTCTAAAAGCTGGGTTTGGACATTCCAGAGTGGATGGGAGAACAGGCTGTAAAGAGAAATACCTTGCTCTAAAACCAAAACGGAGCTATCTATCAGAATGGTTCTCAATGTGTGTATTCAACTTCCAGAGTTAAACTGATGTGTGTTTGCAGCAGTTCTGAAACCCTTTCCTGGGAGAATGTAGAAACAGTCATTTCCAGCCCTAGAGATGCATATAAGAGTTAGCAGTAAGAATGCGTTTAAAACACAGAAGACCCGCTTCATACGAACTCATCTGCTGTGTGTTTGTTCCTTTTAGGAAGTTGCATCTATGGTTATATTCAGCGAGGTAGGAACACGTTTCTTCTAAAAGCTGGGTTTGGACATTCCAGAGTGGATGGGAGAACAGGCTGTAAAGAGAAATACCTTGCTCTAAAACCAAAACGGAGCTATCTAGCAGAATGGTTGTCAATGTGTGTATTCAACTTCCTGAGTTAAACTGATGAGTGTTTGCAGCAGTTCAGAAACCCTTTCCTGGGAGAATGTAGAAACAGTCATTTCCAGCACTAGAGACGCATATAAGAGTTAGCAGTAAGAATGCGTTTAAAACACAGAAGACCCGCTTCTTACGAACTCATCTGCTGTGTGTTGGTTCCCTTTAGGAAGTTGCATCTATGGTTAGATTCAGCGAGGTAGGAACACGTTTCTTCTAAAAGCTGCGTTTGGACATTCCAGAGTGGATGGGAGAACAGGCTGTAAAGAGAAATACCTTGCTCTAAAACCAAAACGGAGCTATCTAGCAGAATGGTTGTCAATGTGTGTATTCAACTTCCAGAGTTAAACTGATGTGTGTTTGCAGCAGTTCAGAAACCCTTTCCTGGGAGAATGTAGAAACAGTCATTTCCAGCCCTAGAGACGCATATAAGAGTTTGCAGTAAGAATGCGTTTAAAACACAGAAGACCCGCTTCTTATGAACTCATCTGCTGTGTGTTGGTTCCTTTTAGGAAGTGGCATCTATGGTTAGATTCAGCGAGGTACGAACACGTTTCTTCTAAAAGCTGCGTTTGGACATTCCAGAGTGGATGGGAGAACAGGCTGTTAAGAGAAATACCTTGCTCTAAAACCAAAACGGAGCTATCTAGCAGAATGGTTGTCAATGTGTGTATTCAACTTCCAGAGTTAAACTGATGTGTGTTTGCAGCAGTTCAGAAACCCTTTCCTGGGAGAATGTAGAAACAGTCATTTCCAGCCCTAGAGACGCCTATAAGAGTTAGCAGTAAGAATGCGTTTAAAACACAGAAGACCTGCTTCTTACGAACCCATCTGCTGTGTGTTGGTTCCTTTTAGGAAGTTGCATCTATGGTTATATTCAGCGAGGTAGGAACACGTTTCTTCTAAAAGCTGCGTTTGGACATTCCAGAGTGGATGGGAGAACAGGCTGTAAAGAGAAATACCTTGCTCTAAAACCAAAACGGAGCTATCTAGCGGAATGGTTGTCAATGTGTGTATTCAACTTCCTGAGTTAAACTAATGTGTGTTTGCCGCAGTTCGGAAACCCTTTCCTGGGAGAATGTAGAAACAGTCATTTCCAGCCCTAGAGATGCATATAAGAGTTAGCAGTAAGAATGCGTTTAAAACACAGAAGACCCGCTTCTTACGAACTCATCTGCTGTGTGTTGGTTCCTTTTAGGAAGTTGATTCTATGGTTAAATTCAGAGAGGTAGAAACACGTTTCTTCTAAAAGCTGCGTTTGGACATTCCAGAGTGGATGGGAGAACAGGCTGTAAAGAGAAATACCTTGCTATATAACCAAAACGGAGCTATCTAGCAGAATGGTTGTCAATGTGTGTATTCAACTTCCAGAGTTAAACTGATGTGTGTTTGCAGCAGTTCAGAAACCCTTTCCTGGGAGAATGTAGAAACAGTCATTTCCAGCCCTAGAGACGCATATAAGAGTTAGCAGTAAGAATGCGTTTAAAACACAGAAGACCCGCTTCTTACGAACTCATCTGCTGTGTGTTGGTTCCTTTTAGGAAGTTGCATCTATGGTTAGATTCAGCGAGGTAGGAACACGTTTCTTCTAAAAGCTGCGTTTGGACATTCCAGAGTGGATGGGAGAACAGGCTGTAAAGAGAAATACCTTGCTCTAAAACCAAAACGGAGCTATCTAGCAGAATGGTTGTCAATGTGTGTATTCAACTTCCAGAGTTAAACTGATGTGTGTTTGCAGCAGTTCAGAAACCCTTTCCTGGGAGAATGTAGAAACTGTCATTTCCAGCCCTAGAGACGCATATAAGAGTTTGCAGTAAGAATGCGTTTAAAACACAGAAGACCCGCCTCTTACGAACTCATCTGCTGTGTGTTGGTTCCTTTTAGGAAGTTGAATCTATGGTTAAATTCAGCGAGGTAGAAACACGTTTCTTCTAAAAGCTGCGTTTGGACATTCCAGAGTGGATGGGAGAACAGGCTGTAAAGAGAAATACCTTGCTATATAACCAAAACAGAGCTATCTAGCAGAATGGTTGTCAATGTGTGTATTCAACTTCCAGAGTTAAACTGATGTGTGTTTGCAGCAGTTCAGAAACCCTTTCCTGGGAGAATGTAGAAACAGTCATTTCCAGCCCTAGAGACGCATGTAAGAGTTAGCAGTAAGAATGCGTTTAAAACACAGAAGACCCGCTTCTTACGAACTCATCTGCTGTGTGTTGGTTCCTTTTAGGAAGTTGCATCTATGGTTATATTCAGCGAGGTAGGAACACGTTTCTTCTAAAAGCTGGGTTTGTACATTCCAGAGTCGATGAGAGAACAGGCTGTAAAGAGAAATACCTTGCTCCGAAACCAAAACGGAGCTATCTAGCGGAATGGTTGTCAATGTGTGTATTCAACTTCCTGATTTAAACTGATGTGTGTTTGCAGCAGTTCAGAAACCCTTTCCTGGGAGAATGTAGAAACAGTCATTTCCAGCCCTAGAGACGCATATAAGAGTTAGCAGTAAGAATGCGTTTAAAACACAGAAGACCCGCTTCTTCCGAACTCATCTGCTTTGTGTTTGTTCCTTTTAGGAAGTTGCATCTATGGTTAGATTCAGCGAGGTAGGAACACGTTTCATCTAAAAGCTGCGTTTGGACATTCCAGAGTGGATGGGAGAACAGGCTGTAAAGAGAAATACCTTGCTCTAAAACCAAAACGGAGCTATCTAGCAGAATGGTTGTCAATGTGTGTATTCAACTTCCAGAGTTAAACTGATGTGTGTTTGCAGCAGTTCAGAAACACTTTCCTGGGAGAATGTAGAAACTGTCATTTCCAGCCCTAGAGACGCATATAAGAGTTTGCAGTAAGAATGCGTTTAAAACACAGAAGACCCGCCTCTTACGAACTCATCTGCTGTGTGTTGGTTCCTTTTAGGAACTTGCATCTATGGTTAAATTCAGCGAGGTAGAAACACGTTTCTTCTAAAAGCTGCGTTTGGACATTCCAGAGTGGATGGGAGAACAGGCTGTAAAGAGAAATACCTTGCTATATAACCAAAACAGAGCTATCTAGCAGAATGGTTGTCAATGTGTGTATTCAACTTCCAGAGTTAAACTGATGTGTGTTTGCAGCAGTTCAGAAACCCTTTCCTGGGAGAATGTAGAAACAGTCATTTCCAGCCCTAGAGACGCATATAAGAGTTAGCAGTAAGAATGCGTTTAAAACACAGAAGACCCGCTTCTTACGAACTCATCTGCTGTGTGTTTGTTCCTTTTAGGAAGTTGCATCTATGGTTAAATTCAGCGAGGTAGAAACACGTTTCTTCTAAAAGCTGGGTTTGGACATTCCAGAGTGGATGGGAGAACAGGCTGTAAAGAGAAATACCTTGCTATATAACCAAAACGGAGCTATCTAGCAGAATGGTTGTCAATGTGTGTATTCAACATCAAGAGTTAAACTGATGTGTGTTTGCAGCAGTTCAGAAACCCTTTCCTGGGAGAATGTAGAAACAGTCATTTCCAGCCCTAGAGACGCATATAAGAGTTTGCAGTAAGAATGCGTTTAAAACACAGAAGACCCGCTTCTTACGAACTCATCTGCTGTGTGTTGGTTCCTTTTAGGAAGTTGCATCTATGGTTAGATTCAGCGAGGTAGGAACACGTTTCTTCTAAAAGCTGCGTTTGGACATTCCAGAGTGGATGGGAGAACAGGCTGTAAAGAGAAATACCTTGCTCTAAAACCAAAACGGAGCTATCTAGCAGAATGGTTGTCAATGTGTGTATTCAACTTCCAGAGTTAAACTGATGTGTGTTTGCAGCTAGTTCAGATACCCTTTCTTGGGAGAATGTAGAAACAGTCATTTCCAGCCCAAGAGACGCATATAAGAGTTTGCAGTAAAAATGTGTTTAAAACATAGAAGACCCGCTTCATACGAACTCATCTGCTGTGTGTTGGTTCCTTTTAGGAAGTTGCATCTATGGTTACATTCAGCGAGGTAGAAACACGTTTCTTCTAAAAGATGGGTTTGGACATTCCAGAGTGGATGGGAGAACAGGCTGTAAAGAGAAATACCTTGCTCTAAAACCAAAACGGAGCTATCTAGCAGAATGGTTGTCAATGTGTGTATTCAACTTCCAGAGTTAAACTGATGTGTGTTTGCAGCAGTTCAGAAACCGTTTCCTGAGATAATGTAGAAACAGTCATTTCCAGCCCTAGAGACGCATATAAGAGTTAGCAGTAAGAACGCGTTTAAAACACAGAAGACCCGCTTCTTACGAATTCATCTGCTGTGTGTTGGTTCCTTTTAGGAAGTTGCATCTATGTTTAGATTCAGCGAGGTAGGAACACGTTTCTTCTAAAAGCTGCGTTTGGACATTCCAGAGTGGATGGGAGAACAGGCTGTAAAGAGAAATACCTTGCTCTAAAACCAAAACGGAGCTATCTAGCAGAATGGTTGTCAATGTGTGTATTAAACTTCCAGAGTTAAACTGATGTGTGTTTGCAGCAGTTCAGAAACCCTTTCTTGGGAGAATGTAGAAACAGTCATTTCCTGCCCTAGAGACGCATATAATAATTTGCAGTAAGAATGCGTGTAAAACACAGAAGACCCGCTTCTTACGAACTCATCTGCTGTGTGTTTGTTCCTTTTAGGAAGCTGCATCTATGGTTAAATTCAGCGAGGTAGAAACGCGTTTCTTCTAAAAGCTGCGTTTGGACATTCCAGAGTGGATGGGAGAACAGGCTGTAAAGAGAAATACCTTGCTATATAACCAAAACAGAGCTATCTAGCAGAATGGTTGTCAATGTGTGTATTCAACTTCCAGAGTTAAACTGATGTGTGTTTGCAGCAGTTCAGAAACCCTTTCCTGGGAGAATGTAGAAACAGTCATTTCCAGCCCTAGAGACGCATATAAGAGTTAGCAGTAAGAATGCGTTTAAAACACAGAAGACCCGCTTCTTACGAACTCATCTGCTGTGTGTTTGTTCCTTTTAGGAAGTTGCATCTATGGTTAAATTCAGCGAGGTAGAAACACGTTTCTTCTAAAAGCTGCGTTTGGACATTCCAGACTGGATGGGAGAACAGGCTGTAAAGAGAAATACCTTGCTATATAACCAAAACGGAGCTATCTAGCAGAATGGTTGTCAATGTGTGTATTCAACTTCAAGAGTTAAACTGATGTATGTTTGCAGCAGTTCAGAAACCCTTTCCTGGGAGAATGTAGAAACAGTCATTTCCAGCCCTAGAAACGCATATAAGAGTTTGCAGTAAGAATGCGTTTAAAACACAGAAGACCCGCTTCTTACGAACTCATCTGCTGTGTGTTGGTTCCTTTTAGGAAGTTGCATCTATGGTTAGATTCAGCGAGGTAGGAACACGTTTCTTCTAAAAGCTGCGTTTGGACATTCCAGAGTGGATGGGAGAACAGGCTGTAAAGAGAAATACTTTGCTCTAAAACCAAAACGGAGCTATCTAGCAGAATGGTTGTCAATGTGTGTATTCAACTTCCAGAGTTAAACGGATGTGTGTTTGCAGCAGTTCAGAAACCCTTTCCTGGAAGAATGTAGAAAGAGTCATTTCCAGCCCTAGAGACGCATATAAGTGTTAGCAGTAAGAATGCGTTTAAAACACAGAAGACCCGCTTCTTACGAACTCATCTGCTGTGTGTTGGTTCCTTTTAGGAAGTTGCATCTATGGTTAGATTCAGCGAGGTAGGAACACGTTTCTTCTAAAAGCTGCGTTTGGACATTCCAGAGTGGATGGGAGAACAGGCTGTAAAGAGAAATACCTTGCTCTAAAACCAAAACGGAGCTATCTAGCAGAATGGTTGTCAATGTGTGTATTCAACTTCCAGAGTTAAACTGATGTGTGTTTGCAGCAGTTCAGAAACCCTTTCCTGGGAGATTGTAGAAACTGTCATTTCCAGCCCTAGAGACGCATATAAGAGTTTGCAGTAAGAATGCGTTTAAAACACAGAAGACCCGCCTCTTACGAACTCATCTGCTGTGTGTTGGTTCCTTTTAGGAAGTTGCATCTATGGTTAAATTCAGCGAGGTAGAAACACGTTTCTTCTAAAAGCTGCGTTTGGACATTCCAGAGTGGATGGGAGAACAGGCTGTAAAGAGAAATACCTTGCTATATAACCAAAACAGAGCTATCTAGCAGAATGGTTGTCAATGTGTGTATTCAACTTCCAGAGTTAAACTGATGTGTGTTTGCAGCAGTTCAGAAACCCTTTCCTGGGAGAATGTAGAAACAGTCATTTCCAGCCCTAGAGACGCATGTAAGAGTTAGCAGTAAGAATGCGTTTAAAACACAGAAGACCCGCTTAATACGAACTCATCTGCTGTGTGTTGGTTCCTTTTAGGAAGTTGCATCTATGGTTATATTCAGCGAGGTAGGAACACGTTTCTTCTAAAAGCTGGGTTTGGACATTCCAGAGTCGATGGGAGAACAGGCTGTAAAGAGAAATACCTTGCTCTAAAACCAAAACGGAGCTATCTAGCAGAATGGTTGTCAATGTGTGTATTCAACTTCCAGAGTTAAACTGATGTGTGTTTGCAGCAGTTCAGAAACCCTTTCCTGGGAGAATGTAGAAACTGTCATTTCCAGCCCTAGAGACGCATATAAGAGTTTGCAGTAAGAATGCGTTTAAAACACAGAAGACCCGCCTCTTACGAACTCATCTGCTGTGTGTTGGTTCCTTTTAGGAAGTTGCATCTATGGTTAAATTCAGCGAGGTAGAAACACGTTTCTTCTAAAAGCTGCGTTTGGACATTCCAGAGTGGATGGGAGAACAGGCTGTAAAGAGAAATACCTTGCTATATAACCAAAACAGAGCTATCTAGCAGAATGGTTGTCAATGTGTGTATTCAACTTCCAGAGTTAAACTGATGTGTGTTTGCAGCAGTTCAGAAACCCTTTCCTGGGAGAATGTAGAAACAGTCATTTCCAGCCCTAGAGACGCATATAAGAGTTAGCAGTAAGAATGCGTTTAAAACACAGAAGACCCGCTTCTTACGAACTCATCTGCTGTGTGTTTGTTCCTTTTAGGAAGTTGCATCTATGGTTAAATTCAGCGAGGTAGAAACACGTTTCTTCTAAAAGCTGCGTTTGGACATTCCAGAGTGGATGGGAGAACAGGCTGTAAAGAGAAATACCTTGCTATATAACCAAAACGGAGCTATCTAGCAGAATGGTTGTCAATGTGTGTATTCAACTTCAAGAGTTAAACTGATGTGTGTTTGCAGCAGTTCAGAAACCCTTTCCTGGGAGAATGTAGAAACAGTCATTTCCAGCCCTAGAGACGCATATAAGAGTTTGCAGTAAGAATGCGTTTAAAACACAGAAGACCCGCTTACTACGAACTCATCTGCTGTGTGTTGGTTCCTTTTAGGAAGTTGCATCTATGGTTAGATTCAGCGAGGTAGGAACACGTTTCTTCTAAAAGCTGCGTTTGGACATTCCAGAGTGGATGGGAGAACAGGCTGTAAAGAGAAATACCTTGCTCTAAAACCAAAACGGAGCTATCTAGCAGAATGGTTGTCAATGTGTGTATTCAACTTCCAGAGTTAAACTGATGTGTGTTTGCAGCTAGTTCAGATACCCTTTCTTGGGAGAAGGTAGAAACAGTCATTTCCAGCCCAAGAGACCCATATAAGAGTTTGCAGTAAAAATGTGTTTAAAACATAGAAGACCCGCTTCATACGAACTCATCTGCTGTGTGTTGGTTCCTTTTAGGAAGTTGCATCTATGGTTACATTCAGCGAGGTAGAAACACGTTTCTTCTAAAAGATGGGTTTGGACATTCCAGAGTGGATGGGAGAACAGGCTGTAAAGAGAAATACCTTGCTCTAAAACCAAAACGGAGCTATCTAGCAGAATGGTTGTCAATGTGTGTATTCAACTTCCTGAGTTAAACTGATGTGTGTTTGCAGCAGTTCAGAAACCGTTTCCTGAGAGAATGTAGAAACAGTCATTTCCAGCCCTAGAGACGCATATAAGAGTTAGCAGTAAGAACGCGTTTAAAACACAGAAGACCCGCTTCTTACGAACTCATCTGCTGTGTGTTGGTTCCTTTTAGGAAGTTCCATCTATGGTTAGATTCAGCGAGGTAGGAACACGTTTCTTCTAAAAGCTGCGTTTGGACATTCCAGAGTGGATGGGAGAACAGGCTGTAAAGAGAAATACCTTGCTCTAAAACCAAAACGGAGCTATCTAGCAGAATGGTTGTCAATGTGTGTATTCAACTTCCAGAGTTAAACTGATGTGTGTTTGCAGCAGTTCAGAAACCCTTTCTTGGGAGAATGTAGAAACAGTCAATTCCAGCCCTAGAGACGCATATAATAATTTGCAGTAAGAATGCGTGTAAAACACAGAAGACCCGCTTCTTACGAACTCATCTGCTGTGTGTTTGTTCCTTTTAGGAAGCTGCATCTATGGTTAAATTCAGCGAGGTAGAAACACGTTTCTTCTAAAAGCTGCGTTTGGACATTCCAGAGTGGATGGGAGAACAGGCTGTAAAGAGAAATACCTTGCTATATAACCAAAACAGAGCTATCTAGCAGAATGGTTGTCAATGTGTGTATTCAACTTCCAGAGTTAAACTGATGTGTGTTTGCAGCAGTTCAGAAACCCTTTCCTGGGAGAATGTAGAAACAGTCATTTCCAGCCCTAGAGACGCATATAAGAGTTAGCAGTAAGAATGCGTTTAAAACACAGAAGACCCGCTTCTTACGAACTCATCTGCTGTGTGTTTGTTCCTTTTAGGAAGTTGCATCTATGGTTAAATTCAGCGAGGTAGAAACACGTTTCTTCTAAAAGCTGCGTTTGGACATTCCAGAGTGGATGGGAGAACAGGCTGTAAAGAGAAATACCTTGCTATATAACCAAAACGGAGCTATCTAGCAGAATGGTTGTCAATGTGTGTATTCAACTTCAAGAGTTAAACTGATGTATGTTTGCAGCAGTTCAGAAACCCTTTCCTGGGAGAATGTAGAAACAGTCATTTCCAGCCCTAGAGACGCATATAAGAGTTTGCAGTAAGAATGCGTTTAAAACACAGAAGACCCGCTTCTTACGAACTCATCTGCTGTGTGTTGGTTCCTTTTAGGAAGTTGCATCTATGGTTAGATTCAGCGAGGTAGGAACACGTTTCTTCTAAAAGCTGCGTTTGGATATTCCATAGTGGATGGGAGAACAGGCTGTAAAGGGAAATACCTTGCTCTAAAACCAAAACGGAGCTATCTAGCAGAATGGTTGTCAAAGTGTGTATTCAACTTCCTGAGTTAAACTGATGTGTGTTTGCAGCAGTTCAGAAACCCTTTCCTGGGAGAATGTAGAAACAGTCATTTCCAGCCCTAGAGACGCATATAAGAGTTAGCAGTAAGAATGCGTTTAAAACACAGAAGACCCGCTTCTTACGAACTCATCTGCTGTGTGTTGGTTCCCTTTAGGAAGTTGCATCTATGGTTAGATTCAGCGAGGTAGGAACACGTTTCTTCTAAAAGCTGCGGTTGGACATTCCAGAGTGGATGAGAGAACAGGCTGTAAAGAGAAATACCTTGCTCTAAAACCAAAACGGAGCTATCTAGCAGAATGGTTGTCAATGTGTGTATTCAACTTCCAGAGTTAAACTGATGTGTGTTTGCAGCAGTTCAGAAACCCTTTCCTGGGAGAATGTAGAAACAGTCATTTCCAGCCCTAGAGACGCATATAAGAGTTAGCAGTAAGAATGCGTTTAAAACACAGAAGACCCGCTTCTTACGAACTCATCTGCTGTGTGTTGGTTCCTTTTAGGAAGTTGCATCTATGGTTAGATTCAGCGAGGTAGGAACACGTTTCATCTAAAAGCTGCGTTTGGACATTCCAGAGTGGATGGGAGAACAGGCTGTAAAGAGAAATACCTTGCTCTAAAACCAAAACGGAGCTATCTAGCAGAATGGTTGTCAATGTGTGTATTCAACTTCCAGAGTTAAACTGATGTGTGTTTGCAGCAGTTCAGAAACCCTTTCCTGGGAGAATGTAGAAACTGTCATTTCCAGCCCTAGAGACGCATATAAGAATTTGCAGTAAGAATGCGTTTAAAACACAGAAGACCCGCCTCTTACGAACTCATCTGCTGTGTGTTGGTTCCTTTTAGGAAGTTGCATCTATGGTTAAATTCAGCGAGGTAGAAACACGTTTCTTCTAAAAGCTGCGTTTGGACATTCCAGAGTGGATGGGAGAACAGGCTGTAAAGAGAAATACCTTGCTATATAACCAAAACAGAGCTGTCTAGTGGAATGGTTGTCAATGTGTGTATTCAACTTCCTGATTTAAACTGATGTGTGTTTGCAGCAGTTCAGAAACCCTTTCCTGGGAGAATGTAGAAACAGTCATTTCCAGCCCTAGAGACGCATATAAGAGTTAGCAGTAAGAATGCGTTTAAAACACAGAAGACCCGCTTCTTCCGAACTCATCTGCTGTGTGTTGGTTCCTTTTAGGAAGTTGCATCTATGGTTAGATTCAGCGAGGTAGGAACACGTTTCATCTAAAAGCTGCGTTTGGACATTCCAGAGTGGATGGGAGAACAGGCTGTAAAGAGAAATACCTTGCTCTAAAACCAAAACGGAGCTATCTAGCAGAATGGTTGTCAATGTGTTTATTCAACTTCCAGAGTTAAACTGATGTGTGTTTGCAGCAGTTCAGAAACCCTTTCCTGGGAGAATGTAGAAACAGTCATTTCCAGCCCTAGAGACGCATATAAGAGTTTGCAGTAAGAATGCGTTTAAAACACAGAAGACCCGCTTCTTACGAACTCATCTGCTGTGTGTTGGTTCCTTTAAGGAAGTTGCATCTATGGTTAGATTCAGCGAGGTAGGAACACGTTTCTTCTAAAAGCTGCGTTTGGATATTCCATAGTGGATGGGAGAACAGGCTGTAAAGGGAAATACCTTGCTCTAAAACCAAAACGGAGCTATCTAGCAGAATGGTTGTCAATGTGTGTATTCAACTTCCTGAGTTAAACTGATGTGTGTTTGCAGCAGTTCAGAAACCCTTTCCTGGGAGAATGTAGAAACAGTCATTTCCAGCCCTAGAGACGCATATAAGAGTTTGCAGTAAGAATGCGTTTAAAACACAGAAGACCCGCTTCTTACGAACTCATCTGCTGTGTGTTGGTTCCCTTTAGGAAATTGCATCTATGGTTAGATTCAGCGAGGTAGGAACACGTTTCTTCTAAAAGCTGCAGTTGGACATTCCAGAGTGGATGAGAGAACAGGCTGTAAAGAGAAATACCTTGCTCTAAAACCAAAACGGAGCTATCTAGCAGAATGGTTGTCAATGTGTGTATTCAACTTCCAGAGTTAAACTGATGTGTGTTTGCAGCAGTTCAGAAACCCTTTCCTGGGAGATTGTAGAAACAGTCATTTCCAGCCCTAGAGACGCATATAAGAGTTAGCAGTAAGAATGCGTTTAAAACACAGAAGACCCGCTTCTTACGAACTCATCTGCTGTGTGTTGGTTCCTTTTAGGAAGTTGCATCTATGGTTAGATTCAGCGAGGTAGGAACACGTTTCATCTAAAAGCTGCGTTTGGACATTCCAGAGTGGATGGGAGAACAGGCTGTAAAGAGAAATACCTTGCTCTAAAACCAAAACGGAGCTATCTAGCAGAATGGTTGTCAATGTGTGTATTCAACTTCCAGAGTTAAACTGATGTGTGTTTGCAGCAGTTCAGAAACCCTTTCCTGGGAGAATGTAGAAACTGTCATTTCCAGCCCTAGAGACGCATATAAGAATTTGCAGTAAGAATGCGTTTAAAACACAGAAGACCCGCCTCTTACGAACTCATCTGCTGTGTGTTGGTTCCTTTTAGGAAGTTGCATCTATGGTTAAATTCAGCGAGGTAGAAACACGTTTCTTCTAAAAGCTGCGTTTGGACATTCCAGAGTGGATGGGAGAACAGGCTGTAAAGAGAAATACCTTGCTATATAACCAAAACAGAGCTGTCTAGCGGAATGGTTGTCAATGTGTGTATTCAACTTCCTGATTTAAACTGATGTGTGTTTGCAGCAGTTGAGAAACCCTTTCCTGGGAGAATGTAGAAACAGTCATTTCCAGCCCTAGAGACGCATATAAGAGTTAGCAGTAAGAATGCGTTTAAAACACAGAAGACCCGCTTCTTACGAACTCATCTGCTGTGTGTTGGTTCCTTTTAGGAAGTTGCATCTATGGTTAGATTCAGCGAGGTAGGAACACGTTTCATCTAAAAGCTGCGTTTGGACATTCCAGAGTGGATGGGAGAACAGGCTGTAAAGAGAAATACCTTGCTCTAAAACCAAAACGGAGCTATCTAGCAGAATGGTTGTCAATGTGTTTATTCAACTTCCAGAGTTAAACTGATGTGTGTTTGCAGCAGTTCAGAAACCCTTTCCTGGGAGAATGTAGAAACAGTCATTTCCAGCCCTAGAGACGCATATAAGAGTTTGCAGTAAGAATGCGTTTAAAACACAGAAGACCCGCTTCTTACGAACTCATCTGCTGTGTGTTGGTTCCTTTAAGGAAGTTGCATCTATGGTTAGATTCAGCGAGGTAGGAACACGTTTCTTCTAAAAGCTGCGTTTGGATATTCCATAGTGGATGGGAGAACAGGCTGTAAAGGGAAATACCTTGCTCTAAAACCAAAACGGAGCTATCTAGCAGAATGGTTGTCAATGTGTGTATTCAACTTCCTGAGTTAAACGGATGTGTTTTTGCAGCAGTTCAGAAACCCTTTCCTGGGAGAATGTAGAAACAGTCATTTCCAGCCCTAGAGACGCATATAAGAGTTAGCAGTAAGAATGCGTTTAAAACACAGAAGACCCGCTTCTTACGCACTCATCTTCTGTGTGTTGGTTCCCTTTTAGGAAGTTGCATCTATGGTTAGATTCAGCGAGGTAGGAACACGTTTCTTCTAAAAGCTGCGCTTGGACATTCTAGAGTGGATGGGAGAACAGGCTGTAAAGAGAAATACCTTGCTCTAAAACCAAAACGGAGCTCTCTAGCAGAATGGTTGTCAATGTGTGTATTCAACTTCCAGAGTTAAACTGATGTGTGTTTGCAGCAGTTCAGATACCCTTTCCTGGGAGAATGTAGAAACAGTCATTTCCAGCCCTAGAGACGCATATAAGAGTTAGCAGTAAGAATGCGTTTAAAACACAGAAGACCCGCTTCTTACGAACTCATCTGCTGTGTGTTGGTTCCTTTTAGGAAGTTGCATCTATGGTTAGATTCAGCGAGGTAGGAACACGTTTCATCTAAAAGCTGCGTTTGGAGATTCCAGAGTGGATGGGAGAACAGGCTGTAAAGAGAAATACCTTGCTCTAAAACCAAAACGGAGCTATCTAGCAGAATGGTTGTCAATGTGTGTATTCAACTTCCAGAGTTAAACTGATGTGTGTTTGCAGCAGTTCAGAAACCCTTTCCTGGGAGAATGTAGAAACTGTCATTTCCAGCCCTAGAGACGCATATAAGAGTTTGCAGTAAGAATGCGTTTAAAACACAGAAGACCCGCCTCTTACGAACTCATCTTCTGTGTGTTGGTTCCTTTTAGGAAGTTGCATCTATGGTTAAATTCAGCGAGGTAGAAACACGTTTCTTCTAAAAGCTGCGTTTGGACATTCCAGAGTGGATGGGAGAACAGGCTGTAAAGAGAAATACCTTGCTATATAACCAAAACAGAGCTATCTAGCAGAATGGTTGTCAATGTGTGTATTCAACTTCCAGAGTTAAACTGATGTGTGTTTGCAGCAGTTCAGAAACCCTTTCCTGGGAGAATGTAGAAACAGTCATTTCCAGCCCTAGAGACGCATGTAAGAGTTAGCAGTAAGAATGCGTTTAAAACACAGAAGACCCGCTTCATACGAACTCATCTGCTGTGTGTTGGTTCCTTTCAGGAAGTTGCATCTATGGTTATATTCAGCGAGGTAGGAACACGTTTCTTCTAAAAGCTGGGTTTGGACATTCCAGAGTCGATGGGAGAACAGGCTGTAAAGAGAAATACCTTGCTCTAAAACCAAAACGGAGCTATCTAGCAAAATGGTTGTCAATGTGTGTATTCAACTTCCTGATTTAAACTGATGTGTGTTTGCAGCAGTTCAGAAACCCTTTCCTGGGAGAATGTAGAAACAGTCATTTCCAGCCCTAGAGACGCATATAAGAGTTAGCAGTAAGAATGCGTTTAAAACACAGAAGACCCGCTTCTTCCGAACTCATCTGCTTTGTGTTGGTTCCTTTTAGGAAGTTGCATCTATGGTTAGATTCAGCGAGGTAGGAACACGTTTCATCTAAAAGCTGCGTTTGGACATTCCAGAGTGGATGGGAGAACAGGCTGTAAAGAGAAATACCTTGCTCTAAAACCAAAACGGAGCTATCTAGCAGAATGGTTGTCAATGTGTGTATTCAACTTCCAGAGTTAAACTGATGTGTGTTTGCAGCAGTTCAGAAACCCTTTCCTGGGAGAATGTAGAAACTGTCATTTCCAGCCCTAGAGACGCATATAAGAGTTTGCAGTAAGAATGCGTTTAAAACACAGAAGACCCGCCTCTTACGAACTCATCTGCTGTGTGTTGGTTCCTTTTAGGAAGTTGCATCTATGGTTAAATTCAGCGAGGTAGAAACACGTTTCTTCTAAAAGCTGCGTTTGGACATTCCAGAGTGGATGGGAGAACAGGCTGTAAAGAGAAATACCTTGCTATATAACCAAAACAGAGCTATCTAGCAGAATGGTTGTCAATGTGTGTATTCAACTTCCAGAGTTAAACTGATGTGTGTTTGCAGCAGTTCAGAAACCCTTTCCTGGGAGAATGTAGAAACAGTCATTTCCAGCCCTAGAGACGCATATAAGAGTTAGCAGTAAGAATGCGTTTAAAACACAGAAGACCCGCTTCTTACGAACTCATCTGCTGTGTGTTTGTTCCTTTTAGGAAGTTGCATCTATGGTTAAATTCAGCGAGGTAGAAACACGTTTCTTCTAAAAGCTGCGTTTGGACATTCCAGAGTGGATGGGAGAACAGGCTGTAAAGAGAAATACCTTGCTATATAACCAAAACGGAGCTATCTAGCAGAATGGTTGTCAATGTGTGTATTCAACTTCAAGAGTTAAACTGATGTGTGTTTGCAGCAGTTCAGAAACCCTTTCCTGGGAGAATGTAGAAACAGTCATTTCCAGCCCTAGAGACGCATGTAAGAGTTAGCAGTAAGAATGCGTTTAAAACACAGAAGACCCGCTTCATACGAACTCATCTGCTGTGTGTTGGTTCCTTTCAGGAAGTTGCATCTATGGTTATATTCAGCGAGGTAGGAACACGTTTCTTCTAAAAGCTGGGTTTGGACATTCCAGAGTCGATGGGAGAACAGGCTGTAAAGAGAAATACCTTGCTCTAAAACCAAAACGGAGCTATCTAGCAAAATGGTTGTCAATGTGTGTATTCAACTTCCTGATTTAAACTGATGTGTGTTTGCAGCAGTTCAGAAACCCTTTCCTGGGAGAATGTAGAAACAGTCATTTCCAGCCCTAGAGACGCATATAAGAGTTAGCAGTAAGAATGCGTTTAAAACACAGAAGACCCGCTTCTTCCGAACTCATCTGCTGTGTGTTGGTTCCTTTTAGGAAGTTGCATCTATGGTTAGATTCAGCGAGGTAGGAACACGTTTCATCTAAAAGCTGCGTTTGGACATTCCAGAGTGGATGGGAGAACAGGCTGTAAAGAGAAATACCTTGCTCTAAAACCAAAACGGAGCTATCTAGCAGAATGGTTGTCAATGTGTGTATTCAACTTCCAGAGTTAAACTGATGTGTGTTTGCAGCAGTTCAGAAACCCTTTCCTGGGAGAATGTAGAAACTGTCATTTCCAGCCCTAGAGACGCATATAAGAGTTTGCAGTAAGAATGCGTTTAAAACACAGAAGACCCGCCTCTTACGAACTCATCTGCTGTGTGTTGGTTCCTTTTAGGAAGTTGCATCTATGGTTAAATTCAGCGAGTTAGAAACACGTTTCTTCTAAAAGCTGCGTTTGGACATTCCAGAGTGGATGGGAGAACAGGCTGTAAAGAGAAATACCTTGCTATATAACCAAAACAGAGCTATCTAGCAGAATGGTTGTCAATGTGTGTATTCAACTTCCAGAGTTAAATTGATGTGTGTTTGCAGCAGTTCAGAAACCCTTTCCTGGGAGAATGTAGAAACAGTCATTTCCAGCCCTAGAGACGCATATAAGAGTTAGCAGTAAGAATGCGTTTAAAACACAGAAGACCCGCTTCTTACGAACTCATCTGCTGTGTGTTTGTTCCTTTTAGGAAGTTGCATCTATGGTTAAATTCAGCGAGGTAGAAACACGTTTCTTCTAAAAGCTGCGTTTGGACATTCCAGAGTGGATGGGAGAACAGGCTGTAAAGAGAAATACCTTGCTATATAACCAAAACGGAGCTATCTAGCAGAATGGTTGTCAATGTGTGTATTCAACTTCAAGAGTTAAACTGATGTGTGTTTGCAGCAGTTCAGAAACCGTTTCCTGAGAGAATGTAGAAACAGTCATTTCCAGCCCTAGAGACGCATATAAGAGTTAGCAGTAAGAACGCGTTTAAAACACAGAAGACCCGCTTCTTACGAACTCATCTGCTGTGTGTTGGTTCCTTTTAGGAAGTTCCATCTATGGTTAGATTCAGCGAGGTAGGAACACGTTTCTTCTAAAAGCTGCGTTTGGACATTCCAGAGTGGATGGGAGAACAGGCTGTAAAGAGAAATACCTTGCTCTAAAACCAAAACGGAGCTATCTAGCAGAATGGTTGTCAATGTGTGTATTCAACTTCCAGAGTTAAACTGATGTGTGTTTGCAGCAGTTCAGAAACCCTTTCTTGGGAGAATGTAGAAACAGTCATTTAAAGCCCTAGAGACGCATATAATAATTTGCAGTAAGAATGCGTGTAAAACACAGAAGACCCGCTTCTTACGAACTCATCTGCTGTGTGTTTGTTCCTTTTAGGAAGCTGCATCTATGGTTAAATTCAGCGAGGTAGAAACACGTTTCTTCTAAAAGCTGCGTTTGGACATTCCAGAGTGGATGGGAGAACAGGCTGTAAAGAGAAATACCTTGCTATATAACCAAAACGGAGCTATCTAGCAGAATGGTTGTCAATGTGTGTATTCAACTTCAAGAGTTAAACTGATGTATGTTTGCAGCAGTTCAGAAACCCTTTCCTGGGAGAATGTAGAAACAGTCATTTCCAGCCCTAGAAACGCATATAAGAGTTTGCAGTAAGAATGCGTTTAAAACACAGAAGACCCGCTTCTTACGAACTCATCTGCTGTGTGTTGGTTCCTTTTAGGAAGTTGCATCTATTGTTAGATTCAGCGAGGTAGGAACACGTTTCTTCTAAAAGCTGCGTTTGGACATTCCAGAGTGGATGGGAGAACAGGCTGTAAAGAGAAATACTTTGCTCTAAAACCAAAACGGAGCTATCTAGCAGAATGGTTGTCAATGTGTGTATTCAACTTCCTGAGTTAAACTGATGTGTGTTTGCAGCAGTTCAGAAACCCTTTCCTGGGAGAATGTAGAAACAGTCATTTCCAGCCCTAGAGACGCATATAAGAGTTAGCAGTAAGAATGCGTTTAAAACACCGAAGACCCGCTTCTTACGAACTCATCTGCTGTGTGTTGGTTCCCTTTAGGAAGTTGCATCTATGGTTAGATTCAGCGAGGTAGGAACACGTTTCTTCTAAAAGCTGCGTTTGGACATTCCAGAGTGGATGGGAGAACAGGCTGTAAAGAGAAATACCTTGCTCTAAAACCAAAACGGAGCTATCTAGCAGAATGGTTGTCAATGTGTGTATTCAACTTCCAGAGTTAAACTGATGTGTGTTTGCAGCAGTTCAGAAACCCTTTCCTGGGAGAATGTAGAAACAGTCATTTCCAGCCCTAGAGACGCATATAAGAGTTAGCAGTAAGAATGCGTTTAAAACACAGAAGACCCGCTTCTTACGAACTCATCTGCTGTGTGTTGGTTTCTTTTAGGAAGTTGCATCTATGGTTAGATTCAGCGAGGTAGGAACACGTTTCATCTAAAAGCTGCGTTTGGACATTCCAGAGTGGATGGGAGAACAGGCTGTAAAGAGAAATACCTTGCTCTAAAACCAAAACGGAGCTATCTAGCAGAATGGTTGTCAATGTGTGTATTCAACTTCCAGAGTTAAACTGATGTGTGTTTGCAGCAGTTCAGAAACCCTTTCCTGGGAGAATGTAGAAACTGTCATTTCCAGCCCTAGAGACGCATATAAGAGTTAGCAGTAAGAATGCGTTTAAAACACAGAGACCCGCCTCTTACGAACTCATCTGCTGTGTGTTGGTTTCTTTTAGGAAGTTGCATCTATGGTTAAATTCAGCGAGGTAGAAACACGTTTCTTCTAAAAGCTGCGTTTGGACATTCCAGAGTGGATGGGAGAACAGGCTGTAAAGAGAAATACCTTGCTCTAAAACCAAAACGGAGCTATCTAGCAGAATGGTTGTCAATGTGTGTATTCAACTTCCTGAGTTAAACTGATGTGTGTTTGCAGCAGTTGAGAAACCGTTTCCTGAGAGAATGTAGAAACAGTCATTTTCAGCCCTAGAGACGCATATAAGAGTTAGCAGTAAGAACGCGTTTAAAACACAGAAGACCCGCTTCTTACGAACTCATCTGCTGTGTGTTGGTTCCTTTTAGGAAGTTCCATCTATGGTTAGATTCAGCGAGGTAGGAACACGTTTCTTCTAAAAGCTGCGTTTGGACATTCCAGAGTGGATGGGAGAACAGGCTGTAAAGAGAAATACCTTGCTCTAAAACCAAAACGGAGCTATCTAGCAGAATGGTTGTCAATGTGTGTATTCAACTTCCAGAGTTAAACTGATGTGTGTTTGCAGCAGTTCAGAAACCCTTTCCTGGGAGAATGTAGAAACAGTCATTTCCAGCCCTAGAGACGCATATAAGAGTTAGCAGTAAGAATGCGTTTAAAACACAGAAGACCCGCTTCTTCCGAACTCATCTGCTGTGTGTTGGTTCCTTTTAGGAAGTTGCATCTATGGTTAGATTCAGCGAGGTAGGAACACGTTTCATCTAAAAGCTGCGTTTGGACATTCCAGAGTGGATGGGAGAACAGGCTGTAAAGAGAAATACCTTGCTCTAAAACCAAAACGGAGCTATCTAGCAGAATGGTTGTCAATGTGTGTATTCAACTTCCAGAGTTAAACTGAGGTGTGTTTGCAGCAGTTCAGAAACCCTTTCCTGGGAGAATGTAGAAACTGTCATTTCCAGCCCTAGAGACGCATATAAGAGTTTGCAGTAAGAATGCGTTTAAAACACAGAAGACCCGCCTCTTACGAACTCATCTGCTGTGTGTTGGTTCCTTTTAGAAAGTTGCATCTATGGTTAAATTCAGCGAGGTAGAAACACGTTTCTTCTAAAAGCTGCGTTTGGACATTCCAGAGTGGATGGGAGAACAGGCTGTAAAGAGAAATACCTTGCTATATAACCAAAACAGAGCTATCTAGCAGAATGGTTGTCAATGTGTGTATTCAACTTCCAGAGTTAAACTGATGTGTGTTTGCAGCAGTTCAGAAACCCTTTCCTGGGAGAATGTAGAAACAGTCATTTCCAGCCCTAGAGACGCATATAAGAGTTAGCAGTAAGAATGCGTTTAAAACACAGAAGACCCGCTTCTTACGAACTCATCTGCTGTGTGTTTGTTCCTTTTAGGAAGTTGCATCTATGGTTAAATTCAGCGAGGTAGAAACACGTTTCTTCTAAAAGCTGCGTTTGGACATTCCAGAGTGGATGGGAGAACAGGCTGTAAAGAGAAATACCTTGCTATATAACCAAAACGGAGCTATCTAGCAGAATGGTTGTCAATGTGTGTATTCAACTTCAAGAGTTAAACTGATGTGTGTTTGCAGCAGTTCAGAAACCCTTTCCTGGGAGAATGTAGAAACAGTCATTTCCAGCCCTAGAGACGCATATAAGAGTTTGCAGTAAGAATGCGTTTAAAACACAGAAGACCCGCTTCTTACGAACTCATCTGCTGTGTGTTGGTTCCTTTTAGGAAGTTGCATCTATGGTTAGATTCAGCGAGTTAGGAACACGTTTCTTCTAAAAGCTGCGTTTGGACATTCCAGAGTGGATGGGAGAACAGGCTGTAAAGAGAAATACCTTGCTCTAAAACCAAAACGGAGCTATCTAGCAGAATGGTTGTCAATGTGTGTATTCAACTTCCAGAGTTAAACTGATGTGTGTTTGCAGCAGTTCAGAAACCCTTTCTTGGGAGAATGTAGAAACAGTCATTTCCAGCCCTAGAGACGCATATAATAATTTGCAGTAAGAATGCGTGTAAAACACAGAAGACCCGCTTCTTACGAACTCATCTGCTGTGTGTTTGTTCCTTTTAGGAAGCTGCATCTATGGTTAAATTCAGCGAGGTAGAAACACGTTTCTTCTAAAAGCTGCGTTTGGACATTCCAGAGTGGATGGGAGAACAGGCTGTAAAGAGAAATACCTTGCTATATAACCAAAACAGAGCTATCTAGCAGAATGGTTGTCAATGTGTGTATTCAACTTCCAGAGTTAAACTGATGTGTGTTTGCAGCAGCTCAGAAACCCTTTCCTGGGAGAATGTAGAAACAGTCATTTCCAGCCCTAGAGACGCATATAAGAGTTAGCAGTAAGAATGCGTTTAAAACACAGAAGATCCGCTTCTTACGAACTCATCTGCTGTGTGTTTGTTCCTTTTAGGAAGTTGCATCTATGGTTAAATTCAGCGAGGTAGAAACACGTTTCTTCTAAAAGCTGCGTTTGGACATTCCAGAGTGGATGGGAGAACAGGCTCTAAAGAGAAATACCTTGCTATATAACCAAAACGGAGCTATCTAGCAGAATGGTTGTCAATGTGTGTATTCAACTTCAAGAGTTAAACTGATGTATGTTTGCAGCAGTTCAGAAACCCTTTCCTGGGAGAATGTAGAAACAGTCATTTCCAGCCCTAGAGACGCATATAAGAGTTTGCATTAAGAATGCGTTTAAAACACAGAAGACCCGCTTCTTACGAACTCATCTGCTGTGTGTTGGTTCCTTTTAGGAAGTTGCATCTATGGTTAGATTCAGCGAGGTAGGAACACGTTTCTTCTAAAAGCTGCGTTTGGACATTCCAGAGTGGATGGGAGAACAGGCTGTAAAGAGAAATACTTTGCTCTAAAACCAAAACGGAGCTATCTAGCAGAATGGTTGTCAATGTGTGTATTCAACTTCCAGAGTTAAAGTGATGTGTGTTTGCAGCAGTTCAGAAACCCTTTCCTGGGAGAATGTAGAAACAGTCATTTCCAGCCCTAGAGACGCATATAAGAGTTAGCAGTAAGAATGCGTTTAAAACACAGAAGACCCGCTTCTTACGAACTCATCTGCTGTGTGTTGGTTCCCTTTAGGAAGTTGCATCTATGGTTAGATTCAGCGAGGTAGGAACACGTTTCTTCTAAAAGCTGCGTTTGGACATTCCAGAGTGGATGGGAGAACAGGCTGTAAAGAGAAATACCTTGCTCTAAAACCAAAACGGAGCTATCTAGCAGAATGGTTGTCAATGTGTGTATTCAACTTCCAGAGTTAAACTGATGTGTGTTTGCAGCAGTTCAGAAACCCTTTCCTGGGAGAATGTAGAAACAGTCATTTCCAGCCCTAGAGACGCATATAAGAGTTAGCAGTAAGAATGCGTTTAAAACACAGAAGACCCGCTCCTTACGAACTCATCTGCTGTGTGTTGGTTCCTTTTAGGAAGTTGCATCTATGGTTAGATTCAGCGAGGTAGGAACACGTTTCTTCTAAAAGCTGCGTTTGGACATTCCAGAGTGGATGGGAGAACAGGCTGTAAAGAGAAATACCTTGCTCTAAAACCAAAACGGAGCTATCTAGCAGAATGGTTGTCAATGTGTGTATTCAACTTCCAGAGTTAAACTGATGTGTGTTTGCAGCAGTTCAGAAACCCTTTCCTGGGAGAATGTAGAAACTGTCATTTCCAGCCCTAGAGACGCATATAAGAGTTTGCAGTAAGAATGCGTTTAAAACACAGAAGACCCTCCTCTTACGAACTCATCTGCTGTGTGTTGGTTCCTTTTAGGAAGTTGCATCTATGGTTAAATTCAGCGAGGTAGAAACACGTTTCTTCTAAAAGCTGCGTTTGGACATTCCAGAGTGGATGGGAGAACAGGCTGTAAATAGACATACCTTGCTATATAACCAAAACAGAGCTATCTAGCACAATGGTTGTCAATGTGTGTATTCAACTTCCAGAGTTATACTGATGTGTGTTTGCAGCAGTTCAGAAACCCTTTCCTGGGAGAATGTAGAAACAGTCATTTCCAGCCCTAGAGGCGCATGTAAGAGTTAGCAGTAAGAATGCGTTTAAAACACAGAAGACCCGCTTCATACGAACTCATCTGCTGTGTGTTGGTTCCTTTTAGGAAGTTGCATCTATGGTTATATTCAGCGAGGTAGGAACACGTTTCTTCTAAAAGCTGGGTTTGGACATTCCAGAGTCGATGGGAGAACAGGCTGTAAAGAGAAATACCTTGCTCTAAAACCAAAACGGAGCTATCTAGCGGAATGGTTGTCAATGTGTGTATTCAACTTCCAGAGTTAAACTGATGTGTGTTTGCAGCTAGTTCAGATACCCTTTCTTGGGAGAATGTAGAAACAGTCATTTCCAGCCCAAGACACGCATATAAGAGTTTGCAGTAAAAATGTGTTTAAAACATAGAAGACCCGCTTCATACGAACTCATCTGCTGTGTGTTGGTTCCTTTTAGGAAGTTGCATCTATGGTTACATTCAGCGAGGTAGAAACACGTTTCTTCTAAAAGATGGGTTTGGACATTCCAGAGTGGATGGGAGAACAGGCTGTAAAGAGAAATACCTTGCTCTAAAACCAAAACGGAGCTATCTAGCAGAATGGTTGTCAATGTGTGTATTCAACTTCCTGAGTTAAACTGATGTGTGTTTGCAGCAGTTCAGAAACCGTTTCCTGAGAGAATGTAGAAACAGTCATTTCCAGCCCTAGAGACGCATATAAGAGTTAGCAGTAAGAACGCGTTTAAAACACAGAAGACCCGCTTCTTACGAACTCATCTGCTGTGTGTTGGTTCCTTTTAGGAAGTTCCATCTATGGTTAGATTCAGCGAGGTAGGAACACGTTTCTTCTAAAAGCTGCGTTTGGACATTCCAGAGTGGATGGGAGAACAGGCTGTAAAGAGAAATACCTTGCTCTAAAACCAAAACGGAGCTATCTAGCAGAATGGTTGTCAATGTGTGTATTCAACTTCCAGAGTTAAACTGATGTGTGTTTGCAGCAGTTCAGAGACCCTTTCTTGGGAGAATGTAGAAACAGTCATTTCCAGCCCTAGAGACGCATATAATAATTTGCAGTAAGAATGCGTGTAAAACACAGAAGACCCGCTTCTTACGAACTCATCTGCTGTGTGTTTGTTCCTTTTAGGAAGCTGCATCTATGGTTAAATTCAGCGAGGTAGAAACACGTTTCTTCTAAAAGCTGCGTTTGGACATTCCAGAGTGGATGGGAGAACAGGCTGTAAAGAGAAATACCTTGCTATATAACCAAAACAGAGCTATCTAGCAGAATGGTTGTCAATGTGTGTATTCAACTTCCAGAGTTAAACTGATGTGTGTTTGCAGCAGTTCAGAAACCCTTTCCTGGGAGAATGTAGAAACAGTCATTTCCAGCCCTAGAGACGCATATAAGAGTTAGCAGTAAGAATGCGTTTAAAACACAGAAGACCCGCTTCTTACGAACTCATCTGCTGTGTGTTTGTTCCTTTTAGGAAGTTGCATCTATGGTTAAATTCAGCGAGGTAGAAACACGTTTCTTCTAAAAGCTGCGTTTGGACATTCCAGAGTGGATGGGAGAACAGGCTGTAAAGAGAAATACCTTGCTATATAACCAAAACGGAGCTATCTAGCAGAATGGTTGTCAATGTGTGTATTCAACTTCAAGAGTTAAACTGATGTATGTTTGCAGCAGTTCAGAAACCCTTTCCTGGGAGAATGTAGAAACAGTCATTTCCAGCCCTAGAGACGCATATAAGAGTTTGCAGTAAGAATGCGTTTAAAACACAGAAGACCCGCTTCTTACGAACTCATCTGCTGTGTGTTTGTTCCTTTTAGGAAGTTGCATCTATGGTTAGATTCAGCGAGGTAGGAACACGTTTCTTCTAAAAGCTGCGTTTGGACATTCCAGAGTGGATGGGAGAACAGGCTGTAAAGAGAAATACTTTGCTCTAAAACCAAAACGGAGCTATCTAGCACAATGGTTGTCAATGTGTGTACTCAACTTCCAGAGTTAAACTGATGTGTGTTTGCAGCAGTTCAGAAACCCTTTCCTGGAAGAATGTAGAAACAGTCATTTCCAGCCCTAGAGACGCATATAAGTGTTAGCAGTAAGAATGCGTTTAAAACACAGAAAACCCGCTTCTTACGAACTCATCTGCTGTGTGTTGGTTCCTTTTAGGAAGTTGCATCTATGGTTAGATTCAGCGAGGTAGGAACACGTTTCTTCTAAAAGCTGCGTTTGGACATTCCAGAGTGGATGGGAGAACAGGCTGTAAAGAGAAATACCTTGCTCTAAAACCAAAACGGAGCTATCTAGCAGAATGGTTGTCAATGTGTGTATTCAACTTCCAGAGTTAAACTGATGTGTGTTTACAGCAGTTCAGAAACCCTTTCCTGGGATAATGTAGAAACAGTCATTTCCAGCCCTAGAGACGCATATAAGAGTTTGCAGTAAGAATGCGTTTAAAACACAGAAGACCCGCTTCTTACGAACTCATCTGCTGTGTGTTGGTTCCTTTTAGGAAGTTGCATCTATGGTTAGATTCAGCGAGGTAGGAACACGTTTCTTCTAAAAGCTGCGTTTGGATATTCCATAGTGGATGGGAGAACAGGCTGTAAAGAGAAATACCTTGCTCTAAAACCAAAACGGAGCTATCTAGCAGAATGGTTGTCAATGTGTGTATTCAACTTCCTGAGTTAAACTGATGTGTGTTTGCAGCAGTTCAGAATCCCTTTCCTGGGAGAATGTAGAAACAGTCATTTCCAGCCCTAGAGACGCATATAAGAGTTAGCAGTAAGAATGCATTTAAAACACAGAAGACCCGCTTCTTACGAACTCATCTGCTGTGTGTTGGTTCCCTTTAGGAAGTTGCATCTATGGTTAGATTCAGCGAGGTAGGAACACGTTTCTTCTAAAAGCTGCGTTTGGACATTCCAGAGTGGATGGGAGAACAGGCTGTAAAGAGAAATACCTTGCTCTAAAACCAAAACGGAGCTCTCTAGCAGAATGGTTGTCAATGTGTGTATTCAACTTCCAGAGTTAAACTGATGTGTGTTTGCAGCAGTTCAGAAACCCTTTCCTGGGAGAATGTAGAAACAGTCATTTCCAGCCCTAGAGACGCATATAAGAGTTAGCAGTAAGAATGCGTTTAAAACACGGAAGACCCGCTTCTTACGAACTCATCTGCTGTGTGTTGGTTCCTTTTAGGAAGTTGCATCTATGGTTAGATTCAGCGAGGTAGGAACACGTTTCATCTAAAAGCTGCGTTTGGACATTCCAGAGTGGATGGGAGAACAGGCTGTAAAGAGAAATACCTTGCTCTAAAACCAAAACGGAGCTATCTAGCAGAATGGTTGTCAATGTGTGTATTCAACTTCCAGAGTTAAACTGATGTGTGTTTGCAGTAGTTCAGAAACCCTTTCCTGGGAGAATGTAGAAACTGTCATTTCCAGCCCTAGAGACGCATATAAGAGTTTGCAGTAAGAATGCGTTTAAAACACAGAAGACCCGCCTCTTACGAACTCATCGGCTGTGTGTTGGTTCCTTTTAGGAAGTTGCATCTATGGTTAAATTCAGCGAGGTAGAAACACGTTTCTTCTAAAAGCTGCGTTTGGACATTCCAGAGTGGATGGGAGAACAGGCTGTAAAGAGAAATACCTTGCTATATAACCAAAACAGAGCTATCTAGCAGAATGGTTGTCAATGTGTGTATTCAACTTCCAGAGTTAAACTGATGTGTGTTTGCAGCAGTTCAGAAACCCTTTCCTGGGAGAATGTAGAAACAGTCATTTCCAGCCCTAGAGACGCATGTAAGAGTTAGCAGTAAGAATGCGTTTAAAACACAGAAGACCCGCTTCATACGAACTCATCTGCTGTGTGTTGGTTCCTTTTAGGAAGTTGCATCTATGGTTATATTCAGCGAGGTAGGAACACGTTTCTTCTAAAAGCTGGGTTTGGACATTCCAGAGTCGATGGGAGAACAGGCTGTAAAGAGAAATACCTTGCTCTAAAACCAAAACGGAGCTATCTAGCAGAATGGTTGTCAATGTGTGTATTCAACTTCCTGATTTAAACTGATGTGTGTTTGCAGCAATTCAGAAACCCTTTCCTGGGAGAATGTAGAAACAGTCATTTCCAGCCCTAGAGACGCATATAAGAGTTAGCAGTAAGAATGCGTTTAAAACACAGAAGACCCGCTTCTTACGAACTCATCTGCTGTGTGTTGGTTCCTTTTAGGAAGTTGCATCTATGGTTAGATTCAGCGAGGTAGGAACACGTTTCATCTAAAAGCTGCGTTTGGACATTCCAGAGTGGATGGGAGAACAGGCTGTAAAGAGAAATACCTTGCTCTAAAACCAAAACGGAGCTATCTAGCAGAATGGTTGTCAATGTGTGTATTCAACTTCCAGAGTTAAACTGATGTGTGTTTGCAGCAGTTCAGAAACCCTTTCCTGGGAGAATGTAGAAACTGTCATTTCCAGCCCTAGAGACGCATATAAGAGTTTGCAGTAAGAATGCGTTTAAAACACAGAAGACCCGCCTCTTACGAACTCATCTGCTGTGTGTTGGTTCCTTTTAGAAAGTTGCATCTATGGTTAAATTCCGCGAGGTAGAAACACGTTTCTTCTAAAAGCTGCGTTTGGACATTCCAGAGTGGATGGGAGAACAGGCTGTAAAGAGAAATACCTTGCTATATAACCAAAACAGAGCTATCTAGCAGAATGGTTGTCAATGTGTGTATTCAACTTCCAGAGTTAAACTGATGTGTGTTTGCAGCAGTTCAGAAACCCTTTCCTGGGAGAATGTAGAAACAGTCATTTCCAGCCCTAGAGACGCATATAAGAGTTAGCAGTAAGAATGCGTTTAAAACACAGAAGACCCGCTTCTTACGAACTCATCTGCTGTGTGTTTGTTCCTTTTAGGAAGTTGCATCTATGGTTAAATTCAGCGAGGTAGAAACACGTTTCTTCTAAAAGCTGCGTTTGGACATTCCAGAGTGGATGGGAGAACAGGCTGTAAAGAGAAATACCTTGCTATATAACCAAAACGGAGCTATCTAGCAGAATGGTTGTCAATGTGTGTATTCAACTTCAAGAGTTAAACTGATGTGTGTTTGCAGCAGTTCAGAAACCCTTTCCTGGGAGAATGTAGAAACAGTCATTTCCAGCCCTAGAGACGCATATAAGAGTTTGCAGTAAGAATGCGTTTAAAACACAGAAGACCCGCTTCTTACGAACTCATCTGCTGTGTGTTGGTTCCTTTTAGGAAGTTGCATCTATGGTTAGATTCAGCGAGGTAGGAACACGTTTCTTCTAAAAGCTGCGTTTGGACATTCCAGAGTGGATGGGAGAACAGGCTGTAAAGAGAAATACCTTGCTCTAAAACCAAAACGGAGCTATCTAGCAGAATGGTTGTCAATGTGTGTATTCAACTTCCAGAGTTAAACTGATGTGTGTTTGCAGCTAGTTCAGATACCCTTTCTTGGGAGAATGTAGAAACAGTCATTTCCAGCCCAAGAGACGCATATAAGAGTTTGCAGTAAAAATGTGTTTAAAACATAGAAGACCCGCTTCATACGAACTCATCTGCTGTGTGTTGGTTCCTTTTAGGAAGTTGCATCTATGGTTACATTCAGCGAGGTAGAAACACGTTTCTTCTAAAAGATGGGTTTGGACATTCCAGAGTGGATGGGAGAACAGGCTGTAAAGAGAAATACCTTGCTCTAAAACCAAAACGGAGCTATCTAGCAGAATGGTTGTCAATGTGTGTATTCAACTTCCTGAGTTAAACTGATGTGTGTTTGCAGCAGTTCAGAAACCGTTTCCTGAGAGAATGTAGAAACAGTCATTTCCAGCCCTAGAGACGCATATAAGAGTTAGCAGTAAGAACGCGTTTAAAACACAGAAGACCCGCTTCTTACGAACTCATCTGCTGTGTGTTGGTTCCTTTTAGGAAGTTCCATCTATGGTTAGATTCAGCGAGGTAGGAACACGTTTCTTCTAAAAGCTGCGTTTGGACATTCCAGAGTGGATGGGAGAACAGGCTGTAAAGAGAAATACCTTGCTCTAAAACCAAAACGGAGCTATCTAGCAGAATGGTTGTCAATGTGTGTATTCAACTTCCAGAGTTAAACTGATGTGTGTTTGCAGCAGTTCAGAAACCCTTTCTTGGGAGAATGTAGAAACAGTCATTTCCAGCCCTAGAGACGCATATAATAATTTGCAGTAAGAATGCGTGTAAAACACAGAAGACCCGCTTCTTACGAACTCATCTGCTGTGTGTTTGTTCCTTTTAGGAAGCTGCATCTATGGTTAAATTCAGCGAGGTAGAAACACGTTTCTTCTAAAAGCTGCGTTTGGACATTCCAGAGTGGATGGGAGAACAGGCTGTAAAGAGAAATACCTTGCTATATAACCAAAACAGAGCTATCTAGCAGAATGGTTGTCAATGTGTGTATTCAACTTCCAGAGTTAAACTGATGTGTGTTTGCAGCAGCTCAGAAACCCTTTCCTGGGAGAATGTAGAAACAGTCATTTCCAGCCCTAGAGACGCATATAAGAGTTAGCAGTAAGAATGCGTTTAAAACACAGAAGATCCGCTTCTTACGAACTCATCTGCTGTGTGTTTGTTCCTTTTAGGAAGTTGCATCTATGGTTAAATTCAGCGAGGTAGAAACACGTTTCTTCTAAAAGCTGCGTTTGGACATTCCAGAGTGGATGGGAGAACAGGCTCTAAAGAGAAATACCTTGCTATATAACCAAAACGGAGCTATCTAGCAGAATGGTTGTCAATGTGTGTATTCAACTTCAAGAGTTAAACTGATGTATGTTTGCAGCAGTTCAGAAACCCTTTCCTGGGAGAATGTAGAAACAGTCATTTCCAGCCCTAGAGACGCATATAAGAGTTTGCATTAAGAATGCGTTTAAAACACAGAAGACCCGCTTCTTACGAACTCATCTGCTGTGTGTTGGTTCCTTTTAGGAAGTTGCATCTATGGTTAGATTCAGCGAGGTAGGAACACGTTTCTTCTAAAAGCTGCGTTTGGACATTCCAGAGTGGATGGGAGAACAGGCTGTAAAGAGAAATACTTTGCTCTAAAACCAAAACGGAGCTATCTAGCAGAATGGTTGTCAATGTGTGTATTCAACTTCCTGCGTTAAACTGATGTGTGTTTGCAGCAGTTCAGAAACCCTTTCCTGGGAGAATGTAGAAACAGTCATTTCCAGCCCTAGAGACGCATATAAGAGTTAGCAGTAAGAATGCGTTTAAAACACAGAAGACCCGCTTCTTACGAACTCATCTGCTGTGTGTTGGTTCCCTTTAGGAAGTTGCATCTATGGTTAGATTCAGCGAGGTAGGAACACGTTTCTTCTAAAAGCTGCGTTTGGACATTCCAGAGTGGATGGGAGAACAGGCTGTAAAGAGAAATACCTTGCTCTAAAACCAAAACGGAGCTATCTAGCAGAATGGTTGTCAATGTGTGTATTCAACTTCCAGAGTTAAACTGATGTGTGTTTGCAGCAGTTCAGAAACCCTTTCCTGGGAGAATGTAGAAACAGTCATTTCCAGCCCTAGAGACGCATATAAGAGTTAGCAGTAAGAATGCGTTTAAAACACAGAAGACCCGCTTCTTACGAACTCATCTGCTGTGTGTTGGTTCCTTTTAGGAAGTTGCATCTATGGTTAGATTCATCGAGGTAGGAACACGTTTCTTCTAAAAGCTGCGTTTGGACATTCCAGAGTGGATGGGAGAACAGGCTGTAAAGAGAAATACCTTGCTCTAAAACCAAAACGGAGCTATCTAGCAGAATGGTTGTCAATGTGTGTATTCAACTTCCAGAGTTAAACTGATGTGTGTTTGCAGCAGTTCAGAAACCCTTTCCTGGGAGAATGTAGAAACTGTCATTTCCAGCCCTAGAGACGCATATAAGAGTTTGCAGTAAGAATGCGTTTAAAACACAGAAGACCCGCCTCTTACGAACTCATCTGCTGTGTGTTGGTTCCTTTTAGGAAGTTGCATCTATGGTTAAATTCAGCGAGGTAGAAACACGTTTCTTCTAAAAGCTGCGTTTGGACATTCCAGAGTGGATGGGAGAACAGGCTGTAAAGAGAAATACCTTGCTATATAACCAAAACAGAGCTATATAGCAGAATGGTTGTCAATGTGTGTATTCAACTTCCAGAGTTAAACTGATGTGTGTTTGCAGCAGTTCAGAAACCCTTTCCTGGGAGAATGTAGAAACAGTCATTTCCAGCCCTAGAGGCGCATGTAAGAGTTAGCAGTAAGAATGCGTTTAAAACACAGAAGACCCGCTTCATACGAACTCATCTGCTGTGTGTTGGTTCCTTTTAGGAAGTTGCATCTATGGTTATATTCAGCGAGGTAGGAACACGTTTCTTCTAAAAGCTGGGTTTGGACATTCCAGAGTCGATGGGAGAACAGGCTGTAAAGAGAAATACCTTGCTCTAAAACCAAAACGGAGCTATCTAGCGGAATGGTTGTCAATGTGTGTATTCAACTTCCAGAGTTAAACTGATGTGTGTTTGCAGCTAGTTCAGATACCCTTTCTTGGGAGAATGTAGAAACAGTCATTTCCAGCCCAAGAGACGCATATAAGAGTTTGCAGTAAAAATGTGTTTAAAACATAGAAGACCCGCTTCATACGAACTCATCTGCTGTGTGTTGGTTCCTTTTAGGAAGTTGCATCTATGGTTACATTCAGCGAGGTAGAAACACGTTTCTTCTAAAAGATGGGTTTGGACATTCCAGAGTGGATGGGAGAACAGGCTGTAAAGAGAAATACCTTGCTCTAAAACCAAAACGGAGCTATCTAGCAGAATGGTTGTCAATGTGTGTATTCAACTTCCTGAGTTAAACTGATGTGTGTTTGCAGCAGTTCAGAAACCGTTTCCTGAGAGAATGTAGAAACAGTCATTTCCAGCCCTAGAGACGCATATAAGAGTTAGCAGTAAGAACGCGTTTAAAACACAGAAGACCCGCTTCTTACGAACTCATCTGCTGTGTGTTGGTTCCTTTTAGGAAGTTCCATCTATGGTTAGATTCAGCGAGGTAGGAACACGTTTCTTCTAAAAGCTGCGTTTGGACATTCCAGAGTGGATGGGAGAACAGGCTGTAAAGAGAAATACCTTGCTCTAAAACCAAAACGGAGCTATCTAGCAGAATGGTTGTCAATGTGTGTATTCAACTTCCAGAGTTAAACTGATGTGTGTTTGCAGCAGTTCAGAGACCCTTTCTTGGGAGAATGTAGAAACAGTCATTTCCAGCCCTAGAGACGCATATAATAATTTGCAGTAAGAATGCGTGTAAAACACAGAAGACCCGCTTCTTACGAACTCATCTGCTGTGTGTTTGTTCCTTTTAGGAAGCTGCATCTATGGTTAAATTCAGCGAGGTAGAAACACGTTTCTTCTAAAAGCTGCGTTTGGACATTCCAGAGTGGATGGGAGAACAGGCTGTAAAGAGAAATACCTTGCTATATAACCAAAACAGAGCTATCTAGCAGAATGGTTGTCAATGTGTGTATTCAACTTCCAGAGTTAAACTGATGTGTGTTTGCAGCAGTTCAGAAACCCTTTCCTGGGAGAATGTAGAAACAGTCATTTCCAGCCCTAGAGACGCATATAAGAGTTAGCAGTAAGAATGCGTTTAAAACACAGAAGACCCGCTTCTTACGAACTCATCTGCTGTGTGTTTGTTCCTTTTAGGAAGTTGCATCTATGGTTAAATTCAGCGAGGTAGAAACACGTTTCTTCTAAAAGCTGCGTTTGGACATTCCAGAGTGGATGGGAGAACAGGCTGTAAAGAGAAATACCTTGCTATATAACCAAAACGGAGCTATCTAGCAGAATGGTTGTCAATGTGTGTATTCAACTTCAAGAGTTAAACTGATGTATGTTTGCAGCAGTTCAGAAACCCTTTCCTGGGAGAATGTAGAAACAGTCATTTCCAGCCCTAGAGACGCTTATAAGTGTTAGCAGTAAGAATGCGTTTAAAACACAGAAAACCCGCTTCTTACGAACTCATCTGCTGTGTGTTGGTTCCTTTTAGGAAGTTGCATCTATGGTTAGATTCAGCGAGGTAGGAACACGTTTCTTCTAAAAGCTGCGTTTGGACATTCCAGAGTGGATGGGAGAACAGGCTGTAAAGAGAAATACCTTGCTCTAAAACCAAAACGGAGCTATCTAGCAGAATGGTTGTCAATGTGTGTATTCAACTTCCAGAGTTAAACTGATGTGTGTTTACAGCAGTTCAGAAACCCTTTCCTGGGATAATGTAGAAACAGTCATTTCCAGCCCTAGAGACGCATATAAGAGTTTGCAGTAAGAATGCGTTTAAAACACAGAAGACCCGCTTCTTACGAACTCATCTGCTGTGTGTTGGTTCCTTTTAGGAAGTTGCATCTATGGTTAGATTCAGCGAGGTAGGAACACGTTTCTTCTAAAAGCTGCGTTTGGATATTCCATAGTGGATGGGAGAACAGGCTGTAAAGAGAAATACCTTGCTCTAAAACCAAAACGGAGCTATCTAGCAGAATGGTTGTCAATGTGTGTATTCAACTTCCTGAGTTAAACTGATGTGTGTTTGCAGCAGTTCAGAATCCCTTTCCTGGGAGAATGTAGAAACAGTCATTTCCAGCCCTAGAGACGCATATAAGAGTTAGCAGTAAGAATGCGTTTAAAACACAGAAGACCCGCTTCTTACGAACTCATCTGCTGTGTGTTGGTTCCCTTTAGGAAGTTGCATCTATGGTTAGATTCAGCGAGGTAGGAACACGTTTCTTCTAAAAGCTGCGTTTGGACATTCCAGAGTGGATGGGAGAACAGGCTGTAAAGAGAAATACCTTGCTCTAAAACCAAAACGGAGCTATCTAGCAGAATGGTTGTCAATGTGTTTATTCAACTTCCAGAGTTAAACTGATGTGTGTTTGCAGCAGTTCAGAAACCCTTTCCTGGGAGAATGTAGAAACAGTCATTTCCAGCCCTAGAGACGCATATAAGAGTTAGCAGTAAGAATGCGTTTAAAACACAGAAGACCCGCTTCTTACGAACTCATCTGCTGTGTGTTTGTTCCTTTTAGGAAGTTGCATCTATGGTTAAATTCAGCGAGGTAGAAACACGTTTCTTCTAAAAGCTGCGTTTGGACATTCCAGAGTGGATGGGAGAACAGGCTGTAAAGAGAAATACCTTGCTATATAACCAAAACGGAGCTATCTAGCAGAATGGTTGTCAATGTGTGTATTCAACTTCCAGAGTTAAACTGATGTGTGTTTGCAGCAGTTCAGAAACCCTTTCCTGGGAGAATGTAGAAACAGTCATTTCCAGCCCTAGAGACGCATATAAGAGTTAGCAGTAAGAATGCGTTTAAAACACAGAAGACCCGCTTCTTACGAACTCATCTGCTGTGTGTTTGTTCCTTTTAGGAAGTTGCATCTATGGTTAAATTCAGCGAGGTAGAAACACGTTTCTTCTAAAAGCTGCGTTTGGACATTCCAGAGTGGATGGGAGAACAGGCTGTAAAGAGAAATACCTTGCTATATAACCAAAACGGAGCTATCTAGCAGAATGGTTGTCAATGTGTGTATTCAACTTCAAGAGTTAAACTGATGTATGTTTGCAGCAGTTCAGAAACCCTTTCCTGGGAGAATGTAGAAACAGTCATTTCCAGCCCTAGAGACGCATATAAGAGTTTGCAGTAAGAATGCGTTTAAAACACAGAAGACCCGCTTCTTACGAACTCATCTGCTGTGTGTTTGTTCCTTTTAGGAAGTTGCATATATGGTTAGATTCAGCGAGGTAGGAACACGTTTCTTCTAAAAGCTGCGTTTGGACATTCCAGAGTGGATGGGAGAACAGGCTGTAAAGAGAAATACTTTGCTCTAAAACCAAAACGGAGCTATCTAGCACAATGGTTGTCAATGTGTGTACTCAACTTCCAGAGTTAAACTGATGTGTGTTTGCAGCAGTTCAGAAACCCTTTCCTGGAAGAATGTAGAAACAGTCATTTCCAGCCCTAGAGACGCTTATAAGTGTTAGCAGTAAGAATGCGTTTAAAACACAGAAAACCCGCTTCTTACGAACTCATCTGCTGTGTGTTGGTTCCTTTTAGGAAGTTGCATCTATGGTTAGATTCAGCGAGGTAGGAACACGTTTCTTCTAAAAGCTGCGTTTGGACATTCCAGAGTGGATGGGAGAACAGGCTGTAAAGAGAAATACCTTGCTCTAAAACCAAAACGGAGCTATCTAGCAGAATGGTTGTCAATGTGTGTATTCAACTTCCAGAGTTAAACTGATGTGTGTTTACAGCAGTTCAGAAACCCTTTCCTGGGATAATGTAGAAACAGTCATTTCCAGCCCTAGAGACGCATATAAGAGTTTGCAGTAAGAATGCGTTTAAAACACAGAAGACCCGCTTCTTACGAACTCATCTGCTGTGTGTTGGTTCCTTTTAGGAAGTTGCATCTATGGTTAGATTCAGCGAGGTAGGAACACGTTTCTTCTAAAAGCTGCGTTTGGATATTCCATAGTGGATGGGAGAACAGGCTGTAAAGAGAAATACCTTGCTCTAAAACCAAAACGGAGCTATCTAGCAGAATGGTTGTCAATGTGTGTATTCAACTTCCTGAGTTAAACTGATGTGTGTTTGCAGCAGTTCAGAATCCCTTTCCTGGGAGAATGTAGAAACAGTCATTTCCAGCCCTAGAGACGCATATAAGAGTTAGCAGTAAGAATGCGTTTAAAACACAGAAGACCCGCTTCTTACGAACTCATCTGCTGTGTGTTGGTTCCCTTTAGGAAGTTGCATCTATGGTTAGATTCAGCGAGGTAGGAACACGTTTCTTCTAAAAGCTGCGTTTGGACATTCCAGAGTGGATGGGAGAACAGGCTGTAAAGAGAAATACCTTGCTCTAAAACCAAAACGGAGCTATCTAGCAGAATGGTTGTCAATGTGTGTATTCAACTTCCAGAGTTAAACTGATGTGTGTTTGCAGCAGTTCAGAAACCCTTTCCTGGGAGAATGTAGAAACAGTCATTTCCAGCCCTAGAGACGCATATAAGAGTTAGCAGTAAGAATGCGTTTAAAACACAGAAGACCCGCTTCTTACGAACTCATCTGCTGTGTGTTGGTTCCTTTTAGGAAGTTGCATCTATGGTTAGATTCAGCGAGGTAGGAACACGTTTCATCTAAAAGCTGCGTTTGGACATTCCAGAGTGGATGGGAGAACAGGCTGTAAAGAGAAATACCTTGCTCTAAAACCAAAACGGAGCTATCTAGCAGAATGGTTGTCAATGTGTGTATTCAACTTCCAGAGTTAAACTGATGTGTGTTTGCAGCAGTTCAGAAACCCTTTCCTGGGAGAATGTAGAAACTGTCATTTCCAGCCCTAGAGACGCATATAAGAGTTTGCAGTAAGAATGCGTTTAAAACACAGAAGACCCGCCTCTTACGAACTTATCTGCTATGTGTGTTGGTTCCTTTTAGGAAGTTGCATCTATGGTTAAATTCAGCGAGGTAGAAACACGTTTCTTCTAAAAGCTGCGTTTGGACATTCCAGAGTGGATGGGAGAACAGGCTGTAAAGAGAAATACCTTGCTATATAACCAAAACAGAGCTATCTAGCAGAATGGTTGTCAATGTGTGTATTCAACTTCCAGAGTTAAACTGATGTGTGTTTGCAGCAGTTCAGAAACCCTTTCCTGGGAGAATGTAGAAACAGTCATTTCCAGCCCTAGAGACGCATGTAAGAGTTAGCAGTAAGAATGCGTTTAAAACATAGAAGACCCGCTTCATACGAACTCATCTGCTGTGTGTTGGTTCCTTTTAGGAAGTTGCATCTATGGTTATATTCAGCGAGGTAGGAACACGTTTCTTCTAAAAGCTGGGTTTGGACATTCCAGAGTCGATGGGAGAACAGGCTGTAAAGAGAAATACCTTGCTCTAAAACCAAAACGGAGCTATCTAGCAGAATGGTTGTCAATGTGTGTATTCAACTTCCTGATTTAAACTGATGTGTGTTTGCAGCAGTTCAGAAACCCTTTCCTGGGAGAATGTAGAAACAGTCATTTCCAGCCCTAGAGACGCATATAAGAGTTAGCAGTAAGAATGCGTTTAAAACACAGAAGACCCGCTTCTTCCGAACTCATCTGCTGTGTGTTGGTTCCTTTTAGGAAGTTGCATCTATGGTTAGATTCAGCGAGGTAGGAACACGTTTCATCTAAAAGCTGCGTTTGGACATTCCAGAGTGGATGGGAGAACAGGCTGTAAAGAGAAATACCTTGCTCTAAAACCAAAACGGAGCTATCTAGCAGAATGGTTGTCAATGTGTGTATTCAACTTCCAGAGTTAAACTGATGTGTGTTTGCAGCAGTTCAGAAACCCTTTCCTGGGAGAATGTAGAAACTGTCATTTCCAGCCCTAGAGACGCATATAAGAGTTTGCAGTAAGAATGCGTTTAAAACACAGAAGACCCGCCTCTTACGAACTCATCTGCTGTGTGTTGGTTCCTTTTAGAAAGTTGCATCTATGGTTAAATTCAGCGAGGTAGAAACACGTTTCTTCTAAAAGCTGCGTTTGGACATTCCAGAGTGGATGGGAGAACAGGCTGTAAAGAGAAATACCTTGCTATATAACCAAAACAGAGCTATCTAGCAGAATGGTTGTCAATGTGTGTATTCAACTTCCAGAGTTAAACTGATGTGTGTTTGCAGCAGTTCAGAAACCCTTTCCTGGGAGAATGTAGAAACAGTCATTTCCAGCCCTAGAGACGCATATAAGAGTTAGCAGTAAGAATGCGTTTAAAACACAGAAGACCCGCTTCTTACGAACTCATCTGCTGTGTGTTTGTTCCTTTTAGGAAGTTGCATCTATGGTTAAATTCAGCGAGGTAGAAACACGTTTCTTCTAAAAGCTGCGTTTGGACATTCCAGAGTGGATGGGAGAACAGGCTGTAAAGAGAAATACCTTGCTATATAACCAAAACGGAGCTATCTAGCAGAATGGTTGTCAATGTGTGTATTCAACTTCAAGAGTTAAACTGATGTGTGTTTGCAGCAGTTCAGAAACCCTTTCCTGGGAGAATGTAGAAACAGTCTTTTCCAGCCCTAGAGACGCATATAAGAGTTTGCAGTTAGAATGCGTTTAAAACACAGAAGACCCGCTTCTTACGAACTCATCTGCTGTGTGTTGGTTCCTTTTAGGAAGTTGCATCTATGGTTAGATTCAGCGAGGTAGGAACACGTTTCTTCTAAAAGCTGCGTTTGGACATTCCAGAGTGGATGGGAGAACAGGCTGTAAAGAGAAATACCTTGCTATATAACCAAAACAGAGCTATCTAGCAGAATGGTTGTCAATGTGTGTATTCAACTTCCAGAGTTAAACTGATGTGTGTTTGCAGCAGTTCAGAAACCCTTTCCTGGGAGAATGTAGAAACAGTCATTTCCAGCCCTAGAGACGCATGTAAGAGTTAGCAGTAAGAATGCGTTTAAAACATAGAAGACCCGCTTCATACGAACTCATCTGCTGTGTGTTGGTTCCTTTTAGGAAGTTGCATCTATGGTTATATTCAGCGAGGTAGGAACACGTTTCTTCTAAAAGCTGGGTTTGGACATTCCAGAGTCGATGGGAGAACAGGCTGTAAAGAGAAATACCTTGCTCTAAAACCAAAACGGAGCTATCTAGCAGAATGGTTGTCAATGTGTGTATTCAACTTCCTGATTTAAACTGATGTGTGTTTGCAGCAGTTCAGAAACCCTTTCCTGGGAGAATGTAGAAACAGTCATTTCCAGCCCTAGAGACGCATATAAGAGTTAGCAGTAAGAATGCGTTTAAAACACAGAAGACCCGCTTCTTCCGAACTCATCTGCTGTGTGTTGGTTCCTTTTAGGAAGTTGCATCTATGGTTAGATTCAGCGAGGTAGGAACACGTTTCATCTAAAAGCTGCGTTTGGACATTCCAGAGTGGATGGGAGAACAGGCTGTAAAGAGAAATACCTTGCTCTAAAACCAAAACGGAGCTATCTAGCAGAATGGTTGTCAATGTGTGTATTCAACTTCCAGAGTTAAACTGATGTGTGTTTGCAGCAGTTCAGAAACCCTTTCCTGGGAGAATGTAGAAACTGTCATTTCCAGCCCTAGAGACGCATATAAGAGTTTGCAGTAAGAATGCGTTTAAAACACAGAAGACCCGCCTCTTACGAACTCATCTGCTGTGTGTTGGTTCCTTTTAGAAAGTTGCATCTATGGTTAAATTCAGCGAGGTAGAAACACGTTTCTTCTAAAAGCTGCGTTTGGACATTCCAGAGTGGATGGGAGAACAGGCTGTAAAGAGAAATACCTTGCTATATAACCAAAACAGAGCTATCTAGCAGAATGGTTGTCAATGTGTGTATTCAACTTCCAGAGTTAAACTGATGTGTGTTTGCAGCAGTTCAGAAACCCTTTCCTGGGAGAATGTAGAAACAGTCATTTCCAGCCCTAGAGACGCATATAAGAGTTAGCAGTAAGAATGCGTTTAAAACACAGAAGACCCGCTTCTTACGAACTCATCTGCTGTGTGTTTGTTCCTTTTAGGAAGTTGCATCTATGGTTAAATTCAGCGAGGTAGAAACACGTTTCTTCTAAAAGCTGCGTTTGGACATTCCAGAGTGGATGGGAGAACAGGCTGTAAAGAGAAATACCTTGCTATATAACCAAAACGGAGCTATCTAGCAGAATGGTTGTCAATGTGTGTATTCAACTTCAAGAGTTAAACTGATGTGTGTTTGCAGCAGTTCAGAAACCCTTTCCTGGGAGAATGTAGAAACAGTCTTTTCCAGCCCTAGAGACGCATATAAGAGTTTGCAGTTAGAATGCGTTTAAAACACAGAAGACCCGCTTCTTACGAACTCATCTGCTGTGTTTTGGTTCCTTTTAGGAAGTTGCATCTATGGTTAGATTCAGCGAGGTAGGAACACGTTTCTTCTAAAAGCTGCGTTTGGACATTCCAGAGTGGATGGGAGAACAGGCTGTAAAGAGAAATACCTTGCTCTAAAACCAAAACGGAGCTATCTAGCAGAATGGTTGTCAATGTGTGTATTCAACTTCCAGAGTTAAACTGATGTGTGTTTGCAGCTAGTTCAGATACCCTTTCTTGGGAGAATGTAGAAACAGTCATTTCCAGCCCAAGAGACGCATATAAGAGTTTGCAGTAAAAATGTGTTTAAAACATAGAAGACCCGCTTCATACGAACTCATCTGCTGTGTGTTGGTTCCTTTTAGGAAGTTGCATCTATGGTTACATTCAGCGAGGTAGAAACACGTTTCTTCTAAAAGATGGGTTTGGACATTCCAGAGTGGATGGGAGAACAGGCTGTAAAGAGAAATACCTTGCTCTAAAACCAAAACGGAGCTATCTAGCAGAATGGTTGTCAATGTGTGTATTCAACTTCCTGAGTTAAACTGATGTGTGTTTGCAGCAGTTCAGAAACCGTTTCCTGAGAGAATGTAGAAACAGTCATTTCCAGCCCTAGAGACGCATATAAGAGTTAGCAGTAAGAACGCGTTTAAAACACAGAAGACCCGCTTCTTACGAACTCATCTGCTGTGTGTTGGTTCCTTTTAGGAAGTTCCATCTATGGTTAGATTCAGCGAGGTAGGAACACGTTTCTTCTAAAAGCTGCGTTTGGACATTCCAGAGTGGATGGGAGAACAGGCTGTAAAGAGAAATACCTTGCTCTAAAACCAAAACGGAGCTATCTAGCAGAATGGTTGTCAATGTGTGTATTCAACTTCCAGAGTTAAACTGATGTGTGTTTGCAGCAGTTCAGAAACCCTTTCTTGGGAGAATGTAGAAACAGTCATTTCCAGCCCTAGAGACGCATATAATAATTTGCAGTAAGAATGCGTGTAAAACACAGAAGACCCGCTTCTTACGAACTCATCTGCTGTGTGTTTGTTCCTTTTAGGAAGCTGCATCTATGGTTAAATTCAGCGAGGTAGAAACACGTTTCTTCTAAAAGCTGCGTTTGGACATTCCAGAGTGGATGGGAGAACAGGCTGTAAAGAGAAATACCTTGCTATATAACCAAAACAGAGCTATCTAGCAGAATGGTTGTCAATGTGTGTATTCAACTTCCAGAGTTAAACTGATGTGTGTTTGCAGCAGCTCAGAAACCCTTTCCTGGGAGAATGTAGAAACAGTCATTTCCAGCCCTAGAGACGCATATAAGAGTTAGCAGTAAGAATGCGTTTAAAACACAGAAGATCCGCTTCTTACGAACTCATCTGCTGTGTGTTTGTTCCTTTTAGGAAGTTGCATCTATGGTTAAATTCAGCGAGGTAGAAACACGTTTCTTCTAAAAGCTGCGTTTGGACATTCCAGAGTGGATGGGAGAACAGGCTCTAAAGAGAAATACCTTGCTATATAACCAAAACGGAGCTATCTAGCAGAATGGTTGTCAATGTGTGTATTCAACTTCAAGAGTTAAACTGATGTATGTTTGCAGCAGTTCAGAAACCCTTTCCTGGGAGAATGTAGAAACAGTCATTTCCAGCCCTAGAGACGCATATAAGAGTTTGCAGTAAGAATGCGTTTAAAACACAGAAGACCCGCTTCTTACGAACTCATCTGCTGTGTGTTTGTTCCTTTTAGGAAGTTGCATCTATGGTTAGATTCAGCGAGGTAGGAACACGTTTCTTCTAAAAGCTGCGTTTGGACATTCCAGAGTGGATGGGAGAACAGGCTGTAAAGAGAAATACTTTGCTCTAAAACCAAAACGGAGCTATCTAGCACAATGGTTGTCAATGTGTGTACTCAACTTCCAAAGTTAAACTGATGTGTGTTTGCAGCAGTTCAGAAACCCTTTCCTGGAAAAATGTAGAAACAGTCATTTCCAGCCCTAGAGACGCTTATAAGTGTTAGCAGTAAGAATGCGTTTAAAACACAGAAAACCCGCTTCTTACGAACTCATCTGCTGTGTGTTGGTTCCTTTTAGGAAGTTGCATCTATGGTTAGATTCAGCGAGGTAGGAACACGTTTCTTCTAAAAGCTGCGTTTGGACATTCCAGAGTGGATGGGAGAACAGGCTGTAAAGAGAAATACCTTGCTCTAAAACCAAAACGGAGCTATCTAGCAGAATGGTTGTCAATGTGTGTATTCAACTTCCAGAGTTAAACTGATGTGTGTTTACGGCAGTTCAGAAACCCTTTCCTGGGATAATGTAGAAACAGTCATTTCCAGCCCTAGAGACGCATATAAGAGTTTGCAGTAAGAATGCGTTTAAAACACAGAAGACCCGCTTCTTACGAACTCATCTGCTGTGTGTTGGTTCCTTTTAGGAAGTTGCATCTATGGTTAGATTCAGCGAGGTAGGAACACGTTTCTTCTAAAAGCTGCGTTTGGATATTCCATAGTGGATGGGAGAACAGGCTGTAAAGAGAAATACCTTGCTCTAAAACCAAAACGGAGCTATCTAGCAGAATGGTTGTCAATGTGTGTATTCAACTTCCTGAGTTAAACTGATGTGTGTTTGCAGCAGTTCAGAATCCCTTTCCTGGGAGAATGTAGAAACAGTCATTTCCAGCCCTAGAGACGCATATAAGAGTTAGCAGTAAGAACGCGTTTAAAACACAGAAGACCCGCTTCTTACGAACTCATCTGCTGTGTGTTGGTTCCTTTTAGGAAGTTCCATCTATGGTTAGATTCAGCGAGGTAGGAACACGTTTCTTCTAAAAGCTGCGTTTGGACATTCCAGAGTGGATGGGAGAACAGGCTGTAAAGAGAAATACCTTGCTCTAAAACCAAAACGGAGCTATCTAGCAGAATGGTTGTCAATGTGTGTATTCAACTTCCAGAGTTAAACTGATGTGTGTTTGCAGCAGTTCAGAAACCCTTTCTTGGGAGAATGTAGAAACAGTCATTTCCAGCCCTAGAGACGCATATAATAATTTGCAGTAAGAATGCGTGTAAAACACAGAAGACCCGCTTCTTACGAACTCATCTGCTGTGTGTTTGTTCCTTTTAGGAAGCTGCATCTATGGTTAAATTCAGCGAGGTAGAAACACGTTTCTTCTAAAAGCTGCGTTTGGACATTCCAGAGTGGATGGGAGAACAGGCTGTAAAGAGAAATACCTTGCTATATAACCAAAACAGAGCTATCTAGCAGAATGGTTGTCAATGTGTGTATTCAACTTCCAGAGTTAAACTGATGTGTGTTTGCAGCAGCTCAGAAACCCTTTCCTGGGAGAATGTAGAAACAGTCATTTCCAGCCCTAGAGACGCATATAAGAGTTAGCAGTAAGAATGCGTTTAAAACACAGAAGATCTGCTTCTTACGAACTCATCTGCTGTGTGTTTGTTCCTTTTAGGAAGTTGCATCTATGGTTAAATTCAGCGAGGTAGAAACACGTTTCTTCTAAAAGCTGCGTTTGGACATTCCAGAGTGGATGGGAGAACAGGCTCTAAAGAGAAATACCTTGCTATATAACCAAAACGGAGCTATCTAGCAGAATGGTTGTCAATGTGTGTATTCAACTTCAAGAGTTAAACTGATGTATGTTTGCAGCAGTTCAGAAACCCTTTCCTGGGAGAATGTAGAAACAGTCATTTCCAGCCCTAGAGACGCATATAAGAGTTTGCAGTAAGAATGCGTTTAAAACACAGAAGACCCGCTTCTTACGAACTCATCTGCTGTGTGTTTGTTCCTTTTAGGAAGTTGCATCTATGGTTAGATTCAGCGAGGTAGGAACACGTTTCTTCTAAAAGCTGCGTTTGGACATTCCAGAGTGGATGGGAGAACAGGCTGTAAAGAGAAATACTTTGCTCTAAAACCAAAACGGAGCTATCTAGCACAATGGTTGTCAATGTGTGTACTCAACTTCCAAAGTTAAACTGATGTGTGTTTGCAGCAGTTCAGAAACCCTTTCCTGGAAAAATGTAGAAACAGTCATTTCCAGCCCTAGAGACGCTTATAAGTGTTAGCAGTAAGAATGCGTTTAAAACACAGAAAACCCGCTTCTTACGAACTCATCTGCTGTGTGTTGGTTCCTTTTAGGAAGTTGCATCTATGGTTAGATTCAGCGAGGTAGGAACACGTTTCTTCTAAAAGCTGCGTTTGGACATTCCAGAGTGGATGGGAGAACAGGCTGTAAAGAGAAATACCTTGCTCTAAAACCAAAACGGAGCTATCTAGCAGAATGGTTGTCAATGTGTGTATTCAACTTCCAGAGTTAAACTGATGTGTGTTTACGGCAGTTCAGAAACCCTTTCCTGGGATAATGTAGAAACAGTCATTTCCAGCCCTAGAGACGCATATAAGAGTTTGCAGTAAGAATGCGTTTAAAACACAGAAGACCCGCTTCTTACGAACTCATCTGCTGTGTGTTGGTTCCTTTTAGGAAGTTGCATCTATGGTTAGATTCAGCGAGGTAGGAACACGTTTCTTCTAAAAGCTGCGTTTGGATATTCCATAGTGGATGGGAGAACAGGCTGTAAAGAGAAATACCTTGCTCTAAAACCAAAACGGAGCTATCTAGCAGAATGGTTGTCAATGTGTGTATTCAACTTCCTGAGTTAAACTGATGTGTGTTTGCAGCAGTTCAGAATCCCTTTCCTGGGAGAATGTAGAAACAGTCATTTCCAGCCCTAGAGACGCATATAAGAGTTAGCAGTAAGAATGCGTTTAAAACACAGAAGACCCGCTTCTTACGAACTCATCTGCTGTGTGTTGGTTCCCTTTAGGAAGTTGCATCTATGGTTAGATTCAGCGAGGTAGGAACACGTTTCTTCTAAAAGCTGCGTTTGGACATTCCAGAGTGGATGGGAGAACAGGCTGTAAAGAGAAATACCTTGCTATATAACCAAAACGGAGCTATCTAGCAGAATGGTTGTCAATGTGTGTATTCAACTTCAAGAGTTAAACTGATGTGTGTTTGCAGCAGTTCAGAAACCCTTTCCTGGGAGAATGTAGAAACAGTCATTTCCAGCCCTAGAGACGCATATAAGAGTTTGCAGTAAGAATGCGTTTAAAACACAGAAGACCCGCTTCTTACGAACTCATCTGCTGTGTGTTGGTTCCTTTTAGGAAGTTGCATCTATGGTTAGATTCAGCGAGGTAGGAACACGTTTCTTCTAAAAGCTGCGTTTGGACATTCCAGAGTGGATGGGAGAACAGGCTGTAAAGAGAAATACCTTGCTCTAAAACCAAAACGGAGCTATCTAGCAGAATGGATGTCAATGTGTGTATTCAACTTCCTGAGTTAAACTGATGTGTGTTTGCAGCAGTTCAGAAACCGTTTCCTGAGAGAATGTAGAAACAGTCATTTCCAGCCCTAGAGACGCATATAAGAGTTAGCAGTAAGAACGCGTTTAAAACACAGAAGACCCGCTTCTTACGAACTCATCTGCTGTGTGTTGGTTCCTTTTAGGAAGTTCCATCTATGGTTAGATTCATCGAGGTAGGAACACGTTTCTTCTAAAAGCTGCGTTTGGACATTCCAGAGTGGATGGGAGAACAGGCTGTAAAGAGAAATACCTTGCTCTAAAACCAAAACGGAGCTATCTAGCAGAATGGTTGTCAATGTGTGTATTCAACTTCCAGAGTTAAACTGATGTGTGTTTGCAGCAGTTCAGAAACCCTTTCTTGGGAGAATGTAGAAACAGTCATTTCCAGCCCTAGAGACGCATATAATAATTTGCAGTAAGAATGCGTGTAAAACACAGAAGACCCGCTTCTTACGAACTCATCTGCTGTGTGTTTGTTCCTTTTAGGAAGCTGCATCTATGGTTAAATTCAGCGAGGTAGAAACACGTTTCTTCTAAAAGCTGCGTTTGGACATTCCAGAGTGGATGGGAGAACAGGCTGTAAAGAGAAATACCTTGCTATATAACCAAAACAGAGCTATCTAGCAGAATGGTTGTCAATGTGTGTATTCAACTTCCAGAGTTAAACTGATGTGTGTTTGCAGCAGCTCAGAAACCCTTTCCTGGGAGAATGTAGAAACAGTCATTTCCAGCCCTAGAGACGCATATAAGAGTTAGCAGTAAGAATGCGTTTAAAACACAGAAGATCCGCTTCTTACGAACTCATCTGCTGTGTGTTTGTTCCTTTTAGGAAGTTGCATCTATGGTTAAATTCAGCGAGGTAGAAACACGTTTCTTCTAAAAGCTGCGTTTGGACATTCCAGAGTGGATGGGAGAACAGGCTCTAAAGAGAAATACCTTGCTATATAACCAAAACGGAGCTATCTAGCAGAATGGTTGTCAATGTGTGTATTCAACTTCAAGAGTTAAACTGATGTATGTTTGCAGCAGTTCAGAAACCCTTTCCTGGGAGAATGTAGAAACAGTCATTTCCAGCCCTAGAGACGCATATAAGAGTTTGCAGTAAGAATGCGTTTAAAACACAGAAGACCCGCTTCTTACGAACTCATCTGCTGTGTGTTTGTTCCTTTTAGGAAGTTGCATCTATGGTTAGATTCAGCGAGGTAGGAACACGTTTCTTCTAAAAGCTGCGTTTGGACATTCCAGAGTGGATGGGAGAACAGGCTGTAAAGAGAAATACTTTGCTCTAAAACCAAAACGGAGCTATCTAGCACAATGGTTGTCAATGTGTGTACTCAACTTCCAGAGTTAAACTGATGTGTGTTTACAGCAGTTCAGAAACCCTTTCCTGGGATAATGTAGAAACAGTCATTTCCAGCCCTAGAGACGCATATAAGAGTTTGCAGTAAGAATGCGTTTAAAACACAGAAGACCCGCTTCTTACGAACTCATCTGCTGTGTGTTGGTTCCTTTTAGGAAGTTGCATCTATGGTTAGATTCAGCGAGGTAGGAACACGTTTCTTCTAAAAGCTGCGTTTGGATATTCCATAGTGGATGGGAGAACAGGCTGTAAAGAGAAATACCTTGCTCTAAAACCAAAACGGAGCTATCTAGCAGAATGGTTGTCAATGTGTGTATTCAACTTCCTGAGTTAAACTGATGTGTGTTTGCAGCAGTTCAGAATCCCTTTCCTGGGAGAATGTAGAAACAGTCATTTCCAGCCCTAGAGACGCAAATAAGAGTTAGCAGTAAGAATGCGTTTAAAACACAGAAGACCCGCTTCTTACGAACTCATCTGCTGTGTGTTGGTTCCCTTTAGGAAGTTGCATCTATGGTTAGATTCAGCGAGGTAGGAACACGTTTCTTCTAAAAGCTGCGTTTGGACATTCCAGAGTGGATGGGAGAACAGGCTGTAAAGAGAAATACCTTGCTATATAACCAAAACGGAGCTATCTAGCAGAATGGTTGTCAATGTGTGTATTCAACTTCAAGAGTTAAACTGATGTGTGTTTGCAGCAGTTCAGAAACCCTTTCCTGGGAGAATGTAGAAACAGTCATTTCCAGCCCTAGAGACGCATATAAGAGTTTGCAGTAAGAATGCGTTTAAAACACAGAAGACCCGCTTCTTACGAACTCATCTGCTGTGTGTTGGTTCCTTTTAGGAAGTTGCATCTATGGTTAGATTCAGCGAGGTAGGAACACGTTTCTTCTAAAAGCTGCGTTTGGACATTCCAGAGTGGATGGGAGAACAGGCTGTAAAGAGAAATACCTTGCTCTAAAACCAAAACGGAGCTATCTAGCAGAATGGATGTCAATGTGTGTATTCAACTTCCTGAGTTAAACTGATGTGTGTTTGCAGCAGTTCAGAAACCGTTTCCTGAGAGAATGTAGAAACAGTCATTTCCAGCCCTAGAGACGCATATAAGAGTTAGCAGTAAGAACGCGTTTAAAACACAGAAGACCCGCTTCTTACGAACTCATCTGCTGTGTGTTGGTTCCTTTTAGGAAGTTCCATCTATGGTTAGATTCAGCGAGGTAGGAACACGTTTCTTCTAAAAGCTGCGTTTGGACATTCCAGAGTGGATGGGAGAACAGGCTGTAAAGAGAAATACCTTGCTCTAAAACCAAAACGGAGCTATCTAGCAGAATGGTTGTCAATGTGTGTATTCAACTTCCAGAGTTAAACTGATGTGTGTTTGCAGCAGTTCAGAAACCCTTTCTTGGGAGAATGTAGAAACAGTCATTTCCAGCCCTAGAGACGCATATAATAATTTGCAGTAAGAATGCGTGTAAAACACAGAAGACCCGCTTCTTACGAACTCATCTGCTGTGTGTTTGTTCCTTTTAGGAAGCTGCATCTATGGTTAAATTCAGCGAGGTAGAAACACGTTTCTTCTAAAAGCTGCGTTTGGACATTCCAGAGTGGATGGGAGAACAGGCTGTAAAGAGAAATACCTTGCTATATAACCAAAACAGAGCTATCTAGCAGAATGGTTGTCAATGTGTGTATTCAACTTCCAGAGTTAAACTGATGTGTGTTTGCAGCAGTTCAGAAACCCTTTCCTGGGAGAATGTAGAAACAGTCATTTCCAGCCCTAGAGACGCATATAAGAGTTAGCAGTAAGAATGCGTTTAAAACACAGAAGACCCGCTTCTTACGAACTCATCTGCTGTGTGTTTGTTCCTTTTAGGAAGTTGCATCTATGGTTAAATTCAGCGAGGTAGAAACACGTTTCTTCTAAAAGCTGCGTTTGGACATTCCAGAGTGGATGGGAGAACAGACTGTAAAGAGAAATACCTTGGTATATAACCAAAACGGAGCTATCTAGGAGAATGGTTGTCAATGTGTGTATTCAACTTCCAGAGTTAAACTGATGTGTGTTCGCAGCAGTTCAGAAACCCTTTCTTGGGAGAATGTAGAAACAGTCATTTCCAGCCCTAGAGACGCATATAATAATTTGCAGTAAGAATGCGTGTAAAACACAGAAGACCCGCTTCTTACGAACTCATCTGCTGTGTGTTTGTTCCTTTTAGGAAGTTGCATCTATGGTTAAATTCAGCGAGGTAGAAACACGTTTCTTCTAAAAGATGCGTTTGGACATTCCAGAGTGGATGGGAGAACAGGCTGTAAAGAGAAACACCTTGCTATATAACCAAAACAGAGCTATCTAGCAGAATGGTTGTCAATGTGTGTATTCAACTTCCAGAGTTAAACTGATGTGTGTTTGCAGCAGTTCAGAAACCCTTTCCTGGGAGAATGTAGAAACAGTCATTTCCAGCCCTAGAGACGCATATAAGAGTTAACAGTAAGAATGCGTTTAAAACACAGAAGACCCGCTTCTTACGAACTCATCTGCTGTGTGTTTGTTCCTTTTAGGAAGTTGCATCTATGGTTAAATTCAGCGAGGTAGAAACACGTTTCTTCTAAAAGCTGCGTTTGGACATTCCAATGTGGATGGGAGAACAGGCTGTAAAGAGAAATACCTTGCTATAATACCAAAACGGAGCTATCTAGCAGAATGGTTGTCAATGTGTGTATTCAACTTCAAGAGTTAAACTGATGTGTGTTTGCAGCAGTTCAGAAACCCTTTCCTGGGAGAATGTAGAAACAGTCATTTCCAGCCCTAGAGACGCATATAAGTGTTAGCAGTAAGAATGCGTTTAAAACACAGAAAACCCGCTTCTTACGAACTCATCTGCTGTGTGTTGGTTGCTTTTAGGAAGTTGCATCTATGGTTAGATTCAGCGAGGTAGGAACACGTTTCTTCTAAAAGCTGCGTTTGGACATTCCAGAGTGGATGGGAGAACAGGCTGTAAAGAGAAATACCTTGCTCTAAAACCAAAACGGAGCTATCTAGCAGAATGGTTGTCAATGTGTGTATTCAACTTCCTGAGTTAAACTGATGTGTGTTTGCAGCAGTTCAGAAACCCTTTCCTGGGAGAATGTAGAAACAGTCATTTCCAGCCCTAGAGACGCATTTAAGAGTTAGCAGTAAGAACGCGTTTAAAACACAGAAGACCCGCTTCTTACGAACTCATCTGCTGTGTGTTGGTTCCTTTTAGGAAGTTGCATCTATGGTTACATTCAGCGAGGTAGAAACACGTTTCTTCTAAAAGCTGCGTTTGGACATTCCAGAGTGGATGGGAGAACAGGCTGTAAAGAGAAATACCTTGCTCTAAAACCAAAACAGAGCTATCTAGCAGAATGGTTGTCAATGTGTGTATTCAACTTCCAGAGTTTAACTGATGTGTGTTTGCAGCAGTTCAGAAACCCTTTCCTGGGAGAATGTAGAAACAGTCATTTCCAGCCCTAGAGACGCATATAAGAGTTAGCAGTAAGAATGCGTTTAAAACACAGAAGACCCGCTTCTTACGAACTCATCTGCTGTGTGTTGGTTCCCTTTAGGAAGTTGCATCTATGGTTAGATTCAGCGAGGTAGGAACACGTTTCTTCTAAAAGCTGCGTTTGGACATTCCAGAGTGGATGGGAGAACAGGCTGTAAAGAGAAATACCTTGCTCTAAAACCAAAACGGAGCTATCTAGCAGAATGGTTGTCAATGTGTGTATTCAACTTCCAGAGTTAAACTGATGTGTGTTTGCAGCAGTTCAGAAACCCTTTCCTGGGAGAATGTAGAAACAGTCATTTCCAGCCCTAGAGACGCATATAAGAGTTAGCAGTAAGAATGCGTTTAAAACACAGAAGACCCGCTTCTTACGAACTCATCTGCTGTGTGTTGGTTCCTTTTAGGAAGTTGCATCTATGGTTAGATTCAGCGAGGTAGGAACACGTTTCTTCTAAAAGCTGCGTTTGGATATTCCATAGTGGATGGGAGAACAGGCTGTAAAGAGAAATACCTTGCTCTAAAACCAAAACGGAGCTATCTAGCAGAATGGTTGTCAATGTGTGTATTCAACTTCCTGAGTTAAACTGATGTGTGTTTGCAGCAGTTCAGAAACCCTTTCCTGGGAGAATGTAGAAACAGTCATTTCCAGCCCTAGAGACGCATATAAGAGTTAGCAGTAAGAATGCGTTTAAAACACAGAAGACCCGCTTCTTACGAACTCATCTGCTGTGTGTTGGTTCCCTTTAGGAAGTTGCATCTATGGTTAGATTCAGCGAGGTAGGAAGACGTTTCTTCTAAAAGCTGCGTTTGGACATTCCAGAGTGGATGGGAGAACAGGCTGTAAAGAGAAATACCTTGCTCTAAAACCAAAACGGAGCTATCTAGCAGAATGGTTGTCAATGTGTGTATTCAACTTCCAGAGTTAAACTGATGTGTGTTTGCAGCAGTTCAGAAACCCTTTCTTGGGAGAATGTAGAAACAGTCATTTCCAGCCCTAGAGACGCATATAAGAGTTTGCAGTAAGAATGCGTTTAAAACACAGAAGACCCGCTTCTTACGAACTCATCTGCTGTGTGTTGGTTCCTTTTAGGAAGTTCCATCTATGGTTAGATTCAGCGAGGTAGGAACACGTTTCTTCTAAAAGCTGCGTTTGGACATTCCAGAGTGGATGGGAGAACAGGCTGTAAAGAGAAATACCTTGCTCTAAAACCAAAACGGAGCTATATAGCAGAATGGTTGTCAATGTGTGTATTCAACTTCCAGAGTTAAACTGATGTGTGTTTGCAGCAGTTCAGAAACCTTTTCCTGGGAGAATGTAGAAACAGTCATTTCCAGCCCTAGAGACGCATATAAGAGTTAGCAGTAAAAATGCGTTTAAAACACAGAAGACCCGCTTCTTACGAACTCATCTGCTGTGTGTTTGTTCCTTTTAGGAAGTTGCATCTATGGTTAAATTCAGCGATGTAGAAACACGTTTCTTCTAAAAGCTGCGTTTGGACATTCCAGAGTGGATGGGAGAACAGGCTGTAAAGAGAAACACCTTGCTATATAACCAAAACGGAGCTATCTAGCAGAATGGTTGTCAATGTGTGTATTCAACTTCAAGAGTTAAACTGATGTGTGTTTGCAGCAGTTCAGAAACCCTTTCCTGGGAGAATGTAGAAACAGTCATTTCCAGCCCTAGAGACGCATATAAGAGTTTGCAGTAAGAATGCATTTAAAACACAGAAGACCCGCTTCTTACGAACTCATCTGCTGTGTGTTGGTTCCTTTTAGGAAGTTTCACCTATGGTTAGATTCAGCGAGGTAGGAACACGTTTCTTCTAAAAGCTGCGTTTGGACATTCCAGAGTGGATGGGAGAACAGGATGTAAAGAGAAATACCTTGCTCTAAAACCAAAACGGAGCTATCTAGCAGAATGGTTGTCAATGTGTGTATTCAACTTCCAGAGTTAAACTGATGTGTGTTTGCAGCAGTTCAGAAACCCTTTCCTGGAAGAATGTAGAAACAGTCATTTCCAGCCCTAGAGACGCATATAAGTGTTAGCAGTAAGAATGCGGTTAAAACACAGAAAACCCGCTTCTTACGAACTCATCTGCTGTGTGTTGGTTCCTTTTAGGACGTTGCATCTATGGTTAGATTCAGCGAGGTAGGAACACGTTTCTTCTAAAAGCTGCGTTTGGACATTCCAGAGTGGATGGGAGAACAGGCTGTAAAGAGAAATACCTTGCTCTAAAACCAAAACAAAGCTATCTAGCAGAATGGTTGTCAATGTGTGTATTCAACTTCCAGAGTTAAACTGATGTGTGTTTACAGCAGTTCAGAAACCCTTTCCTGGGATAATGTAGAAACAGTCATTTCCAGCCCTAGAGACGCATATAAGAGTTTGCAGTAAGAATGCGTTTAAAACACAGAAGACCCGCTTCTTACGAACTCATCTGCTGTGTGTTGGTTCCTTTTAGGAAGTTGCATCTATGGTTAGATTCAGCGAGGTAGGAACACGTTTCTTCTAAAAGCTGCGTTTGGATATTCCATAGTGGATGGGAGACCAGGCTGTAAAGAGAAATACCTTGCTCTAAAACCAAAACGGAGCTATCTAGCAGAATGGTTGTCAATGTGTGTATTCAACTTCCTGAGTTAAACTGATGTGTGTTTCCAGCAGTTCAGAAACCCTTTCCTGGGAGAATGTAGAAACAGTCATTTCCAGCCCTAGAGACGCATATAAGAGTTAGCAGTAAGAATGCGTTTAAAACACAGAAGATCCGCTTCTTACGAACTCATCTGCTGTGTGTTGGTTCCCTTTAGGAAGTTGCATCTATGGTTAGATTCAGCGAGGTAGGAACACGTTTCTTCTAAAAGCTGCGTTTGGACATTCCAGGGTGGATGGGAGAACAGGCTGTAAAGAGAAATACCTTGCTCTAAAACCAAAACGGAGCTATCTAACAGAATGGTTGTCAATGTGTGGATTCAACTTCCAGAGTTAAACTGATGTGTGTTTGCAGCAGTTAAGAAACCCTTTCTTGGGAGAATGTAGAAACAGTCATTTCCAGCCCTAGAGACGCATATAAGAGTTAGCAGTAAGAATGCGTTTAAAACACAGAAGACCCGCTTCTTACGAACTCATCTGCTGTGTGTTGGTTCCTTTTAGGAAGTTGCATCTATGGTTACATTCAGCGAGGTAGAAACACGTTTCTTCTAAAAGCTGCGTTTGGACATTCCAGAGTGGATGGGAGAACAGGCTGTAAAGAGAAATACCTTGCTCTAAAACCAAAACAGAGCTATCTAGCAGAATGGTTGTCAATGTGTGTATTCAACTTCCAGAGTTAAACTGATGTGTGTTTGCAGCAGTTCAGAAACCCTTTCCTGGGAGAATGTAGAAACAGTCATTTCCAGCCCTAGAGACGCATATAAGAGTTAGCAGTAAGAATGCGTTTAAAACACAGAAGACCCGCTTCTTACGAACTCATCTGCTGTGTGTTGGTTCCCTTTAGGAAGTTGCATCTATGGTTAGATTCAGCGAGGTAGGAACACGTTTCTTCTAAAAGCTGCGTTTGGACATTCCAGAGTGGATGGGAGAACAGGCTGTAAAGAGAAATACCTTGCTCTAAAACCAAAACGGAGCTATCTAGCAGAATGGTTGTCAATGTGTGTATTCAACTTCCAGAGTTAAACTGATGTGTGTTTGCAGCAGTTCAGAAACCCTTTCCTGGGAGAATGTAGAAACAGTCATTTCCAGCCCTAGAGACGCATATAAGAGTTAGCAGTAAGAATGCGTTTAAAACACAGAAGACCCGCTTCTTACGAACTCATCTGCTGTGTGTTGGTTCCTTTTAGGAAGTTGCATCTATGGTTAGATTCAGCGAGGTAAGAACACGTTTCTTCTAAAAGCTGCGTTTGGACATTCCAGAGTGGATGGGAGAACAGGCTGTAAAGAGAAATACCTTGCTCTAAAACCAAAACGGAGCTATCTAGCAGAATGGTTGTCAATGTGTGTATTCAACTTCCAGAGTTAAACTGATGGGTGTTTGCAGCTAGTTCAGATACCCTTTCTTGGGAAAATGTAGAAACAGTCATTTCCAGCCCTAGAGACGCATATAAGAGTTTGCAGTAAAAATGTGTTTAAAACATAGAAGACCCGCTTCATACGAACTCATCTGCTGTGTGTTGGTTCCTTTTAGGAAGTTGCATCTATGGTTACATTCAGCGAGGTAGAAACACGTTTCTTCTAAAAGATGGGTTTGGACATTCCAGAGTGGATGGGAGAACAGGCTGTAAAGAGAAATACCTTGCTCTAAAACCAAAACGGAGCTATCTAGCAGAATGGTTGTCAATGTGTGTATTCAACTTCCAGAGTTAAACTGATGTGTGTTTGCAGCAGTTCAGAAACCCTTTCCTGAGAGAATGTAGAAACAGTCATTTCCAGCCCTAGAGACGCATATAAGAGTTAGCAGTAAGAACGCGTTTAAAACACAGAAGACCCGCTTCTTACGAACTCATCTGCTGTGTGTTGGTTCCTTTTAGGAAGTTGCATCTATGGTTAGATTCAGCGAGGTAGGAACACGTTTCTTCTAAAAGCTGCGTTTGGACATTCCAGAGTGGATGGGAGAACAGGCTGTAAAGAGAAATACCTTGCTCTAAAACCAAAACGGAGCTATCTAGCAGAATGGTTGTCAATGTGTGTATTCAACTTCCAGAGTTAAACTGATGTGTGTTTGCAGCAGTTCAGAAACCCTTTCTTGGGAGAATGTAGAAACAGTCATTTCCAGCGCTAGAGACGCATATAATAATTTGCAGTAAGAATGCGTGTAAAACACAGAAGACCCGCTTCTTACGAACTCATCTGCTGTGTGTTTGTTCCTTTTAGGAAGTTGCATCTATGGTTAAATTCAGCGAGGTAGAAACACGTTTCTTCTAAAAGCTGCGTTTGGACATTCCAGAGTGGATGGGAGAACAGGCTGTAAAGAGAAATACCTTGCTATATAACCAAAACGGAGCTATCTAGCAGAATGGTTGTCAATGTGTGTATTCAACTTCCAGAGTTAAACTGATGTGTGTTTGCAGCAGTTCAGAAACCCTTTCTTGGGAGAACGTAGAAACAGTCATTTCCAGCCCTAGAGACGCATATAAGAGTTTGCAGTAAGAATGCGTTTAAAACACAGAAGACCCGCTTCTTACGAACTCATCTGCTGTGTGTTTGTTCCTTTTAGGAAGTTGCATCTATGGTTAAATTCAGAGAGGTAGAAACACGTTTCTTCTAAAAGCTGCGTTTGGACATTCCAGAGTGGATGGGAGAACAGGCTGTAAAGAGAAATACCTTGCTATATAACCAAAACGGAGCTATTTGGCAGTATGGTTGTCAATGTGTGTATTCAACTTCCAGAGTTAAACTGATGTGTGTTTGCAGCAGTTCAGAAACCCTTTCCTGGGAGAATGTAGAAACAGTCATTTCCAGCCCTAGAGACGCATATAAGTGTTTGCAGTAAGAATGCGTTTAAAACACAGAAGACCCGCTTCTTACGAACTCATCTGCTGTGTGTTGGTTCCTTTTAGGAAGTTGCATCTATGGTTAGATTCAGCGAGGTAGGAACACGTTTCTTCTAAAAGCTGCTTTCGGACATTCCAGAGTGGATGGGAGAACAGGCTGTAAAGAGAAATACCTTGCTCTAAAACCAAAACGGAGCTATCTAGCAGAATGGTTGTCAATGTGTGTATTCAACTTCCAGAGTTAAACTGATGTGTGTTTGCAGCAGTTCAGAAACCCTTTCCTGGGAGAATGTAGAAACAGTCATTTCCAGCCCTAGAGACGCATGTAACAGTTAGCAGTAAGAATGCGTTTAAAACACAGAAGACCCGCTTCATACGAACTCATCTCCTGTGTGTTGGTTCCTTTTAGGAAGTTGCATCTATGGTTAGATTCAGCGAGGTAGGAACACGTTTCTTCTAAAAGCTGGGTTTGGACATTCCAGAGTGGATGGGAGAACAGGCTGTAAAGAGAAATACCTTGCTCTAAAACCAAAACGGAGCTATCTAGCGGAATGGTTGTCAATGTGTGTATTCAACTTCCTGATTTAAACTGATGTGTGTTTGCAGCAGTTCAGAAACCCTTTCCTGGGAGAATGTAGAAACAGTCATTTCCAGCCCTAGAGACGCATATAAGAGTTAGCAGTAAGAATGCGTTTAAAACACAGAAGACCCGCTTCTTCCGAACTCATCTGCTGTGTGTTGGTTCCTTTTAGGAAGTTGCATCTATGGTTACATTCAGCGAGGTAGGAACACGTTTCTTCTAAAAGATGGGTTTGGACATTCCAGAGTGGATGGGAGAACAGGCTGTAAAGAGAAATACCTTGCTCTAAAACCAAAACGGAGCTATCTAGCAGAATGGTTGTCAATGTGTGTATTCAACTTCCTGAGTTAAACTGATGTGTGTTTGCAGCATTTCAGAAACCCTTTCCTGAGAGAATGTAGAAACAGTCATTTCCAGCCCTAGAGACGCATATAAGAGTTAGCAGTAAGAATGCGTTTAAAACACAGAAGACCCGCTTCTTACGAACTCATCTGCTGTGTGTTGGTTCCTTTTAGGAAGTTGCATCTATGGTTAGATTCAGCGAGGTAGGAACACGTTTCTTCTAAAAGCTGCGTTTGGACATTCCAGAGTGGATGGGAGAACAGGCTGTAAAGAGAAATACCTTGCTCTAAAACCAAAACGGAGCTATCTAGCAGAATGGTTGTCAATGTGTGTATTCAACTTCCAGAGTTAAACTGATGTGTGTATGCAGCAGTTCAGAAACCCTTTCCTGGGAGAATATAGAAACAGTCATTTCCAGCCCTAGAGACGCATATAAGAGTTTGCAGTAAGAATGCGTTTAAAACACACAAGACCCGCCTCTTACGAACTCATCTGCTGTGTGTTGGTTCCTTTTAGGAAGTTGCATCTATGGTTAGATTCAGCGAGGTAGGAACACGTTTCTTCTAAAAGCTGCGTTTGGACATTCCAGAGTGGATGGGAGAACAGGCTGTAAAGAGAAATACCTTGCTCTAAAACCAAAACGGAGCTATCTAGCAGAATGGTTGTCAATGTGTGTATTCAACTTCCAGAGTTAAACTGATGTGTGTTAGCAGCTAGTTCAGATACCCTTTCTTGGGAGAATGTAGAAACAGTCATTTCCAGCCCAAGAGAAGCATATAAGAGTTTGCAGTAAGAATCCGTTTAAAACACAGAAGACCCGCTTCTTACGAACTCATCTGCTGTGTGTTGGTTCCTTTTAGGAAGTTGCATCTATGGTTACATTCAGCGAGGTAGAAACACGTTTCTTCTAAAAGATGGGTTTGGACATTCCAGAGTGGATGGGAGAACAGGCTGTAAAGAGAAATACCTTGCTCTAAAACCAAAACGGAGCTATCTAGCAGAATGGTTGTCAATGTGTGTATTCAACTTCCTGAGTTAAACTGATGTGTGTTTGCAGCAGTTCAGAAACCCTTTCTTTGGAGAATGTAGAAACAGTCATTTCCAGCCCTAGAGACGCATATAATAATTTACAGTAAGAATGCGTGTAAAACACAGAAGACCCGCCTCTTACGAACTCATCTGCTGTGTGTTGGTTCCTTTTAGGAAGTTGCATCTATGGTTAGATTCAGCGAGGTAGGAACACGTTTCTTCTAAAAGCTGCGTTTGGACATTCCAGAGTGGATGGGAGAACAGGCTCTAAAGAGAAATACCTTGCTCTAAAACCAAAACGGAGCTATCTAGCAGAATGGTTGTCAATGTGTGTATTCAACTTCCTGAGTTAAACTGATGTGTGTTTGCAGCAGTTCAGAAACCCTTTCCTGGGAGAATGTAGAAACAGTCATTTCCAGCCCTAGAGACGCATATAAGAGTTAGCAGTAAGAATGCGTTTAAAACACAGAAGACCCGCTTCTTACGAACTCATCTGCTGTGTGTTTGTTCCTTTTAGGAAGTTGCATCTATGGTTAGATTCAGCGATGTAGGAACACGTTTCTTCTAAAAGCTGCGTTTGGACATTCCAGAGTGGATGTGAGAACAGGCTGTAAAGAGAAATACCTTGCTCTAAAACCAAAATGGAGCTCTCTAGCAGAATGGTTGTCAATGTGTGTATTCAACTTCCAGAGTTAAACTGATGTGTTTTTGCAGCAGTTCAGAAACCCTTTCCTGGGATAATGTAGAAACAGTCATTTTCAGCCCTAGAGACGCATATAAGAGTTTGCAGTAAGAATGCGTTTAAAACACAGAAGACCCGCTTCTTACGAACTCATCTGCTGTGTGTTCGTTCCTTTTAGGAAGTTGCATCTATGGTTAGATTCAGCGAGGTAGGAACACGTTTCTTCTAAAAGCTGCGTTTGGACATTCCAGAGTGGATGGGAGAACAGGCTGTAAAGAGAAATACCTTGCTCTAAAACCAAAACGGAGCTCTCTAGCAGAATGGTTGTCAATGTGTGTATTCAACTTCCAGAGTTAAACTGATGTGTGTTTGCAGCAGTTCAGAAACCCTTTCCTGGGATAATGTAGAAACAGTCATTTCCAGCCCTAGAGACACATATAAGAGTTTGCAGTAAGAATGCGTTTAAAACACAGAAGACCCCCTTCTTACGAACTCATCTGCTGTGTGTTGGTTCCTTTTAGGAAGTTGCATCTATGGTTAAATTCAGAGAGGTAGAAACACGTTTCTTCTAAAAGCTGCGTTTGGACATTCCAGAGTGGATGGGAGAACAGGCTGTAAAGAGAAATACCTTGCTATATAACCAAAACGGAGCTATCTAGCAGAATGGTTGTCAATGTGTGTATTCAACTTCCAGAGTTAAACTGATGGGTGTTTGCAGCAGTTCAGAAACCCTTTCCTGGGAGAATGTAGAAACAGTCATTTCCAGCCCTAGAGACGCATATAAGAGTTAGCAGTAAGAATGCGTTTAAAACACAGAAGACCCGCTTCTTACGAACTCATCTGCTGTGTGTTGGTTCCTTTTAGGAAGCTGCATCTATGGTTAGATTCAGCGAGGTAGGAACACGTTTCTTCTAAAAGCTGCGTTTGGACATTCCAGAGTGGATGGGAGAACAGGCTGTAAAGAGAAATACCTTGCTCTAAAACCAAAACGGAGCTATCTAGCGGAATGGTTGTCAATGTGTGTATTCAACTTCCTGATTTAAACTGATGTGTGTTTGCAGCAGTTCAGAAACCCTTTCCTGGGAGAATGCAGAAACAGTCATTTCCAGCCCTAGAGACGCATATAAGAGTTAGCAGTAAGAATGCGTTTAAAACACAGAAGACCCGCTTCTTCCGAACTCATCTGCTGTGTGTTGGTTCCTTTTAGGAAGTTGCATCTATGGTTAGATTCAGCGAGGTAGGAACACGTTTCATCTAAAAGCTGCGTTTGGACATTCCAGAGTGGATGGGAGAACAGGCTGTAAAGAGAAATACCTTGCTCTAAAACCAAAACGGAGCTATCTAGCAGAATTGTTGTCAATGTGTGTATTCAACTTCCAGAGTTAAACTGATGTGTGTATGCAGCAGTTCAGAAACCCTTTCCTGGGAGAATGTAGAAACAGTCATTTCCAGCCCTAGAGACGCATATAAGAGTTAGCAGTAAGAATGCGTTTAAAACACAGAAGACCCGCTTCTTACGAACTCATCTGCTGTGTGTTGGTTCCCTTTAGGAAGTTGCATCTATGGTTAGATTCAGCGAGGTAGGAACACGTTTCTTCTAAAAGCTGCGTTTGGACATTCCAGAGTGGATGGGAGAACAGGCTGTAAAGAGAAATACGTTGCTCTAAAACCAAAACGGAGCTCTCTAGCAGAATGGTTGTCAATGTGTGTATTCAACTTCCAGAGTTAAACTGATGTGTGTTTGCAGCAGTTCAGAAACCCTTTCTTGGGAGAATATAGAAACAGTCATTTCAAGCCCTAGAGACGCATATATGAGTTTGCAGTAAGAATGCGTTTAAAACACAGAAGACCCGCTTCTTATGAACTCATCTGCTGTGTGTTGGTTCCTTTTAGGAAGTTGCATCTATGGTTAAATTCAGAGAGGTAGAAACACGTTTCTTCTAAAAGCTGCGTTTGGACATTCCAGAGTGGATGTGAGAACAGGCTGTAAAGAGAAATACCTTGCTATATAACCAAAACGGAGCTATCTAGCAGAATGGTTGTCAATGTGTGTATTCAACTTCCAGAGTTAAACTGATGGGTGTTTGCAGCAGTTCAGAAACCCTTTCCTGGGAGAATGTAGAAACAGTCATTTCCAGCCCTAGAGACGCATATAAGAGTTTGCAGTAAGAATGCGTTTAAAACACAGAAGACCCGCTTCTTACGAACTCATCTGCTGTGTGTTGGTTCCTTTTAGGAAGTTGCATCTATGGTTAGATTCAGCGAGGTAGGAACACGTTTCTTCTAAAAGCTGCGTTTGGACATTCCAGAGTGGATGGGAGAACAGGCTGTAAAGAGAAATACCTTGCTCTAAAACCAAAACGGAGCTATCTAGCAGAATGGTTGTCAATGTGTGTATTCAACTTCCAGAGTTAAACTGATGTGTGTTTGCAGCAGTTCAGGAACCCTTTCTTGGGAGAATGTAGAAACAGTCATTTCCAGCCCGAGAGACGCATGTAAGAGTTTGCAGTAAGAATGCGTTTAAAACACAGAAGACCCGCTTCTTACGAACTCATCTGCTGTGTGTTGGTTCCTTTTAGGAAGTTGCATCTATGGTTAGATTCAGCGAGGTAGGAACACGTTTCTTCTAAAAGCTGCGTTTGGACATTCCAGAGTGGATGGGAGAACAGGCTGTAAAGAGAAATACCTTGCTCTAAAACCAAAACGGAGCTATCTAGCAGAATGGTTGTCAATGTGTGTATTCAACTTCCAGAGTTAAACTGATGTGTGTTTGCAGCAGTTCAGAAACCCTTTCCTGGTATAATGTAGAAACAGTCATTTCCAGCCCTAGAGACGCATATAAGAGTTAGCAGTAAGAATGCGTTTAAAACACAGAAAACCCGCTTCTTACGAACTCATCTGCTGTGTGTTGGTTCCTTTTAGGAAGTTGCATCTATGGTTAGATTCAGCGAGGTAGGAACACGTTTCTTCTAAAAGCTGCGTTTGGACATTCCAGAGTGGATGGGAGTACAGGCTGTAAAGAGAAATACCTTGCTCTAAAACCAAAACGGAGCTATCTAGCTGAATGGTTGTCAATGTGTGTATTCAACTTCCAGAGTTAAACTGATGTGTGTTTGCAGCAGTTCAGAAACCCTTCCCTGGGAGAATGTAGAAAAAGTCATTTCCAGCCCTAGAGACGCATATAAGAGTTTGCAGTAAGAATGCGTTTAAAACACAGAAGACCCGCTTCTTACGAACTCATCTGCTGTGTGTTGGTTCCTTTTAGGAAGTTGCATCTATGGTTAGATTCAGCGAGGTAGGAACACGTTTCTTCTAAAAGCTGCGTTTGGACATTCCATAGTGGATGGGAGAACAGGCTGTAAAGAGAAATACCTTGCTCTAAAACCAAAACGGAGCTATCTAGCAGAATGGTTGTCAATGTGTGTATTCAACTTCCAGAGTTAAACTGATGTGTGTATGCAGCAGTTCAGAAACCCTTTCCTGGGAGAATGTAGAAACAGTCATTTCCAGCCCTAGAGACGCATATAAGAATTAGAAGTAAGAATGCGTTTAAAACACAGAAAACCCGTTTCATACGAACTCATCTGCTGTGTGTTGGTTCCTTTTAGGAAGTTGCATCTATGGTTAGATTCAGCGAGGTGGGAACACGTTTCTTCTAAAAGCTGCGTTTGGACATTCCAGAGTGGATGGGAGAACAGGCTGTAAAGAGAAATACCTTGCTCTAAAACCAAAACGGAGCTATCTAGCAGAATGGTTGTCAATGTGTGTATTCAACTTCCAGAGTTACACTGATGTGTGTTTGCAGCAGTTCAGAAACCCTTTCCTGGGAGAATGTAGAAACAGTCATTTCCAGCCCTAGAGACGCATATAAGAGTTTGCAGTAAGAATGCGTTTAAAACACACAAGACCCGCCTCTTACGAACTCATCTGCTGTGTGTTGGTTCCTTTTAGGAAGTTGCATCTATGGTTAGATTCAGCGAGGTAGGAACACGTTTCTTCTAAAAGCTGCGTTTGGACATTCCAGAGTGGATGGGAGAACAGGCTGTAAAGAGAAATACCTTGCTCTAAAACCAAAACGGAGCTATCTAGCAGAATGGTTGTCAATGTGTGTATTCAACTTCCTGAGTTAAACTGATGTGTGTTTGCAGCAGTTCAGAAACCCTTTCTTTGGAGAATGTAGAAACAGTCATTTCCAGCCCTAGAGACGCATATAATAATTTGCAGTAAGAATGCGTGTAAAACACAGAAGACCCGCCTCTTACGAACTCATCTGCTGTGTGTTGGTTCCTTTTAGGAAGTTGCATCTATGGTTAGATTCAGCGAGGTAGGAACACGTTTCTTCTAAAAGCTGCGTTTGGACATTCCAGAGTGGATGGGAGAACAGGCTGTAAAGAGAAATACCTTGCTCTAAAACCAAAACGGAGCTATCTAGCAGAATGGTTGTCAATGTGTGTATTCAACTTCCTGAGTTAAACTGATGTGTGTTTGCAGCAGTTCAGAAACCCTTTCCTGGGAGAATGTAGAAACAGTCATTTCCAGCCCTAGAGACGTATATAAGAGTTAGCAGTAAGAATGCGTTTAAAACACAGAAGACCCGCTTCTTACAAACTCATCTGCTGTGTGTTGGTTCCCTTTAGGAAGTTGCATCTATGGTTAGATTCAGCGATGTAGGAACACGTTTCTTCTAAAAGCTGCGTTTGGACATTCCAGAGTGGATGGGAGAACAGGCTGTAAAGAGAAATACCTTGCTCTAAAACCAAAATGGAGCTCTCTAGCAGAATGGTTGTCAATGTGTGTATTCAACTTCCAGAGTTAAACTGATGTGTGTTTGCAGCAGTTCAGAAACCCTTTCCTGGGATAATGTAGAAAGAGTCATTTCCAGCCCTAGAGACGCATATAAGAGTTTGCAGTAAGAATGCGTTTAAAACACAGAAGACCCGCTTCGTACGAACTCATCTGCTGTGTGTTCGTTCCTTTTAGGAAGTTGCATCTATGGTTAGATTCAGCGAGGTAGGAACACGTTTCTTCTAAAAGCTGCGTTTGGACATTCCATAGTGGATGGGAGAACAGGCTGTAAAGAGAAATACCTTTCTCTAAAACCAAAACGGAGCTATCTAGCAGAATGGTTGTCAATGTGTGTATTCAACTTCCAGAGTTAAACTGATGTGTGTTTGCAGCAGTTCAGAAACCCTTTCCTGGGAGAATGTAGAAACAGTCATTTCCAGCCCTAGAGACGCATATAAGAGTTAGCAGTAAGAATGCGTTTAAAACACAGAAGACCCGCTTCTTACGAACTCATCTGCTGTGTGTTGGTTCCCTTTAGGAAGTTGCATCTATGGTTAGATTCAGCGAGGTAGGAACACGTTTCTTCTAAAAGCTGCGTTTGGACATTCCAGAGTGGATGGGAGAACAGGCTGTAAAGAGAAATACCTTGCTCTAAAACCAAAACGGAGCTCTCTAGCAGAAAGGTTGTCAATGTGTGTATTCAACTTCCAGAGTTAAACTGATGTGTGTTTGCAGCAGTTCAGAAACCCTTTCCTGGGAGAATGTAGAAACAGTCATTTCCAGCCCTAGAGACACATATAAGAGTTTGCAGTAAGAATGCGTTTAAAACACAGAAGACCCGCCTCTTCCGAACTCATCTGCTGTGTGTTGGTTCCTTTTAGGAAGTTGCATCTATGGTTAGATTCAGCGAGGTAGGAACACGTTTCTTCTAAAAGCTGCGTTTGGACATTCCATAGTGGATGGGAGAACAGGCTGTAAAGAGAAATACCTTTCTCTAAAACCAAAACGGAGCTATCTAGCAGAATGGTTGTCAATGTGTGTATTTAACTTCCTGAGTTAAACTGATGTGTGTTTGCAGCAGTTCAGAAACCCTTTCCTGGGAGAATGTAGAAACAGTCATTTCCAGCCCTAGAGACGCATATAAGACTTAGCAGTAAGAATGCGTTTAAAACACAGAAGACCCGCTTCTTACGAACTCATCTGCTGTGTGTTGGTTCCCTTTAGGAAGTTGCATCTATGGTTAGATTCAGCGAGGTAGGAACACGTTTCTTCTAAAAGCTGCGTTTGGACATTCCAGAGTGGATGGGAGAACAGGCTGTAAAGAGAAATACCTTGCTCTAAAACCAAAACGGAGCTCTCTAGCAGAATGGTTGTCAATGTGTGTATTCAACTTCCAGAGTTAAACTGATGTGTGTTTGCAGCAGTTCAGAAACCCTTTCTTGGAAGAATGTAGAAACAGTCATTTCCAGCCCTAGAGACGCATATAAGAGTTTGCAGTAAGAATGCGTTTAAAACACAGAAGACCCGCTTCTTACGAACTCATCTGCTGTGTGTTTGTTCCTTTTAGGAAGTTGCATCTATGGTTAAATTCAGAGAGGTAGAAACACGTTTCTTCTAAAAGCTGCGTTTGGACATTCCAGAGTGGATGGGAGAACAGGCTGTAAAGAGAAATACCTTGCTATATAACCAAAACAGAGCTATCTAGCAGAATGGTTGTCAATGTGTGTATTCAACTTCCAGAGTTAAACTGATGTGTGTTTGCAGCAGTTCAGAAACCCTTTCCTGGGAGAATGTAGAAACAGTCATTTCCAGCCCTAGAGACGCATATAAGAGTTAGCAGTAAGAATGCGTTTAAAACACAGAAGACCCGCTTCTTACGAACTCATCTGCTGTGTGTTTGTTCCTTTTAGGAAGCTGCATCTATGGTTAGATTCAGCGAGGTAGGAACACGTTTCTTCTAAAAGCTGCGTTTGGACATTCCAGAGTGGATGGGAGAACAGGCTGTAAAGAGAAATACCTTGCTCTAAAACCAAAACGGAGCTATCTAGCGGAATGGTTGTCAATGTGTGTATTCAACTTCCTGATTTAAACTGATGTGTGTTTGCAGCAGTTCAGAAACCCTTTCCTGGGAGAATGCAGAAACAGTCATTTCCAGCCCTAGAGACGCATATAAGAGTTAGCAGTAAGAATGCGTTTAAAACACAGAAGACCCGCTTCTTCCGAACTCATCTGCTGTGTGTTGGTTCCTTTTAGGAAGTTGCATCTATGGTTAGATTCAGCGAGGTAGGAACACGTTTCATCTAAAAGCTGCGTTTGGACATTCCAGAGTGGATGGGAGAACAGGTTGTAAAGAGAAATACTTTGCTCTAAAACCAAAACGGAGCTATCTAGCAGAATGGTTGTCAATGTGTGTATTCAACTTCCAGAGTTAAACTGATGTGTGTTTGCAGCAGTTCAGAAACCCTTTCCTGGAAGAATGTAGAAACAGTCATTTCCAGCCCTAGAGACGCATATAAGTGTTAGCAGTAAGAATGCGTTTAAAACACAGAAAACCCGCTTCTTACGAACTCATCTGCTGTGTGTTGGTTCCTTTTAGGAAGTTGCATCTATGGTTAGATTCAGCGAGGTAGCAACACGTTTCTTCTAAAAGCTGCGTTTGGACATTCCAGAGTGGATGGGAGAACAGGCTGTAAAGAGAAATACCTTGCTCTAAAACCAAAACGGAGCTATCTAGCAGAATGGTTGTCAATGTGTGTATTCAACTTCCAGAGTTAAACTGATGTGTGTTTACAGCAGTTCAGAAACCCTTTCCTGGGATAATGTAGAAACAGTCATTTCCAGCCCTAGAGACGCATATAAGAGTTTGCAGTAAGAATGCGTTTAAAACACAGAAGACCCGCTTCTAACGAACTCATCTGCTGTGTGTTGGTTCCTTTTAGGAAGTTGCATCTATGGTTAGATTCAGCGAGGTAGGAACACGTTTCTTCTAAAAGCTGCGTTTGGATATTCCATAGTGGATGGGAGAACAGGCTGTAAAGGGAAATACCTTGCTCTAAAACCAAAACGGAGCTATCTAGCAGAATGGTTGTCAATGTGTGTATTCAACTTCCTGAGTTAAACTGATGTGTGTTTGCAGCAGTTCAGAAACCCTTTCCTGGGAGAATGTAGAAACAGTCATTTCCAGCCCTAGAGACGCATATAAGAGTTAGCAGTAAGAATGCGTTTAAAACACAGAAGACCCGCTTCTTACGAACTCATCTGCTGTGTGTTGGTTCCCTTTAGGAAGTTGCATCTATGGTTAGATTCAGCGAGGTAGGAACACGTTTCTTCTAAAAGCTGCGTTTGGACATTCCAGAGTGGATGGGAGAACAGGCTGTAAAGAGAAATACCTTGCTCTAAAACCAAAACGGAGCTATCTAGCAGAATGGTTGTCAATGTGTGTATTCAACTTCCAGAGTTAAACTGATGTGTGTTTGCAGCAGTTCAGAAACCCTTTCCTGGGAGAATGTAGAAACAGTCATTTCCAGCCCTAGAGACGCATATAAGAGTTAGCAGTAAGAATGCGTTTAAAACACAGAAGACCCGCTTCTTACGAACTCATCTGCTGTGTGTTGGTTCCTTTTAGGAAGTTGCATCTATGGTTAGATTCAGCGAGGTAGGAACACGTTTCATCTAAAAGCTGCGTTTGGACATTCCAGAGTGGATGGGAGAACAGGCTGTAAAGAGAAATACCTTGCTCTAAAACCAAAACGGAGCTATCTAGCAGAATGGTTGTCAATGTGTGTATTCAACTTCCAGAGTTAAACTGATGTGTGTTTGCAGCAGTTCAGAAACCCTTTCCTGGGAGAATGTAGAAACTGTCATTTCCAGCCCTAGAGACGCATATAAGAGTTTGCAGTAAGAATGCGTTTAAAACACAGAAGACCCGCCTCTTACGAACTCATCTGCTGTGTGTTGGTTCCTTTTAGGAAGTTGCATCTATGGTTAACTTCAGCGAGGTAGAAACACGTTTCTTCTAAAAGCTGCGTTTGGACATTCCAGAGTGGATGGGAGAACAGGCTGTAAAGAGAAATACCTTGCTATATAACCAAAACAGAGCTATCTAGCAGAATGGTTGTCAATGTGTGTATTTAACTTCCAGAGTTAAACTGATGTGTGTTTGCAGCAGTTCAGAAACCCTTTCCTGGGAGAATGTAGAAACAGTCATTTCCAGCCCTAGAGACGCATGTAAGAGTTAGCAGTAAGAATGCGTTTAAAACACAGAAGACCCGCTTCATACGAACTCATCTGCTGTGTGTTGGTTCCTTTTAGGAAGTTGCATCTATGGTTATATTCAGCGAGGTAGGAACACGTTTCTTCTAAAAGCTGGGTTTGGACATTCCAGAGTCGATGGGAGAACAGGCTGTAAAGAGAAATACCTTGCTCTAAAACCAAAACGGAGCTATCTAGCAGAATGGTTGTCAATGTGTGTATTCAACTTCCTGATTTAAACTGATGTGTGTTTGCAGCAGTTCAGAAACCCTTTCCTGGGAGAATGTAGAAACAGTCATTTCCAGCCCTAGAGACGCATATAAGAGTTAGCAGTAAGAATGCGTTTAAAACACAGAAGACCCGCTTCTTACGAACTCATCTGCTGTGTGTTGGTTCCTTTTAGGAAGTTGCATCTATGGTTAGATTCAGCGAGGTAGGAACACGTTTCATCTAAAAGCTGCGTTTGGACATTCCAGAGTGGATGGGAGAACAGGCTGTAAAGAGAAATACCTTGCTCTAAAACCAAAACGGAGCTATCTAGCAGAATGGTTGTCAATGTGTGTATTCAACTTCCAGAGTTAAACTGATGTGTGTTTGCAGCAGTTCAGAAACCCTTTCCTGGGAGAATGTAGAAACTGTCATTTCCAGCCCTAGAGACGCATATAAGAGTTTGCAGTAAGAATGCGTTTAAAACACAGAAGACCCGCCTCTTACGAACTCATCTGCTGTGTGTTGGTTCCTTTTAGGAAGTTGCATCTATGGTTAAATTCAGCGAGGTAGAAACACGTTTCTTCTAAAAGCTGCGTTTGGACATTCCAGAGTGGATGGGAGAACAGGCTGTAAAGAGAAATACCTTGCTATATAACCAAAACAGAGCTATCTAGCAGAATGGTTGTCAATGTGTGTATTCAACTTCCAGAGTTAAACTGATGTGTGTTTGCAGCAGTTCAGAAACCCTTTCCTGGGAGAATGTAGAAACAGTCATTTCCAGCCCTAGAGACGCATATAAGAGTTAGCAGTAAGAATGCGTTTAAAACACAGAAGACCCGCTTCTTACGAACTCATCTGCTGTGTGTTTGTTCCTTTTAGGAAGTTGCATCTATGGTTAAATTCAGCGAGGTAGAAACACGTTTCTTCTAAAAGCTGCGTTTGGACATTCCAGAGTGGATGAGAGAACAGGCTGTAAAGAGAAATACCTTGCTATATAACCAAAACGGAGCTATCTAGCAGAATGGTTGTCAATGTGTGTATTCAACTTCAAGAGTTAAACGGATGTGTGTTTGCAGCAGTTCAGAAACCCTTTCCTGGGAGAATGTAGAAACAGTCATTTCCAGCCCTAGAGACGCATATAAGAGTTTGCAGTAAGAATGCGTTTAAAACACGGAAGACCAGCTTCTTACGAACTCATCTGCTGTGTGTTGGTTCCTTTTAGGAAGCTGCATCTATGGTTAGATTCAGCGAGGTAGGAACACGTTTCTTCTAAAAGCTGCGTTTGGACATTCCAGAGTGGATGGGAGAACAGGCTGTAAAGAGAAATACCTTGCTCTAAAACCAAAACGGAGCTATCTAGCAGAATGGTTGTCAATGTGTGTATTCAACTTCCAGAGTTAAACTGATGTGTGTTTGCAGCTAGTTCAGATACCCTTTCCTGGGAGAATGTAGAAACAGTCATTTCCAGCCCAAGAGACGCATATAAGAGTTTGCAGTAAAAATGTGTTTAAAACATAGAAGACCCGCTTCATACGAACTCATCTGCTGTGTGTTGGTTCCTTTTAGGAAGTTGCATCTATGGTTACATTCAGCGAGGTAGAAACAGGTTTCTTCTAAAAGATGGGTTTGGACATTCCAGAGTGGATGGGAGAACAGGCTGTAAAGAGAAATACCTTGCTCTAAAACCAAAACGGAGCTATCTAGCAGAATGGTTGTCAATGTGTGTATTCAACTTCCTGAGTTAAACTGATGTGTGTTTGCAGCAGTTCAGAAACCCTTTCCTGGGAGAATGTAGAAACAGTCATTTCCAGCCCTAGAGACGCATATAAGAGTTTGCAGTAAGAATGCGTTTAAAACACAGAAGACCCGCTTCTTACGAACTCATCTGCTGTGTGTTGGTTCCTTTTAGGAAGTTGCATCTATGGTTAGATTCAGCGAGGTAGGAACACGTTTCTTCTAAAATCTGCGTTTGGACATTCCAGAGTGGATGGGAGAACAGGCTGTAAAGAGAAATACCTTGCTCTAAAACCAAAACGGAGCTATCTAGCAGAATGGTTGTCAATGTGTGTATTCAACTTCCAGAGTTAAACTGATGTGTGTTTGCAGCTAGTTCAGATACCCTTTCCTGGGAGAATGTAGAAACAGTCATTTCCAGCCCAAGAGACGCATATAAGAGTTTGCAGTAAAAATGTGTTTAAAACATAGAATACCCGCTTCATACGAACTCATCTGCTGTGTGTTGGTTCCTTTTAGGAAGTTGCATCTATGGTTACATTCAGCGAGGTAGAAACAGGTTTCTTCTAAAAGATGGGTTTGGACATTCCAGAGTGGATGGGAGAACAGGCTGTAAAGAGAAATACCTTGCTCTAAAACCAAAACGGAGCTATCTAGCAGAATGGTTGTCAATGTGTGTATTCAACTTCCTGAGTTAAACTGATGTGTGTTTGCAGCAATTCAGAAACCGTTTCCTGAGAGAATGTAGAAACAGTCATTTCCAGCCCTAGAGACGCATATAAGAGTTAGCAGTAAGAGCGCGTTTAAAACACAGAAGACCCGCTTCTTACGAACTCATCTATTGTGTGTTGGTTCCTTTTAGGAAGTTCCATCTATGGTTAGATTCAGCGAGGTAGGAACACGTTTCTTCTAAAAGCTGCGTTTGGACATTCCAGAGTGGATGGGAGAACAGGCTGTAAAGAGAAATACCTTGCTCTAAAACCAAAACGGAGCTATCTAGCAGAATGGTTGTCAATGTGTGTATTCAACTTCCAGAGTTAAACTGATGTGTGTTTGCAGCAGTTCAGAAACCCTTTCCTGGAAGAATGTAGAAACAGTCATTTCCAGCCCTAGAGACGCATATAAGAGTTAGCAGTAAGAATGCGTTTAAAACACAGAAGACCCGCTTCTTCCGAACTCATCTGCTGTGTGTTGGTTCCTTTTAGGAAGTTGCATCTATGGTTAGATTCAGCGAGGTAGGAACACGTTTCATCTAAAAGCTGCGTTTGGACATTCCAGAGTGGATGGGAGAACAGGCTGTAAAGAGAAATACCTTGCTCTAAAACCAAAACGGAGCTATCTAGCAGAATGGTTGTCAATGTGTGTATTCAACTTCCAGAGTTAAACTGATGTGTGTTTGCAGCAGTTCAGAAACCCTTTCCTTTGAGAATGTAGAAACTGTCATTTCCAGCCCTAGAGACGCATATAAGAGTTTGCAGTAAGAATGCGTTTAAAACACAGAAGACCCGCCTCTTACGAACTCATCTGCTGTGTGTTGGTTCCTTTTAGGAAGTTGCATCTATGGTTAAATTCAGCGAGGTAGAAACACGTTTCTTCTAAAAGCTGCGTTTGGACATTCCAGAGTGGATGGGAGAACAGGCTGTAAAGAGAAATACCTTGCTATATAACAAAAACAGAGCTATCTAGCAGAATGGTTGTCAATGTGTGTATTCAACTTCCAGATTTAAACTGATGTGTGTTTGCAGCAGTTCAGAAACCCTTTCCTGGGAGAATGTAGAAACAGTCATTTCCAGCCCTAGAGACGCATATAAGAGTTAGCAGTAAGAATGCGTTTAAAACACAGAAGACCCGCTTCTTACGAACTCATCTGCTGTGTGTTTGTTCCTTTTAGGAAGTTGCATCTATGGTTAAATTCAGCGAGGTAGAAACACGTTTCTTCTAAAAGCTGCGTTTGGACATTCCAGAGTGGATGGGAGAACAGGCTGTAAAGAGAAATACCTTGCTATATAACCAAAACGGAGCTATCTAGCAGAATGGTTGTCAATGTGTGTATTCAACTTCAAGAGTTAAACTGATGTGTGTTTGCAGCAGTTCAGAAACCCTTTCCTGGGAGAATGTAGAAACAGTCATTTCCAGCCCTAGAGACGCATATAAGAGTTTGCAGTAAGAATGCGTTTAAAACACAGAAGACCCGCTTCTTACGAACTCATCTGCTGTGTGTTGGTTCCTTTTAGGAAGTTGCATCTATGGTTAGATTCAGCGAGGTAGGAACACGTTTCTTCTAAAAGCTGCGTTTGGACATTCCAGAGTGGATGGGAGAACAGGCTGTAAAGAGAAATACCTTGCTCTAAAACCAAAACGGAGCTATCTAGCAGAATGGTTGTCAATGTGTGTATTCAACTTCCAGAGTTAAACTGATGTGTGTTTGCAGCTAGTTCAGATACCCTTTCCTGGGAGAATGTAGAAACAGTCATTTCCAGCCCAAGAGACGCATATAAGAGTTTGCAGTAAAAATGTGTTTAAAACATAGAAGACCCGCTTCATACGAACTCATCTGCTGTGTGTTGGTTCCTTTTAGGAAGTTGCATCTATGGTTACATTCAGCGAGGTAGAAACAGGTTTCTTCTAAAAGATGGGTTTGGACATTCCAGAGTGGATGGGAGAACAGGCTGTAAAGAGAAATACCTTGCTCTAAAACCAAAACGGAGCTATCTAGCAGAATGGTTGTCAATGTGTGTATTCAACTTCCTGAGTTAAACTGATGTGTGTTTGCAGCAGTTCAGAAACCCTTTCCTGGGAGAATGTAGAAACAGTCATTTCCAGCCCTAGAGACGCATATAAGAGTTTGCAGTAAGAATGCGTTTAAAACACAGAAGACCCGCTTCTTACGAACTCATCTGCTGTGTGTTGGTTCCTTTTAGGAAGTTGCATCTATGGTTAGATTCAGCGAGGTAGGAACACGTTTCTTCTAAAATCTGCGTTTGGACATTCCAGAGTGGATGGGAGACCAGGCTGTAAAGAGAAATACCTTGCTCTAAAACCAAAACGGAGCTATCTAGCAGAATGGTTGTCAATGTGTGTATTCAACTTCCAGAGTTAAACTGATGTGTGTTTGCAGCTAGTTCAGATACCCTTTCCTGGGAGAATGTAGAAACAGTCATTTCCAGCCCAAGAGACGCATATAAGAGTTTGCAGTAAAAATGTGTTTAAAACATAGAAGACCCGCTTCATACGAACTCATCTGCTGTGTGTTGGTTCCTTTTAGGAAGTTGCATCTATGGTTACATTCAGCGAGGTAGAAACAGGTTTCTTCTAAAAGATGGGTTTGGACATTCCAGAGTGGATGGGAGAACAGGCTGTAAAGAGAAATACCTTGCTCTAAAACCAAAACGGAGCTATCTAGCAGAATGGTTGTCAATGTGTGTATTCAACTTCCAGAGTTAAACTGATGTGTGTTTGCAGCAGTTCAGAAACCCTTTCCTGTGAGAATGTAGAAACTGTCATTTCCAGCCCTAGAGACGCATATAAGAGTTTGCAGTAAGAATGCGTTTAAAACACAGAAGACCCGCCTCTTACGAACTCATCTGCTGTGTGTTGGTTCCTTTTAGGAAGTTGCATCTATGGTTAAATTCAGCGAGGTAGAAACACGTTTCTTCTAAAAGCTGCGTTTGGACATTCCAGAGTGGATGGGAGAACAGGCTGTAAAGAGAAATACCTTGCTATATAACAAAAACAGAGCTATCTAGCAGAATGGTTGTCAATGTGTGTATTCAACTTCCAGATTTAAACTGATGTGTGTTTGCAGCAGTTCAGAAACCCTTTCCTGGGAGAATGTAGAAACAGTCATTTCCAGCCCTAGAGACGCATATAAGAGTTAGCAGTAAGAATGCGTTTAAAACACAGAAGACCCGCTTCTTACGAACTCATCTGCTGTGTGTTTGTTCCTTTTAGGAAGTTGCATCTATGGTTAAATTCAGCGAGGTAGAAACACGTTTCTTCTAAAAGCTGCGTTTGGACATTCCAGAGTGGATGGGAGAACAGGCTGTAAAGAGAAATACCTTGCTATATAACCAAAACGGAGCTATCTAGCAGAATGGTTGTCAATGTGTGTATTCAACTTCCAGAGTTAAACTGATGTGTGTTTGCAGCAGTTCAGAAACCCTTTCCTGGGAGAATGTAGAAACAGTCATTTCCAGCCCTAGAGACGCATATAAGAGTTTGCAGTAAGAATGCGTTTAAAACACAGAAGACCCGCTTCTTACGAACTCATCTGCTGTGTGTTGGTTCCTTTTAGGAAGTTGCATCTATGGTTAGATTCAGCGAGGTAGGAACACGTTTCTTCTAAAAGCTGCGTTTGGACATTCCAGAGTGGATGGGAGAACAGGCTGTAAAGAGAAATACCTTGCTCTAAAACCAAAACGGAGCTATCTAGCAGAATGGTTGTCAATGTGTGTATTCAACTTCCAGAGTTAAACTGATGTGTGTTTGCAGCTAGTTCAGATACCCTTTCCTGGGAGAATGTAGAAACAGTCATTTCCAGCCCAAGAGACGCATATAAGAGTTTGCAGTAAAAATGTGTTTAAAACATAGAAGACCCGCTTCATACGAACTCATCTGCTGTGTGTTGGTTCCTTTTAGGAAGTTGCATCTATGGTTACATTCAGCGAGGTAGAAACAGGTTTCTTCTAAAAGATGGGTTTGGACATTCCAGAGTGGATGGGAGAACAGGCTGTAAAGAGAAATACCTTGCTCTAAAACCAAAACGGAGCTATCTAGCAGAATGGTTGTCAATGTGTGTATTCAACTTCCTGAGTTAAACTGATGTGTGTTTGCAGCAGTTCAGAAACCCTTTCCTGGGAGAATGTAGAAACAGTCATTTCCAGCCCTAGAGACGCATATAAGAGTTTGCAGTAAGAATGCGTTTAAAACACAGAAGACCCGCTTCTTACGAACTCATCTGCTGTGTGTTGGTTCCTTTTAGGAAGTTGCATCTATGGTTAGATTCAGCGAGGTAGGAACACGTTTCTTCTAAAATCTGCGTTTGGACATTCCAGAGTGGATGGGAGAACAGGCTGTAAAGAGAAATACCTTGCTCTAAAACCAAAACGGAGCTATCTAGCAGAATGGTTGTCAATGTGTGTATTCAACTTCCAGAGTTAAACTGATGTGTGTTTGCAGCTAGTTCAGATACCCTTTCCTGGGAGAATGTAGAAACAGTCATTTCCAGCCCAAGAGACGCATATAAGAGTTTGCAGTAAAAATGTGTTTAAAACATAGAAGACCTGCTTCATACGAACTCATCTGCTGTGTGTTGGTTCCTTTTAGGAAGTTGCATCTATGGTTACATTCAGCGAGGTAGAAACACGTTTCTTCTAAAAGATGGGTTTGGACATTCCAGAGTGGATGGGAGAACAGGCTGTAAAGAGAAATACCTTGCTCTAAAACCAAAACGGAGCTATCTAGCAGAATGGTTGTCAATGTGTGTATTCAACTTCCTGAGTTAAACTTTTGTGTGTTTGCAGCAGTTCAGAAACCGTTTCCTGAGAGAATGTAGAAACAGTCATTTCCAGCCCTAGAGACGCATATAAGAGTTAGCAGTAAGAGCGCGTTTAAAACACAGAAGACCCGCTTCTTACGAACTCATCTGCTGTGTGTTGGTTCCTTTTAGGAAGTTCCATCTATGGTTAGATTCAGCGAGGTAGGAACACGTTTCTTCTAAAAGCTGCGTTTGGACATTCCAGAGTGGATGGGAGAACAGGCTGTAAAGAGAAATACCTTGCTCTAAAACCAAAACGGAGCTATCTAGCAGAATGGTTGTCAATGTGTGTATTCAACTTCCAGAGTTAAACTGATGTGTGTTTGCAGCAGTTCAGAAACCCTTTCCTGGAAGAATGTAGAAACAGTCATTTCCAGCCCTAGAGACGCATATAAGTGTTAGCAGTAAGAATGCGTTTAAAACACAGAAAACCCGCTTCTTACGAACTCATCTGCTGTGTGTTGGTTCCTTTTAGGAAGTTGCATCTATGGTTAGATTCAGCGAGGTAGGAACACGTTTCTTCTAAAAGCTGCGTTTGGACATTCCAGAGTGGATGGGAGAAAAGGCTGTAAAGAGAAATACCTTGCTCTAAAACCAAAACGGAGCTATCTAGCAGAATGGTTGTCAATGTGTGTATTCAACTTCCAGAGTTAAACTGATGTGTGTTTACAGCAATTCAGAAACCCTTTCCTGGGATAATGTAGAAAGAGTCATTTCCAGCCCTATAGACGCATATAAGAGTTTGCAGTAAGAATGCGTTTAAAACACAGAAGACCCGCTTCTTACGAACTCATCTGCTGTGTGTTGGTTCCTTTTAGGAAGTTGCATCTATGGTTAGATTCAGCGAGGTAGGAACACGTTTCTTCTAAAAGCTGCGTTTGGATATTCCATAGTGGATGGGAGAACAGGCTGTAAAGGGAAATACCTTGCTCTAAAACCAAAACGGAGCTATCTAGCAGAATGGTTGTCAATGTGTGTATTCAACTTCCTGAGTTAAACTGATGTGTGTTTGCAGCAGTTCAGAAACCCTTTCCTGGGAGAATGTAGAAACAGTCATTTCCAGCCCTAGAGACGCATATAAGAGTTAGCAGTAAGAATGCGTTTAAAACACAGAAGACCCGCTTCTTACGAACTCATCTGCTGTGTGTTTGTTCCTTTTAGGAAGTTGCATCTATGGTTAAATTCAGCGAGGTAGAAACACGTTTCTTCTAAAAGCTGCGTTTGGACATTCCAGAGTGGATGGGAGAACAGGCTGTAAAGAGAAATACCTTTGTATATAACCAAACCGGAGCTATCTAGCAGAATGGTTGTCAATGTGTGTATTCAACTTCCAGAGTTAAACTGATGTGTGTTTGCAGCAGTTCAGAAACCCTTTCTTGGGAGAATGTAGAAACAGTCATTTCCAGCCCTAGAGACGCATATAATAATTTGCAGTAAGAATGCGTGTAAAACACAGAAGACCCGCTTCTTACGAACTCATCTGCTGTGTGTTTGTTTTTTTTAGGAAGTTGCATCTATGGTTAAATTCAGCGAGGTAGAAACACGTTTCTTCTAAAAGCTGCGTTTGGACATTCCAGAGTGGATGGGAGAACAGGCTGTAAAGAAAAATAGCTTGCTATATAACCAAAACAGAGCTATCTAGCAGAATGGTTGTCAATGTGTGTATTCAACTTCCAGAGTTAAACTGATGTGTGTTTGCAGCAGTTCAGAAACCCTTTCCTGGGAGAATGTAGAAACAGTCATTTCTAGCCCTAGAGACGCATATAAGAGTTAACAGTAAGAATGCGTTTAAAACACAGAAGACCCGCTTCTTACGAACTCATCTGCTGTGTGTTTGTTCCTTTTAGGAAGTTGCATCTATGGTTAAATTCAGCGAGGTAGAAACACATTTCTTCTAAAAGCTGCGTTTGAACATTCCAATGTGGATGGGAGAACAGGCTGTAAAGAGAAATACCTTGCTATATAACCAAAACGGAGCTATCTAGCAGAATGGTTGTCAATGTGTGTATTCAACTTCAAGAGTTAAACTGATGTGTGTTTGCAGCAGTTCAGAAACCCTTTCCTGGGAGAATGTAGAAACAGTCATTTCCAGCCCTAGAGACGCATATAAGTGTTAGCAGTAAGAATGCGTTTAAAACACAGAAAACCCGCTTCTTACGAACTCATCTGCTGTGTGTTGGTTCCCTTTAGGAAGCTGCATCTATGGTTAGATTCAGCGAGGTAGGAACACGTTTCTTCTAAAAGCTGCGTTTGGACATTCCAGAGTGGATGGGAGAACAGGCTGTAAAGAGAAATACCTTGCTCTAAAACCAAAACGGAGCTATCTAGCAGAATGGTTGTCAATGTGTGTATTCAACTTCCAGAGTTAAACTGATGTGTGTTTACAGCAGTTCAGAAACCCTTTCCTGGGATAATGTAGAAACAGTCATTTCCAGCCCTAGAGACGCATATAAGAGTTTGCAGTAAGAATGCGTTTAAAACACAGAAGACCCGCTTCTTACGAACTCATCTGCTGTGTGTTGGTTCCTTTTAGGAAGTTGCATCTATGGTTAGATTCAGCGAGGGAGGAACACGTTTCTTCTAAAAGCTGCGTTTGGATATTCCATAGTGGATGGGAGAACAGGCTGTAAAGAGAAATACCTTGCTCTAAAACCAAAACGGAGCTATCTAGCAGAATGGTTGTCAATGTGTGTATTCAACTTCCTGAGTTAAACTGATGTGTGTTTGCAGCAGTTCAGAAACCCTTTCCTGGGATAATGTAGAAACAGTCATTTCCAGCCCTAGAGACGCATATAAGAGTTAGCAATAAGAATGCGTTTAAAACACAGAAGACCCGCTTCTTACGAACTCATCTGCTGTGTGTTGGTTCCTTTTAGGAAGTTGCATCTATGGTTACATTCAGCGAGGTAGAAACACGTTTCTTCTAAAAGATGGGTTTGGACATTCCAGAGTGGATGGGAGAACAGGCTGTAAAGAGAAATACCTTGCTCTAAAACCAAAACGGAGCTATCTAGCAGAATGGTTGTCAATGTGTGTATTCAACTTCCAGAGTTAAACTGATGTGTGTTTGCAGCAGTTCAGAAACCCTTTCTTGGGAGAATGTAGAAACAGTCATTTCCAGCCCTAGAGACGCATATAATAATTTGCAGTAAGAATGCGTGTAAAACACAGAAGACCCGCTTCTTACGAACTCATCTGCTGTGTGTTTGTTCCTTTTAGGAAGTTGCATCTATGGTTAGATTCAGCGAGGTAGGAACACGTTTCTTCTAAAAGCTGCGTTTGGACATTCCAGAGTGGATGGGAGAACAGGCTGTAAAGAGAAATACCTTGCTCTAAAACCAAAACGGAGCTATCTAGCAGAATGGTTGTCAATGTGTGTATTCAACTTCCAGAGTTAAACTGATGTGTGTTTGCAGCTAGTTCAGATACCCTTTCTTGGGAGAATGTAGAAACAGTCATTTCCAGCCCAAGAGACGCATATAAGAGTTTGCAGTAAAAATGTGTTTAAAACATAGAAGACCCGCTTCATACGAACTCATCTGCTGTGTGTTGGTTCCTTTTAGGAAGTTGCATCTATGGTTACATTCAGCGAGGTAGAAACACGTTTCTTCTAAAAGATGGGTTTGGACATTCCAGAGTGGATGGGAGAACAGGCTGTAAAGAGAAATACCTTGCTCTAAAACCAAAACGGAGCTATCTAGCAGAATGGTTGTCAATGTGTGTATTCAACTTCCAGAGTTAAACTGATGTGTGTTTGCAGCAGTTCAGAAACCCTTTCCTGAGAGAATGTAGAAACAGTCATTTCCAGCCCTAGAGACGCATATAAGAGTTAGCAGTAAGAACGCGTTTAAAACACAGAAGACCCGATTCTTACGAACTCATCTGCTGTGTGTTGGTTCCTTTTAGGAAGTTGCATCTATGGTTAGATTCAGCGAGGTAGGAACACGTTTCTTCTAAAAGCTGGGTTTGGACATTCCAGAGTGGATGGGAGAACAGGCTGTAAAGAGAAATACCTTGCTCTAAAACCAAAACGGAGCTATCTAGCAGAATGGTTGTCAATGTGTGTATTCAACTTCCAGAGTTAAACTGATGTGTGTTTGCAGCAGTTCAGAAACCCTTTCTTGGGAGAATGTAGAAACAGTCATTTCCAGCCCTAGAGACGCATATAATAATTTGCAGTAAGAATGCGTGTAAAACACAGAAGACCCGCTTCTTACGAACTCATCTGCTGTGTGTTTGTTCCTTTTAGGAAGTTGCATCTATGGTTAAATTCAGCGAGGTAGAAACACGTTTCTTCTAAAAGCTGCGTTTGGACATTCCAGAGTGGATGGGAGAACAGGCTGTAAAGAGAAATACCTTGCTCTAAAACCAAAACAGAGCTATCTAGCAGAATGGTTGTCAATGTGTGTATTCAACTTCCAGAGTTAAACTGATGTGTGTTTGCAGCAGTTCAGAAACCCTTTCCTGGGAGAATGTAGAAACAGTCATTTCCAGCCCTAGAGACGCATATAAGAGTTAGCAGTAAGAATGCGTTTAAAACACAGAAGACCCGCTTCTTACGAACTCATCTGCTGTGTGTTGGTTCCTTTTAGGAAGTTGCATCTATGGTTAGATTCAGCGAGGTAGGAACACGTTTCTTCTAAAAGCTGCGTTTGGACATTCCAGAGTGGATGGGAGAACAGGCTGTAATGAGAAATACCTTGCTCTAAAACCAAAACGGAGCTATCTAGCAGAATGGTTGTCAATGTGTGTATTCAACTTCCAGAGTTAAACTGATGTGTGTTTGCAGCAGTTCAGAAACCCTTTCCTGGAAGAATGTTGAAACAGTCATTTCCAGCCCTAGAGACGCATATAAGTGTTAGCAGTAAGAATGCGTTTAAAACACAGAAAACCCGCTTCTTACGAACTCATCTGCTGTGTGTTGGTTCCTTTTAGGAAGTTGCATCTATTGTTAGATTCAGCGAGGTAGGAACACGTTTCTTCTAAAAGCTGCGTTTGGACATTCCAGAGTGGATAGGAGAAGAGGCTGTAAAGAGAAATACCTTGCTCTAAAACCAAAAGGAAGCTATCTAGCAGAATGGTTGTCAATGTGTGTATTCAACTTCCAGAGTTAAACTGATGTGTGTTTACAGCAGTTCAGAAACCCTTTCCTGGGATAATGTAGAAAAGTCATTTCCAGCCCTAGAGACGCATATAAGAGTTTGCAGTAAGAATGCGTTTAAAACACAGAAGACCCGCTTCTTACGAACTCATCTGCTGTGTATTGGTTCCTTTTAGGAAGTTGCATCTATGGTTAGATTCAGCGTGGTAGGAACACGTTTCTTCTAAAAGCTGCGTTTGGATATTCCATAGTGGATGGGAGAACAGGCTGTAAAGAGAAATACCTTGCTCTAAAACCAAAACGGAGCTATCTAGCAGAATGGTTGTCAATGTGTGTATTCAACTACCTGAGTTAAACTGATGTGTGTTTGCAGCAGTTCAGAAACCCTTTCCTGGGATAATGTAGAAACAGTCATTTCCAGCCCTAGAGACGCATATAAGAGTTAGCAATAAGAATGCGTTTAAAACACAGAAGACCCGCTTCTTACGAACTCATCTGCTGTGTGTTGGTTCCTTTTAGGAAGTTGCATCTATGGTTACATTCAGCGAGGTAGAAACACGTTTCTTCTAAAAGATGGGTTTGGACATTCCAGAGTGGATGGGAGAACAGGCTGTAAAGAGAAATACCTTGCTCTAAAACCAAAACGGAGCTATCTAGCAGAATGGTTGTCAATGTGTGTATTCAACTTCCAGAGTTAAACTGATGTGTGTTTGCAGCAGTTCAGAAACCCTTTCTTGGGAGAATGTAGAAACAGTCATTTCCAGCCCTAGAGACGCATATAATAATTTGCAGTAAGAATGCGTGTAAAACACAGAAGACCCGCTTCTTACGAACTCATCTGCTGTGTGTTTGTTCCTTTTAGGAAGTTGCATCTATGGCTAAATTCAGCGAGGTAGAAACACGTTTCTTCTAAAAGCTGCGTTTGGACATTCCAGAGTGGATGTGAGAACAGGCTGTAAAGAGAAATACCTTGCTATATAACCAAAACAGAGCTATCTAGCAGAATGTTTGTCAATGTGTGTATTCAAGTTCCAGAGTTAAACTGATGTGTGTTTGCAGCAGTTCAGAAACCCTTTCCTGGGAGAATGTGGAAACAGTCATTTCCAGCCCTAGAGACGCATATAAGAGTTTGCAGTAAGAATGCGTTTAAAACACAGAAGACTCGCTTCTTACGAACTCATCTGCTGTGTGTTGGTTCCTTTTAGGAAGTTGCATCTATGGTTAAATTCAGCGAGGTAGAAACACGTTTCTTCTAAAAGCTGCGTTTGGACATTCCAGAGTGGATGGGAGAACAGGCTGTAAAGAGAAATACCTTGCTATATAACCAAAACAGAGCTATCTAGCAGAATGGTTGTCAATGTGTGTATTCAACTTCCAGAGTTAAACTGATGTGTGTTTGCAGCAGTTCAGAAACCCTTTCCTGGGAGAATGTAGAAACAGTCATTTCCAGCCCTAGAGACGCATATAAGAGTTTGCATTAAGAATGCGTTTAAAACACAGAAGACCCGCTTCTTACGAACTCATCTGCTGTGTGTTGGTTCCTTTTAGGAAGTTGCATCTATGGTTAGATTCAGCGAGGTAGGAACACGTTTCTTCTAAAAGCTGCGTTTGGACATTCCAGAGTGGATGGGAGAACAGGCTGTAAAGAGAAATACCTTGCTCTAAAACCAAAACGGAGCTATCTAGCAGAATGGTTGTCAATGTGTGTATTCAACTTCCAGAGTTAAACTGATGTGTGTTTGCAGCTAGTTCAGATACCCTTTCTTGGGAGAATGTAGAAACAGTCATTTCCAGCCCAAGAGACGCATATAAGAGTTTGCAGTAAAAATGTGTTTAAAACATAGAAGACCCGCTTCATACGAACTCATCTGCTGTGTGTTGGTTCCTTTTAGGAAGTTGCATCTATGGTTACATTCAGCGAGGTAGAAACACGTTTCTTCTAAAAGATGGGTTTGGACATTCCAGAGTGGATGGGAGAACAGGCTGTAAAGAGAAATACCTTGCTCTAAAACCAAAACGGAGCTATCTAGCAGAATGGTTGTCAATGTGTGTATTCAACTTCCAGAGTTAAACTGATGTGTGTTTGCAGCAGTTCAGAAACCCTTTCCTGAGAGAATGTAGAAACAGTCATTTCCAGCCCTAGAGACGCATATAAGAGTTAGCAGTAAGAACGCGTTTAAAACACAGAAGACCCGCGTCTTACGAACTCATCTGTTGTGTGTTGGTTCCTTTTAGGAAGTTGTATCTATGGTTAGATTCAGCGAGGTAGGAACACGTTTCTTCTAAAAGCTGGGTTTGGACATTCCAGAGTGGATGGGAGAACAGGCTGTAAAGAGAAATACCTTGCTCTAAAACCAAAACGGAGCTATCTAGCAGAATGGTTGTCAATGTGTGTATTCAACTTCCAGAGTTAAACTGATGTGTGTTTGCAGCAGTTCAGAAACCCTTTCTTGGGAGAATGTAGAAACAGTCATTTCCAGCCCTAGAGACGCATATAATAATTTGCAGTAAGAATGCGTGTAAAACACAGAAGACCCGCTTCTTACGAACTCATCTGCTGTGTGTTTGTTCCTTTTAGGAAGTTGCATCTATGGTTAAATTCAGCGAGGTAGAAACACGTTTCTTCTAAAAGCTGCGTTTGGACATTCCAGAGTGGATGGGAGAACAGGCTGTAAAGAGAAATACCTTGCTCTAAAACCAAAACAGAGCTATCTAGCAGAATGGTTGTCAATGTGTGTATTCAACTTCCAGAGTTAAACTGATGTGTGTTTGCAGCAGTTCAGAAACCCTTTCCTGGGAGAATGTAGAAACAGTCATTTCCAGCCCTAGAGACGCATATAAGAGTTAGCAGTAAGAATGCGTTTAAAACACAGAAGACCCGCTTCTTACGAACTCATCTGCTGTGTGTTGGTTCCTTTTAGGAAGTTGCATCTATGGTTAGATTCAGCGAGGTAGGAACACGTTTCTTCTAAAAGCTGCGTTTGGACATTCCAGAGTGGATGGGAGAACAGGCTGTAATGAGAAATACCTTGCTCTAAAACCAAAACGGAGCTATCTAGCAGAATGGTTGTCAATGTGTGTATTCAACTTCCAGAGTTAAACTGATGTGTGTTTGCAGCAGTTCAGAAACCCTTTCCTGGAAGAATGTTGAAACAGTCATTTCCAGCCCTAGAGACGCATATAAGTGTTAGCAGTAAGAATGCGTTTAAAACACAGAAAACCCGCTTCTTACGAACTCATCTGCTGTGTGTTGGTTCCTTTTAGGAAGTTGCATCTATTGTTAGATTCAGCGAGGTAGGAACACGTTTCTTCTAAAAGCTGCGTTTGGACATTCCAGAGTGGATGGGAGAAGAGGCTGTAAAGAGAAATACCTTGCTCTAAAACCAAAAGGAAGCTATCTAGCAGAATGGTTGTCAATGTGTGTATTCAACTTCCAGAGTTAAACTGATGTGTGTTTACAGCAGTTCAGAAACCCTTTCCTGGGATAATGTAGAAAAGTCATTTCCAGCCCTAGAGACGCATATAAGAGTTTGCAGTAAGAATGCGTTTAAAACACAGAAGACCCGCTTCTTACGAACTCATCTGCTGTGTGTTGGTTCCTTTTAGGAAGTTGCATCTGTGGTTAGATTCAGCGAGGTAGGAACACGTTTCTTCTAAAAGCTGCGTTTGGATATTCCATAGTGGATGGGAGAACAGGCTGTAAAGAGAAATACCTTGCTCTAAAACCAAAACGGAGCTATCTAGCAGAATGGTTGTCAATGTGTGTATTCAACTACCTGAGTTAAACTGATGTGTGTTTGCAGCAGTTCAGAAACCCTTTCCTGGGAGAATGTAGAAACAGTCATTTCCAGCCCTAGAGACGCATATAAGAGTTAGCAGTAAGAATGCGTTTAAAACACAGAAGACCCGCTTCTTACGAACTCATCTGCTGTGTGTTGGTTCCCTTTAGGAAGTTGCACCTATGGTTAGATTCAGAGAGGTAGGAACACGTTTCTTCTAAAAGCTTCGTTTGGACATTCCAGAGTGGATGGGAGAACAGGCTGTAAAGAGAAATACCTTGCTCTAAAACCAAAACGGAGCTATCTAGCAGAATGGTTGTCAATGTGTGTATTCAACTTCCAGAGTTAAACTGATGTGTGTTTGCAGCAGTTAAGAAACCCTTTCCTAGGAGAATGTAGAAACAGTCATTTCCAGCCCTAGAGACGCATATAAGAGTTAGCAGTAAGAATGCGTTTAAAACACAGAAGACCCGCTTCTTACGAACTCATCTGCTGTGTGTTGGTTCCTTTTAGGAAGTTGCATCTATGGTTAGATTCAGCGAGGTAGGAACACGTTTCTTCTAAAAGCTGCGTTTGGACATTCCAGAGTGGATGGGAGAACAGGCTGTAAAGAGAAATACCTTGCTCTAAAACCAAAACGGAGCTATCTAGCAGAATGGTTGTCAATGTGTGTATTCAACTTCCAGAGTTAAACTGATGTGTGTTTGCAGCTAGTTCAGATACCCTTTCTTGGGAGAATGTAGAAACAGTCATTTCCAGCCCAAGAGACGCATATAAGAGTTTGCAGTAAAAATGTGTTTAAAACATAGAAGACTCGCTTCATACGAACTCATCTGCTGTGTGTTGGTTCCTTTTAGGAAGTTGCATCTATGGTTACATTCAGCGAGGTAGAAACACGTTTCTTCTAAAAGATGGGTTTGGACATTCCAGAGTGGATGGGAGAACAGGCTGTAAAGAGAAATACCTTGCTCTAAAACCAAAACGGAGCTATCTAGCAGAATGGTTGTCAATGTGTGTATTCAACTTCCTGAGTTAAATTGATGTGTGTTTGCAGCAGTTCAGAAACCCTTTCCTGAGAGAATGTAGAAACAGTCATTTCCAGCCCTAGAGACGCATATAAGAGTTAGCAGTAAGAACGCGTTTAAAACACAGAAGACCCGCTTCTTACGAACTCATCTGCTGTGTGTTGGTTCCTTTTAGGAAGTTGCATCTATGGTTAGATTCAGCGAGGTAGGAACACGTTTCTTCTAAAAGCTGCGTTTTGACATTCCAGAGTGGATGGGAGAACAGGCTGTAAAGAGAAATACCTTGCTCTAAAACCAAAACGGAGCTATCTAGCAGAATGGTTGTCAATGTGTGTATTCAACTTCCAGAGTTAAACTGATGTGTGTTTGCAGCAGTTCAGAAACCCTTTCTTGGGAGAATGTAGAAACAGTCATTTCCTGCCCTAGAGACTCATATAATAATTTGCAGTATGAATGCGTGTAAAACACAGAAGACCCGCTTCTTACGAACTCATCTGCTGTGTGTTTGTTCCTTTTAGGAAGTTGCATCTATGGTTAAATTCAGCGAGGTAGAAACACGTTTCTTCTAAAAGCTGCGTTTGGACATTCCAGAGTGGATGGGAGAACAGGCTGTAAAGAGAAATACCTTGCTATATAACCAAAACAGAGCTATCTAGCAGAATGGTTGTCAATGTGTGTATTCAACTTCCAGAGTTAAACTGATGTGTGTTTGCAGCAGTTCAGAAACCCTTTCCTGGGAGAATGTAGAAACAGTCATTTCCAGCCCTAGAGACGCATATAAGAGTTAACAGTAAGAATGCGTTTAAAACACAGAAGACCCGCTTCTTACGAACTCATCTGCTGTGTGTTTGTTCCTTTTAGGAAGTTGCATCTATGGTTAAATTCAGCGAGGTAGAAACACGTTTCTTCTAAAAGCTGCGTTTGAACATTCCAGAGTGGATGGGAGAACAGGCTGTAAAGAGAAATACCTTGCTATATAACCAAAACGGAGCTATCTAGCAGAATGGTTGTCAATGTGTGTATTCAACTTCAAGAGTTAAACTGATGTGTGTTTGCAGCAGTTCAGAAACCCTTTCCTGGGAGAATGTAGAAACAGTCATTTCCAGCCCTAGAGACGCATATAAGTGTTAGCAGTAAGAATGCGTTTAAAACACAGAAAACCCGCTTCTTACGAACTCATCTGCTGTGTGTTGGTTCCCTTTAGGAAGTTGCATCTATGGTTAGATTCAGCGAGGTAGGAACACGTTTCTTCTAAAAGCTGCGTTTGGACATTCCAGAGTGGATGGGAGAACAGGCTGTAAAGAGAAATACCTTGCTCTAAAACCAAAACGGAGCTATCTAGCAGAATGGTTGTCAATGTGTGTATTCAACTTCCAGAGTTAAACTGATGTGTGTTTACAGCAGTTCAGAAACCCTTTCCTGGGATAATGTAGAAACAGTCATTTCCAGCCCTAGAGACGCATATAAGAGTTTGCAGTAAGAATGCGTTTAAAACACAGAAGACCCGCTTCTTACGAACTCATCTGCTGTGTGTTGGTTCCTTTTAGGAAGTTGCATCTATGGTTAGATTCAGCGAGGTAGGAACACGTTTCTTCTAAAAGCTGCGTTTGGATATTCCATAGTGGATGGGAGAACAGGCTGTAAAGAGAAATACCTTGCTCTAAAACCAAAACGGAGCTATCTAGCAGAATGGTTGTCAATGTGTGTATTCAACTTCCTGAGTTAAACTGATGTGTGTTTGCAGCAGTTCAGAAACCCTTTCCTGGGAGAATGTAGAAACAGTCATTTCCAGCCCTAGAGACGCATATAAGAGTTTGCAGTAAGAATGCGTTTAAAACACAGAAGACCCGCTTCTTACGAACTCATCTGCTGTGTGTTGGTTCCTTTTAGGAAGTTGCATCTATGGTTAGATTCAGCGAGGTAGGAACACGTTTCTTCTAAAAGCTGCGTTTGGACATTCCAGAGTGGATGGGAGAACAGGCTGTAAAGAGAAATACCTTGCTCTAAAACCAAAACGGAGCTATCTAGCAGAATGGTTGTCAATGTGTGTATTCAACTTCCAGAGTTAAACTGATGTGTGTTTGCAGCTAGTTCAGATACCCTTTCTTGGGAGAATGTAGAAACAGTCATTTCCAGCCCAAGAGACGCATATAAGAGTTTGCAGTAAAAATGTGTTTAAAACATAGAAGACCCGCTTCATACGAACTCATCTGCTGTGTGTTGGTTCCTTTTAGGAAGTTGCATCTATGGTTACATTCAGCGAGGTAGAAACACGTTTCTTCTAAAAGATGGGTTTGGACATTCCAGAGTGGATGGGAGAACAGGCTGTAAAGAGAAATACCTTGCTCTAAAACCAAAACGGAGCTATCTAGCAGAATGGTTGTCAATGTGTGTATTCAACTTCCAGAGTTAAACTGATGTGTGTTTGCAGCAGTTCAGAAACCCTTTCCTGAGAGAATGTAGAAACAGTCATTTCCAGCCCTAGAGACGCATATAAGAGTTAGCAGTAAGAACGCGTTTAAAACACAGAAGACCCGCTTCTTACGAACTCATCTGCTGTGTGTTGGTTCCTTTTAGGAAGTTGCATCTATGGTTAGATTCAGCGAGGTAGGAACACGTTTCTTCTAAAAGCTGCGTTTGGACATTCCAGAGTGGATGGGAGAACAGGCTGTAAAGAGAAATACCTTGCTCTAAAACCAAAACGGAGCTATCTAGCAGAATGGTTGTCAATGTGTGTATTCAACTTCCAGAGTTAAACTGATGTGTGTTTGCAGCAGTTCAGAAACCCTTTCTTGGGAGAATGTAGAAACAGTCATTTCCAGCCCTAGAGACGCATATAATAATTTGCAGTAAGAATGCGTGTAAAACACAGAAGACCCGCTTCTTACGAACTCATCTGTTGTGTGTTTGTTCCTTTTAGGAAGTTGCATCTATGGTTAAATTCAGCGAGGTAGAAACACGTTTCTTCTAAAAGCTGCGTTTGGACATTCCAGAGTGGATGGGAGAACAGGCTGTAAAGAGAAATACCTTGCTCTAAAACCAAAACAGAGCTATCTAGCAGAATGGTTGTCAATCTGTGTATTCAACTTCCAGAGTTAAACTGATGTGTGTTTGCAGCAGTTCAGAAACCCTTTCCTGGGAGAATGTAGAAACAGTCATTTCCAGCCCTAGAGACGCATATAAGAGTTAGCAGTAAGAATGCGTTTAAAACACAGAAGACCCGCTTCTTACGAACACATCTGCTGTGTGTTGGTTCCTTTTAGGAAGTTGCATCTATGGTTACATTCAGCGAGGTAGGAACACGTTTCTTCTAAAAGCTGCGTTTGGACATTCCAGAGTGGATGGGAGAACAGGCTGTAATGAGAAATACCTTGCTCTAAAACCAAAACGGAGCTATCTAGCAGAATGGTTGTCAATGTGTGTATTCAACTTCCAGAGTTAAACTGATGTGTGTTTGCAGCAGTTCAGAAACCCTTTCCTGGAAGAATGTTGAAACAGTCATTTCCAGCCCTAGAGACGCATATAAGTGTTAGCGGTATGAATGCGTTTAAAACACAGAAAACCCGCTTCTTACGAACTCATCTGCTGTGTGTTGGTTCCTTTTAGGAAGTTGCATCTATTGTTAGATTCAGCGAGGTAGGAACACGTTTCTTCTAAAAGCTGCGTTTGGACATTCCAGAGTGGATGGGAGAACAGGCTGTAAAGAGAAATACCTTGCTCTAAAACCAAAAGGAAGCTATCTAGCAGAATGGTTGTCAATGTGTGTATTCAACTTCCAGAGTTAAACTGATGTGTGTTTACAGCAGTTCAGAAACCCTTTCCTGGGATAATGTAGAAAAGTCATTTCCAGCCCTAGAGACGCATATAAGAGTTTGCAGTAAGAATGCGTTTAAAACACAGAAGACCCGCTTCTTACGAACTCATCTGCTGTGTGTTGGTTCCTTTTAGGAAGTTGCATCTATGGTTAGATTCAGCGAGGTAGGAACACGTTTCTTCTAAAAGCTGCGTTTGGATATTCCATAGTGGATGGGAGAACAGGCTGTAAAGAGAAATACCTTGCCCTAAAACCAAAACGGAGCTATCTAGCAGAATGGTTTTCAATGTGTGTATTCAACTACCTGAGTTAAACTGATGTGTGTTTGCAGCAGTTCAGAAACCCTTTCCTGGGAGAATGTAGAAACAGTCATTTCCAGCCCTAGAGACGCATATAAGAGTTAGCAGTAAGAATGCGTTTAAAACACAGAAGACCCGCTTCTTACGAACTCATCTGCTGTGTGTTGGTTCCCTTTAGGAAGTTGCATCTATGGTTAGATTCAGAGAGGTAGGAACACGTTTCTTCTAAAAGCTGCGTTTGGACATTCCAGAGTGGATGGGAGAACAGGCTGTAAAGAGAAATACCTTGCTCTAAAACCAAAACGGAGCTATCTAGCAGAATGGTTGTCAATGTGTGTATTCAACTTCCAGAGTTAAACTGATGTGTGTTTGCAGCAGTTAAGAAACCCTTTCCTAGGAGAATGTAGAAACAGTCATTTCCAGCCCTAGAGACGCATATAAGAGTTAGCAGTAAGAATGCGTTTAAAACACAGAAGACCCGCTTCTTACGAACTCATCTGCTGTGTGTTGGTTCCTTTTAGGAAGTTGCATCTATGGTTAGATTCAGCGAGGTAGGAACACGTTTCTTCTAAAAGCTGCGTTTGGACATTCCAGAGTGGATGGGAGAACAGGCTGTAAAGAGAAATACCTTGCTCTAAAACCAAAACGGAGCTATCTTGCAGAATGGTTGTCAATGTGTGTATTCAACTTCCAGAGTTAAACTGATGTGTGTTTGCAGCAGTTCAGAAACCCTTTCCTGAGAGAATGTAGAAACAGTCATTTCCAGCCCTAGAGACGCATATAAGAGTTAGCAGTAAGAACGCGTTTAAAACACAGAAGACCCGCTTCTTACGAACTCATCTGCTGTGTGTTGGTTCCTTTTAGGAAGTTGCATCTATGGTTAGATTCAGCGAGGTAGGAACACGTTTCTTCTAAAAGCTGCGTTTGGACATTCCAGAGTGGATGGGAGAACAGGCTGTAAAGAGAAATACCTTGCTCTAAAACCAAAACGGAGCTATCTAGCAGAATGGTTGTCAATGTGTGTATTCAACTTCCAGAGTTAAACTGATGTGTGTTTGCAGCAGTTCAGAAACCCTTTCTTGGGAGAATGTAGAAACAGTCATTTCCAGCCCTAGAGACGCATATAATAATTTGCAGTAAGAATGCGTGTAAAACACAGAAGACCCGCTTCTTACGAACTCATCTGCTGTGTGTTTGTTCCTTTTAGGAAGTTGCATCTATGGTTAAATTCAGCGAGGTAGAAACACGTTTCTTCTAAAAGCTGCGTTTGGACATTCCAGAGTGGATGGGAGAACAGGCTGTAAAGAGAAATACCTTGCTATATAACCAAAACGGAGCTATCTAGCAGAATGGTTGTCAATGTGTGTATTCAACTTCAAGAGTTAAACTGATGTGTGTTTGCAGCAGTTCAGAAACCCTTTCCTGGGAGAATGTAGAAACAGTCATTTCCAGCCCTAGAGACGCATATAAGAGTTTGCAGTAAGAATGCGTTTAAAACACAGAAGACCCGCTTCTTACGAACTCATCTGCTGTGTGTTGGTTCCTTTTAGGAAGTTGCATCTATGGTTAGATTCAGCGAGGTAGGAACACGTTTCTTCTAAAAGCTGCGTTTGGACATTCCAGAGTGGATGGGAGAACAGGCTGTAAAGAGAAATACCTTGCTCTAAAACCAAAACGGAGCTATCTAGCAGAATGGTTGTCAATGTGTGTATTCAACTTCCAGAGTTAAACTGATGTGTGTTTGCAGCAGTTCAGAAACCCTTTCCTGGAAGAATGTAGAAACAGTCATTTCCAGCCATAGAGACGCATGTAAGAGTTAGCAGTAAGAATGCGTTTAAAACACAGAAGACCCGCTTCATACGAACTCATCTGCTGTGTGTTGGTTCCTTTTAGGAAGTTGCATCTATGGTTATATTCAGCGAGGTAGGAACACGTTTCTTCTAAAAGCTGGGTTTGGACATTCCAGAGTCGATGGGAGAACAGGCTGTAAAGAGAAATACCTTGCTCTAAAACCAAAACGGAGCTATCTAGCGGAATGGTTGTCAACGTGTTTATTCAACTTCCTGATTTAAACTGATGTGTGTTTGCAGCAGTTCAGAAACCCTTTCCTGGGAGAATGTAGAAACAGTCATTTCCAGCACTAGAGACGCATATAAGAGTTAGCAGTAAGAATGCGTTTAAATCACAGAAGACCCGCTTCTTCCGAACTCATCTGCTGTGTGTTGGTTCCTTTTAGGAAGTTGCATCTATGGTTAGATTCAGCGAGGTAGGAACTCGTTTCTTCTAAAAGCTGCGTTTGGACATTCCAGAGTGGATGGGAGAACAGGCTGTAAAGAGAAATACCTTGCTCTAAAACCAAAACGGAGCTATCTAGCAGAATTGTTGTCAATGTGTGTATTCAACTTCCAGAGTTAAACTGATGTGTGTATGCAGCAGTTCAGAAACCCTTTCCTGGGAGAATGTAGAAACAGTCATTTCCAGCCCTAGAGACGCATATAAGAATTAGAAGTAAGAATGCGTTTAAAACACAGAAGACCCGCTTCATACGAACTCATCTGCTGTGTGTTGGTTCCTTTTAGGAAGTTGCATCTATGGTTAGATTCAGCGAGGTAGGAACACGTTTCTTCTAAAAGCTGGGTTTGGACATTCCAGAGTGGATGGGAGAACAGGCTGTAAAGAGAAATACCTTGCTCTAAAACCAAAACGGAGCTATCTAGCAGAATGGTTGTCAATGTGTGTATTCAACTTCCAGAGTTAAACTGATGTGTGTTTGCAGCAGTTCAGAAACCCTTTCCTAGAAGAATGTAGAAACAGTCATTTCCAGCCCTAGAGACGCATATAAGAGTTTGCAGTAAGAATGCGTTTAAAACACAGAAGACCCGCCTCTTACGAACTCATCTGCTGTGTGTTGGTTCCTTTTAGGAAGTTGCATCTATGGTTAGATTCAGCGAGGTAGGAACACGTTTCTTCTAAAAGCTGCGTTTCGACATTCCAGAGTGGATGGGAGAACAGGCTGTAAAGAGAAATACCTTGCTCTAAAACCAAAACGGAGCTATCTAGCAGAATGGTTGTCAATGTGTGTATTCAACTTCCAGAGTTAAACTGATGTGTGTTTGCAGCTAGTTCAGATACCCTTTCTTGGGAGAATGTAGAAACAGTCATTTCCAGCCCAAGAGACGCATATAAGAGTTTGCAGTAAGAATGCGTTTAAAACACAGAAGACCCGCTTCTTACGAACTCATCTGCTGTGTGTTGGTTCCTTTTAGGAAGTTGCATCTATGGTTACATTCAGCGAGGTAGAAACACGTTTCTTCTAAAAGATGGGTTTGGACATTCCAGAGTGGATGGGAGAACAGGCTGTAAAGAGAAATACCTTGCTCTAAAACCAAAACGGAGCTATCTAGCAGAATGGTTGTCAATGTGTGTATTCAACTTCCTGAGTTAAACTGATGTGTGTTTGCAGCAGTTCAGAAACCCTTTCCTGAGAGAATGTAGAAACAGTCATTTCCAGCCCCAGAGACGCATATAAGAGTTAGCAGTAAGAACGCGTTTAAAACACAGAAGACCCGCTTCTTACGAACTCATCTGCTGTGTGTTGGTTCCTTTTAGGAAGTTGCATCTATGGCTAGATTCAGCGAGGTAGGAACACGTTTCTTCTAAAAGCTGCGTTTGGACATTCCAGAGTGGATGGGAGAACAGGCTGTAAAGAGAAATACCTTGCTCTAAAACCAAAACGGAGCTATCTAGCAGAATGGTTGTTAATGTGTGTATTCAACTTCCAGAGTTAAACTGATGTGTGTTTGCAGCAGTTCAGAAACCCTTTCCTGGGAGAATGTAGAAACAGTCATTTCCAGCCCTAGAGACGCATATAAGTGTTTGCAGTAAGAATGCGTTTAAAACAAAGAAGACCCGCTTCTTACGAACTCATCCGCTGTGTGTTGGTTCCTTTTAGGAAGTTGCATCTATGGTTAGATTCAGCGAGGTAGGAACACGTTTCTTCTAAAAGCTGCTTTCGGACATTCCAGAGTGGATGGGAGAACAGGCTGTAAAGAGAAATACCTTGCTCTAAAACCAAAACGGAGCTATCTAGCAGAATGGTTGTCAATGTGTGTATTCTACTTCCAGAGTAAAACTGATGTGTGTTTGCAGCAGTTCAGAAACCCTTTCCTGGGAGAATGTAGAAACAGTCATTTCCAGCCCTAGAGACGCATGTAACAATTAGCAGTAAGAATGCGTTTAAAACACAGAAGACCCGCTTCATACGAACTCATCTCCTGTGTGTTGGTTCCTTTTAGGAAGTTGCATCTATGGTTAGATTCAGCGAGGTAGGAACACGTTTCTTCTAAAAGCTGCGTTTGGACATTCCAGAGTGGATGGGAGAACAGGCTGTAAAGAGAAATACCTTGCTCTAAAACCAAAACGGAGCTATCTAGCAGAATGGTTGTCAATGTGTGTATTCAACTTCCAGAGTTAAACTGATGTGTGTTTGCAGCAGTTCAGAAACCCTTTCCTGGGAGAATGTAGAAACAGTCATTTCCAGCCCTAGAGACGCATACAAGAGTTTGCAGTAAGAATGCGTTTAAAACACAGAAGACCCGCCTCTTACGAACTCATCTGCTGTGTGTTGGTTCCTTTTAGGAAGTTGCATCTATGGTTACATTCAGCGAGGTAGGAACACGTTTCTTCTAAAAGATGGGTTTGGACATTCCAGAGTGGATGGGAGAACAGGCTGTAAAGAGAAATACCTTGCTCTAAAACCAAAACGGAGCTATCTAGCAGAATGGTTGTCAATGTGTGTATTCAACTTCCTGAGTTAAACTGATGTGTGTTTGCAGCAGTTCAGAAACCCTTTCCTGAGAGAATGTAGAAACAGTCATTTCCAGCCCTAGAGACGCATATAAGAGTTAGCAGTAAGAATGCGTTTAAAACACAGAAGACCCGCTTCTTACGAACTCATCTGCTGTGTGTTGGTTCCTTTTAGGAAGTTGCATCTATGTTTAGATTCATCGAGGTAGGAACACGTTTCTTCTAAAAGCTGCGTTTGGACATTCCAGAGTGGATGGGAGAACAGGCTGTAAAGAGAAATACCTTGCTCTAAAACCAAAACGGAGCTATCTAGCAGAATGGTTGTCAATGTGTGTATTCAACTTCCAGAATTAAACTGATGTGTGTATGCAGCAGTTCAGAAACCCTTTCCTGGGAGAATGTAGAAACAGTCATTTCCAGCCCTAGAGACGCATATAAGAATTAGAAGTAAGAATGCGTTTAAAACACAGAAAACCCGCTTCATACGAACTCATCTGCTGTGTGTTGGTTCCTTTTAGGAAGTTGCATCTATGGTTAGATTCAGCGAGGTAGGAACACGTTTCTTCTAAAAGCTGGGTTTGGACATTCCAGAGTGGATGGGAGAACAGGCTGTAAAGAGAAATACCTTGCTCTAAAACCAAAACGGAGCTATCTAGCAGAATGGTTGTCAATGTGTGTATTCAACTTCCAGAGTTACACTGATGTGTGTTTGCAGCAGTTCAGAAACCCTTTCCTGGGAGAATGTAGAAACAGTCATTTCCAGCCCTAGAGACGCATATAAGAGTTTGCAGGAAGAATGCGTTTAAAACACAGAAGACCCGCCTCTTACGAACTCATCTGCTGTGTGTTGGTTCCTTTTAGGAAGTTGCATCTATGGTTAGATTCAGCGAGGTAGGAACACGTTTCTTCTAAAAGCTGCGTTTGGACATTCCAGAGTGGATGGGAGAACAGGCTGTAAAGACAAATACCTTGCTCTAAAACCAAAACGGAGCTATCTAGCAGAATGGTTGTCAATGTGTGTATTCAACTTCCAGAGTTAAACTGATGTGTGTTTGCAGCAGTTCAGAAACCCTTTTCTGGGAGAATGTAGAAACAGTCATTTCCAGCCCTAGAGACGCATATAAGAGTTTGCAGTAAGAATGCGTTTAAAACACAGAAGACCCGCTTCTTACGAACTCATCTGCTGTGTGTTCGTTCCTTTTAGGAAGTTGCATCTATGGTTAGATTCAGCGAGGTAGGAACACGTTTCTTCTAAAAGCTGCGTTTGGACATTCCATAGTGGATGGGAGAACAGGCTGTAAAGAGAAATACCTTTCTCTAAAACCAAAACGGAGCTATCTAGCAGAATGGTTGTCAATGTGTGTATTCAACTTCCTGAGTTAAACTGATGTGTGTTTGCAGCAGTTCAGAAACCCTTTCCTGGGAGAATGTAGAAACAGTCATTTCCAGCCGTAGAGACGCATATAAGAGTTTGCAGTAAAAATGTGTTTAAAACATAGAAGACTCACTTCATACGAACTCATCTGCTGTGTGTTGGTTCCTTTTAGGAAGTTGCATCTATGGTTACATTCAGCGAGGTAGAAACACGTTTCTTCTAAAAGATGGGTTTGGACATTCCAGAGTGGATGGGAGAACAGGCTGTAAAGAGAAATACCTTGCTCTAAAACCAAAACGGAGCTATCTAGCAGAATGGTTGTCAATGTGTGTATTCAACTTCCAGAGTTAAACTGATGTGTGTTTGCAGCAGTTCAGAAACCCTTTCCTGGGAGAATGTAGAAACTGTCATTTCCAGCCCTAGAGACGCATATAAGAGTTTGCAGTAAGAATGCGTTTAAAACACAGAAGACCCGCCTCTTACGAACTCATGTGCTGTGTGTTGGTTTCTTTTAGGAAGTTGCATCTATGGTTACATTCAGCGAGGTAGAAACACGTTTCTTCTAAAAGCTGCGTTTGGACATTCCAGAGTGGATGGGAGAACAGGCTGTAAAGAGAAATACCTTTCTATATAACCAAAACAGAGCTATCTAGCAGAATGGTTGTCAATGTGTGTATTCAACTTCCAGAGTTAAACTGATGTGTGTTTGCAGCAGTTCAGAAACCCTTTCCTGGGAGAATGTAGAAACAGTCATTTCCAGCCCTAGAGACGCATATAAGAGTTAGCAGTAAGAATGCGTGTAAAACACAGAAGACCCGCTTCTTACGAACTCATCTGCTGTGTGTTTGTTCCTTTTAGGAAGTTGCATCTATGGTTAAATTCAGCGAGGTAGAAACACGTTTCTTCTAAAAGCTGCGTTTGGACATTCCAGAGTGGATGGGAGAACAGGCTGTAAAGAGAAATACCTTGCTATATAACCAAAACGGAGCTATCTAGCAGAATGGTTGTCAATGTGTGTATTCAACTTCAAGAGTTAAACTGATGTGTGTTTGCAGCAGTTCAGAAACCCTTTCCTGGGAGAATGTAGAAACAGTCATTTCCAGCCCTAGAGACGCATATAAGAGTTTGCAGTAAGAATGCGTTTAAAACACAGAAGACCCGCTTCTTACGAACTCATCTGCTGTGTGTTGGTTCCTTTTAGGAAGTTGCATCTATGGTTAGATTCAGCGAGGTAGGAACACGTTTCTTCTAAAAGCTGCGTTTGGACATTCCAGAGTGGATGGGAGAACAGGCTGTAAAGAGAAATACCTTGCTCTAAATCCAAAACGGAGCTATCTAGCAGAATGGTTGTCAATGTGTGTATTCAACTTCCAGAGTTAAACTGATGTGTGTTTTCAACTAGTTCAGATACCCTTTCTTGGGAGAATGTAGAAACAGTCATTTCCAGCCCAAGAGACGCATATAAGAGTTTGCAGTAAAAATGTGTTTAAAACATAGAAGACCCGCTTCATACGAACTCATCTGCTGTGTGTTGGTTCCTTTTAGGAAGTTGCATCTATGGTTACATTCAGCGAGGTAGAAACACGTTTCTTCTAAAAGATGGGTTTGGACATTCCAGAGTGGATGGGAGAACAGGCTGTAAAGAGAAATACCTTGCTCTAAAACCAAAACGGAGCTATCTAGCAGAATGGTTGTCAATGTGTGTATTCAACTTCCTGAGTTAAACTGATGTGTGTTTGCAGCAGTTCAGAAACCCTTTCCTGAGAGAATGTAGAAACAGTCATTTCCAGCCCTAGAGACGCATATAAGAGTTAGCAGTAAGAACGCGTTTAAAACACAGAAGACCCGCTTCTTACGAACTCATCTGCTGTGTGTTTGTTTCTTTTAGGAAGTTGCATCTATGGTTAAATTCAGCGAGGTAGAAACACGTTTCTTCTAAAAGCTGCGTTTGGACATTCCAGAGTGGATGGGAGAACAGGCTGTAAAGAGAAATACCTTGCTATATAACCAAAACAGAGCTATCTAGCAGAATGGTTGTCAATGTGTGTATTCAACTTCCAGAGTTAAACTGATGTGTGTTTGCAGCAGTTCAGAAACCCTTTCCTGGGAGAATGTAGAAACAGTCATTTCCAGCCCTAGAGACGCATATAAGAGTTAGCAGTAAGAATGCGTTTAAAACACAGAAGACCCGCTTCTTACGAACTCATCTGCTGTGTGTTTGTTCCTTTTAGGAAGTTGCATCTATGGTTAAATTCAGCGAGGTAGAAACACGTTTCTTCTAAAAGCTGCGTTTGGACATTCCAGAGTGGATGGGAGAACAGGCTGTAAAGAGAAACACCTTGCTATATAACCAAAACGGAGCTATCTAGCAGAATGGTTGTCAATGTGTGTATTCAACTTCAAGAGTTAAACTGATGTGTGTTTGCAGCAGTTCAGAAACCCTTTCCTGGGAGAATGTAGAAACAGTCATTTCCAGCCCTAGAGACGCATATAAGAGTTTGCAGTAAGAATGCATTTAAAACACAGAAGACCCGCTTCTTACGAACTCATCTGCTGTGTGTTGGTTCCTTTTAGGAAGTTTCATCTATGGTTAGATTCAGCGAGGTAGGAACACGTTTCTTCTAAAAGCTGCGTTTGGACATTCCAGAGTGGATGGGAGAAGAGGCTGTAAAGAGAAATACCTTGCTCTAAAACCAAAACGGAGCTATCTAGCAGAATGGTTGTCAATGTGTGTATTCAACTTCCAGAGTTAAACTGATGTGTGTTTGCAGCAGTTCAGAAACCCTTTCCTGGAAGAATGTAGAAACAGTCATTTCCAGCCATAGAGACGCATATAAGTGTTAGCAGTAAGAATGCGTTTAAAACACAGAAAACCCGCTTCTTACGAACTCATCTGCTGTGTGTTGGTTCCTTTTAGGACGTTGCATCTATGGTTAGATTCAGCGAGGTAGGAACACGTTTCTTCTAAAAGCTGCGTTTGGACATTCCAGAGTGGATGGGAGAACAGGCTGTAAAGAGAAATACCTTGCTCTAAAACCAAAACAAAGCTACCTAGCAGAATGGTTGTCAATGTGTGTATTCAACTTCCAGAGTTAAACTGATGTGTGTTTACAGCAGTTCAGAAACCCTTTCCTGGGATAATGTAGAAACAGTCATTTCCAGCCCTAGAGACGCATATAAGAGTTTGCAGTAAGAATGCGTTTAAAACACAGAAGACCCGCTTCTTACGAACTCATCTGCTGTGTGTTTGTTCCTTTTAGGAAGTTGCATCTATGGTTAAATTCAGAGAGGTAGAAACACGTTTCTTCTAAAAGCTGCGTTTGGACATTCCAGAGTGGATGGGAGAACAGGCTGTAAAGAGAAATACCTTGCTATATAACCAAAACGGAGCTATCTAGCAGAATGGTTGTCAATGTGTGTATTCAACTTCCAGAGTTAAACTGATGTGTGTTTGCAGCAGTTCAGAAACCCTTTCCTGGGAGAATGTAGAAACAGTCATTTCTAGCCCTAGAGACGCATATAAGAGTTTGCAGTAAGAATGCGTTTAAAACACAGAAGACCCGCTTCTTACGAACTCATCCGCTGTGTGTTGGTTCCTTTTAGGAAGTTGCATCTATGGTTAGATTCAGCGAGGTAGGAACACGTTTCTTCTAAAAGCTGCTTTCGGACATTCCAGAGTGGATGGGAGAACAGGCTGTAAAGAGAAATACCTTGCTCTAAAACCAAAACGGAGCTATCTAGCAGAATGGTTGTCAATGTGTGTATTCTACTTCCAGAGTTAAACTGATGTGTGTTTGCAGCAGTTCAGAAACCCTTTCCTGGGAGAATGTAGAAACAGTCATTTCCAGCCCTAGAGACGCATGTAACAGTTAGCAGTAAGAATGCGTTTAAAACACAGAAGACCCGCTTCATACGAACTCATTTCCTGTGTGTTGGTTCCTTTTAGGAAGTTGCATCTATGTTTAGATTCAGCGAGGTAGGAACACGTTTCTTCTAAAAGCTGCGTTTGGACATTCCAGAGTGGATGGGAGAACAGGCTGTAAAGAGAAATACCTTGCTCTAAAACCAAAACGGAGCTATCTAGCAGAATGGTTGTCAATGTGTGTATTCAACTTCCAGAATTAAACTGATGTGTGTATGCAGCAGTTCAGAAACCCTTTCCTGGGAGAATGTAGAAACAGTCATTTCCAGCCCTAGAGACGCATATAAGAGTTTGCAGGAAGAATGCGTTTAAAACACAGAAGACCCGCTTCTTACGAACTCATCTGCTGTGTGTTGGTTCCTTTTAGGAAGTTGCATCTATGGTTAGATTCAGCGAGGTAGGAACAAGTTCCTTCTAAAAGCTGCGTTTGGACATTCCAGAGTGGATGGGAGAACAGGCTGTAAAGACAAATACCTTGCTCTAAAACCAAAACGGAGCTATCTAGCAGAATGGTTGTCAATGTGTGTATTCAACTTCCAGAGTTAAACTGATGTGTGTTAGCAGCTAGTTCAGATACCCTTTCTTGGGAGAATGTAGAAACAGTCATTTCCAGCCCTAGAGACGCATATAAGGGTTTGCAGTAAGAATCCGTTTAAAACACAGAAGACCCGCTTCTTACGAACTCATCTGCTGTGTGTTGGTTCCTTTTAGGAAGTTGCATCTATGGTTACATTCAGCGAGGTAGAAACACGTTTCTTCTAAAAGATGGGTTTGGACATTCCAGAGTGGATGGGAGAACAGGCTGTAAAGAGAAATACCTTGCTCTAAAACCAAAACGGAGCTATCTAGCAGAATGGTTGTCAATGTGTGTATTCAACTTCCTGAGTTAAACTGATGTGTGTTTGCAGCAGTTCAGAAACCCTTTCTTGGGAGAATGTAGAAACAGTCATTTCCAGCCCTAGAGACGCATATAATAATTTGCAGTAAGTATGCGTGTAAAACACAGAAGACCCGCCTCTTACGAACTCATCTGCTGTGTGTTGGTTCCTTTTAGGAAGTTGCATCTATGGTTAGATTCAGCGAGGTAGGAACACGTTTCTTCTAAAAGCTGCGTTTGGACATTCCAGAGTGGATGGGAGAACAGGCTCTAAAGAGAAATACCTTGCTCTAAAACCAAAACGGAGCTATCTAGCAGAATGGTTGTCAATGTGTGTATTCAACTTCCTGAGTTAAACTGATGTGTGTTTGCAGCAGTTCAGAAACCCTTTCCTGGGAGAATGTAGAAACAGTCATTTCCAGCTCTAGAGACGCATATAAGAGTTAGCAGTAAGAATGCGTTTAAAACACAGAAGACCCGCTTCTTACGAACTCATCTGCTGTGTGTTGGTTCCCTTTAGGAAGTTGCATCTAAGGTTAGATTCAGCGAGGTAGGAACACGTTTCTTCTAAAAGCTGCGTTTGGACATTCCAGAGTGGATGGGAGAACAGGCTGTAAAGAGAAATACCTTGCTCTAAAACCAAAATGGAGCTCTCTAGCAGAATGGTTGTCAATGTGTGTATTCAACTTCCAGAGTTAAAATGATGTGTGTTTGCAGCAGTTCAGAAACCCTTTCCTGGGATAATGTAGAAACAGTCATTTCCAGCCCTAGAGACGCATATAAGAGTTTGCAGTAAGAATGCGTTTAAAACACAGAAGACCCGCTTCTTACGAACTCATCTGCTGTGTGTTCGTTCCTTTTAGGAAGTTGCATCTATGGTTAGATTCAGCGAGGTAGGAACACGTTTCTTCTAAAAGCTGCGTTTGGACATTCCATAGTGGATGGGAGAACAGGCTGTAAAGAGAAATACCTTTCTCTAAAACCAAAACAGAGCTATCTAGCAGAATGGTTGTCAATGTGTGTATTCAACTTCCTGAGTTAAACTGATGTGTGTTTGCAGCAGTTCAGAAACCCTTTCCTGGGAGAATGTAGAAACAGTCATTTCCAGCCCTAGAGACGCATATAAGAGTTTGCAGTAAAAATGTGTTTAAAACATAGAAGACTCACTTCATACGAACTCATCTGCTGTGTGTTGGTTCCTTTTAGGAAGTTGCATCTATGGTTACATTCAGCGAGGTAGAAACACGTTTCTTCTAAAAGATGGGTTTGGACATTCCAGAGTGGATGGGAGAACAGGCTGTAAAGAGAAATACCTTGCTATATAACCAAAACGGAGCTATCTAGAAGAATGGTTGTCAATGTGTGTATTCAATTTCCAGAGTTAAACTGATGTGTGTTTGCAGCAGTTCAGAAACGCTTTCCTGGGAGAATGTAGAAACAGTCATTTCCAGCCCTAGAGACGCATATAAGAGTTTGCAGTAAGAATGCGTTTAAAACACAGAAGACCCGCTTCTTACGAACTCATCTGCTGTGTGTTGGTTCCTTTTAGGAAGTTGCATCTATGGTTAGATTCAGCGAGGTAGGAACACGTTTCTTCTAAAAGCTGCGTTTGGACATTCCAGAGTGGATGGGAGAACAGGCTGTAAAGAGAAATACCTTGCTCTAAATCCAAAACGGAGCTATCTAGCAGAATGGTTGTCAATGTGTGTATTCAACTTCCAGAGTTAAACTGATGTGTGTTTTCAGCTAGTTCAGATACCCTTTCTTGGGAGAATGTAGAAACAGTCATTTCCAGCCGAAGAGACGCATATAAGAGTTTGCAGTAAAAATGTGTTTAAAACATAGAAGACCCGCTTCATACGAACTCATCTGCTGTGTGTTGGTTCCTTTTAGGAAGTTGCATCTATGGTTACATTCAGCGAGGTAGAAACACGTTTCTTCTAAAAGATGGGTTTGGACATTCCAGAGTGGATGGGAGAACAGGCTGTAAAGAGAAATACCTTGCTCTAAAACCAAAACGGAGCTATCTAGCAGAATGGTTGTCAATGTGTGTATTCAACTTCCTGAGTTAAACTGATGTGTGTTTGCAGCAGTTCAGAAACCCTTTCCTGAGAGAATGTAGAAACAGTCATTTCCAGCCCTAGAGACGCATATAAGAGTTAGCAGTAAGAACGCGTTTAAAACACAGAAGACCCGCTTCTTACGAACTCATCTGCTGTGTGTTTGTTTCTTTTAGGAAGTTGCATCTATGGTTAAATTCAGCGAGGTAGAAACACGTTTCTTCTAAAAGCTGCGTTTGGACATTCCAGAGTGGATGGGAGAACAGGCTGTAAAGAGAAATACCTTGCTATATAACCAAAACAGAGCTATCTAGCAGAATTTTTGTCAATGTGTGTATTCAACTTCCAGAGTTAAACTGATGTGTGTTTGCAGCAGTTCAGAAACCCTTTCCTGGGAGAATGTAGAAACAGTCATTTCCAGCCCTAGAGACGCATATAAGAGTTAGCAGTAAGAATGCGTTTAAAACACAGAAGACCCGCTTCTTACGAACTCATCTGCTGTGTGTTTGTTCCTTTTAGGAAGTTGCATCTATGGTTAAATTCAGCGAGGTAGAAACACGTTTCTTCTAAAAGCTGCGTTTGGACATTCCAGAGTGGATGGGAGAAGAGGCTGTAAAGAGAAATACCTTGCTCTAAAACCAAAACGGAGCTATCTAGCAGAATGGTTGTCAATGTGTGTATTCAACTTCCAGAGTTAAACTGATGTGTGTTTGCAGCAGTTCAGAAACCCTTTCCTGGAAGAATGTAGAAACAGTCATTTCCAGCCCTAGAGACGCATATAAGTGTGAGCAGTAAGAATGCGTTTAAAACACAGAAAACCCAGTTCTTAAGAACTCATCTGCTGTGTGTTGGTTCCTTTTAGGACGTTGCATCTATGGTTAGATTCAGCGAGGTAGGAACACGTTTCTTCTAAAAGCTGCGTTTGGACATTCCAGAGTGGATGGGAGAACAGGCTGTAAAGAGAAATACCTTGCTCTAAAACCAAAACAAAGCTACCTAGCAGAATGGTTGTCAATGTGTGTATTCAACTTCCAGAGTTAAACTGATGTGTGTTTACAGCAGTTCAGAAACCCTTTCCTGGGATAATGTAGAAACAGTCATTTCCAGCCCTAGAGACGCATATAAGAGTTTGCAGTAAGAATGCGTTTAAAACACAGAAGACCCGCTTCTTACGAACTCATCTGCTGTGTGTTTGTTCCTTTTAGGAAGTTGCATCTATGGTTAAATTCAGAGAGGTAGAAACACGTTTCTTCTAAAAGCTGCGTTTGGACATTCCAGAGTGGATGGGAGAACAGGCTGTAAAGAGAAATACCTTGCTATATAACCAAAACGGAGCTATCTAGCAGAATGGTTGTCAATGTGTGTATTCAACTTCCAGAGTTAAACTGATGTGTGTTTGCAGCAGTTCAGAAACCCTTTCCTGGGAGAATGTAGAAACAGTCATTTCCAGCCCTAGAGACGCATATAAGAGTTTGCAGTAAGAATGCGTTTAAAACACAGAAGACCCGCTTCTTACGAACTCATCCGCTGTGTGTTGGTTCCTTTTAGGAAGTTGCATCTATGGTTAGATTCAGCGAGGTAGGAACACGTTTCTTCTAAAAGCTGCTTTCGGACATTCCAGAGTGGATGGGAGAACAGGCTGTAAAGAGAAATACCTTGCTCTAAAACCAAAACGGAGCTATCTAGCAGAATGGTTGTCAATGTGTGTATTCTACTTCCAGAGTTAAACTGATGTGTGTTTGCAGCAGTTCAGAAACCCTTTCCTGGGAGAATGTAGAAACAGTCATTTCCAGCCCTAGAGACGCATGTAACAGTTAGCAGTAAGAATGCGTTTAAAACACAGAAGACCCGCTTCATACGAACTCATCTCCTGTGTGTTGGTTCCTTTTAGGAAGTTGCATCTATGGTTAGATTCAGCGAGGTAGGAACACGTTTCTTCTAAAAGCTGCGTTTGGACATTCCAGAGTGGATGGGAGAACAGGCTGTAAAGAGAAATACCTTGCTCTAAAACCAAAACGGAGCTATCTAGCAGAATGGTTGTCAATGTGTGTATTCAACTTCCAGAGTTAAACTGATGTGTGTTTGCAGCAGTTCAGAAACCCTTTCCTGGGAGAATGTAGAAACAGTCATTTCCAGCCCTAGAGACGCATATAAGAGTTTGCAGTAAGAATGCGTTTAAAACACAGAAGACCCGCCTCTTACGAACTCATCTGCTGTGTGTTGGTTCCTTTTAGGAAGTTGCATCTATGGTTACATTAAGCGAGGTAGGAACACGTTTCTTCTAAAAGATGGGTTTGGACATTCCAGAGTGGATGGGAGAACAGGCTGTAAAGAGAAATACCTTGCTCTAAAACCAAAACGGAGCTATCTAGCAGAATGGTTGTCAATGTGTGTATTCAACTTCCTGAGTTAAACTGATGTGTGTTTGCAGCAGTTCAGAAACCCTTTCCTGAGAGAATGTAGAAACAGTCATTTCCAGCCCTAGAGACGCATATAAGAGTTAGCAGTAAGAATGCGTTTAAAACACAGAAGACCCGCTTCTTACGAACTCATCTGCTGTGTGTTGGTTCCTTTTAGGAAGTTGCATCTATGTTTAGATTCATCGAGGTAGGAACACGTTTCTTCTAAAAGCTGCGTTTGGACATTCCAGAGTGGATGGGAGAACAGGCTGTAAAGAGAAATACCTTGCTCTAAAACCAAAACGGAGCTATCTAGCAGAATGGTTGTCAATGTGTGTATTCAACTTCCAGAGTTAAACTGATGTGTGTATGCAGCAGTTCAGAAACCCTTTCCTGGGAGAATGTAGAAACAGTCATTTCCAGCCCTAGAGACGCATATAAGAATTAGAAGTAAGAATGCGTTTAAAACACAGAAAACCCGCTTCATACGAACTCATCTGCTGTGTGTTGGTTCCTTTTAGGAAGTTGCATCTATGGTTAGATTCAGCGAGGTAGGAACACGTTTCTTCTAAAAGCTGGGTTTGGACATTCCAGAGTGGATGGGAGAACAGGCTGTAAAGAGAAATACCTTGCTCTAAAACCAAAACGGAGCTATCTAGCAGAATGGTTGTCAATGTGTGTATTCAACTTCCAGAGTTACACTGATGTGTGTTTGCAGCAGTTCAGAAACCCTTTCCTGGGAGAATGTAGAAACAGTCATTTCCAGCCCTAGAGACGCATATAAGAGTTTGCAGTAAGAATGCGTTTAAAACACAGAAGACCCGCTTCTTACGAACTCATCTGCTGTGTGTTGGTTCCTTTTAGGAAGTTGCATCTATGGTTAGATTCAGCGAGGTAGGAACACGTTTCTTCTAAAAGCTGCGTTTGGACATTCCAGAGTGGATGGGAGAACAGGCTGTAAAGAGAAATACCTTGCTCTAAATCCAAAACGGAGCTATCTAGCAGAATGGTTGTCAATGTGTGTATTCAACTTCCAGAGGTAAACTGATGTGTGTTTTCAGCTAGTTCAGATACCCTTTCTTGGGAGAATGTAGAAACAGTCATTTCCAGCCCAAGAGACGCATATAAGAGTTTGCAGTAAAAATGTGTTTAAAACATAGAAGACCCGCTTCATACGAACTCATCTGCTGTGTGTTGGTTCCTTTTAGGAAGTTGCATCTATGGTTACATTCAGCGAGGTAGAAACACGTTTCTTCTAAAAGATGGGTTTGGACATTCCAGAGTGGATGGGAGAACAGGCTGTAAAGAGAAATACCTTGCTCTAAAACCAAAACGGAGCTATCTAGCAGAATGGTTGTCAATGTGTGTATTCAACTTCCTGAGTTAAACTGATGTGTGTTTGCAGCAGTTCAGAAACCCTTTCCTGAGAGAATGTAGAAACAGTCATTTCCAGCCCTAGAGACGCATATAAGAGTTAGCAGTAAGAACGCGTTTAAAACACAGAAGACCCGCTTCTTACGAACTCATCTGCTGTGTGTTTGTTTCTTTTAGGAAGTTGCATCTATGGTTAAATTCAGCGAGGTAGAAACACGTTTCTTCTAAAAGCTGCGTTTGGACATTCCAGAGTGGATGGGAGAACAGGCTGTAAAGAGAAATACCTTGCTATATAACCAAAACAGAGCCATCTAGCAGAATGGTTGTCAATGTGTGTATTCAACTTCCAGAGTTAAACTGATGTGTGTTTGCAGCAGTTCAGAAACCCTTTCCTGGGAGAATGTAGAAACAGTCATTTCCAGCCCTAGAGACGCATATAAGGGTTAGCAGTAAGAATGCGTTTAAAACACAGAAGACCCGCTTCTTACGAACTCATCTGCTGTGTGTTTGTTCCTTTTAGGAAGTTGCATCTATGGTTAAATACAGCGAGGTAGAAACACGTTTCTTCTAAAAGCTGCGTTTGGACATTCCAGAGTGGATGGGAGAAGAGGCTGTAAAGAGAAATACCTTGCTCTAAAACCAAAACGGAGCTATCTAGCAGAATGGTTGTCAATGTGTGTATTCAACTTCCAGAGTTAAACTGATGTGTGTTTGCAGCAGTTCAGAAACCCTTTCCTGGAAGAATGTAGAAACAGTCATTTCCAGCCCTAGAGACGCATATAAGTGTGAGCAGTAAGAATGCGTTTAAAACACAGAAAACCCAGTTCTTAAGAACTCATCTGCTGTGTGTTGGTTCCTTTTTGGACGTTGCATCTATGGTTAGATTCAGCGAGGTAGGAACACGTTTCTTCTAAAAGCTGCGTTTGGACATTCCAGAGTGGATGGGAGAACAGGCTGTAAAGAGAAATACCTTGCTCTAAAACCAAAACAAAGCTACCTAGCAGAATGGTTGTCAATGTGTGTATTCAACTTCCAGAGTTAAACTGATGTGTGTTTACAGCAGTTCAGAAACCCTTTCCTGGGATAATGTAGAAACAGTCATTTCCAGCCCTAGAGACGCATATAAGAGTTTGCAGTAAGAATGCGTTTAAAACACAGAAGACCCGCTTCTTACGAACTCATCTGCTGTGTGTTTGTTCCTTTTAGGAAGTTGCATCTATGGTTAAATTCAGAGAGGTAGAAACACGTTTCTTCTAAAAGCTGCGTTTGGACATTCCAGAGTGGATGGGAGAACAGGCTGTAAAGAGAAATACCTTGCTATATAACCAAAACGGAGCTATCTAGCAGAATGGTTGTCAATGTGTGTATTCAACTTCCAGAGTTAAACTGATGTGTGTTTGCAGCAGTTCAGAAACCCTTTCCTGGGAGAATGTAGAAACAGTCATTTCCAGCCCTAGAGACGCATATAAGAGTTTGCAGTAAGAATGCGTTTAAAACACAGAAGACCCGCTTCTTACGAACTCATCCGCTGTGTGTTGGTTCCTTTTAGGAAGTTGCATCTATGGTTAGATTCAGCGAGGTAGGAACACGTTTCTTCTAAAAGCTGCTTTCGGACATTCCAGAGTGGATGGGAGAACAGGCTGTAAAGAGAAATACCTTGCTCTAAAACCAAAACGGAGCTATCTAGCAGAATGGTTGTCAATGTGTGTATTCTACTTCCAGAGTTAAACTGATGTGTGTTTGCAGCAGTTCAGAAACCCTTTCCTGGGAGAATGTAGAAACAGTCATTTCCAGCCCTAGAGACGCATGTAACAGTTAGCAGTAAGAATGCGTTTAAAACACAGAAGACCCGCTTCATACGAACTCATCTCCTGTGTGTTGGTTCCTTTTAGGAAGTTGCATCTATGGTTGGATTCAGCGAGGTAGGAACACGTTTCTTCTAAAAGCTGCGTTTGGACATTCCAGAGTGGATGGGAGAACAGGCTGTAAAGAGAAATACCTTGCTCTAAAACCAAAACGGAGCTATCTAGCAGAATGGTTGTCAATGTGTGTATTCAACTTCCAGAGTTAAACTGATGTGTGTTTGCAGCAGTTCAGAAACCCTTTCCTGGGAGAATGTAGAAACAGTCATTTCCAGCCCTAGAGACGCATATAAGAGTTTGCAGTAAGAATGCGTTTAAAACACAGAAGACCCGCCTCTTACGAACTCATCTGCTGTGTGTTGGTTCCTTTTAGGAAGTTGCATCTATGGTTACATTCAGCGAGGTAGAAACACGTTTCTTCTAAAAGATGGGTTTGGACATTCCAGAGTGGATGGGAGAACAGGCTGTAAAGAGAAATACCTTGCTCTAAAACCAAAACGGAGCTATCTAGCAGAATGGTTGTCAATGTGTGTATTCAACTTCCTGAGTTAAACTGATGTGTGTTTGCAGCAGTTCAGAAACCCTTTCCTGAGAGAATGTAGAAACAGTCATTTCCAGCCCTAGAGACGCATATAAGAGTTAGCAGTAAGAACGCATTTAAAACACAGAATACCCGCTTCTTACGAACTCATCTGCTGTGTGTTTGTTCCTTTTAGGAAGTTGCATCTATGGTTAAATTCAGCGAGGTAGAAACACGTTACTTCTGAAAGCTGCGTTTGGACATTCCAGAGTGGATGGGAGAACAGGCTGTAAAGAGAAATACCTTGCTATATAACCAAAACAGAGCTATCTAGCAGAATGGTTGTCAATGTGTGTATTCAACTTCCAGAGTTAAACTGATGTGTGTTTGCAGCAGTTCAGAAACCCTTTCCTGGGAGAATGTAGAAACAGTCATTTCCAGCCCTAGAGACGCATATAAGAGTTAGCAGTAAGAATGCGTTTAAAACACAGAAGACCCACTTCTTACGAACTCATCTGCTGTGTGTTTGTTCCTTTTAGGAAGTTGCATCTATGGTTAAATTCAGCGAGGTAGAAACACGTTTCTTCTAAAAGCTGCGTTTGGACATTCCAGAGTGGATGGGAGAACAGGCTGTAAAGAGAAACACCTTGCTATATAACCAAAACGGAGCTATCTAGCAGAATGGTTGTCAATGTGTGTATTCAACTTCAAGAGTTAAACTGATGTGTGTTTGCAGCAGTTCAGAAACCCTTTCCTGGGAGAATGTAGAAACAGTCATTTCCAGCCCTAGAGACGCATATAAGAGTTTGCAGTAAGAATGCATTTAAAACACAGAAGACCCGCTTCTTACGAACTCATCTGCTGTGTGTTGGTTCCTTTTAGGAAGTTTCATCTATGGTTAGATTCAGCGAGGTAGGAACACGTTTCTTCTAAAAGCTGCGTTTGGACATTCCAGAGTGGATGGGAGAACAGGCTGTAAAGAGAAATACCTTGCTCTAAAACCAAAACGGAGCTATCTAGCAGAATGGTTGTCAATGTGTGTATTCAACTTCCAGAGTTAAACTGATGTGTGTTTGCAGCAGTTCAGAAACCCTTTCCTGGAAGAATGTAGAAACAGTCATTTCCAGCCCTAGAGACGCATATAAGTGTTAGCAGTAAGAATGCGTTTAAAACACAGAAAACCCGCTTCTTACGAACTCATCTGCTGTGTGTTGGTTCCTTTTAAGACGTTGCATCTATGGTTAGATTCAGCGAGGTAGGAACACGTTTCTTCTAAAAGCTGCGTTTGGACATTCCAGGGTGGATGGGAGAACAGGCTGTAAAGAGAAAAACCTTGCTCTAAAACCAAAACGGAGCTATCTAACAGAATGGTTGTCAATGTGTGTATTCAACTTCCAGAGTTAAACTGATGTGTGTTTGCAGCAGTTAAGAAACCCTTTCTTGGGAGAATGTAGAAACAGTCATTTCCAGCCCTAGAGACGCATATAAGAGTTTGCCGTAAGAATGCGTTTAAAACACAGAAGACCCGCTTCTTACGAACTCATCTGCTGTGTGTTGGTTCCTTTTAGGAAGTTGCATCTATGGTTACATTCAGCGAGGTAGAAACACGTTTCTTCTAAAAGCTGCGTTTGGACATTCCAGAGTGGATGGGAGAACAGGCTGTAAAGAGAAATACCTTGCTCTAAAACCAAAACAGAGCTATCTAGCAGAATGGTTGTCAATGTGTGTATTCAACTTCCAGAGTTAAACTGATGTGTGTTTGCAGCAGTTCAGAAACCCTTTCCTGGGAGAATGTAGAAACAGTCATTTCCAGCCCTAGAGACGCATATAAGAGTTAGCAGTAAGAATGCGTTTAAAACACAGAAGACCCGGTTCTTACGAACTCATCTGCTGTGTGTTGGTTCCCTTTAGGAAGTTGCATCTATGGTTAGATTCAGCGAGGTAGGAACACGTTTCTTCTAAAAGCTGAGTTTGGACATTCCAGAGTGGATGGGAGAACAGGCTGTAAAGAGAAATACCTTGCTCTAAAACCAAAACGGTGTTATCTATCAGAATGGTTGTCAATGTGTGTATTCAACTTCCAGAGTTAAACTGATGTGTGTTTGCAGCAGTTAAGAAACCCTTTCCTAGGAGAATGTAGAAACAGTCATTTCCAGCCCTAGAGACGCATATAAGAGTTAGCAGTAAGAATGCGTTTAAAACACAGAAGACCCGCTTCTTACGAACTCATCTGCTGTGTGTTGGTTCCTTTTAGGAAGTTGCATCTATGGTTAGATTCAGCGAGGTAAGAACACGTTTCTTCTAAAAGCTGCGTTTGGACATTCCAGAGTGGATGGGAGAACAGGCTGTAAAGAGAAATACCTTGCTCTAAAACCAAACGGAGCTATCTAGCAGAATGGTTGTCAATGTGTGTATTCAACTTCCAGAGTTAAACTGATGTGTGTTTGCAGCTAGTTCAGATACCCTTTCTTGGGAGAATGTAGAAACAGTCATTTCCAGCCCAAGAGACGCATATAAGAGTCTGCAGTAAAATGTGTTTAAAACATAGAAGACTCGCTTCATACGAACTCATCTGCTGTGTGTTGGTTCCTTTTAGGAAGTTGCATCTATGGTTACATTCAGCGAGGTAGAAACACGTTTCTTCTAAAAGATGGGTTTGGACATTCCAGAGTGGATGGGAGAACAGGCTGTAAAGAGAAAAACCTTGCTCTAAAACCAAAACGGAGCTATCTAGCAGAATGGTTGTCAATGTGTGTATTCAACTTCCTGAGTTAAACTGATGTGTGTTTGCAGCAGTTCAGACACCCTTTCCTGAGAGAATGTAGAAACAGTCATTTCCAGCCCTAGAGACGCATATAAGAGTTAGCAGTAAGAACGCGTTTAAAACACAGAAGACCCGCTTCTTACGAACTCATCTGCTGTGTGTTGGTTCCTTTTAGGAAGTTGCATCTATGGTTAGATTCAGCGAGGTAGGAACACGTTTCTTCTAAAAGCTGCGTTTGGACATTCCAGAGTGGATGGGAGAACAGGCTGTAAAGAGAAATACCTTGCTCTAAAACCAAAACGGAGCTATCTAGCAGAATGGTTGTCAATGTGTGTATTCAACTTCCAGAGTTAAACTGATGTGTGTTTGCAGCAGTTCAGAAACCCTTTCTTGGGAGAATGTAGAAACAGTCATTTCCAGCCCTAGAGACGCATATAATAATTTGCAGTAAGAATGCGTGTAAAACACAGAAGACCCGCTTCTTACGAACTCATCTGCTGTGTGTTTGTTCCTTTTAGGAAGTTGCATCTATGGTTAAATTCAGCGAGGTAGATACACGTTTCTTCTAAAAGCTGGGTTTGGACATTCCAGAGTGGATGGGAGAACAGGTTGTAAAGAGAAATACCTTGCTATATAACCAAAACAGAGCTATCTAGCAGAATGGTTGTCAATGTGTGTATTCAACTTCCAGAGTTAAACTGATGTGTGTTTGCAGCAGTTCAGAAACCCTTTCCTGGGAGAATGTAGAAACAGTCATTTCCAGCCCTAGAGATGCATATAAGAGTTAGCAGTAAGAATGCGTTTAAAACACAGAAGACCCGCTTCTTACGAACTCATCTGCTGTGTGTTTGTTCCTTTTAGGAAGTTGCATCTATGGTTAAATTCAGCGAGGTAGAAACACGTTTCTTCTAAAAGCTGCGTTTGGACATTCCAGAGTGGATGGGAGAACAGGCTGTAAAGAGAAATACCTTGCTATATAACCAAAACGGAGCTATCTAGCAGAATGGTTGTCAATGTGTGTATTCAACTTCAAGAGTTAAACTGATGTGTGTTTGCACCAGTTCAGAAACCCTTTCCTGGGAGAATGTAGAAACAGTCATTTCCAGCCCTAGAGACGCATATAAGAGTTTGCAGTAAGAATGCGTTTAAAACACAGAAGACCCGCTTCTTACGAACTCATCTGCTGTGTGTTGGTTCCTTTTAGGAAGTTGCATCTATGGTTAGATTCAGCGAGGTAGGAACACGTTTCTTCTAAAAGCTGCGTTTGGACATTCCAGAGTGGATGGGAGAACAGGCTGTAAAGAGAAATACCTTGCTCTAAAACCAAAACGGAGCTATCTAGCAGAATGGTTGTCAATGTGTGTATTCAACTTCCAGAGTTAAACTGATGTGTGTTTGCAGCAGTTCAGAAACCCTTTCCTGGAAGAATGTAGAAACAGTCATTTCCAGCCCTAGAGACGCATGTAAGAGTTAGCAGTAAGAATGCGTTTAAAACACAGAAGACCCGCTTCATACGAACTCATCTGCTGTGTGTTGGTTCCTTTTAGGAAGTTGCATCTATGGTTATATTCAGCGAGGTAGGAACACGTTTCTTCTACAAGCTGGGTTTGGACATTCCAGAGTCGATGGGAGAACAGGCTGTAAATAGAAATACCTTGCTCTAAAACCAAAACGGAGCTATCTAGCGGAATGGTTGTCAATGTGTTTATTCAACTTCCTGATTTAAACTGATGTGTGTTTGCAGCAGTTCAGAAACCCTTTCCTGGGAGAATGTAGAAACAGTCATTTCCAGCCCTAGAGACGCATATAAGAGTTAGCAGTAAGAATGCGTTTAAATCACAGAAGACCCGCTTCTTCCGAACTCATCTGCTGTGTGTTGGTTCCTTTTAGGAAGTTGCATCTATGGTTAGATTCAGCGAGGTAGGAACACGTTTCTTCTAAAAGCTGCGTTTGGACATTCCAGAGTGGATGGGAGAACAGGCTGTAAAGAGAAATACCTTGCTCTAAAACCAAAACGGAGCTATCTAGCAGAATTGTTGTCAATGTGTGTATTCAACTTCCAGAGTTAAACTGATGTGTGTATGCAGCAGTTCAGAAACCCTTTCCTGGGAGAATGTAGAAACAGTCATTTCCAGCCCTAGAGACGCATATAATAATTTGCAGTAAGAATGCGTGTAAAACACAGAAGACCCGCCTCTTACGAACTCATCTGCTGTGTGTTGGTTCCTTTTAGGAAGTTGCATCTATGGTTAGATTCAGCGAGGTAGGAACACGTTTCTTCTAAAAGCTGCGTTTGGACATTCCAGAGTGGATGGGAGAACAGGCTCTAAAGAGAAATACCTTGCTCTAAAACCAAAACGGAGCTATCTAGCAGAATGGTTGTCAATGTGTGTATTCAACTTCCTGAGTTAAACTGATGTGTGTTTGCAGAAGTTCAGAAACCCTTTCCTGGGAGAATGTAGAAACAGTCATTTCCAGCCCTAGAGACGCATATAAGAGTTAGCAGTAAGAATGCGTTTAAAACACAGAAGACCCGCCTCTTACGAACTCATCTGCTGTGTGTTGGTTCCTTTTAGGATGTTGCATCTATGGTTAGATTCAGCGAGGTAGGAACACGTTTCTTCTAAAAGCTGCGTTTGGACATTCCAGAGTGGATGGGAGAACAGGCTGTAAAGAGAAATACCTTTCTATATAACCAAAACAGAGCTATCTAGCAGAATGGTTGTCAATGTGTGTATTCAACTTCCAGAGTTAAACTGATGTGTGTTTGCAGCAGTTCAGAAACCCTTTCCTGGGAGAATGTAGAAACAGTCATTTCCAGCCCTAGAGACGCATATAAGAGTTAGCAGTAAGAATGCGTTTAAAACACAGAAGACCCGCTTCTTACGAACTCATCTGCTGTGTGTTTGTTCCTTTTAGGAAGTTGCATCTATGGTTAAATTCAGCGAGGTAGAAACACGTTTCTTCCTAAAGCTGCGTTTGCACATTCCAGAGTGGATGGGAGAACAGGCTGTAAAGAGAAATACCTTGCTATATAACCAAAACGGAGCTATCTAGCAGAATGGTTGTCAATGTGTGTATTCAACTTCCAGAGTTAAACTGATGTGTGTTTGCAGCAGTTCAGAAACCGTTTCCTGAGAGAATGTAGAAACAGTCATTTCCAGCCCTAGAGACGCATATAAGAGTTTGCAGTAAGAATGCGTTTAAAACACAGAAGACCCGCTTCTTACGAACTCATCTGCTGTGTGTTGGTTCCTTTTAGGAAGCTGCATCTATGGTTAGATTCAGCGAGGTAGGAACACGTTTCTTCTAAAAGCTGCGTTTGGACATTCCAGAGTGGATGGGAGAACAGGCTGTAAGGAGAAATACCTTGCTCTAAAACCAAAACGGAGCTATCTAGCAGAATGGTTGTCAATGTGTGTATTCAACTTCCAGAGTTAAACTGATGTGTGTTTGCAGCTAGTTCAGATACCCTTTCTTGGGAGAATGTAGAAACAGTCATTTCGAGCCCAAGAGACGCATATAAGAGTTTGCAGTAAAAATGCGTTTAAAACATAGAAGACCCGCTTCATACGAACTCATCTGCTGTGTGTTGGTTCCTTTTAGGAAGTTGCATCTATGGTTACATTCAGCGAGGTAGAAACACGTTTCTTCTAAAAGATGGGTTTGGACATTCCAGAGTGGATGGGAGAACAGGCTGTAAAGAGAAATACCTTGCTCTAAAACCAAAACGGATCTATCTAGCAGAATGGTTGTCAATGTGTGTATTCAACTTCCTGAGTTAAACTGATGTGTGTTTGCAGCAGTTCAGAAACCCTTTCCTGGGAGAATGTAGAAACAGTCATTTCCAGCCCTAGAGACGCATATAAGAGTTAGCAGTAAGAATGCGTTTAAATCACAGAAGACCCGCTTCTTCCGAACTCATCTGCTGTGTGTTGGTTCCTTTTAGGAAGTTGCATCTATGGTTAGATTCAGCGAGGTAGGAACACGTTTCTTCTAAAAGCTGCGTTTGGACATTCCAGAGTGGATGGGAGAACAGGCTGTAAAGAGAAATACCTTGCTCTAAAACCAAAACGGAGCTATCTAGCAGAATTGTTGTCAATGTGTGTATTCAACTTCCAGATTTAAACTGATGTGTGTATGCAGCAGTTCAGAAACCCTTTCCTGGGAGAATGTAGAAACAGTCATTTCCAGCCCTAGAGACGCATATAAGAATTAGAAGTAAGAATGCGTTTAAAACACAGAAGACCCGCTTCATACGAACTCATCTGCTGTGTGTTGGTTCCTTTTAGGAAGTTGCATCTATGGTTAGATTCAGCGAGGTAGGAACACGTTTCTTCTAAAAGCTGGGTTTGGACATTCCAGAGTGGATGGGAGAACAGGCTGTAAAGAGAAATACCTTGCTCTAAAACCAAAACGGAGCTATCTAGCAGAATGGTTGTCAATGTGTGTATTCAACTTCCAGAGTTAAACTGATGTGTGTTAGCAGCTAGTTCAGATACCCTTTCTTGGGAGAATGTAGAAACAGTCATTTCCAGCCCTAGAGACGCATATAAGGGTTTGCAGTAAGAATCCGTTTAAAACACAGAAGACCCGCTTCTTACGAACTCATCTGCTGTGTGTTGGTTCCTTTTTAGGAAGTTGCATCTATGGTTACATTCAGCGAGGTAGAAACACGTTTCTTCTAAAAGATGGGTTTGGATATTCCAGAGTGGATGGGAGAACAGGCTGTAAAGAGAAATACCTTGCTCTAAAACCAAAACGGAGCTATCTAGCAGAATGGTTGTCAATGTGTGTATTCAACTTCCTGAGTTAAACTGATGTGTGTTTGCAGCAGTTCAGAAACCCTTTCTTGGGAGAATGTAGAAACAGTCATTTCCAGCCCTAGAGACGCATATAATAATTTGCAGTAAGAATGCGTGTAAAACACAGAAGACCCGCCTCTTACGAACTCATCTGCTGTGTGTTGGTTCCTTTTAGGAAGTTGCATCTATGGTTAGATTCAGCGAGGTAGGAACACGTTTCTTCTAAAAGCTGCGTTTGGACATTCCAGAGTGGATGGGAGAACAGGCTCTAAAGAGAAATATCTTGCTCTAAAACCAAAACGGAGCTATCTAGCAGAATGGTTGTCAATGTGTGTATTCAACTTCCTGAGTTAAACTGATGTGTGTTTGCAGAAGTTCAGAAACCCTTTCCTGGGAGAATGTAGAAACAGTCATTTCCAGCCCTAGAGACGCATATAAGAGTTAGCAGTAAGAATGCGTTTAAAACACAGAAGACCCGCCTCTTACGAACTCATCTGCTGTGTGTTGGTTCCTTTTAGGATGTTGCATCTATGGTTAGATTCAGCGAGGTAGGAACACGTTTCTTCTAAAAGCTGCGTTTGGACATTCCAGAGTGGATGGGAGAACAGGCTGTAAAGAGAAATACCTTTCTATATAACCAAAACAGAGCTATCTAGCAGAATGGTTGTCAATGTGTGTATTCAACTTCCAGAGTTAAACTGATGTGTGTTTGCAGCAGTTCAGAAACCCTTTCCTGGGAGAATGTAGAAACAGTCATTTCCAGCCCTAGAGACGCATATAAGAGTTAGCAGTAAGAATGCGTTTAAAACACAGAAGACCCGCTTCTTACGAACTCATCTGCTGTGTGTTTGTTCCTTTTAGGAAGTTGCATCTATGGTTAAATTCAGCGAGGTAGAAACACGTTTCTTCTAAAAGCTGCGTTTGCACATTCCAGAGTGGATGGGAGAACAGGCTGTAAAGAGAAATACCTTGCTATATAACCAAAACGGAGCTATCTAGCAGAATGGTTGTCAATGTGTGTATTCAACTTCCAGAGTTAAACTGATGTGTGTTTGCAGCAGTTCAGAAACCGTTTCCTGAGAGAATGTAGAAACAGTCATTTCCAGCCCTAGAGACGCATATAAGAGTTTGCAGTAAGAATGCGTTTAAAACACAGAAGACCCGCTTCTTACGAACTCATCTGCTGTGTGTTGGTTCCTTTTAGGAAGTTGCATCTATGGTTAGATTCAGCGAGGTAGGAACACGTTTCTTCTAAAAGCTGCGTTTGGACATTCCAGAGTGGATGGGAGAACAGGCTGTAAAGAGAAATACCTTGCTCTAAAACCAAAACGGAGCTATCTAGCAGAATGGTTGTCAATGTGTGTATTCAACTTCCAGAGTTAAACTGATGTGTGTTTGCAGCTAGTTCAGATACCCTTTCTTGGGAGAATGTAGAAACAGTCATTTCGAGCCCAAGAGACGCATATAAGAGTTTGCAGTAAAAATGTGTTTAAAACATAGAAGACCCGCTTCATACGAACTCATCTGCTGTGTGTTGGTTCCTTTTAGGAAGTTGCATCTATGGTTACATTCACCGAGGTAGAAACACGTTTCTTCTAAAAGATGGGTTTGGACATTCCAGAGTGGATGGGAGAACAGGCTGTAAAGAGAAATACCTTGCTCTAAAACCAAAACGGATCTATCTAGCAGAATGTTTGTCAATGTGTGTATTCAACTTCCTGAGTTAAACTGATGTGTGTTTGCAGCAGTTCAGAAACCCTTTCCTGAGAGAATGTAGAAACAGTCATTTCCAGCCCTAGAGACGCATATAAGAGTTAGCAGTTAGAACGCATTTAAAACACAGAAGACCCGCTTCTTACGAACTCATCTGCTGTGTTTTTGTTCCTTTTAGGAAGTTGCATCTATGGTTAAATTCAGCGAGGTAGAAACACGTTTCTTCTAAAAGCTGCGTTTGGACATTCCAGAGTGGATGGGAGAACAGGCTGTAAAGAGAAATACCTTGCTATATAACCAAAACAGAGCTATCTAGCAGAATGGTTGTCAATGTGTGTATTCAACTTCCAGAGTTAAACTGATGTGTGTTTGCAGCAGTTCAGAAACCCTTTCCTGGGAGAATGTAGAAACAGTCACTTCCAGCCCTAGAGACGCATATAAGAGTTAGCAGTAAGAATGCGTTTAAAACACAGAAGACCCGCTTCTTACGAACTCATCTGCTGTGTGTTGGTTCCCTTTAGGAAGTTGCATCTATGGTTAGATTCAGCGAGGTAGGAACACGTTTCTTCTAAAAGCTGCGTTTGGACATTCCAGGGTGGATGGGAGAACAGGCTGTAAAGAGAAATACCTTGCTCTAAAACCAAAACGGAGCTATCTAACAGAATGGTTGTCAATGTGTGTATTCAACTTCCAGAGTTAAACTGATGTGTGTTTGCAGCAGTTAAGAAACCCTTTCTTGGGAGAATGTAGAAACAGTCATTTCCAGCCCTAGAGACGCATATAAGAGTTTGCCGTAAGAATGCGTTTAAAACACAGAAGACCCGCTTCTTACGAACTCATCTGCTGTGTGTTGGTTCCTTTTAGGAAGTTGCATCTATGGTTACATTCAGCGAGGTAGAAACACGTTTCTTCTAAAAGCTGCGTTTGGACATTCCAGAGTGGATGGGAGAACAGGCTGTAAAGAGAAATACCTAGCTCTAAAACCAAAACGGAGCTATCTAACAGAATGGTTGTCAATGTGTGTATTCAACTTCCAGAGTTAAACTGATGTGTGTTTGCAGCAGTTCAGAAACCCTTTCCTGGGAGAATGTAGAAACAGTCATTTCCAGCCCTAGAGACGCATATAAGAGTTAGCAGTAAGAATGCGTTTAAAACACAGAAGACCCGCTTCTTACGAACTCATCTGCTGTGTGTTTGTTCCTTTTAGGAAGTTGCATCTATGGTTAAATTCAGCGAGGTAGAAACACGTTTCTTCTAAAAGCTGCGTTTGCACATTCCAGAGTGGATGGGAGAACAGGCTGTAAAGAGAAATACCTTGCTATATAACCAAAACGGAGCTATCTAGCAGAATGGTTGTCAATGTGTGTATTCAACTTCCAGAGTTAAACTGATGTGTGTTTGCAGCAGTTCAGAAACCGTTTCCTGAGAGAATGTAGAAACAGTCATTTCCAGCCCTAGAGACGCATATAAGAGTTTGCAGTAAGAATGCGTTTAAAACACAGAAGACCCGCTTCTTACGAACTCATCTGCTGTGTGTTGGTTCCTTTTAGGAAGTTGCATCTATGGTTAGATTCAGCGAGGTAGGAACACGTTTCTTCTAAAAGCTGCGTTTGGACATTCCAGAGTGGATGGGAGAACAGGCTGTAAAGAGAAATACCTTGCTCTAAAACCAAAACGGAGCTATCTAGCAGAATGGTTGTCAATGTGTGTATTCAACTTCCAGATTTAAACTGATGTGTGTTTGCAGCTAGTTCAGATACCCTTTCTTGGGAGAATGTAGAAACAGTCATTTCGAGCCCAAGAGACGCATATAAGAGTTTGCAGTAAAAATGTGTTTAAAACATAGAAGACCCGCTTCATACGAACTCATCTGCTGTGTGTTGGTTCCTTTTAGGAAGTTGCATCTATGGTTACATTCACCGAGGTAGAAACACGTTTCTTCTAAAAGATGGGTTTGGACATTCCAGAGTGGATGGGAGAACAGGCTGTAAAGAGAAATACCTTGCTCTAAAACCAAAACGGATCTATCTAGCAGAATGTTTGTCAATGTGTGTATTCAACTTCCTGAGTTAAACTGATGTGTGTTTGCAGCAGTTCAGAAACCCTTTCCTGAGAGAATGTAGAAACAGTCATTTCCAGCCCTAGAGACGCATATAAGAGTTAGCAGTTAGAACGCATTTAAAACACAGAAGACCCGCTTCTTACGAACTCATCTGCTGTGTTTTTGTTCCTTTTAGGAAGTTGCATCTATGGTTAAATTCAGCGAGGTAGAAACACGTTTCTTCTAAAAGCTGCGTTTGGACATTCCAGAGTGGATGGGAGAACAGGCTGTAAAGAGAAATACCTTGCTATATAACCAAAACAGAGCTATCTAGCAGAATGGTTGTCAATGTGTGTATTCAACTTCCAGAGTTAAACTGATGTGTGTTTGCAGCAGTTCAGAAACCCTTTCCTGGGAGAATGTAGAAACAGTCATTTCCAGCCCTAGAGACGCATATAAGAGTTAGCAGTAAGAATGCGTTTAAAACACAGAAGACCCGCTTCTTACGAACTCATCTGCTGTGTGTTGGTTCCCTTTAGGAAGTTGCATCTATGGTTAGATTCAGCGAGGTAGGAACACGTTTCTTCTAAAAGCTGCGTTTGGACATTCCAGGGTGGATGGGAGAACAGGCTGTAAAGAGAAATACCTTGCTCTAAAACCAAAACGGAGCTATCTAACAGAATGGTTGTCAATGTGTGTATTCAACTTCCAGAGTTAAACTGATGTGTGTTTGCAGCAGTTAAGAAACCCTTTCTTGGGAGAATGTAGAAACAGTCATTTCCAGCCCTAGAGACGCATATAAGAGTTTGCCGTAAGAATGCGTTTAAAACACAGAAGACCCGCTTCTTACGAACTCATCTGCTGTGTGTTGGTTCCTTTTAGGAAGTTGCATCTATGGTTACATTCAGCGAGGTAGAAACACGTTTCTTCTAAAAGCTGCGTTTGGACATTCCAGAGTGGATGGGAGAACAGGCTGTAAAGAGAAATACCTAGCTCTAAAACCAAAACGGAGCTATCTAACAGAATGGTTGTCAATGTGTGTATTCAACTTCCAGAGTTAAACTGATGTGTGTTTGCAGCAGTTAAGAAACCCTTTCTTGGGAGAATGTAGAAACAGTCATTTCCAGCCCTAGAGACGCATATAAGAGTTTGCCGTAAGAATGCGTTTAAAACACAGAAGACCCGCTTCTTACGAACTCATCTGCTGTGTGTTGGTTCCCTTTAGGAAGTTGCATCTATGGTTAGATTCAGCGAGGTAGGAACACGTTTCTTCTAAAAGCTGCATTTGGACATTCCAGAGTGGATGGGAGAACAGGCTGTAAAGAGAAATACCTTGCTCTAAAACCAAAACGGAGTTATCTATCAGAATGGTTGTCAATGTGTGTATTCAACTTCCAGAGTTAAACTGATGTGTGTTTGCAGCAGTTAAGAAACCCTTTCCTAGGAGAATGTAGAAACAGTCATTTCCAGCCCTAGAGACGCATATAAGAGTTAGCAGTAAGAATGCGTTTAAAACACAGAAGACCCGCTTCTTACGAACTCATCTGCTGTGTGTTGGTTCCTTTTAGGAAGTTGCATCTATGGTTAGATTCAGCGAGGTAAGAACACGTTTCTTCTAAAAGCTGCGTTTGGACATTCCAGAGTGGATGGGAGAACAGTCTGTAAAGAGAAATACCTTGCTCTAAAACCAAACGGAGCTATCTAGCAGAATGGTTGTCAATGTGTGTATTCAACTTCCAGAGTTAAACTGATGTGTGTTTGCAGCTAGTTCAGATACCCTTTCTTGGGAGAATGTAGAAACAGTCATTTCCAGCCCAAGAGACGCATATAAGAGTCTGCAGTAAAAATGTGTTTAAAACATAGAAGACTCGCTTCATACGAACTCATCTGCTGTGTGTTGGTTCCTTTTAGGAAGTTGCATCTATGGTTACATTCAGCGAGGTAGAAACACGTTTCTTCTAAAAGATGGGTTTGGACATTCCAGAGTGGATGGGAGAACAGGCTGTAAAGAGAAATACCTTGCTCTAAAACCAAAACGGAGCTATCTAGCAGAATGGTTGTCAATGTGTGTATTCAACTTCCTGAGTTAAACTGATGTGTGTTTGCAGCAGTTCAGACACCCTTTCCTGAGAGAATGTAGAAACAGTCATTTCCAGCCCTAGAGACGCATATAAGAGTTAGCAGTAAGAACGCGTTTAAAACACAGAAGACCCGCTTCTTACGAACTCATCTGCTGTGTGTTGGTTCCTTTTAGGAAGTTGCATCTATGGTTAGATTCAGCGAGGTAGGAACACGTTTCTTCTAAAAGCTGCGTTTGGACATTCCAGAGTGGATGGGAGAACAGGCTGTAAAGAGAAATACCTTGCTCTAAAACCAAAACGGAGCTATCTAGCAGAATGGTTGTCAATGTGTGTATTCAACTTCCAGAGTTAAACTGATGTGTGTTTGCAGCAGTTCAGAAACCCTTTCTTGGGAGAATGTAGAAACAGTCATTTCCAGCCCTAGAGACGCATATAATAATTTGCAGTAAGAATGCGTGTAAAACACAGAAGACCCGCTTCTTACGAACTCATCTGCTGTGTGTTTGTTCCTTTTAGGAAGTTGCATCTATGGTTAAATTCAGCGAGGTAGATACACGTTTCTTCTAAAAGCTGCGTTTGGACATTCCAGAGTGGATGGGAGAACAGGTTGTAAAGAGAAATACCTTGCTATATAACCAAAACAGAGCTATCTAGCAGAATGGTTGTCAATGTGTGTATTCAACTTCCAGAGTTAAACTGATGTGTGTTTGCAGCAGTTCAGAAACCCTTTCCTGGAAGAATGTAGAAACAGTCATTTCCAGCCCTAGAGACGCATGTAAGAGTTAGCAGTAAGAATGCGTTTAAAACACAGAAGACCCGCTTCATACGAACTCATCTGCTGTGTGTTGGTTCCTTTTAGGAAGTTGCATCTATGGTTATATTCAGCGAGGTAGGAACACGTTTCTTCTACAAGCTGGGTTTGGACATTCCAGAGTCGATGGGAGAACAGGCTGTAAATAGAAATACCTTGCTCTAAAACCAAAACGGAGCTATCTAGCGGAATGGTTGTCAATGTGTTTATTCAACTTCCTGATTTAAACTGATGTGTGTTTGCAGCAGTTCAGAAACCCTTTCCTGGGAGAATGTAGAAACAGTCATTTCCAGCCCTAGAGACGCATATAAGAGTTAGCAGTAAGAATGCGTTTAAATCACAGAAGACCCGCTTCTTCCGAACTCATCTGCTGTGTGTTGGTTCCTTTTAGGAAGTTGCATCTATGGTTAGATTCAGCGAGGTAGGAACACGTTTCTTCTAAAAGCTGCGTTTGGACATTCCAGAGTGGATGGGAGAACAGGCTGTAAAGAGAAATACCTTGCTCTAAAACCAAAACGGAGCTATCTAGCAGAATTGTTGTCAATGTGTGTATTCAACTTCCAGAGTTAAACTGATGTGTGTATGCAGCAGTTCAGAAACCCTTTCCTGGGAGAATGTAGAAACAGTCATTTCCAGCCCTAGAGACGCATATAATAATTTGCAGTAAGAATGCGTGTAAAACACAGAAGACCCGCCTCTTACGAACTCATCTGCTGTGTGTTGGTTCCTTTTAGGAAGTTGCATCTATGGTTAGATTCAGCGAGGTAGGAACACGTTTCTTCTAAAAGCTGCGTTTGGACATTCCAGAGTGGATGGGAGAACAGGCTCTAAAGAGAAATACCTTGCTCTAAAACCAAAACGGAGCTATCTAGCAGAATGGTTGTCAATGTGTGTATTCAACTTCCTGAGTTAAACTGATGTGTGTTTGCAGAAGTTCAGAAACCCTTTCCTGGGAGAATGTAGAAACAGTCATTTCCAGCCCTAGAGACGCATATAAGAGTTAGCAGTAAGAATGCGTTTAAAACACAGAAGACCCGCCTCTTACGAACTCATCTGCTGTGTGTTGGTTCCTTTTAGGATGTTGCATCTATGGTTAGATTCAGCGAGGTAGGAACACGTTTCTTCTAAAAGCTGCGTTTGGACATTCCAGAGTGGATGGGAGAACAGGCTGTAAAGAGAAATACCTTTCTATATAACCAAAACAGAGCTATCTAGCAGAATGGTTGTCAATGTGTGTATTCAACTTCCAGAGTTAAACTGATGTGTGTTTGCAGCAGTTCAGAAACCCTTTCCTGGGAGAATGTAGAAACAGTCATTTCCAGCCCTAGAGACGCATATAAGAGTTAGCAGTAAGAATGCGTTTAAAACACAGAAGACCCGCTTCTTACGAACTCATCTGCTGTGTGTTTGTTCCTTTTAGGAAGTTGCATCTATGGTTAAATTCAGCGAGGTAGAAACACGTTTCTTCCTAAAGCTGCGTTTGCACATTCCAGAGTGGATGGGAGAACAGGCTGTAAAGAGAAATACCTTGCTATATAACCAAAACGGAGCTATCTAGCAGAATGGTTGTCAATGTGTGTATTCAACTTCCAGAGTTAAACTGATGTGTGTTTGCAGCAGTTCAGAAACCGTTTCCTGAGAGAATGTAGAAACAGTCATTTCCAGCCCTAGAGACGCATATAAGAGTTTGCAGTAAGAATGCGTTTAAAACACAGAAGACCCGCTTCTTACGAACTCATCTGCTGTGTGTTGGTTCCTTTTAGGAAGCTGCATCTATGGTTAGATTCAGCGAGGTAGGAACACGTTTCTTCTAAAAGCTGCGTTTGGACATTCCAGAGTGGATGGGAGAACAGGCTGTAAAGAGAAATACCTTGCTCTAAAACCAAAACGGAGCTATCTAGCAGAATGGTTGTCAATGTGTGTATTCAACTTCCAGAGTTAAACTGATGTGTGTTTGCAGCTAGTTCAGATACCCTTTCTTGGGAGAATGTAGAAACAGTCATTTCGAGCCCAAGAGACGCATATAAGAGTTTGCAGTAAAAATGTGTTTAAAACATAGAAGACCCGCTTCATACGAACTCATCTGCTGTGTGTTGGTTCCTTTTAGGAAGTTGCATCTATGGTTACATTCAGCGAGGTAGAAACACGTTTCTTCTAAAAGATGGGTTTGGACATTCCAGAGTGGATGGGAGAACAGGCTGTAAAGAGAAATACCTTGCTCTAAAACCAAAACGGATCTATCTAGCAGAATGGTTGTCAATGTGTGTATTCAACTTCCTGAGTTAAACTGATGTGTGTTTGCAGCAGTTCAGAAACCCTTTCCTGAGAGAATGTAGAAACAGTCATTTCCAGCCCTAGAGACGCATATAAGAGTTAGCAGTTAGAACGCATTTAAAACACAGAAGACCCGCTTCTTACGAACTCATCTGCTGTGTGTTTGTTCCTTTTAGGAAGTTGCATCTATGGTTAAATTCAGCGAGGTAGAAACACGTTTCTTCTAAAAGCTGCGTTTGGACATTCCAGAGTGGATGGGAGAACAGGCTGTAAAGAGAAATACCTTGCTCTAAAACCAAAACGGAGCTATCTAGCAGAATGGTTGTCAATGTGTGTATTCAACTTCCAGAGTTAAAATGATGTGTGTTTGCAGCAGTTCAGAAACCCTTTCCTGGAAGAATGTAGAAACAGTCATTTCCATCCCTAGAGACGCATGTAAGAGTTAGCAGTAAGAATGCGTTTAAAACACAGAAGACCCGCTTCATACGAACTCATCTGCTGTGTGTTGGTTCCTTTTAGGAAGTTGCATCTATGGTTATATTCAGCGAGGTAGGAACACGTTTCTTCTAAAAGCTGGGTTTGGACATTCCAGAGTCGATGGGAGAACAGGCTGTAAAGAGAAATACCTTGCTCTAAAACCAAAACGGAGCTATCTAGCGGAATGGTTGTCAATGTGTTTATTCAACTTCCTGATTTAAACTGATGTGTGTTTGCAGCAGTTCTGAAACCCTTTCCTGGGAGAATGTAGAAACAGTCATTTCCAGCCCTAGAGACGCATATAAGAGTTAGCAGTAAGAATGCGTTTAAATCACAGAAGACCCGCTTCTTCCGAACTCATCTGCTGTGTGTTGGTTCCTTTTAGGAAGTTGCATCTATGGTTAGATTCAGCGAGGTAGGAACACGTTTCTTCTAAAAGCTGCGTTTGGACATTCCAGAGTGGATGGGAGAACAGGCTGTAAAGAGAAATACCTTGCTCTAAAACCAAAACGGAGCTATCTAGCAGAATTGTTGTCAATGTGTGTATTCAACTTCCAGAGTTAAACTGATGTGTGTATGCAGCAGTTCAGAAACCCTTTCCTGGGAGAATGTAGAAACAGTCATTTCCAGCCCTAGAGACGCATATAAGAATTAGAAGTAAGAATGCGTTTAAAACACAGAAGACCCGCTTCATACGAACTCATCTGCTGTGTGTTGGTTCCTTTTAGGAAGTTGCATCTATGGTTAGATTCAGCGAGGTAGGAACACGTTTCTTCTAAAAGCTGGGTTTGGACATTCCAGAGTGGATGGGAGAACAGGCTGTAAAGAGAAATACCTTGCTCTAAAACCAAAACGGAGCTATCTAGCAGAATGGTTGTCAATGTGTGTATTCAACTTCCAGAGTTAAACTGATGTGTGTTAGCAGCTAGTTCAGATACCCTTTCTTGGGAGAATGTAGAAACAGTCATTTCCAGCCCTAGAGACGCATATAAGGGTTTGCAGTAAGAATCCGTTTAAAACACAGAAGACCCGCTTCTTACGAACTCATCTGCTGTGTGTTGGTTCCTTTTTAGGAAGTTGCATCTATGGTTACATTCAGCGAGGTAGAAACACGTTTCTTCTAAAAGATGGGTTTGGATATTCCAGAGTGGATGGGAGAACAGGCTGTAAAGAGAAATACCTTGCTCTAAAACCAAAACGGAGCTATCTAGCAGAATGGTTGTCAATGTGTGTATTCAACTTCCTGAGTTGAACTGATGTGTGTTTGCAGCAGTTCAGAAACCCTTTCTTGGGAGAATGTAGAAACAGTCATTTCCAGCCCTAGAGACGCATATAATAATTTGCAGTAAGAATGCGTGTAAAACACAGAAGACCCGCCTCTTACGAACTCATCTGCTGTGTGTTGGTTCCTTTTAGGAAGTTGCATCTATGGTTAGATTCAGCGAGGTAGGAACACGTTTCTTCTTAAAGCTGCGTTTGGACATTCCAGAGTGGATGGGAGAACAGGCTCTAAAGAGAAATACCTTGCTCTAAAACCAAAACGGAGCTATCTAGCAGAATGGTTGTCAATGTGTGTATTCAACTTCCTGAGTTAAACTGATGTGTGTTTGCAGAAGTTCAGAAACCCTTTCCTGGGAGAATGTAGAAACAGTCATTTCCAGCCCTAGAGACGCATATAAGAGTTAGCAGTAAGAATGCGTTTAAAACACAGAAGACCCGCCTCTTACGAACTCATCTGCTGTGTGTTGGTTCCTTTTAGGATGTTGCATCTATGGTTAGATTCAGCGAGGTAGGAACACGTTTCTTCTAAAAGCTGCGTTTGGACATTCCAGAGTGGATGGGAGAACAGGCTGTAAAGAGAAATACCTTTCTATATAACCAAAACAGAGCTATCTAGCAGAATGGTTGTCAATGTGTGTATTCAACTTCCAGAGTTAAACTGATGTGTGTTTGCAGCAGTTCAGAAACCCTTTCCTGGGAGAATGTAGAAACAGTCATTTCCAGCCCTAGAGACGCATATAAGAGTTAGCAGTAAGAATGCGTTTAAAACACAGAAGACCCGCTTCTTACGAACTCATCTGCTGTGTGTTTGTTCCTTTTAGGAAGTTGCATCTATGGTTAAATTCAGCGAGGTAGAAACACGTTTCTTCTAAAAGCTGCGTTTGCACATTCCAGAGTGGATGGGAGAACAGGCTGTAAAGAGAAATACCTTGCTATATAACCAAAACGGAGCTATCTAGCAGAATGGTTGTCAATGTGTGTATTCAACTTCCAGAGTTAAACTGATGTGTGTTTGCAGCAGTTCAGAAACCCTTTCCTGGGAGAATGTAGAAACAGTCATTTCCAGCCCTAGAGACGCATATAAGAGTTTGCAGTAAGAATGCGTTTAAAACACAGAAGACCCGCTTCTTACGAACTCATCTGCTGTGTGTTGGTTCCTTTTAGGAAGTTGCATCTATGGTTAGATTCAGCGAGGTAGGAACACGTTTCTTCTAAAAGCTGCGTTTGGACATTCCAGAGTGGATGGGAGAACAGGCTGTAAAGAGAAATACCTTGCTCTAAAACCAAAACGGAGCTATCTAGCAGAATGGTTGTCAATGTGTGTATTCAACTTCCAGAGTTAAACTGATGTGTGTTTGCAGCTAGTTCAGATACCCTTTCTTGGGAGAATGTAGAAACAGTCATTTCGAGCCCAAGAGACGCATATAAGAGTTTGCAGTAAAAATGTGTTTAAAACATAGAAGACCCGCTTCATACGAACTCATCTGCTGTGTGTTGGTTCCTTTTAGGAAGTTGCATCTATGGTTACATTCACCGAGGTAGAAACACGTTTCTTCTAAAAGATGGGTTTGGACATTCCAGAGTGGATGGGAGAACAGGCTGTAAAGAGAAATATCTTGCTCTAAAACCAAAACGGATCTATCTAGCAGAATGGTTGTCAATGTGTGTATTCAACTTCCTGAGTTAAACTGATGTGTGTTTGCAGCAGTTCAGAAACCCTTTCCTGAGAGAATGTAGAAACAGTCATTTCCAGCCCTAGAGACGCATATAAGAGTTAGCAGTTAGAACGCATTTAAAACACAGAAGACCCGCTTCTTACGAACTCATCTGCTGTGTGTTTGTTCCTTTTAGGAAGTTGCATCTATGGTTAAATTCAGCGAGGTAGAAACACGTTTCTTCTAAAAGCTGCGTTTGGACATTCCAGAGTGGATGGGAGAACAGGCTGTAAAGAGAAATACCTTGCTATATAACCAAAACAGAGCTATCTAGCAGAATGGTTGTCAATGTGTGTATTCAACTTCCAGAGTTAAACTGATGTGTGTTTGCAGCAGTTCAGAAACCCTTTCCTGGGAGAATGTAGAAACAGTCATTTCCAGCCCTAGAGACGCATATAAGAGTTAGCAGTAAGAATGCGTTTAAAACACAGAAGACCCGCTTCTTACGAACTCATCTGCTGTGTGTTTGTTCCTTTTAGGAAGTTGCATCTATGGTTAAATTCAGCGAGGTAGAAACACGTTTCTTCTAAAAGCTGCGTTTGGACATTCCAGAGTGGATGGGAGAACAGGCTGTAAAGAGAAACACCTTGCTATATAACCAAAACGGAGCTATCTAGCAGAATGGTTTTCAATGTGTGTATTCAACTTCAAGAGTTAAACTGATGTGTGTTTGCAGCAGTTCAGAAACCCTTTCCTGGGAGAATGTAGAAACAGTCATTTCCAGCCCTAGAGACGCATATAAGAGTTAGCAGTAAGAATGCGTTTAAAACACAGAAGACCCGCTTCTTACGAACTCATCTGCTGTGTGTTGGTTCCCTTTAGGAAGTTGCATCTATGGTTAGATTCAGCGAGGTAGGAACACGTTTCTTCTAAAAGCTGCGTTTGGACATTCCAGGGTGGATGGGAGAACAGGCTGTAAAGAGAAATACCTTGCTCTAAAACCAAAACGGAGCTATCTAACAGAATGGTTGTCAATGTGTGTATTCAACTTCCAGAGTTAAACTGATGTGTGTTTGCAACAGTTAAGAAACCCTTTCTTGGGAGAATGTAGAAACAGTCATTTCCAGCCCTAGAGACGCATATAAGAGTTTGCCGTAAGAATGCGTTTAAAACACAGAAGACCCGCTTCTTACGAACTCATCTGCTGTGTGTTGGTTCCTTTTAGGAAGTTGCATCTATGGTTACATTCAGCGAGGTAGAAACACGTTTCTTCTAAAAGCTGCGTTTGGACATTCCAGAGTGGATGGGAGAACAGGCTGTAAAGAGAAATACCTTGCTCTAAAACCAAAACGGAGCTATCTAACAGAATGGTTGTCAATGTGTGTATTCAACTTCCAGAGTTAAACTGATGTGTGTTTGCAGCAGTTAAGAAACCCTTTCTTGGGAGAATGTAGAAACAGTCATTTCCAGCCCTAGAGACGCATATAAGAGTTTGCCGTAAGAATGCGTTTAAAACACAGAAGACCCGCTTCTTACGAACTCATCTGCTGTGTGTTGGTTCCCTTTAGGAAGTTGCATCTATGGTTAGATTCAGCGAGGTAGGAACACGTTTCTTCTAAAAGCTGCATTTGGACATTCCAGAGTGGATGGGAGAACAGGCTGTAAAGAGAAATACCTTGCTCTAAAACCAAAACGGAGTTATCTATCAGAATGGTTGTCAATGTGTGTATTCAACTTCCAGAGTTAAACTGATGTGTGTTTGCAGCAGTTAAGAAACCCTTTCCTAGGAGAATGTAGAAACAGTCATTTCCAGCCCTAGAGACGCATATAAGAGTTAGCAGTAAGAATGCGTTTAAAACACAGAAGACCCGCTTCTTACGAACTCATCTGCTGTGTGTTGGTTCCTTTTAGGAAGTTGCATCTATGGTTAGATTCAGCGAGGTAAGAACACGTTTCTTCTAAAAGCTGCGTTTGGACATTCCAGAGTGGATGGGAGAACAGGCTGTAAAGAGAAATACCTTGCTCTAAAACCAAACGGAGCTATCTAGCAGAATGGTTGTCAATGTGTGTATTCAACTTCCAGAGTTAAACTGATGTGTGTTTGCAGCTAGTTCAGATACCCTTTCTTGGGAGAATGTAGAAACAGTCATTTCCAGCCCAAGAGACGCATATAAGAGTCTGCAGTAAAAATGTGTTTAAAACATAGAAGACTCGCTTCATACGAACTCATCTGCTGTGTGTTGGTTCCTTTTAGGAAGTTGCATCTATGGTTACATTCAGCGAGGTAGAAACACGTTTCTTCTAAAAGATGGGTTTGGACATTCCAGAGTGGATGGGAGAACAGGCTGTAAAGAGAAATACCTTGCTCTAAAACCAAAACGGAGCTATCTAGCAGAATGGTTGTCAATGTGTGTATTCAACTTCCTGAGTTAAACTGATGTGTGTTTGCAGCAGTTCAGACACCCTTTCCTGAGAGAATGTAGAAACAGTCATTTCCAGCCCTAGAGACGCATATAAGAGTTAGCAGTAAGAACGCGTTTAAAACACAGAAGACCCGCTTCTTACGAACTCATCTGCTGTGTGTTGGTTCCTTTTAGGAAGTTGCATCTATGGTTAGATTCAGCGAGGTAGGAACACGTTTCTTCTAAAAGCTGCGTTTGGACATTCCAGAGTGGATGGGAGAACAGGCTGTAAAGAGAAATACCTTGCTCTAAAACCAAAACGGAGCTATCTAGCAGAATGGTTGTCAATGTGTGTATTCAACTTCCAGAGTTAAACTGATGTGTGTTTGCAGCAGTTCAGAAACCCTTTCTTGGGAGAATGTAGAAACAGTCATTTCCAGCCCTAGAGACGCATATAATAATTTGCAGTAAGAATGCGTGTAAAACACAGAAGACCCGCTTCTTACGAACTCATCTGCTGTGTGTTTGTTCCTTTTAGGAAGTTGCATCTATGGTTAAATTCAGCGAGGTAGATACACGTTTCTTCTAAAAGCTGCGTTTGGACATTCCAGAGTGGATGGGAGAACAGGTTGTAAAGAGAAATACCTTGCTATATAACCAAAACAGAGCTATCTAGCAGAATGGTTGTCAATGTGTGTATTCAACTTCCAGAGTTAAACTGATGTGTGTTTGCAGCAGTTCAGAAACCCTTTCCTGGGAGAATGTAGAAACAGTCATTTCCAGCCCTAGAGACGCATATAAGAGTTAGCAGTAAGAATGCGTTTAAAACACAGAAGACCCGCTTCTTACGAACTCATCTGCTGTGTGTTTGTTCCTTTTAGGAAGTTGCATCTATGGTTAAATTCAGCGAGGTAGAAACACGTTTCTTCTAAAAGCTGCGTTTGGACATTCCAGAGTGGATGGGAGAACAGGCTGTAAAGAGAAATACCTTGCTATATAACCAAAACGGAGCTAGCTAGCAGAATGGTTGTCAATGTGTGTATTCAACTTCAAGAGTTAAACTGATGTGTGTTTGCACCAGTTCAGAAACCCTTTCCTGGGAGAATGTAGAAACAGTCATTTCCAGCCCTAGAGACGCATATAAGAGTTTGCAGTAAGAATGCGTTTAAAACACAGATGACCCGCTTCTTACGAACTCATCTGCTGTGTGTTTGTTCCTTTTAGGAAGTTGCATCTATGGTTAGATTCAGCGAGGTAGGAACACGTTTCTTCTAAAAGCTGCGTTTGGACATTCCAGAGTGGATGGGAGAACAGGCTGTAAAGAGAAACACCTTGCTATATAACCAAAACGGAGCTATCTAGCAGAATGGTTTTCAATGTGTGTATTCAACTTCAAGAGTTAAACTGATGTGTGTTTGCAGCAGTTCAGAAACCCTTTCCTGGGAGAATGTAGAAACAGTCATTTCCAGCCCTAGAGACGCATATAAGAGTTAGCAGTAAGAATGCGTTTAAAACACAGAAGACCCGCTTCTTACGAACTCATCTGCTGTGTGTTGGTTCCCTTTAGGAAGTTGCATCTATGGTTAGGTTCAGCGAGGTAGGAACACGTTTCTTCTAAAAGCTGCGTCTGGACATTCCAGGGTGGATGGGAGAACAGGCTGTAAAGAGAAATACCTTGCTCTAAAACCAAAACGGAGCTATCTAACAGAATGGTTGTCAATGTGTGTATTCAACTTCCAGAGTTAAACTGATGTGTGTTTGCAACAGTTAAGAAACCCTTTCTTGGGAGAATGTAGAAACAGTCATTTCCAGCCCTAGAGACGCATATAAGAGTTTGCCGTAAGAATGCGTTTAAAACACAGAAGACCCGCTTCTTACGAACTCATCTGCTGTGTGTTGGTTCCTTTTAGGAAGTTGCATCTATGGTTACATTCAGCGAGGTAGAAACACGTTTCTTCTAAAAGCTGCGTTTGGACATTCCAGAGTGGATGGGAGAACAGGCTGTAAAGAGAAATACCTTGCTCTAAAACCAAAACGGAGCTATCTAACAGAATGGTTGTCAATGTGTGTATTCAACTTCCAGAGTTAAACTGATGTGTGTTTGCAGCAGTTAAGAAACCCTTTCTTGGGAGAATGTAGAAACAGTCATTTCCAGCCCTAGAGACGCATATAAGAGTTTGCCGTAAGAATGCGTTTAAAACACAGAAGACCCGCTTCTTACGAACTCATCTGCTGTGTGTTGGTTCCCTTTAGGAAGTTGCATCTATGGTTAGATTCAGCGAGGTAGGAACACGTTTCTTCTAAAAGCTGCATTTGGACATTCCAGAGTGGATGGGAGAACAGGCTGTAAAGAGAAATACCTTGCTCTAAAACCAAAACGGAGTTATCTATCAGAATGGTTGTCAATGTGTGTATTCAACTTCCAGAGTTAAACTGATGTGTGTTTGCAGCAGTTAAGAAACCCTTTCCTAGGAGAATGTAGAAACAGTCATTTCCAGCCCTAGAGACGCATATAAGAGTTAGCAGTAAGAATGCGTTTAAAACACAGAAGACCCGCTTCTTATGAACTCATCTGCTGTGTGTTGGTTCCTTTTAGGAAGTTGCATCTATGGTTAGATTCAGCGAGGTAAGAACACGTTTCTTCTAAAAGCTGCGTTTGGACATTCCAGAGTGGATGGGAGAACAGGCTGTAAAGAGAAATACCTTGCTCTAAAACCAAACGGAGCTATCTAGCAGAATGGTTGTCAATGTGTGTATTCAACTTCCAGAGTTAAACTGATGTGTGTTTGCAGCTAGTTCAGATACCCTTTCTTGGGAGAATGTAGAAACAGTCATTTCCAGCCCAAGAGACGCATATAAGAGTCTGCAGTAAAAATGTGTTTAAAACATAGAAGACTCGCTTCATACGAACTCATCTGCTGTGTGTTGGTTCCTTTTAGGAAGTTGCATCTATGGTTACATTCAGCGAGGTAGAAACACGTTTCTTCTAAAAGATGGGTTTGGACATTCCAGAGTGGATGGGAGAACAGGCTGTAAAGAGAAATACCTTGCTCTAAAACCAAAACGGAGCTATCTAGCAGAATGGTTGTCAATGTGTGTATTCAACTTCCTGAGTTAAACTGATGTGTGTTTGCAGCAGTTCAGACACCCTTTCCTGAGAGAATGTAGAAACAGTCATTTCCAGCCCTAGAGACGCATATAAGAGTTAGCAGTAAGAACGCGTTTAAAACACAGAAGACCCGCTTCTTACGAACTCATCTGCTGTGTGTTGGTTCCTTTTAGGAAGTTGCATCTATGGTTAGATTCAGCGAGGTAGGAACACGTTTCTTCTAAAAGCTGCGTTTGGACATTCCAGAGTGGATGGGAGAACAGGCTGTAAAGAGAAATACCTTGCTCTAAAACCAAAACGGAGCTATCTAGCAGAATGGTTGTCAATGTGTGTATTCAACTTCCAGAGTTAAACTGATGTGTGTTTGCAGCAGTTCAGAAACCCTTTCTTGGGAGAATGTAGAAACAGTCATTTCCAGCCCTAGAGACGCATATAATAATTTGCAGTAAGAATGCGTGTAAAACACAGAAGACCCGCTTCTTACGAACTCATCTGCTGTGTGTTTGTTCCTTTTAGGAAGTTGCATCTATGGTTAAATTCAGCGAGGTAGATACACGTTTCTTCTAAAAGCTGCGTTTGGACATTCCAGAGTGGATGGGAGAACAGGTTGTAAAGAGAAATACCTTGCTATATAACCAAAACAGAGCTATCTAGCAGAATGGTTGTCAATGTGTGTATTCAACTTCCAGAGTTAAACTGATGTGTGTTTGCAGCAGTTCAGAAACCATTTCCTGGGAGAATGTAGAAACAGTCATTTCCAGCCCTAGAGACGCATATAAGAGTTAGCAGTAAGAATGCGTTTAAAACACAGAAGACCCGCTTCTTACGAACTCATCTGCTGTGTGTTTGTTCCTTTTAGGAAGTTGCATCTATGGTTAAATTCAGCGAGGTAGAAACACGTTTCTTCTAAAAGCTGCGTTTGGACATTCCAGAGTGGATGGGAGAACAGGCTGTAAAGAGAAATACCTTGCTATATAACCAAAACGGAGCTAGCTAGCAGAATGGTTGTCAATGTGTGTATTCAACATCAAGAGTTAAACTGATGTGTGTTTGCACCAGTTCAGAAACCCTTTCCTGGGAGAATGTAGAAACAGTCATTTCCAGCCCTAGAGACGCATATAAGAGTTTGCAGTAAGAATGCGTTTAAAACACAGATGACCCGCTTCTTACGAACTCATCTGCTGTGTGTTGGTTCCTTTTAGGAAGTTGCATCTATGGTTAGATTCAGCGAGGTAGGAACACGTTTCTTCTAAAAGCTGCGTTTGGACATTCCAGAGTGGATGGGAGAACAGGCTGTAAAGAGAAATACCTTGCTCTAAAACCAAAACGGAGCTATCTAGCAGAATGGTTGTCAATGTGTGTATTCAACTTCCAGAGTTAAACTGATGTGTGTTTGCAGCAGTTCAGAAACCCTTTCCTGGAAGAATGTAGAAACAGTCATTTCCAGCCCTAGAGACGCATGTAAGAGTTAGCAGTAAGAATGCGTTTAAAACACAGAAGACCCGCTTCATACGAACTCATCTGCTGTGTGTTGGTTCCTTTTAGGAAGTTGCATCTATGGTTATATTCAGCGAGGTAGGAACACGTTTCTTCTAAAAGCTGGGTTTGGACATTCCAGAGTCGATGGGAGAACAGGCTGTAAAGAGAAATACCTTGCTCTAAAACCAAAACGGAGCTATCTAGCGGAATGGTTGTCAATGTGTTTATTCAACTTCCTGATTTAAACTGATGTGTGTTTGCAGCAGTTCAGAAACCCTTTCCTGGGAGAATGTAGAAACAGTCATTTCCAGCCCTAGAGACGCATATAAGAGTTAGCAGTAAGAATGCGTTTAAATCACAGAAGACCCGCTTCTTACGAACTCATCTGCTGTGTGTTGGTTCCTTTTAGGAAGTTGCATCTATGGTTAGATTCAGCGAGGTAGGAACACGTTTCTTCTAAAAGCTGCGTTTGGACATTCCAGAGTGGATGGGAGAACAGGCTGTAAAGAGAAATACATTGCTCTAAAACCAAAACGGAGCTATCTAGCAGAATTGTTGTCAATGTGTGTATTCAACTTCCAGAGTTAAACTGATGTGTGTATGCAGCAGTACAGAAACCCTTTCCTGGGAGAATGTAGAAACAGTCATTTCCAGCCCTAGAGACGCATATAAGAGTTAGCAGTAAGAATGCGTTTAAAACACAGAAGACCCGCTTCTTACGAACTCATCTGCTGTGTGTTTGTTCCTTTTAGGAAGTTGCATCTATGGTTAAATTCAGCGAGGTAGAAACACGTTTCTTCTAAAAGCTGCGTTTGGACATTCCAGAGTGGATGGGAGAACAGGCTGTAAAGAGAAATACCTTGCTATATAACCAAAACGGAGCTATCTAGCAGAATGGTTGTCAATGTGTGTATTCAACTTCAAGAGTTAAACTGATGTGTGTTTGCACCAGTTCAGAAACCCTTTCCTGGGAGAATGTAGAAACAGTCATTTCCAGCCCTAGAGACGCATATAAGAGTTTGCAGTAAGAATGCGTTTAAAACACAGAAGACCCGCTTCTTACGAACTCATCTGCTCTGTGTTGGTTCCTTTTAGGAAGTTGCATCTATGGTTAGATTCAGCGAGGTAGGAACACGTTTCTTCTAAAAGCTGCGTTTGGACATTCCAGAGTGGATGGGAGAACAGGCTGTAAAGAGAAATACCTTGCTCTAAAACCAAAACGGAGCTATCTAGCAGAATGGTTGTCAATGTGTGTATTCAACTTCCAGAGTTAAACTGATGTGTGTTTGCAGCAGTTCAGAAACCCTTTCCTGGAAGAATGTAGAAACAGTCATTTCCAGCCCTAGAGACGCATGTAAGAGTTAGCAGTAAGAATGCGTTTAAAACACAGAAGACCCGCTTCATACGAACTCATCTGCTGTGTGTTGGTTCGTTTTAGGAAGTTGCATCTATGGTTATATTCAGCGAGGTAGGAACACGTTTCTTCTAAAAGCTGGGTTTGGACATTCCAGAGTGGATGGGAGAACAGGCTGTAAAGAGAAATACCTTGCTCTAAAACCAAAACGGAGCTATCTAGCAGAATTGTTGTCAATGTGTGTATTCAACTTCCAGAGTTAAACTGATGTGTGTATGCAGCAGTTCAGAAACCCTTTCCTGGGAGAATGTAGAAACAGTCATTTCCAGCCCTAGAGACGCATATAAGAATTAGAAGTAAGAATGCGTTTAAAACACAGAAGACCCGCTTCATACGAACTCATCTGCTGTGTGTTGGTTCCTTTAAGGAAGTTGCATCTATGGTTAGATTCAGCGAGGTAGGAACACGTTTCTTCTAAAAGCTGGGTTTGGACATTCCAGAGTGGATGGGAGAACAGGCTGTAAAGAGAAATACCTTGCTCTAAAACCAAAACGGAGCTATCTAGCAGAATGGTTGTCAATGTGTGTATTCAACTTCCAGAGTTAAACTGATGTGTGTTTGCAGCAGTTCAGAAACCCTTTCCTAGAAGAATGTAGAAACAGTCATTTCCAGCCCTAGAGACGCATATAAGAGTTTGCAGTAAGAATGCGTTTAAAACACAGAAGACCCGCCTCTTACGAACTCATCTGCTGTGTGTTGGTTCCTTTTAGGAAGTTGCATCTATGGTTAGATTCAGCGAGGTAGGAACACGTTTCTTCTAAAAGCTGCGTTTGGACATTCCAGAGTGGATGGGAGAACAGGCTGTAAAGAGAAATACCTTGCTCTAAAACCAAAACGGAGCTATCTAGCAGAATGGTTGTCTATGTGTGTATTCAACTTCCAGAGTTAAACTGATGTGTGTTTGCAGCAGTTCAGAAACCCTTTCCTGGGAGAATGTAGAAACAGTCATTTCCAGCCCTAGAGACGCATATAAGAGTTAGCAGTAAGAATGCGTTTAAAACACAGAAGACCGGCTTCTTACGAACTCATCTGCTGTGTGTTTGTTCCTTTTAGGAAGTTGCATCTATGGTTAAATTCAGCGAGGTAGGAACACGTTTCTTCTAAAAGCTGCGTTTGGACATTCCAGAGTGGATGGGAGAACAGGCTGTAAAGAGAAATACCTTGCTATATAACCAAAACGGAGCTATCTAGCAGAATGGTTGTCAATGTGTGTATTCAACTTCCAGAGTTAAACTGATGTGTGTTTGCAGCAGTTCAGAAACCCTTTCTTGGGAGAACGTAGAAACAGTCATTTCCAGCCCTAGAGACACATATAAGAGTTTGCAGTAAGAATGCGTTTAAAACACAGAAGACCCGCTTCTTACGAACTCATCTGCTGTGTGTTTGTTCCTTTTAGGAAGTTGCATCTATGGTTAAATTCAGAGAGGTAGAAACACGTTTCTTCTAAAAGCTGCGTTTGGACATTCCAGAGTGGATGGGAGAACAGGCTGTAAAGAGAAATACCTTGCTCTAAAACCAAAACGGAGCTATCTAGCAGAATGGTTGTCAATGTGTGTATTCAACTTCCAGAGTTAAACTGATGTGTGTTTGCAGCAGTTCAGAAACCCTTTCCTGGGAGAATGTAGAAACAGTCATTTCCAGCCCTAGAGACGCATATAAGAGTTTGCAGTAAGAATGCGTTTAAAACACAGAAGACCCGCTTCTTACGAACTCATCTGCTGTGTGTTGGTTCCTTTTAGGAAGTTGCATCTATGGTTAGATTCAGCGAGGTAGGAACACGTTTCTTCTAAAAGCTGCTTTCGGACATTCCAGAGTGGATGGGAGAACAGGCTGTAAAGAGAAATACCTTGCTCTAAAACCAAAACGGAGCTATCTAGCAGAATGGTTGTCAATGTGTGTATTCAACTTCCAGAGTTAAACTGATGTGTGTTTGCAGCAGTTCAGAAACCCTTTCCTGGGAGAATGTAGAAACAGTCATTTCCAGCCCTAGAGACGCATGTAACAGTTAGCAGTAAGAATGCGTTTAAAACACAGAAGACCCGCTTCATACGAACTCATCTCCTGTGTGTTGGTTCCTTTTAGGAAGTTGCATCTATGGTTAGATTCAGCGAGGTAGGAACACGTTTCTTCTAAAAGCTGGGTTTGGACATTCCAGAGTCGATGGGAGAACAGGCTGTAAAGAGAAATACCTTGCTCTAAAACCAAAACGGAGCTATCTAGCGGAATGGTTGTCAATGTGTGTATTCAACTTCCTGATTTAAACTGATGTGTGTTTGCAGCAGTTCAGAAACCCTTTCCTGGGAGAATGTAGAAACAGTCATTTCCAGCCCTAGAGACGCATATAAGAGTTAGCAGTAAGAATGCGTTTAAAACACAGAAGACCCGCTTCTTCCGAACTCATCTGCTGTGTGTTGGTTTCTTTTAGGAAGTTGCATCTATGGTTAGATTCAGCGAGGTAGGAACACGTTTCTTCTAAAAGCTGCGTTTGGACATTCCAGAGTGGATGGGAGAACAGGCTGTAAAGAGAAATACCTTGCTCTAAAACCAAAACGGAGCTATCTAGCAGAATGGTTGTCAATGTGTGTATTCAACTTCCAGAGTTAAAGTGATGTGTGTTTGCAGCAGTTCAGAAACCCTTTCCTGGGAGAATGTAGAAACAGTCATTTCCAGCCCTAGAGACGCATATAAGAGTTTGCAGTAAGAATGCGTTTAAAACACAGAAGACCCGCCTCTTACGAACTCATCTGCTGTGTGTTGGTTCCTTTTAGGAAGTTGCATCTATGGTTAGATTCAGCGAGGTAGGAACACGTTTCTTCTAAAAGCTGCGTTTGGACATTCCAGAGTGGATGGGAGAACAGGCTGTAAAGAGAAATACCTTGCTCTAAAACCAAAACGGAGCTATCTAGCAGAATGGTTGTCTATGTGTGTATTCAACTTCCAGAGTTAAACTGATGTGTGTTTGCAGCAGTTCAGAAACCCTTTCCTGGGAGAATGTAGAAACAGTCATTTCCAGCCCTAGAGACGCATATAAGAGTTAGCAGTAAGAATGCGTTTAAAACACAGAAGACCCGCTTCTTACGAACTCATCTGCTGTGTGTTTGTTCCTTTTAGGAAGTTGCATCTATGGTTAAATTCAGCGAGGTAGAAACACGTTTCTTCTAAAAGCTGCGTTTGGACATTCCAGAGTGGATGGGAGAACAGGCTGTAAAGAGAAATACCTTGCTATATAACCAAAACGGAGCTATCTAGCAGAATGGTTGTCAATGTGTGTATTCAACTTCCAGAGTTAAACTGATGTGTGTTTGCAGCAGTTCAGAAACCCTTTCTTGGGAGAACGTAGAAACAGTCATTTCCAGCCCTAGAGACGCATATAAGAGTTTGCAGTAAGAATGCGTTTAAAACACAGAAGACCCGCTTCTTACGAACTCATCTGCTGTGTGTTTGTTCCTTTTAGGAAGTTGCATCTATGGTTAAATTCAGCGAGGTAGAAACACGTTTCTTCTAAAAGCTGCGTTTGGACATTCCAGAGTGGATGGGAGAACAGGCTGTAAAGAGAAATACCTTGCTATATAACCAAAACGGAGCTATCTAGCAGAATGGTTGTCAATGTGTGTATTCAACTTCAAGAGTTAAACTGATGTGTGTTTGCACCAGTTCAGAAACCCTTTCCTGGGAGAATGTAGAAACAGTCATTTCCAGCCCTAGAGACGCATATAAGAGTTTGCAGTAAGAATGCGTTTAAAACACAGAAGACCCGCTTCTTACGAACTCATCTGCTGTGTGTTTGTTCCTTTTAGGAAGTTGCATCTATGGTTAAATTCAGCGAGGTAGAAACACGTTTCTTCTAAAAGCTGCGTTTGGACATTCCAGAGTGGATGGGAGAACAGGCTGTAAAGAGAAATACCTTGCTATATAACCAAAACGGAGCTATCTAGCAGAATGGTTGTCAATGTGTGTATTCAACTTCCAGAGTTAAACTGATGTGTGTTTGCAGCAGTTCAGAAACCCTTTCCTGGGAGAATGTAGAAACAGTCATTTCCAGCCCTAGAGACGCATATAAGAGTTTGCAGTAAGAATGCGTTTAAAACACAGAAGACCCGCTTCTTACGAACTCATCTGCTGTGTGTTGGTTCCTTTTAGGAAGTTGCATCTATGGTTAGATTCAGCGAGGTAGGAACACGTTTCTTCTAAAAGCTGCTTTCGGACATTCCAGAGTGGATGGGAGAACAGGCTGTAAAGAGAAATACCTTGCTCTAAAACCAAAACGGAGCTATCTAGCAGAATGGTTGTCAATGTGTGTATTCAACTTCCAGAGTTAAACTGATGTGTGTTTGCAGCAGTTCAGAAACCCTTTCCTGGGAGAATGTAGAAACAGTCATTTCCAGCCCTAGAGACGCATGTAACAGTTAGCAGTAAGAATGCGTTTAAAACACAGAAGACCCGCTTCATACGAACTCATCTCCTGTGTGTTGGTTCCTTTTAGGAAGTTGCATCTATGGTTAGATTCAGCGAGGTAGGAACACGTTTCTTCTAAAAGCTGGGTTTGGACATTCCAGAGTCGATGGGAGAAGAGGCTGTAAAGAGAAATACCTTGCTCTAAAACCAAAACGGAGCTATCTAGCGGAATGGTTGTCAATGTGTGTATTCAACTTCCTGATTTAAACTGATGTGTGTTTGCAGCAGTTCAGAAACCCTTTCCTGGGAGAATGTAGAAACAGTCATTTCCAGCCCTAGAGACGCATATAAGAGTTAGCAGTAAGAATGCGTTTAAAACACAGAAGACCCGCTTCTTCCGAACTCATCTGCTGTGTGTTGGTTCCTTTTAGGAAGTTGCATCTATGGTTAGATTCAGCGAGGTAGGAACACGTTTCTTCTAAAAGCTGCGTTTGGACATTCCAGAGTGGATGGGAGAACAGGCTGTAAAGAGAAATACCTTGCTCTAAAACCAAAACGGAGCTATCTAGCAGAATGGTTGTCAATGTGTGTATTCAACTTCCAGAGTTAAACTGATGTGTGTTTGCAGCAGTTCAGAAACCCTTTCCTGGGAGAATGTAGAAACAGTCATTTCCAGCCCTAGAGACGCATATAAGTGTTTGCAGTAAGAATGCGTTTAAAACACAGAAGACCCGCCTCTTACGAACTCATCTGCTGTGTGTTGGTTCCTTTTAGGAAGTTGCATCTATGGTTAGATTCAGCGAGGTAGGAACACGTTTCTTCTAAAAGCTGCGTTTGGACATTCCAGAGTGGATGGGAGAACAGGCTGTAAAGAGAAATACCTTGCTCTAAAACCAAAACGGAGCTATCTAGCGGAATGGTTGTCAATGTGTGTATTCAACTTCCAGAGTTTAACTGATGTGTGTTTGCAGCAGTTCAGAAACCCTTTCCTGGGAGAATGTAGAAACAGTCATTTCCAGCCCTAGAGACGCATATAAGAATTAGAAGTAAGAATGCGTTTAAAACACAGAAGACCCGCTTCATACGAACTCATCTGCTGTGTGTTGGTTCCTTTTAGGAAGTTGCATCTATGGTTAGATTCAGCGAGGTAGGAACACGTTTCTTCTAAAAGCTGGGTTTGGACATTCCAGAGTGGATGGGAGAACAGGCTGTAAAGAGAAATACCTTGCTCTAAAACCAAAACGGAGCTATCTAGCAGAATGGTTGTCAATGTGTGTATTCAACTTCCAGAGTTAAACTGATGTGTGTTTGCAGCAGTTCAGAAACCCTTTCCTGGGAGAATGTAGAAACAGTCATTTCCAGCCCTAGAGACGCATATAAGAGTTTGCAGTAAGAATGCGTTTAAAACACAGAAGACCCGCCTCTTACGAACTCATCTGCTGTGTGTTGGTTCCTTTTAGGAAGTTGTATCTATGGTTAGATTCAGCGAGGTAGGAACACGTTTCTTCTAAAAGCTGCGTTTGTACATTCCAGAGTGGATGGGAGAACAGGCTGTAAAGAGAAATACCTTGCTCTAAAACCAAAACGGAGCTATCTAGCAGAATGGTTGTCAATGTGTGTATTCAACTTCCAGAGTTAAACTGATGTGTGTTTGCAGCTAGTTCAGATACCCTTTCTTGGGAGAATGTAGAAACAGTCATTTCCAGCCCAAGAGACGCATATAAGTGTTTGCAGTAAGAATGCGTTTAAAACACAGAAGACCCGCTTCTTACGAACTCATCTGCTGTGTGTTGGTTCCTTTTAGGAAGTTGCATCTATGGTTAGATTCAGCGAGGTAGGAACACGTTTCTTCTAAAAGCTGGGTTTGGACATTCCAGAGTGGATGGGAGAACAGGCTGTAAAGAGAAATACCTTGCTCTAAAACCAAAACGGAGCTATCTAGCAGAATGGTTGTCAATGTGTGTATTCAACTTCCAGAGTTAAACTGATGTGTGTTTGCAGCAGTTCAGAAACCCTTTCCTGGGAGAATGTAGAAACAGTCATTTCCAGCCATAGAGACGCATATAAGAGTTTGCAGTAAGAATGCGTTTAAAACACAGAAGACCCGCCTCTTACGAACTCATCTGCTGTGTGTTGGTTCCTTTTAGGAAGTTGCATCTATGGTTAGATTCAGCGAGGTAGGAACACGTTTCTTCTAAAAGCTGCGTTTGGACATTCCAGAGTGGATGGGAGAACAGGCTGTAAAGAGAAATACCTTGCTCTAAAACCAAAACGGAGCTATCTAGCAGAATGGTTGTCAATGTGTGTATTCAACTTCCAGAGTTAAACTGATGTGTGTTTGCAGCTAGTTCAGATACCCTTTCTTGGGAGAATGTAGAAACAGTCACTTCCAGCCCAAGAGACGCATATAAGAGTTTGCAGTAAGAATGCGTTTAAAACACAGAAGACCCGCTTCTTACGAACTCATCTGCTGTGTGTTGGTTCCTTTTAGGAAGTTGCATCTATGGTTACATTCAGCGAGGTAGAAACACGTTTCTTCTAAAAGATGGGTTTGGACATTCCAGAGTGGATGGGAGAACAGGCTGTAAAGAGAAATACCTTGCTCTAAAACCAAAACGGAGCTATCTAGCAGAATGGTTGTCAATGTGTGTATTCAAATTCCTGAGTTAAACTGATGTGTGTTTGCAGCAGTTCAGAAACCCTTTCCTGAGAGAATGTAGAAACAGTCATTTCCAGCCCTAGAGACGCATATAAGAGTTAGCAGTAAGAATGCGTTTAAAACACAGAAGACCCGCTTCTTACGAACTCATCTGCTGTGTGTTGGTTCCTTTTAGGAAGTTGCATCTATGGTTAAATTCAGCGAGGTAGAAACACGTTTCTTCTAAAAGCTGCGTTTGGACATTCCAGAGTGGATGGGAGAACAGGCTGTAAAGAGAAATACCTTGCTATATAACCAAAACAGAGCTATCTAGCAGAATGGTTGTCAATGTGTGTATTCAACTTCCAGAGTTAAACTGATGTGTGTTTGCAGCAGTTCAGAAACCCATTCCTGGGAGAATGTAGAAACAGTCATTTCCAGCCCTAGAGACGCATGTAAGAGTTAGCAGTAAGAATGCGTTTAAAACACAGAAGACCCGCTTCTTACGAACTCATCTGCTGTGTGTTTGTTCCTTTTAGGAAGTTGCATCTATGGTTAAATTCAGCGAGGTAGAAACACGTTTCTTCTAAAAGCTGCGTTTGGACATTCCAGAGTGGATGGGAGAACAGGCTGTAAAGAGAAATACCTTGCTCTAAAACCAAAACGGAGCTATCTAGCAGAATGGTTGTCAATGTGTGTATTCAACTTCCAGAGTTAAACTGATGTGTGTTTGCAGCAGTTCAGAAACCCTTTCCTGGGAGAATGTAGAAACAGACATTTCCAGCCCTAGAGACGCATATAAGAGTTAGCAGTAAGAATGCGTTTAAAACACAGAAGACCCGCTTCTTCCGAACTCATCTGCTGTGTGTTGGTTCCTTTTAGGAAGTTGCATCTATGGTTAGATTCAGCGAGGTAGGAACACGTTTCTTCTAAAAGCTGCGTTTGGACATTCCAGAGTGGATGGGAGAACAGGCTGTAAAGAGAAATACCTTGCTCTAAAACCAAAACGGAGCTATCTAGCAGAATGGTTGTCAATGTGTGTATTCAACTTCCAGAGATAAACTGATGTATGTTTGCAGCAGTTCAGAAACCCTTTCCTGGGAGAATGTAGAAACAGTCATTTCCAGCCCTAGAGACGCATATAAGAGTTAGCAGTAAGAATGCGTTTAAAACACAGAAGACCCCCTTCTTACGAACTCATCTGCTGTGTGTTGGTTCCTTTTAGGAAGTTGCATCTATGGTTAGATTCAGCGAGGTACGAACACGTTTCTTCTAAAAGCTGTGTTTGGACATTCCAGAGTGGATGGGAGAACAGGCTGTAAAGAGAAATACCTTGCTCTAAAACCAAAACGGAGCTATCTAGCAGAATGGTTGTCAATGTGTGTATTCAACTTCCAGAGTTAAACTGATGTGTGTTTGCAGCAGTTCAGAAACCCTTTCCTGGGACAATGTAGAAACAGTCATTTCCAGCCCTAGAGACGCATATAAGAGTTTGCAGTAAGAATGCGTTTAAAACACAGAAGACCCGCTTCTTACGAACTCATCTGCTGTGTGTTGGTTCCCTTTAGGAAGTTGCATCTATGGTTAGATTCAGCGAGGTAGGAACACGTTTCGTCTAAAAGCTGCGTTTGGACATTCCAGAGTGGATGGGAGAACAGGCTGTAAAGAGAAATACCTTGCTCTAAAACCAAAACGGAGCTATCTAGCAGAATGGTTGTCAATGTGTGTATTCAACTTCCAGAGTTAAACTGATGTGTGTTTGCAGCAGTTCAGAAACCCTTTCCTGGGAGAATGTAGAAACAGTCATTTCCAGCCCTAGAGACGCATATAAGAGTTTGCAGTAAGAATGCGTTTAAAACACAGAAGACCCGCTTCTTACGAACTCATCTGCTGTGTGTTTGTTCCTTTAAGGAAGTTGCATCTATGGTTAAATTCAGCGAGGTAGAAACACGTTTCTTCTAAAAGCTGCGTTTGGACATTCCAGAGTGGATGGGAGAACAGTCTGTAAAGAGAAATACCTTCCTCTAAAACCAAAACGGAGCTATCTAGCAGAATGGTTGTCAATGTGTGTATTCAACTTCCAGAGTTAAACTGATGTGTGTTTGCAGCAGTTCAGAAACCCTTTCCTGGGAGAATGTAGAAACAGACATTTCCAGCCCTAGAGACGCATATAAGAGTTAGCAGTAAGAATGCGTTTAAAACACAGAAGACCCGCTTCTTCCGAACTCATCTGCTGTGTGTTGGTTCCTTTTAGGAAGTTGCATCTATGGTTAGATTCAGCGAGGTAGGAACACGTTTCTTCTAAAAGCTGCGTTTGGACATTCCAGAGTGGATGGGAGAACAGGCTGTAAAGAGAAATACCTTGCTCTAAAACCAAAACGGAGCTATCTAGCAGAATGGTTGTCAATGTGTGTATTCAACTTCCAGAGATAAACTGATGTATGTTTGCAGCAGTTCAGAAACCCTTTCCTGGGAGAATGTAGAAACAGTCATTTCCAGCCCTAGAGACGCATATAAGAGTTAGCAGTAAGAATGCGTTTAAAACACAGAAGACCCCCTTCTTACGAACTCATCTGCTGTGTGTTGGTTCCTTTTAGGAAGTTGCATCTATGGTTAGATTCAGCGAGGTACGAACACGTTTCTTCTAAAAGCTGTGTTTGGACATTCCAGAGTGGATGGGAGAACAGGCTGTAAAGAGAAATACCTTGCTCTAAAACCAAAACGGAGCTATCTAGCAGAATGGTTGTCAATGTGTGTATTCAACTTCCAGAGTTAAACTGATGTGTGTTTGCAGCAGTTCAGAAACCCTTTCCTGGGACAATGTAGAAACAGTCATTTCCAGCCCTAGAGACGCATATAAGAGTTTGCAGTAAGAATGCGTTTAAAACACAGAAGACCCGCTTCTTACGAACTCATCTGCTGTGTGTTGGTTCCCTTTAGGAAGTTGCATCTATGGTTAGATTCAGCGAGGTAGGAACACGTTTCGTCTAAAAGCTGCGTTTGGACATTCCAGAGTGGATGGGAGAACAGGCTGTAAAGAGAAATACCTTGCTCTAAAACCAAAACGGAGCTATCTAGCAGAATGGTTGTCAATGTGTGTATTCAACTTCCAGAGTTAAACTGATGTGTGTTTGCAGCAGTTCAGAAACCCTTTCCTGGGAGAATGTAGAAACAGTCATTTCCAGCCCTAGAGACGCATATAAGAGTTTGCAGTAAGAATGCGTTTAAAACACAGAAGACCCGCTTCTTACGAACTCATCTGCTGTGTGTTTGTTCCTTTAAGGAAGTTGCATCTATGGTTAAATTCATCGAGGTAGAAACACGTTTCTTCTAAAAGCTGCGTTTGGACATTCCAGAGTGGATGGGAGAACAGTCTGTAAAGAGAAATACCTTCCTCTAAAATTAAAACGGAGCTATCTAGCAGAATGGTTGTCAATGTGTGTATTCAACTTCCAGAGTTAAACTGATGTGTGTTTGCAGCAGTTCAGAAACCCTTTCCTGGGAGAATGTGGAAACAGTCATTTCCAGCCCTAGAGACGAATATAAGAGTTTGCAGTAAGAATGCGTTTAAAACACAGAAGACTCGCTTCTTACGAACTCATCTGCTGTGTGTTGGTTCCTTTTAGGAAGTTGCATCTATGGTTAGATTCAGCGAGGTAGAAACACGTTTCTTCTAAAAGCTGGGTTTGGACATTCCAGAGTGGATGGGAGAACAGGCTGAAAAGAGAAATACCTTGCTCTAAATCCAAAACGGAGCTATCTAGCAGAATGGTTGTCAATGTGTGTATTCAACTTCCAGAGATAAACTGATGTATGTTTGCCGCAGTTCAGAAACCCTTTCCTGTTAGAATGTAGAAACAGTCATTTCCAGCCCTAGAGACGCATATAAGAGTTTGCAGTAAGAATGCGTTTAAAACACAGAAGACCCGCTTCTTACGAACTCATCTGCTGTGTGTTGGTTCCTTTTAGGAAGTTACATCTATGGTTAGATTCAGCGAGGTAGAAACACGTTTCTTCTAAAAGCTGCGTTTGGACATTCCAGAGTGGATGGGAGAACAGGCTGTAAAGAGAAATACCTTGCTCTAAAACCAAAACGGGGCTATCTAGCAGAATGGTTGTCAATGTGTGTATTCAACTTCCAGAGTTAAACTGATGTGTGTTTGCAGCAGTTCAGAAACCCTTTCCTGGGAGAATGTAGAAACAGTCATTTCCAGCCCTAGAGACGCATATAAGAGTTTGCAGTAAGAATGCGTTTAAAACACAGAAGACCCGCTTCTTACGAACTCATCTGCTGTGTGTTGGTTCCTTTTAGGAAGCTGCATCTATGGTTAGATTCAGCGAGGAAGAAACACGTTTCTTCTAAAAGCTGCGTTTGGACATTCCAGAGTGGAAGGGAGAACAGTCTGTAAAGAGAAATACCTTGCTCTAAAACCAAAACGGAGCTATGTAGCAGAATGGTTGTCAATGTGTGTATTCAACTTCCAGAGTTTAACTGATGTGTGTTTGCAGCAGTTCAGAAACCCTTTCCTGGGAAAATGTAGAAACAGTCATTTCCAGCCCTAGAGACGCATATAAGAGTTTGCAGTAAGAATGCGTTTAAAACACAGAAGACCCGCTTCTTACGAACTCATCTGCTGTGTGTTGGTTCCTTTTAGGAAGTTGCATCTATTGTTAGATTCAGCGAGGTAGGAACACGTTTCTTCTAAAAGCTGCGTTTGGACATTTCAGAGTGGATGGGAGAACAGGCTGTAAAGAGAAATACCTTGCTCTAAAACCAAAACGGAGATATCTAGCAGAATGGTTTTCAATGTGTGTATTCAACTTCCAGAGTTAAACTGATGTGTGTTTGCAGCAGTTCAGAAACCCTTTCCTGGGAAACAGTCATTTCCAGCCCTAGAGACGCATATAAGTGTTTGCAGTAAGAATGCGTTTAAAACACAGAAGACCCGCTTCTTACGAACTCATCTGCTGTGTGTTGGTTCCTTTTAGGAAGTTGCATCTATGGTTAGATTCAGCGAGGTAGGAACACGTTTCTTCTAAAAGCTGCGTTTGGACATTCCAGAGTGGATGGGAGAACAGGCTGTAAAGAGAAATACCTTGCTCTAAAACCAAAACGGAGCTATCTAGCAGAATGGTTGTCAATGTGTGTATTCAACTTCCAGAGTTAAACTGATGTGTGTTTGCAGCAGTTCAGAAACCCTTTCCTGGGAGAATGTAGAAACAGTCATTTCCAGCCCTAGAGACGCATATCAGAGTTTGCAGTAAGAATGCGTTTAAAACACAGAAGACCCGCTTGTTACGAACTCATCTGCTGTGTGTTGGTTCCTTTTAGGAAGTTGCATCTATGGTTAGATTCAGCGAGGTAGGAACACGTTTCTTCTAAAAGCTGCGTTTGGACATTCCACAGTGGATGGGAGAACAGGCTGTAAAGAGAAATACCTTGCTCTAAAACCAAAACGGAGCTATCTAGCAGAATGGTTTTCAATGTGTGTATTCAACTTCCAGAGTTAAACTGATGTGTTTTTGCAGCAGTTCAGAAACCCTTTCCTGGGAGAATGTAGAAACAGTCATTTCCAGCCCTAGAGACGCATATAAGAGTTTGCAGTAAGAATGCGTTTAAAACACAGAAGACCCGCATCTTACGAACTCATCTGCTGTGTGTTGGTTCCTTTTAGGAAGTTGCATCTATTTTTAGATTCAGCGAGGAAGAAACACGTTTCTTCTAAAAGCTGCGTTTGGACATTCCAGAGTGGAAGGGAGAACAGTCTGTAAAGAGAAATACCTTGCTCTAAAACCAAAACGGAGCTATCTAGCAGAATGGTTGTCAATGTGTGTATTCAACTTCCAGAGTTTAACTGATGTGTGTTTGCAGCAGTTCAGAAACCCTTTCCTGGGAGAATGCAGAAACAGTCATTTCCAGCCCTAGAGACGCATATAAGAGTTAGCAGTAAGAATGCGTTTAAAACACAGAAGACCCGCTTCTTACGAACTCATCTGCTGTGTGTTGGTTCCTTTTAGGAAGTTGCATCTATGGTTAGATTCAGCGAGGAAGAAACACGTTTCTTTTAAAAGCTGCGTTTGGACATTCCAGAGTGGAAGGGAGAATAGGCTGTAAAGAGAAATGCCTTGCTCTAAAACCAAAACGGGGCTATCTAGCAGAATGGTTGTCAATGTGTGTATTCAACTTCCAGAGTTTAACTGATGTGTGTTTGCAGCAGTTCAGAAACCCTTTCCTGGGAGAATGTAGAAACAGTCATTTCCAGCCCTAGAGACGCATATAAGAGTTTGCAGTAAGAATGCGTTTAAAACACAGAAGACCCGATTCTTACGAACTCATCTGCTGTGTGTTGGTTCCTTTTAGGAAGTTGCATCTATGGTTAGATTCAGCGAGGAAGAAACACGTTTCTTCTAAAAGCTGCGTTTGGACATTCCAGAGTGGAAGGGAGAACAGTCTGTAAAGAGAAATACCTTGCTCTAAAACCAAAACGGGGCTATCTAGCAGAATGGTTGTCAATGTGTGTATTCAACTTCCAGAGTTAAACTGATGTGTGTTTGCAGCAGTTCAGAAACCCTTTCCTGGGAAAATGCAGAAACAGTCATTTCCAGCCCTAGAGACGCATATAAGAGTTAGCAGTAAGAATGCGTTTAAAACACAGAAGACCCGCTTCTTACGAACTCATCTGCTGTGTGTTGGTTCCTTTTAGGAAGTTGTATCTATGGTTAGATTCAGCGAGGAAGAAACACGTTTCTTCTAAAAGCTGCGTTTGGACATTCAAGAGTGGAAGGGAGAACAGTCTGTAAAGAGAAATACCTTGCTCTAAAACCAAAACGGAGCTATCTAGCAGAATGGTTGTCAATGTGTGTACTCAACTTCCAGAGTTTAACTGATGTGTGTTTGCAGCACTTCAGAAACCCTTTCCTGGGAGAATGTAGAAACAGTCATTTCCAGCCCTAGAGACGCATATAAGAGTTTGCAGTAAGAATGCGTTTAAAACACAGAAGACCCGCTTCTTACGAACTCATCTGCTGTGTGTTGGTTCCTTTTAGGAAGTTGCATCTATGGTTAGATTCAGCGAGGTAGGAACACGTTTCTTCTAAAAGCTGCGTTTGGACATTCCAGAGTGGATGGGAGAACAGGCTGTAAAGAGAAATACCTTGCTCTAAAACCAAAACGGAGCTATCTAGCAGAATGGTTGTCAATGTGTGTATTCAACTTCCAGAGTTAAACTGATGTGTGTTTGCAGCAGTTCAGAAACCCTTTCCTGGGAGAATGTAGAAACAGTCATTTCCAGCCCTAGAGACGCATATCAGAGTTTGCAGTAAGAATGCGTTTAAAACACAGAAGACCCGCTTCTTACGAACTCATCTGCTGTGTGTTGGTTCCTTTTAGGAAGTTGCATCTATGGTTAGATTCAGCGAGGTAGGAACATGTTTCTTCTAAAAGCTGCGTTTGGACATTCCACAGTGGATGGGAGAACAGGCTGTAAAGAGAAATACCTTGCTCTAAAACCAAAACGGAGCTATCTAGCAGAATGGTTGTCAATGTGTGTATTCAACTTCCAGAGTTAAACTGATGTGTGTTTGCAGCAGTTCAGAAACCCTTTCCTGGGAGAATGTAGAAACAGTCATTTCCAGCCCTAGAGACGCATATAAGAGTTTGCAGTAAGAATGCGTTTAAAACACAGAAGACCCGCATCTTACGAACTCATCTGCTGTGTGTTGGTTCCTTTTAGGAAGTTGCATCTATTTTTAGATTCAGCGAGGAAGAAACACGTTTCTTCTAAAAGCTGCGTTTGGACATTCCAGAGTGGAAGGGAGAACAGTCTGTAAAGAGAAATACCTTGCTCTAAAACCAAAACGGAGCTATCTAGCAGAATGGTTGTCAATGTGTGTATTCAACTTCCAGAGTTTAACTGATGTGTGTTTGCAGCAGTTCAGAAACCCTTTCCTGGGAGAATGCAGAAACAGTCATTTCCAGCCCTAGAGACGCATATAAGAGTTAGCAGTAAGAATGCGTTTAAAACACAGAAGACCCGCTTCTTACGAACTCATCTGCTGTGTGTTGGTTCCTTTTAGGAAGTTGCATCTATGGTTAGATTCAGCGAGGAAGAAACACGTTTCTTCTAAAAGCTGCGTTTGGACATTCCAGAGTAAAAGGGAGAACAGTCTGTAAAGAGAAATACCTTGCTCTAAAACCAAAATGGAGCTATCTAGCAGAATGGTTGTCAATGTGTGTATTCAACTTCCAGAGTTTAACTGATGTGTGTTTGCAGCAGTTCAGAAACCCTTTCCTGGGAGAATGTAGAAACAGTCATTTCCAGCCCTAGAGACGCATATAAGAGTTTGCAGTAAGAATGCGTTTAAAACACAGAAGACCCGCTTCTTACGAACTCATCTGCTGTGTGTTGGTTCCTTTTAGGAAGTTGCATCTATTGTTAGATTCAGCGAGGTAGGAACACGTTTCTTCTAAAAGCTGCGTTTGGACATTTCAGAGTGGATGGGAGAACAGGCTGTAAAGAGAAATACCTTGCTCTAAAACCAAAACGGAGATATCTAGCAGAATGGTTTTCAATGTGTGTATTCAACTTCCAGAGTTAAACTGATGTGTGTTTGCAGCAGTTCAGAAACCCTTTCCTGGGAAACAGTCATTTCCAGCCCTAGAGACGCATATAAGAGTTTGCAGTAAGAATGCGTTTAAAACACAGAAGACCCGCTTCTTACGAACTCATCTGCTGTGTGTTGGTTCCTTTTAGGAAGTTGCATCTATGGTTAGATTCAGCGAGGTAGGAACACGTTTCTTCTAAAAGCTGCGTTTGGACATTCCAGAGTGGATGGGAGAACAGGCTGTAAAGAGAAATACCTTGCTCTAAAACCAAAACGGAGCTATCTAGCAGAATGGTTGTCAATGTGTGTATTCAACTTCCAGAGTTAAACTGATGTGTGTTTGCAGCAGTTCAGAAACCCTTTCCTGGGAGAATGTAGAAACAGTCATTTCCAGCCCTAGAGACGCATATCAGAGTTTGCAGTAAGAATGCGTTTAAAACACAGAAGACCCGCTTCTTACGAACTCATCTGCTGTGTGTTGGTTCCTTTTAGGAAGTTGCATCTATGGTTAGATTCAGCGAGGTAGGAACACGTTTCTTCTAAAAGCTGCGTTTGGACATTCCACAGTGGATGGGAGAACAGGCTGTAAAGAGAAATACCTTGCTCTAAAACCAAAACGGAGCTATCTAGCAGAATGGTTTTCAATGTGTGTATTCAACTTCCAGAGTTAAACTGATGTGTTTTTGCAGCAGTTCAGAAACCCTTTCCTGGGAGAATGTAGAAACAGTCATTTCCAGCCCTAGAGACGCATATAAGAGTTTGCAGTAAGAATGCGTTTAAAACACAGAAGACCCGCATCTTACGAACTCATCTGCTGTGTGTTGGTTCCTTTTAGGAAGTTGCATCTATTTTTAGATTCAGCGAGGAAGAAACACGTTTCTTCTAAAAGCTGCGTTTGGACATTCCAGAGTGGAAGGGAGAACAGTCTGTAAAGAGAAATACCTTGCTCTAAAACCAAAACGGAGCTATCTAGCAGAATGGTTGTCAATGTGTGTATTCAACTTCCAGAGTTTAACTGATGTGTGTTTGCAGCAGTTCAGAAACCCTTTCCTGGGAGAATGCAGAAACAGTCATTTCCAGCCCTAGAGACGCATATAAGAGTTAACAGTAAGAATGCGTTTAAAACACAGAAGACCCGCTTCTTACGAACTCATCTGCTGTGTGTTGGTTCCTTTTAGGAAGTTGCATCTATGGTTAGATTCAGCGAGGAAGAAACACGTTTCTTTTAAAAGCTGCGTTTGGACATTCCAGAGTGGAAGGGAGAACAGGCTGTAAAGAGAAATGCCTTGCTCTAAAACCAAAACGGGGCTATCTAGCAGAATGGTTGTCAATGTGTGTATTCAACTTCCAGAGTTTAACTGATGTGTGTTTGCAGCAGTTCAGAAACCCTTTCCTGGGAGAATGTAGAAACAGTCATTTCCAGCCCTAGAGACGCATATAAGAGTTTGCAGTAAGAATGTGCTTAAAACACAGAAGACCCGATTCTTACGAACTCATCTGCTGTGTGTTGGTTCCTTTTAGGAAGTTGCATCTATGGTTAGATTCAGCGAGGAAGAAACACGTTTCTTCTAAAAGCTGCGTTTGGACATTCCAGAGTGGAAGGGAGAACAGTCTGTAAAGAGAAATACCTTGCTCTAAAACCAAAACGGGGCTATCTAGCAGAATGGTTGTCAATGTGTGTATTCAACTTCCAGAGTTAAACTGATGTGTTTTTGCAGCAGTTCAGAAACCCTTTCCTGGGAAAATGCAGAAACAGTCATTTCCAGCCCTAGAGACGCATATAAGAGTTAGCAGTAAGAATGCGTTTAAAACACAGAAGACCCGCTTCTTACGAACTCATCTGCTGTGTGTTGGTTCCTTTTAGGAAGTTGTATTTATGGTTAGATTCAGCGAGGAAGAAACACGTTTCTTCTAAAAGCTGCGTTTGGACATTCAAGAGTAGAAGGGAGAACAGTCTGTAAAGAGAAATACCTTGCTCTAAAACCAAAACGGAGCTATCTAGCAGAATGGTTGTCAATGTGTGTACTCAACTTCCAGAGTTTAACTGATGTGTGTTTGCAGCAGTTCAGAAACCCTTTCCTGGGAGAATGTAGAAACAGTCATTTCCAGCCCTAGAGACGCATATAAGAGTTTGCAGTAAGAATGCGTTTAAAACACAGAAGACCCGCTTCTTACGAACTCATCTGCTGTGTGTTGGTTCCTTTTAGGAAGTTGCATCTATGGTTAGATTCAGCGAGGTAGGAACATGTTTCTTCTAAAAGCTGCGTTTGGACATTCCACAGTGGATGGGAGAACAGGCTGTAAAGAGAAATACCTTGCTCTAAAACCAAAACGGAGCTATCTAGCAGAATGGTTGTCAATGTGTGTATTCAACTTCCAGAGTTAAACTGATGTGTGTATGCAGCAGTTCAGAAACCCTTTCCTGGGAGAATGTAGAAACAGTCATTTCCAGCCCTAGAGACGCATATAAGAGTTTGCAGTAAGAATGCGTTTAAAACACAGAAGACCCGCATCTTACGAACTCGTCTGCTGTGTGTTGGTTCCTTTTAGGAAGTTGCATCTATTTTTAGATTCAGCGAGGAAGAAACACGTTTCTTCTAAAAGCTGCGTTTGGACATTCCAGAGTGGAAGGGAGAACAGTCTGTAAAGAGAAATACCTTGCTCTAAAACCAAAACCGAGCTATCTAGCAGAATGGTTGTCAATGTGTGTATTCAACTTCCAGAGTTTAACTGATGTGTGTTTGCAGCAGTTCAGAAACCCTTTCCTGGGAGAATGCAGAAACAGTCATTTCCAGCCCTAGAGACGCATATAAGAGTTAGCAGTAAGAATGCGTTTAAAACACAGAAGACCCGCTTCTTACGAACTCATCTGCTGTGTGTTGGTTCCTTTTAGGAAGTTGCATCTATGGTTAGATTCAGCGAGGAAGAAACACGTTTCTTCTAAAAGCTGCGTTTGGACATTCCAGAGTAAAAGGGAGAACAGTCTGTAAAGAGAAATACCTTGCTCTAAAACCAAAACGGAGCTATCTAGCAGAATGGTTGTCAATGTGTGTATTCAACTTCCAGAGTTTAACTGATGTGTGTTTGCAGCAGTTCAGAAACCCTTTCCTGGGAGAATGCAGAAACAGTCATTTCCAGCCCTAGAGACGCATATAAGAGTTTGCAGTAAGAATGCGTTTAAAACACAGAAGACCCGCTTCTTACGAACTCATCTGCTGTGTGTTGGTTCCTTTTAGGAAGTTGCATCTATGGTTACATTCAGCGAGGTAGAAACACGTTTCTTCTAAAAGCTGCGTTTGGACATTCCAGAGTGGATGGGAGAACAGGCTGTAAAGAGAAATGCCTTGCTCTAAAACCAAAACGGGGCTATCTAGCAGAATGGTTGTCAATGTGTGTATTCAACTTCCAGAGTTAAACTGATGTGTGTTTGCAGCAGTTCAGAAACCCTTTCCTGGGAGAATGTAGAAACAGTCATTTCCAGCCCTAGAGACGCATATAAGAGTTTGCAGTAAGAATGCGTTTAAAACACAGAAGACCCGCTTCTTACGAACTCATCTGCTGTGTGTTGGTTCCTTTTAGGAAGTTGCATCTATGGTTAGATTCAGCGAGGTAGGAACACGTTTCTTCTAAAAGCTGCGTTTGGACATTCCAGAGTGGAAGGGAGAACAGTCTGTAAAGAGAAATACCTTGCTCTAAAACCAAAACGGAGCTATCTAGCAGAATGGTTGTCAATGTGTGTATTCAACTTCCAGAGTTTAACTGATGTGTGTTTGCAGCAGTTCAGAAACCCTTTCCTGGGAGAATGTAGAAACAGTCATTTCCAGCCCTAGAGACGCATATAAGAGTTTGCAGTAAGAATGCGTTTAAAACACAGAAGACCCGCTTCTTACGAACTCATCTGCTGTGTGTTGGTTCCTTTTAGGAAGTTGCATCTATTGTTAGATTCAGCGAGGTAGGAACACGTTTCTTCTAAAAGCTGCGTTTGGACATTTCAGAGTGGATGGGAGAACAGGCTGTAAAGAGAAATACCTTGCTCTAAAACCAAAACGGAGATATCTAGCAGAATGGTTGTCAATGTGTGTATTCAACTTCCAGAGTTAAACTGATGTGTGTTTGCAGCAGTTCAGAAACCCTTTCCTGGGAAACAGTCATTTCCAGCCCTAGAGACGCATATAAGAGTTTGCAGTAAGAATGCGTTTAAAACACAGAAGACCCGCTTCTTACGAACTCATCTGCTGTGTGTTGGTTCCTTTTAGGAAGTTGCATCTATGGTTAGATTCAGCGAGGTAGGAACACGTTTCTTCTAAAAGCCGCGTTTGGACATTCCAGAGTGGATGGGAGAACAGGCTGTAAAGAGAAATACCTTGCTCTAAAACCAAAACGGAGCTATCTAGCAGAATGGTTGTCAATGTGTGTATTCAACTTCCAGAGTTAAACTGATGTGTGTTTGCAGCAGTTCAGAAACCCTTTCCTGGGAGAATGTAGAAACAGTCATTTCCAGCCCTAGAGACGCATATCAGAGTTTGCAGTAAGAATGCGTTTAAAACACAGAAGACCCGCTTCTTACGAACTCATCTGCTGTGTGTTGGTTCCTTTTATTAAGTTGCATCTATGGTTAGATTCAGCGAGGTAGGAACACGTTTCTTCTAAAAGCTGCGTTTGGACATTCCACAGTGGATGGGAGAACAGGCTGTAAAGAGAAATACCTTGCTCTAAAACCAAAACGGAGCTATCTAGCAGAATGGTTTTCAATGTGTGTATTCAACTTCCAGAGTTAAACTGATGTGTTTTTGCAGCAGTTCAGAAACCCTTTCCTGGGAGAATGTAGAAACAGTCATTTCCAGCCCTAGAGACGCATATAAGAGTTTGCAGTAAGAATGCGTTTAAAACACAGAAGACCCGCATCTTACGAACTCATCTGCTGTGTGTTGGTTCCTTTTAGGAAGTTGCATCTATTTTTAGATTCAGCGAGGTAGGAACACGTTTCTTCTAAAAGCTGCGTTTGGACATTCCACAGTGGATGGGAGAACAGGCTGTAAAGAGAAATACCTTGCTCTAAAACCAAAACGGAGCTATCTAGCAGAATGGTTTTCAATGTGTGTATTCAACTTCCAGAGTTAAACTGATGTGTTTTTGCAGCAGTTCAGAAACCCTTTCCTGGGAGAATGTAGAAACAGTCATTTCCAGCCCTAGAGACGCATATAAGAGTTTGCAGTAAGAATGCGTTTAAAACACAGAAGACCCGCATCTTACGAACTCATCTGCTGTGTGTTGGTTCCTTTTAGGAAGTTGCATCTATTTTTAGATTCAGCGAGGAAGAAACACGTTTCTTCTAAAAGCTGCGTTTGGACATTCCAGAGTGGAAGGGAGAACAGTCTGTAAAGAGAAATACCTTGCTCTAAAACCAAAACGGAGCTATCTAGCAGAATGGTTGTCAATGTGTGTATTCAACTTCCAGAGTTTAACTGATGTGTGTTTGCAGCAGTTCAGAAACCCTTTCCTGGGAGAATGCAGAAACAGTCATTTCCAGCCCTAGAGACGCATATAAGAGTTAACAGTAAGAATGCGTTTAAAACACAGAAGACCCGCTTCTTACGAACTCATCTGCTGTGTGTTGGTTCCTTTTAGGAAGTTGCATCTATGGTTAGATTCAGCGAGGAAGAAACACGTTTCTTTTAAAAGCTGCGTTTGGACATTCCAGAGTGGAAGGGAGAACAGGCTGTAAAGAGAAATGCCTTGCTCTAAAACCAAAACGGGGCTATCTAGCAGAATGGTTGTCAATGTGTGTATTCAACTTCCAGAGTTTAACTGATGTGTGTTTGCAGCAGTTCAGAAACCCTTTCCTGGGAGAATGTAGAAACAGTCATTTCCAGCCCTAGAGACGCATATAAGAGTTTGCAGTAAGAATGTGCTTAAAACACAGAAGACCCGATTCTTACGAACTCATCTGCTGTGTGTTGGTTCCTTTTAGGAAGTTGCATCTATGGTTAGATTCAGCGAGGAAGAAACACGTTTCTTCTAAAAGCTGCGTTTGGACATTCCAGAGTGGAAGGGAGAACAGTCTGTAAAGAGAAATACCTTGCTCTAAAACCAAAACGGGGCTATCTAGCAGAATGGTTGTCAATGTGTGTATTCAACTTCCAGAGTTAAACTGATGTGTTTTTGCAGCAGTTCAGAAACCCTTTCCTGGGAAAATGCAGAAACAGTCATTTCCAGCCCTAGAGACGCATATAAGAGTTAGCAGTAAGAATGCGTTTAAAACACAGAAGACCCGCTTCTTACGAACTCATCTGCTGTGTGTTGGTTCCTTTTAGGAAGTTGTATTTATGGTTAGATTCAGCGAGGAAGAAACACGTTTCTTCTAAAAGCTGCGTTTAGACATTCAAGAGTAGAAGGGAGAACAGTCTGTAAAGAGAAATACCTTGCTCTAAAACCAAAACGGAGCTATCTAGCAGAATGGTTGTCAATGTGTGTACTCAACTTCCAGAGTTTAACTGATGTGTGTTTGCAGCAGTTCAGAAACCCTTTCCTGGGAGAATGTAGAAACAGTCATTTCTAGCCCTAGAGACGCATATAAGAGTTTGCAGTAAGAATGCGTTTAAAACACAGAAGACCCGCTTCTTACGAACTCATCTGCTGTGTGTTGGTTCCTTTTAGGAAGTTGCATCTATGGTTAGATTCAGCGAGGTAGGAACATGTTTCTTCTAAAAGCTGCGTTTGGACATTCCACAGTGGATGGGAGAACAGGCTGTAAAGAGAAATACCTTGCTCTAAAACCAAAACGGAGCTATCTAGCAGAATGGTTGTCAATGTGTGTATTCAACTTCCAGAGTTAAACTGATGTGTGTTTGCAGCAGTTCAGAAACCCTTTCCTGGGAGAATGTAGAAACAGTCATTTCCAGCCCTAGAGACGCATATAAGAGTTTGCAGTAAGAATGCGTTTAAAACACAGAAGACCCGCATCTTACGAACTCGTCTGCTGTGTGTTGGTTCCTTTTAGGAAGTTGCATCTATTTTTAGATTCAGCGAGGAAGAAACACGTTTCTTCTAAAAGCTGCGTTTGGACATTCCAGAGTGGAAGGGAGAACAGTCTGTAAAGAGAAATACCTTGCTCTAAAACCAAAACGGAGCTATCTAGCAGAATGGTTGTCAATGTGTGTATTCAACTTCCAGAGTTTAACTGATGTGTGTTTGCAGCAGTTCAGAAACCCTTTCCTGGGAGAATGCAGAAACAGTCATTTCCAGCCCTAGAGACGCATATAAGAGTTAGCAGTAAGAATGCGTTTAAAACACAGAAGACCCGCTTCTTACGAACTCATCTGCTGTGTGTTGGTTCCTTTTAGGAAGTTGCATCTATGGTTAGATTCAGCGAGGAAGAAACACGTTTCTTCTAAAAGCTGCGTTTGGACATTCCAGAGTAAAAGGGAGAACAGTCTGTAAAGAGAAATACCTTGCTCTAAAACCAAAACGGAGCTATCTAGCAGAATGGTTGTCAATGTGTGTATTCAACTTCCAGAGTTTAACTGATGTGTGTTTGCAGCAGTTCAGAAACCCTTTCCTGGGAGAATGCAGAAACAGTCATTTCCAGCCCTAGAGACGCATATAAGAGTTTGCAGTAAGAATGCGTTTAAAACACAGAAGACCCGCTTCTTACGAACTCATCTGCTGTGTGTTGGTTCCTTTTAGGAAGTTGCATCTATGGTTAGATTCAGCGAGGTAGGAACACGTTTCTTCTAAAAGCTGCGTTTGGACATTCCAGAGTGGAAGGGAGAACAGTCTGTAAAGAGAAATACCTTGCTCTAAAACCAAAACGGAGCTATCTAGCAGAATGGTTGTCAATGTGTGTATTCAACTTCCAGAGTTTAACTGATGTGTGTTTGCAGCAGTTCAGAAACCCTTTCCTGGGAGAATGTAGAAACAGTCATTTCCAGCCCTAGAGACGCATATAAGAGTTTGCAGTAAGAATGCGTTTAAAACACAGAAGACCCGCTTCTTACGAACTCATCTGCTGTGTGTTGGTTCCTTTTAGGAAGTTGCATCTATTGTTAGATTCAGCGAGGTAGGAACACGTTTCTTCTAAAAGCTGCGTTTGGACATTTCAGAGTGGATGGGAGAACAGGCTGTAAAGAGAAATACCTTGCTCTAAAACCAAAACGGAGATATCTAGCAGAATGGTTTTCAATGTATGTATTCAACTTCCAGAGTTAAACTGATGTGTGTTTGCAGCAGTTCAGAAACCCTTTCCTGGGAAACAGTCATTTCCAGCCCTAGAGACGCATATAAGAGTTTGCAGTAAGAATGCGTTTAAAACACAGAAGACCCGCTTCTTACGAACTCATCTGCTGTGTGTTGGTTCCTTTTAGGAAGTTGCATCTATGGTTAGATTCAGCGAGGTAGGAACACGTTTCTTCTAAAAGCCGCGTTTGGACATTCCAGAGTGGATGGGAGAACAGGCTGTAAAGAGAAATACCTTGCTCTAAAACCAAAACGGAGCTATCTAGCAGAATGGTTGTCAATGTGTGTATTCAACTTCCAGAGTTAAACTGATGTGTGTTTGCAGCAGTTCAGAAACCCTTTCCTGGGAGAATGTAGAAACAGTCATTTCCAGCCCTAGAGACGCATATCAGAGTTTGCAGTAAGAATGCGTTTAAAACACAGAAGACCCGCTTCTTACGAACTCATCTGCTGTGTGTTGGTTCCTTTTATTAAGTTGCATCTATGGTTAGATTCAGCGAGGTAGGAACACGTTTCTTCTAAAAGCTGCGTTTGGACATTCCACAGTGGATGGGAGAACAGGCTGTAAAGAGAAATACCTTGCTCTAAAACCAAAACGGAGCTATCTAGCAGAATGGTTTTCAATGTGTGTATTCAACTTCCAGAGTTAAACTGATGTGTTTTTGCAGCAGTTCAGAAACCCTTTCCTGGGAGAATGTAGAAACAGTCATTTCCAGCCCTAGAGACGCATATAAGAGTTTGCAGTAAGAATGCGTTTAAAACACAGAAGACCCGCATCTTACGAACTCATCTGCTGTGTGTTGGTTCCTTTTAGGAAGTTGCATCTATTTTTAGATTCAGCGAGGAAGAAACACGTTTCTTCTAAAAGCTGCGTTTGGACATTCCAGAGTGGAAGGGAGAACAGTCTGTAAAGAGAAATACCTTGCTCTAAAACCAAAACGGAGCTATCTAGCAGAATGGTTGTCAATGTGTGTATTCAACTTCCAGAGTTTAACTGATGTGTGTTTGCAGCAGTTCAGAAACCCTTTCCTGGGAGAATGCAGAAACAGTCATTTCCAGCCCTAGAGACGCATATAAGAGTTAACAGTAAGAATGCGTTTAAAACACAGAAGACCCGCTTCTTACGAACTCATCTGCTGTGTGTTGGTTCCTTTTAGGAAGTTGCATCTATGATTAGATTCAGCGAGGAAGAAACACGTTTCTTTTAAAAGCTGCGTTTGGACATTCCAGAGTGGAAGGGAGAACAGGCTGTAAAGAGAAATGCCTTGCTCTAAAACCAAAACGGGGCTATCTAGCAGAATGGTTGTCAATGTGTGTATTCAACTTCCAGAGTTTAACTGATGTGTGTTTGCAGCAGTTCAGAAACCCTTTCCTGGGAGAATGTAGAAACAGTCATTTCCAGCCCTAGAGACGCATATAAGAGTTTGCAGTAAGAATGTGCTTAAAACACAGAAGACCCGATTCTTACGAACTCATCTGCTGTGTGTTGGTTCCTTTTAGGAAGTTGCATCTATGGTTAGATTCAGCGAGGAAGAAACACGTTTCTTCTAAAAGCTGCGTTTGGACATTCCAGAGTGGAAGGGAGAACAGTCTGTAAAGAGAAATACCTTGCTCTAAAACCAAAACGGGGCTATCTAGCAGAATGGTTGTCAATTTGTGTATTCAACTTCCAGAGTTAAACTGATGTGTTTTTGCAGCAGTTCAGAAACCCTTTCCTGGGAAAATGCAGAAACAGTCATTTCCAGCCCTAGAGACGCATATAAGAGTTAGCAGTAAGAATGCGTTTAAAACACAGAAGACCCGCTTCTTACGAACTCATCTGCTGTGTGTTGGTTCCTTTTAGGAAGTTGTATTTATGGTTAGATTCAGCGAGGAAGAAACACGTTTCTTCTAAAAGCTGCGTTTGGACATTCAAGAGTGGAAGGGAGAACAGTCTGTAAAGAGAAATACCTTGCTCTAAAACCAAAACGGAGCTATCTAGCAGAATGGTTGTCAATGTGTGTACTCAACTTCCAGAGTTTAACTGATGTGTGTTTGCAGCAGTTCAGAAACCCTTTCCTGGGAGAATGTAGAAACAGTCATTTCCAGCCCTAGAGACGCATATAAGAGTTTGCAGTAAGAATGCGTTTAAAACACAGAAGACCCGCTTCTTACGAACTCATCTGCTGTGTGTTGGTTCCTTTTAGGAAGTTGCATCTATGGTTAGATTCAGCGAGGTAGGAACATGTTTCTTCTAAAAGCTGCGTTTGGACATTCCACAGTGGATGGGAGAACAGGCTGTAAAGAGAAATACCTTGCTCTAAAACCAAAACGGAGCTATCTAGCAGAATGGTTGTCAATGTGTGTATTCAACTTCCAGAGTTAAACTGATGTGTGTTTGCAGCAGTTCAGAAACCCTTTCCTGGGAGAATGTAGAAACAGTCATTTCCAGCCCTAGAGACGCATATAAGAGTTTGCAGTAAGAATGCGTTTAAAACACAGAAGACCCGCATCTTACGAACTCGTCTGCTGTGTGTTGGTTCCTTTTAGGAAGTTGCATCTATTTTTAGATTCAGCGAGGAAGAAACACGTTTCTTCTAAAAGCTGCGTTTGGACATTCCAGAGTGGAAGGGAGAACAGTCTGTAAAGAGAAATACCTTGCTCTAAAACCAAAACGGAGCTATCTAGCAGAATGGTTGTCAATGTGTGTATTCAACTTCCAGAGTTTAACTGATGTGTGTTTGCAGCAGTTCAGAAACCCTTTCCTGGGAGAATGCAGAAACAGTCATTTCCAGCCCTAGAGACGCATATAAGAGTTAGCAGTAAGAATGCGTTTAAAACACAGAAGACCCGCTTCTTACGAACTCATCTGCTGTGTGTTGGTTCCTTTTAGGAAGTTGCATCTATGGTTAGATTCAGCGAGGAAGAAACACGTTTCTTCTAAAAGCTGCGTTTGGACATTCCAGAGTAAAAGGGAGAACAGTCTGTAAAGAGAAATACCTTGCTCTAAAACCAAAACGGAGCTATCTAGCAGAATGGTTGTCAATGTGTGTATTCAACTTCCAGAGTTTAACTGATGTGTGTTTGCAGCAGTTCAGAAACCCTTTCCTGGGAGAATGCAGAAACAGTCATTTCCAGCCCTAGAGACGCATATAAGAGTTTGCAGTAAGAATGCGTTTAAAACACAGAAGACCCGCTTCTTACGAACTCATCTGCTGTGTGTTGGTTCCTTTTAGGAAGTTGCATCTATGGTTACATTCAGCGAGGTAGAAACACGTTTCTTCTAAAAGCTGCGTTTGGACATTCCAGAGTGGATTGGAGAACAGGCTGTAAAGAGAAATGCCTTGCTCTAAAACCAAAACGGGGCTATCTAGCAGAATGGTTGTCAATGTGTGTATTCAACTTCCAGAGTTAAACTGATGTGTGTTTGCAGCAGTTCAGAAACCCTTTCCTGGGAGAATGTAGAAACAGTCATTTCCAGCCCTAGAGACGCATATAAGAGTTTGCAGTAAGAATGCGTTTAAAACACAGAAGACCCGCTTCTTACGAACTCATCTGCTGTGTGTTGGTTCCTTTTAGGAAGTTGCATCTATGGTTAGATTCAGCGAGGTAGGAACACGTTTCTTCTAAAAGCTGCGTTTGGACATTCCAGAGTGGAAGGGAGAACAGTCTGTAAAGAGAAATACCTTGCTCTAAAACCAAAACGGAGCTATCTAGCAGAATGGTTGTCAATGTGTGTATTCAACTTCCAGAGTTTAACTGATGTGTGTTTGCAGCAGTTCAGAAACCCTTTCCTGGGAGAATGTAGAAACAGTCATTTCCAGCCCTAGAGACGCATATAAGAGTTTGCAGTAAGAATGCGTTTAAAACACAGAAGACCCGCTTCTTACGAACTCATCTGCTGTGTGTTGGTTCCTTTTAGGAAGTTGCATCTATTGTTAGATTCAGCGAGGTAGGAACACGTTTCTTCTAAAAGCTGCGTTTGGACATTTCAGAGTGGATTGGAGAACAGGCTGTAAAGAGAAATACCTTGCTCTAAAACCAAAACGGAGATATCTAGCAGAATGGTTTTCAATGTGTGTATTCAACTTCCAGAGTTAAACTGATGTGTGTTTGCAGCAGTTCAGAAACCCTTTCCTGGGAAACAGTCATTTCCAGCCCTAGAGACGCATATAAGAGTTTGCAGTAAGAATGCGTTTAAAACACAGAAGACCCGCTTCTTACGAACTCATCTGCTGTGTGTTGGTTCCTTTTAGGAAGTTGCATCTATGGTTAGATTCAGCGAGGTAGGAACACGTTTCTTCTAAAAGCTGCGTTTGGACATTCCAGAGTGGATGGGAGAACAGGCTGTAAAGAGAAATACCTTGCTCTAAAACCAAAACGGAGCTATCTAGCAGAATGGTTGTCAATGTGTGTATTCAACTTCCAGAGTTAAACTGATGTGTGTTTGCAGCAGTTCAGAAACCCTTTCCTGGGAGAATGTAGAAACAGTCATTTCCAGCCCTAGAGACGCATATCAGAGTTTGCAGTAAGAATGCTTTTAAAACACAGAAGACCCGCTTCTTACGAACTCATCTGCTGTGTGTTGGTTCCTTTTAGGAAGTTGCATCTATTGTTAGATTCAGCGAGGTAGGAACACGTTTCTTCTAAAAGCTGCGTTTGGACATTCCACAGTGGATGGGAGAACAGGCTGTAAAGAGAAATACCTTGCTCTAAAACCAAAACGGAGCTATCTAGCAGAATGGTTTTCAATGTGTGTATTCAACTTCCAGAGTTAAACTGATGTGTTTTTGCAGCAGTTCAGAAACCCTTTCCTGGGAGAATGTAGAAACAGTCATTTCCAGCCCTAGAGACGCATATAAGAGTTTGCAGTAAGAATGCGTTTAAAACACAGAAGACCCGCATCTTACGAACTCATCTGCTGTGTGTTGGTTCCTTTTAGGAAGTTGCATCTATTTTTAGATTCAGCGAGGAAGAAACACGTTTCTTCTAAAAGCTGCGTTTGGACATTCCAGAGTGGAAGGGAGAACAGTCTGTAAAGAGAAATACCTTGCTCTAAAACCAAAACGGAGCTATCTAGCAGAATGGTTGTCAATGTGTGTATTCAACTTCCAGAGTTTAACTGATGTGTGTTTGCAGCAGTTCAGAAACCCTTTCCTGGGAGAATGCAGAAACAGTCATTTCCAGCCCTAGAGACGCATATAAGAGTTAACAGTAAGAATGCGTTTAAAACACAGAAGACCCGCTTCTTACGAACTCATCTGCTGTGTGTTGGTTCCTTTTAGGAAGTTGCATCTATGGTTAGATTCAGCGAGGAAGAAACACGTTTCTTTTAAAAGCTGCGTTTGGACATTCCAGAGTGGAAGGGAGAACAGGCTGTAAAGAGAAATGCCTTGCTCTAAAACCAAAACGGGGCTATCTAGCAGAATGGTTGTCAATGTGTGTATTCAACTTCCAGAGTTTAACTGATGTGTGTTTGCAGCAGTTCAGAAACCCTTTCCTGGGAGAATGTAGAAACAGTCATTTCCAGCCCTAGAGACGCATATAAGAGTTTGCAGTAAGAATGTGCTTAAAACACAGAAGACCCGATTCTTACGAACTCATCTGCTGTGTGTTGGTTCCTTTTAGGAAGTTGCATCTATGGTTAGATTCAGCGAGGAAGAAACACGTTTCTTCTAAAAGCTGCGTTTGGACATTCCAGAGTGGAAGGGAGAACAGTCTGTAAAGAGAAATACCTTGCTCTAAAACCAAAACGGGGCTATCTAGCAGAATGGTTGCCAATGTGTGTATTCAACTTCCAGAGTTAAACTGATGTGTGTTTGCAGCAGTTCAGAAACCCTTTCCTGGGAAAATGCAGAAACAGTCATTTCCAGCCCTAGAGACGCATATAAGAGTTAGCAGTAAGAATGCGTTTAAAACACAGAAGACCCGCTTCTTACGAACTCATCTGCTGTGTGTTGGTTCCTTTTAGGAAGTTGTATTTATGGTTAGATTCAGCGAGGAAGAAACACGTTTCTTCTAAAAGCTGCGTTTGGACATTCAAGAGTGGAAGGGAGAACAGTCTGTAAAGAGAAATACCTTGCTCTAAAACCAAAACGGAGCTATCTAGCAGAATGGTTGTCAATGTGTGTACTCAACTTCCAGAGTTTAACTGATGTGTGTTTGCAGCAGTTCAGAAACCCTTTCCTGGGAGAATGTAGAAACAGTCATTTCCAGCCCTAGAGACGCATATAAGAGTTTGCAGTAAGAATGCGTTTAAAACACAGAAGACCCGCTTCTTACGAACTCATCTGCTGTGTGTTGGTTCCTTTTAGGAAGTTGCATCTATGGTTAGATTCAGCGAGGTAGGAACACGTTTCTTCTAAAAGCTGCGTTTGGACATTCCAGAGTGGATGGGAGAACAGGCTGTAAAGAGAAATACCTTGCTCTAAAACCAAAACGGAGCTATCTAGCAGAATGGTTGTCAATGTGTGTATTCAACTTCCAGAGTTAAACTGATGTGTGTTTGCAGCAGTTCAGAAACCCTTTCCTGGGAGAATGTAGAAACAGTCATTTCCAGCCCTAGAGACGCATATCAGAGTTTGCAGTAAGAATGCGTTTAAAACACAGAAGACCCGCTTCTTACGAACTCATCTGCTGTGTGTTGGTTCCTTTTAGGAAGTTGCATCTATGGTTAGATTCAGCGAGGTAGGAACACGTTTCTTCTAAAAGCTGCGTTTGGACATTCCACAGTGGATGGGAGAACAGGCTGTAAAGAGATATACCTTGCTCTAAAACCAAAACGGAGCTATCTAGCAGAATGGTTGTCAATGTGTGTATTCAACTTCCAGAGTTAAACTGATGTGTGTTTGCAGCAGTTCAGAAACCCTTTCCTGGGAGAATGTAGAAACAGTCATTTCCAGCCCTAGAGACGCATATAAGAGTTTGCAGTAAGAATGCGTTTAAAACACAGAAGACCCGCATCTTACAAACTCATCTGCTGTGTGTTGGTTCCTTTTAGGAAGTTGCATCTATTTTTAGATTCAGCGAGGAAGAAACACGTTTCTTCTAAAAGCTGCGTTTGGACATTCCAGAGTGGAAGGGAGAACAGTCTGTAAAGAGAAATACCTTGCTCTAAAACCAAAACGGAGCTATCTAGCAGAATGGTTGTCAATGTGTGTATTCAACTTCCAGAGTTTAACTGATGTGTGTTTGCAGCAGTTCAGAAACCCTTTCCTGGGAGAATGCAGAAACAGTCATTTCCAGCCCTAGAGACGCATATAAGAGTTAGCAGTAAGAATGCGTTTAAAACACAGAAGACCCGCTACTTACGAACTCATCTGCTGTGTGTTGGTTCCTTTTAGGAAGTTGCATCTATGGTTAGATTCAGCGAGGAAGAAACACGTTTCTTCTAAAAGCTGCGTTTGGACATTGCAGAGTAAAAGGGAGAACAGTCTGTAAAGAGAAATACCTTGCTCTAAAACCAAAACGGAGCTATCTAGCAGAATGGTTGTCAATGTGTGTATTCAACTTTCAGAGTTTAACTGATGTGTGTTTGCAGCAGTTCAGAAACCCTTTCCTGGGAGAATACAGAAACAGTCATTTCCAGCCCTAGAGATGCATATAAGAGTTTGCAGTAAGAATGCGTTTAAAACACAGAAGACCCGCTTCTTACGAACTCATCTGCTGTGTGTTGGTTCCTTTTAGGAAGTTGCATCTATGGTTAGATTCAGCGAGGTAGGAACACGTTTCTTCTAAAAGCTGCGTTTGGACATTTCAGAGTGGATGGGAGAACAGGCTGTAAAGAGAAATACCTTGCTCTAAAACCAAAACGGAGCTATCTAGCAGAATGGTTTTCAATGTGTGTATTCAACTTCCAGAGTTAAACTGATGTGTGTTTGCAGCAGTTCAGAAACCCTTTCCTGGGAGAATGTAGAAACAGTCATTTCCAGCCCTAGAGACGCATATAAGAGTTTGCAGTAAGAATGCGTTTAAAACACAGAAGACCCGCTTCTTTCGAAATCATCTGCTGTGTGTTGGTTCCTTTTAGGAAGTTGCATCTATGGTTAGATTCAGCGAGGTAGGAACACGTTTCTTCTAAAAGCTGCGTTTGGACATTCCAGAGTTGATGGGAGAACAGGCTGTAAAGAGAAATACCTTGCTCTAAAACCAAAACGGAGCTATCTAGCAGAATAGTTGTCAATGTGTGTATTCAACTTCCAGAGTTAAACTGATGTGTGTTTGCAGCAGTTCAGAAACCCTTTCCTGGGAGAATGTAGAAACAGTCATTTCCAGCCCTAGAGACGCATATCAGAGTTTGCAGTAAGAATGCGTTTAAAACACAGAAGACCCGCTTCTTACGAACTCATCTGCTGTGTGTTGGTTCCTTTTAGGAAGTTGCATCTATGGTAAGATTCATCGAGGAAGAAACACGTTTCTTCTAAAAGCTGCGTTTGGACATTCCAGAGTGGAAGGGAGAACAGTCTGTAAAGAGAAATACCTTGCTCTAACACCAAAACGGAGCTATCTAGCAGAATGGTTGTCAATGTGTGTATTCAACTTCCAGAGTTTAACTGATGTGTGTTTGCAGCAGTTCAGAAACCCTTTCCTGGGAGAATGCAGAAACAGTCATTTCCAGCCCTAGAAACGCATATAAGAGTTTGCAGTAAGAATGCGTTTAAAACACAGAAGACCCGCTTCTTACGAACTCATCTGCTGTGTGTTGGTTCCTTTTAGGAAGTTGCATCTATGATTAGATTCAGCGAGGTAGAAACACGTTTCTTCTAAAAGCTGCGTTTGGACATTCCAGAGTGGATGGGAGAACAGGCTGTAAAGAGAAATGCCTTGCTCTAAAACCAAAACGGGGCTATCTAGCAGAATGGTTGTCAATGTGTGTATTCAACTTCCAGAGTTAAACTGATGTGTGTTTGCAGCAGTTCAGAAACCCTTTCCTGGGAGAATGTAGAAACAGTCATTTCCAGCCCTAGAGACGCATATAAGAGTTTGCAGTAAGAATGGGTTTAAAACACAGAAGACCCGCTTCTTACGAACTCATCTGCTGTGTGTTGGTTCCTTCTGGGAAGTTGCATCTATGGTTAGATTCAGCGAGGTAGAAACACGTTTCTTCTAAAAGCTGCGTTTGGACATTCCAGAGTGGATGGGAGAACAGGCTGTAAAGAGAAATACCTTGCTCTAAAACCAAAACGGAGCTATCTAGCAGAATGGTTGTCAATGTGTGTATTCAACTTCCAGAGTTAAACTGATGTGTGTTTTCAGCAGTTCAGAAACCCTTTCTTGGGAGAATGTAGAAAGAGTCATTTCCAGGCCTAGAGACGCATATAAGAGTTAGCAGTAAGAATGCGTTTAAAACACAGAAGACCCGCTTCTTACGAACTCATCTGCTGTGTTTTGGTTCCTTTTAGGAAGTTGCATCTATGGTTAGATTCAGCGAGGTAGGAACACGTTTCTTCTAAAAGCTGCGTTTGGACATTCCAGAGTGGATGGGAGAACAGGCTGTAAAGAGAAATACCTTGCTCTAAAACCAAAAGGGAGCTATCTAGCAGAATGGTTGTCAATGTGTGTATTCAACTTCCAGAGTTAAACTGATGTGTGTTTGCAGCAGTTCAGAAACCCTTTCCTGGGAGAATGTAGAAACAGTCATTTCCAGCCCTAGAGACGCATATAAGAGTTAGCAGTAAGAATGCGTTTAAAACACAGAAGACCCGCTTCTTACGAACTCATCTGCTGTGTGTTGGTTCCTTTTAGGAAGTTGCATCTATGGTTACATTCAGCGAGGTAGAAACACGTTTCTTCTAAAAGCTGCGTTTGGACATTCCAGAGTGGATGGGAGAACAGGCTGTAAAGGGAAATACCTTGCTCTAAAACCAAAACGGAGCTATCTAGCAGAATGGTTGTCAATGTGTGTATTCAACTTCCAGAGTTAAACGGATGTGTGTTTGCAGCAGTTCAGAAACCCTTTCCTGGGAGAATGTAGAAACAGTCATTTCCAGCCCTAGAGACGCATATAAGAGTTTGCAGTAAGAATGCGTTTAAAACACAGAAGACCCGCTTCTTACGAACTCATCTGCTGTGTGTTGGTTCCTTTTAGGAAGTTGCATCTATTGTTAGATTCAGCGAGGTAGGAACACGTTTCTTCTAAAAGCTGCGTTTGGACATTTCAGAGTGGATGGGAGAACAGGCTGTAAAGAGAAATACCTTGCTCTAAAACCAAAACGGAGATATCTAGCAGAATGCTTTTCAATGTGTGTATTCAACTTCCAGAGTTAAACTGATGTGTGTTTGCAGCAGTTCAGAAACCCTTTCCTGGGAGAATGTAGAAACAGTCATTTCCAGCCCTAGAGACGCATATAAGAGTTTGCAGTAAGAATGCGTTTAAAACACAGAAGACCCGCTTCTTACGAACTCATCTGCTGTGTGTTGGTTCCTTTTAGGAAGTTGCATCTATGGTTAGATTCAGCGAGGTAGGAACACGTTTCTTCTAAAAGCTGCGTTTGGACATTCCAGAGTGGATGGGAGAACAGGCTGTAAAGAGAAATACCTTGCTCTAAAACCAAAACGGAGCTATCTAGCAGAATGGTTGTCAATGTGTGTATTCAACTTCCAGAGTTAAACTGATGTGTGTTTGCAGCAGTTCAGAAACCCTTTCCTGGGAGAATGTAGAAACAGTCATTTCCAGCCCTAGAGACGCATATCAGAGTTTGCAGTAAGAATGCGTTTAAAACACAGAAGACCCGCTTCTTACGAACTCATCTGCTGTGTGTTGGTTCCTTTTAGGAAGTTGCATCTATGGTTAGATTCAGCGAGGTAGGAACACGTTTCTTCTAAAAGCTGCGTTTGGACATTCCAGAGTGGATGGGAGAACAGGCTGTAAAGAGAAATACCTTGCTCTAAAACCAAAACGGAGCTATCTAGTAGAATGGTTGTCAATGTGTGTATTCAACTTCCAGAGTTAAACTGATGTGTTTTTGCAGCAGTTCAGAAACCCTTTCCTGGGAGAATGTAGAAACAGTCATTTCCAGCCCTAGAGACGCATATAAGAGTTTGCAGTAAGAATGCGTTTAAAACACAGAAGACCCGCTTCTTTCGAAATCATCTGCTGTGTGTTGGTTCCTTTTAGGAAGTTGCATCTATCTTTAGATTCAGCGAGGTAGAAACACGTTTCTTCTAAAAGCTGCGTTTGGACATTCCAGAGTTGATGGGAGAACAGGCTGTAAAGAGAAATACCTTGCTCTAAAACCAAAACGGAGCTATCTAGCAGAATGGTTGTCAATGTGTGTATTCAACTTCCAGAGTTAAACTGATGTGTGTTTGCAGCAGTTCAGAAACCCTTTCCTGGGAGAATGTAGAAACAGTCATTTCCAGCCCTAGAGACGCATATCAGAGTTTGCAGTAAGAATGCGTTTAAAACACAGAAGACCCGCTTCTTACGAACTCATCTGCTGTGTGTTGGTTCCTTTTAGGAAGTTGCATCTATGGTAAGATTCATCGAGGAAGAAACACGTTTCTTCTAAAAGCTGCGTTTGGACATTCCAGAGTGGAAGGGAGAACAGTCTGTAAAGAGAAATACCTTGCTCTAAAACCAAAACGGAGCTATCTAGCAGAATGGTTGTCAATGTGTGTATTCAACTTCCAGAGTTTAACTGATGTGTGTTTGCAGCAGTTCAGAAACCCTTTCCTGGGAGAATGCAGAAACAGTCATTTCCAGCCCTAGAGACGCATATAAGAGTTTGCAGTAAGAATGCGTTTAAAACACAGAAGACCTGCTTCTTACGAACTCATCTGCTGTGTGTTGGTTCCTTTTAGGAAGTTGCATCTATGGTTAGATTCAGCGAGGTAGAAACACGTTTCTTCTAAAAGCTGCGTTTGGACATTCCAGAGTGGATGGGAGAACAGGCTGTAAAGAGAAATGCCTTGCTCTAAAACCAAAACGGGGCTATCTAGCAGAATGGTTGTCAATGTGTGTATTCAACTTCCAGAGTTAAACTGATGTGTGTTTGCAGCAGTTCAGAAACCCTTTCCTGGGAGAATGTAGAAACAGTCATTTCCAGCCCTAGAGACGCATATAAGAGTTTGCAGTAAGAATGGGTTTAAAACACAGAAGACCCGCTTCTTACGAACTCATCTGCTGTGTGTTGGTTCCTTCTGGGAAGTTGCATCTATGGTTAGATTCAGCGAGGTAGAAACACGTTTCTTCTAAAAGCTGCGTTTGGACATTCCAGAGTGGATGGGAGAACAGGCTGTAAAGAGAAATACCTTGCTCTAAAACCAAAACGGAGCTATCTAGCAGAATGGTTGTCAATGTGTGTATTCAACTTCCAGAGTTAAACTGATGTGTGTTTGCTGCAGTTCAGAAACCCTTTCTTGGGAGAATGTAGAAAGAGTCATTTCCAGGCCTAGAGACGCATATAAGAGTTAGCAGTAAGAATGCGTTTAAAACACAGAAGACCCACTTCTTACGAACTCATCTGCTGTGTTTTGGTTCCTTTTAGGAAGTTGCATCTATGGTTAGATTCAGCGAGGTAGGAACACGTTTCTTCTAAAAGCTGCGTTTGGACATTCCAGAGTGGATGGGAGAACAGGCTGTAAAGAGAAATACCTTGCTCTAAAACCAAAAGGGAGCTATCTAGCAGAATGGTTGTCAATGTGTGTATTCAACTTCCAGAGTTAAACTGATGTGTGTTTGCAGCAGTTCAGAAACCCTTTCCTGGGAGAATGTTGAAACAGTCATTTCCAGCCCTAGAGACGCATATAAGAGTTAGCAGTAAGAATGCGTTTAAAACACAGAAGACCCGCTTCTTACGAACTCATCTGCTGTGTGTTGGTTCCTTTTAGGAAGTTGCATCTATGGTTACATTCAGCGAGGTAGAAACACGTTTCTTCTAAAAGCTGCGTTTGGACATTCCAGAGTGGATGGGAGAACAGGCTGTAAAGAGAAATACCTTGCTCTAAAACCAAAACGGAGCTATCTAGCAGAATGGTTGTCAATGTGTGTATTCAACTTCCAGAGTTAAACGGATGTGTGTTTGCAGCAGTTCAGAAACCCTTTCCTGGGAGAATGTAGAAACAGTCATTTCCAGCCCTAGAGACGCATATAAGAGTTTGCAGTAAGAATGCGTTTAAAACACAGAAGACCCGCTTCTTACGAACTCATCTGCTGTGTGTTGGTTCCTTTTAGGAAGTTGCATCTATTGTTAGATTCAGCGAGGTAGGAACACGTTTCTTCTAAAAGCTGCGTTTGGACATTTCAGAGTGGATGGGAGAACAGGCTGTAAAGAGAAATACCTTGCTCTAAAACCAAAACGGAGATATCTAGCAGAATGCTTTTCAATGTGTGTATTCAACTTCCAGAGTTAAACTGATGTGTGTTTGCAGCAGTTCAGAAACCCTTTCCTGGGAGAATGTAGAAACAGTCATTTCCAGCCCTAGAGACGCATATAAGAGTTTGCAGTAAGAATGCGTTTAAAACACAGAAGACCCGCTTCTTACGAACTCATCTGCTGGGTGTTGGTTCCTTTTAGGAAGTTGCATCTATGGTTAGATTCAGCGAGGTAGGAACACGTTTCTTCTAAAAGCTGCGTTTGGACATTCCAGAGTGGATGGGAGAAGAGGCTGTAAAGAGAAATACCTTGCTCTAAAACCAAAACGGAGCTATCTAGCAGAATGGTTGTCAATGTGTGTATTCAACTTCCAGAGTTAAACTGATGTGTGTTTGCAGCAGTTCAGAAACCCTTTCCTGGGAGAATGTAGAAACAGTCATTTCCAGCCCTAGAGACGCATATCAGAGTTTGCAGTAAGAATGCGTTTAAAACACAGAAGACCCGCTTCTTACGAACTCATCTGCTGTGTGTTGGTTCCTTTTAGGAAGTTGCATCTATGGTTAGATTCAGCGAGGTAGGAACACGTTTCTTCTAAAAGCTGCGTTTGGACATTCCAGAGTGGATGGGAGAACAGGCTGTAAAGAGAAATACCTTGCTCTAAAACCAAAACGGAGCTATCTAGTAGAATGGTTGTCAATGTGTGTATTCAACTTCCAGAGTTAAACTGATGTGTTTTTGCAGCAGTTCAGAAACCCTTTCCTGGGAGAATGTAGAAACAGTCATTTCCAGCCCTAGAGACGCATATAAGAGTTTGCAGTAAGAATGCGTTTAAAACACAGAAGACCCGCTTCTTTCGAAATCATCTGCTGTGTGTTGGTTCCTTTTAGGAAGTTGCATCTATGGTTAGATTCAGCGAGGTAGAAACACGTTTCTTCTAAAAGCTGCGTTTGGACATTCCAGAGTTGATGGGAGAACAGGCTGTAAAGAGAAATACCTTGCTCTAAAACCAAAACGGAGCTATCTAGCAGAATGGTTGTCAATGTGTGTATTCAACTTCCAGAGTTAAACTGATGTGTGTTTGCAGCAGTTCAGAAACCCTTTCCTGGGAGAATGTAGAAACAGTCATTTCCAGCCCTAGAGACGCATATAAGAGTTTGCAGTAAGAATGCGTTTAAAACACAGAAGACCCGCTTCTTACGAACTCATCTGCTGTGTGTTGGTTCCTTTTAGGAAGTTGCATCTATGGTTAGATTCAGCGAGGTAGAAACACGTTTCTTCTAAAAGCTGCGTTTGGACATTCCAGAGTGGATGGGAGAACAGGCTGTAAAGAGAAATGCCTTGCTCTAAAACCAAAACGGGGCTATCTAGCAGAATGGTTGTCAATGTGTGTATTCAACTTCCAGAGTTAAACTGATGTGTGTTTGCAGCAGTTCAGAAACCCTTTCCTGGGAGAATGTAGAAACAGTCATTTCCAGCCCTAGAGACGCATATAAGAGTTTGCAGTAAGAATGGGTTTAAAACACAGAAGACCCGCTTCTTACGAACTCATCTGCTGTGTGTTGGTTCCTTCTGGGAAGTTGCATCTATGGTTAGATTCAGCGAGGTAGAAACACGTTTCTTCTAAAAGCTGCGTTTGGACATTCCAGAGTGGATGGGAGAACAGGCTGTAAAGAGAAATACCTTGCTCTAAAACCAAAACGGAGCTATCTAGCAGAATGGTTGTCAATGTGTGTATTCAACTTCCAGAGTTAAACTGATGTGTGTTTGCAGCAGTTCAGAAACCCTTTCTTGGGAGAATGTAGAAAGAGTCATTTCCAGGCCTAGAGACGCATATAAGAGTTAGCAGTAAGAATGCGTTTAAAACACAGAAGACCCGCTTCTTACGAACTCATCTGCTGTGTTTTGGTTCCTTTTAGGAAGTTGCATCTATGGTTAGATTCAGCGAGGTAGGAACACGTTTCTTCTAAAAGCTGCGTTTGGACATTCCACAGTGGATGGGAGAACAGGCTGTAAAGAGAAATACCTTGCTCTAAAACCAAAAGGGAGCTATCTAGCAGAATGGTTGTCAATGTGTGTATTCAACTTCCAGAGTTAAACTGATGTGTGTTTGCAGCAGTTCAGAAACCCTTTCCTGGGAGAATGTTGAAACAGTCATTTCCAGCCCTAGAGACGCATATAAGAGTTAGCAGTAAGAATGCGTTTAAAACACAGAAGACCCGCTTCTTACGAACTCATCTGCTGTGTGTTGGTTCCTTTTAGGAAGTTGCATCTATGGTTACATTCAGCGAGGTAGAAACACGTTTCTTCTAAAAGCTGCGTTTGGACATTCCAGAGTGGATGGGAGAACAGGCTGTAAAGAGAAATACCTTGCTCTAAAACCAAAACGGAGCTATCTAGCAGAATGGTTGTCAATGTGTGTATTCAACTTCCAGAGTTAAACGGATGTGTGTTTGCAGCAGTTCAGAAACCCTTTCCTGGGAGAATGTAGAAACAGTCATTTCCAGCCCTAGAGACGCATATAAGAGTTTGCAGTAAGAATGCGTTTAAAACACAGAAGACCCGCTTCTTACGAACTCATCTGCTGTGTGTTGGTTCCTTTTAGGAAGTTGCATCTATTGTTAGATTCAGCGAGGTAGGAACACGTTTCTTCTAAAAGCTGCGTTTGGACATTTCAGAGTGGATGGGAGAACAGGCTGTAAAGAGAAATACCTTGCTCTAAAACCAAAACGGAGATATCTAGCAGAATGCTTTTCAATGTGTGTATTCAACTTCCAGAGTTAAACTGATGTGTGTTTGCAGCAGTTCAGAAACCCTTTCCTGGGAGAATGTAGAAACAGTCATTTCCAGCCCTAGAGACGCATATAAGAGTTTGCAGTAAGAATGCATTTAAAACACAGAAGACCCGCTTCTTACGAACTCATCTGCTGTGTGTTGGTTCCTTTTAGGAAGTTGCATCTATGGTTAGATTCAGCGAGGTAGGAACACGTTTCTTCTAAAAGCTGCGTTTGGACATTCCAGAGTGGATGGGAGAAGAGGCTGTAAAGAGAAATACCTTGCTCTAAAACCAAAACGGAGCTATCTAGCAGAATGGTTGTCAATGTGTGTATTCAACTTCCAGAGTTAAACTGATGTGTGTTTGCAGCAGTTCAGAAACCCTTTCCTGGGAGAATGTAGAAACAGTCATTTCCAACCCTAGAGACGCATATCAGAGTTTGCAGTAAGAATGCGTTTAAAACACAGAAGACCCGCTTCTTACGAACTCATCTGCTGTGTGTTGGTTCCTTTTAGGAAGTTGCATCTATGGTTAGATTCAGCGAGGTAGGAACACGTTTCTTCTAAAAGCTGCGTTTGGACATTCCAGAGTGGATGGGAGAACAGGCTGTAAAGAGAAATACCTTGCTCTAAAACCAAAACGGAGCTATCTAGTAGAATGGTTGTCAATGTGTGTATTCAACTTCCAGAGTTAAACTGATGTGTTTTTGCAGCAGTTCAGAAACCCTTTCCTGGGAGAATGTAGAAACAGTCATTTCCAGCCCTAGAGACGCATATAAGAGTTTGCAGTAAGAATGCGTTTAAAACACAGAAGACCCGCTTCTTTCGAAATCATCTGCTGTGTGTTGGTTCCTTTTAGGAAGTTGCATCTATGGTTAGATTCAGCGAGGTAGAAACACGTTTCTTCTAAAAGCTGCGTTTGGACATTCCAGAGTTGATGGGAGAACAGGCTGTAAAGAGAAATACCTTGCTCTAAAACCAAAACGGAGCTATCTAGCAGAATGGTTGTCAATGTGTGTATTCAACTTCCAGAGTTAAACTGATGTGTGTTTGCAGCAGTTCAGAAACCCTTTCCTGGGAGAATGTAGAAACAGTCATTTCCAGCCCTAGAGACGCATATCAGAGTTTGCAGTAAGAATGCGTTTAAAACACAGAAGACCCGCTTCTTACGAACTCATCTGCTGTGTGTTGGTTCCTTTTAGGAAGTTGCATCTATGGTAAGATTCATCGAGGAAGAAACACGTTTCTTCTAAAAGCTGCGTTTGGACATTCCAGAGTGGAAGGGAGAACAGTCTGTAAAGAGAAATACCTTGCTCTAAAACCAAAACGGAGCTATCTAGCAGAATGGTTGTCAATGTGTGTATTCAACTTCCAGAGTTTAACTGATGTGTGTTTGCAGCAGTTCAGAAACCCTTTCCTGGGAGAATGCAGAAACAGTCATTTCCAGCCCTAGAGACGCATATAAGAGTTTGCAGTAAGAATGCGTTTAAAACACAGAAGACCCGCTTCTTACGAACTCATCTGCTGTGTGTTGGTTCCTTTTAGGAAGTTGCATCTATGGTTAGATTCAGCGAGGTAGAAACACGTTTCTTCTAAAAGCTGCGTTTGGACATTCCAGAGTGGATGGGAGAACAGGCTGTAAAGAGAAATGCCTTGCTCTAAAACCAAAACGGGGCTATCTAGCAGAATGGTTGTCAATGTGTGTATTCAACTTCCAGAGTTAAACTGATGTGTGTTTGCAGCAGTTCAGAAACCCTTTCCTGGGAGAATGTAGAAACAGTCATTTCCAGCCCTAGAGACGCATATAAGAGTTTGCAGTAAGAATGGGTTTAAAACACAGAAGACCCGCTTCTTACGAACTCATCTGCTGTGTGTTGGTTCCTTCTGGGAAGTTGCATCTATGGTTAGATTCAGCGAGGTAGAAACACGTTTCTTCTAAAAGCTGCGTTTGGACATTCCAGAGTGGATGGGAGAACAGGCTGTAAAGAGAAATACCTTGCTCTAAAACCAAAACGGAGCTATCTAGCAGAATGGTTGTCAATGTGTGTATTCAACTTCCAGAGTTAAACTGATGTGTGTTTGCAGCAGTTCAGAAACCCTTTCTTGGGAGAATGTAGAAAGAGTCATTTCCAGGCCTAGAGACGCATATAAGAGTTAGCAGTAAGAATGCGTTTAAAACACAGAAGACCCGCTTCTTACGAACTCATCTGCTGTGTTTTGGTTCCTTTTAGGAAGTTGCATCTATGGTTAGATTCAGCGAGGTAGGAACACGTTTCTTCTAAAAGCTGCGTTTGGACATTCCAGAGTGGATGGGAGAACAGGCTGTAAAGAGAAATACCTTGCTCTAAAACCAAAAGGGAGCTATCTAGCAGAATGGTTGTCAATGTGTGTATTCAACTTCCAGAGTTAAACTGATGTGTGTTTGCAGCAGTTCAGAAACCCTTTCCTGGGAGAATGTTGAAACAGTCATTTCCAGCCCTAGAGACGCATATAAGAGTTAGCAGTAAGAATGCGTTTAAAACACAGAAGACCCGCTTCTTACGAACTCATCTGCTGTGTGTTGGTTCCTTTTAGGAAGTTGCATCTATGGTTACATTCAGCGAGGTAGAAACACGTTTCTTCTAAAAGCTGCGTTTGGACATTCCAGAGTGGATGGGAGAACAGGCTGTAAAGAGAAATACCTTGCTCTAAAACCAAAACGGAGCTATCTAGCAGAATGGTTGTCAATGTGTGTATTCAACTTCCAGAGTTAAACGGATGTGTGTTTGCAGCAGTTCAGAAACCCTTTCTTGGGAGAATGTAGAAACAGTCATTTCCAGCCATAGAGACGCATATAAGAGTTTGCAGTAAGAATGCGTTTAAAACACAGAAGACCCGCTTCTTACGAACTCATCTGCTGTGTGTTGGTTCCTTTTAGGAAGTTGCATCTATTGTTAGATTCAGCGAGGTAGGAACACGTTTCTTCTAAAAGCTGCGTTTGGACATTTCAGAGTGGATGGGAGAACAGGCTGTAAAGAGAAATACCTTGCTCTAAAACCAAAACGGAGATATCTAGCAGAATGCTTTTCAATGTGTGTATTCAACTTCCAGAGTTAAACTGATGTGTGTTTGCAGCAGTTCAGAAACCCTTTCCTGGGAGAATGTAGAAACAGTCATTTCCAGCCCTAGAGACGCATATAAGAGTTTGCAGTAAGAATGCGTTTAAAACACAGAAGACCCGCTTCTTACGAACTCATCTGCTGTGTGTTGGTTCCTTTTAGGAAGTTGCATCTATGGTTAGATTCAGCGAGGTAGGAACACGTTTCTTCTAAAAGCTGCGTTTGGACATTCCAGAGTGGATGGGAGAAGAGGCTGTAAAGAGAAATACTTTGCTCTAAAACCAAAACGGAGCTATCTAGCAGAATGGTTGTCAATGTGTGTATTCAACTTCCAGAGTTAAACTGATGTGTGTTTGCAGCAGTTCAGAAACCCTTTCCTGGGAGAATGTAGAAACAGTCATTTCCAGCCCTAGAGACGCATATCAGAGTTTGCAGTAAGAATGCGTTTAAAACACAGAAGACCCGCTTCTTACGAACTCATCTGCTGTGTGTTGGTTCCTTTTAGGAAGTTGCATCTATGGTTAGATTCAGCGAGGTAGGAACACGTTTCTTCTAAAAGCTGCGTTTGGACATTCCAGAGTGGATGGGAGAACAGGCTGTAAAGAGAAATACCTTGCTCTAAAACCAAAACGGAGCTATCTAGTAGAATGGTTGTCAATGTGTGTATTCAACTTCCAGAGTTAAACTGATGTGTTTTTGCAGCAGTTCAGAAACCCTTTCCTGGGAGAATGTAGAAACAGTCATTTCCAGCCCTAGAGACGCATATAAGAGTTTGCAGTAAGAATGCGTTTAAAACACAGAAGACCCGCTTCTTTCGAAATCATCTGCTGTGTGTTGGTTCCTTTTAGGAAGTTGCATCTATGGTTAGATTCAGCGAGGTAGAAACACGTTTCTTCTAAAAGCTGCGTTTGGACATTCCAGAGTTGATGGGAGAACAGGCTGTAAAGAGAAATACCTTGCTCTAAAACCAAAACGGAGCTATCTAGCAGAATGGTTGTCAATGTGTGTATTCAACTTCCAGAGTTAAACTGATGTGTGTTTGCAGCAGTTCAGAAACCCTTTCCTGGGAGAATGTAGAAACAGTCATTTCCAGCCCTAGAGACGCATATCAGAGTTTGCAGTAAGAATGCGTTTAAAACACAGAAGACCCGCTTCTTACGAACTCATCTGCTGTGTGTTGGTTCCTTTTAGGAAGTTGCATCTATGGTAAGATTCATCGAGGAAGAAACACGTTTCTTCTAAAAGCTGCGTTTGGACATTCCAGAGTGGAAGGGAGAACAGTCTGTAAAGAGAAATACCTTGCTCTAAAACCAAAACGGAGCTATCTAGCAGAATGGTTGTCAATGTGTGTATTCAACTTCCAGAGTTTAACTGATGTGTGTTTGCAGCAGTTCAGAAACCCTTTCTTGGGAGAATGTAGAAAGAGTCATTTCCAGGCCTAGAGACGCATATAAGAGTTAGCAGTAAGAATGCGTTTAAAACACAGAAGACCCGCTTCTTACGAACTCATCTGCTGTGTGTTGGTTCCTTTTAGGAAGTTGCATCTATGGTTAGATTCAGCGAGGTAGGAACACGTTTCTTCTAAAAGCTGCGTTTGGACATTCCAGAGTGGATGGGAGAACAGGCTGTAAAGAGAAATACCTTGCTCTAAAACCAAAAGGGAGCTATCTAGCAGAATGGTTGTCAATGTGTGTATTCAACTTCCAGAGTTAAACGGATGTGTGTTTGCAGCAGTTCAGAAACCCTTTCCTGGGAGAATGTAGAAACAGTCATTTCCAGCCCTAGAGACGCATATAAGAGTTTGCAGTAAGAATGCGTTTAAAACACAGAAGACCCGCTTCTTACGAACTCATCTGCTGTGTGTTGGTTCCTTTTAGGAAGTTGCATCTATTGTTAGATTCAGCGAGGTAGGAACACGTTTCTTCTAAAAGCTGCGTTTGGATATTTCAGAGTGGATGGGAGAACAGGCTGTAAAGAGAAATACCTTGCTCTAAATCCAAAACGGAGATATCTAGCAGAATGGTTTTCAATGTGTGTATTCAACTTCCAGAGTTAAACTGATGTGTGTTTGCAGCAGTTCAGAAACCCTTTCCTGGGAGAATGTAGAAACAGTCATTTCCAGCCCTAGAGACGCATATAAGAGTTTGCAGTAAGAATGCGTTTAAAACACAGAAGACCCGCTTCTTACGAACTCATCTGCTGTGTGTTGGTTCCTTTTAGGAAGTTGCATCTATGGTTAGATTCAGCGAGGTAGGAACACGTTTCTTCTAAAAGCTGCGTTTGGACATTCCAGAGTGGATGGGAGAAGAGGCTGTAAAGAGAAATACCTTGCTCTAAAACCAAAACGGAGCTATCTAGCAGAATGGTTGTCAATGTGTGTATTCAACTTCCAGAGTTAAACTGATGTGTGTTTGCAGCAGTTCAGAAACCCTTTCCTGGGAGAATGTAGAAACAGTCATTTCCAGCCCTAGAGACGCATATCAGAGTTTGCAGTAAGAATGCGTTTAAAACACAGAAGACCCGCTTCTTACGAACTCATCTGCTGTGTGTTGGTTCCTTTTAGGAAGTTGCATCTATGGTTAGATTCAGCGAGGTTGGAACACGTTTCTTCTAAAAGCTGCGTTTGGACATTCCAGAGTGGATGGGAGAACAGGCTGTAAAGAGAAATACCTTGCTCTAAAACCAAAACGGAGCTATCTAGTAGAATGGTTGTCAATGTGTGTATTCAACTTCCAGAGTTAAACGGATGTGTGTTTGCAGCAGTTCAGAAACCCTTTCCTGGGAGAATGTAGAAACAGTCATTTCCAGCCCTAGAGACGCATATAAGAGTTTGCAGTAAGAATGCGTTTAAAACACAGAAGACCCGCTTCTTACGAACTCATCTGCTGTGTGTTGGTTCCTTTTAGGAAGTTGCATCTATTGTTAGATTCAGCGAGGTAGGAACACGTTTCTTCTAAAAGCTGCGTTTGGACATTTCAGAGTGGATGGGAGAACAGGCTGTAAAGAGAAATACCTTGCTCTAAAACCAAAACGGAGATATCTAGCAGAATGCTTTTCAATGTGTGTATTCAACTTCCAGAGTTAAACTGATGTGTGTTTGCAGCAGTTCAGAAACCCTTTCCTGGGAGAATGTAGAAACAGTCATTTCCAGCCCTAGAGACGCATATAAGAGTTTGCAGTAAGAATGCGTTTAAAACACAGAAGACCCGCTTCTTACGAACTCATCTGCTGTGTGTTGGTTCCTTTTAGGAAGTTGCATCTATGGTTAGATTCAGCGAGGTAGGAACACGTTTCTTCTAAAAGCTGCGTTTGGACATTCCAGAGTGGATGGGAGAAGAGGCTGTAAAGAGAAATACCTTGCTCTAAAACCAAAACGGAGCTATCTAGCAGAATGGTTGTCAATGTGTGTATTCAACTTCCAGAGTTAAACTGATGTGTGTTTGCAGCAGTTCAGAAACCCTTTCCTGGGAGAATGTAGAAACAGTCATTTCCAACCCTAGAGACGCATATCAGAGTTTGCAGTAAGAATGCGTTTAAAACACAGAAGACCCGCTTCTTACGAACTCATCTGCTGTGTGTTGGTTCCTTTTAGGAAGTTGCATCTATGGTTAGATTCAGCGAGGTAGGAACACGTTTCTTCTAAAAGCTGCGTTTGGACATTCCAGAGTGGATGGGAGAACAGGCTGTAAAGAGAAATACCTTGCTCTAAAACCAAAACGGAGCTATCTAGTAGAATGGTTGTCAATGTGTGTATTCAACTTCCAGAGTTAAACTGATGTGTTTTTGCAGCAGTTCAGAAACCCTTTCCTGGGAGAATGTAGAAACAGTCATTTCCAGCCCTAGAGACGCATATAAGAGTTTGCAGTAAGAATGCGTTTAAAACACAGAAGACCCGCTTCTTTCGAAATCATCTGCTGTGTGTTGGTTCCTTTTAGGAAGTTGCATCTATGGTTAGATTCAGCGAGGTAGAAACACGTTTCTTCTAAAAGCTGCGTTTGGACATTCCAGAGTTGATGGGAGAACAGGCTGTAAAGAGAAATACCTTGCTCTAAAACCAAAACGGAGCTATCTAGCAGAATGGTTGTCAATGTGTGTATTCAACTTCCAGAGTTAAACTGATGTGTGTTTGCAGCAGTTCAGAAACCCTTTCCTGGGAGAATGTAGAAACAGTCATTTCCAGCCCTAGAGACGCATATCAGAGTTTGCAGTAAGAATGCGTTTAAAACACAGAAGACCCGCTTCTTACGAACTCATCTGCTGTGTGTTGGTTCCTTTTAGGAAGTTGCATCTATGGTAAGATTCATCGAGGAAGAAACACGTTTCTTCTAAAAGCTGCGTTTGGACATTCCAGAGTGGAAGGGAGAACAGTCTGTAAAGAGAAATACCTTGCTCTAAAACCAAAACGGAGCTATCTAGCAGAATGGTTGTCAATGTGTGTATTCAACTTCCAGAGTTTAACTGATGTGTGTTTGCAGCAGTTCAGAAACCCTTTCCTGGGAGAATGCAGAAACAGTCATTTCCAGCCCTAGAGACGCATATAAGAGTTTGCAGTAAGAATGCGTTTAAAACACAGAAGACCCGCTTCTTACGAACTCATCTGCTGTGTGTTGGTTCCTTTTAGGAAGTTGCATCTATGGTTAGATTCAGCGAGGTAGAAACACGTTTCTTCTAAAAGCTGCGTTTGGACATTCCAGAGTGGATGGGAGAACAGGCTGTAAAGAGAAATGCCTTGCTCTAAAACCAAAACGGGGCTATCTAGCAGAATGGTTGTCAATGTGTGTATTCAACTTCCAGAGTTAAACTGATGTGTGTTTGCAGCAGTTCAGAAACCCTTTCCTGGGAGAATGTAGAAACAGTCATTTCCAGCCCTAGAGACGCATATAAGAGTTTGCAGTAAGAATGGGTTTAAAACACAGAAGACCCGCTTCTTACGAACTCATCTGCTGTGTGTTGGTTCCTTCTGGGAAGTTGCATCTATGGTTAGATTCAGCGAGGTAGAAACACGTTTCTTCTAAAAGCTGCGTTTGGACATTCCAGAGTGGATGGGAGAACAGGCTGTAAAGAGAAATACCTTGCTCTAAAACCAAAACGGAGCTATCTAGCAGAATGGTTGTCAATGTGTGTATTCAACTTCCAGAGTTAAACTGATGTGTGTTTGCAGCAGTTCAGAAACCCTTTCTTGGGAGAATGTAGAAAGAGTCATTTCCAGGCCTAGAGACGCATATAAGAGTTAGCAGTAAGAATGCGTTTAAAACACAGAAGACCCGCTTCTTACGAACTCATCTGCTGTGTTTTGGTTCCTTTTAGGAAGTTGCATCTATGGTTAGATTCAGCGAGGTAGGAACACGTTTCTTCTAAAAGCTGCGTTTGGACATTCCAGAGTGGATGGGAGAACAGGCTGTAAAGAGAAATACCTTGCTCTAAAACCAAAAGGGAGCTATCTAGCAGAATGGTTGTCAATGTGTGTATTCAACTTCCAGAGTTAAACTGATGTGTGTTTGCAGCAGTTCAGAAACCCTTTCCTGGGAGAATGTTGAAACAGTCATTTCCAGCCCTAGAGACGCATATAAGAGTTAGCAGTAAGAATGCGTTTAAAACACAGAAGACCCGCTTCTTACGAACTCATCTGCTGTGTGTTGGTTCCTTTTAGGAAGTTGCATCTATGGTTACATTCAGCGAGGTAGAAACACGTTTCTTCTAAAAGCTGCGTTTGGACATTCCAGAGTGGATGGGAGAACAGGCTGTAAAGAGAAATACCTTGCTCTAAAACCAAAACGGAGCTATCTAGCAGAATGGTTGTCAATGTGTGTATTCAACTTCCAGAGTTAAACGGATGTGTGTTTGCAGCAGTTCAGAAACCCTTTCTTGGGAGAATGTAGAAACAGTCATTTCCAGCCCTAGAGACGCATATAAGAGTTTGCAGTAAGAATGCGTTTAAAACACAGAAGACCCGCTTCTTACGAACTCATCTGCTGTGTGTTGGTTCCTTTTAGGAAGTTGCATCTATTGTTAGATTCAGCGAGGTAGGAACACGTTTCTTCTAAAAGCTGCGTTTGGACATTTCAGAGTGGATGGGAGAACAGGCTGTAAAGAGAAATACCTTGCTCTAAAACCAAAACGGAGATATCTAGCAGAATGCTTTTCAATGTGTGTATTCAACTTCCAGAGTTAAACTGATGTGTGTTTGCAGCAGTTCAGAAACCCTTTCCTGGGAGAATGTAGAAACAGTCATTTCCAGCCCTAGAGACGCATATAAGAGTTTGCAGTAAGAATGCGTTTAAAACACAGAAGACCCGCTTCTTACGAACTCATCTGCTGTGTGTTGGTTCCTTTTAGGAAGTTGCATCTATGGTTAGATTCAGCGAGGTAGGAACACGTTTCTTCTAAAAGCTGCGTTTGGACATTCCAGAGTGGATGGGAGAAGAGGCTGTAAAGAGAAATACTTTGCTCTAAAACCAAAACGGAGCTATCTAGCAGAATGGTTGTCAATGTGTGTATTCAACTTCCAGAGTTAAACTGATGTGTGTTTGCAGCAGTTCAGAAACCCTTTCCTGGGAGAATGTAGAAACAGTCATTTCCAGCCCTAGAGACGCATATCAGAGTTTGCAGTAAGAATGCGTTTAAAACACAGAAGACCCGCTTCTTACGAACTCATCTGCTGTGTGTTGGTTCCTTTTAGGAAGTTGCATCTATGGTTAGATTCAGCGAGGTAGGAACACGTTTCTTCTAAAAGCTGCGTTTGGACATTCCAGAGTGGATGGGAGAACAGGCTGTAAAGAGAAATACCTTGCTCTAAAACCAAAACGGAGCTATCTAGTAGAATGGTTGTCAATGTGTGTATTCAACTTCCAGAGTTAAACTGATGTGTTTTTGCAGCAGTTCAGAAACCCTTTCCTGGGAGAATGTAGAAACAGTCATTTCCAGCCCTAGAGACGCATATAAGAGTTTGCAGTAAGAATGCGTTTAAAACACAGAAGACCCGCTTCTTTCGAAATCATCTGCTGTGTGTTGGTTCCTTTTAGGAAGTTGCATCTATGGTTAGATTCAGCGAGGTAGAAACACGTTTCTTCTAAAAGCTGCGTTTGGACATTCCAGAGTTGATGGGAGAACAGGCTGTAAAGAGAAATACCTTGCTCTAAAACCAAAACGGAGCTATCTAGCAGAATGGTTGTCAATGTGTGTATTCAACTTCCAGAGTTAAACTGATGTGTGTTTGCAGCAGTTCAGAAACCCTTTCCTGGGAGAATGTAGAAACAGTCATTTCCAGCCCTAGAGACGCATATCAGAGTTTGCAGTAAGAATGCGTTTAAAACACAGAAGACCCGCTTCTTACGAACTCATCTGCTGTGTGTTGGTTCCTTTTAGGAAGTTGCATCTATGGTAAGATTCATCGAGGAAGAAACACGTTTCTTCTAAAAGCTGCGTTTGGACATTCCAGAGTGGAAGGGAGAACAGTCTGTAAAGAGAAATACCTTGCTCTAAAACCAAAACGGAGCTATCTAGCAGAATGGTTGTCAATGTGTGTATTCAACTTCCAGAGTTTAACTGATGTGTGTTTGCAGCAGTTCAGAAACCCTTTCTTGGGAGAATGTAGAAAGAGTCATTTCCAGGCCTAGAGACGCATATAAGAGTTAGCAGTAAGAATGCGTTTAAAACACAGAAGACCCGCTTCTTACGAACTCATCTGCTGTGTGTTGGTTCCTTTTAGGAAGTTGCATCTATGGTTAGATTCAGCGAGGTAGGAACACGTTTCTTCTAAAAGCTGCGTTTGGACATTCCAGAGTGGATGGGAGAACAGGCTGTAAAGAGAAATACCTTGCTCTAAAACCAAAAGGGAGCTATCTAGCAGAATGGTTGTCAATGTGTGTATTCAACTTCCAGAGTTAAACGGATGTGTGTTTGCAGCAGTTCAGAAACCCTTTCCTGGGAGAATGTAGAAACAGTCATTTCCAGCCCTAGAGACGCATATAAGAGTTTGCAGTAAGAATGCGTTTAAAACACAGAAGACCCGCTTCTTACGAACTCATCTGCTGTGTGTTGGTTCCTTTTAGGAAGTTGCATCTATTGTTAGATTCAGCGAGGTAGGAACACGTTTCTTCTAAAAGCTGCGTTTGGATATTTCAGAGTGGATGGGAGAACAGGCTGTAAAGAGAAATACCTTGCTCTAAATCCAAAACGGAGATATCTAGCAGAATGGTTTTCAATGTGTGTATTCAACTTCCAGAGTTAAACTGATGTGTGTTTGCAGCAGTTCAGAAACCCTTTCCTGGGAGAATGTAGAAACAGTCATTTCCAGCCCTAGAGACGCATATAAGAGTTTGCAGTAAGAATGCGTTTAAAACACAGAAGACCCGCTTCTTACGAACTCATCTGCTGTGTGTTGGTTCCTTTTAGGAAGTTGCATCTATGGTTAGATTCAGCGAGGTAGGAACACGTTTCTTCTAAAAGCTGCGTTTGGACATTCCAGAGTGGATGGGAGAAGAGGCTGTAAAGAGAAATACCTTGCTCTAAAACCAAAACGGAGCTATCTAGCAGAATGGTTGTCAATGTGTGTATTCAACTTCCAGAGTTAAACTGATGTGTGTTTGCAGCAGTTCAGAAACCCTTTCCTGGGAGAATGTAGAAACAGTCATTTCCAGCCCTAGAGACGCATATCAGAGTTTGCAGTAAGAATGCGTTTAAAACACAGAAGACCCGCTTCTTACGAACTCATCTGCTGTGTGTTGGTTCCTTTTAGGAAGTTGCATCTATGGTTAGATTCAGCGAGGTTGGAACACGTTTCTTCTAAAAGCTGCGTTTGGACATTCCAGAGTGGATGGGAGAACAGGCTGTAAAGAGAAATACCTTGCTCTAAAACCAAAACGGAGCTATCTAGTAGAATGGTTGTCAATGTGTGTATTCAACTTCCAGAGTTAAACTGATGTGTGTTTGCAGCAGTTCAGAAACCCTTTCCTGGGAGAATGTAGAAACAGTCATTTCCAGCCCTAGAGACGCATATAAGAGTTTGCAGTAAGAATGCGTTTAAAACACAGAAGACCCTCTTCTTTCGAAATCATCTGCTGTGTGTTGGTTCCTTTTAGGAAGTTGCATCTATGGTTAGATTCAGCGAGGTAGAAACACGTTTCTTCTAAAAGCTGCGTTTGGACATTCCAGAGTGGATGGGAGAACAGGCTGTAAAGAGAAATGCCTTGCTCTAAAACCAAAACGGGGCTATCTAGCAGAATGGTTGTCAATGTGTGTATTCAACTTCCAGAGTTAAACTGATGTGTGTTTGCAGCAGTTCAGAAACCCTTTCCTGGGAGAATGTAGAAACAGTCATTTCCAGCCCTAGAGACGCATATAAGAGTTTGCAGTAAGAATGGGTTTAAAACACAGAAGACCCGCTTCTTACGAACTCATCTGCTGTGTGTTGGTTCCTTCTGGGAAGTTGCATCTATGGTTAGATTCAGCGAGGTAGAAACACGTTTCTTCTAAAAGCTGCGTTTGGACATTCCAGAGTGGATGGGAGAACAGGCTGTAAAGAGAAATACCTTGCTCTAAAACCAAAACGGAGCTATCTAGCAGAATGGTTGTCAATGTGTGTATTCAACTTCCAGAGTTAAACGGATGTGTGTTTGCAGCAGTTCAGAAACCCTTTCCTGGGAGAATGTAGAAACAGTCATTTCCAGCCCTAGAGACGCATATCAGAGTTTGCAGTAAGAATGCGTTTAAAACACAGAAGACCCGCTTCTTACGAACTCATCTGCTGTGTGTTGGTTCCTTTTAGGAAGTTGCATCTATGGTTAGATTCAGCGAGGTAGGAACACGTTTCTTCTAAAAGCTGCGTTTGGACATTCCAGAGTGGATGGGAGAACAGGCTGTAAAGAGAAATACCTTGCTCTAAAACCAAAACGGAGCTATCTAGTAGAATGGTTGTCAATGTGTGTATTCAACTTCCAGAGTTAAACTGATGTGTTTTTGCAGCAGTTCAGAAACCCTTTCCTGGGAGAATGTAGAAACAGTCATTTCCAGCCCTAGAGACGCATATAAGAGTTTGCAGTAAGAATGCGTTTAAAACACAGAAGACCCGCTTCTTTCGAAATCATCTGCTGTGTGTTGGTTCCTTTTAGGAAGTTGCATCTATGGTTAGATTCAGCGAGGTAGAAACACGTTTCTTCTAAAAGCTGCGTTTGGACATTCCAGAGTTGATGGGAGAACAGGCTGTAAAGAGAAATACCTTGCTCTAAAACCAAAACGGAGCTATCTAGCAGAATGGTTGTCAATGTGTGTATTCAACTTCCAGAGTTTAACTGATGTGTGTTTGCAGCAGTTCAGAAACCCTTTCCTGGGAGAATGTAGAAACAGTCATTTCCAGCCCTAGAGACGCATATCAGAGTTTGCAGTAAGAATGCGTTTAAAACACAGAAGACCCGCTTCTTACGAACTCATCTGCTGTGTGTTGGTTCCTTTTAGGAAGTTGCATCTATGGTAAGATTCATCGAGGAAGAAACACGTTTCTTCTAAAAGCTGCGTTTGGACATTCCAGAGTGGAAGGGAGAACAGTCTGTAAAGAGAAATACCTTGCTCTAAAACCAAAACGGAGCTATCTAGCAGAATGGTTGTCAATGTGTGTATTCAACTTCCAGAGTTTAACTGATGTGTGTTTGCAGCAGTTCAGAAACCCTTTCTTGGGAGAATGTAGAAAGAGTCATTTCCAGGCCTAGAGACGCATATAAGAGTTAGCAGTAAGAATGCGTTTAAAACACAGAAGACCCGCTTCTTACGAACTCATCTGCTGTGTGTTGGTTCCTTTTAGGAAGTTGCATCTATGGTTAGATTCAGCGAGGTAGGAACACGTTTCTTCTAAAAGCTGCGTTTGGACATTCCAGAGTGGATGGGAGAACAGGCTGTAAAGAGAAATACCTTGCTCTAAAACCAAAAGGGAGCTATCTAGCAGAATGGTTGTCAATGTGTGTATTCAACTTCCAGAGTTAAACGGATGTGTGTTTGCAGCAGTTCAGAAACCCTTTCCTGGGAGAATGTAGAAACAGTCATTTCCAGCCCTAGAGACGCATATAAGAGTTTGCAGTAAGAATGCGTTTAAAACACAGAAGACCCGCTTCTTACGAACTCATCTGCTGTGTGTTGGTTCCTTTTAGGAAGTTGCATCTATTGTTAGATTCAGCGAGGTAGGAACACGTTTCTTCTAAAAGCTGCGTTTGGATATTTCAGAGTGGATGGGAGAACAGGCTGTAAAGAGAAATACCTTGCTCTAAATCCAAAACGGAGATATCTAGCAGAATGGTTTTCAATGTGTGTATTCAACTTCCAGAGTTAAACTGATGTGTGTTTGCAGCAGTTCAGAAACCCTTTCCTGGGAGAATGTAGAAACAGTCATTTCCAGCCCTAGAGACGCATATAAGAGTTTGCAGTAAGAATGCGTTTAAAACACAGAAGACCCGCTTCTTACGAACTCATCTGCTGTGTGTTGGTTCCTTTTAGGAAGTTGCATCTATGGTTAGATTCAGCGAGGTAGGAACACGTTTCTTCTAAAAGCTGCGTTTGGACATTCCAGAGTGGATGGGAGAAGAGGCTGTAAAGAGAAATACCTTGCTCTAAAACCAAAACGGAGCTATCTAGCAGAATGGTTGTCAATGTGTGTATTCAACTTCCAGAGTTAAACTGATGTGTGTTTGCAGCAGTTCAGAAACCCTTTCCTGGGAGAATGTAGAAACAGTCATTTCCAGCCCTAGAGACGCATATCAGAGTTTGCAGTAAGAATGCGTTTAAAACACAGAAGACCCGCTTCTTACGAACTCATCTGCTGTGTGTTGGTTCCTTTTAGGAAGTTGCATCTATGGTTAGATTCAGCGAGGTTGGAACACGTTTCTTCTAAAAGCTGCGTTTGGACATTCCAGAGTGGATGGGAGAACAGGCTGTAAAGAGAAATACCTTGCTCTAAAACCAAAACGGAGCTATCTAGTAGAATGGTTGTCAATGTGTGTATTCAACTTCCAGAGTTAAACTGATGTGTGTTTGCAGCAGTTCAGAAACCCTTTCCTGGGAGAATGTAGAAACAGTCATTTCCAGCCCTAGAGACGCATATAAGAGTTTGCAGTAAGAATGCGTTTAAAACACAGAAGACCCTCTTCTTTCGAAATCATCTGCTGTGTGTTGGTTCCTTTTAGGAAGTTGCATCTATGGTTAGATTCAGCGAGGTAGAAACACGTTTCTTCTAAAAGCTGCGTTTGGACATTCCAGAGTGGATGGGAGAACAGGCTGTAAAGAGAAATGCCTTGCTCTAAAACCAAAACGGGGCTATCTAGCAGAATGGTTGTCAATGTGTGTATTCAACTTCCAGAGTTAAACTGATGTGTGTTTGCAGCAGTTCAGAAACCCTTTCCTGGGAGAATGTAGAAACAGTCATTTCCAGCCCTAGAGACGCATATAAGAGTTTGCAGTAAGAATGGGTTTAAAACACAGAAGACCCGCTTCTTACGAACTCATCTGCTGTGTGTTGGTTCCTTCTGGGAAGTTGCATCTATGGTTAGATTCAGCGAGGTAGAAACACGTTTCTTCTAAAAGCTGCGTTTGGACATTCCAGAGTGGATGGGAGAACAGGCTGTAAAGAGAAATACCTTGCTCTAAAACCAAAACGGAGCTATCTAGCAGAATGGTTGTCAATGTGTGTATTCAACTTCCAGAGTTAAACGGATGTGTGTTTGCAGCAGTTCAGAAACCCTTTCCTGGGAGAATGTAGAAACAGTCATTTCCAGCCCTAGAGACGCATATAAGAGTTTGCAGTAAGAATGCGTTTAAAACACAGAAGACCCGCTTCTTACGAACTCATCTGCTGTGTGTTGGTTCCTTTTAGGAAGTTGCATCTATGGTTAGATTCAGCGAGGTAGGAACACGTTTCTTCTAAAAGCTGCGTTTGGACATTCCAGAGTGGATGGGAGAAGAGGCTGTAAAGAGAAATACCTTGCTCTAAAACCAAAACGGAGCTATCTAGCAGAATGGTTGTCAATGTGTGTATTCAACTTCCAGAGTTAAACTGATGTGTGTTTGCAGCAGTTCAGAAACCCTTTCCTGGGAGAATGTAGAAACAGTCATTTCCAGCCCTAGAGACGCATATCAGAGTTTGCAGTAAGAATGCGTTTAAAACACAGAAGACCCGCTTCTTACGAACTCATCTGCTGTGTGTTGGTTCCTTTTAGGAAGTTGCATCTATGGTTAGATTCAGCGAGGTAGGAACACGTTTCTTCTAAAAGCTGCGTTTGGACATTCCAGAGTGGATGGGAGAACAGGCTGTAAAGAGAAATACCTTGCTCTAAAACCAAAACGGAGCTATCTAGTAGAATGGTTGTCAATGTGTGTATTCAACTTCCAGAGTTAAACTGATGTGTTTTTGCAGCAGTTCAGAAACCCTTTCCTGGGAGAATGTAGAAACAGTCATTTCCAGCCCTAGAGACGCATATAAGAGTTTGCAGTAAGAATGCGTTTAAAACACAGAAGACCCGCTTCTTTCGAAATCATCTGCTGTGTGTTGGTTCCTTTTAGGAAGTTGCATCTATGGTTAGATTCAGCGAGGTAGAAACACGTTTCTTCTAAAAGCTGCGTTTGGACATTCCAGAGTTGATGGGAGAACAGGCTGTAAAGAGAAATACCTTGCTCTAAAACCAAAACGGAGCTATCTAGCAGAATGGTTGTCAATGTGTGTATTCAACTTCCAGAGTTAAACTGATGTGTGTTTGCAGCAGTTCAGAAACCCTTTCCTGGGAGAATGTAGAAACAGTCATTTCCAGCCCTAGAGACGCATATCAGAGTTTGCAGTAAGAATGCGTTTAAAACACAGAAGACCCGCTTCTTACGAACTCATCTGCTGTGTGTTGGTTCCTTTTAGGAAGTTGCATCTATGGTAAGATTCATCGAGGAAGAAACACGTTTCTTCTAAAAGCTGCGTTTGGACATTCCAGAGTGGAAGGGAGAACAGTCTGTAAAGAGAAATACCTTGCTCTAAAACCAAAACGGAGCTATCTAGCAGAATGGTTGTCAATGTGTGTATTCAACTTCCAGAGTTTAACTGATGTGTGTTTGCAGCAGTTCATAAACCCTTTCCTGGGAGAATGCAGAAACAGTCATTTCCAGCCCTAGAGACGCATATAAGAGTTTGCAGTAAGAATGCGTTTAAAACACAGAAGACCCGCTTCTTACGAACTCATCTGCTGTGTGTTGGTTCCTTCTGGGAAGTTGCATCTATGGTTAGATTCAGCGAGGTAGAAACACGTTTCTTCTAAAAGCTGCGTTTGGACATTCCAGAGTGGATGGGAGAACAGGCTGTAAAGAGAAATACCTTGCTCTAAAACCAAAACGGAGCTATCTAGCAGAATGGTTGTCAATGTGTGTATTCAACTTCCAGAGTTAAACTGATGTGTGTTTGCAGCAGTTCAGAAACCCTTTCTTGGGAGAATGTAGAAAGAGTCATTTCCAGGCCTAGAGACGCATATAAGAGTTAGCAGTAAGAATGCGTTTAAAACACAGAAGACCCGCTTCTTACGAACTCATCTGCTGTGTGTTGGTTCCTTTTAGGAAGTTGCATCTATGGTTAGATTCAGCGAGGTAGGAACACGTTTCTTCTAAAAGCTGCGTTTGGACATTCCAGAGTGGATGGGAGAACAGGCTGTAAAGAGAAATACCTTGCTCTAAAACCAAAAGGGAGCTATCTAGCAGAATGGTTGTCAATGTGTGTATTCAACTTCCAGAGTTAAACGGATGTGTGTTTGCAGCAGTTCAGAAACCCTTTCCTGGGAGAATGTAGAAACAGTCATTTCCAGCCCTAGAGACGCATATAAGAGTTTGCAGTAAGAATGCGTTTAAAACACAGAAGACCCGCTTCTTACGAACTCATCTGCTGTGTGTTGGTTCCTTTTAGGAAGTTGCATCTATTGTTAGATTCAGCGAGGTAGGAACACGTTTCTTCTAAAAGCTGCGTTTGGACATTTCAGAGTGGATGGGAGAACAGGCTGTAAAGAGAAATACCTTGCTCTAAATCCAAAACGGAGATATCTAGCAGAATGGTTTTCAATGTGTGTATTCAACTTCCAGAGTTAAACTGATGTGTGTTTGCAGCAGTTCAGAAACCCTTTCCTGGGAGAATGTAGAAACAGTCATTTCCAGCCCTAGAGACGCATATAAGAGTTTGCAGTAAGAATGCGTTTAAAACACAGAAGACCCGCTTCTTACGAACTCATCTGCTGTGTGTTGGTTCCTTTTAGGAAGTTGCATCTATGGTTAGATTCAGCGAGGTAGGAACACGTTTCTTCTAAAAGCTGCGTTTGGACATTCCAGAGTGGATGGGAGAAGAGGCTGTAAAGAGAAATACCTTGCTCTAAAACCAAAACGGAGCTATCTAGCAGAATGGTTGTCAATGTGTGTATTCAACTTCCAGAGTTAAACTGATGTGTGTTTGCAGCAGTTCAGAAACCCTTTCCTGGGAGAATGTAGAAACAGTCATTTCCAGCCCTAGAGACGCATATCAGAGTTTGCAGTAAGAATGCGTTTAAAACACAGAAGACCCGCTTCTTACGAACTCATCTGCTGTGTGTTGGTTCCTTTTAGGAAGTTGCATCTATGGTTAGATTCAGCGAGGTAGGAACACGTTTCTTCTAAAAGCTGCGTTTGGACATTCCAGAGTGGATGGGAGAACAGGCTGTAAAGAGAAATACCTTGTTCTAAAACCAAAACGGAGCTATCTAGTAGAATGGTTGTCAATGTGTGTATTCAACTTCCAGAGTTAAACTGATGTGTTTTTGCAGCAGTTCAGAAACCCTTTCCTGGGAGAATGTAGAAACAGTCATTTCCAGCCCTAGAGACGCATATAAGAGTTTGCAGTAAGAATGCGTTTAAAACACAGAAGACCCGCTTCTTTCGAAATCATCTGCTGTGTGTTGGTTCCTTTTAGGAAGTTGCATCTATGGTTAGATTCAGCGAGGTAGAAACACGTTTCTTCTAAAAGCTGCGTTTGGACATTCCAGAGTTGATGGGAGAACAGGCTGTAAAGAGAAATACCTTGCTCTAAAACCAAAACGGAGCTATCTAGCAGAATGGTTGTCAATGTGTGTATTCAACTTCCAGAGTTAAACTGATGTGTGTTTGCAGCAGTTCAGAAACCCTTTCCTGGGAGAATGTAGAAACAGTCATTTCCAGCCCTAGAGACGCATATCAGAGTTTGCAGTAAGAATGCGTTTAAAACACAGAAGACCCGCTTCTTACGAACTCATCTGCTGTGTGTTGGTTCCTTTTAGGAAGTTGCATCTATGGTAAGATTCATCGAGGAAGAAACACGTTTCTTCTAAAAGCTGCGTTTGGACATTCCAGAGTGGAAGGGAGAACAGTCTGTAAAGAGAAATACCTTGCTCTAAAACCAAAACGGAGCTATCTAGCAGAATGGTTGTCAATGTGTGTATTCAACTTTTAGAGTTTAACTGATGTGTGTTTGCAGCAGTTCAGAAACCCTTTCCTGGGAGAATGTAGAAACAGTCATTTCCAGCCCTAGAGACGCATATAAGAGTTTGCAGTAAGAATGCGTTTAAAACACAGAAGACCCGCTTCTTACGAACTCATCTGCTGTGTGTTGGTTCCTTTTAGGAAGTTGCATCTATGGTTAGATTCAGCGAGGTAGAAACACGTTTCTTCTAAAAGCTGCGTTTGGACATTCCAGAGTGGATGGGAGAACAGGCTGTAAAGAGAAATGCCTTGCTCTTAAACCAAAACGGGGCTATCTAGCAGAATGGTTGTCAATGTGTGTATTCAACTTCCAGAGTTTAACTGATGTGTGTTTGCAGCAGTTCAGAAACCCTTTCCTGGGAGAATGTAGAAACAGTCATTTCCAGCCCTAGAGACGCATATAAGAGTTTGCAGTAAGAATGGGTTTAAAACACAGAAGACCCGCTTCTTACGAACTCATCTGCTGTGTGTTGGTTCCTTCTGGGAAGTTGCATCTATGGTTAGATTCAGCGAGGTAGAAACACGTTTCTTCTAAAAGCTGCGTTTGGACATTCCAGAGTGGATGGGAGAACAGGCTGTAAAGAGAAATACCTTGCTCTAAAACCAAAACGGAGCTATCTAGCAGAATGGTTGTCAATGTGTGTATTCAACTTCCAGAGTTAAACTGATGTGTGTTTGCAGCAGTTCAGAAACCCTTTCTTGAGAGAATGTAGAAAGAGTCATTTCCAGGCCTAGAGACGCATATAAGAGTTAGCAGTAAGAATGCGTTTAAAACACAGAAGACCCGCTTCTTACGAACTCATCTGCTGTGTGTTGGTTCCTTTTAGGAAGTTGCATCTATGGTTAGATTCAGCGAGGTAGGAACACGTTTCTTCTAAAAGCTGCGTTTGGACATTCCAGAGTGGAAGGGAGAACAGTCTGTAAAGAGAAATACCTTGCTCTAAAACCAAAACGGAGCTATCTAGCAGAATGGTTGTCAATGTGTGTATTCAACTTCCAGAGTTTAACTGATGTGTGTTTGCAGCAGTTCATAAACCCTTTCCTGGGAGAATGCAGAAACAGTCATTTCCAGCCCTAGAGACGCATATAAGAGTTTGCAGTAAGAATGCGTTTAAAACACAGAAGACCCGCTTCTTACGAACTCATCTGCTGTGTGTTGGTTCCTTCTGGGAAGTTGCATCTATGGTTAGATTCAGCGAGGTAGAAACACGTTTCTTCTAAAAGCTGCGTTTGGACATTCCAGAGTGGATGGGAGAACAGGCTGTAAAGAGAAATACCTTGCTCTAAAACCAAAACGGAGCTATCTAGCAGAATGGTTGTCAATGTGTGTATTCAACTTCCAGAGTTAAACTGATGTGTGTTTGCAGCAGTTCAGAAACCCTTTCTTGGGAGAATGTAGAAAGAGTCATTTCCAGGCCTAGAGACGCATATAAGAGTTAGCAGTAAGAATGCGTTTAAAACACAGAAGACCCGCTTCTTACGAACTCATCGGCTGTGTGTTGGTTCCTTTTAGGAAGTTGCATCTATGGTTAGATTCAGCGAGGTAGGAACACGTTTCTTCTAAAAGCTGCGTTTGGACATTCCAGAGTGGATGGGAGAACAGGCTGTAAAGAGAAATACCTTGCTCTAAAACCAAAAGGGAGCTATCTAGCAGAATGGTTGTCAATGTGTGTATTCAACTTCCAGAGTTAAACGGATGTGTGTTTGCAGCAGTTCAGAAACCCTTTCCTGGGAGAATGTAGAAACAGTCATTTCCAGCCCTAGAGACGCATATAAGAGTTTGCAGTAAGAATGCGTTTAAAACACAGAAGACCCGCTTCTTACGAACTCATCTGCTGTGTGTTGGTTCCTTTTAGGAAGTTGCATCTATTGTTAGATTCAGCGAGGTAGGAACACGTTTCTTCTAAAAGCTGCGTTTGGACATTTCAGAGTGGATGGGAGAACAGGCTGTAAAGAGAAATACCTTGCTCTAAATCCAAAACGGAGATATCTAGCAGAATGGTTTTCAATGTGTGTATTCAACTTCCAGAGTTAAACTGATGTGTGTTTGCAGCAGTTCAGAAACCCTTTCCTGGGAGAATGTAGAAACAGTCATTTCCAGCCCTAGAGACGCATATAAGAGTTTGCAGTAAGAATGCGTTTAAAACACAGAAGACCCGCTTCTTACGAACTCATCTGCTGTGTGTTGGTTCCTTTTAGGAAGTTGCATCTATGGTTAGATTCAGCGAGGTAGGAACACGTTTCTTCTAAAAGCTGCGTTTGGACATTCCAGAGTGGATGGGAGAAGAGGCTGTAAAGAGAAATACCTTGCTCTAAAACCAAAACGGAGCTATCTAGCAGAATGGTTGTCAATGTGTGTATTCAACTTCCAGAGTTAAACTGATGTGTGTTTGCAGCAGTTCAGAAACCCTTTCCTGGGAGAATGTAGAAACAGTCATTTCCAGCCCTAGAGACGCATATCAGAGTTTGCAGTAAGAATGCGTTTAAAACACAGAAGACCCGCTTCTTACGAACTCATCTGCTGTGTGTTGGTTCCTTTTAGGAAGTTGCATCTATGGTTAGATTCAGCGAGGTAGGAACACGTTTCTTCTAAAAGCTGCGTTTGGACATTCCAGAGTGGATGGGAGAACAGGCTGTAAAGAGAAATACCTTGTTCTAAAACCAAAACGGAGCTATCTAGTAGAATGGTTGTCAATGTGTGTATTCAACTTCCAGAGTTAAACTGATGTGTTTTTGCAGCAGTTCAGAAACCCTTTCCTGGGAGAATGTAGAAACAGTCATTTCCAGCCCTAGAGACGCATATAAGAGTTTGCAGTAAGAATGCGTTTAAAACACAGAAGACCCGCTTCTTTCGAAATCATCTGCTGTGTGTTGGTTCCTTTTAGGAAGTTGCATCTATGGTTAGATTCAGCGAGGTAGAAACACGTTTCTTCTAAAAGCTGCGTTTGGACATTCCAGAGTTGATGGGAGAACAGGCTGTAAAGAGAAATACCTTGCTCTAAAACCAAAACGGAGCTATCTAGCAGAATGGTTGTCAATGTGTGTATTCAACTTCCAGAGTTAAACTGATGTGTGTTTGCAGCAGTTCAGAAACCCTTTCCTGGGAGAATGTAGAAACAGTCATTTCCAGCCCTAGAGACGCATATCAGAGTTTGCAGTAAGAATGCGTTTAAAACACAGAAGACCCGCTTCTTACGAACTCATCTGCTGTGTGTTGGTTCCTTTTAGGAAGTTGCATCTATGGTAAGATTCATCGAGGAAGAAACACGTTTCTTCTAAAAGCTGCGTTTGGACATTCCAGAGTGGAAGGGAGAACAGTCTGTAAAGAGAAATACCTTGCTCTAAAACCAAAACGGAGCTATCTAGCAGAATGGTTGTCAATGTGTGTATTCAACTTCCAGAGTTTAACTGATGTGTGTTTGCAGCAGTTCAGAAACCCTTTCCTGGGAGAATGCAGAAACAGTCATTTCCAGCCCTAGAGACGCATATAAGAGTTTGCAGTAAGAATGCGTTTAAAACACAGAAGACCCGCTTCTTACGAACTCATCTGCTGTGTGTTGGTTCCTTTTAGGAAGTTGCATCTATGGTTAGATTCAGCGAGGTAGAAACACGTTTCTTCTAAAAGCTGCGTTTGGACATTCCAGAGTGGATGGGAGAACAGGCTGTAAAGAGAAATGCCATGCTCTTAAACCAAAACGGGGCTATCTAGCAGAATGGTTGTCAATGTGTGTATTCAACTTCCAGAGTTTAACTGATGTGTGTTTGCAGCAGTTCAGAAACCCTTTCCTGGGAGAATGTAGAAACAGTCATTTCCAGCCCTAGAGACGCATATAAGAGTTTGCAGTAAGAATGGGTTTAAAACACAGAAGACCGGCTTCTTACGAACTCATCTGCTGTGTGTTGGTTCCTTCTGGGAAGTTGCATCTATGGTTAGATTCAGCGAGGTAGAAACACGTTTCTTCTAAAAGCTGCGTTTGGACATTCCAGAGTGGATGGGAGAACAGGCTGTAAAGAGAAATACCTTGCTCTAAAACCAAAACGGAGCTATCTAGCAGAATGGTTGTCAATGTGTGTATTCAACTTCCAGAGTTAAACTGATGTGTGTTTGCAGCAGTTCAGAAACCCTTTCTTGAGAGAATGTAGAAAGAGTCATTTCCAGGCCTAGAGACGCATATAAGAGTTAGCAGTAAGAATGCGTTTAAAACACAGAAGACCCGCTTCTTACGAACTCATCTGCTGTGTGTTGGTTCCTTTTAGGAAGTTGCATCTATGGTTAGATTCAGCGAGGTAGGAACACGTTTCTTCTAAAAGCTGCGTTTGGACATTCCAGAGTGGATGGGAAAACAGGCTGTAAAGAGAAATACCTTGCTCTAAAACCAAAACGGAGCTATCTAGCAGAATGGTTGTCAATGTGTGTATTCAACTTCCAGAGTTAAACGGATGTGTGTTTGCAGCAGTTCAGAAACACTTTCCTGGGAGAATGTAGAAACAGTCATTTCCAGCCCTAGAGACGCATATAAGAGTTTGCAGTAAGAATGCGTTTAAAACACAGAAGACCCGCTTCTTACGAACTCATCTGCTGTGTGTTGGTTCCTTTTAGGAAGTTGCATCTATTGTTAGATTCAGCGAGGTAGGAACACGTTTCTTCTAAAAGCTGCGTTTGGACATTTCAGAGTGGATGGGAGAACAGGCTGTAAAGAGAAATACCTTGCTCTAAATCCAAAACGGAGATATCTAGCAGAATGGTTTTCAATGTGTGTATTCAACTTCCAGAGTTAAACTGATGTGTGTTTGCAGCAGTTCAGAAACCCTTTCCTGGGAGAATGTAGAAACAGTCATTTCCAGCCCTAGAGACGCATATAAGAGTTTGCAGTAAGAATGCGTTTAAAACACAGAAGACCCGCTTCTTACGAACTCATCTGCTGTGTGTTGGTTCCTTTTAGGAAGTTGCATCTATGGTTAGATTCAGCGAGGTAGGAACACGTTTCTTCTAAAAGCTGCGTTTGGACATTCCAGAGTGGATGGGAGAAGAGGCTGTAAAGAGAAATACCTTGCTCTAAAACCAAAACGGAGCTATCTAGCAGAATGGTTGTCAATGTGTGTATTCAACTTCCAGAGTTAAACTGATGTGTGTTTGCAGCAGTTCAGAAACCCTTTCCTGGGAGAATGTAGAAACAGTCATTTCCAGCCCTAGAGACGCATATAAGAGTTTGCAGTAAGAATGCGTTTAAAACACAGAAGACCCGCTTCTTACGAACTCATCTGCTGTGTGTTGGTTCCTTTTAGGAAGTTGCATCTATGGTTAGATTCAGCGAGGTAGGAACACGTTTCTTCTAAAAGCTGCGTTTGGACATTCCAGAGTGGATGGGAGAACAGGCTGTAAAGAGAAATACCTTGCTCTAAAACCAAAACGGAGCTATCTAGTAGAATGGTTGTCAATGTGTGTATTCAACTTCCAGAGTTAAACTGATGTGTTTTTGCAGCAGTTCAGAAAACCTTTCCTGGGAGAATGTAGAAACAGTCATTTCCAGCCCTAGAGACGCATATAAGAGTTTGCAGTAAGAATGCGTTTAAAACACAGAAGACCCGCATCTTACGAACTCATCTGCTGTGTGTTGGTTCCTTTTAGGAAGTTACATCTATGGTTAGATTCAGCGAGGAAGAAACACGTTTCTTCTAAAAGCTGCGTTTGGACATTCCAGAGTGGAAGGGAGAACAGTCTGTAAAGAGAAATACCTTGCTCTAAAACCAAAACGGAGCTATCTAGCAGAATGGTTGTCAATGTGTGTATTCAACTTCCAGAGTTTAACTGATGTGTGTTTGCAGCAGTTCAGAAACCCTTTCCTGGGAGAATGCAGAAACAGTCATTTCCAGCCCTAGAGACGCATATAAGAGTTTGCAGTAAGAATGCGTTTAAAACACAGAAGACCCGCTTCTTACGAACTCATCTGCTGTGTGTTGGTTCCTTTTAGGAAGTTGCATCTATGGTTAGATTGAGCGAGGAAGAAACACGTTTCTTCTAAAAGCTGCGTTTGGACATTCCAGAGTGGAAGGGAGAACAGTCTGTAAAGAGAAATACCTTGCTCTAAAACCAAAACGGGGCTATCTAGCAGAATGTTTGTCAATGTGTGTATTCAACTTCCAGAGTTAAACTGATGTGTGTTTGCAGCAGTTCAGAAACCCTTTCCTGGGAGAATGTAGAAACAGTCATTTCCAGCCCTAGAGACGCATATAAGAGTTTGCAGTAAGAATGCGTTTAAAACACAGAAGACCCGCTTCTTACGAACTCATCTGCTGTGTGTTGGTTCCTTTTAGGAAGTTGCATCTATGGTAAGATTCATCGAGGAAGAAACACGTTTCTTCTAAAAGCTGCGTTTGGACATTCCAGAGTGGAAGGGAGAACAGTCTGTAAAGAGAAATACCTTGCTCTAAAACCAAAACGGAGCTATCTAGCAGAATGGTTGTCAATGTGTGTATTCAACTTCCAGAGTTTAACTGATGTGTGTTTGCAGCAGTTCAGAAACCCTTTCCTGGGAGAATGCAGAAACAGTCATTTCCAGCCCTAGAGACGCATATAAGAGTTTGCAGTAAGAATGCGTTTAAAACACAGAAGACCCGCTTCTTACGAACTCATCTGCTGTGTGTTGGTTCCTTTTAGGAAGTTGCATCTATGGTTAGATTCAGCGAGGTAGAAACACTTTTCTTCTAAAAGCTGCGTTTGGACATTCCAGAGTGGATGGGAGAACAGGCTGTAAAGAGAAATGCCTTGCTCTAAAACCAAAACGGGGCTATCTAGCAGAATGGTTGTCAATGTGTGTATTCAACTTCCAGAGTTTAACTGATGTGTGTTTGCAGCAGTTCAGAAACCCTTTCCTGGGAGAATGTAGAAACAGTCATTTCCAGCCCTAGAGACGCATATAAGAGTTTGCAGTAAGAATGGGTTTAAAACACACAAGACCCGCTTCTTACGAACTCATCTGCTGTGTGTTGGTTCCTTCTGGGAAGTTGCATCTATGGTTAGATTCAGCGAGGTAGAAACACGTTTCTTCTAAAAGCTGCGTTTGGACATTCCAGAGTGGATGGGAGAACCGGCTGTAAAGAGAAATACCTTGCTCTATAACCAAAACGGAGCTATCTAGCAGAATGGTTGTCAATGTGTGTATTCAACTTCCAGAGTTAAACTGATGTGTGTTTGCAGCAGTTCAGAAACCCTTTCTTGGGAGAATGTAGAAAGAGTCATTTCCAGGCCTAGAGACGCATATAAGAGTTTGCAGTAAGAATGCGTTTAAAACACAGAAGACCCGCTTCTTACGAACTCATCTGCTGTGTGTTGGTTCCTTTTAGGAAGTTGCATCTATTGTTAGATTCAGCGAGGTAGGAACACGTTTCTTCTAAAAGCTGCGTTTGGACATTTCAGAGTGGATGGGAGAACAGGCTGTAAAGAGAAATACCTTGCTCTAAATCCAAAACGGAGATATCTAGCAGAATGGTTTTCAATGTGTGTATTCAACTTCCAGAGTTAAACTGATGTGTGTTTGCAGCAGTTCAGAAACCCTTTCCTGGGAGAATGTAGAAACAGTCATTTCCAGCCCTAGAGACGCATATAAGAGTTTGCAGTAAGAATGCGTTTAAAACACAGAAGACCCGCTTCTTACGAACTCATCTGCTGTGTGTTGGTTCCTTTTAGGAAGTTGCATCTATGGTTAGATTCAGCGAGGTAGGAACACGTTTCTTCTAAAAGCTGCGTTTGGACATTCCAGAGTGGATGGGAGAAGAGGCTGTAAAGAGAAATACCTTGCTCTAAAACCAAAACGGAGCTATCTAGCAGAATGGTTGTCAATGTGTGTATTCAACTTCCAGAGTTAAACTGATGTGTGTTTGCAGCAGTTCAGAAACCCTTTCCTGGGAGAATGTAGAAACAGTCATTTCCAGCCCTAGAGACGCATATAAGAGTTTGCAGTAAGAATGCGTTTAAAACACAGAAGACCCGCTTCTTACGAACTCATCTGCTGTGTGTTGGTTCCTTTTAGGAAGTTGCATCTATGGTTAGATTCAGCGAGGTAGGAACACGTTTCTTCTAAAAGCTGCGTTTGGACATTCCAGAGTGGATGGGAGAACAGGCTGTAAAGAGAAATACCTTGCTCTAAAACCAAAACGGAGCTATCTAGTAGAATGGTTGTCAATGTGTGTATTCAACTTCCAGAGTTAAACTGATGTGTTTTTGCAGCAGTTCAGAAAACCTTTCCTGGGAGAATGTAGAAACAGTCATTTCCAGCCCTAGAGACGCATATAAGAGTTTGCAGTAAGAATGCGTTTAAAACACAGAAGACCCGCATCTTACGAACTCATCTGCTGTGTGTTGGTTCCTTTTAGGAAGTTGCATCTATGGTTAGATTCAGCGAGGAAGAAACACGTTTCTTCTAAAAGCTGCGTTTGGACATTCCAGAGTGGAAGGGAGAACAGTCTGTAAAGAGAAATACCTTGCTCTAAAACCAAAACGGAGCTATCTAGCAGAATGGTTGTCAATGTGTGTATTCAACTTCCAGAGTTTAACTGATGTGTGTTTGCAGCAGTTCAGAAACCCTTTCCTGGGAGAATGCAGAAACAGTCATTTCCAGCCCTAGAGACGCATATAAGAGTTTGCAGTAAGAATGCGTTTAAAACACAGAAGACCCGCTTCTTACGAACTCATCTGCTGTGTGTTGGTTCCTTTTAGGAAGTTGCATCTATGGTTAGATTGAGCGAGGAAGAAACACGTTTCTTCTAAAAGCTGCGTTTGGACATTCCAGAGTGGAAGGGAGAACAGTCTGTAAAGAGAAATACCTTGCTCTAAAACCAAAACGGGGCTATCTAGCAGAATGTTTGTCAATGTGTGTATTCAACTTCCAGAGTTAAACTGATGTGTGTTTGCAGCAGTTCAGAAACCCTTTCCTGGGAGAATGTAGAAACAGTCATTTCCAGCCCTAGAGACGCATATAAGAGTTTGCAGTAAGAATGCGTTTAAAACACAGAAGACCCGCTTCTTACGAACTCATCTGCTGTGTGTTGGTTCCTTTTAGGAAGTTGCATCTATGGTAAGATTCATCGAGGAAGAAACACGTTTCTTCTAAAAGCTGCGTTTGGACATTCCAGAGTGGAAGGGAGAACAGTCTGTAAAGAGAAATACCTTGCTCTAAAACCAAAACGGAGCTATCTAGCAGAATGGTTGTCAATGTGTGTATTCAACTTCCAGAGTTTAACTGATGTGTGTTTGCAGCAGTTCAGAAACCCTTTCCTGGGAGAATGCAGAAACAGTCATTTCCAGCCCTAGAGACGCATATAAGAGTTTGCAGTAAGAATGCGTTTAAAACACAGAAGACCCGCTTCTTACGAACTCATCTGCTGTGTGTTGGTTCCTTTTAGGAAGTTGCATCTATGGTTAGATTCAGCGAGGTAGAAACACTTTTCTTCTAAAAGCTGCGTTTGGACATTCCAGAGTGGATGGGAGAACAGGCTGTAAAGAGAAATGCCTTGCTCTAAAACCAAAACGGGGCTATCTAGCAGAATGGTTGTCAATGTGTGTATTCAACTTCCAGAGTTTAACTGATGTGTGTTTGCAGCAGTTCAGAAACCCTTTCCTGGGAGAATGTAGAAACAGTCATTTCCAGCCCTAGAGACGCATATAAGAGTTTGCAGTAAGAATGGGTTTAAAACACACAAGACCCGCTTCTTACGAACTCATCTGCTGTGTGTTGGTTCCTTCTGGGAAGTTGCATCTATGGTTAGATTCAGCGAGGTAGAAACACGTTTCTTCTAAAAGCTGCGTTTGGACATTCCAGAGTGGATGGGAGAACAGGCTGTAAAGAGAAATACCTTGCTCTATAACCAAAACGGAGCTATCTAGCAGAATGGTTGTCAATGTGTGTATTCAACTTCCAGAGTTAAACTGATGTGTGTTTGCAGCAGTTCAGAAACCCTTTCTTGGGAGAATGTAGAAAGAGTCATTTCCAGGCCTAGAGACGCATATAAGAGTTAGCAGTAAGAATGCGTTTAAAACACAGAAGACCCGCTTCTTACGAACTCATCTGCTGTGTGTTGGTTCCTTTTAGGAAGTTGCATCTATGGTTAGATTCAGCGAGGTAGGAACACGTTTCTTCTAAAAGCTGCGTTTGGACATTCCAGAGTGGATGGGAGAACAGGCTGTAAAGAGAAATACCTTGCTCTAAAACCAAAAGGGAGCTATCTAGCAGAATGATTGTCAATGTGTGTATTCAACTTCCAGAGTTAAACTGATGTGTGTTTGCAGCAGTTCAGAAACCCTTTCCTGGGAGAATGTAGAAACAGTCATTTCCAGCCCTAGAGACGCATATAAGAGTTAGCAGTAAGAATGCGTTTAAAACACAGAAGAACCGCTTCTTACGAACTCATCTGCTGTGTGTTGGTTCCTTTTAGGAAGTTGCATCTATGGTTAGATTCAGCGAGGTAGAAACACGTTTCTTCTAAAAGCTGCGTTTAGACATTCCAGAGTGGATGGGAGAACAGGCTGTAAAGAGAAATACCTTGCTCTAAAACCAAAACGGAGCTATCTAGCAGAATGGTTGTCAATGTGTGTATTCAACTTCCAGAGTTAAACGGATGTGTGTTTGCAGCAGTTCAGAAACCCTTTCCTAGGAGAATGTAGAAACAGTCATTTCCAGCCCTAGAGACGCATATAAGAGTTTGCAGTAAGAATGCGTTTAAAACACAGAAGACCCGCTTCTTACGAACTCATCTGCTGTGTGTTGGTTCCTTTTAGGAAGTTGCATCTATTGTTAGATTCAGCGAGGTAGGAACACGTTTCTTCTAAAAGCTGCGTTTGGACATTTCAGAGTGGATGGGAGAACAGGCTGTAAAGAGAAATACCTTGCTATATAACCAAAACGGAGCTATCTAGCAGAATGGTTGTCAATGTGTGTATTCAACTTCCAGAGTTAAACTGATGTGTGTTTGCAGCAGTTCAGAAACCCTTTCCTGGGAGAATGTAGAAACAGTCATTTCCAGCCCTAGAGACGCATATAAGAGTTAGCAGTAAGAATGCGTTTAAAACACAGAAGACCCGCTTCTTACGAACTCATCTGCTGTGTGTTGGTTCCTTTTAGGAAGTTGCATCTATGGTTAGATTCAGCGAGGAAGAAACACGTTTCTTTTAAAAGCTGCGTTTGGACATTCCAGAGTGGAAGGGAGAACAGTCTGTAAAGAGAAATACCTTGCTCTAAAACCAAAACGGAGCTATCTAGCAGAATGGTTGTCAATGTGTGTATTCAACTTCCAGAATTTAACTGATGTGTGTTTGCAGCAGTTCAGAAACCCTTTCCTGGGAGAATGCAGAAACAGTCATTTCCAGCCCTAGAGACGCATATAAGAGTTAGCAGTAAGAATGCGTTTAAAACACAGAAGACCCGCTTCTTACGAACTCATCTGCTGTTTGTTGGTTCCTTTTAGGAAGTTGCATCTATGGTTAGATTCAGCGAGGAAGAAACACGTTTCTTCTAAAAGCTGCGTTTGTACATTCCAGAGTGGAAGGGAGAACAGTCTGTAAAGAGAAATACCTTGCTCTAAAACCAAAACGGAGCTATCTAGCAGAATGGTTGTCAATGTGTGTATTCAACTTCCAGAATTTAACTGATGTGTGTTTGCAGCAGTTCAGAAACCCTTTCCTGGGAGAATGCAGAAACAGTCATTTCCAGTCCTAGAGACGCATATAAGAGTTAGCAGTAAGAATGCGTTTAAAACACAGAAGACCCGCTTCTTACGAACTCATCTGCTGTGTGTTGGTTCCTTTTAGGAAGTTGCATCTATGGTTAGATTCAGCGAGGAAGAAACACGTTTCTTCTAAAAGCTGCGTTTGGACATTCCAGAGTGGATGGGAGAAGAGGCTGTAAAGAGAAATACCTTGCTCTAAAACCAAAACGGAGCTATCTAGCAGAATGGTTGTCAATGTGTGTATTGAACTTCCGGAGTTTAACTGATGTGTGTTTGCAGCAGTTCAGAAACCCTTTCCTGGGAGAATGCAGAAACAGTCATTTCCAGCCCTAGAGACGCATGTAAGAGTTAGCAGTAAGAATGCGTTTAAAACACAGGAGACCCGCTTCTTACGAACTCATCTGCTGTGTGTTGGTTCCTTTTAGGAAGTTGCATCTATGGTTAGATTCAGCGAGGAAGAAACACGTTTCTTCAAAAAGCTGCGTTTGGACATTCCAGAGTGGATGGGAGAACAGGCTGTAAAGAGAAATACCTTGCTCTAAAACCAAAACGGAGCTATCTAGCAGAATGGTTGTCAATGTGTGTATTCAACTTCCAGAGTTTAACTGATGTGTGTTTGCAGCAGTTTAGAAACCCTTTCCTGGGAGAATGCAGAAACAGTCATTTCCAGCCCTAGAGACGCATATAAGAGTTAGCAGTAAGAATGCGTTTAAAACACAGAAGACCCGCTTCTTACGAACTCATCTGCTGTTTGTTGGTTCCTTTTAGGAAGTTGCATCTATGGTTAGATTCAGCGAGGAAGAAACACGTTTCTTCTAAAAGCTGCGTTTGTACATTCCAGAATGGAAGGGAGAACAGTCTGTAAAGAGAAATACCTTGCTCTAAAACCAAAACGGAGCTATCTAGCAGAATGGTTGTCAATGTGTGTATTCAACTTCCAGAATTTAACTGATGTGTGTTTGCAGCAGTTCAGAAACCCTTTCCTGGGAGAATGCAGAAACAGTCATTTCCAGCCCTAGAGACGCATATAAGAGTTAGCAGTAAGAATGCGTTTAAAACACAGAAGACCCGCTTCTTACGAACTCATCTGCTGTGTGTTGGTTCCTTTTAGGAAGTTGCATCTATGGTTAGATTCAGCGAGGAAGAAACACGTTTCTTCTAAAAGCTGCGTTTGGACATTCCATAGTGGATGGGAGAAGAGGCTGTAAAGAGAAATACCTTGCTCTAAAACCAAAACGGAGCTATCTAGCAGAATGGTTGTCAATGTGTGTATTCAACTTCCAGAGTTAAACTGATGTGTGTTTGCAGCAGTTCAGAAACCCTTTCCTGGGAGAATGCAGAAACAGTCATTTCCAGCCCTAGAGACGCATGTAAGAGTTAGCAGTAAGAATGCGTTTAAAACACAGAAGACCCGCTTCTTACGAACTCATCTGCTGTGTGTTGGTTCCTTTTAGGAAGTTGCATCTATGGTTAGATTCAGCGAGGAAGAAACACGTTTCTTCTAAAAGCTGCGTTTGGACATTCCAGAGTGGATGGGAGAACAGGCTGTAAAGAGAAATACCTTGCTCTAAAACCAAAACGGAGCTATCTAGCAGAATGGTTGTCAATGTGTGTATTCAACTTCCAGAGTTTAACTGATGTGTGTTTGCAGCAGTTTAGAAACCCTTTCCTGGGAGAATGTAGAAACAATCATTTGCAGCCCTAGAGACGCATATAAGAGTTTGCAGTAAGAATGCGTTTAAAACACAGAAGACCCGCTTCTTACGAACTCATCTGCTGTGTGTTGGTTCCTTTTAGGAAGTTGCATCTATGGTTAGATTCAGCGAGGAAGAAACACGTTTCTTCTAAAAGCTGCGTTTGGACACTCCAGAGTGGAAGGGAGAACAGTCTGTAAAGAGAAATACCTTGCTCTAAAACCAAAACGGAGCTATCTAGCAGAATGGTTGTCAATGTGTGTATTCAACTTCCAGAGTTTAACTGATGTGTGTTTGCAGCAGTTCAGAAACCCTTTCCTGGGAGAATGTAGAAACAGTCATTTCCAGCCCTAGAGACGCATATAAGAGTTTGCAGTAAGAATGCGTTTAAAACACAGAAGACCTGCTTCTTACGAACTCATCTGCTGTGTGTTGGTTCCTTTTAGGAAGTTGCATCTATTGTTAGATTCAGCGAGGTAGGAACACGTTTCTTCTAAAAGCTGCGTTTGGACATTTCAGAGTGGATGGGAGAACAGGCTGTAAAGAGAAATACCTTGCTCTAAAACCAAAACGGAGATATCTAGCAGAATGGTTTTCAATGTGTGTATTCAACTTCCAGAGTTAAACTGATGTGTGTTTGCAGCAGTTCAGAAACCCTTTCCTGGGAGAATGTAGAAACAGTCATTTCCAGCCCTAGAGACGCATATAAGAGTTAGCAGTAAGAATGCATTTAAAACAGAGAAGACCCGCTTCTTACGAACTCATCTGCTGTGTGTTGGTTCCTTTTAGGTAGTTGCATCTATGGTTAGATTCAGCGAGGTAGGAACACGTTTCTTCTAAAAGCTGCGTTTGGACATTCCAGAGTGGATGGGAGAACAGGCTGTAAAGAGAAATACCTTGCTCTAAAACCAAAACGGAGCTATCTAGCAGAATGGTTGTCAATGTGTGTATTCAACTTCCAGAGTTAAACTGATGTGTGTTTGCAGCAGTTCAGAAACCCTTTCCTGGGAGAATGTAGAAACAGTCATTTCCAGCCCTAGAGACGCATATCAGAGTTTGCAGTAAGAATGCGTTTAAAACACAGAAGACCCGCTTCTTACGAACTCATCTGCTGTGTGTTGGTTCCTTTTAGGAAGTTGCATCTATGGTTAGATTCAGCGAGGTAGGAACACGTTTTTTCTAAAAGCTGCGTTTGGACATTCCAGAGTGGATGGGAGAACAGGCTGTAAAGAGAAATACCTTGCTCTAAAACCAAAACGGAGCTATCTAGCAGAATGGTTGTCAATGTGTGTATTCAACTTCCAGAGTTAAACTGATGTGTTTTTGCAGCAGTTCAGAAACCCTTTCCTGGGAGAATGTAGAAACAGTCATTTCCAGCCCTAGAGACGCATATAAGAGTTTGCAGTATGAATGCGTTTAAAACACAGAAGACCCGCATCTTACGAACTCATCTGCTGTGTGTTGGTTCCTTTTAGGAAGTTGCATCTATTTTTAGATTCAGCGAGGAAGAAACACGTTTCTTCTAAAAGCTGCTTTTGGACATTCCAGAGTGGAAGGGAGAACAGTCTGTAAAGAGAAATACCTTGCTCTAAAACCAAAACGGAGCTATCTAGCAGAATGGTTGTCAATGTGTGTATTCAACTTCCAGAGTTTAACTGATGTGTGTTTGCAGCAGTTCAGAAACCCTTTCCTGGGAGAATGCAGAAACAGTCATTTCCAGCCCTAGAGACGCATATAAGAGTTAGCAGTAAGAATGCGTTTAAAACACAGAAGACCCGCTTCTTACGAACTCATCTGCTGTGTGTTGGTTCCTTTTAGGAAGTTGCATCTATGGTTAGATTCAGCGAGGAAGAAACACATTTCTTCTAAAATCTGCGTTTGGACATTCCAGAGTGGAAGGGAGAACAGTCTGTAAAGAGAAATACCTTGCTCTAAAACCAAAACGGAGCTATCTAGCAGAATGGTTGTCAATGTGTGTATTCAACTTCCAGAGTTTAACTGATGTGTGTTTGCAGCAGTTCAGAAACCCTTTCCTGGGAGAATGTAGAAACAGTCATTTCCAGCCCTAGAGACGCATATAAGAGTTTGCAGTAAGAATGCGTTTAAAACACAGAAGACCCGCTTCTTACGAACTCATCTGCTGTGTGTTGGTTCCTTTTAGGAAGTTGCATCTATGGTTAGATTCAGCGAGGTAGGAACACGTTTCTTCTAAAAGCTGCGTTTGGACATTCCAGAGTGGATGGGAGAACAGGCTGTAAAGAGAAATACCTTGCTCTAAAACCAAAACGGGGCTATCTAGCAGAATGGTTGTCAATGTGTGTATTCAACTTCCAGAGTTTAACTGATGTGTGTTTGCAGCAGTTCAGAAACCCTTTCCTTGGAGAATGTAGAAACAGTCATTTCCAGCCCTAGAGACGCATATAAGAGTTTGCAGTAAGAATGCGTTTAAAACACAGAAGACCCGATTCTTACGAACTCATCTGCTGTGTGTTGGTTCCTTTTAGGAAGTTGCATCTATGGTTAGATTCAGCGAGGAAGAAACACGTTTCTTCTAAAAGCTGCGTTTGGACATTCCAGAGTGGAAGGGAGAACAGTCTGTAAAGAGAAATACCTTGCTCTAAAACCAAAACGGGGCTATCTAGCAGAATGGTTGTCAATGTGTGTATTCAACTTCCAGAGTTAAACTGATGTGTGTTTGCAGCAGTTCAGAAACCCTTTCCTGGGAGAATGCAGAAACAGTCATTTCCAGCCCTAGAGACGCATATCAGAGTTTGCAGTAAGAATGCGTTTAAAACACAGAAGACCCGCTTCTTACGAACTCATCTGCTGTGTGTTGGTTCCTTTTAGGAAGTTGCATCTATGGTTAGATTCAGCGAGGTAGGAACACGTTTCTTCTAAAAGCTGCGTTTGGACATTCCAGAGTGGATGGGAGAACAGGCTGTAAAGAGAAATACCTTGCTCTAAAACCAAAACGGAGCTATCTAGCAGAATGGTTGTCAATGTGTGTATTCAACTTCCAGAGTTAAACTGATGTGTGTTTGCAGCAGTTCAGAAACCCTTTCCTGGGAGAATGTAGAAACAGTCATTTCCAGCCCTAGAGACGCATATCAGAGTTTGCAGTAAGAATGCGTTTAAAACACAGAAGACCCGCTTCTTACGAACTCATCTGCTGTGTGTTGGTTCCTTTTAGGAAGTTGCATCTATGGTTAGATTCAGCGAGGTAGGAAAACGTTTCTTCTAAAAGCTGCGTTTGGACATTCCACAGTGGATGGGAGAACAGGCTGTAAAGAGAAATACCTTGCTCTAAAACCAAAACGGAGCTATCTAGCAGAATGGTTGTCAATGTGTGTATTCAACTTCCAGAGTTAAACTGATTTTTTTTTTCAGCAGTTCAGAAACCCTTTCCTGGGAGAATGTAGAAACAGTCATTTCCAGCCCTAGAGACGCATATAAGAGTTTGCAGTAAGAATGCGTTTAAAACACAGAAGACCCGCATCTTACGAACTCATCTGCTGTGTGTTGGTTCCTTTTAGGAAGTTGCATCTATTTTTAGATTCAGCGAGAAAGAAACACGTTTCTTCTAAAAGCTGCGTTTGGACATTCCAGAGTGGAAGGGAGAACAGTCTGTAAAGAGAAATACCTTGCTCTAAAACCAAAACGGAGCTATCTAGCAGAATGGTTGTCAATGTGTGTATTCAACTTCCAGAGTTAAACTGATGTGTGTTTGCAGCAGTTCAGAAACCCTTTCCTGGGAGAATGCAGAAACAGTCATTTCCAGCCCTAGAGACGCATATAAGGGTTAGCAGTAAGAATGCGTTTAAAACACAGAAGACCCGCTTCTTACGAACTCATCTGCTGTGTGTTGGTTCCTTTTAGGAAGTTGCATCTATGGTTAGATTCAGCGAGGAAGAAACACGTTTCTTCTAAAAGCTGCGTTTGGACATTCCAGAGTGGAAGGGAGAACAGTCTGTAAAGCGAAATACCTTGCTCTAAAACCAAAACGGAGCTATCTAGCAGAATGGTTGTCAATGTGTGTATTCAACTTCCAGAGTTTAACTGATGTGTGTTTGCAGCAGTTCAGAAACCCTTTCCTGGGAGAATGCAGAAACAGTCATTTCCAGCCCTAGAGACGCATATAAGAGTTTGCAGTAAGAATGCGTTTAAAACACAGAAGACCCGCTTCTTACGAACTCATCTGCTGTGTGTTGGTTCCTTTTAGGAAGTTGCATCTATGGTTAGATTCAGCGAGGTAGAAACACGTTTCTTCTAAAAGCTGCGTTTGGACATTCCAGAGTGGATGGGAGAACAGGCTGTAAAGAGAAATGCCTTGCTCTAAAACCAAAACGGGGCTATCTAGCAGAATGGTTGTCAATGTGTGTATTCAACTTCCAGAGTTAAACTGATGTGTGTTTGCAGCAGTTCAGAAACCCTTTCCTGGGAGAATGTAGAAACAGTCATTTCCAGCCCTAGAGACGCATATACGAGTTTGCAGTAAGAATGCGTTTAAAACACAGAAGACCCGATTCTTACGAACTCATCTGCTGTGTGTTGGTTCCTTTTAGGAAGTTGCATTTATGGTTAGATTCAGCGAGGAAGAAACACGTTTCTTCTAAAAGCTGCGTTTGGACATTCCAGAGTGGAAGGGAGAACAGTCTGTAAAGAGAAATACCTTGCTCTAAAACCAAAACGGAGCTATCTAGCAGAATGGTTGTCAATGTGTGTATTCAACTTCCAGAGTTTAACTGATGTGTGTTTGCAGCAGTTCAGAAACCCTTTCCTGGGAGAATGTAGAAACAGTCATTTCCAGCCCTAGAGACGCATATAAGAGTTTGCAGTAAGAATGCGTTTAAAACACAGAAGACCCGCTTCTTACGAACTCATCTGCTGTGTGTTGGTTCCTTTTAGGAAGTTGCATCTATGGTTAGATTCAGCGAGGAAGAAACACGTTTCTTCTAAAAGCTGCGTTTGGACATTCCAGAGTGGAAGGGAGAACAGTCTGTAAAGAGAAATACCTTGCTCTAAAACCAAAACGGGGCTATCTAGCAGAATGGTTGTCAATGTGTGTATTCAACTTCCAGAGTTAAACTGATGTGTGTTTGCAGCAGTTCAGAAACCCTTTCCTGGGAGAATGCAGAAACAGTCATTTCCAGCCCTAGAGACGCATATAAGAGTTTGCAGTAAGAATGCGTTTAAAACACAGAAGACCCGCTTCTTACGAACTCATCTGCTGTGTGTTGGTTCCTTTTAGGAAGTTGTATCTATGGTTAGATTCAGCGAGGTAGGAACACGTTTCTTCTAAAAGCTGCGTTTGGACATTCCAGAGTGGATGGGAGAACAGGCTGTAAAGAGAAATACCTTGCTCTAAAACCAAAACGGAGCTATCTAGCAGAATGGTTGTCAATGTGTGTATTCAACTTCCAGAGTTAAACTGATGTGTGTTTGCAGCAGTTCAGAAACCCTTTCCTGGGAGAATGTAGAAACAGACATTTCCAGCCCTAGAGACGCATATCAGAGTTTGCAGTAAGAATGCGTTTAAAACACAGAAGACCCGCTTCTTACGAACTCATCTGCTGTGTGTTGGTTCCTTTTAGGAAGTTGCATCTATGGTTAGATTCAGCGAGGTAGGAACACGTTTTTTCTAAAAGCTGCGTTTGGACATTCCAGAGTGGATGGGAGAACAGGCTGTAAAGAGAAATACCTTGCTCTAAAACCAAAACGGAGCTATCTAGCAGAATGGTTGTCAATGTGTGTATTCAACTTCCAGAGTTAAACTGATGTGTTTTTGCAGCAGTTCAGAAACCCTTTCCTGGGAGAATGTAGAAACAGTCATTTCCAGCCCTAGAGACGAATATAAGAGTTTGCAGTATGAATGCGTTTAAAACACAGAAGACCCGCATCTTACGAACTCATCTGCTGTGTGTTGGTTCCTTTTAGGAAGTTGCATCTATTTTTAGATTCAGCGAGGAAGAAACACGTTTCTTCTAAAAGCTGCGTTTGGACATTCCAGAGTGGATGGGAGAACAGGCTGTAAAGAGAAATACCTTGCTCTAAAACCAAAACGGAGCTATCTAGCAGAATGGTTGTCAATGTGTGTATTCAACTTCCAGAGTTTAACTGATGTGTGTTTGCAGCAGTTCAGAAACCCTTTCCTGGGAGAATGCAGAAACAGTCATTTCCAGCCCTAGAGACGCATATAAGAGTTAGCAGTAAGAATGCGTTTAAAACACAGAAGACCCGCTTCTTACGAACTCATCTGCTGTGTGTTGGTTCCTTTTAGGAAGTTGCATCTATGGTTAGATTCAGCGAGGAAGAAACACATTTCTTCTAAAAGCTGCGTTTGGACATTCCAGAGTGGAAGGGAGAACAGTCTGTAAAGAGAAATACCTTGCTCTAAAACCAAAACGGAGCTATCTAGCAGAATGGTTGTCAATGTGTGTATTCAACTTCCTGAGTTTAACTGATGTGTGTTTGCAGCAGTTCAGAAACCCTTTCCTGGGAGAATGTAGAAACAGTCATTTCCAGCCCTAGAGACGCATATAAGAGTTTGCAGTAAGAATACGTTTAAAACACAGAAGACCCGCTTCTTACGAACTCATCTGCTGTGTGTTGGTTCCTTTTAGGAAGTTGCATCTATGGTTAGATTCAGCGAGGTAGGAACACGTTTCTTCTAAAAGCTGCGTTTGGACATTCCAGAGTGGATGGGAGAACAGGCTGTAAAGAGAAATGCCTTGCTCTAAAACCAAAACGGGGCTATCTAGCAGAATGGTTGTCAATGTGTGTATTCAACTTCCAGAGTTTAACTGATGTGTGTTTGCAGCAGTTCAGAAACCCTTTCCTGGGAGAATGTAGAAACAGTCATTTCCAGCCCTAGAGACGCATATAAGAGTTTGCAGTAAGAATGCGTTTAAAACACAGAAGACCCGCTTCTTACGAACTCATCTGCTGTGTGTTGGTTCCTTTTAGGAAGTTGCATCTATGGTTAGATTCAGCGAGGAAGAAACACATTTCTTCTAAAAGCTGCGTTTGGACATTCCAGAGTGGAAGGGAGAACAGTCTGTAAAGAGAAATACCTTGCTCTAAAACCAAAACGGAGCTATCTAGCAGAATGGTTGTCAATGTGTGTATTCAACTTCCAGAGTTTAACTGATGTGTGTTTGCAGCAGTTCAGAAACCCTTTCCTGGGAGAATGTAGAAACAGTCATTTCCAGCCCTAGAGACGCATATAAGAGTTTGCAGTAAGAATGCGTTTAAAACACAGAAGACCCGCTTCTTACGAACTCATCTGCTGTGTGTTGGTTCCTTTTAGGAAGTTGCATCTATGGTTAGATTCAGCGAGGTAGGAACACGTTTCTTCTAAAAGCTGCGTTTGGACATTCCAGAGTGGATGGGAGAACAGGCTGTAAAGAGAAATGCCTTGCTCTAAAACCAAAACGGGGCTATCTAGCAGAATGGTTGTCAATGTGTGTATTCAACTTCCAGAGTTAAACTGATGTGTGTTTGCAGCAGTTCAGAAACCCTTTCCTGGGAGAATGTAGAAACAGTCATTTCCAGCCCTAGAGACGCATATAAGAGTTTGCAGTAAGAATGCGTTTAAAACACAGAAGACCCGCTTCTTACGAACTCATCTGCTGTGTGTTGGTTCCTTTTAGGAAGTTGCATCTATGGTTAGATTCATCGAGGAAGAAACACATTTCTTCTAAAAGCTGCGTTTGGACATTCCAGAGTGGAAGGGAGAACAGTCTGTAAAGAGAAATACCTTGCTCTAAAACCAAAACGGAGCTATCTAGCAGAATGGTTGTCAATGTGTGTATTCAACTTCCAGAGTTTAACTGATGTGTGTTTGCAGCAGTTCAGAAACCCTTTCCTGGGAGAATGTAGAAACAGTCATTTCCAGCCCTAGAGACGCATATAAGAGTTTGCAGTAAGAATGCGTTTAAAACACAGAAGACCCGCTTCTTACGAACTCATCTGCTGTGTGTTGGTTCCTTTTAGGAAGTTGCATCTATGGTTAGATTCAGCGAGGTAGGAACACGTTTCTTCTAAAAGCTGCGTTTGGACATTCCAGAGTGGATGGGAGAACAGGCTGTAAAGAGAAATGCCTTGCTCTAAAACCAAAACGGGGCTATCTAGCAGAATGGTTGTCAATGTGTGTATTTAACTTCCAGAGTTTAACTGATGTGTGTTTGCAGCAGTTCAGAAACCCTTTCCTGGGAGAATGTAGAAACAGTCATTTCCAGCCCTAGAGACGCATATAAGAGTTTGCAGTAAGAATACGTTTAAAACACAGAAGACCCGATTCTTACGAACTCATCTGCTGTGTGTTGGTTCCTTTTAGGAAGTTGCATCTATGGTTAGATTCAGCGAGGAAGAAACACGTTTCTTCTAAAAGCTGCGTTTGGACATTCCAGAGTGGAAGGGAGAACAGTCTGTAAAGAGAAATACCTTGCTCTAAAACCAAAACGGGGCTATCTAGCAGAATGGTTGTCAATGTGTGTATTCAACTTCCAGAGTTAAACTGATGTGTGTTTGCAGCAGTTCAGAAACCCTTTCCTGGGAGAATGCAGAAACAGTCATTTCCAGCCCTAGAGACGCATATCAGAGTTTGCAGTAAGAATGCGTTTAAAACACAGAAGACCCGCTTCTTACGAACTCATCTGCTGTGTGTTGGTTCCTTTTAGGAAGTTGCATCTATGGTTAGATTCAGCGAGGTAGGAACACGTTTCTTCTAAAAGCTGCGTTTGGACATTCCACAGTGGATGGGAGAACAGGCTGTAAAGAGAAATACCTTGCTCTAAAACCAAAACGGAGCTATCTAGCAGAATGGTTGTCAATGTGTGTATTCAACTTCCAGAGTTAAACTGATTTTTTTTTTCAGCAGTTCAGAAACCCTTTCCTGGGAGAATGTAGAAACAGTCATTTCCAGCCCTAGAGACGCATATAAGAGTTTGCAGTAAGAATGCGTTTAAAACACAGAAGACCCGCTTCTTACGAACTCATCTGCTGTGTGTTGGTTCCTTTTAGGAAGTTGCATCTATTTTTAGATTCAGCGAGGAAGAAACACGTTTCTTCTAAAAGCTGCGTTTGGACATTCCAGAGTGGAAGGGAGAACAGTCCGTAAAGAGAAACACCTTGCTCTAAAACCAAAACGGAGCTATCTAGCAGAATGGTTGTCAATGTGTGTATTCAACTTCCAGAGTTTAACTGATGTGTGTTTGCAGCAGTTCAGAAACCCTTTCCTGGGAGAATGCAGAAACAGTCATTTCCAGCCCTAGAGACGCATATAAGGGTTAGCAGTAAGAATGCGTTTAAAACACAGAAGACCCGCTTCTTACGATCTCATCTGCTGTGTGTTGGTTCCTTTTAGGAAGTTGCATCTATGGTTAGATTCAGCGAGGAAGAAACACGTTTCTTCTAAAAGCTGCGTTTGGACATTCCAGAGTGGAAGGGAGAACTGTCTGTAAAGCGAAATACCTTGCTCTAAAACCAAAACGGAGCTATCTAGCAGAATGGTTGTCAATGTGTGTATTCAACTTCCAGAGTTTAACTGATGTGTGTTTGCAGCAGTTCAGAAACCCTTTCCTGGGAGAATGCAGAAACAGTCATTTCCAGCCCTAGAGACGCATATAAGAGTTTGCAGTAAGAATGCGTTTAAAACACAGAAGACCCGCTTCTTACGAACTCATCTGCTGTGTGTTGGTTCCTTTTAGGAAGTTGCATCTATGGTTAGATTCAGCGAGGTAGAAACACGTTTCTTCTAAAAGCTGCGTTTGGACATTCCAGAGTGGATGGGAGAACAGGCTGTAAAGAGAAATGCCTTGCTCTAAAACCAAAACGGGGCTATCTAGCAGAATGGTTGTCAATGTGTGTATTCAACTTCCAGAGTTTAACTGATGTGTGTTTGCAGCAGTTCAGAAACCCTTTCCTGGGAGAATGTAGAAACAGTCATTTCCAGCCCTAAAGACGCATATAAGAGTTTGCAGTAAGAATGCGTTTAAAACACAGAAGACCCGATTCTTACGAACTCATCTGCTGTGTGTTGGTTCCTTTTAGGAAGTTGCATCTATGGTTAGATTCCGCGAGGAAGAAACACGTTTCTTCTAAAAGCTGCGTTTGGACATTCCAGAGTGGAAGGGAGAACAGTCTGTAAAGAGAAATACCTTGCTCTAAAACCAAAACGGAGCTATCTAGCAGAATGGTTGTCAATGTGTGTATTCAACTTCCAGAGTTAATCTGATGTGTGTTTGCAGCAGTTCAGAAACCCTTTCCTGGGAGAATGCAGAAATAGTCATTTCCAGCCCTAGAGACGCATATAAGAGTTAGCAGTAAGAATGCGTTTAAAACACAGAAGACCCGCTTCTTACGAACTCATCTGCTGTGTGTTGGTTCCTTTTAGGAAGTTGCATCTATGGTTAGATTCAGCGAGGAAGAAACACGTTTCTTCTAAAAGCTGCGTTTGGACATTCCAGAGTGGATGGGAGAACAGGCTGTAAAGAGAAATGCCTTGCTCTAAAACCAAAACGGGGCTATCTAGCAGAATGGTTGTCAATGTGTGTATTCAACTTCCAGAGTTTAACTGATGTGTGTTTGCAGCAGTTCAGAAACCCTTTCCTGGGAGAATGTAGAAACAGTCATTTCCAGCCCTAGAGACGCATATAAGAGTTTGCAGTAAGAATGCGTTTAAAACACAGAAGACCCGATTCTTACGAACTCATCTGCTGTGTGTTGGTTCCTTTTAGGAAGTTGCATCTATGGTTAGATTCAGCGAGGAAGAAACACGTTTCTTCTAAAAGCTGCGTTTGGACATTCCAGAGTGGAAGGGAGAACAGTCTGTAAAGAGAAATACCTTGCTCTAAAACCAAAACGGGGCTATCTAGCAGAATGGTTGTCAATGTGTGTATTCAACTTCCAGAGTTAAACTGATGTGTGTTTGCAGCAGTTCAGAAACCCTTTCCTGGGAGAATGCAGAAACAGTCATTTCCAGTCCTAGAGACGCATATCAGAGTTTGCAGTAAGAATGCGTTTAAAACACAGAAGACCCGCTTCTTACGAACTCATCTGCTGTGTGTTGGTTCCTTTTAGGAAGTTGCATCTATGGTTAGATTCAGCGAGGTAGGAACACGTTTCTTCTAAAAGCTGCGTTTGGACATTCCACAGTGGATGGGAGAACAGGCTGTAAAGAGAAATACCTTGCTCTAAAACCAAAACGGAGCTATCTAGCAGAATGGTTGTCAATGTGTGTATTCAACTTCCAGAGTTAAACTGATGTGTGTTTGCAGCAGTTCAGAAACCCTTTCCTGGGAGAATGTAGAAACAGACATTTCCAGCCCTAGAGACGCATATCAGAGTTTGCAGTAAGAATGCGTTTAAAACACAGAAGACCCGCTTCTTACGAACTCATCTGCTGTGTGTTGGTTCCTTTTAGGAAGTTGCATCTATGGTTAGATTCAGCGAGGTAGGAACACGTTTTTTCTAAAAGCTGCGTTTGGACATTCCACAGTGGATGGGAGAACAGGCTGTAAAGAGAAATACCTTGCTCTAAAACCAAAACGGAGCTATCTAGCAGAATGGTTGTCAATGTGTGTATTCAACTTCCAGAGTTAAACTGATGTGTTTTTGCAGCAGTTCAGAAACCCTTTCCTGGGAGAATGTAGAAACAGTCATTTCCAGCCCTAGAGACGAATATAAGAGTTTGCAGTATGAATGCGTTTAAAACACAGAAGACCCGCATCTTACGAACTCATCTGCTGTGTGTTGGTTCCTTTTAGGAAGTTGCATCTATTTTTAGATTCAGCGAGGAAGAAACACGTTTCTTCTAAAAGCTGCGTTTGGACATTCCAGAGTGGATGGGAGAACAGGCTGTAAAGAGAAATACCTTGCTCTAAAACCAAAACGGAGCTATCTAGCAGAATGGTTGTCAATGTGTGTATTCAACTTCCAGAGTTTAACTGATGTGTGTTTGCAGCAGTTCAGAAACCCTTTCCTGGGAGAATGCAGAAACAGTCATTTCCAGCCCTAGAGACGCATATAAGAGTTAGCAGTAAGAATGCGTTTAAAACACAGAAGACCCGCTTCTTACGAACTCATCTGCTGTGTGTTGGTTCCTTTTAGGAAGTTGCATCTATGGTTAGATTCAGCGAGGAAGAAACACATTTCTTCTAAAAGCTGCGTTTGGACATTCCAGAGTGGAAGGGAGAACAGTCTGTAAAGAGAAATACCTTGCTCTAAAACCAAAACGGAGCTATCTAGCAGAATGGTTGTCAATGTGTGTATTCAACTTCCTGAGTTTAACTGATGTGTGTTTGCAGCAGTTCAGAAACCCTTTCCTGGGAGAATGTAGAAACAGTCATTTCCAGCCCTAGAGACGCATATAAGAGTTTGCAGTAAGAATACGTTTAAAACACAGAAGACCCGCTTCTTACGAACTCATCTGCTGTGTGTTGGTTCCTTTTAGGAAGTTGCATCTATGGTTAGATTCAGCGAGGTAGGAACACGTTTCTTCTAAAAGCTGCGTTTGGACATTCCAGAGTGGATGGGAGAACAGGCTGTAAAGAGAAATGCCTTGCTCTAAAACCAAAACGGGGCTATCTAGCAGAATGGTTGTCAATGTGTGTATTCAACTTCCAGAGTTTAACTGATGTGTGTTTGCAGCAGTTCAGAAACCCTTTCCTGGGAGAATGTAGAAACAGTCATTTCCAGCCCTAGAGACGCATATAAGAGTTTGCAGTAAGAATGCGTTTAAAACACAGAAGACCCGCTTCTTACGAACTCATCTGCTGTGTGTTGGTTCCTTTTAGGAAGTTGCATCTATGGTTAGATTCAGCGAGGAAGAAACACATTTCTTCTAAAAGCTGCGTTTGGACATTCCAGAGTGGAAGGGAGAACAGTCTGTAAAGAGAAATACCTTGCTCTAAAACCAAAACGGAGCTATCTAGCAGAATGGTTGTCAATGTGTGTATTCAACTTCCAGAGTTTAACTGATGTGTGTTTGCAGCAGTTCAGAAACCCTTTCCTGGGAGAATGTAGAAACAGTCATTTCCAGCCCTAGAGACGCATATAAGAGTTTGCAGTAAGAATGCGTTTAAAACACAGAAGACCCGCTTCTTACGAACTCATCTGCTGTGTGTTGGTTCCTTTTAGGAAGTTGCATCTATGGTTAGATTCAGCGAGGTAGGAACACGTTTCTTCTAAAAGCTGCGTTTGGACATTCCAGAGTGGATGGGAGAACAGGCTGTAAAGAGAAATGCCTTGCTCTAAAACCAAAACGGGGCTATCTAGCAGAATGGTTGTCAATGTGTGTATTCAACTTCCAGAGTTAAACTGATGTGTGTTTGCAGCAGTTCAGAAACCCTTTCCTGGGAGAATGTAGAAACAGTCATTTCCAGCCCTAGAGACGCATATAAGAGTTTGCAGTAAGAATGCGTTTAAAACACAGAAGACCCGCTTCTTACGAACTCATCTGCTGTGTGTTGGTTCCTTTTAGGAAGTTGCATCTATGGTTAGATTCATCGAGGAAGAAACACATTTCTTCTAAAAGCTGCGTTTGGACATTCCAGAGTGGAAGGGAGAACAGTCTGTAAAGAGAAATACCTTGCTCTAAAACCAAAACGGAGCTATCTAGCAGAATGGTTGTCAATGTGTGTATTCAACTTCCAGAGTTTAACTGATGTGTGTTTGCAGCAGTTCAGAAACCCTTTCCTGGGAGAATGTAGAAACAGTCATTTCCAGCCCTAGAGACGCATATAAGAGTTTGCAGTAAGAATGCGTTTAAAACACAGAAGACCCGCTTCTTACGAACTCATCTGCTGTGTGTTGGTTCCTTTTAGGAAGTTGCATCTATGGTTAGATTCAGCGAGGTAGGAACACGTTTCTTCTAAAAGCTGCGTTTGGACATTCCAGAGTGGATGGGAGAACAGGCTGTAAAGAGAAATGCCTTGCTCTAAAACCAAAACGGGGCTATCTAGCAGAATGGTTGTCAATGTGTGTATTTAACTTCCAGAGTTTAACTGATGTGTGTTTGCAGCAGTTCAGAAACCCTTTCCTGGGAGAATGTAGAAACAGTCATTTCCAGCCCTAGAGACGCATATAAGAGTTTGCAGTAAGAATACGTTTAAAACACAGAAGACCCGATTCTTACGAACTCATCTGCTGTGTGTTGGTTCCTTTTAGGAAGTTGCATCTATGGTTAGATTCAGCGAGGAAGAAACACGTTTCTTCTAAAAGCTGCGTTTGGACATTCCAGAGTGGAAGGGAGAACAGTCTGTAAAGAGAAATACCTTGCTCTAAAACCAAAACGGGGCTATCTAGCAGAATGGTTGTCAATGTGTGTATTCAACTTCCAGAGTTAAACTGATGTGTGTTTGCAGCAGTTCAGAAACCCTTTCCTGGGAGAATGCAGAAACAGTCATTTCCAGCCCTAGAGACGCATATCAGAGTTTGCAGTAAGAATGCGTTTAAAACACAGAAGACCCGCTTCTTACGAACTCATCTGCTGTGTGTTGGTTCCTTTTAGGAAGTTGCATCTATGGTTAGATTCAGCGAGGTAGGAACACGTTTCTTCTAAAAGCTGCGTTTGGACATTCCACAGTGGATGGGAGAACAGGCTGTAAAGAGAAATACCTTGCTCTAAAACCAAAACGGAGCTATCTAGCAGAATGGTTGTCAATGTGTGTATTCAACTTCCAGAGTTAAACTGATTTTTTTTTTCAGCAGTTCAGAAACCCTTTCCTGGGAGAATGTAGAAACAGTCATTTCCAGCCCTAGAGACGCATATAAGAGTTTGCAGTAAGAATGCGTTTAAAACACAGAAGACCCGCTTCTTACGAACTCATCTGCTGTGTGTTGGTTCCTTTTAGGAAGTTGCATCTATTTTTAGATTCAGCGAGGAAGAAACACGTTTCTTCTAAAAGCTGCGTTTGGACATTCCAGAGTGGAAGGGAGAACAGTCCGTAAAGAGAAACACCTTGCTCTAAAACCAAAACGGAGCTATCTAGCAGAATGGTTGTCAATGTGTGTATTCAACTTCCAGAGTTTAACTGATGTGTGTTTGCAGCAGTTCAGAAACCCTTTCCTGGGAGAATGCAGAAACAGTCATTTCCAGCCCTAGAGACGCATATAAGGGTTAGCAGTAAGAATGCGTTTAAAACACAGAAGACCCGCTTCTTACGATCTCATCTGCTGTGTGTTGGTTCCTTTTAGGAAGTTGCATCTATGGTTAGATTCAGCGAGGAAGAAACACGTTTCTTCTAAAAGCTGCGTTTGGACATTCCAGAGTGGAAGGGAGAACTGTCTGTAAAGCGAAATACCTTGCTCTAAAACCAAAACGGAGCTATCTAGCAGAATGGTTGTCAATGTGTGTATTCAACTTCCAGAGTTTAACTGATGTGTGTTTGCAGCAGTTCAGAAACCCTTTCCTGGGAGAATGCAGAAACAGTCATTTCCAGCCCTAGAGACGCATATAAGAGTTTGCAGTAAGAATGCGTTTAAAACACAGAAGACCCGCTTCTTACGAACTCATCTGCTGTGTGTTGGTTCCTTTTAGGAAGTTGCATCTATGGTTAGATTCAGCGAGGTAGAAACACGTTTCTTCTAAAAGCTGCGTTTGGACATTCCAGAGTGGATGGGAGAACAGGCTGTAAAGAGAAATGCCTTGCTCTAAAACCAAAACGGGGCTATCTAGCAGAATGGTTGTCAATGTGTGTATTCAACTTCCAGAGTTTAACTGATGTGTGTTTGCAGCAGTTCAGAAACCCTTTCCTGGGAGAATGTAGAAACAGTCATTTCCAGCCCTAAAGACGCATATAAGAGTTTGCAGTAAGAATGCGTTTAAAACACAGAAGACCCGATTCTTACGAACTCATCTGCTGTGTGTTGGTTCCTTTTAGGAAGTTGCATCTATGGTTAGATTCCGCGAGGAAGAAACACGTTTCTTCTAAAAGCTGCGTTTGGACATTCCAGAGTGGAAGGGAGAACAGTCTGTAAAGAGAAATACCTTGCTCTAAAACCAAAACGGAGCTATCTAGCAGAATGGTTGTCAATGTGTGTATTCAACTTCCAGAGTTAATCTGATGTGTGTTTGCAGCAGTTCAGAAACCCTTTCCTGGGAGAATGCAGAAATAGTCATTTCCAGCCCTAGAGACGCATATAAGAGTTAGCAGTAAGAATGCGTTTAAAACACAGAAGACCCGCTTCTTACGAACTCATCTGCTGTGTGTTGGTTCCTTTTAGGAAGTTGCATCTATGGTTAGATTCAGCGAGGAAGAAACACGTTTCTTCTAAAAGCTGCGTTTGGACATTCCAGAGTGGAAGGGAGAACAGTCTGTAAAGAGAAATACCTTGCTCTAAAACCAAAACGGAGCTATCTAGCAGAATGGTTGTCAATGTGTGTATTCAACTTCCAGAGTTAAACTGATGTGTGTTTGCAGCAGTTCAGAAACCCTTTCCTGGGAGAATGTAGAAACAGTCATTTCCAGCCCTAGAGACGCATATAAGAGTTTGCAGTAAGAATGCGTTTAAAACACAGAAGACCCGCTTCTTACGAATTCATCTGCTGTGTGTTGGTTCCTTTTAGGAAGTTGCATCTATTGTTAGATTCAGCGAGGTAGGAACACGTTTCTTCTAAAAGCTGCGTTTGGACATTTCAGAGTGGATGGGAGAACAGGCTGTAAAGAGAAATACCTTGCTCTAAAACCAAAACGGAGATATCTAGCAGAATGGTTTTCAATGTGTGTATTCAACTTCCAGAGTTAAACTGATGTGTGTTTGCAGCAGTTCAGAAACCCTTTCCTGGGAGAATGTAGAAACAGTCATTTCCAGCCCTAGAGACGCATATAAGAGTTTGCAGTAAGAATGCGTTTAAAACACAGAAGACCCGCTTCTTTCGAACTCATCTGCTGTGTGTTGGTTCCTTTTAGGAAGTTGCATCTATTGTTAGATTCAGCGAGGTAGGAACACGTTTCTTCTAAAAGCTGCGTTTGGACATTCCAGAGTGGAAGGGAGAACAGTCTGTAAAGAGAAATACCTTGCTCTAAAACCAAAAGGGAGCTATCTAGCAGAATGGTTGTCAATGTGTGTATTCAACTTCCAGAGTTAAACTGATGTGTGTTTGCAGCAGTTCAGAAACCCTTTCCTGGGAGAATGTAGAAACAGTCATTTCCAGCCCTAGAGACGCATATAAGAGTTAGCAGTAAGAATGCGTTTAAAACACAGAAGACCCGCTTCTTACGAACTCATCTGCTGTGTGTTGGTTCCTTTTAGGAAGTTGCATCTATGGTTAGATTCAGCGAGGAAGGAACACGTTTCTTCTAAAAGCTGCGTTTGGACATTCCAGAGTGGAAGGGAGAACAGTCTGTAAAGAGAAATACCTTGCTCTAAAACCAAAACGGAGCTATCTAGCAGAATGGTTGTCAATGTGTGTATTCAACTTCCAGAGTTTAACTGATGTGTGTTTGCAGCAGTTCAGAAACCCTTTCCTGGGAGAATGTAGAAACAGTCATTTCCAGCCCTAGAGACGCATATAAGAGTTTGCAGTAAGAATGCGTTTAAAACACAGAAGACCCGCTTCTTTCGAACTCATCTGCTGTGTGTTGGTTCCTTTTAGGAAGTTGCATCTATTGTTAGATTCAGCGAGGTAGGAACACGTTTCTTCTAAAAGCTGCGTTTGGACATTCCAGAGTGGAAGGGAGAACAGTCTGTAAAGAGAAATACCTTGCTCTAAAACCAAAACGGGGCTATCTAGCAGAATGGTTGTCAATGTGTGTATTCAACTTCCAGAGTTTAACTGATGTGTGTTTGCAGCAGTTCAGAAACCCTTTCCTGGGAGAATGTAGAAACAGTCATTTCCAGCCCTAGAGACGCATATAAGAGTTTGCAGTAAGAATGCGTTTAAAACACAGAAGACCCGCTTCTTACGAACTCATCTGCTGTGTGTTGGTTCCTTTTAGGAAGTTGCATCTATGGTTAGATTCAGCGAGGAAGAAACACGTTTCTTCTAAAAGCTGCGTTTGGACATTCCAGAGTGGAAGGGAGAACAGTCTGTAAAGAGAAATACCTTGCTCTAAAACCAAAACGGGGCTATCTAGCAGAATGGTTGTCAATGTGTGTATTCAACTTCCAGAGTTAAACTGATGTGTGTTTGCAGCAGTTCAGAAACCCTTTCCTGGGAGAATGCAGAAACAGTCATTTCCAGCCCTAGAGACGCATATAAGAGTTTGCAGTAAGAATGCGTTTAAAACACAGAAGACCCGCTCCTTACGAACTCATCTGCTGTGTGTTGGTTTCTTTTAGGAAGTTGTATCTATGGTTAGATTCAGCGAGGTAGGAACACGTTTCTTCTAAAAGCTGCGTTTGGACATTCCAGAGTGGATGGGAGAACAGGCTGTAAAGAGAAATACCTTGCTCTAAAACCAAAACGGAGCTATCTAGCAGAATGGCTGTCAATGTGTGTATTCAACTTCCAGAGTTAAACTGATGTGTGTTTGCAGCAGTTCAGAAACCCTTTCCTGGGAGAATGTAGAAACAGTCATTTCCAGCCCTAGAGACGCATATCAGAGTTTGCAGTAACAATGCGTTTAAAACACAGAAGACCCGCTTCTTACGAACTCATCTGCTGTGTGTTGGTTCCTTTTAGGAAGTTGCATCTATGGTTAGATTCAGCGAGGAAGAAACACATTTCTTCTAAAAGCTGCGTTTGGACATTCCAGAGTGGAAGGGAGAACAGTCTGTAAAGAGAAATACCTTGCTCTAAAACCAAAACGGAGCTATCTAGCAGAATGGTTGTCAATGTGTGTATTCAACTTCCAGAGTTTAACTGATGTGTGTTTGCAGCAGTTCAGAAACCCTTTCCTGGGAGAATGTAGAAACAGTCATTTCCAGCCCTAGAGACGCATATAAGAGTTTGCAGTAAGAATGCGTTTAAAACACAGAAGACCCGCTTCTTACGAACTCATCTGCTGTGTGTTGGTTCCTTTTAGGAAGTTGCATCTATGGTTAGATTCAGCGAGGTAGGAACACGTTTCTTCTAAAAGCTGCGTTTGGACATTCCAGAGTGGATGGGAGAACAGGCTGTAAAGAGAAATGCCTTGCTCTAAAACCAAAACGGGGCTATCTAGCAGAATGGTTGTCAATGTGTGTATTCAACTTCCAGAGTTTAACTGATGTGTGTTTGCAGCAGTTCAGAAACCCTTTCCTGGGAGAATGTAGAAACAGTCATTTCCAGCCCTAGAGACGCATATAAGAGTTTGCAGTAAGAATGCGTTTAAAACACAGAAGACCCGCTTCTTTCGAACTCATCTGCTGTGTGTTGGTTCCTTTTAGGAAGTTGCATCTATGGTTAGATTCAGCGAGGAAGAAACACGTTTCTTCTAAAAGCTGCGTTTGGACATTCCAGAGTGGAAGGGAGAACAGTCTGTAAAGAGAAATACCTTGCTCTAAAACCAAAACGGGGCTATCTAGCAGAATGGTTGTCAATGTGTGTATTCAACTTCCAGAGTTAAACTGATGTGTGTTTGCAGCAGTTCAGAAACCCTTTCCTGGGAGAATGCAGAAACAGTCATTTCCAGTCCTAGAGACGCATATCAGAGTTTGCAGTAAGAATGCGTTTAAAACACAGAAGACCCGCTTCTTACGAACTCATCTGCTGTGTGTTGGTTCCTTTTAGGAAGTTGCATCTATGGTTAGATTCAGCGAGGTAGGAACACGTTTCTTCTAAAAGCTGCGTTTGGACATTCCACAGTGGATGGGAGAACAGGCTGTAAAGAGAAATACCTTGCTCTAAAACCAAAACGGAGCTATCTAGCAGAATGGTTGTCAATGTGTGTATTCAACTTCCAGAGTTAAACTGATTTTTTTTTTCAGCAGTTCAGAAACCCTTTCCTGGGAGAATGTAGAAACAGTCATTTCCAGCCCTAGAGACGCATATAAGAGTTTGCAGTAAGAATGCGTTTAAAACACAGAAGACCCGCTTCTTACGAACTCATCTGCTGTGTGTTGGTTCCTTTTAGGAAGTTGCATCTATTGTTAGATTCAGCGAGGTAGGAACACGTTTCTTCTAAAAGCTGCGTTTGGACATTTCAGAGTGGATGGGAGAACAGGCTGTAAAGAGAAATACCTTGCTCTAAAACCAAAACGGAGATATCTAGCAGAATGGTTTTCAATGTGTGTATTCAACTTCCAGAGTTAAACTGATGTGTGTTTGCAGCAGTTCAGAAACCCTTTCCTGGGAGAATGTAGAAACAGTCATTTCCAGCCCTAGAGACGCATATAAGAGTTTGCAGTAAGAATGCGTTTAAAACACAGAAGACCCGCTTCTTTCGAACTCATCTGCTGTGTGTTGGTTCCTTTTAGGAAGTTGCATCTATGGTTAGATTCAGCGAGGTACGAACACGTTTCTTCTAAAAGCTGCGTTCGGACATTCCAGAGTTGATGGGAGAACAGGCTGTAAAGAGAAATACCTTGCTCTAAAACCAAAACGGAGCTATCTAGCAGAATGGTTGTCAATGTGTGTATTCAACTTCCAGAGTTAAACTGATGTGTGTTTGCAGCAGTTCAGAAACCCTTTCCTGGGAGAATGTAGAAACAGTCATTTCCAGCCCTAGAGACGCATATCAGAGTTTGCAGTAAGAATGCGTTTAAAACACAGAAGACCCGCTTCTTACGAACTCATATGCTGTGTGTTGGTTCCTTTTAGGAAGTTGCATCTATGGTTAGATTCAGCGAGGTAGGAACACGTTTCTTCTAAAAGCTGCGTTTGGACATTCCAGAGTGGATGGGAGAACAGGCTGTAAAGAGAAATACCTTGCTCTAAAACCAAAACGGAGCTATCTAGCAGAATGGTTGTCAATGTGTGTATTCAACTTCCAGAGTTAAACTGATGTGTGTTTGCAGCAGTTCAGAAACCCTTTCCTGGGAGAATGTAGAAACAGTCATTTCCAGCCCTAGAGACGCATATAAGAGTTTGCAGTAAGAATGCGTTTAAAACACAGAAGACCCGCTTCTTACGAACTCATCTGCTGTGTGTTGGTACCTTTTAGGAAGTTGCATCTATGGTTAGATTCAGCGAGGAAGGAACACGTTTCTTCTAAAAGCTGCGTTTGGACATTCCAGAGTGGAAGGGAGAACAGTCTGTAAAGAGAAATACCTTGCTCTAAAACCAAAACGGAGCTATCTAGCAGAATGGTTGTCAATGTGTGTATTCAACTTCCAGAGTTTAACTGATGTGTGTTTGCAGCAGTTCAGAAACCCTTTCCTGGGAGAATGCAGAAACAGTCATTTCCAGCCCTAGAGACGCATATAAGAGTTAGCAGTAAGAATGCGTTTAAAACACAGAAGACCCGCTTCTTACGAACTCATCTGCTGTGTGTTGGTTCCTTTTAGGAAGTTGCATCTATGGTAAGATTCATCGAGTAAGAAACACGTTTCTTCTAAAAGCTGAGTTTGGACATTCCAGAGTGGAAGGGAGAACAGTCTGTAAAGAGAAATACCTTGCTCTAAAACCAAAACGGAGCTATCTAGCAGAATGGTTGTCAATGTGTGTATTCAACTTCCAGAGTTTAACTGATGTGTGTTTGCAGCAGTTCAGAAACCCTTTCCTGGGAGAATGCAGAAACAGTCATTTCAAGCCCTAGAGACGCATATAAGAGTTTGCAGTAAGAATGCGTTTAAAACACAGAAGACCCGCTTCTTACGAACTCATCTGCTGTGTGTTGGTTCCTTTTAGGAAGTTGCATCTATGGTTAGATTCAGCGAGGTAGAAACACGTTTCTTCTAAAAGCTGCGTTTGGACATTCCAGAGTGGATGGGAGAACAGGCTGTAAAGAGAAATGCCTTGCTCTAAAACCAAAACGGGCCTATCTAGCAGAATGGTTGTCAATGTGTGTATTCAACTTCCAGAGTTTAACTGATGTGTGTTTGCAGCAGTTCAGAAACCCTTTCCTGGGAGAATGTAGAAACAGTCATTTCCAGCCCTAGAGACGCATATAAGAGTTTGCAGTAAGAATGGGTTTAAAACACAGAAGACCCGCTTCTTACGAACTCATCTGCTGTGTGTTGGTTCCTTCTGGGAAGTTGCATCTATGGTTAGATTCAGCGAGGTAGAAACACGTTTCTTCTAAAAGCTGCGTTTGGACATTCCAGAGTGGATGGGAGAACAGGCTGTAAAGAGAAATACCTTGCTCTAAAACCAAAACGGAGCTATCTAGCAGAATGGTTGTCAATGTGTGTATTCAACTTCCAGAGTTAAACTGATGTGTGTTTGCAGCAGTTCAGAAACCCTTTCTTGGGAGAATGTAGAAAGAGTCATTTCCAGGCCTAGAGACGCATATAAGAGTTAGCAGTAAGAATGCGTTTAAAACACAGAAGACCCGCTTCTTACGAACTCATCTGCTGTGTTTTGGTTCCTTTTAGGAAGTTGCATCTATGGTTAGATTCAGCGAGGTAGGAACTCGTTTCTTCTAAAAGCTGCGTTTGGACATTCCAGAGTGGATGGGAGAACAGGCTGTAAAGAGAAATACCTTGCTCTAAAACCAAAAGGGAGCTATCTAGCAGAATGGTTGTCAATGTGTGTATTCAACTTCCAGAGTTAAACTGATGTGTGTTTGCAGCAGTTCAGAAACCCTTTCCTGGGAGAATGTAGAAACAGTCATTTCCAGCCCTAGAGACGCATATAAGAGTTAGCAGTAAGAATGCGTTTAAAACACAGAAGACCCGCTTCTTACGAACTCATCTGCTGTGTGTTGGTTCCTTTTAGGAAGTTGCATCTATGGTTAGATTCAGCGAGGAAGGAACACGTTTCTTCTAAAAGCTGCGTTTGGACATTCCAGAGTGGAAGGGAGAACAGTCTGTAAAGAGAAATACCTTGCTCTAAAACCAAAACGGAGCTATCTAGCAGAATGGTTGTCAATGTGTGTATTCAACTTCCAGAGTTTAACTGATGTGTGTTTGCAGCAGTTCAGAAACCCTTTCCTGGGAGAATGCAGAAACAGTCATTTCCAGCCCTAGAGACGCATATAAGAGTTAGCAGTAAGAATGCGTTTAAAACACAGAAGACCCGCTTCTTACGAACTCATCTGCTGTGTGTTGGTTCCTTTTAGGAAGTTGCATCTATGGTAAGATTCATCGACGAAGAAACACGTTTCTTCTGAAAGCTGCGTTTGGACATTCCAGAGTGGAAGGGAGAACAGTCTGTAAAGAGAAATACCTTGCTCTAAAACCAAAACGGAGCTATCTAGCAGAATGGTTGTCAATGTGTGTATTCAACTTCCAGAGTTTAACTGATGTGTGTTTGCAGCAGTTCAGAAACCCTTTCCTGGGAGAATGTAGAAACAGTCATTTCCAGCCCTAGAGACGCATATAAGAGTTTGCAGTAAGAATGGGTTTAAAACACAGAAGACCCGCTTCTTACGAACTCATCTGCTGTGTGTTGGTTCCTTCTGGGAAGTTGCATCTATGGTTAGATTCAGCGAGGTAGAAACACGTTTCTTCTAAAAGCTGCGTTTGGACATTCCAGAGTGCATGGGAGAACAGGCTGTAAAGAGAAATACCTTGCTCTAAAACCAAAACGGAGCTATCTAGCAGAATGGTTGTCAATGTGTGTATTCAACTTCCAGAGTTAAACTGATGTGTGTTTGCAGCAGTTCAGAAACCCTTTCTTGGGAGAATGTAGAAAGAGTCATTTCCAGGCCTAGAGACGCATATAAGAGTTAGCAGTAAGAATGCGTTTAAAACACAGAAGACCCGCTTCTTACGAACTCATCTGCTGTGTTTTGGTTCCTTTTAGGAAGTTGCATCTATGGTTAGATTCAGCGAGGTAGGAACTCGTTTCTTCTAAAAGCTGCGTTTGGACATTCCAGAGTGGATGGGAGAACAGGCTGTAAAGAGAAATACCTTGCTCTAAAACCAAAAGGGAGCTATCTAGCAGAATGGTTGTCAATGTGTGTATTCAACTTCCAGAGTTAAACTGATGTGTGTTTGCAGCAGTTCAGAAACCCTTTCCTGGGAGAATGTAGAAACAGTCATTTCCAGCCCTAGAGACGCATATAAGAGTTAGCAGTAAGAATGCGTTTAAAACACAGAAGACCCGCTTCTTACGAACTCATCTGCTGTGTGTTGGTTCCTTTTAGGAAGTTGCATCTATGGTTAGATTCAGCGAGGAAGGAACACGTTTCTTCTAAAAGCTGCGTTTGGACATTCCAGAGTGGAAGGGAGAACAGTCTGTAAACAGAAATACCTTGCTCTAAAACCAAAACGGAGCTATCTAGCAGAATGGTTGTCAATGTGTGTATTCAACTTCCAGAGTTTAACTGATGTGTGTTTGCAGCAGTTCAGAAACCCTTTCCTGGGAGAATGCAGAAACAGTCATTTCCAGCCCTAGAGACGCATATAAGAGTTAGCAGTAAGAATGCGTTTAAAACACAGAAGACCCGCTTCTTACGAACTCATCTGCTGTGTGTTGGTTCCTTTTAGGAAGTTGCATCTATGGTAAGATTCATCGACGAAGAAACACGTTTCTTCTGAAAGCTGCGTTTGGACATTCCAGAGTGGAAGGGAGAACAGTCTGTAAAGAGAAATACCTTGCTCTAAAACCAAAACGGAGCTATCTAGCAGAATGGTTGTCAATGTGTGTATTCAACTTCCAGAGTTTAACTGATGTGTGTTTGCAGCAGTTCAGAAACCCTTTCCTGGGAGAATGTAGAAACAGTCATTTCCAGCCCTAGAGACGCATATAAGAGTTTGCAGTAAGAATGGGTTTAAAACACAGAAGACCCGCTTCTTACGAACTCATCTGCTGTGTGTTGGTTCCTTCTGGGAAGTTGCATCTATGGTTAGATTCAGCGAGGTAGAAACACGTTTCTTCTAAAAGCTGCGTTTGGACATTCCAGAGTGGATGGGAGAACAGGCTGTAAAGAGAAATACCTTGCTCTAAAACCAAAACGGAGCTATCTAGCAGAATGGTTGTCAATGTGTGTATTCAACTTCCAGAGTTAAACTGATGTGTGTTTGCAGCAGTTCAGAAACCCTTTCCTGGGAGAATGCAGAAACAGTCATTTCCAGCCCTAGAGACACATATAAGAGTTAGCAGTAAGAATGCGTTTAAAACACAGAAGACCCGCTTCTTACGAACTCATCTGCTGTGTGTTGGTTCCTTTTAGGAAGTTGCATCTATGGTTAGATTCAGCGAGGTAGGAACACGTTTCTTCTAAAAGCTGCGTTTGGACATTCCAGAGTGGATGGGAGAACAGGCTGTAAAGACAAATACCTTGCTCAAAAACCAAAACGGAGCTATCTAGCAGAATGGTTGTCAATGTGTGTATTCAACTTCCAGAGTTATACTGATGTGTGTTTGCAGCAGTTCAGAAACCCTTTCCTGGGAGAATGTAGAAACAGTCATTTCCAGCCCTAGAGACGCATATAAGAGTTAGCAGTAAGAATGCGTTTAAAACACAGAAGACCCGCTTCTTACGAACTCATCTGCTGTGTGTTGGTTCCTTTTAGGAAGTTGCATCTATGGTTAGATTCAGCGAGGTAGGAACACGTTTCTTCTAAAAGCTGCGTTTGGACATTCCAGAGTGGATGGGAGAACAGGCTGTAAAGAGAAATACCTTGCTCTAAAACCAAAACGGAGCTATCTAGCAGAATGGTTGTCAATGTGTGTATTCAACTTCCAGAGTTAAACTGATGTGTGTTTGCAGCAGTTCAGAAACCCTTTCCTGGGAGAATGCAGAAACAGTCATTTCCAGCCCTAGAGATGCATATAAGAGTGAGCAGTAAGAATGCGTTTAAAACACAGAAGACACGCTTCTTACGAACTCATCTGCTGTGTGTTGGTTCCTTTTAGGAAGTTGCATCTATGGTTAGATTCAGCGAGGAAGAAACACGTTTCTTCTAAAAGCTGCGTTTGGACATTCCAGAGTGGATGGGAGAACAGGCTGTAAAGAGAAATACCTTGCTCTAAAACCAAAAGGGAGCTATCTAGCAGAATGGTTTTCAATGTGTGTATTCAACTTCCAGAGTTTAACTGATGTGTGTTTGCAGCAGTTCAGAAACCCTTTCCTGGGAGAATGCAGAAACAGTCATTTCCAGCCCTAGAGACACATATAAGAGTTAGCAGTAAGAATGCGTTTAAAACACAGAAGACCCGCTTCTTACGAACTCATCTGCTGTGTGTTGGTTCCTTTTAGGAAGTTGCATCTATGGTTAGATTCAGCGAGGTAGGAACACGTTTCTTCTAAAAGCTGCGTTTGGACATTCCAGAGTGGATGGGAGAACAGGCTGTAAAGAGAAATACCTTCCTCTAAAACCAAAACGGAACTATCTAGCAGAATGGTTGTCAATGTGTGTATTCAACTTCCAGAGTTATACTGATGTGTGTTTGCAGCAGTTCAGAAACCCTTTCCTGGGAGAATGTAGAAACAGTCATTTCCAGCCCTAGAGACGCATAGAAGAGTTTGCAGTAAGAATGCGTTTAAAACACAGAAGACCCGCTTCTTACGAACTCATCTGCTGTGTGTTGGTTCCTTTTAGGAAGTTGCATCTATGGTTAGATTCAGCGAGGTAGGAACACGTTTCTTCTAAAAGCTGCGTTTGGATATTCCAGAGTGGATGGGAGAACAGGCTGTAAAGAGAAATACCTTGCTCTAAAAGCAAAACGGAGCTATCTAGCAGAATGGTTGTCAATGTGTGTATTCAACTTCCAGAGTTAAACGGATGTGTGTTTGCAGCAGTTCAGAAACCCTTTCCTGGGAGAATGTAGAAACAGTCATTTCCTGCCCTAGAGACGCATATAAGAGTTTGCAGTAAGAATGCGTTTAAAACACAGAAGACCCGTTTCTTACGAACTCATCTGCTGTGTGTTGGTTCCTTTTAGGAAGTTGCATCTATGGTTAGATTCAGCGAGGTAGGAACTCGTTTCTTCTAAAAGCTGCGTTTGGACATGCCAGAGTGGATGGGAGAACAGGCTGTAAAGAGAAATACCTTGCTCTAAAACCAAAACGGAGCTATCTAGCAGAATGGTTGTCAATGTGTGTATTCAACTTCCAGAGTTAAACTGATGTGTGTTTGCAGCAGTTCAGAAACCCTTTCCTGGGAGAATGTAGAAACAGTCATTTCTAGCCCTAGAGACGCATATAAGAGTTTGCAGTAAGAATGCGTTTAAAACACAGAAGACCCGCTTCTTACGAACTCATCTACTGTGTGTTGGTTTCTTCTGGGAAGTTGCATCTATGTTTAGATTCAGCGAGGTAGAAACACGTTTCTTCTAAAAGCTGCGTTTGGACATTCCTGAGTGGATGGGAGAACAGGCTGTAAAGAGAAATACCTTGCTCTAAAACCAAAACGGAGCTATCTAGCAGAATGGTTGTCAATGTGTGTATTCAACTTCCAGAGTTAAACTGATGTGTGTTTGCAGCAGTTCAGAAACCCTTTCTTGGGCGAATGTAGAAACAGTCATTTCCAGCCCTAGAGACGCATATAAGAGTTAGCAGTAAGAATGCGTTTAAAACACAGAAGACCCGCTTCTTACGAACTCATCTGCTGTGTGTTGGTTCCTTTTAGGAAGTTGCATCTATGGTTAGATTCAGCGAGGAAGAAACACGTTTCTTCTAAAAGCTGCGTTTGGACATTCCAGAGTGGATGGGAGAACAGGCTGTAAAGAGAAATACCTTGCTCTAAAACCAAAACGGAGCTATCTAGCAGAATGGTTGTCAATGTGTGTATTCAACTTCCAGAGTTAAACTGATGTGTGTTTGCAGCAGTTCAGAAACCCTTTCCTGGGAGAATGTAGAAACAGTCATTTCCAGCCCTAGAGACGCATATAAGAGTTTGCAGTAGGAATGCGTTTAAAACACAGAAGACCCGCTTCTTACGAACTCATCTGCTGTGTGTTGGTTCCATTTAGGAAGTTGCATCTATGGTTAGATTCAGCGAGGTAGGAACACGTTTCTTCTAAAAGCTGCGTTTGGACATTCCAGAGTGGATGGGAGAACAGGCTGTAAAGAGAAATACCTTGCTCTAAAACCAAAACGGAGCTATCTAGCAGAATGGTTGTCAATGTGTGTATTCAACTTCCAGAGTTAAACTGATGTGTGTTTGCAGCAGTTCAGAAACCCTTTCCTGGGAGAATGTAGAAACAGTCATTTCCAGCCCTAGAGACGCATATAAGAGTTTGCAGTAAGAATGCGTTTAAAACACAGAAGACCCGCTTCTTTCGAACTCATCTGCTGTGTGTTGGTTCCTTTTAGGAAGTTGCATCTATGGTTAGATTCAGCGAGGTAGGAAGACGTTTCTTCTAAAAGCTGCGTTTGGACATTCCAGAGTGGATGGGAGAACAGGCTGTAAAGAGAAATACCTTGCTCTAAAACCAAAACGGAGCTATCTAGCAGAATGGTTGTCAATGTGTGTATTCAACTTCCAGAGTTAAACTGATGTGTGTTTGCAGCAGTTCAGAAACCCTTCCCTGGGAGAATGTAGAAACTGTCATTTCCAGCCATAGAGACGCATATAAGAGTTAGCAGTAAGAATGCGATTAAAACACAGAAGACCCGCTTCTTACGAACTCATCTGCTGTGTGTTGGTTCCTTTTAGGAAGTTGCATCTATGGTTAGATTCAGCGAGGTAGGAAAACGTTTCTTCTAAAAGCTGCGTTTGGACATTCCAGAGTGGATGGGAGAACAGGCTGTAAAGAGAAATACCTTGCTCTAAAACCAAAACGGAGCTATCTAGCAGAATGGTTGTCAATGTGTGTATTCAACTTCCAGAGTTAAACTGATGTGTGTTTGCAGCAGTTCAGAAACCCTTCCCTGGGAGAATGTAGAAACAGTCATTTCCAGCCCTAGAGACGCATATTAGAGTTTGCAGTAAGAATGCGTTTAAAACACAGAAGACCCGCTTCTTACGAACTCATCTGCTGTGTGTTGGTTCCTTTTAGGAAGTTGCATCTATGGTTAGATTCAGCGAGGTAGGAACACGTTTCTTCTAAAAGCTGCGTTTGGACATTCCAGAGTGGATTGGAGAACAGGCTGTAAAGAGAAATACCTTGCTCTAAAACCAAAACGGAGCTATCTAGCAGAATGGTTGTCAATGTGTGTATTCAACTTCCAGAGTTAAACTGATGTGTGTTTGCAGCAGTTCAGAAACCCTTTCCTGGGAGAATGTAGAAACAGTCATTTCCAGCCCTAGAGACGCATATAAGGGTTAGCAGTAAGAATGCGTTTAAAACACAGAAGACCCGCTTCTTACGAACTCATCTGCTGTGTGTTGATTCCTTTTAGGAAGTTGCATCTATGTTTAGATTCAGCGAGGTAGGAACACGTTTCTTCTAAAAGCTGCGTTTGGACATTCCAGAGTGGATGGGAGAACAGGCTGTAAAGAGAAATACCTTGCTCTAAAACCAAAACGGAGCTATCTAGCAGAATGGTTGTCAATGTGTGTATTCAACTTCCAGAGTTTAACTGATGTGTGTTTGCAGCAGTTCAGAAACCCTTTCCTGGGAGAATGTAGAAACAGTCATTTCCAGCCCTAGAGACGCATATAAGAGTTAGCAGTAAGAATGCGTTTAAAACACAGAAGACCCGCTTCTTACGAACTCATCTGCTGTGTGTTGGTTCCTTTTAGGAAGTTGCATCTATGGTTAGATTCAGCGAGGAAGAAACACGTTTCTTCTAAAAGCTGCGTTTGGACATTCCAGAGTGGATGGGAGAACAGGCTGTAAAGAGAAATACCTTGCTCTAAAACCAAAACGGAGCTATCTAGCAGAATGGTTGTCAATGTGTGTATTCAACTTCCAGAGTTTAACTGATGTGTGTTTGCAGCAGTTCAGAAACCCTTTCCTGGGAGAATGCAGAAACAGTCATTTCCAGCCCTAGAGACGCATATAAGAGTTAGCAGTAAGAATGCGTTTAAAACACAGAAGACCCGCTTCTTACGAACTCATCTGCTGTGTGTTGGTTCCTTTTAGGAAGTTGCATCTATGGTTAGATTCAGCGAGGAAGAAACACGTTTCTTCTAAAAGCTGCGTTTGGACATTCCAGAGTGGAAGGGAGAACAGGCTGTAAAGAGAAATACCTTGCTCTAAAACCAAAACGGAGCTATCTAGCAGAATTGTTTTCAATGTGTGTATTCAACTTCCAGAGTTAAACTGATGTGTGTTTGCAGCAGTTCAGAAACCCTTTCCTGGGAGAATGTAGAAACAGTCATTTCCAGCCCTAGAGACGCATATAAGAGTTTGCAGTAGGAATGCGTTTAAAACACAGAAGACCCGCTTCTTACGAACTCATCTGCTGTGTGTTGGTTCCATTTAGGAAGTTGCATCTATGGTTAGATTCAGCGAGGTAGGAACACGTTTCTTCTAAAAGCTGCGTTTGGACATTCCAGAGTGGATGGGAGAACAGGCTGTAAAGAGAAATACCTTGCTCTAAAACCAAAACGGAGCTATCTAGCAGAATGGTTGTCAATGTGTGTATTCAACTTCCAGAGTTAAACTGATGTGTGTTTGCAGCAGTCCAGAAACCCTTTCCTGGGAGAATGTAGAAACAGTCATTTCCAGCCCTAGAGACGCATATAAGAGTTTGCAGTAAGAATGCGTTTAAAACACAGAAGACCCGCTTCTTTCGAACTCATCTGCTGTGTGTTGGTTCCTTTTAGGAAGTTGCATCTATGGTTAGATTCAGCGAGGTAGGAAGACGTTTCTTCTAAAAGCTGCGTTTGGACATTCCAGAGTGGATGTGAAAACAGGCTGTAAAGAGAAATACCTTGCTCTAAAACCAAAACGGAGCTATCTAGCAGAATGGTTGTCAATGTGTGTATTCAACTTCCAGAGTTAAACTGATGTGTGTTTGCAGCAGTTCAGAAACCCTTCCCTGGGAGAATGTAGAAACAGTCATTTCCAGCCCTAGAGACGCATATAAGAGTTAGCAGTAAGAATGCGATTAAAACACAGAAGACCCGCTTCTTACGAACTCATCTGCTGTGTGTTGGTTCCTTTTAGGAAGTTGCATCTATGGTTAGATTCAGCGAGGTAGGAACACGTTTCTTCTAAAAGCTGCGTTTGGACATTCCAGAGTGGATGGGAGAACAGGCTGTAAAGAGAAATACCTTCCTCTAAAACCAAAACGGAGCTATCTAGCAGAATGGTTGTCAATGTGTGTATTCAACTTCCAGAGTTAAACTGATGTGTGTTTGCAGCAGTTCAGAAACCCTTCCCTGGGAGAATGTAGAAACAGTCATTTCCAGCCCTAGAGACGCATATAAGAGTTTGCAGTAAGAATGCGTTTAAAACACAGAAGACCCGCTTCTTACGAACTCATCTGCTGTGTGTTGGTTCCTTTTAGGAAGTTGCATCTATGGTTAGATTCAGCGAGGTAGGAACACGTTTCTTCTAAAAGCTGCGTTTGGACATTCCAGAGTGGATTGGAGAACAGGCTGTAAAGAGAAATACCTTGCTCTAAAACCAAAACGGAGCTATCTAGCAGAATGGTTGTCAATGTGTGTATTCAACTTCCAGAGTTAAACTGATGTGTGTTTGCAGCAGTTCAGAAACCCTTTCCTGGGAGAATGTAGAAACAGTCATTTCCAGCCCTAGAGACTCATATAAGGGTTAGCAGTAAGAATGCGTTTAAAACACAGAAGACCCGCTTCTTACGAACTCATCTGCTGTGTGTTGATTCCTTTTAGGAAGTTGCATCTATGTTTAGATTCAGTGAGGTCGGAACACGTTTCTTCTAAAAGCTGCGTTTGGACATTCCAGAGTGGATGGGAGAACAGGCTGTAAAGAGAAATACCTTGCTCTAAAACCAAAACGGAGCTATCTAGCAGAATGGTTGTCAATGTGTGTATTCAACTTCCAGAGTTTAACTGATGTGTGTTTGCAGCAGTTCAGAAACCCTTTCCTGGGAGAATGCAGAAACAGTCATTTCCAGCCCTAGAGACGCATATAAGAGTTAGCAGTAAGAATGCGTTTAAAACACAGAAGACCCGCTTCTTACGAACTCATCTGCTGTGTGTTGGTTCCTTTTAGGAAGTTGCATCTATGGTTAGATTCAGCGAGGAAGAAACACGTTTCTTCTAAAAGCTGCGTTTGGACATTCCAGAGTGGAAGGGAGAACAGGCTGTAAAGAGAAATACCTTGCTCTAAAACCAAAACGGAGCTATCTAGCAAAATGGTTGTCAATGCGTGTATTCAGCTTCCAGAGTTTAACTGATGTGTGTTTGCAGCAGTTCAGAAACACTTTCCTGGGAGAATGCAGAAAAAGTCATTTCCAGCCCTAGAGACGCATATAAGAGTTAGCAGTAAGAATGCGTTTAAAACACAGAAGACCCGCTTCTTACGAACTCATCTGCTGTGTGTTGGTCCTTTTAGGAAGTTGCATCTATGGTTAGATTCAGCGAGGAAGAAACACGTTTCTTCTAAAAGCTGCGTTTGGACATTCCAGAGTGGATGGGAGAACAGGCTGTAAAGAGAAATACCTTGCTCTAAAACCAAAACGGAGCTATCTAGCAGAATGGTTGTCAATATGTGTATTCAACTTCCAGAGTTTAACTGATGTGTGTTTGCAGCAGTTCAGAAACCCTTTCCTGGGAGAATGCAGAAACAGTCATTTCCAGCCCTAGAGACACATATAAGAGTTAGCAGTAAGAATGCGTTTAAAACACAGAAGACCCGCTTCTTACGAACTCATCTGCTGTGTGTTGGTTCCTATTAGGAAGTTGCATCTATGTTTAGATTCAGCGAGGTAGGAACACGTTTCTTCTAAAAGCTGCGTTTGGACATTCCAGAGTGGAAGGGAGAACAGGCTGTAAAGAGAAATACCTTCCTCTAAAACCAAAACGGAGCTATCTAGCAGAATGGTTGTCAATGTGTGTATTCAACTTCCAGAGTTTAAATGATGTGTGTTTGCAGCAGTTCAGAAACCCTTTACTGGGAGAATGTAGAAACAGTCATTTCCAGCCCTAGAGACGCATATAAGAGTTTGCAGTAAGAATGCGTTTAAAACACAGAAGACCCGCTTCTTACGAACTCATCTGCTGTGTGTTGGTTCCTTTTAGGAAGTTGCATCTATGGTTAGATTCAGCGAGGTAGGAACACGTTTCTTCTAAAAGCTGCGTTTGGACATTCCAGAGTGGAATGGAGAACAGGCTGTAAAGAGAAATACCTTGCTCTAAAACCAAAACGGAGCTATCTAGCAGAATGGTTGTCAATGTGTGTATTCAACTTCCAGAGTTAAACTGATGTGTGTTTGCAGCAGTTCAGAAACCCTTTCCTGGGAGAATGTAGAAACAGTCATTTCCAGCCCTAGAGACGCATATAAGAGTTTGCAGTAGGAATGCGTTTAAAACACAGAAGACCCGCTTCTTACGAACTCATCTGCTGTGTGTTGGTTCCATTTAGGAAGTTGCATCTTTGGTTAGATTCAGCGAGGTAGGAACACGTTTCTTCTAAAAGCTGCGTTTGGACATTCCAGAGTGGATGGGAGAACAGGCTGTAAAGAGAAATACCTTGCTCTAAAACCAAAACGGAGCTATCTAGCAGAATGGTTGTCAATGTGTGTATTCAACTTCCAGAGTTAAACTGATGTGTGTTTGCAGCAGTTCAGAAACCCTTTCCTGGGAGAATGTAGAAACAGTCATTTCCAGCCCTAGAGACGCATATAAGAGTTTGCAGTAAGAATGCGTTTAAAACACAGAAGACCCGCTTCTTTCGAACTCATCTGCTGTGTGTTGGTTCTTTTTAGGAAGTTGCATCTATGGTTAGATTCAGCGAGGTAGGAAGACGTTTCTTCTAAAAGCTGCGTTTGGACATTCCAGAGTGGATGGGAGAACAGGCTGTAAAGAGAAATACCTTGCTCTAAAACCAAAACGGAGCTATCTAGCAGAATGGTTGTCAATGTGTGTATTCAACTTCCAGAGTTAAACTGATGTGTGTTTGCAGCAGTTCAGAAACCATTCCCTGGGAGAATGTAGAAACAGTCATTTCCAGCCCTAGAGACGCATATAAGAGTTAGCAGTAAGAATGCGATTAAAACACAGAAGACCCGCTTCTTACGAACTCATCTGCTGTGTGTTGGTTCCTTTTAGGAAGTTGCATCTATGGTTAAATTCAGCGAGGTAGGAACACGTTTCTTCTAAAAGCTGCGTTTGGACATTCCAGAGTGGATGGGAGAACAGGCTGTAAAGAGAAATACCTTCCTCTAAAACCAAAACGGAGCTATCTAGCAGAATGGTTGTCAATGTGTGTATTCAACTTCCAGAGTTAAACTGATGTGTGTTTGCAGCAGTTCAGAAACCCTTTCCTGGGAGAATGTAGAAACAGTCATTTCCAGCCCTAGAGACGCATATAAGAGTTTGCAGTAGGAATGCGTTTAAAACACAGAAGACCCGCTTCTTACGAACTCATCTGCTGTGTGTTGGTTCCATTTAGGAAGTTGCATCTATGGTTAGATTCAGCGAGGTAGGAACACGTTTCTTCTAAAAGCTGCGTTTGGACATTCCAGAGTGGATGGGAGAACAGGCTGTAAAGAGAAATACCTTGCTCTAAAACCAAAACGGAGCTATCTAGCAGAATGGTTGTCAATGTGTGTATTCAACTTCCAGAGTTAAACTGATGTGTGTTTGCAGCAGTTCAGAAACCCTTTCCTGGGAGAATGTAGAAACAGTCATTTCCAGCCCTAGAGACGCATATAAGAGTTTGCAGTAAGAATGCGTTTAAAACACAGAAGACCCGCTTCTTTCGAACTCATCTGCTGTGTGTTGGTTCCTTTTAGGAAGTTGCATCTATGGTTAGATTCAGCGAGGTAGGAAGACGTTTCTTCTAAAAGCTGCGTTTGGACATTCCAGAGTGGATGGGAGAACAGGCTGTAAAGAGAAATACCTTGCTCTAAAACCAAAACGGAGCTATCTAGCAGAATGGTTGTCAATGTGTGTATTCAACTTCCAGAGTTAAACTGATGTGTGTTTGCAGCAGTTCAGAAACCATTCCCTGGGAGAATGTAGAAACAGTCATTTCCAGCCCTAGAGACGCATATAAGAGTTAGCAGTAAGAATGCGATTAAAACACAGAAGACCCGCTTCTTACGAACTCATCTGCTGTGTGTTGGTTCCTTTTAGGAAGTTGCATCTATGGTTAAATTCAGCGAGGTAGGAACACGTTTCTTCTAAAAGCTGCGTTTGGACATTCCAGAGTGGATGGGAGAACAGGCTGTAAAGAGAAATACCTTCCTCTAAAACCAAAACGGAGCTATCTAGCAGAATGGTTGTCAATGTGTGTATTCAACTTCCAGAGTTAAACTGATGTGTGTTTGCAGCAGTTCAGAAACCCTTCCCTGGGAGAATGTAGAAACAGTCATTTCCAGCCCTAGAGACGCATATAAGAGTTTGCAGTAAGAATGCGTTTAAAACACAGAAGACCCGCTTCTTACGAACTCATCTGCTGTGTGTTGGTTCCTTTTAGGAAGTTGCATCTATGGTTAGATTCAGCGAGGTAGGAACACGTTTCTTCTAAAAGCTGCGTTTGGACATTCCAGAGTGGATTGGAGAACAGGCTGTAAAGAGAAATACCTTGCTCTAAAACCAAAACGGAGCTATCTAGCAGAATGGTTGTCAATGTGTGTATTCAACTTCCAGAGTTAAACTGATGTGTGTTTGCAGCAGTTCAGAAACCCTTTCCTGGGAGAATGTAGAAACAGTCATTTCCAGCCCTAGAGACGCATATAAGGGTTAGCAGTAAGAATGCGTTTAAAACACAGAAGACCCGCTTCTTACGAACTCATCTGCTGTGTGTTGGTTCCTTTTAGGAAGTTGCATCTATGGTTAGATTCAGCGAGGAAGAAACACGTTTCTTCTAAAAGCTGCGTTTGGACATTCCAGAGTGGATGGGAGAACAGGCTGTAAAGAGAAATACCTTGCTCTAAAACCAAAACGGAGCTATCTAGCAGAATGGTTGTCAATTTGTGTATTCAACTTCCAGAGTTTAACTGATGTGTGTTTGCAGCAGTTCAGAAACCCTTTCCTGGGAGAATGCAGAAACAGTCATTTCCAGCCCTAGAGACACATATAAGAGTTAGCAGTAAGAATGCGTTTAAAACACAGTAGACCCGCTTCTTACGAACTCATCTGCTGTGTGTTGGTTCCTTTTAGGAAGTTGCATCTATGTTTAGATTCAGCGAGGTAGGAACACGTTTCTTCTAAAAGCTGCGTTTGGACATTCCAGAGTGGAAGGGAGAACAGGCTGTAAAGAGAAATACCTTCCTCTAAAACCAAAACGGAGCTATCTAGCAGAATGGTTGTCAATGTGTGTATTCAACTTCCAGAGTTTAAATGATGTGTGTTTGCAGCAGTTCAGAAACGCTTTACTGGGAGAATGTAGAAACAGTCATTTCCAGCCCTAGAGACGCATATAAGAGTTTGCAGTAAGAATGCGTTTAAACACAGAAGACCCGCTTCTTACGAACTCATCTGCTGTGTGTTGATTCCTTTTAGGAAGTTGCATCTATGTTTAGATTCAGCGAGCTAGGAACACGTTTCTTCCAAAAGCTACGTTTGGACATTCCAGAGTGGATGGGAGAACAGGCTGTAAAGAGAAATACCTTGCTCTAAAACCAAAACGGAGCTATCTAGCAGAATGGTTGTCAATGTGTGTATTCAACTTCCAGAGTTTAACTGATGTGTGTTTGCAGCAGTTCAGAAACCCTTTCCTGGGAGAATGTAGAAACAGTCATTTCCAGCCCTAGAGACGCATATAAGAGTTAGCAGTAAGAATGCGTTTAAAACACAGAAGACCCGCTTCTTACGAACTCATCTGCTGTGTGTTGGTTCCTTTTAGGAAGTTGCATCTATGGTTAGATTCAGCGAGGAAGAAACACGTTTCTTCTAAAAGCTGCGTTTGGACATTCCAGAGTGGATGGGAGAACAGGCTGTAAAGAGAAATACCTTGCTCTAAAACCAAAACGGAGCTATCTAGCAGAATGGTTGTCAATGTGTGTATTCAACTTCCAGAGTTTAACTGATGTGTGTTTGCAGCAGTTCAGAAACCCTTTCCTGGGAGAATGCAGAAACAGTCATTTCCAGCCCTAGAGACGCATATAAGAGTTAGCAGTAAGAATGCGTTTAAAACACAGAAGACCCGCTTCTTACGAACTCATCTGCTGTGTGTTGGTTCCTTTTAGGAAGTTGCATCTATGGTTAGATTCAGCGAGGAAGAAACACGTTTCTTCTAAAAGCTGCGTTTGGACATTCCAGAGTGGAAGGGAGAACAGGCTGTAAAGAGAAATACCTTGCTCTAAAACCAAAACGGAGCTATCTAGCAAAATGGTTGTCAATGCGTGTATTCAGCTTCCAGAGTTTAACTGATGTGTGTTTGCAGCATTTCAGAAACACTTTCCTGGGAGAATGCAGAAAAAGTCATTTCCAGCCCTAGAGACGCATATAAGAGTTAGCAGTAAGAATGCGTTTAAAACACAGAAGACCCGCTTCTTACGAACTCATCTGCTGTGTGTTGGTTCCTTTTAGGAAGTTGCATCTATGGTTAGATTCAGCGAGGAAGAAACACGTTTCTTCTAAAAGCTGCGTTTGGACATTCCAGAGTGGATGGGAGAACAGGCTGTAAAGAGAAATACCTTGCTCTAAAACCAAAACGGAGCTATCTAGCAGAATGGTTGTCAATGTGTGTATTCAACTTCCAGAGTTTAACTGATGTGTGTTTGCAGCAGTTCAGAAACCCTTTCCTGGGAGAATGCAGAAACAGTCATTTCCAGCCCTAGAGACGCATATAAGAGTTTGCAGTAAGAATGCGTTTAAAACACAGAAGACCCGCTTCTTTCGAACTCATCTGCTGTGTGTTGGTTCCTTTTAGGAAGTTGCATCTATGGTTAGATTCAGCGAGGTAGGAACACGTTTCTTCTAAAAGCTGCGTTTGGACATTCCAGAGTGGATGGGAGAAAAGGCTGTAAGGAGAAATACCTTGCTCTAAAACCAAAACGGAGCTATCTAGCAGAATGGTTGTCAATGTGTGTATTCAACTTCCAGAGTTAAACTGATGTGTGTTTGCAGCATTTCAGAAACCCTTCCCTGGGAGAATGTAGAAACAGTCATTTCCAGCCCTAGAGACGCATATAAGAGTTTGCAGTAAGAATGCGTTTAAACACAGAAGACCCGCTTCTTACGAACTCATCTGCTGTGTGTTGATTCCTTTTAGGAAGTTGCATCTATGTTTAGATTCAGCGAGCTAGGAACACGTTTCTTCCAAAAGCTGCGTTTGGACATTCCAGAGTGGATGGGAGAACAGGCTGTAAAGAGAAATACCTTGCTCTAAAACCAAAACGGAGCTATCTAGCAGAATGGTTGTCAATGTGTGTATTCAACTTCCAGAGTTAAACTGATGTGTGTTTGCAGCAGTTCAGAAACCCTTCCCTGGGAGAATGTAGAAACAGTCATTTCCAGCCCTAGAGACGCATATAAGAGTTTGCAGTAAGAATGCGTTTAAACACAGAAGACCCGCTTCTTACGAACTCATCTGCTGTGTGTTGATTCCTTTTAGGAAGTTGCATCTATGTTTAGATTCAGCGAGCTAGGAACACGTTTCTTCCAAAAGCTGCGTTTGGACATTCCAGAGTGGATGGGAGAACAGGCTGTAAAGAGAAATACCTTGCTCTAAAACCAAAACGGAGCTATCTAGCAGAATGGTTGTCAATGTGTGTATTCAACTTCCAGAGTTAAACTGATGTGTGTTTGCAGCAGTTCAGAAACCCTTTCCTGGGAGAATGTAGAAACAGTCATTTCCAGCCCTAGAGACGCATATAAGAGTTTGCAGTAAGAATGCGTTTAAAACACAGAAGACCCGCTTCTTTCGAACTCATCTGCTGTGTGTTGGTTCCTTTTAGGAAGTTGCATCTATGGTTAGATTCAGCGAGGAAGAAACACGTTTCTTCTAAAAGCTGCGTTTGGACATTCCAGAGTGGAAGGGAGAACAGGCTGTAAAGAGAAATACCTTGCTCTAAAACCAAAACGGAGCTATCTAGCAGAATGGTTGTCAATGTGTGATTTCAACTTCCAGAGTTTAACTGATGTGTGTTTGCAGCAGTTCAGAAACCCTTTCCTGGGAGAATGCAGAAACTGTCATTTCCAGCCCTAGAGACGCATATAAGAGTTAGCAGTAAGAATGCGATTAAAACACAGAAGACCCGCTTCTTACGAACTCATCTGCTGTGTGTTGGTTCCTTTTAGGAAGTTGCATCTATGGTTAGATTCAGCGAGGTAGGAACACGTTTCTTCTAAAAGCTGCGTTTGGACATTCCAGAGTGGATGGGAGAACAGGCTGTAAAGAGAAATACCTTCCTCTAAAACCAAAACGGAGCTATCTAGCAGAATGGTTGTCAATGTGTGTATTCAACTTCCAGAGTTAAACTGATGTGTGTTTGCAGCAGTTCAGAAACCCTTCCCTGGGAGAATGTAGAAACAGTCATTTCCAGCCCTAGAGACGCATATAAGAGTTAGCAGTAAGAATGCGTTTAAAACACAGAAGACCCGCTTCTTACGAACTCATCTGCTGTGTGTTGGTTCCTTTTAGGAAGTTGCATCTATGGTTAGATTCAGCGAGGTAGGAACACGTTTCTTCTAAAAGCTGCGTTTGGACATTCCAGAGTGGATTGGAGAACAGGCTGTAAAGAGAAATACCTTGCTCTAAAACCAAAACGGAGCTATCTAGCAGAATGGTTGTCAATGTGTGTATTCAACTTCCAGAGTTAAACTGATGTGTGTTTGCAGCAGTTCAGAAACCCTTTCCTGGGAGAATGTAGAAACAGTCATTTCCAGCCCTAGAGACGCATATAAGGGTTAGCAGTAAGAATGCGTTTAAAACACAGAAGACCCGCTTCTTACGAACTCATCTGCTGTGTGTTGATTCCTTTTAGGAAGTTGCATCTATGTTTAGATTCAGTGAGGTCGGAACACGTTTCTTCTAAAAGCTGCGTTTGGACATTCCAGAGTGGATGGGAGAACAGGCTGTAAAGAGAAATACCTTGCTCTAAAACCAAAACGGAGCTATCTAGCAGAATGGTTGTCAATGTGTGTATTCAACTTCCAGAGTTTAACTGATGTGTGTTTGCAGCAGTTCAGAAACCCTTTCCTGGGAGAATGCAGAAACAGTCATTTCCAGCCCTAGAGACGCATATAAGAGTTAGCAGTAAGAATGCGTTTAAAACACAGAAGACCCGCTTCTTACGAACTCATCTGCTGTGTGTTGGTTCCTTTTAGGAAGTTGCATCTATGGTTAGATTCAGCGAGGAAGAAACACGTTTCTTCTAAAAGCTGCGTTTGGACATTCCAGAGTGGAAGGGAGAACAGGCTGTAAAGAGAAATACCTTGCTCTAAAACCAAAACGGAGCTATCTAGCAAAATGGTTGTCAATGCGTGTATTCAGCTTCCAGAGTTTAACTGATGTGTGTTTGCAGCAGTTCAGAAACCCTTTCCTGGGAGAATGCAGAAACAGTCATTTCCAGCCCTAGAGACGCATATAAGAGTTAGCAGTAAGAATGTGTTTAAAACACAGAAGACCCGCTTCTTACGAACTCATCTGCTGTGTGTTGGTTCCTTTTAGGAAGTTGCATCTATGGTTAGATTCAGCGAGGAAGAAACACGTTTCTTCTAAAAGCTGCGTTTGGACATTCCAGAGTGGATGGGAGAACAGGCTGTAAAGAGAAATACCTTGCTCTAAAACCAAAACGGAGCTATCTAGCAGAATGGTTGTCAATTTGTGTATTCAACTTCCAGAGTTTAACTGATGTGTGTTTGCAGCAGTTCAGAAACCCTTTCCTGGGAGAATGCAGAAACAGTCATTTCCAGCCCTAGAGACACATATAAGAGTTAGCAGTAAGAATGCGTTTAAAACAGAGTAGACCCGCTTCTTACGAACTCATCTGCTGTGTGTTGGTTCCTTTTAGGAAGTTGCATCTATGTTTAGATTCAGCGAGGTAGGAACACGTTTCTTCTAAAAGCTGCGTTTGGACATTCCAGAGTGGAAGGGAGAACAGGCTGTAAAGAGAAATACCTTCCTCTAAAACCAAAACGGAGCTATCTAGCAGAATGGTTGTCAATGTGTGTATTCAACTTCCAGAGTTTAAATGATGTGTGTTTGCAGCAGTTCAGAAACGCTTTACTGGGAGAATGTAGAAACAGTCATTTCCAGCCCTAGAGACGCATATAAGAGTTTGCAGTAAGAATGCGTTTAAACACAGAATACCCGCTTCTTACGAACTCATCTGCTGTGTGTTGATTCCTTTTAGGAAGTTGCATCTATGTTTAGATTCAGCGAGCTAGGAACACGTTTCTTCCAAAAGCTACGTTTGGACATTCCAGAGTGGATGGGAGAACAGGCTGTAAAGAGAAATACCTTGCTCTAAAACCAAAACGGAGCTATCTAGCAGAATGGTTGTCAATGTGTGTATTCAACTTCCAGAGTTTAACTGATGTGTGTTTGCAGCAGTTCAGAAACCCTTTCCTGGGAGAATGTAGAAACAGTCATTTCCAGCCCTAGAGACGCATATAAGAGTTAGCAGTAAGAATGCGTTTAAAACACAGAAGACCCGCTTCTTACGAACTCATCTGCTGTGTGTTGGTTCCTTTTAGGAAGTTGCATCTATGGTTAGATTCAGCGAGGAAGAAACACGTTTCTTCTAAAAGCTGCGTTTGGACATTCCAGAGTGGATGGGAGAACAGGCTGTAAAGAGAAATACCTTGCTCTAAAACCAAAACGGAGCTATCTAGCAGAATGGTTGTCAATGTGTGTATTCAACTTCCAGAGTTTAACTGATGTGTGTTTGCAGCAGTTCAGAAACCCTTTCCTGGGAGAATGCAGAAACAGTCATTTCCAGCCCTAGAGACGCATATAAGAGTTAGCAGTAAGAATGCGTTTAAAACACAGAAGACCCGCTTCTTACGAACTCATCTGCTGTGTGTTGGTTCCTTTTAGGAAGTTGCATCTATGGTTAGATTCAGCGAGGAAGAAACACGTTTCTTCTAAAAGCTGCGTTTGGACATTCCAGAGTGGAAGGGAGAACAGGCTGTAAAGAGAAATACCTTGCTCTAAAACCAAAACGGAGCTATCTAGCAAAATGGTTGTCAATGCGTGTATTCAGCTTCCAGAGTTTAACTGATGTGTGTTTGCAGCAGTTCAGAAACACTTTCCTGGGAGAATGCAGAAAAAGTCATTTCCAGCCCTAGAGACGCATATAAGAGTTAGCAGTAAGAATGCGTTTAAAACACAGAAGACCCGCTTCTTACGAACTCATCTGCTGTGTGTTGGTTCCTTTTAGGAAGTTGCATCTATGGTTAGATTCAGCGAGGAAGAAACACGTTTCTTCTAAAAGCTGCGTTTGGACATTCCAGAGTGGATGGGAGAACAGGCTGTAAAGAGAAATACCTTGCTCTAAAACCAAAACGGAGCTATCTAGCAGAATGGTTGTCAATGTGTGTATTCAACTTCCAGAGTTTAACTGATGTGTGTTTGCAGCAGTTCAGAAACCCTTTCCTGGGAGAATGCAGAAACAGTCATTTCCATCCCTAGAGACGCATATAAGAGTTTGCAGTAAGAATGCGTTTAAAACACAGAAGACCCGCTTCTTTCGAACTCATCTGCTGTGTGTTGGTTCCTTTTAGGAAGTTGCATCTATGGTTAGATTCAGCGAGGAAGAAACACGTTTCTTCTAAAAGCTGCGTTTGGACATTCCAGAGTGGAAGGGAGAACAGTCTGTAAAGAGAAATACCTTGCTCTAAAACCAAAACGGAGCTATCTAGCAGAATGGTTGTCAATGTGTGATTTCAACTTCCAGAGTTTAACTGATGTGTGTTTGCAGCAGTTCAGAAACCCTTTCCTGGGAGAATGCAGAAACAGTCATTTCCAGCCCTAGAGACGCATATAAGAGTTAGCAGTAAGAATGCGTTTAAAACACAGAAGACCCGCTTCTTACGTACTCATCTGCTGTGTGTTGGTTCCTTTTAGGAAGTTGCATCTATGGTTAGATTCAGCGAGGAAGAAACACGTTTCTTCTAAAAGCTGCGTTTGGACATTCCAGAGTGGAAGGGAGAACAGGCTGTAAAGAGAAATACCTTGCTCTAAAACCAAAACGGAGCTATCTAGCAAAATGGTTGTCAATGCGTGTATTCAGCTTCCAGAGTTTAACTGATGTGTGTTTGCAGCAGTTCAGAAACACTTTCCTGGGAGAATGCAGAAAAAGTCATTTCCAGCCCTAGAGACGCATATAAGAGTTAGCAGTAAGAATGCGTTTAAAACACAGAAGACCCGCTTCTTACGAACTCATCTGCTGTGTGTTGGTTCCTTTTAGGAAGTTGCATCTATGGTTAGATTCAGCGAGGAAGAAACACGTTTCTTCTAAAAGCTGCGTTTGGACATTCCAGAGTGGATGGGAGAACAGGCTGTAAAGAGAAATACCTTGCTCTAAAACCAAAACGGAGCTATCTAGCAGAATGGTTGTCAATGTGTGTATTCAACTTCCAGAGTTTAACTGATGTGTGCTTGCAGCAGTTCAGAAACCCTTTCCTGGGAGAATGCAGAAACAGTCATTTCCAGCCCTAGAGATGCATATAAGAGTTAGCAGTAAGAATGCGTTTAAAACACAGAAGACCCGCTTCTTACGAACTCATCTGCTGTGTGTTGGTTCCTTTTAGGAAGTTGCATCTATGGTTAGATTCAGCGAGGAAGAAACACGTTACTTCTAAAAGCTGCGTTTGGACATTCCAGAGTGGATGGGAGAACAGGCTGTAAAGAGAAATACCTTGCTCTAAAACCAAAACGGAGCTATCTAGCAGAATGGTTTTCAATGTGTGTATTCAACTTCCAGAGTTTAACTGATGTGTGTTTGCAGCAGTTCAGAAACCCTTTCCTGGGAGAATGCAGAAACAGTCATTTCCAGCCTTAGAGACACATATAAGAGTTAGGAGTAAGAATGCGTTTAAAACACAGAAGACCCGCTTCTTACGAACTCATCTGCTGTGTGTTGGTTCCTTTTAGGAAGTTGCATCTATGGTTAGATTCAGCGAGGTAGGAACACGTTTCTTCTAAAAGCTGCGTTTGGACATTCCAGAGTGGATGGGAGAACAGGCTGTAAAGATAAATACCTTGCTCTAAAACCAAAACGGAGCTATCTAGCAGAATGGTTGTCAATGTGTGTATTCAACTTCCAGAGTTATACTGATGTGTGTTTGCAGCAGTTCAGAAACCCTTTCCTGGGAGAATGTAGAAACAGTCATTTCCAGCCCTAGAGACGCATATAAGAGTTTGCAGTAAGAATGCGTTTAAAACACAGAAGACCCGCTTCTTACGAACTCATCTGCTGTGTGTTGGTTCCTTTTAGGAAGTTGCATCTATGGTTAGATTCAGCGAGGAAGAAACACGTTTCTTCTAAAAGCTGCGTTTGGACATTCCAGAGTGGAAGGGAGAACAGTCTGTAAAGAGAAATACCTTGCTCTAAAACCAAAACGGAGCTATCTAGCAGAATGGTTGTCAATGTGTGATTTCAACTTCCAGAGTTTAACTGATGTGTGTTTGCAGCAGTTCAGAAACCCTTTCCTGGGAGAATGCAGAAACAGTCATTTCCAGCCCTAGAGACGCATATAAGAGTTAGCAGTAAGAATGCGTTTAAAACACAGAAGACCCGCTTCTTACGTACTCATCTGCTGTGTGTTGGTTCCTTTTAGGAAGTTGCATCTATGGTTAGATTCAGCGAGGAAGAAACACGTTTCTTCTAAAAGCTGCGTTTGGACATTCCAGAGTGGAAGGGAGAACAGGCTGTAAAGAGAAATACCTTGCTCTAAAACCAAAACGGAGCTATCTAGCAAAATGGTTGTCAATGCGTGTATTCAGCTTCCAGAGTTTAACTGATGTGTGTTTGCAGCAGTTCAGAAACACTTTCCTGGGAGAATGCAGAAAAAGTCATTTCCAGCCCTAGAGACGCATATAAGAGTTAGCAGTAAGAATGCGTTTAAAACACAGAAGACCCGCTTCTTACGAACTCATCTGCTGTGTGTTGGTTCCTTTTAGGAAGTTGCATCTATGGTTAGATTCAGCGAGGAAGAAACACGTTTCTTCTAAAAGCTGCGTTTGGACATTCCAGAGTGGATGGGAGAACAGGCTGTAAAGAGAAATACCTTGCTCTAAAAGCAAAACGGAGCTATCTAGCAGAATGGTTGTCAATGTGTGTATTCAACTTCCAGAGTTAAACGGATGTGTGTTTGCAGCAGTTCAGAAACCCTTTCCTGGGAGAATGTAGAAACAGTCATTTCCAGCCCTAGAGACGCATATAAGAGTTTGCAGTAAGAATGCGTTTAAAACACAGAAGACCCGCTTCTTACGAACTCATCTGCTGTGTGTTGGTTCCTTTTAGGAAGTTGCATCTATGGTTAGATTCAGCGAGGTAGGAACTCGTTTCTTCTAAAAGCTGTGTTTGGACATGCCAGAGTGGATGGGAGAACAGGCTGTAAAGAGAAATACCTTGCTCTACAACCAAAACGGAGCTATCTAGCGGAATGGTTGTCAATGTGTGTATTCAACTTCCAGAGTTAAACGGATGTGTGTTTGCAGCAGTTCAGAAACCCTTTCCTGGAAGAATGTAGAAACAGTCATTTCCAGCCCTAGAGACGCATATAAGAGTTTGCAGTAAGAATGCGTTTAAAACACAGAAGACCCGCTTCTTACGAACTCATCTGCTGTGTGTTGGTTCCTTTTAGGAAGTTGCATCTATGGTTAGATTCAGCGAGGTAGGAACACGTTTCTTCTAAAAGCTGCGTTTGGACATTCCAGAGTGGATGGGAGAACAGGCTGTAAAGAGAAATACCTTGCTCTAAAACCAAAACGGAGCTATCTAGCAGAATGGTTGTCAATGTGTGTATTCAACTTCCAGAGTTTAACTGATGTGTGTTTGCAGCAGTTCAGAAACCCTTTCCTGGGAGAATGCAGAAACAGTCATTTCCAGCCCTAGAGACGCATATAAGAGTTAGCAGTAAGAATGCGTTTAAAACACAGAAGACCCGCTTCTTACGAACTCATCTGCTGTGTGTAGGTTCCTTTTAGGAAGTTGCATCTATGGTTAGATTCAGCGAGGAAGAAACACGTTTCTTCTAAAAGCTGCGTTTGGACATTCCAGAGTGGATGGGAGAACAGGCTGTAAAGAGAAATACCTTGCTCTAAAACCAAAACGGAGATATCTAGCAGAATGGTTGTCAATGTGTGTATTCAACTTCCAGAGTTAAACTGATGTGTGTTTGCAGCAGTTCAGAAACCCTTTCCTGGGAGAATGCAGAAACAGTCATTTCCAGCCCTAGAGATGCATATAAGAGTTAGCAGTAAGCATGCGTTTAAAACACAGAAGACCCGCTTCTTACGAACTCATCTGCTGTGTGTTGGTTCCTTTTAGGAAGTTGCATCTATGGTTAGATTCAGCGAGGAAGAAACACGTTTCTTCTAAAAGCTGCGTTTGGACATTCCAGAGTGGATGGGAGAACAGGCTGTAAAGAGAAATACCTTGCTCTAAAACCAAAACGGAGCTATCTAGCAGAATGGTTTTCAATGTGTGTATTCAACTTCCAGAGTTTAACTGATGTGTGTTTGCAGCAGTTCAGAAACCCTTTCCTGGGAGAATGCAGAAAAAGTCATTTCCAGCCCTAGAGACACATATAAGAGTTAGCAGTAAGAATGCGTTTAAAACACAGAAGACCCGCTTCTTACGAACTCATCTGCTGTGTGTTGGTTCCTTTTAGGAAGTTGCATCTATGGTTAGATTCAGCGAGGTAGGAACACGTTTCTTCTAAAAGCTGCGTTTGGACATTCCAGAGTGGATGGGAGAACAGGCTGTAAAGAGAAATACCTTGCTCTAAAACCAAAACGGAGCTATCTAGCAGAATGGTTGTCAATGTGTGTATTCAACTTCCAGAGTTATACTGATGTGTGTTTGCAGCAGTTCAGAAACCCATTCCTGGGAGAATGTAGAAACAGTCATTTCCAGCCCTAGAGACGCATATAAGAGTTTGCAGTAAGAATGCGTTTAAAACACAGAAGACCCGCTTCTTACGAACTCATCTGCTGTGTGTTGGTTCCTTTTAGGAAGTTGCATCTATGGTTAGATTCAGCGAGGAAGAAACACGTTTCTTCTAAAAGCTGCGTTTGGACATTCCAGAGTGGAAGGGAGAACAGTCTGTAAAGAGAAATACCTTGCTCTAAAACCAAAACGGAGCTATCTAGCAGAATGGTTGTCAATGTGTGATTTCAACTTCCAGAGTTTAACTGATGTGTGTTTGCAGCAGTTCAGAAACCCTTTCCTGGGAGAATGCAGAAACAGTCATTTCCAGCCCTAGAGACGCATATAAGAGTTAGCAGTAAGAATGCGTTTAAAACACAGAAGACCCGCTTCTTACGTACTCATCTGCTGTGTGTTGGTTCCTTTTAGGAAGTTGCATCTATGGTTAGATTCAGCGAGGAAGAAACACGTTTCTTCTAAAAGCTGCGTTTGGACATTCCAGAGTGGAAGGGAGAACAGGCTGTAAAGAGAAATACCTTGCTCTAAAACCAAAACGGAGCTATCTAGCAAAATGGTTGTCAATGCGTGTATTCAGCTTCCAGAGTTTAACTGATGTGTGTTTGCAGCAGTTCAGAAACACTTTCCTGGGAGAATGCAGAAAAAGTCATTTCCAGCCCTAGAGACGCATATAAGAGTTAGCAGTAAGAATGCGTTTAAAACACAGAAGACCCGCTTCTTACGAACTCATCTGCTGTGTGTTGGTTCCTTTTAGGAAGTTGCATCTATGGTTAGATTCAGCGAGGAAGAAACACGTTTCTTCTAAAAGCTGCGTTTGGACATTCCAGAGTGGATGGGAGAACAGGCTGTAAAGAGAAATACCTTGCTCTAAAAGCAAAACGGAGCTATCTAGCAGAATGGTTGTCAATGTGTGTATTCAACTTCCAGAGTTAAACGGATGTGTGTTTGCAGCAGTTCAGAAACCCTTTCCTGGGAGAATGTAGAAACAGTCATTTCCAGCCCTAGAGACGCATATAAGAGTTTGCAGTAAGAATGCGTTTAAAACACAGAAGACCCGCTTCTTACGAACTCATCTGCTGTGTGTTGGTTCCTTTTAGGAAGTTGCATCTATGGTTAGATTCAGCGAGGTAGGAACTCGTTTCTTCTAAAAGCTGTGTTTGGACATGCCAGAGTGGATGGGAGAACAGGCTGTAAAGAGAAATACCTTGCTCTACAACCAAAACGGAGCTATCTAGCGGAATGGTTGTCAATGTGTGTATTCAACTTCCAGAGTTAAACGGATGTGTGTTTGCAGCAGTTCAGAAACCCTTTCCTGGAAGAATGTAGAAACAGTCATTTCCAGCCCTAGAGACGCATATAAGAGTTTGCAGTAAGAATGCGTTTAAAACACAGAAGACCCGCTTCTTACGAACTCATCTGCTGTGTGTTGGTTCCTTTTAGGAAGTTGCATCTATGGTTAGATTCAGCGAGGTAGGAACACGTTTCTTCTAAAAGCTGCGTTTGGACATTCCAGAGTGGATGGGAGAACAGGCTGTAAAGAGAAATACCTTGCTCTAAAACCAAAACGGAGCTATCTAGCAGAATGGTTGTCAATGTGTGTATTCAACTTCCAGAGTTTAACTGATGTGTGTTTGCAGCAGTTCAGAAACCCTTTCCTGGGAGAATGCAGAAACAGTCATTTCCAGCCCTAGAGACGCATATAAGAGTTAGCAGTAAGAATGCGTTTAAAACACAGAAGACCCGCTTCTTACGAACTCATCTGCTGTGTGTAGGTTCCTTTTATGAAGTTGCATCTATGGTTAGATTCAGCGAGGAAGAAACACGTTTCTTCTAAAAGCTGCGTTTGGACATTCCAGAGTGGATGGGAGAACAGGCTGTAAAGAGAAATACCTTGCTCTAAAACCAAAACGGAGATATCTAGCAGAATGGTTGTCAATGTGTGTATTCAACTTCCAGAGTTTAACTGATGTGTGTTTGCAGCAGTTCAGAAACCCTTTCCTGGGAGAATGCAGAAACAGTCATTTCCAGCCCTAGAGATGCATATAAGAGTTAGCAGTAAGAATGCGTTTAAAACACAGAAGACCCGCTTCTTACGAACTCATCTGCTGTGTGTTGGTTCCTTTTAGGAAGTTGCATCTATGGTTAGATTCAGCGAGGAAGAAACACGTTTCTTCTAAAAGCTGCGTTTGGACATTCCAGAGTGGATGGGAGAACAGGCTGTAAAGAGAAATACCTTGCTCTAAAACCAAAACGGAGCTATCTAGCAGAATGGTTTTCAATGTGTGTATTCAACTTCCAGAGTTTAACTGATGTGTGTTTGCAGCAGTTCAGAAACCCTTTCCTGGGAGAATGCAGAAAAAGTCATTTCCAGCCCTAGAGACACATATAAGAGTTAGCAGTAAGAATGCGTTTAAAACACAGAAGACCCGCTTCTTACGAACTCATCTGCTGTGTGTTGGTTCCTTTTAGGAAGTTGCATCTATGGTTAGATTCAGCGAGGTAGGAACACGTTTCTTCTAAAAGCTGCGTTTGGACATTCCAGAGTGGATGGGAGAACAGGCTGTAAAGAGAAATACCTTGCTCTAAAACCAAAACGGAGCTATCTAGCAGAATGGTTGTCAATGTGTGTATTCAACTTCCAGAGTTATACTGATGTGTGTTTGCAGCAGTTCAGAAACCCATTCCTGGGAGAATGTAGAAACAGTCATTTCCAGCCCTAGAGATGCATATAAGAGTTTGCAGTAAGAATGCGTTTAAAACACAGAAGACCCGCTTCTTACGAACTCATCTGCTGTGTGTTGGTTCCTTTTAGGAAGTGCATCTATGGTTAGATTCAGCGAGGTAGGAACTCGTTTCTTCTAAAAGCTGTGTTTGTACATGCCAGAGTGGATGGGAGAACAGGCTGTAAAGAGAAATACCTTGCTCTAAAACCAAAACGGAGCTATCTAGCAGAATGGTTGTCAATGTGTGTATTCAACTTCCAGAGTTATACTGATGTGTGTTTGCAGCAGTTCAGAAACCCTTTCCTGGGAGAATGCAGAAACAGTCATTTCCAGCCCTAGAGACGCATATAAGAGTTAGCAGTAAGAATGCGTTTAAAACACAGAAGACCCGCTTCTTACGAACTCATCTGCTGTGTGTAGGTTCCTTTTAGGAAGTTGCATCTATGGTTAGATTCAGCGAGGAAGAAACACGTTTCTTCTAAAAGCTGCGTTTGGACATTCCAGAGTGGATGGGAGAACAGGCTGTAAAGAGAAATACCTTGCTCTAAAACCAAAACGGAGCTATCTAGCAGAATGGTTGTCAATGTGTGTATTCAACTTCCAGAGTTATACTGATGTGTGTTTGCAGCAGTTCAGAAACCCTTTCCTGTTAGAATGCAGAAACAGTCATTTCCAGCCCTAGAGACACATATAAGAGTTAGCAGTAAGAATGCGTTTAAAACACAGAAGACCCGCTTCTTACGAACTCATCTGCTCTGTGTTGGTTCCTTTTAGGAAGTTGCATCTATGGTTAGATTCAGCGAGGTAGGAACACGTTTCTTCTAAAAGCTGTGTTTGGACATTCCAGAGTGGATGGGAGAACAGGCTGTAAAGAGAAATACCTTGCTCTAAAACCAAAACGGAGCTATCTAGCAGAATGGTTGTCAATGTGTGTATTCAACTTCCAGAGTTTAACTGATGTGTGTTTGCAGCAGTTCAGAAACCCTTTCCTGGGAGAATGCAGAAACAGTCATTTCCAGCCCTAGAGACGCATATAAGAGTTTGCAGTAAGAATGCGTTTAAAACACAGAAGACCCGCTTCTTTCGAACTCATCTGCTGTGTGTTGGTTCCTTTTAGGAAGTTGCATCTATGGTTAGATTCAGCGAGGTAGGAACACGTTTCTTCTAAAAGCTGCGTTTGGACATTCCAGAGTGGATGGGAGAACAGGCTGTAAAGAGAAATACCTTGCTCTAAAACCAAAACGGAGCTATCTAGCAGAATGGTTGTCAATGTGTGTATTCAACTTCCAGAGTTAAACTGATGTGTGTTTGCAGCAGTTCAGAAACCCTTCCCTGGGAGAATGTAGAAACAGTCATTTCCAGCCCTGGAGACGCATATAAGAGTTTGCAGTAAGAATGCGTTTAAACACAGAAGACCCGCTTCTTACGAACTCATCTGCTGTGTGTTGATTCCTTTTAGGAAGTTGCATCTATGTTTAGATTCAGCGAGCTAGGAACACGTTTCTTCCAAAAGCTGCGTTTGGACATTCCAGAGTGGATGGGAGAACAGGCTGTAAAGAGAAATACCTTGCTCTAAAACCAAAACGGAGCTATCTAGCAGAATGGTTGTCAATGTGTGTATTCAACTTCCAGAGTTAAACTGATGTGTGTTTGCAGCAGTTCAGAAACCCTTCCCTGGGAGAATGTAGAAACAGTCATTTCCAGCCCTAGAGACGCATATAAGAGTTTGCAGTAAGAATGCGATTAAACACAGAAGACCCGCTTCTTACGAACTCATCTGCTGTGTGTTGATTCCTTTTAGGAAGTTGCATCTATGTTTAGATTCAGCGAGCTAGGAACACGTTTCTTCCAAAAGCTGCGTTTGGACATTCCAGAGTGGATGGGAGAACAGGCTGTAAAGAGAAATACCTTGCTCTAAAACCAAAACGGAGCTATCTAGCAGAATGGTTGTCAATGTGTGTATTCAACTTCCAGAGTTAAACTGATGTGTGTTTGCAGCAGTTCAGAAACCCTTTCCTGGGAGAATGTAGAAACAGTCATTTCCAGCCCTAGAGACGCATATAAGAGTTTGCAGTAAGAATGCGTTTAAAACACAGAAGACCCGCTTCTTTCGAACTCATCTGCTGTGTGTTGGTTCCTTTTAGGAAGTTGCATCTATGGTTAGATTCAGCGAGGAAGAAACACGTTTCTTCTAAAAGCTGCGTTTGGACATTCCAGAGTGGAAGGGAGAACAGTCTGTAAAGAGAAATACCTTGCTCTAAAACCAAAACGGAGCTATCTAGCAGAATGGTTGTCAATGTGTGATTTCAACTTCCAGAGTTTAACTGATGTGTGTTTGCAGCAGTTCAGAAACCCTTTCCTGGGAGAATGCAGAAACAGTCATTTCCAGCCCTAGAGACGCATATAAGAGTTAGCAGTAAGAATGCGTTTAAAACACAGAAGACCCGCTTCTTACGTACTCATCTGCTGTGTGTTGGTTCCTTTTAGGAAGTTGCATCTATGGTTAGATTCAGCGAGGAAGAAACACGTTTCTTCTAAAAGCTGCGTTTGGACATTCCAGAGTGGAAGGGAGAACAGGCTGTAAAGAGAAATACCTTGCTCTAAAACCAAAACGGAGCTATCTAGCAAAATGGTTGTCAATGCGTGTATTCAGCTTCCAGAGTTTAACTGATGTGTGTTTGCAGCAGTTCAGAAACACTTTCCTGGGAGAATGCAGAAAAAGTCATTTCCAGCCCTAGAGAGGCATGTAAGAGTTAGCAGTAAGAATGCGTTTAAAACACAGAAGACCCGCTTCTTACGAACTCATCTGCTGTGTGTTGGTTCCTTTTAGGAAGTTGCATCTATGGTTAGATTCAGCGAGGAAGAAACACGTTTCTTCTAAAAGCTGCGTTTGGACATTCCAGAGTGGATGGGAGAACAGGCTGTAAAGAGAAATACCTTGCTCTAAAACCAAAACGGAGCTATCTAGCAGAATGGTTGTCAATGTGTGTATTCAACTTCCAGAGTTTAACTGATGTGTGTTTGCAGCAGTTCAGAAACCCTTTCCTGGGAGAATGCAGAAACAGTCATTTCCAGCCCTAGAGATGCATATAAGAGTTAGCAGTAAGAATGCGTTTAAAACACAGAAGACCCGCTTCTTACGAACTCATCTGCTGTGTGTTGGTTCCTTTTAGGAAGTTGCATCTATGGTTAGATTCAGCGAGGAAGAAACACGTTACTTCTAAAAGCTGCGTTTGGACATTCCAGAGTGGATGGGAGAACAGGCTGTAAAGAGAAATACCTTGCTCTAAAACCAAAACGGAGCTATCTAGCAGAATGGTTTTCAATGTGTGTATTCAACTTCCAGAGTTTAACTGATGTGTGTTTGCAGCAGTTCAGAAACCCTTTCCTGGGAGAATGCAGAAACAGTCATTTCCAGCCCTAGAGACACATATAAGAGTTAGCAGTAAGAATGCGTTTAAAACACAGAAGACCCGCTTCTTACGAACTCATCTGCTGTGTGTTGGTTCCTTTTAGGAAGTTGCATCTATGGTTAGATTCAGCGAGGTAGGAACACGTTTCTTCTAAAAGCTGCGTTTGGACATTCCAGAGTGGATGGGAGAACAGGCTGTAAAGATAAATACCTTGCTCTAAAACCAAAACGGAGCTATCTAGCAGAATGGTTGTCAATGTGTGTATTCAACTTCCAGAGTTATACTGATGTGTGTTTGCAGCAGTTCAGAAACCCTTTCCTGGGAGAATGTAGAAACAGTCATTTCCAGCCCTAGAGACGCATATAAGAGTTTGCAGTAAGAATGCGTTTAAAACACAGAAGACCCGCTTCTTACGAACTCATCTGCTGTGTGTTGGTTCCTTTTAGGAAGTTGCATCTATGGTTAGATTCAGCGAGGAAGAAACACGTTTCTTCTAAAAGCTGCGTTTGGACATTCCAGAGTGGAAGGGAGAACAGTCTGTAAAGAGAAATACCTTGCTCTAAAACCAAAACGGAGCTATCTAGCAGAATGGTTGTCAATGTGTGATTTCAACTTCCAGAGTTTAACTGATGTGTGTTTGCAGCAGTTCAGAAACCCTTTCCTGGGAGAATGCAGAAACAGTCATTTCCAGCCCTAGAGACGCATATAAGAGTTAGCAGTAAGAATGCGTTTAAAACACAGAAGACCCGCTTCTTACGTACTCATCTGCTGTGTGTTGGTTCCTTTTAGGAAGTTGCATCTATGGTTAGATTCAGCGAGGAAGAAACACGTTTCTTCTAAAAGCTGCGTTTGGACATTCCAGAGTGGAAGGGAGAACAGGCTGTAAAGAGAAATACCTTGCTCTAAAACCAAAACGGAGCTATCTAGCAAAATGGTTGTCAATGCGTGTATTCAGCTTCCAGAGTTTAACTGATGTGTGTTTGCAGCAGTTCAGAAACACTTTCCTGGGAGAATGCAGAAAAAGTCATTTCCAGCCCTAGAGACGCATATAAGAGTTAGCAGTAAGAATGCGTTTAAAACACAGAAGACCCGCTTCTTACGAACTCATCTGCTGTGTGTTGGTTCCTTTTAGGAAGTTGCATCTATGGTTAGATTCAGCGAGGAAGAAACACGTTTCTTCTAAAAGCTGCGTTTGGACATTCCAGAGTGGATGGGAGAACAGGCTGTAAAGAGAAATACCTTGCTCTAAAACCAAAACGGAGCTATCTAGCAGAATGGTTGTCAATGTGTGTATTCAACTTCCAGAGTTTAACTGATGTGTGTTTGCAGCAGTTCAGAAACCCTTTCCTGGGAGAATGCAGAAACAGTCATTTCCAGCCCTAGAGATGCATATAAGAGTTAGCAGTAAGAATGCGTTTAAAACACAGAAGACCCGCTTCTTACGAACTCATCTGCTGTGTGTTGGTTCCTTTTAGGAAGTTGCATCTATGGTTAGATTCAGCGAGGAAGAAACACGTTACTTCTAAAAGCTGCGTTTGGACATTCCAGAGTGGATGGGAGAACAGGCTGTAAAGAGAAATACCTTGCTCTAAAACCAAAACGGAGCTATCTAGCAGAATGGTTTTCAATGTGTGTATTCAACTTCCAGAGTTTAACTGATGTGTGTTTGCAGCAGTTCAGAAACCCTTTCCTGGGAGAATGCAGAAACAGTCATTTCCAGCCCTAGAGACACATATAAGAGTTAGCAGTAAGAATGCGTTTAAAACACAGAAGACCCGCTTCTTACGAACTCATCTGCTGTGTGTTGGTTCCTTTTAGGAAGTTGCATCTATGGTTAGATTCAGCGAGGTAGGAACACGTTTCTTCTAAAAGCTGCGTTTGGACATTCCAGAGTGGATGGGAGAACAGGCTGTAAAGATAAATACCTTGCTCTAAAACCAAAACGGAGCTATCTAGCAGAATGGTTGTCAATGTGTGTATTCAACTTCCAGAGTTATACTGATGTGTGTTTGCAGCAGTTCAGAAACCCTTTCCTGGGAGAATGTAGAAACAGTCATTTCCAGCCCTAGAGACGCATATAAGAGTTTGCAGTAAGAATGCGTTTAAAACACAGAAGACCCGCTTCTTACGAACTCATCTGCTGTGTGTTGGTTCCTTTTAGGAAGTTGCATCTATGGTTAGATTCAGCGAGGAAGAAACACGTTTCTTCTAAAAGCTGCGTTTGGACATTCCAGAGTGGAAGGGAGAACAGTCTGTAAAGAGAAATACCTTGCTCTAAAACCAAAACGGAGCTATCTAGCAGAATGGTTGTCAATGTGTGATTTCAACTTCCAGAGTTTAACTGATGTGTGTTTGCAGCAGTTCAGAAACCCTTTCCTGGGAGAATGCAGAAACAGTCATTTCCAGCCCTAGAGACGCATATAAGAGTTAGCAGTAAGAATGCGTTTAAAACACAGAAGACCCGCTTCTTACGTACTCATCTGCTGTGTGTTGGTTCCTTTTAGGAAGTTGCATCTATGGTTAGATTCAGCGAGGAAGAAACACGTTTCTTCTAAAAGCTGCGTTTGGACATTCCAGAGTGGAAGGGAGAACAGGCTGTAAAGAGAAATACCTTGCTCTAAAACCAAAACGGAGCTATCTAGCAAAATGGTTGTCAATGCGTGTATTCAGCTTCCAGAGTTTAACTGATGTGTGTTTGCAGCAGTTCAGAAACACTTTCCTGGGAGAATGCAGAAAAAGTCATTTCCAGCCCTAGAGACGCATATAAGAGTTAGCAGTAAGAATGCGTTTAAAACACAGAAGACCCGCTTCTTACGAACTCATCTGCTGTGTGTTGGTTCCTTTTAGGAAGTTGCATCTATGGTTAGATTCAGCGAGGAAGAAACACGTTTCTTCTAAAAGCTGCGTTTGGACATTCCAGAGTGGATGGGAGAACAGGCTGTAAAGAGAAATACCTTGCTCTAAAACCAAAACGGAGCTATCTAGCAGAATGGTTGTCAATGTGTGTATTCAACTTCCAGAGTTATACTGATGTGTGTTTGCAGCAGTTCAGAAACCCTTTCCTGGGAGAATGTAGAAACAGTCATTTCCAGCCCTAGAGACGCATATAAGAGTTTGCAGTAAGAATGCGTTTAAAACACAGAAGACCCGCTTCTTACGAACTCATCTGCTGTGTGTTGGTTCCTTTTAGGAAGTTGCATCTATGGTTAGATTCAGCGAGGTAGGAACACGTTTCTTCTAAAAGCTGCGTTTGGATATTCCAGAGTGGATGGGAGAACAGGCTGTAAAGAGAAATACCTTGCTCTAAAAGCAAAACGGAGCTATCTAGCAGAATGGTTGTCAATGTGTGTATTCAACTTCCAGAGTTAAACGGATGTGTGTTTGCAGCAGTTCAGAAACCCTTTCCTGGGAGAATGTAGAAACAGTCATTTCCAGCCCTAGAGACGCATATAAGAGTTTGCAGTAAGAATGCGTTTAAAACACAGAAGACCCGCTTCTTACGAACTCATCTGCTGTGTGTTGGTTCCTTTTAGGAAGTTGCATCTATGGTTAGATTCAGCGAGGTAGGAACTCGTTTCTTCTAAAAGCTGTGTTTGGACATGCCAGAGTGGATGGGAGAACAGGCTGTAAAGAGAAATACCTTGCTCTACAACCAAAACGGAGCTATCTAGCGGAATGGTTGTCAATGTGTGTATTCAACTTCCAGAGTTAAACGGATGTGTGTTTGCAGCAGTTCAGAAACCCTTTCCTGGGAGAATGCAGAAAGAGTCATTTCCAGCCCTAGAGACGCATATAAGAGTTAGCAGTAAGAATGCGTTTAAAACACAGAAGACCCGCTTCTTACGAACTCATCTGCTGTGTGTAGGTTCCTTTTAGGAAGTTGCATCTATGGTTAGATTCAGCGAGGAAGAAACACGTTTCTTCTAAAAGCTGCGTTTGGACATTCCAGAGTGGATGGGAGAACAGGCTGTAAAGAGAAATACCTTGCTCTAAAACCAAAACGGAGATATCTAGCAGAATGGTTGTCAATGTGTGTATTCAACTTCCAGAGTTTAACTGATGTGTGTTTGCAGCAGTTCAGAAACCCTTTCCTGGGAGAATGCAGAAACAGTCATTTCCAGCCCTAGAGATGCATATAAGAGTTAGCAGTAAGAATGCGTTTAAAACACAGAAGACCCGCTTCTTACGAACTCATCTGCTGTGTGTTGGTTCCTTTTAGGAAGTTGCATCTATGGTTAGATTCAGCGAGGAAGAAACACGTTTCTTCTAAAAGCTGCGTTTGGACATTCCAGAGTGGATGGGAGAACAGGCTGTAAAGAGAAATACCTTGCTCTAAAACCAAAACGGAGCTATCTAGCAGAATGGTTTTCAATGTGTGTATTCAACTTCCAGAGTTTAACTGATGTGTGTTTGCAGCAGTTCAGAAACCCTTTCCTGGGAGAATGCAGAAAAAGTCATTTCCAGCCCTAGAGACACATATAAGAGTTAGCAGTAAGAATGCGTTTAAAACACAGAAGACCCGCTTCTTACGAACTCATCTGCTGTGTGTTGGTTCCTTTTAGGAAGTTGCATCTATGGTTAGATTCAGCGAGGTAGGAACACGTTTCTTCTAAAAGCTGCGTTTGGACATTCCAGAGTGGATGGGAGAACAGGCTGTAAAGAGAAATACCTTGCTCTAAAACCAAAACGGAGCTATCTAGCAGAATGGTTGTCAATGTGTGTATTCAACTTCCAGAGTTATACTGATGTGTGTTTGCAGCAGTTCAGAAACCCATTCCTGGGAGAATGTAGAAACAGTCATTTCCAGCCCTAGAGACGCATATAAGAGTTTGCAGTAAGAATGCGTTTAAAACACAGAAGACCCGCTTCTTACGAACTCATCTGCTGTGTGTTGGTTCCTTTTAGGAAGTTGCATCTATGGTTAGATTCAGCGAGGTAGGAACACGTTTCTTCTAAAAGCTGCGTTTGGATATTCCAGAGTGGATGGGAGAACAGGCTGTAAAGAGAAATACCTTGCTCTAAAAGCAAAACGGAGCTATCTAGCAGAATGGTTGTCAATGTGTGTATTCAACTTCCAGAGTTAAACGGATGTGTGTTTGCAGCAGTTCAGAAACCCTTTCCTGGGAGAATGTAGAAACAGTCATTTCCAGCCCTAGAGACGCATATAAGAGTTTGCAGTAAGAATGCGTTTAAAACACAGAAGACCCGCTTCTTACGAACTCATCTGCTGTGTGTTGGTTCCTTTTAGGAAGTTGCATCTATGGTTAGATTCAGCGAGGTAGGAACTCGTTTCTTCTAAAAGCTGTGTTTGTACATGCCAGAGTGGATGGGAGAACAGGCTGTAAAGAGAAATACCTTGCTCTAAAACCAAAACGGAGCTATCTAGCACAATGGTTGTCAATGTGTGTATTCAACTTCCAGAGTTATACTGATGTGTGTTTGCAGCAGTTCAGAAACCCTTTCCTGGGAGAATGCAGAAACAGTCATTTCCAGCCCTAGAGACGCATATAAGAGTTAGCAGTAAGAATGCGTTTAAAACACAGAAGACCCGCTTCTTACGAACTCATCTGCTGTGTGTAGGTTCCTTTTAGGAAGTTGCATCTATGGTTAGATTCAGCGAGGAAGAAACACGTTTCTTCTAAAAGCTGCGTTTGGACATTCCAGAGTGGATGGGAGAACAGGCTGTAAAGAGAAATACCTTGCTCTAAAACCAAAACGGAGCTATCTAGCAGAATGGTTGTCAATGTGTGTATTCAACTTCCAGAGTTATACTGATGTGTGTTTGCAGCAGTTCAGAAACCCTTTCCTGTTAGAATGCAGAAACAGTCATTTCCAGCTCTAGAGACACATATAAGAGTTAGCAGTAAGAATGCGTTTAAAACACAGAAGACCCGCTTCTTACGAACTCATCTGCTCTGTGTTGGTTCCTTTTAGGAAGTTGCATCTATGGTTAGATTCAGCGAGGTAGGAACACGTTTCTTCTAAAAGCTGTGTTTGGACATTCCAGAGTGGATGGGAGAACAGGCTGTAAAGAGAAATACCTTGCTCTAAAACCAAAACGGAGCTATCTAGCAGAATGGTTGTCAATGTGTGTATTCAACTTCCAGAGTTATACTGATGTGTGTTTGCAGCAGTTCAGAAACCCTTTCCTGGGAGAATGTAGAAACAGTCATTTCCAGCCCTAGAGACGCATATAAGAGTTTGCAGTAAGAATGCGTTTAAAACACAGAAGACCCGCTTCTTACGAACTCATCTGCTGTGTGTTGGTTCCTTTTAGGAAGTTGCATCTATGGTTAGATTCAGCGAGGTAGGAACACGTTTCTTCTAAAAGCTGCGTTTGGATATTCCAGAGTGGATGGGAGAACAGGCTGTAAAGAGAAATACCTTGCTCTAAAAGCAAAACGGAGCTATCTAGCAGAATGGTTGTCAATGTGTGTATTCAACTTCCAGAGTTAAACGGATGTGTGTTTGCAGCAGTTCAGAAACCCATTCCTGGGAGAATGTAGAAACAGTCATTTCCAGCCCTAGAGACGCATATAAGAGTTTGCAGTAAGAATGCGTTTAAAACACAGAAGACCCGCTTCTTACGAACTCATCTGCTGTGTGTTGGTTCCTTTTAGGAAGTTGCATCTATGGTTAGATTCAGCGAGGTAGGAACTCGTTTCTTCTAAAAGCTGCGTTTGGACATGCCAGAGTGGATGGGAAAACAGGCTGTAAAGAGAAATACCTTGCTCTAAAACCAAAACGGAGCTATCTAGCGGAATGGTTGTCAATGTGTGTATTCAACTTCCAGAGTTAAACGGATGTGTGTTTGCAGCAGTTCAGAAACCCTTTCCTGGGAGAATGTAGAAACAGTCATTTCCAGCCCTAGAGACGCATATAAGAGTTTGCAGTAAGAATGCGTTTAAAACACAGAAGACCCGCTTCTTACGAACTCATCTGCTGTGTGTTGGTTCCTTTTAGGAAGTTGCATCTATGGTTAGATTCAGCGAGGTAGGAACACGTTTCTTCTAAAAGCTGCGTTTGGACATTCCAGAGTGGATGGGAGAACAGGCTGTAAAGAGAAATACCTTGCTCTAAAACCAAAACGGAGCTATCTAGCAGAATGGTTGTCAATGTGTGATTTCAACTTCCAGAGTTTAACTGATGTGTGTTTGCAGCAGTTCAGAAACCCTTTCCTGGGAGAATGCAGAAACAGTCATTTCCAGCCCTAAAGACGCATATAAGAGTTAGCAGTAAGAATGCGTTTAAAACACAGAAGACCCGCTTCTTACGACCTCATCTGCTGTGTGTTGGTTCCTTTTAGGAAGTTGCATCTATGGTTAGATTCAGCGAGGAAGAAAGACGTTTCTTCTAAAAGCTGCGTTTGGACATTCCAGAGTGGAAGGGAGAACAGTCTGTAAAGAGAAATACCTTGCTCAAAAACCAAAACGGAGCTATCTAGCAGAATGGTTGTCAATGTGTGTATTCAACTTCCAGAGTTTAACTGATGTGTGTTTGCAGCAGTTCAGAAACCCTTTCCTGGGAGAATGCAGAAACAGTCATTTCCAGCCCTAGAGACGCATATAAGAGTTAGCAGTAAGAATGCGTTTAAAACACAGAAGACCCGCTTCATACGAACTCATCTGCTGTGTGTAGGTTCCTTTTAGGAAGTTGCATCTATGGTTAGATTCAGCGAGGAAGAAACACGTTTCTTCTAAAAGCTGCGTTTGGACATTCCAGAGTGGATGGGAGAACAGGCTGTAAAGAGAAATACCTTGCTCTAAAACCAAAACGGAGCTATCTAGCAGAATGGTTGTCAATGTGTGTATTCAACTTCCAGAGTTAAACTGATGTGTGTTTGCAGCAGTTCAGAAACCCTTTCCTGGGAGAATGCAGAAACAGTCATTTCCAGCCCTAGAGATGCATATAAGAGTTAGCAGTAAGAATGCGTTTAAAACACAGAAGACCCGCTTCTTACGAACTCATCTGCTGTGTGTTGGTTCCTTTTAGGAAGTTGCATCTATGGTTAGATTCAGCGAGGAAGAAACACGTTTCTTCTAAAAGCTGCGTTTGGACATTCCAGAGTGGATGGGAGAACAGGCTGTAAAGAGAAATACCTTGCTCTAAAACCAAAACGAAGCTATCTAGCAGAATGGTTTTCAATGTGTGTATTCAACTTCCAGAGTTTAACTGATCTGTGTTTGCAGCAGTTCAGAAACCCTTTCCTGGGAGAATGCAGAAACAGTCATTTCCAGCCCTAGAGAGACATATAAGAGTTAGCAGTAAGAATGCATTTAAAACACAGAAGACCCGCTTCTTACGAACTCATCTGCTGTGTGTTGGTTCCTTTTAGGAAGTTGCATCTATGGTTAGATTCAGCGAGGTAGGAACACGTTTCTTCTAAAAGCTGCGTTTGGACATTCCAGAGTGGATGGGAGAACAGGCTGTAAAGAGAAATACCTTGCTCAAAAACCAAAACGGAGCTATCTAGCAGAATGGTTGTCAATGTGTGTATTCAACTTCCAGAGTTTAACTGATGTGTGTTTGCAGCAGTTCAGAAACCCTTTCCTGGGAGAATGCAGAAACAGTCATTTCCAGCCCTAGAGACGCATATAAGAGTTTGCAGTAAGATGCGTTTAAAACACAGAAGACCCGCTTCTTACGAACTCATCTGCTGTGTGTTGGTTCCTTTTAGGAAGTTGCATCTATGGTTAGATTCAGCTTGGTAGAAACACGTTTCTTCTAAAAGCTGCGTTTGGACATTCCAGAGTGGATGGGAGAACAGGCTGTAAAGAGAAATACCTTGCTCTAAAACCAAAACGGAGCTATCTAGCAGAATGGTTGTCAATGTGTGTATTCAACTTCCAGAGTTTAACTGATGTGTGTTTGCAGCAGTTCAGAAACCCTTTCCTGGGAGAATGTAGAAACAGTCATTTCCAGCCCTAGAGACGCATATAAGGGTTTGCAGTAAGAATGCGTTTAAAACACAGAAGACCCGCTTCTTACGAACTCATCTGCTGTGTGTTGGTTCCTTTAAGGAAGTTGCATCTATGGTTAGATTCAGCGAGGTAGGAACACGTTTCTTCTAAAAGCTGCGTTTGGACATTCCAGAGTGGATGGGAGAACAAGCTGTAAAGAGAAATACCTTGCTCTAAAACCAAAACGGAGCTATCTAGCAGAATGGTTGTCAATGTGTGTATTCAACTTCCAGAGTTAAACTGATGTGTGTTTGCAGCAGTTCAGAAACCCTTTCCTGGGAGAATGTAGAAACAGTCATTTCCAGCCCTAGAGACGCATATAAGAGTTAGCAGTAAGAATGCATTTAAAACACAGAAGACCCGCTTCTTACGAACTCATCTGCTGTGTGTTGATTCCTTTTAGGAAGTTGCATCTATGTTTAGATTCAGCGAGGTAGGAAAACGTTTCTTAAAAAGCTGCGTTTGGACATTCCAGAGTGGATGGGAGAACAGGCTGTAAAGAGAAATACCTTGCTCTAAAACCAAAACGGAGCTATCTAGCAGAATGGTTGTCAATGTGTGTATTCAACTTCCAGAGTTTAACTGATGTGTGTTTGCAGCAGTTCAGAAACCCTTTCCTGGGAGAATGCAGAAACAGTCATTTCCAGCCCTAGAGATGCATATAAGAGTTAGCAGTAAGAATGCGTTTAAAACACAGAAGACCCGCTTCTTACGAACTCATCTGCTGTGTGTTGGTTCCTTTTAGGAAGTTGCATCTATGGTTAGATTCAGCGAGGAAGAAACACGTTTCTTCTAAAAGCTGCGTTTGGACATTCCAGAGTGGATGGGAGAACAGGCTGTAAAGACAAATACCTTGCTCTAAAACCAAAACGGAGCTATCTAGCAGAATGGTTGTCAATGTGTGTATTCAACTTCCAGAGTTTAACTGATGTGTGTTTGCAGCAGTTCAGAAACCCTTTCCTGGGAGATTGTAGCAACAGTCATTTCCAGCCCAAGAGACGCATATAAGAGTTTGCAGTAAGATGCGTTTAAAACACAGAAGACCCGCTTCTTACGAACTCATCTGCTGTGTGTTGGTTCCTTTTAGGAAGTTGCATCTATCGTTAGATTCAGCTTGGTAGAAACACGTTTCTTCTAAAAGCTGCGTTTGGACATTCCAGAGTGGATGGGAGAACAGGCTGTAAAGAGAAATACCTTGCTCTAAAACCAAAACGGAGCTATCTAGCAGAATGGTTGTCAATGTGTGTATTCAACTTCCAGAGTTTAACTGATGTGTGTTTGCAGCAGTTCAGAAACCCTTTCCTGGGAGAATGTAGAAACAGTCATTTCCAGCCCTAGAGACGCATATAAGGGTTTGCAGTAAGAATGCGTTTAAAACACAGAAGACCCGCTTCTTACGAACTCATCTGCTGTTTGTTGGTTCCTTTTAGGAAGTTGCATCTATGGTTACATTCAGCGAGGTAGAAACACGTTTCTTCTAAAAGCTGCGTTTGGACATTCCAGAGTGGATGGGAGAACAGGCTGTAAAGAGAAATACCTTGCTCTAAATCCAAAACGGAGCTATCTAGCAGAATGGTTGTCAATGTGTGTATTCAACTTCCAGAGTTTAACTGATGTGTGTTTGCAGCAGTTCAGAAACCTTTTCCTGGGAGAATGTAGAAACAGTCATTTCCAGCCCTAGAGACTCATATAAGTGTTTGCAGTAAGAATGCGTTTAAAACAAAGAAGACCCGCTTCCTGCGAACTCATCTGCCGTGTGTTGGTTCCTTTTAGGAAGTTGCATCTATGGTTAGATTCAGCGAGGAAGAAACACGTTTCTTCTAAAAGCTGCGTTTGGACATTCCAGAGTGGAAGGGAGAACAGTCTGTAAAGAGAAATACCTTGCTCTAAAACCAAAACGGCGCTATCTAGCAGAATGGTTGTCAATGTGTGATTTCAACTTCCAGAGTTTAACTGATGTGTGTTTGCAGCTGTTCAGAAACCCTTTCCTGGGAGAATGCAGAAACAGTCATTTCCAGCGCTAGAGACGCATATAAGAGTTAGCAGTAAGAATGCGTTTAAAACACAGAAGACCCGCTTCTTACGACCTCATCTGCTGTGTGTTGGTTCCTTTTAGGAAGTTGCATCTATGGTTAGATTCAGCTTGGTAGAAACACGTTTCTTCTAAAAGCTGCGTTTGGACATTCCAGAGTGGAAGGGAGAACAGTCTGTAAAGAGAAATACCTTGCTCAAAAACCAAAACGGAGCTATCTAGCAGAATGGTTGTCAATGTGTGTATTCAACTTCCAGAGTTTAACTGATGTGTGTTTGCAGAAGTTCATAAACCCTTTCCTGGGAGAATGCAGAAACAGTCATTTCCAGCCCTAGAGACGCATATAAGAGTTAGCAGTAAGAATGCGTTTAAAACACAGAAGACCCGCTTCTTACGAACTCATCTGCTGTGTGTAGGTTCCTTTTAGGAAGTTGCATCTATGGTTAGATTCAGCGAGGAAGAAACACGTTTCTTCTAAAAGCTGCGTTTGGACATTCCAGAGTGGATGGGAGAACAGGCTGTGAAGAGAAATACCTTGCTCTAAAACCAAAACGGAGCTATCTAGCAGAATGGTTGTCAATGTGTGTATTCAACTTCCAGAGTTTAACTGATGTGTGTTTGCAGCAGTTCAGAAACCCTTTCCTGGGAGAATGCAGAAACAGTCATTTCCAGCCCTAGAGATGCATATAAGAGTTAGCAGTAAGAATGCGTTTAAAACACAGAAGACCCGCTTCTTACGAACTCATCTGCTGTGTGTTGGTTCGTTTTAGGAAGTTGCATCTATGGTTAGATTCAGCGAGGTAGGAACACGTTTCTTCTAAAAGCTGCGTTTGGACATTCCAGAGTGGATGGGAGAACAGGCTGTAAAGAGAAATACCTTGCTCAAAAACCAAAACGGAGCTATCTAGCAGAATGGTTGTCAATGTGTGTATTCAACTTCCAGAGTTTAACTGATGTGTGTTTACAGCAGTTCAGAAACCCTTTCCTGGGAGAATGCAGAAACAGTCATTTCCAGCCCTAGAGACGCATATAAGGGTTTGCAGTAAGAATGCGTTTAAAACACAGAAGACCCGCTTCTTACGAACTCATCTGCTGTGTGTTGATTCCTTTTAGGAAGTTGCATCTATGTTTAGATTCAGCGAGGTAGGAAAACGTTTCTTCTAAAAGCTGCGTTTGGACATTCCAGAGTGGAAGGGAGAACAGGCTGTAAAGAGAAATACCTTCCTCTAAAACCAAAACGGAGCTATCTAGCAGAATGGTTGTCAATGTGTGTATTCAACTTCCAGAGTTAAACTGATGTGTGTTTGCAGCAGTTCAGAAACCCTTTCCTGGGAGAATGTAGAAACAGTCATTTCCAGCCCTAGAGACGCATGTAAGAGTTTGCAGTAAGAATGCGTTTAAAACACAGAAGACCCGCTTCTTACGAACTCATCTGCTGTGTGTAGGTTCCTTTTAGGAAGTTGCATCTATGGTTAGATTCAGCGAGGAAGAAACACGTTTCTTCTAAAAGCTGCGTTTGGACATTCCAGAGTGGATGGGAGAACAGGCTGTGAAGAGAAATACCTTGCTCTAAAACCAAAACGGAGCTATCTAGCAGAATGGTTGTCAATGTGTGTATTCAACTTCCAGAGTTTAACTGATGTGTGTTTGCAGCAGTTCAGAAACCCTTTCCTGGGAGAATGCAGAAACAGTCATTTCCAGCCCTAGAGATGCATATAAGAGTTAGCAGTAAGAATGCGTTTAAAACACAGAAGACCCGCTTCTTACGAACTCATCTGCTGTGTGTTGGTTCGTTTTAGGAAGTTGCATCTATGGTTAGATTCAGCGAGGTAGGAACACGTTTCTTCTAAAAGCTGCGTTTGGACATTCCAGAGTGGATGGGAGAACAGGCTGTAAAGAGAAATACCTTGCTCAAAAACCAAAACGGAGCTATCTAGCAGAATGGTTGTCAATGTGTGTATTCAACTTCCAGAGTTTAACTGATGTGTGTTTGCAGCAGTTCAGAAACCCTTTCCTGGGAGAATGTAGAAACAGTCATTTCCAGCCCTAGAGACGCATATAAGAGTTTGCAGTAAGAATGCGTTTAAAACACAGAAGACCCGCTTCTTACGAACTCATCTGCTGTGTGTTGGTTCCTTTTAGGAAGTTGCATCTATGGTTAGATTCAGCGAGGTAGGAACACGTTTCTTCTAAAAACTGCGTTTGGACATTCCAGAGTGGATGGGAGAACAGGCTGTAAAGAGAAATACCTTTCTCAAAAACCAAAACGGAGCTATCTAGCAGAATGGTTGTCAATGTGTGTATTCAACTTCCAGAGTTAAACTGATGTGTGTTTGCAGCAGTTCAGAAACCCTTTCCTGGGAGAATGTAGAAACAGTCATTTCCAGCCCTAGAGACGCATATAAGAGTTAGCAGTAAGAATGCATTTAAAACACAGAAGACCCGCTTCTTACGAACTCATCTGCTGTGTGTTGATTCCTTTTAGGAAGTTGCATCTATGTTTAGATTCAGCGAGGTAGGAAAACGTTTCTTAAAAAGCTGCGTTTGGACATTCCAGAGTGGAAGGGAGAACAGGCTGTAAAGAGAAATACCTTGCTCTAAAACCAAAACGGAGCTATCTAGCAGAATGGTTGTCAATGTGTGTATTCAACTTCCAGAGGTAAACTGATGTGTGTTTGCAGCAGTTCAGAAACCATTTCCTGGGAGATTGTAGAAACAGTCATTTCCAGCCCAAGATACGCATATAAGAGTTTGCAGTAAGATGCGTTTAAAACACAGAAGACCCGCTTCTTACGAACTCATCTGCTGCGTGTTGGTTCCTTTTAGGAAGTTGCATCTATGGTTAGATTCAGCTTGGTAGAAACACGTTTCTTCTAAAAGCTGCGTTTGGACATTCCAGAGTGGATGGGAGAACAGGCTGTAAAGAGAAATACCTTGCTCTAAAACCAAAACGGAGCTATCTAGCAGAATGGTTGTCAATGTGTGTATTCAACTTCCAGAGTTTAACTGATGTGTGTTTGCAGCAGTTCAGAAACCCTTTCCTGGGAGAATGTAGAAACAGTCATTTCCAGCCCTAGAGACGCATATAAGGGTTTGCAGTAAGAATGCGTTTAAAACACAGAAGACCCGCTTCTTACGAACTCATCTGCTGTGTGTTGGTTCCTTTTAGTAAGTTGCATCTATGGTTAGATTCAGCGAGGTAGGAACACGTTTCTTCTAAAAGCTGCGTTTGGACATTCCAGAGTGGATGGGAGAACAGGCTGTAAAGAGAAATACCTTGCTCTAAAACCAAAACGGAGCTATCTAGCAGAATGGTTGTCAATGTGTGTATTCAACTTCCAGAGTTAAACTGATGTGTGTTTGCAGCAGTTCAGAAACCCTTTCCTGGGAGAATGTAGAAACAGTCATTTCCAGCCCTAGAGACGCATATAAGAGTTAGCAGTAAGAATGCATTTAAAACACAGAAGACCCGCTTCTTACGAACTCATCTGCTGTGTGTTGATTCCTTTTAGGAAGTTGCATCTATGTTTAGATTCAGCGAGGTAGGAAAACGTTTCTTAAAAAGCTGCGTTTGGACATTCCAGAGTGGAAGGGAGAACAGGCTGTAAAGAGAAATACCTTGCTCTAAAACCAAAACGGAGCTATCTAGCAGAATGGTTGTCAATGTGTGTATTCAACTTCCAGAGTTAAACTGATGTGTGTTTGCAGCAGTTCAGAAACCCTTTCCTGGGAGAATGCAGAAACAGTCATTTCCAGCCCTAGAGATGCATATAAGAGTTAGCAGTAAGAATGCGTTTAAAACACAGAAGACCCGCTTCTTACGAACTCATCTGCTGTGTGTTGGTTCCTTTTAGGAAGTTGCATCTATGGTTAGATTCAGCGAGGAAGAAACACGTTTCTTCTAAAAGCTGCGTTTGGACATTCCAGAGTGGATGGGAGAACAGGCTGTAAAGAGAAATACCTTGCTCTAAAACCAAAACGGAGCTATCTAGCAGAATGGTTGTCAATGAGTGTATTCAACTTCCAGAGTTTAACTGATGTGTGTTTGCAGCAGTTCAGAAACCCTTTCCTGGGAGAATGCAGAAACAGTCATTTCCAGCCCTAGAGACACATATAAGAGTTAGCAGTAAGAATGCGTTTAAAACACAGAAGACCCGCTTCTTACGAACTCATCTGCTGTGTGTTGGTTCCTTTTAGGAAGTTGCATCTATGGTTAGATTCAGCGAGGTAGGAACACGTTTCTTCTAAAAGCTGCGTTTGGACATTCCAGAGTGGATGGGAGAACAGGCTGTAAAGAGAAATACCTTGCTCAAAAACCAAAACGGAGCTATCTAGCAGAATGGTTGTCAATGTGTGTATTCAACTTCCAGAGTTTAACTGATGTGTGTTTGCAGCAGTTCAGAAACCCTTTCCTGGGAGAATGTAGAAACAGTCATTTCCAGCCCTAGAGACGCATATAAGGGTTTGCAGTAAGAATGCGTTTAAAACACAGAAGACCCGCTTCTTACGAACTCATCTGCTGTGTGTTGGTTCCTTTTAGGAAGTTGCATCTATGTTTAGATTCAGCGAGGTAGGAACACGTTTCTTCTAAAAGCTGCGTTTGGACATTCCAGAGTGGATGGGAGAACAGGCTGTAAAGAGAAATACCTTGCTCTAAAACCAAAACGGAGCTATCTAGCAGAATGGTTGTCAATGTGTGTATTCAACTTCCAGAGTTAAACTGATGTGTGTTTGCAGCAGTTCAGAAACCCTTTCCTGGGAGAATGTAGAAACAGTCATTTCCAGCCCTAGAGACGCATATAAGAGTTAGCAGTAAGAATGCGTTTAAAACACAGAAGACCCGCTTCTTACGAACTCATCTGCTGTGTGTTGATTCCTTTTAGGAAGTTGCATCTATGTTTAGATTCAGCGAGGTAGGAAAACGTTTCTTCTAAAAGCTGCGTTTGGACATTCCAGAGTGGAAGGGAGAACAGGCTGTAAAGAGAAATAACTTCCTCAAAAACCAAAACGGAGCTATCTAGCAGAATGGTTGTCAATGTGTGTATTCAACTTCCAGAGTTTAAATGATGTGTGTTTGCAGCAGTTCAGAAACCCTTTCCTGGGAGAATGTAGAAACAGTCATTTCCAGCCCTAGAGACGCATATAAGAGTTTGCAGTAAGAATGCGTTTAAAACACAGAAGACCCGCTTCTTACGAACTCATCTGCTGTGTGTTGGTTCCTATTAGGAAGTTGCATCTATGGTTAGATTCAGCGAGGTAGGAACACGTTTCTTCTAAAAGCTGCGTTTGGACATTCCAGAGTGGATGGGAGAACAGGCTGTAAAGAGAAATACCTTGCTCTAAAACCAAAACGGAGCTATCTAGCAGAATGGTTGTCAATGTGTGTATTCAACTTCCAGAGTTAAACTGATGTGTGTTTGCAGCAGTTCAGAAACCCTTTCCTGGGAGAATGTAGAAACAGTCATTTCCAGCCCACGAGACGCATATAAGAGTTAGCAGTAAGAATGCATTTAAAACACAGAAGACCCGCTTCTTACGAACTCATCTGCTGTGTGTTGATTCCTTTTAGGAAGTTGCATCTATGTTTAGATTCAGCGAGGTAGGAAAACGTTTCTTAAAAAGCTGCGTTTGGACATTCCAGAGTGGAAGGGAGAACAGGCTGTAAAGAGAAATACCTTCCTCTAAAACCAAAACGGAGCTATCTAGCAGAATGGTTGTCAATGTGTGTATTCAACGTCCAGAGTTTAAATGATGTGTGTTTGCAGCAGTTCAGAAACCCTTTCCTGGGAGATTGTAGAAACAGTCATTTCCAGCCCAAGAGACGCATATAAGAGTTTGCAGTAAGATGCGTTTAAAACACAGAAGACCCGCTTCTTACGAACTCATCTGCTGTGTGTTGGTTCCTTTTAGGAAGTTGCATCTATGGTTAGATTCAGCTTGGTAGAAACACGTTTCTTCTAAAAGCTGCGTTTGGACATTCCAGAGTGGATGGGAGAACAGGCTGTAAAGAGAAATACCTTGCTCTAAAACCAAAACGGAGCTATCTAGCAGAATGGTTGTCAATGTGTGTATTCAACTTCCAGAGTTTAACTGATGTGTGTTTGCAGCAGTTCAGAAACCCTTTCCTGGGAGAATGTAGAAACAGTCATTTCCAGCCCTAGAGACGCATATAAGTGTTTGCAGTAAGAATGCGTTTAAAACAAAGAAGACCCGCTTCTTACGAACTCATCTGCTGTGTGTTGGTTCCTTTTAGGAAGTTGCATCTATGGTTAGATTCAGCGAGGTAGGAACACGTTTCTTCTAAAAGCTGCGTTTGGACATTCCAGAGTGGATGGGAGAACAGGCTGTAAAGAGAAATACCTTACTCTAAAACCAAAACGGAGCTATCTAGCAGAATGGTTGTCAATGTGTGTATTCAACTTCCAGAGTTAAACTGATGTGTGTTTGCAGCAGTTCAGAAACCCTTTCCTGGGAGAATGTAGAAACAGTCATTTCCAGCCCAAGAGACGCATATAAGAGTTAGCAGTAAGAATGCATTTAAAACACAGAAGACCCGCTTCTTACGAACTCATCTGCTGTGTGTTGATTCCTTTTAGGAAGTTGCATCTATGTTTAGATTCAGCGAGGTAGGAAAACGTTTCTTAAAAAGCTGCGTTTGGACATTCCAGAGTGGAAGGGAGAACAGGCTGTAAAGAGAAATACCTTCCTCTAAAACCAAAACGGAGCTATCTAGCAGAATGGTTGACAATGTGTGTATTCAACGTCCAGAGTTTAAATGATGTGTGTTTGCAGCAGTTCAGAAACCCTTTCCTGGGAGAATGTAGATACAGTCATTTCCAGCCCTAGAGACGCATATAAGAGTTTGCAGTAAGAATGCGTTTAAAACACAGAAGACCCACTTCTTACGAACTCATCTGCTGTGTGTTGGTTCCTTTTAGGAAGTTGCATCTATGGTTAGATTCAGCGAGGTAGGAACACGTTTCTTCTAAAAGCTGCGTTTGGACATTCCAGAGTGGATGGGAGAACAGGCTGTAAGGAGAAATACCTTGCTCTAAAACGAAAACGGAGCTATCTAGCAGAATGGTTGTCAATGTGTGTATTCAACTTCCAGAGTTAAACTGATGTGTGTTTGCAGCAGTTCAGAAACCCTTTCCTGGGAGAATGTAGAAACAGTCATTTCCAGCCCTAGAGACGCATATAAGAGTTTGCAGTAAGAATGCGTTTAAAACACAGAAGACCCGCTTCTTGCGAACTCATCTGCTGTGTGTTGGTTCCTTTTAGGAAGTTGCATCTATGGTTAGATTCAGCGAGGTAGGAACACGTTTCTTCTAAAAGCTGCGTTTGGACATTCCATAGTGGATGGGAGAACAGGCTGTAAAGAGAAATACCTTGCTCTAAAACCAAAACGGAGCTATCTAGCAGAATGGTTGTCAATGTGTGTATTCAACTTCCAGAGTTAAACTGATGTGTGTTTGCAGCAGTTCAGAAACCCTTACCTGGGAGAATGTAGAAACAGTCATTTCCAGCCCTAGAGACGCATATAAGAGTTAGCAGTAAGAATGCGTTTAAAACACAGAAGACCCGCTTCTTACGAACTCATCTGCTGTGTGTTGATTCCTTTTAGGAAGTTGCATCTATGTTTAGATTCTGCGAGGTAGGAACACGTTTCTTCTAAAAGCTGCGTTTGGACATTCCAGAGTGGATGGGAGAACAGGCTGTAAAGAGAAATACCTTGCTCTAAAACCAAAACGGAGCTATCTAGCAGAATGGTTGTCAACGTGTGTATTCAACTTCCAGAGTTAAACTGATGTGTGTTTGCAGCAGTTCAGAAACCCTTTCCTGGGAGAATGTAGAAACAGGCATTTCCAGCCCTAGAGACGCATATAAGAGTTTGCAGTAAGAATGCGTTTAAAACACAGAAGACCCGCTTCTTACGAACTCATCTGCTGTGTGTTGGTTCCTTTTAGGAAGTTGCATCTATGGTTAGATTCAGCGAGGTAGGAACACGTTTCTTCTAAAAGCTGCGTTTGGACATTCCAGAGTGGATGGGAGAACAGGCTGTAAAGAGAAATACCTTGCTCTAAAACCAAAACGGAGCTATCTAGCAGAATGGTTGTCAATGTGTGTATTCAACTTACAGAGTTTAACTGATGTGTGTTTGCAGCAGTTCAGAAACCCTTTCCTGGGAGAATGTAGAAACAGTCATTTCCAGCCCTAGAGACGCATATAAGGGTTAGCAGTAAGAATGCGTTTAAAACACAGAAGACCCGCTTCTTACAAACTCATCTGCTGTGTGTTGATTCCTTTTACGAAGTTGCATCTATGTTTAGATTCAGCGAGGTAGGAACACGTTTCTTCTAAAAGCTGGGTTTGGACATTCCAGAGTGGATGGGAGAACAGGCTGTAAAGAGTAATACCTTGCTCTAAAACCAAAACGGAGCTATCTAGCAGAATGGTTGTCAATGTGTGTATTCAACTTCCAGAGTTTAACTGATGTGTGTTTGCAGCAGTTCAGAAACCCTTTCCTGGGAGAATGTAGAAAAAGTCATTTCCAGCCCTAGAGACGCATAAAAGAGTTTGCAGTAAGAATGCGTTTAAAACTCAGAAGACCCGCTTCTTACAAACTCATCTGCTGTGTGTTGGTTCCTTTTAGGAAGTTGCATCTATGGTTAGATTCAGCGAGGTAGGAACACGTTTCTTCTAAAAGCTGCGTTTGGACATTCCAGAGTGGATGGGAGAACAGGCTGTAAAGAGAAATACCTTGCTCTAAAACCAAAACGGAGCTATCTAGCAGAATGGTTGTCAATGTGTGTATTCAACTTCCAGAGTTAAACTGATGTGTGTTTGCAGCAGTTCAGAAACCCTTTCCTGGGAGAATGTAGAAACAGTCATTTCCAGCCCTAGAGACGCATATAAGAGTTTGCAGTAAGAATGGGTTTAAAACACAGAAGACCCGCTTCTTACGAACTCATCTGCTGTGTGTTGGTTCCTTTTAGGAAGTTGCATGTATGGTTAGATTCAGCGAGGTAGAAACACGTTTCTTCTAAAAGCTGCGTTTGGACATTCCAGAGTGGATGGGAGAACAGGCTGTAAAGAGAAATACCTTGCTCTAAAACCAAAACGGAGCTATCTAGCAGAATGGTTGTCAATGTGTGTATTCAACTTCCAGAGTTAAACTGAAGTGTGTTTGCAGCAGTTCAGAAACCCTTTCCTGGGAGAATGTAGAAACAGTCATTTCCAGCCCTAGAGACGCATATAAGAGTTTGCAGTAAGAATGCATTTAAAACACAGAAGACCCGCTTCTTACGAACTCATCTGCTGTGTGTTGGTTCCTTTTAGGAAGTTGCATCTATGGTTAGATTCAGCGAGGTAGGAACACGTTTCTTCTAAAAGCTGCGTTTGGACATTCCAGAGTGGATGGGAGAAGAGGCTGTAAAGAGAAATACCTTGCTCTAAAACCAAAACGGAGCTATCTAGCAGAATGGTTGTCAATGTGTGTATTCAACTTCCAGAGTTAAACTGATGTGTGTTTGCAGCAGTTCAGAAACCCTTTCCTGGGAGAATGTAGAAACAGTCATTTCCAGCCCTAGAGACGCATATAAGGGTTAGCAGTAAGAATGCGTTTAAAACAGAGAAGACCCGCTTCTTACGAACTCATCTGCTGTGTGTTGATTCCTTTTAGGAAGTTGCATCTATGTTTAGATTCAGCGAGGTAGGAACACGTTTCTTCTAAAAGCTGCTTTTGGACATTCCAGAGTGGATGGGAGAACAGGCTGTAAAGAGAAATACCTTGCTCTAAAACCAAAACGGAGCTATCTAGCAGAATGGTTGTCAATGTGTGTATTCAACTTCCAGAGTTAAACTGATGTGTGTTTGCAGCAGTTCAGAAACCCTTTCCTGGGAGAATGTAGAAACAGTCATTTCCAGCCCTAGAGACGTATATAAGAGTTTGCAGTAAGAATGCATTTAAAACACAGAAGTCCCGCTTCTTACGAACTCATCTGCTGTGTGTTGGTTCCTTTTAGGAAGTTGCATCTATGGTTAGATTCAGCGAGGTAGGAACACGTTTCTTCTAAAAGCTGCGTTTGGACATTCCAGAGTGGATGGGAGAACAGGCTGTAAAGAGAAATACCTTGCTCTAAAACCAAAACGGAGCTATCTAGCAGAATGGTTGTCAATGTGTGTATTCAACTTCCAGAGTTAAACTGATGTGTGTTTGCAGCAGTTCAGAAACCCTTTCCTGGGAGAATGTAGAAACAGTCATTTCCAGGCCTAGAGACGCATATAAGAGTTAGCAGTAAGAATGCGTTTAAAACACAGAAGACCCGCTTCTTACGAGCTCATCTGCTGTGTGCTGATTCCTTTTAGGAAGTTGCATCTATGTTTAGATTCAGCGAGGTAGGAACACGTTTCTTCTAAAAGCTGCGTTTGGACTTTCCAGAGTGGATGGGAGAACAGGCTGTAAAGAGAAGTACCTTGCTCTAAAACCAAAACGGAGCTATCTAGCAGAATGGTTGTCAATGTGTGTATTCAACTTCCAGAGTTTAACTGATGTGTGTTTGCAGCAGTTCAGAAACCCTTTCCTGGGAGAATGTAGAAACAGTCATTTCCAGCCCTAGAGACGCATATAAGAATTTTCAGTAAGAATGCGTTTAAAACACAGAAGACCCGCTTCTTACGAACACATCTGCTGTGTGTTGGTTCCTTTTAGGAAGTTGCATCTATGGTTAGATTCAGCGAGGTAGGAACACGTTTCTTCTAAAAGCTGCGTTTGGACATTCCAGAGTGGATGGGAGAACAGGCTGTAAAGAGAAATACCTTGCTCTAAAACCAAAACGGAGCTATCTAGCAGAATGGTTGTCAATGTGTGTATTAAACTTCCAGAGTTAAACTGATGTGTGTTTGCAGCAGTTCAGAAACCCTTTCCTGGGAGAATGTAGAAACAGTCATTTCCAGCCTTAGAGACGCATATAAGAGTTTGCAGTAAGAATGCGTTTAAAACACAGAAGACCCGCTTCTTACGAACTCATCTGCTGTGTGTTGGTTCCCGTTAGGAAGTTGCATGTATGGTTAGATTCAGCGAGGTAGGAACACGTTTCTTCTAAAAGCTGCGTTTGGACATTCCAGAGTGGATGGGAGAACAGGCTGTAAAGAGAAATACCTTGCTCTAAAACCAAAACGGAGCTATCTAGCAGAATGGTTGTCAATGTGTGTATTCAACTTCCAGAGTTAAACTGATGTGTGTTTGCAGCAGTTCAGAAACCCTTTCCTGGGAGAATGTAGAAACAGTCATTTCCAGCCCTAGAGACGCATATAAGAGTTTGCAGTAAGAATGCGTTTAAAACACAGAAGACCCGCTTCTTACGAACTCATCTGCTGTTTGTTGGTTCCTTTTAGGAAGTTGCATCTATGGTTAGATTCAGCGAGGTAGAAACACGTTTCTTCTAAAAGCTGCGTTTGGACATTCCAGAGTGGATGGGAGAACAGGCTGTAAAGAGAAATACCTTGCTCTAAAACCAAAACGGAGCTATCTAGCAGAATGGTTGTCAATGTGTGTATTCAACTTCCAGAGTTAAACTGATGTGTGTTTGCAGCAGTTCAGAAACCCTTTCCTGGGAGAATGTAGAAACAGTCATTTCCAGCCCTAGAGACTCATATAAGAGTTTGCAGTAAGAATGCGTTTAAAACAAAGAAGACCCGCTTCCTGCGAACTCATCTGCTGTGTGTTGGTTCCTTTTAGGAAGTTGCATCTATGGTTAGATTCAGCGAGGTAGGAACACGTTTCTTCTAAAAGCTGTGTTTGGACATTCCAGAGTGGATGGGAGAACAGGCTGTAAAGAGAAATACCTTGCTCTAAAACCAAAACGGAGCTATCTAGCAGAATGGTTGTCAATGTGTGTATTCAACTTCTAGAGTTAAACTGATGTGTGTTTGCAGCAGTTCAGAAACCCTTTCCTGGGAGAATGTAGAAACAGTCATTTCCAGCCCTAGAGACGCATATAAGAGTTTGCAGTAAGAATGCGTTTAAAACACAGAAGACCCGCTTCTTACGAACTCATCTGCTATGTGTTGGTTCCTTTTAGGAAGTTGCATCTATGGTTAGATTCAGCGAGGTAGAAACACGTTTCTTCTAAAAGCTGCGTTTGGACATTCCATAGTGGATGGGAGAACAGGCTGTAAAGAGAAATACCTTGCTCTAAAACCAAAACGGAGCTATCTAGCAGAATGGTTGTCAATGTGTGTATTCAACTTCCAGAGTTTAACTGATGTGTGTTTGCAGCAGTTCAGAAACCCTTTCCTGGGAGAATGTAGAAACAGTCATTTCCAGCCCTAGAGACGCATATAAGGGTTTGCAGTAAGAATGCGTTTAAAACACAGAAGACCCGCTTCTTACGAACTCATCTGCTGTGTGTTGGTTCCTTTTAGGAAGTTGCATCTATGGTTAGATTCAGCGAGGTAGGAACACGTTTCTTCTAAAAGCTGCGTTTGGACATTCCAGAGTGGATGGGAGAACAGGCTGTAAAGAGAAATACCTTGCTCTAAAACCAAAACGGAGCTATCTAGCAGAATGGTTGTCAATGTGTGTATTCAACTTCCAGAGTTAAACTGATGTGTGTTTGCAGCAGTTCAGAAACCCTTTCCTGGGAGAATGTAGAAACAGTCATTTCCAGCCCTAGAGACGCATATAAGAGTTAGCAGTAAGAATGCGTTTAAAACACAGAAGACCCGCTTCTTACGAACTCATCTGCTATGTGTTGATTCCTTTTAGGAAGTTGCATCTATGTTTAGATTCAGCGAGGTAGGAACACGTTTCTTCTAAAAGCTGCGTTTGGACATTCCAGAGTGGAAGGGAGAACAGGCTGTAAAGAGAAATACCTTGCTCTAAAACCAAAACAGAGCTATCTAGCAGAATGGTTGTCAATGTGTGTATTCAACTTCCAGAGGTAAACTGATGTGTGTTTGCAGCAGTTCAGAAACCCTTTCCTGGGAGATTGTAGAAACAGTCATTTCAAGCCCAAGAGACGCATATAAGAGTTTGCAGTAAGATGCGTTTAAAACACAGAAGACCCGCTTCTTACGAACTCATCTGCTGTGTGTTGGTTCCTTTTAGGAAGTTGCATCTATGGTTAGATTCAGCTTGGTAGAAACACGTTTCTTCTAAAAGCTGCGTTTGGACATTCCAGAGTGGATGGGAGAACAGGCTGTAAAGAGAAATACCTTGCTCTAAAACCAAAACGGAGCTATCTAGCAGAATGGTTGTCAATGTGTGTATTCAACTTCCAGAGTTAAACTGATGTGTGTTTGCAGCAGTTCAGAAACCCTTTCCTGGGAGAATGTAGAAACAGTCATTTCCAGCCCTAGAGACGTATATAAGAGTTTGCAGTAAGAATGCATTTAAAACACAGAAGTCCCGCTTCTTACGAACTCATCTGCTGTGTGTTGGTTCCTTTTAGGAAGTTGCATCTATGGTTAGATTCAGCGAGGTAGGAACACGTTTCTTCTAAAAGCTGCGTTTGGACATTCCAGAGTGGATGGGAGAACAGGCTGTAAAGAGAAATACCTTGCTCTAAAACCAAAACGGAGCTATCTAGCAGAATGATTGTCAATGTGTGTATTCAACTTCCAGAGTTAAACTGATGTGTGTTTGCAGCAGTTCAGAAACCCTTTCTTGGGAGAATGTAGAAACAGTCATTTCCAGCCCTAGAGACGCATATAAGAGTTAGCAGTAAGAATGCGTTTAAAACACAGAAGACCCGCTTCTTACGAACTCATCTGCTGTGTGTTGGTTCCTTTTAGGAAGTTGCATCTATGGTTAGATTCAGCGAGGTAGGAACACGTTTCTTCTAAAAGCTGCGTTTGGACATTCCAGAGTGGATGGGAGAACAGGCTGTAAAGAGAAATACCTTGCTCTAAAACCAAAACGGAGCTATCTAGCAGAATGGTTGTCAATGTGTGTATTCAACTTCCAGAGTTAAACTGATGTGTGTTTGCAGCAGTTCAGAAACCGTTTCCTGGGAGAATGTAGAAACAGTCATTTCCAGCCCTAGAGACGCATATAAGAGTTTGCAGTAAGAATGCGTTTAAAATACAGAAGACCCGCTTCTTACGAACTCATCTGCTGTGTGTTGGTTCCTTTTAGGAAGTTGCATGTATGGTTGCATTCAGCGAGGTAGAAACACGTTTCTTCTAAAAGCTGCGTTTGGACATTCCAGAGTGGATGGGAGATCAGGCTGTAAAGAGAAATACCTTGCTCTAAAACCAAAACGGAGCTATCTAGCAGAATGGTTGTCAATGTGTGTATTCAACTTCCAGAGTTAAACTGATGTGTGTTTGCAGCAGTTCAGAAACCCTTTCCTGGGAGAATGTAGAAACAGTCATTTCCAGGCCTAGAGACGCATATAAGAGTTAGCAGTAAGAATGCGTTTAAAACACAGAAGACCCGCTTCTTACGAGCTCATCTGCTGTGTGCTGATTCCTTTTAGGAAGTTGCATCTATGTTTAGATTCAGCGAGGTAGGAACACGTTTCTTCTAAAAGCTGCGTTTGGACTTTCCAGAGTGGATGGGAGAACAGGCTGTAAAGAGAAGTACCTTGCTCTAAAACCAAAACGGAGCTATCTAGCAGAATGGTTGTCAATGTGTGTATTCAACTTCCAGAGTTTAACTGATGTGTGTTTGCAGCAGTTCAGAAACCCTTTCCTGGGAGAATGTAGAAACAGTCATTTCCAGCCCTAGAGACGCATATAAGAATTTTCAGTAAGAATGCGTTTAAAACACAGAAGACCCGCTTCTTACGAACACATCTGCTGTGTGTTGGTTCCTTTTAGGAAGTTGCATCTATGGTTAGATTCAGCGAGGTAGGAACACGTTTCTTCTAAAAGCTGCGTTTGGACATTCCAGAGTGGATGGGAGAACAGGCTGTAAAGAGAAATACCTTGCTCTAAAACCAAAACGGAGCTATCTAGCAGAATGGTTGTCAATGTGTGTATTAAACTTCCAGAGTTAAACTGATGTGTGTTTGCAGCAGTTCAGAAACCCTTTCCTGGGAGAATGTAGAAACAGTCATTTCCAGCCCTAGAGACGCATATAAGAGTTTGCAGTAAGAATGCGTTTAAAACACAGAAGACCCGCTTCTTACGAACTCATCTGCTGTGTGTTGGTTCCCGTTAGGAAGTTGCATGTATGGTTAGATTCAGCGAGGTAGGAACACGTTTCTTCTAAAAGCTGCGTTTGGACATTCCAGAGTGGATGGGAGAACAGGCTGTAAAGAGAAATACCTTGCTCTAAAACCAAAACGGAGCTATCTAGCAGAATGGTTGTCAATGTGTGTATTCAACTTCCAGAGTTAAACTGATGTGTGTTTGCAGCAGTTCAGAAACCCTTTCCTGGGAGAATGTAGAAACAGTCATTTCCAGCCCTAGAGACGCATATAAGAGTTTGCAGTAAGAATGCGTTTAAAACACAGAAGACCCGCTTCTTACGAACACATCTGCTGTTTGTTGGTTCCTTTTAGGAAGTTGCATCTATGGTTACATTCAGCGAGGTAGAAACACGTTTCTTCTAAAAGCTGCGTTTGGACATTCCAGAGTGGATGGGAGAACAGGCTGTAAAGAGAAATACCTTGCTCTAAAACCAAAACGGAGCTATCTAGCAGAATGGTTGTCAATGTGTGTATTCAACTTCCAGAGTTAAACTGATGTGTGTTTGCAGCAGTTCAGAAACCCTTTCCTGGGAGAATGTAGAAACAGTCATTTCCAGCCCTAGAGACTCATATAAGAGTTTGCAGTAAGAATGCGTTTAAAACAAAGAAGACCCGCTTCCTGCGAACTCATCTGCTGTGTGTTGGTTCCTTTTAGGAAGTTGCATCTATGGTTAGATTCAGCGAGGTAGGAACACGTTTCTTCTAAAAGCTGTGTTTGGACATTCCAGAGTGGATGGGAGAACAGGCTGTAAAGAGAAATACCTTGCTCTAAAACCAAAACGGAGCTATCTAGCAGAATGGTTGTCAATGTGTGTATTCAACTTCTAGAGTTAAACTGATGTGTGTTTGCAGCAGTTCAGAAACCCTTTCCTGGGAGAATGTAGAAACAGTCATTTCCAGCCCTAGAGACGCATATAAGAGTTTGCAGTAAGAATGCGTTTAAAACACAGAAGACCCGCTTCTTACGAACTCATCTGCTATGTGTTGGTTCCTTTTAGGAAGTTGCATCTATGGTTAGATTCAGCGAGGTAGGAACACGTTTCTTCTAAAAGCTGCGTTTGGACATTCCATAGTGGATGGGAGAACAGGCTGTAAAGAGAAATACCTTGCTCTAAAACCAAAACGGAGCTATCTAGCAGAATGGTTGTCAATGTGTGTATTCAACTTCCAGAGTTTAACTGATGTGTGTTTGCAGCAGTTCAGAAACCCTTTCCTGGGAGAATGTAGAAACAGTCATTTCCAGCCCTAGAGACGCATATAAGGGTTTGCAGTAAGAATGCGTTTAAAACACAGAAGACCCGCTTCTTACGAACTCATCTGCTGTGTGTTGGTTCCTTTTAGGAAGTTGCATCTATGGTTAGATTCAGCGAGGTAGGAACACGTTTCTTCTAAAAGCTGCGTTTGGACATTCCAGAGTGGATGGGAGAACAGGCTGTAAAGAGAAATACCTTGCTCTAAAACCAAAACGGAGCTATCTAGCAGAATGGTTGTCAATGTGTGTATTCAACTTCCAGAGTTAAACTGATGTGTGTTTGCAGCAGTTCAGAAACCCTTTCCTGGGAGAATGTAGAAACAGTCATTTCCAGACCTAGAGACGCATATAAGAGTTAGCAGTAAGAATGCGTTTAAAACACAGAAGACCCGCTTCTTACGAACTCATCTGCTGTGTGTTGATTCCTTTTAGGAAGTTGCATCTATGGTTAGATTCAGCGAGGTAGGAACACGTTTCTTCTAAAAGCTGCGTTTGGACATTCCAGAGTGGAAGGGAGAACAGGCTGTAAAGAGAAATACCTTGCTCTAAAACCAAAACAGAGCTATCTAGCAGAATGGTTGTCAATGTGTGTATTCAACTTCCAGAGGTAAACTGATGTGTGTTTGCAGCAGTTCAGAAACCCTTTCCTGGGAGATTGTAGAAACAGTCATTTCAAGCCCAAGAGACGCATATAAGAGTTTGCAGTAAGATGCGTTTAAAACACAGAAGACCCGCTTCTTACGAACTCATCTGCTGTGTGTTGGTTCCTTTTAGGAAGTTGCATCTATGGTTAGATTCAGCTTGGTAGAAACACGTTTCTTCTAAAAGCTGCGTTTGGACATTCCAGAGTGGATGGGAGAACAGGCTGTAAAGAGAAATACCTTGCTCTAAAACCAAAACGGAGCTATCTAGCAGAATGGTTGTCAATGTGTGTATTCAACTTCCAGAGTTTAACTGATGTGTGTTTGCAGCAGTTCAGAAACCCTTTCCTGGGAGAATGTAGAAACAGTCATTTCCAGCCCTAGAGACGCATATAAGGGATGCAGTAAGAATGCGTTTAAAACACAGAAGACCCGCTTCTTACGAACTCATCTGCTGTGTGTTGGTTCCTTTTAGGAAGTTGCATCTGTGGTTAGATTCAGCGAGGTAGGAACACGTTTCTTCTAAAAGCTGCGTTTGGACATTCCAGAGTGGATGGGAGAACAGGCTGTAAAGAGAAATACCTTGCTCTAAAACCAAAACGGAGCTATCTAGCAGAATGGTTGTCAATGTGTGTATTCAACTTCCAGAGTTAAACTGATGTGTGTTTGCAGCAGTTCAGAAACCCTTTCCTGGGAGAATGTAGAAACAGTCATTTCCAGCCCTAGAGACGCATATAAGAGTTAGCAGTAAGAATGCGTTTAAAACACAGAAGACCCGCTTCTTACGAACTCATCTGCTGTGTGTTGGTTCCTTTTAGGAAGTTGCATCTGTGGTTAGATTCAGCGAGGTAGGAACACGTTTCTTCTAAAAGCTGCGTTTGGACATTCCAGAGTGGATGGGAGAAGAGGCTGTAAAGAGAAATACCTTGCTCTAAAACCAAAACGGAGCTATCTAGCAGAATGGTTGTCAATGTGTGTATTCAACTTCCAGAGTTAAACTGATGTGTGTTTGCAGCAGTTCAGAAACCCTTTCCTGGGAGAATGTAGAAACAGTCATTTCCAGCCCTAGAGACGCATATAAGAGTTAGCAGTAAGAATGCGTTTAAAACACAGAAGACCCGCTTCTTACGAACTCATCTGCTGTGTGTTGATTCCTTTTAGGAAGTTGCATCTATGTTTAGATTCAGCGAGGTAGGAACACGTTTCTTCTAAAAGCTGCGTTTGGACATTCCAGAGTGGAAGGGAGAATAGGCTGTAAAGAGAAATACCTTGCTCTAAAACCAAAACAGAGCTATCTAGCAGAATGGTTGTCAATGTGTGTATTCAACTTCCAGAGGTAAACTGATGTGTGTTTGCAGCAGTTCAGAAACCCTTTCCTGGGAGATTGTAGAAACAGTCATTTCAAGCCCAAGAGACGCATATAAGAGTTTGCAGTAAGATGCGTTTAAAACACAGAAGACCCGCTTCTTACGAACTCATCTGCTGTGTGTTGGTTCCTTTTAGGAAGTTGCATCTATGGTTAGATTCAGCTTGGTAGAAACACGTTTCTTCTAAAAGCTGCGTTTGGACATTCCAGAGTGGATGGGAGAACAGGCTGTAAAGAGAAATACCTTGCTCTAAAACCAAAACGGAGCTATCTAGCAGAATGGTTGTCAATGTGTGTATTCAACTTCCAGAGTTTAACTGATGTGTGTTTGCAGCAGTTCAGAAACCCTTTCCTGGGAGAATGTAGAAACAGTCATTTCCAGCCCTAGAGACGCATATAAGGGTTTGCAGTAAGAATGCGTTTAAAACACAGAAGACCCGCTTCTTACGAACTCATCTGCTGTGTGTTGGTTCCTTTTAGGAAGTTGCATCTGTGGTTAGATTCAGCGAGGTAGGAACACGTTTCTTCTAAAAGCTGCGTTTGGACATTCCAGAGTGGATGGGAGAACAGGCTGTAAAGAGAAATACCTTGCTCTAAAACCAAAACGGAGCTATCTAGCAGAATGGTTGTCAATGTGTGTATTCAACTTCCAGAGTTAAACTGATGTGTGTTTGCAGCAGTTCAGAAACCCTTTCCTGGGAGAATGTAGAAACAGTCATTTCCAGCCCTAGAGACGCATATAAGAGTTAGCAGTAAGAATGCGTTTAAAACACAGAAGACCCGCTTCTTGCGAACTCATCTGCTGTGTGTTGGTTCCTTTTAGGAAGTTGCATCTATGGTTAGATTCAGCGAGGTAGGAACACGTTTCTTCTAAAAGCTGCGTTTGGACATTCCATAGTGGATGGGAGAACAGGCTGTAAAGAGAAATACCTTGCTCTAAAACCAAAACGGAGCTATCTAGCAGAATGGTTGTCAATGTGTGTATTCAACTTCCAGAGTTAAACTGATGTGTGTTTGCAGCAGTTCAGAAACCCTTACCTGGGAGAATGTAGAAACAGTCATTTCCAGCCCTAGAGACGCATATAAGAGTTAGCAGTAAGAATGCGTTTAAAACACAGAAGACCCGCTTCTTACGAACTCATCTGCTGTGTGTTGATTCCTTTTAGGAAGTTGCATCTATGTTTAGATTCTGCGAGGTAGGAACACGTTTCTTCTAAAAGCTGCGTTTGGACATTCCAGAGTGGATGGGAGAACAGGCTGTAAAGAGAAATACCTTGCTCTAAAACCAAAACGGAGCTATCTAGCAGAATGGTTGTCAACGTGTGTATTCAACTTCCAGAGTTAAACTGATGTGTGTTTGCAGCAGTTCAGAAACCCTTTCCTGGGAGAATGTAGAAACAGGCATTTCCAGCCCTAGAGACGCATATAAGAGTTTGCAGTAAGAATGCGTTTAAAACACAGAAGACCCGCTTCTTACGAACTCATCTGCTGTGTGTTGGTTCCTTTTAGGAAGTTGCATCTATGGTTAGATTCAGCGAGGTAGGAACACGTTTCTTCTAAAAGCTGCGTTTGGACATTCCAGAGTGGATGGGAGAACAGGCTGTAAAGATAAATACCTTGCTCTAAAACCAAAACGGAGCTATCTAGCAGAATGGTTGTCAATGTGTGTATTCAACTTACAGAGTTTAACTGATGTGTGTTTGCAGCAGTTCAGAAACCCTTTCCTGGGAGAATGTAGAAACAGTCATTTCCAGCCCTAGAGACGCATATAAGGGTTAGCAGTAAGAATGCGTTTAAAACACAGAAGACCCGCTTCTTACAAACTCATCTGCTGTGTGTTGATTCCTTTTACGAAGTTGCATCTATGTTTAGATTCAGCGAGGTAGGAACACGTTTCTTCTAAAAGCTGGGTTTGGACATTCCAGAGTGGATGGGAGAACAGGCTGTAAAGAGTAATACCTTGCTCTAAAACCAAAACGGAGCTATCTAGCAGAATGGTTGTCAATGTGTGTATTCAACTTCCAGAGTTTAACTGATGTGTGTTTGCAGCAGTTCAGAAACCCTTTCCTGGGAGAATGTAGAAACAGTCATTTCCAGCCCTAGAGACGCATAAAAGAGTTTGCAGTAAGAATGCGTTTAAAACTCAGAAGACCCGCTTCTTACGAACTCATCTGCTGTGTGTTGGTTCCTTTTAGGAAGTTGCATCTATGGTTAGATTCAGCGAGGTAGGAACACGTTTCTTCTAAAAGCTGCGTTTGGACATTCCAGAGTGGATGGGAGAACAGGCTGTAAAGAGAAATACCTTGCTCTAAAACCAAAACGGAGCTATCTAGCAGAATGGTTGTCAATGTGTGTATTCAACTTCCAGAGTTAAACTGATGTGTGTTTGCAGCAGTTCAGAAACCCTTTCCTGGGAGAATGTAGAAACAGTCATTTCCAGCCCTAGAGACGCATATAAGGGTTTGCAGTAAGAATGCGTTTAAAACACAGAAGACCCGCTTCTTACGAACTCATCTGCTGTGTGTTGGTTCCTTTTAGGAAGTTGCATCTGTGGTTAGATTCAGCGAGGTAGGAACACGTTTCTTCTAAAAGCTGCGTTTGGACATTCCAGAGTGGATGGGAGAAGAGGCTGTAAAGAGAAATACCTTGCTCTAAAACCAAAACGGAGCTATCTAGCAGAATGGTTGTCAATGTGTGTATTCAACTTCCAGAGTTAAACTGATGTGTGTTTGCAGCAGTTCAGAAACCCTTTCCTGGGAGAATGTAGAAACAGTCATTTCCAGCCCTAGAGACGCATATAAGAGTTAGCAGTAAGAATGCGTTTAAAACACAGAAGACCCGCTTCTTACGAACTCATCTGCTGTGTGTTGATTCCTTTTAGGAAGTTGCATCTATGTTTAGATTCAGCGAGGTAGGAACACGTTTCTTCTAAAAGCTGCGTTTGGACATTCCAGAGTGGAAGGGAGAATAGGCTGTAAAGAGAAATACCTTGCTCTAAAACCAAAACAGAGCTATCTAGCAGAATGGTTGTCAATGTGTGTATTCAACTTCCAGAGGTAAACTGATGTGTGTTTGCAGCAGTTCAGAAACCCTTTCCTGGGAGATTGTAGAAACAGTCATTTCAAGCCCAAGAGACGCATATAAGAGTTTGCAGTAAGATGCGTTTAAAACACAGAAGACCCGCTTCTTACGAACTCATCTGCTGTGTGTTGGTTCCTTTTAGGAAGTTGCATCTATGGTTAGATTCAGCTTGGTAGAAACACGTTTCTTCTAAAAGCTGCGTTTGGACATTCCAGAGTGGATGGGAGAACAGGCTGTAAAGAGAAATACCTTGCTCTAAAACCAAAACGGAGCTATCTAGCAGAATGGTTGTCAATGTGTGTATTCAACTTCCAGAGTTTAACTGATGTGTGTTTGCAGCAGTTCAGAAACCCTTTCCTGGGAGAATGTAGAAACAGTCATTTCCAGCCCTAGAGACGCATATAAGGGTTTGCAGTAAGAATGCGTTTAAAACACAGAAGACCCGCTTCTTACGAACTCATCTGCTGTGTGTTGGTTCCTTTTAGGAAGTTGCATCTGTGGTTAGATTCAGCGAGGTAGGAACACGTTTCTTCTAAAAGCTGCGTTTGGACATTCCAGAGTGGATGGGAGAACAGGCTGTAAAGAGAAATACCTTGCTCTAAAACCAAAACGGAGCTATCTAGCAGAATGGTTGTCAATGTGTGTATTCAACTTCCAGAGTTAAACTGATGTGTGTTTGCAGCAGTTCAGAAACCCTTTCCTGGGAGAATGTAGAAACAGTCATTTCCAGCCCTAGAGACGCATATAAGAGTTAGCAGTAAGAATGCGTTTAAAACACAGAAGACCCGCTTCTTGCGAACTCATCTGCTGTGTGTTGGTTCCTTTTAGGAAGTTGCATCTATGGTTAGATTCAGCGAGGTAGGAACACGTTTCTTCTAAAAGCTGCGTTTGGACATTCCATAGTGGATGGGAGAACAGGCTGTAAAGAGAAATACCTTGCTCTAAAACCAAAACGGAGCTATCTAGCAGAATGGTTGTCAATGTGTGTATTCAACTTCCAGAGTTAAACTGATGTGTGTTTGCAGCAGTTCAGAAACCCTTACCTGGGAGAATGTAGAAACAGTCATTTCCAGCCCTAGAGACGCATATAAGAGTTAGCAGTAAGAATGCGTTTAAAACACAGAAGACCCGCTTCTTACGAACTCATCTGCTGTGTGTTGATTCCTTTTAGGAAGTTGCATCTATGTTTAGATTCTGCGAGGTAGGAACACGTTTCTTCTAAAAGCTGCGTTTGGACATTCCAGAGTGGATGGGAGAACAGGCTGTAAAGAGAAATACCTTGCTCTAAAACCAAAACGGAGCTATCTAGCAGAATGGTTGTCAACGTGTGTATTCAACTTCCAGAGTTAAACTGATGTGTGTTTGCAGCAGTTCAGAAACCCTTTCCTGGGAGAATGTAGAAACAGGCATTTCCAGCCCTAGAGACGCATATAAGAGTTTGCAGTAAGAATGCGTTTAAAACACAGAAGACCCGCTTCTTACGAACTCATCTGCTGTGTGTTGGTTCCTTTTAGGAAGTTGCATCTATGGTTAGATTCAGCGAGGTAGGAACACGTTTCTTCTAAAAGCTGCGTTTGGACATTCCAGAGTGGATGGGAGAACAGGCTGTAAAGAGAAATACCTTGCTCTAAAACCAAAACGGAGCTATCTAGCAGAATGGTTGTCAATGTGTGTATTCAACTTACAGAGTTTAACTGATGTGTGTTTGCAGCAGTTCAGAAACCCTTTCCTGGGAGAATGTAGAAACAGTCATTTCCAGCCCTAGAGACGCATATAAGGGTTAGCAGTAAGAATGCGTTTAAAACACAGAAGACCCGCTTCTTACAAACTCATCTGCTGTGTGTTGATTCCTTTTACGAAGTTGCATCTATGTTTAGATTCAGCGAGGTAGGAACACGTTTCTTCTAAAAGCTGGGTTTGGACATTCCAGAGTGGATGGGAGAACAGGCTGTAAAGAGTAATACCTTGCTCTAAAACCAAAACGGAGCTATCTAGCAGAATGGTTGTCAATGTGTGTATTCAACTTCCAGAGTTTAACTGATGTGTGTTTGCAGCAGTTCAGAAACCCTTTCCTGGGAGAATGTAGAAACAGTCATTTCCAGCCCTAGAGACGCATAAAAGAGTTTGCAGTAAGAATGCGTTTAAAACTCAGAAGACCCGCTTCTTACGAACTCATCTGCTGTGTGTTGGTTCCTTTTAGGAAGTTGCATCTATGGTTAGATTCAGCGAGGTAGGAACACGTTTCTTCTAACAGCTGCGTTTGGACATTCCAGAGTGGATGGGAGAACAGGCTGTAAAGAGAAATACCTTGCTCTAAAACCAAAACGGAGCTATCTAGCAGAATGGTTGTCAATGTGTGTATTCAACTTCCAGAGTTAAACTGATGTGTGTTTACAGCAGTTCAGAAACCCTTTCCTGGGAGAATGTAGAAACAGTCATTTCCAGCCCTAGAGACGCATATAAGAGTTTGCAGTAAGAATGGGTTTAAAACACAGAAGACCCGCTTCTTACGAACTCATCTGCTGTGTGTTGGTTCCTTTTAGGAAGTTGCATGTATGGTTAGATTCAGCGAGGTAGAAACACGTTTCTTCTAAAAGCTGCGTTTGGACATTCCAGAGTGGATGGGAGAACAGGCTGTAAAGAGAAATACCTTGCTCTAAAACCAAAACGGAGCTATCTAGCAGAATGGTTGTCAATGTGTGTATTCAACTTCCAGAGTTAAACTGAAGTGTGTTTGCAGCAGTTCAGAAACCCTTTCCTGGGAGAATGTAGAAACAGTCATTTCCAGCCCTAGAGACGCATATAAGAGTTTGCAGTAAGAATGCATTTAAAACACAGAAGACCCGCTTCTTACGAACTCATCTGCTGTGTGTTGGTTCCTTTTAGGAAGTTGCATCTATGGTTAGATTCAGCGAGGTAGGAACACGTTTCTTCTAAAAGCTGCGTTTGGACATTCCAGAGTGGATGGGAGAAGAGGCTGTAAAGAGAAATACCTTGCTCTAAAACCAAAACGGAGCTATCTAGCAGAATGGTTGTCAATGTGTGTATTCAACTTCCAGAGTTAAACTGATGTGTGTTTGCAGCAGTTCAGAAACCCTTTCCTGGGAGAATGTAGAAACAGTCATTTCCAGGCCTAGAGACGCATATAAGAGTTAGCAGTAAGAATGCGTTTAAAACACAGAAGACCCGCTTCTTACGAGCTCATCTGCTGTGTGCTGATTCCTTTTAGGAAGTTGCATCTATGTTTAGATTCAGCGAGGTAGGAACACGTTTCTTCTAAAAGCTGCGTTTGGACTTTCCAGAGTGGATGGGAGAACAGGCTGTAAAGAGAAGTACCTTGCTCTAAAACCAAAACGGAGCTATCTAGCAGAATGGTTGTCAATGTGTGTATTCAACTTCCAGAGTTTAACTGATGTGTGTTTGCAGCAGTTCAGAAACCCTTTCCTGGGAGAATGTAGAAACAGTCATTTCCAGCCCTAGAGACGCATATAAGAATTTTCAGTAAGAATGCGTTTAAAACACAGAAGACCCGCTTCTTACGAACACATCTGCTGTGTGTTGGTTCCTTTTAGGAAGTTGCATCTATGGTTAGATTCAGCGAGGTAGGAACACGTTTCTTCTAAAAGCTGCGTTTGGACATTCCAGAGTGGATGGGAGAACAGGCTGTAAAGAGAAATACCTTGCTCTAAAACCAAAACGGAGCTATCTAGCAGAATGGTTGTCAATGTGTGTATTAAACTTCCAGAGTTAAACTGATGTGTGTTTGCAGCAGTTCAGAAACCCTTTCCTGGGAGAATGTAGAAACAGTCATTTCCAGCCCTAGAGACGCATATAAGAGTTTGCAGTAAGAATGCGTTTAAAACACAGAAGACCCGCTTCTTACGAACTCATCTGCTGTTTGTTGGTTCCTTTTAGGAAGTTGCATCTATGGTTACATTCAGCGAGGTAGAAACACGTTTCTTCTAAAAGCTGCGTTTGGACATTCCAGAGTGGATGGGAGAACAGGCTGTAAAGAGAAATACCTTGCTCTAAAACCAAAACGGAGCTATCTAGCAGAATGGTTGTCAATGTGTGTATTCAACTTCCAGAGTTAAACTGATGTGTGTTTGCAGCAGTTCAGAAACCCTTTCCTGGGAGAATGTAGAAACAGTCATTTCCAGCCCTAGAGACTCATATAAGAGTTTGCAGTAAGAATGCGTTTAAAACAAAGAAGACCCGCTTCCTGCGAACTCATCTGCTGTGTGTTGGTTCCTTTTAGGAAGTTGCATCTATGGTTAGATTCAGCGAGGTAGGAACACGTTTCTTCTAAAAGCTGTGTTTGGACATTCCAGAGTGGATGGGAGAACAGGCTGTAAAGAGAAATACCTTGCTCTAAAACCAAAACGGAGCTATCTAGCAGAATGGTTGTCAATGTGTGTATTCAACTTCTAGAGTTAAACTGATGTGTGTTTGCAGCAGTTCAGAAACCCTTTCCTGGGAGAATGTAGAAACAGTCATTTCCAGCCCTAGAGACGCATATAAGAGTTTGCAGTAAGAATGCGTTTAAAACACAGAAGACCCGCTTCTTACGAACTCATCTGCTATGTGTTGGTTCCTTTTAGGAAGTTGCATCTATGGTTAGATTCAGCGAGGTAGAAACACGTTTCTTCTAAAAGCTGCGTTTGGACATTCCATAGTGGATGGGAGAACAGGCTGTAAAGAGAAATACCTTGCTCTAAAACCAAAACGGAGCTATCTAGCAGAATGGTTGTCAATGTGTGTATTCAACTTCCAGAGTTTAACTGATGTGTGTTTGCAGCAGTTCAGAAACCCTTTCCTGGGAGAATGTAGAAACAGTCATTTCCAGCCCTAGAGACGCATATAAGGGTTTGCAGTAAGAATGCGTTTAAAACACAGAAGACCCGCTTCTTACGAACTCATCTGCTGTGTGTTGGTTCCTTTTAGGAAGTTGCATCTATGGTTAGATTCAGCGAGGTAGGAACACGTTTCTTCTAAAAGCTGCGTTTGGACATTCCAGAGTGGATGGGAGAACAGGCTGTAAAGAGAAATACCTTGCTCTAAAACCAAAACGGAGCTATCTAGCAGAATGGTTGTCAATGTGTGTATTCAACTTCCAGAGTTAAACTGATGTGTGTTTGCAGCAGTTCAGAAACCCTTTCCTGGGAGAATGTAGAAACAGTCATTTCCAGCCCTAGAGACGCATATAAGAGTTAGCAGTAAGAATGCGTTTAAAACACAGAAGACCCGCTTCTTACGAACTCATCTGCTGTGTGTTGATTCCTTTTAGGAAGTTGCATCTATGTTTAGATTCAGCGAGGTAGGAACACGTTTCTTCTAAAAGCTGCGTTTGGACATTCCAGAGTGGAAGGGAGAACAGGCTGTAAAGAGAAATACCTTGCTCTAAAACCAAAACAGAGCTATCTAGCAGAATGGTTGTCAATGTGTGTATTCAACTTCCAGAGGTAAACTGATGTGTGTTTGCAGCAGTTCAGAAACCCTTTCCTGGGAGATTGTAGAAACAGTCATTTCAAGCCCAAGAGACGCATATAAGAGTTTGCAGTAAGATGCGTTTAAAACACAGAAGACCCGCTTCTTACGAACTCATCTGCTGTGTGTTGGTTCCGTTTAGGAAGTTGCATCTATGGTTAGATTCAGCTTGGTAGAAACACGTTTCTTCTAAAAGCTGCGTTTGGACATTCCAGAGTGGATGGGAGAACAGGCTGTAAAGAGAAATACCTTGCTCTAAAACCAAAACGGAGCTATCTAGCAGAATGGTTGTCAATGTGTGTATTCAACTTCCAGAGTTTAACTGATGTGTGTTTGCAGCAGTTCAGAAACCCTTTCCTGGGAGAATGTAGAAACAGTCATTTCCAGCCCTAGAGACGCATATAAGGGTTTGCAGTAAGAATGCGTTTAAAACACAGAAGACCCGCTTCTTACGAACTCATCTGCTGTGTGTTGGTTCCTTTTAGGAAGTTGCATCTGTGGTTAGATTCAGCGAGGTAGGAACACGTTTCTTCTAAAAGCTGCGTTTGGACATTCCAGAGTGGATGGGAGAACAGGCTGTAAAGAGAAATACCTTGCTCTAAAACCAAAACGGAGCTATCTAGCAGAATGGTTGTCAATGTGTGTATTCAACTTCCAGAGTTAAACTGATGTGTGTTTGCAGCAGTTCAGAAACCCTTTCCTGGGAGAATGTAGAAACAGTCATTTCCAGCCCTAGAGACGCATATAAGAGTTAGCAGTAAGAATGCGTTTAAAACACAGAAGACCCGCTTCTTACGAACTCATCTGCTGTGTGTTGGTTCCTTTTAGGAAGTTGCATCTGTGGTTAGATTCAGCGAGGTAGGAACACGTTTCTTCTAAAAGCTGCGTTTGGACATTCCAGAGTGGATGGGAGAAGAGGCTGTAAAGAGAAATACCTTGCTCTAAAACCAAAACGGAGCTATCTAGCAGAATGGTTGTCAATGTGTGTATTCAACTTCCAGAGTTAAACTGATGTGTGTTTGCAGCAGTTCAGAAACCCTTTCCTGGGAGAATGTAGAAACAGTCATTTCCAGCCCTAGAGACGCATATAAGAGTTAGCAGTAAGAATGCGTTTAAAACACAGAAGACCCGCTTCTTACGAACTCATCTGCTGTGTGTTGATTCCTTTTAGGAAGTTGCATCTATGTTTAGATTCAGCGAGGTAGGAACACGTTTCTTCTAAAAGCTGCGTTTGGACATTCCAGAGTGGAAGGGAGAATAGGCTGTAAAGAGAAATACCTTGCTCTAAAACCAAAACAGAGCTATCTAGCAGAATGGTTGTCAATGTGTGTATTCAACTTCCAGAGGTAAACTGATGTGTGTTTGCAGCAGTTCAGAAACCCTTTCCTGGGAGATTGTAGAAACAGTCATTTCAAGCCCAAGAGACGCATATAAGAGTTTGCAGTAAGATGCGTTTAAAACACAGAAGACCCGCTTCTTACGAACTCATCTGCTGTGTGTTGGTTCCTTTTAGGAAGTTGCATCTATGGTTAGATTCAGCTTGGTAGAAACACGTTTCTTCTAAAAGCTGCGTTTGGACATTCCAGAGTGGATGGGAGAACAGGCTGTAAAGAGAAATACCTTGCTCTAAAACCAAAACGGAGCTATCTAGCAGAATGGTTGTCAATGTGTGTATTCAACTTCCAGAGTTTAACTGATGTGTGTTTGCAGCAGTTCAGAAACCCTTTCCTGGGAGAATGTAGAAACAGTCATTTCCAGCCCTAGAGACGCATATAAGGGTTTGCAGTAAGAATGCGTTTAAAACACAGAAGACCCGCTTCTTACGAACTCATCTGCTGTGTGTTGGTTCCTTTTAGGAAGTTGCATCTGTGGTTAGATTCAGCGAGGTAGGAACACGTTTCTTCTAAAAGCTGCGTTTGGACATTCCAGAGTGGATGGGAGAACAGGCTGTAAAGAGAAATACCTTGCTCTAAAACCAAAACGGAGCTATCTAGCAGAATGGTTGTCAATGTGTGTATTCAACTTCCAGAGTTAAACTGATGTGTGTTTGCAGCAGTTCAGAAACCCTTTCCTGGGAGAATGTAGAAACAGTCATTTCCAGCCCTAGAGACGCATATAAGAGTTAGCAGTAAGAATGCGTTTAAAACACAGAAGACCCGCTTCTTGCGAACTCATCTGCTGTGTGTTGGTTCCTTTTAGGAAGTTGCATCTATGGTTAGATTCAGCGAGGTAGGAACACGTTTCTTCTAAAAGCTGCGTTTGGACATTCCATAGTGGATGGGAGAACAGGCTGTAAAGAGAAATACCTTGCTCTAAAACCAAAACGGAGCTATCTAGCAGAATGGTTGTCAATGTGTGTATTCAACTTCCAGAGTTAAACTGATGTGTGTTTGCAGCAGTTCAGAAACCCTTACCTGGGAGAATGTAGAAACAGTCATTTCCAGCCCTAGAGACGCATATAAGAGTTAGCAGTAAGAATGCGTTTAAAACACAGAAGACCCGCTTCTTACGAACTCATCTGCTGTGTGTTGATTCCTTTTAGGAAGTTGCATCTATGTTTAGATTCTGCGAGGTAGGAACACGTTTCTTCTAAAAGCTGCGTTTGGACATTCCAGAGTGGATGGGAGAACAGGCTGTAAAGAGAAATACCTTGCTATATAACCAAAACGGAGCTATCTAGCAGAATGGTTGTCAACGTGTGTATTCAACTTCCAGAGTTAAACTGATGTGTGTTTGCAGCAGTTCAGAAACCCTTTCCTGGGAGAATGTAGAAACAGGCATTTCCAGCCCTAGAGACGCATATAAGAGTTTGCAGTAAGAATGCGTTTAAAACACAGAAGACCCGCTTCTTACGAACTCATCTGCTGTGTGTTGGTTCCTTTTAGGAAGTTGCATCTATGGTTAGATTCAGCGAGGTAGGAACACGTTTCTTCTAAAAGCTGCGTTTGGACATTCCAGAGTGGATGGGAGAACAGGCTGTAAAGAGAAATACCTTGCTCTAAAACCAAAACGGAGCTATCTAGCAGAATGGTTGTCAATGTGTGTATTCAACTTACAGAGTTTAACTGATGTGTGTTTGCAGCAGTTCAGAAACCCTTTCCTGGGAGAATGTAGAAACAGTCATTTCCAGCCCTAGAGACGCATATAAGGGTTAGCAGTAAGAATGCGTTTAAAACACAGAAGACCCGCTTCTTACAAACTCATCTGCTGTGTGTTGATTCCTTTTACGAAGTTGCATCTATGTTTAGATTCAGCGAGGTAGGAACACGTTTCTTCTAAAAGCTGGGTTTGGACATTCCAGAGTGGATGGGAGAACAGGCTGTAAAGAGTAATACCTTGCTCTAAAACCAAAACGGAGCTATCTAGCAGAATGGTTGTCAATGTGTGTATTCAACTTCCAGAGTTTAACTGATGTGTGTTTGCAGCAGTTCAGAAACCCTTTCCTGGGAGAATGTAGAAACAGTCATTTCCAGCCCTAGAGACGCATAAAAGAGTTTGCAGTAAGAATGCGTTTAAAACTCAGAAGACCCGCTTCTTACGAACTCATCTGCTGTGTGTTGGTTCCTTTTAGGAAGTTGCATCTATGGTTAGATTCAGCGAGGTAGGAACACGTTTCTTCTAAAAGCTGCGTTTGGACATTCCAGAGTGGATGGGAGAACAGGCTGTAAAGAGAAATACCTTGCTCTAAAACCAAAACGGAGCTATCTAGCAGAATGGTTGTCAATGTGTGTATTCAACTTCCAGAGTTAAACTGATGTGTGTTTGCAGCAGTTCAGAAACCCTTTCCTGGGAGAATGTAGAAACAGTCATTTCCAGCCCTAGAGACGCATATAAGAGTTTGCAGTAAGAATGGGTTTAAAACACAGAAGACCCGCTTCTTACGAACTCATCTGCTGTGTGTTGGTTCCTTTTAGGAAGTTGCATGTATGGTTAGATTCAGCGAGGTAGAAACACGTTTCTTCTAAAAGCTGCGTTTGGACATTCCAGAGTGGATGGGAGAACAGGCTGTAAAGAGAAATACCTTGCTCTAAAACCAAAACGGAGCTATCTAGCAGAATGGTTGTCAATGTGTGTATTCAACTTCCAGAGTTAAACTGAAGTGTGTTTGCAGCAGTTCAGAAACCCTTTCCTGGGAGAATGTAGAAACAGTCATTTCCAGCCCTAGAGACGCATATAAGAGTTTGCAGTAAGAATGCATTTAAAACACAGAAGACCCGCTTCTTACGAACTCATCTGCTGTGTGTTGGTTCCTTTTAGGAAGTTGCATCTATGGTTAGATTCAGCGAGGTAGGAACACGTTTCTTCTAAAAGCTGCGTTTGGACATTCCAGAGTGGATGGGAGAAGAGGCTGTAAAGAGAAATACCTTGCTCTAAAACCAAAACGGAGCTATCTAGCAGAATGGTTGTCAATGTGTGTATTCAACTTCCAGAGTTAAACTGATGTGTGTTTGCAGCAGTTCAGAAACCCTTTCCTGGGAGAATGTAGAAACAGTCATTTCCAGCCCTAGAGACGCATATAAGGGTTAGCAGTAAGAATGCGTTTAAAACAGAGAAGACCCGCTTCTTACGAACTCATCTGCTGTGTGTTGATTCCTTTTAGGAAGTTGCATCTATGTTTAGATTCAGCGAGGTAGGAACACGTTTCTTCTAAAAGCTGCTTTTGGACATTCCAGAGTGGATGGGAGAACAGGCTGTAAAGAGAAATACCTTGCTCTAAAACCAAAACGGAGCTATCTAGCAGAATGGTTGTCAATGTGTGTATTCAACTTCCAGAGTTAAACTGATGTGTGTTTGCAGCAGTTCAGAAACCCTTTCCTGGGAGAATGTAGAAACAGTCATTTCCAGCCCTAGAGACGTATATAAGAGTTTGCAGTAAGAATGCATTTAAAACACAGAAGTCCCGCTTCTTACGAACTCATCTGCTGTGTGTTGGTTCCTTTTAGGAAGTTGCATCTATGGTTAGATTCAGCGAGGTAGGAACACGTTTCTTCTAAAAGCTGCGTTTGGACATTCCAGAGTGGATGGGAGAACAGGCTGTAAAGAGAAATACCTTGCTCTAAAACCAAAACGGAGCTATCTAGCAGAATGATTGTCAAGGTGTGTATTCAACTTCCAGAGTTAAACTGATGTGTGTTTGCAGCAGTTCAGAAACCCTTTCTTGGGAGAATGTAGAAACAGTCATTTCCAGCCCTAGAGACGCATATAAGAGTTAGCAGTAAGAATGCGTTTAAAACACAGAAGACCCGCTTCTTACGAACTCATCTGCTGTGTGTTGGTTCCTTTTAGGAAGTTGCATCTATGGTTAGATTCAGCGAGGTAGGAACACGTTTCTTCTAAAAACTGCGTTTGGACATTCCAGAGTGGATGGGAGAACAGGCTGTAAAGAGAAATACCTTGCTCTAAAACCAAAACGGAGCTATCTAGCAGAATGGTTGTCAATGTGTGTATTCAACTTCCAGAGTTAAACTGATGTGTGTTTGCAGCAGTTCAGAAACCGTTTCCTGGGAGAATGTAGAAACAGTCATTTCCAGCCCTAGAGACGCATATAAGAGTTTGCAGTAAGAATGCGTTTAAAATACAGAAGACCCGCTTCTTACGAACTCATCTGCTGTGTGTTGGTTCCTTTTAGGAAGTTGCATGTATGGTTGCATTCAGCGAGGTAGAAACACGTTTCTTCTAAAAGCTGCGTTTGGACATTCCAGAGTGGATGGGAGAACAGGCTGTAAAGAGAAATACCTTGCTCTAAAACCAAAACGGAGCTATCTAGCAGAATGGTTGTCAATGTGTGTATTCAACTTCCAGAGTTAAACTGATGTGTGTTTGCAGCAGTTCAGAAACCCTTTCCTGGGAGAATGTAGAAACAGTCATTTCCAGGCCTAGAGACGCATATAAGAGTTAGCAGTAAGAATGCGTTTAAAACACAGAAGACCCGCTTCTTACGAGCTCATCTGCTGTGTGCTGATTCCTTTTAGGAAGTTGCATCTATGTTTAGATTCAGCGAGGTAGGAACACGTTTCTTCTAAAAGCTGCGTTTGGACTTTCCAGGGTGGATGGGAGAACAGGCTGTAAAGAGAAGTACCTTGCTCTAAAACCAAAACGGAGCTATCTAGCAGAATGGTTGTCAATGTGTGTATTCAACTTCCAGAGTTTAACTGATGTGTGTTTGCAGCAGTTCAGAAACCCTTTCCTGGGAGAATGTAGAAACAGTCATTTCCAGCCCTAGAGACGCATATAAGAATTTTCAGTAAGAATGCGTTTAAAACACAGAAGACCCGCTTCTTACGAACACATCTGCTGTGTGTTGGTTCCTTTTAGGAAGTTGCATCTATGGTTAGATTCAGCGAGGTAGGAACACGTTTCTTCTAAAAGCTGCGTTTGGACATTCCAGAGTGGATGGGAGAACAGGCTGTAAAGAGAAATACCTTGCTCTAAAACCAAAACGGAGCTATCTAGCAGAATGGTTGTCAATGTGTGTATTAAACTTCCAGAGTTAAACTGATGTGTGTTTGCAGCAGTTCAGAAACCATTTCCTGGGAGAATGTAGAAACAGTCATTTCCAGCCCTAGAGACGCATATAAGAGTTTGCAGTAAGAATGCGTTTAAAACACAGAAGACCCGCTTCTTACGAACTCATCTGCTGTGTGTTGGTTCCCGTTAGGAAGTTGCATGTATGGTTAGATTCAGCGAGGTAGGAACACGTTTCTTCTAAAAGCTGCGTTTGGACATTCCAGAGTGGATGGGAGAACAGGCTGTAAAGAGAAATACCTTGCTCTAAAACCAAAACGGAGCTATCTAGCAGAATGGTTGTCAATGTGTGTATTCAACTTCCAGAGTTAAACTGATGTGTGTTTGCAGCAGTTCAGAAACCCTTTCCTGGGAGAATGTAGAAACAGTCATTTCCAGCCCTAGAGACGCATATAAGAGTTTGCAGTAAGAATGCGTTTAAAACACAGAAGACCCGCTTCTTACGAACTCATCTGCTGTTTGTTGGTTCCTTTTAGGAAGTTGCATCTATGGTTACATTCAGCGAGGTAGAAACACGTTTCTTCTAAAAGCTGCGTTTGGACATTCCAGAGTGGATGGGAGAACAGGCTGTAAAGAGAAATACCTTGCTCTAAAACCAAAACGGAGCTATCTAGCAGAATGGTTGTCAATGTGTGTATTCAACTTCCAGAGTTAAACTGATGTGTGTTTGCAGCAGTTCAGAAACCCTTTCCTGGGAGAATGTAGAAACCGTCATTTCCAGCCCTAGAGACTCATATAAGAGTTTGCAGTAAGAATGCGTTTAAAACAAAGAAGACCCGCTTCCTGCGAACTCATCTGCTGTGTGTTGGTTCCTTTTAGGAAGTTGCATCTATGGTTAGATTCAGCGAGGTAGGAACACGTTTCTTCTAAAAGCTGTGTTTGGACATTCCAGAGTGGATGGGAGAACAGGCTGTAAAGAGAAATACCTTGCTCTAAAACCAAAACGGAGCTATCTAGCAGAATGGTTGTCAATGTGTGTATTCAACTTCTAGAGTTAAACTGATGTGTGTTTGCAGCAGTTCAGAAACCCTTTCCTGGGAGAATGTAGAAACAGTCATTTCCAGCCCTAGAGACGCATATAAGAGTTTGCAGTAAGAATGCGTTTAAAACACAGAAGACCCGCTTCTTACGAACTCATCTGCTATGTGTTGGTTCCTTTTAGGAAGTTGCATCTATGGTTAGATTCAGCGAGGTAGAAACACGTTTCTTCTAAAAGCTGCGTTTGGACATTCCATAGTGGATGGGAGAACAGGCTGTAAAGAGAAATACCTTGCTCTAAAACCAAAACGGAGCTATCTAGCAGAATGGTTGTCAATGTGTGTATTCAACTTCCAGAGTTTAACTGATGTGTGTTTGCAGCAGTTCAGAAACCCTTTCCTGGGAGAATGTAGAAACAGTCATTTCCAGCCCTAGAGACGCATATAAGGGTTTGCAGTAAGAATGCGTTTAAAACACAGAAGACCCGCTTCTTACGAACTCATCTGCTGTGTGTTGGTTCCTTTTAGGAAGTTGCATCTATGGTTAGATTCAGCGAGGTAGGAACACGTTTCTTCTAAAAGCTGCGTTTGGACATTCCAGAGTGGATGGGAGAACAGGCTGTAAAGAGAAATACCTTGCTCTAAAACCAAAACGGAGCTATCTAGCAGAATGGTTGTCAATGTGTGTATTCAACTTCCAGAGGTAAACTGATGTGTGTTTGCAGCAGTTCAGAAACCCTTTCCTGGGAGATTGTAGAAACAGTCATTTCAAGCCCAAGAGACGCATATAAGAGTTTGCAGTAAGATGCGTTTAAAACACAGAAGACCCGCTTCTTACGAACTCATCTGCTGTGTGTTGGTTCCTTTTAGGAAGTTGCATCTATGGTTAGATTCAGCTTGGTAGAAACACGTTTCTTCTAAAAGCTGCGTTTGGACATTCCAGAGTGGATGGGAGAACAGGCTGTAAAGAGAAATACCTTGCTCTAAAACCAAAACGGAGCTATCTAGCAGAATGGTTGTCAATGTGTGTATTCAACTTCCAGAGTTTAACTGATGTGTGTTTGCAGCAGTTCAGAAACCCTTTCCTGGGAGAATGTAGAAACAGTCATTTCCAGCCCTAGAGACGCATATAAGGGTTTGCAGTAAGAATGCGTTTAAAACACAGAAGACCCGCTTCTTACGAACTCATCTGCTGTGTCTTGGTTCCTTTTAGGAAGTTGCATCTGTGGTTAGATTCAGCGAGGTAGGAACACGTTTCTTCTAAAAGCTGCGTTTGGACATTCCAGAGTGGATGGGAGAACAGGCTGTAAAGAGAAATACCTTCCTCTAAAACCAAAACGGAGCTATCTAGCAGAATGGTTGTCAATGTGTGTATTCAACTTCCAGAGTTAAACTGATGTGTGTTTGCAGCAGTTCAGAAACCCTTTCCTGGGAGAATGTAGAAACAGTCATTTCCAGCCCTAGAGACGCATATAAGAGTTTGCAGTAAGAATGCGTTTAAAACACAGAAGACCCGCTTCTTACGAACTCATCTGCTGTGTGTTGGTTCCTTTTAGGAAGTTGCATCTATGGTTAGATTCACCGAGGTAGGAACACGTTTCTTCTAAAAGCTGCGTTTGGACATTCCAGAGTGGATGGGAGAAGAGACTGTAAAGAGAAATACCTTGCTCTAAAACCAAAACGGAGCTATCTAGCAGAATGGTTGTCAATGTGTGTATTCAACTTCCAGAGTTAAACTGATGTGTGTTTGCAGCAGTTCAGAAACCCTTTCCTGGGAGAATGTAGAAACAGTCATTTCCAGCCCTAGAGACGCATATAAGGGTTAGCAGTAAGAATGCGTTTAAAACAGAGAAGACCCGCTTCTTACGAACTCATCTGCTGTGTGTTGATTCCTTTTAGGAAGTTGCATCTATGTTTAGATTCAGCGAGGTAGGAACACGTTTCTTCTAAAAGCTGCTTTTGGACATTCCAGAGTGGATGGGAGAACAGGCTGTAAAGAGAAATACCTTGCTCTAAAACCAAAACGGAGCTATCTAGCAGAATGGTTGTCAATGTGTGTATTCAACTTCCAGAGTTAAACTGATGTGTGTTTGCAGCAGTTCAGAAACCCTTTCCTGGGAGAATGTAGAAACAGTCATTTCCAGCCCTAGAGACGCATATAAGAGTTTGCAGTAAGAAGGCATTTAAAACACAGAAGTCCCGCTTCTTACGAACTCATCTGCTGTGTGTTGGTTCCTTTTAGGAAGTTGCATCTATGGTTAGATTCAGCGAGGTAGGAACACGTTTCTTCTAAAAGCTGCGTTTGGACATTCCAGAGTGGATGGGAGAACAGGCTGTAAAGAGAAATACCTTGCTCTAAAACCAAAACGGAGCTATCTAGCAGAATGATTGTCAATGTGTGTATTCAACTTCCAGAGTTAAACTGATGTGTGTTTGCAGCAGTTCATAAACCCTTTCTTGGGAGAATGTAGAAACAGTCATTTCCAGCCCTAGAGACGCATATAAGAGTTTGCAGTAAGAATGCGTTTAAAACACAGAAGACCCGCTTCTTACGAACTCATCTGCTGTGTGTTGGTTCCTTTTAGGAAGTTGCATCTATGGTTAGATTCAGCGAGGTAGGAACACGTTTCTTCTAAAAGCTGCGTTTGGACATTCCAGAGTGGATGGGAGAACAGGCTGTAAAGAGAAATACCTTGCTCTAAAACCAAAACGGAGCTATCTAGCAGAATGGTTGTCAATGTGTGTATTCAACTTCCAGAGGTAAACTGATGTGTGTTTGCAGCAGTTCAGAAACCGTTTCCTGGGAGAATGTAGAAACAGTCATTTCCAGCCCTAGAGACGCATATAAGAGTTTGCAGTAAGAATGCGTTTAAAATACAGAAGACCCGCTTCTTACGAACTCATCTGCTGTGTGTTGGTTCCTTTTAGGAAGTTGCATGTATGGTTGCATTCAGCGAGGTAGAAGCACGTTTCTTCTAAAAGCTGGGTTTGGACATTCCAGAGTGGATGGGAGAACAGGCTGTAAAGAGAAATACCTTGCTCTAAAACCAAAACGGAGCTATCTAGCAGAATGGTTGTCAATGTGTATATTCAACTTCCAGAGTTAAACTGATGTGTGTTTGCAGCAGTTCAGAAACCCTTTCCTGGGAGAATGTAGAAACAGTCATTTCCAGGCCTAGAGACGCATATAAGAGTTAGCAGTAAGAATGCGTTTAAAACACAGAAGACCCGCTTCTTACGAGCTCATCTGCTGTGTGCTGATTCATTTTAGGAAGTTGCATCTATGTTTAGATTCAGCGAGGTAGGAACACGTTTCTTCTAAAAGCTGCGTTTGGACATTCCAGAGTGGATGGGAGAACAGGCTGTAAAGAGAAATACCTTGCTCTAAAACCAAAACGGAGCTATCTAGCAGAATGGTTGTCAATGTGTGTATTCAACTTCCAGAGTTTAACTGATGTGTGTTTGCAGCAGTTCAGAAACCCTTTCCTGGGAGAATGTAGAAACAGTCATTTCCAGCCGTAGAGACGAATATAAGGGTTTGCAGTAAGAATGCGTTTAAAACACAGAAGACCCGCTTCTTACGAACTCATCTGCTGTGTGTTGGTTCCTTTTAGGAAGTTGCATCTATGGTTAGATTCAGCGAGGTAGGAACACGTTTCTTCTAAAAGCTGCGTTTGGACATTCCAGAGTGGATGGGAGAACAGGCTGTAAAGAGAAATGCCTTGCTCTAAAACCAAAACGGAGCTATCTAGCAGAATGGTTGTCAATGTGTGTATTCAACTTCCAGAGTTAAACTGATGTGTGTTTGCAGCAGTTCAGAAACCCTTTCCTGGGAGAATGTAGAAACAGTCATTTCCAGCCCTAGAGACGCATATAAGAGTTAGCAGTAAGAATGCGTTTAAAACACAGAAGACCCGCTTCTTACGAACTCATCTGCTGTGTGTTGATTCCTTTTAGGAAGTTACATCTATGTTTAGATTCAGCGAGGTAGGAACACGTTTCTTCTAAAAGCTGCGTTTGGACATTCCAGAGTGGAAGGGAGAACAGGCTGTAAAGAGAAATACCTTGCTCTAAAACCAAAACAGAGCTATCTAGCAGAATGGTTGTCAATGTGTGTATTCAACTTCCAGAGGTAAACTGATGTGTGTTTGCAGCAGTTCAGAAACCCTTTCCTGGGAGAATGTAGAAACAGTCATTTCCAGCCCTAGAGACGCATATAAGGGTTTGCAGTAAGAATGCGTTTAAAACACAGAAGACCCGCTTCTTACGAACTCATCTGCTGTGTGTTGGTTCCTTTTAGGAAGTTGCATCTGTGGTTAGATTCAGCGAGGTAGGAACACGTTTCTTCTAAAAGCTGCGTTTGGACATTCCAGAGTGGATGGGAGAACAGGCTGTAAAGAGAAATACCTTGCTCTAAAACCAAAACGGAGCTATCTAGCAGAATGGTTGTCAATGTGTGTATTCAACTTCCAGAGTTAAACTGATGTGTGTTTGCAGCAGTTCAGAAACCCTTTCCTGGGAGAATGTAGAAACAGTCATTTCCAGCCCTAGAGACGCATATAAGAGTTAGCAGTAAGAATGCATTTAAAACACAGAAGACCCGCTTCTTACGAACTCATCTGCTGTGTGTTGATTCCTTTTAGGAAGTTGCATCTATGTTTAGATTCAGCGAGGTAGGAAAACGTTTCTTAAAAAGCTGCGTTTGGACATTCCAGAGTGGAAGGGAGAACAGGCTGTAAAGAGAAATACCTTCCTCTAAAACCAAAACGGAGCTATCTAGCAGAATGGTTGTCAATGTGTGTATTCAACTTCCAGAGTTTAAATGATGTGTGTTTGCAGCAGTTCAGAAACCCTTTCCTGGGAGAATGTAGAAACAGTCATTTCCAGCCCTAGAGACGCCTATAAGAGTTAGCAGTAAGAATGCGTTTAAAACACAGAAGACCCACTTCTTACGAACTCATCTGCTGTGTGTTGGTTCCTTTTAGGAAGTTGCATCTATGTTTAGATTCAGCGAGGTAGGAACACGTTTCTTCTAAAAGCTGCGTTTGGACATTCCAGAGTGGAAGGGAGAACAGGCTGTAAAGAGAAATACCTTGCTCTAAAACCAAAAGGGAGCTATCTAGCAGAATGGTTGTCAATGTGTGTATTCAACTTCCAGAGGTAAACTGATGTGTGTTTGCAGCAGTTCAGAAACCCTTTCCTGGGAGATTGTAGAAACAGTCATTTCCAGCCCAAGAGACGCATATAAGAGTTTGCAGTAAGATGCGTTTAAAACACAGAAGACCCGCTTCTTACGAACTCATCTGCTGTGTGTTGGTTCCTTTTAGGAAGTTGCATCTATGGTTAGATTCAGCGAGGTAGGAACACGTTTCTTCTAAAAGCTGCGTTTGGACATTCCAGAGTGGATGGGAGAACAGGCTGTAAAGAGAAATACCTTGCTCTAAAACCAAAACGGAGCTATCTAGCAGAATGGTTGTCAATGTGTGTATTCAACTTCCAGAGTTAAACTGATGTGTGTTTGCAGCAGTTCAGAAACCCTTTCCTGGGAGAATGTAGAAACAGTCATTTCCAGCCCTAGAGACGCATATAAGAGTTTGCAGTAAGAATGCATTTAAAACACAGAAGACCCGTTTCTTACGAACTCATCTACTGTGTGTTGGTTCCTTCTGGGAAGTTGCATCTATGTTTAGATTCAGCGAGGTAGAAACACGTTTCTTCTAAAAGCTGCGTTTGGACATTCCAGAGTGGATGGGAGAACAGGCTGTAAAGAGAAATACCTTGCCCTAAAACCAAAACGGAGCTATATAGCAGAATGGTTGTCAATGTGTGTATTCAACTTCCAGAGTTAAACTGACGTGTGTTTGCAGCAGTTCAGAAACCCTTTCTTGGGAGAATGTAGAAACAGTCATTTCCAGCCCTAGAGACGCATATAAGAGTTAGCAGTAAGAATGCGTTTAAAACACAGAAGACCCGCTTCTTACGAACTCATCTGCTGTTTGTTGGTTCCTTGTAGGAAGTTGCATCTATGGTTAGATTCAGCGAGGTAGGAACACGTTTCTTCTAAAAGCTGCGTTTGGACATTCCAGTGTGGAAGGGAGAACAGGCTGTAAAGAGAAATACCTTGCTCTAAAACCAAAACGGAGCTATCTAGCAGAATGGTTGTCAATGTGTGTATTCAACTTCCAGAGTTAAACTGATGTGTGTTTGCAGGAGTTCAGAAACCCTTTCCGGGGAGAATGTAGAAACAGTCATTTCCAGCCCTAGAGACGCATATAAGAGTTTGCAGTAGGAATGCGTTTAAAACACAGAAGACCCGCTTCTTACGAACTCATCTGCTGTGTGTTGGTTCCATTTAGGAAGTTGCATCTATGGTTAGATTCAGCGAGGTAGGAACACGTTTCTTCTAAAAGCTGCGTTTGGACATTCCAGAGTGGATGGGAGAACAGGCTGTAAAGAGAAATACCTTGCTCTAAAACCAAAACGGAGCTATCTAGCAGAATGGTTGTCAATGTGTGTATTCAACTTCCAGAGTTAAACTGATGTGTGTTTGCAGCAGTTCAGAAACCCTTCCCTGGGAGAATGTAGAAACAGTCATTTCCAGCCCTAGAAACGCATATAAGAGTTTGCAGTAAGAATGCGTTTAAAACACAGAAGACACGCTTCTTACCAACTCATCTGCTGTGTGTTGGTTCCATTTAGGAAGTTCCATCTATGGTTAGATTCAGCGAGGTAGGAACACGTTTCTTCTAAAAGCTGCGTTTGGACATTCCAGAGTGGATGGGAGAACAGGCTGTAAAGAGAAATACCTTGCTCTAAAACCAAAACGGAGCTATCTAGCAGAATGGTTGTCAATGTGTGTATTCAACTTCCAGAGTTAAACTGATGTGTGTTTGCAGCAGTTCAGAAACCCTTTCCTGGGAGAATGTAGAAACAGTCATTTCCAGCCCTAGAGACGCATATAAGAGTTTGCAGTAAGAATGCGTTTAAAACACAGAAGACCGGCTTCTTTCGAACTCATCTGCTGTGTGTTGGTTCCTTTTAGGAAGTTGCATCTATGGTTAGATTCAGCGAGGTAGGAACACGTTTCATCTAAAAGCTGCGTTTGGACATTCCAGAGTGGATGGGAGAACAGGCTGTAAAGAGAAATACCTTGCTCTAAAACCAAAACGGAGCTATCTAGCAGAATGGTTGTCAATGTGTGTATTCAACTTCCAGAGTTAAACTGATGTGTGTTTGCAGCAGTTCAGAAACCCTTCCCTGGGAGAATGTAGAAACAGTCATTTCCAGCCCTAGAGACGCATATAAGAGTTTGCAGTAAGAATGCGTTTAAAACACAGAAGACCCGCTTCTTACGAACTCATCTGCTGTGTGTTGGTTCCTTTTAGGAAGTTGCATCTATGGTTAGATTCAGCGAGGTAGGAACACGTTTCTTCTAAAAGCTGCGTTTGGACATTCCAGAGTGGATGAGAGAACAGGCTGTAAAGAGAAGTACCTTGCTCTAAAACCAAAACGGAGCTATCTAGCAGAATGGTTGTCAATGTGTGTATTCAACTTCCAGAGTTTAACTGATGTGTGTTTGCAGCAGTTCAGAAACCCTTTCCTGGGAGAATGTAGAAACAGTCATTTCCAGCCCTAGAGACGCATATAAGAGTTTGCAGTAAGAATGCGTTTAAAACACAGAAGACCCGCTTCTTACGAACTCATCTGCTGTGTGTTGGTTCCTTTTAGGAAGTTGCATCTATGGTTAGATTCAGCGAGGTAGGAACACGTTTCTTTTAAAAGCTGCGTTTGGACATTACAGAGTGGATGGGAGAACAGGCTGTAAAGAGAAATACCTTGCTCTAAAACCAAAACGGAGTTATCTAGCAGAATGGTTGTCAATGTGTGTATTCAACTTCCAGAGTTAAACTGATGTGTGTTTGCAGCAGTTCAGAAACCCTTTCCTGGAAGAATGTAGAAACAGTCATTTCCAGCCCTAGAGACGCATATAAGAGTTAGCAGTAAGAATGCGTTTAAAACACAGAAGACCCGCTTCTTACGAACTCATCTGCTGTGTGTTGGTTCCTTTTAGGAAGTTGCATCTATGGTTAGATTCAGCGAGGTAGGAACACGTTTCTTCTAAAAGCTGCGTTTGGACATTCCAGAGTGGATGGGAGAACAGGCTGTAAAGAGAAATACCTTGCTCTAAAACCAAAACGGAGCTATCTAACAGAATGGTTGTCAATGTGTGTATTCAACTTCCAGAGTTAAACTGATGTGTGTTTGCAGCAGTTCAGAAACCCTTTCCTGGGAGAATGTAGAAACAGTCATTTCCAGCCCTAGAGACGCATATAAGAGTTTGCAGTAAGAATGCGTTTAAAACACAGAAGACCCGCTTCTTACGAACTCATCTGCTGTGTGTTGGTTCCTTTTAGGAAGTTGCATGTATGGTTAGATTCAGCGAGGTAGGAACACGTTTCTTCTAAAAGCTGCGTTTGGACATTCCAGAGTGGATGGGAGAACAGGCTGTAAAGAGAAATACCTTGCTCTAAAACCAAAACGGAGCTATCTAGCAGAATGGTTTTCAATGTGTGTATTCAACTTCCAGAGTTAAACTGATGTGTGTTTGCAGCAGTTCAGAAACCCTTTCCTGGGAGAATGTAGAAACAGTCATTTCCAGCCCTAGAGACGCATATAAGAGTTTGCAGTAAGAATGCATTTAAAACACAGAAGTCCCGCTTCTTACGAACTCATCTTCTGTGTGTTGGTTCCTTTTAGGAAGTTGCATCTATTGTTAGATTCAGCGAGGTAGGAATACGTTTCTTCTAAAAGCTGCGTTTGGACATTCCAGAGTGGATGGGAGAACAGGCTGTAAAGAGAAATACATTGCTCTAAAACCAAAACGGAGCTATCTAGCAGAATGATTGTCAATGTGTGTATTCAACTTCCAGAGTTAAACTGATGTGTGTTTGCAGCAGTTCAGAAACCCTTTCCTGGGAGAATGTAGAAACAGTCATTTCCAGCCCTAGAGACGCATATAAGAGTTAGCAGTAAGAATGCATTTAAAACACAGAAGACCCGCTTCTTACGAACTCATCTGCTGTGTGTTGATTCCTTTTAGGAAGTTGCATCTATGTTTAGATTCAGCGAGGTAGGAAAACGTTTCTTAAAAAGCTGCGTTTGGACATTCCAGAGTGGAAGGGAGAACAGGCTGTAAAGAGAAATACCTTCCTCTAAAACCAAAACGGAGCTATCTAGCAGAATGGTTGTCAATGTGTGTATTCAACTTCCAGAGTTTAAATGATGTGTGTTTGCAGCAGTTCAGAAACCCTTTCCTGGGAGAATGTAGAAACAGTCATTTCCAACCCAAGAGACGCATATAAGAGTTTGCAGTAAGAATGCGTTTAAAACACAGAAGACACGCTTCTTACGAACTCATCTGCTGTGTGTTGGTTCCTTTTAGGAAGTTGCATCTATGGTTTGATTCAGCTTGGTAGAAACACGTTTCTTCTAAAAGCTGCGTTTGGACATTCCAGAGTGGATGGGAGAACAGGCTGTAAAGAGAAATACCTTGCTCTAAAACCAAAACGGAGCTATCTAGCAGAATGGTTGTCAATGTGTATTCAACTTCCAGTGTTTAAATGATGTGTTTTTGCAGCAGTTCAGAAACCCTTTCTTGGGAGAATGTAGAAACAGTCATTTCCAGCCCTAGAGACGCATATAAGAGTTTTCAGTAAGAATGCGTTTAAAACACAGAAGACCCGCTTCTTACGAACTCATCTGCTGTGTGCTGGTTCCTTTTAGGAAGTTGCATCTATGGTTAGATTCAGCGAGGTAGGAACACGTTTCTTCTAAAAGCTGCGTTTGGACATTCCAGAGTGGATGGGAGAACAGGCTGTAAAGAGAAATACCTTGCTCTAAAACCAAAACGGAGCTATCTAACAGAATGGTTGTCAATGTGTGTATTCAACTTCCAGAGTTAAACTGATGTGTGTTTGCAGCAGTTCAGAAACCCTTTCCTGGGAGAATGTAGAAACAGTCATTTCCAGCCCTAGAGACGCATATAAGAGTTTGCAGTAAGAATGCGTTTAAAACACAGAAGACCCGCTTCTTACGAACTCATCTGCTGTGTGTTGGTTCCTTTTAGGAAGTTGCATGTATGGTTAGATTCAGCGAGGTAGGAACACGTTTCTTCTAAAAGCTGCGTTTGGACATTCCAGAGTGGATGGGAGAACAGGCTGTAAAGAGAAATACCTTGCTCTAAAACCAAAACGGAGCTATCTAGCAGAATGGTTTTCAATGTGTGTATTCAACTTCCAGAGTTAAACTGATGTGTGTTTGCAGCAGTTCAGAAACCCTTTCCTGGGAGAATGTAGAAACAGTCATTTCCAGCCCTAGAGACGCATATAAGAGTTTGCAGTAAGAATGCATTTAAAACACAGAAGTCCCGCTTCTTACGAACTCATCTGCTGTGTGTTGGTTCCTTTTAGGAAGTTGCATCTATGATTAGATTCAGCGAGGTAGGAACACGTTTCTTCTAAAAGCTGCTTTTGGACATTCCAGAGTGGATGGGAGAACAGGCTGTAAAGAGAAATACCTTGCTCTAAAACCAAAACGGAGCTATCTAGCAGAATGATTGTCAATGTGTGTATTCAACTTCCAGAGTTAAACTGATGTGTGTTTGCAGCAGTTCAGAAACCCTTTCCTGGGAGAATGTAGAAACAGTCATTTCCAGCCCTTGAGACGCATATAAGAGTTAGCAGTAAGAATGCGTTTAAAACACAGAAGACCCGCTTCTTACGAACTCATCTGCTGTGTGTTGGTTCCTTTTAGGAAGTTGCATCTATGGTTAGATTCAGCGAGGTAGGAACACGTTTCTTCTAAAAGCTGCGTTTGGACATTCCAGAGTGGATGGGAGAACAGGCTGTAAAGAGAAATACCTTGCTCTAAAACGAAAACGGAGCTATCTAGCAGAATGGTTGTCAATGTGTGTATTCAACTTCCAGAGTTAAACTGATGTGTGTTTGCAGCAGTTCAGAAACCCTTTCCTGGGAGAATGTAGAAACAGTCATTTGCAGCCCTAGAGACGCATATAAGAGTTTGCAGTAAGAATGCGTTTAAAACACAGAAGACCCGCTTCTTACGAACTCATCTGCTGTGTGCTGATTCCTTTTAGGAAGTTGCATCTATGTTTAGATTCAGCGAGGTAGGAACACGTTTCTTCTAAAAGCTGCGTTTGGACATTCCAGAGTGGATGGGAGAACAGGCTGTAAAGAGAAGTACCTTGCTCTAAAACCAAAACGGAGCTATCTAGCAGAATGGTTGTCAATGTGTGTATTCAACTTCCAGAGTTTAACTGATGTGTGTTTGCAGCAGTTCAGAAACCCTTTCCTGGGAGAATGTAGAAACAGTCATTTGCAGCCCTAGAGACGCATATAAGAGTTTGCAGTAAGAATGCGTTTAAAACACAGAAGACCCGCTTCTTACGAACTCATCTGCTGTGTGTTGGTTCCTTTTAGGAAGTTGCATCTATGTTTAGATTCAGCAAGGTAGGAACACGTTTCTTCTAAAAGCTGCGTTTGGACATTACAGAGTGGATGGGAGAACAGGCTGTAAAGAGAAATACCTTGCTCTAAAACCAAAACGGAGCTATCTAGCAGAATGGTTTAGAATGTGTGTATTCAACTTCCAGAGTTAAACTGATGTGTGTTTGCAGCAGTTCAGAAACCCTTTCCTGGGAGAATGTAGAAACAGTCATTTCCAGCCCTAGAGACGCATATAAGAGTTTGCAGTAAGAATGCATTTAAAACACAGAAGTCCCGCTTCTTACGAACTCATCTGCTGTGTGTTGGTTCCTTTTAGGAAGTTGCATCTATGGTTAGATTCAGCTTGGTAGAAACACGTTTCTTCTAAAAGCTGCGTTTGGACATTCCAGAGTGGATGGGAGAACAGGCTGTAAAGAGAAATACCTTGCTCTAAAACCAAAATGGAGCTATCTAGCAGAATGGTTGTCAATGTGTGTATTCAACTTCCAGAGTTTAACTGATGTGTGTTTGCAGCAGTTCAGAAACCCTTTCCTGGGAGAATGTAGAAACAGTCATTTCCAGCCCTAGAGACGCATATAAGGGTTTGCAGTAAGAATGCGTTTAAAACACAGAAGACCCGCTTCTTACGAACTCATCTGCTGTGTGTTGGTTCCTTTTAGGAAGTTGCATCTATGGTTAGATTCAGCGAGGTAGGAACACGTTTCTTCTAAAAGCTGCGTTTGGACATTCCAGAGTGGATGGTAGAACAGGCTGTAAAGAGAAATACCTTGCTCTAAAACCAAAACGGAGCTATCTAGTAGAATGGTTGTCAATGTGTGTATTCAACTTCCAGAGTTAAACTGATGTGTGTTTGCAGAAGTTCAGAAACCCTTTCCTGGGAGAATGTAGAAACAGTCATTTCCAGCCCTAGAGACGCATATAAGAGTTAGCAGTAAGAATGCATTTAAAACACAGAAGACCCGCTTCTTACGAACTCATCTGCTGTGTGTTGATTCCTTTTAGGAAGTTGCATCTATGTTTAGATTCAGCGAGGTAGGAAAACGTTTCTTAAAAAGCTGCGTTTGGACATTCCAGAGTGGAAGGGAGAACAGGCTGTAAAGAGAAATACCTTCCTCTAAAACCAAAACGGAGCTATCTAGCAGAATGGTTGTCAATGTGTGTATTCAACTTCCAGAGTTTAAATGATGTGTGTTTGCAGCAGTTCAGAAACCCTTTCCTGGGAGAATGTAGAAACAGTCATTTCCAACCCAAGAGACGCATATAAGAGTTTGCAGTAAGAATGCGTTTAAAACACAGAAGACACGCTTCTTACGAACTCATCTGCTGTGTGTTGGTTCCTTTTAGGAAGTTGCATCTATGGTTTGATTCAGCTTGGTAGAAACACGTTTCTTCTAAAAGCTGCGTTTGGACATTCCAGAGTGGATGGGAGAACAGGCTGTAAAGAGAAATACCTTGCTCTAAAACCAAAACGGAGCTATCTAGCAGAATGGTTGTCAATGTGTATTCAACTTCCAGTGTTTAAATGATGTGTTTTTGCAGCAGTTCAGAAACCCTTTCTTGGGAGAATGTAGAAACAGTCATTTCCAGCCCTAGAGACGCATATAAGAGTTTGCAGTAAGAATGCGTTTAAAACACAGAAGACCCGCTTCTTACGAACTCATCTGCTGTGTGCTGGTTCCTTTTAGGAAGTTGCATCTATGGTTAGATTCAGCGAGGTAGGAACACGTTTCTTCTAAAAGCTGCGTTTGGACATTCCAGAGTGGATGGGAGAACAGGCTGTAAAGAGAAATACCTTGCTCTAAAACCAAAACGGAGCTATCTAACAGAATGGTTGTCAATGTGTGTATTCAACTTCCAGAGTTAAACTGATGTGTGTTTGCAGCAGTTCAGAAACCCTTTCCTGGGAGAATGTAGAAACAGTCATTTCCAGCCCTAGAGACGCATATAAGAGTTTGCAGTAAGAATGCGTTTAAAACACAGAAGACCCGCTTCTTACGAACTCATCTGCTGTGTGTTGGTTCCTTTTAGGAAGTTGCATGTATGGTTAGATTCAGCGAGGTAGGAACACGTTTCTTCTAAAAGCTGCGTTTGGACATTCCAGAGTGGATGGGAGAACAGGCTGTAAAGAGAAATACCTTGCTCTAAAACCAAAACGGAGCTATCTAGCAGAATGGTTTTCAATGTGTGTATTCAACTTCCAGAGTTAAACTGATGTGTGTTTGCAGCAGTTCAGAAACCCTTTCCTGGGAGAATGTAGAAACAGTCATTTCCAGCCCTAGAGACGCATATAAGAGTTTGCAGTAAGAATGCATTTAAAACACAGAAGTCCCGCTTCTTACGAACTCATCTGCTGTGTGTTGGTTCCTTTTAGGAAGTTGCATCTATGGTTAGATTCAGCGAGGTAGGAATACGTTTCTTCTAAAAGCTGCGTTTGGACATTCCAGAGTGGATGGGAGAACAGGCTGTAAAGAGAAATACATTGCTCTAAAACCAAAACGGAGATATCTAGCAGAATGATTGTCAATGTGTGTATTCAACTTCCAGAGTTAAACTGATGTGTGTTTGCAGCAGTTCAGAAACCCTTTCCTGGGAGAATGTAGAAACAGTCATTTCCAGCCCTAGAGACGCATATAAGAGTTTGCAGTAAGAATGCGTTTAAAAGACAGAAGACCCGCTTCTTACGAACTCACCTGCTGTTGTTGGTTCCTTTTAGGAAGTTGCATGTATGGTTAGATTCAGCGAGGTAGAAACACGTTTCTTCTAAAAGCTGCGTTTGGACATTCCAGAGTGGATGGGAGAACAGGCTGTAAAGAGAAATACCTTGCTCTAAAACCAAAACGGAGCTATCTAGCAGAATGGTTGTCAATGTGTGTATTCAACTTCCAGAGTTAAACTGATGTGTGTTTGCAGCAGTCCAGAAACCCTTTCCTGGGAGAATGTAGAAACAGTCATTTCCAGCCCTAGAGACCCATATAAGGGTTAGCAGTAAGAATGCGTTTAAAACAGAGAAGACCCGCTTCTTACGAACTCATCTGCTGTGTGTTGATTCCTTTTAGGAAGTTGCATCTATGATTAGATTCAGCGAGGTAGGAACACGTTTCTTCTAAAAGCTGCTTTTGGACATTCCAGAGTGGATGGGAGAACAGGCTGTAAAGAGAAATACCTTGCTCTAAAACCAAAACGGAGCTATCTAGCAGAATGATTGTCAATGTGTGTATTCAACTTCCAGAGTTAAACTGATGTGTGTTTGCAGCAGTTCAGAAACCCTTTCCTGGGAGAATGTAGAAACAGTCATTTCCAGCCCTAGAGACGCATATAAGAGTTTGCAGTAGGAATGCGTTTAAAACACAGAAGACCCGCTTCTTACGAACTCATCTGCTGTGTGTTGGTTCCTTTTAGGAAGTTGCATCTATGGTTAGATTCAGCGAGGTAGGAACACGTTTCTTCTAAAAGCTGCGTTTGGACATTCCAGAGTGGATGGGAGAAGAGGCTTTTAAAGAGAAATACCTTGCTCTAAAACCAAAACGGAGCTATCTAGCAGAATGGTTGTCAATGTGTGTATTCAACTTCCAGAGTTAAACTGATGTGTGTTTGCAGCAGTTCAGAAACCCTTTCCTGGGAGAATGTAGAAACAGTCATTTCCAGCCCTAGAGACGCATATAAGGGTTAGCAGTAAGAATGCGTTTAAAACAGAGAAGACCCGCTTCTTACGAACTCATCTGCTGTGTGTTGATTCCTTTTAGGAAGTTGCATCTATGGTTAGATTCAGCGAGGTAGGAACACGTTTCTTCTAAAAGCTGCGTTTGGACATTCCAGAGTGGATGGGAGAACAGGCTGTAAAGAGAAGTACCTTGCTCTAAAACCAAAACGGAGCTATCTAGCAGAACGGTTGTCAATGTGTGCATTCAACTTCCAGAGTTTAACTGATGTGTGTTTGCAGCAGTTCAGAAACCCTTTCCTGGGAGAATGTAGAAACAGTCATTTCCAGCCCTAGAGACGCATATAAGAGTTTGCAGTAAGAATGCGTTTAAAACACAGAAGACCCGCTTCTTACGAACTCATCTGCTGTGTGTTGGTTCCTTTTAGGAAGTTGCATCTATGGTTAGATTCAGCGAGGTAGGAACACGTTTCTTCTAAAAGCTGCGTTTGGACATTCCAGAGTGGATGGGAGAACAGGCTGTAAAGAGAAATACCTTGCTCTAAAACCAAAACGGAGTTATCTAGCAGAATGGTTGTCAATGTGTGTATTCAACTTCCAGAGTTAAACTGATGTGTGTTTGCAGCAGTTCAGAAACCCTTTCCTGGGAGAATGTAGAAACAGTCATTTCCAGCCCTAGAGACGCATATAAGAGTTTGCAGTAAGAATGCGTTTAAAACACAGAAGACCCGCTTCTTACGAACTCATCTGCTGTGTGTTGGTTCCTTTTAGGAAGTTGCATGTATGGTTAGATTCAGCAAGGTAGGAACACGTTTCTTCTAAAAGCTGCGTTTGGACATTCCAGAGTGGATGGGAGAACAGGCTGTAAAGAGAAATACCTTGCTCTAAAACCAAAACGGAGCTATCTAGCAGAATGGTTGTCAATGTGTGTATTCAACTTCCAGAGTTAAACTGATGTGTGTTTGCAGCAGTTCAGAAACCCTTTCCTGGGAGAATGTAGAAACAGTCATTTCCAGCCCTAGAGACGCATATAAGAGTTTGCAGTAAGAATGCGTTTAAAACACAGAAGACCCGCTTCTTACGAACTCATCTGCTGTGTGTTGGTTCCTTTTAGGAAGTTGCATCTATGGTTAGATTCAGCGAGGTAGGAACACGTTTCTTCTAAAAGCTGCGTTTGGACATTCCAGAGTGGATGGGAGAAGAGGCTGTAAAGATAAATACCTTGCTATAAAACAAAAACGGAGCTATCTAGCAGAATGGTTGTCAATGTGTGTATTCAACTTCCAGAGTTAAACTGATGTGTGTTTCCAGCAGTTCAGAAACCCTTTCCTGGGAGAATGTAGAAACAGTCATTTCCAGCCCTAGAGACGCATATAAGGGTTAGCAGTAAGAATGCGTTTAAAACAGAGAAGACCCGCTTCTTACGAACTCATCTGCTGTGTGTTGATTCCTTTTAGGAAGTTGCATCTATGGTTAGATTCAGCGAGGTAGGAACACGTTTCTTCTAAAAGCTGCTTTTGGACATTCCAGAGTGGATGGGAGAACAGGCTGTAAAGAGAAATACCTTGCTCTAAAACCAAAACGGAGCTATCTAGCAGAATGATTGTCAATGTGTGTATTCAACTTCCAGAGTTAAACGGATGTGTGTTTGCAGCAGTTCAGAAACCCTTTCCTGGGAGAATGTAGAAACAGTCATTTCCAGCCCTAGAGACGCATATAAGGGTTAGCAGTAAGAATGCGTTTAAAACAGAGAAGACCCGCTTCTTACGAACTCATCTGCTGTGTGGTGATTCCTTTTAGGAAATTGCATCTATGTTTAGATTCAGCGAGGTAGGAACACGTTTCTTCTAAAAGCTGCGTTTGGACATTCCAGAGTGGAAGGTAGAACAGGCTGTAAAGAGAAATACCTTCCTCTAAAACCAAAACGGAGCTATCTAGCAGAATGGTTGTCAATGTGTGTATTCAACTTCCAGAGTTAAACTGATGTGTGTTTGCAGCAGTTCAGAAACCCTTTCCTGGGAGAATGTAGAAACAGTCATTTCCAGCCCTAGAGACGCATATAAGAGTTTGCAGTAAGAATGCATTTAAAACACAGAATTCCCGCTTCTTACGAACTCATCTGCTGTGTGTTGGTTCCTTTTAGGAAGTTGCATCTATGGTTAGATTCAGCGAGGTAGAAACACGTTTCTTCTAAAAGCTGCGTTTGGACATTACAGAGTGGATGGGAGAACAGGCTGTAAAGAGAAATACCTTGCTCTATAACCAAAACGGAGCTATCTAGCAGAATGATTGTCAATATGTGTATTCAACTTCCAGAGTTAAACTGATGTGTGTTTGCAGCAGTTCAGAAACCCTTTCTTGGGAGAATGTAGAAACAGTCATTTCCAGCCCTAGAGACGCATATAAGAGTTTGCAGTAAGAATGCGTTTAAAACAGAGAAGACCCGCTTCTTACGAACTCATCTGCTGTGTGTTGGTTCCTTATAGGAAGTTGCATCTATGGTTAGATTCAGCGAGGTAGGAACACGTTTCTTCTAAAAGCTGCGTTTGGACATTCCAGAGTGGAAGGGAGAACAGGCTGTAAAGAGAAATACCTTGCTCTAAAACCAAAACGGAGCTATCTAGCAGAATGGTTGTCAATGTGTGTATTCAACTTCCAGAGTTAAACTGATGTGTGTTTGCAGCAGTTCAGAAACCCTTTCCTGGGAGAATGCAGAAACAGTCATTTCCAGCCCTAGAGACGCATATAAGAGTTAGCAGTAAGAATGCGTTTAAAACACAGAAGACCCGCTTCTTACGAACTCATGGGCTGTGTGTTGATTCTTTTTAGGAAGTTGCATCTATGTTTAGATTCAGCGAGGTAGGAACACGTTTCTTCTAAAAGCTGCGTTTGGACATTCCAGAGTGGAAGGGAGAACAGGCTGTAAAGACAAATACCTTGCTCTAAAACCAAAATGGAGCTATCTAGCAGAATGGTTGTCAATGTGTGTATTCAACTTCCAGAGTTAAACTGATGTGTGTTTGCAGCAGTTCAGAAACCCTTTCCTGGGAGAATGTAGAAACAGTCATTTCCAGCCCTAGAGACGCATATAAGAGTTAGCAGTAAGAATGCGTTTAAAACACAGAAGACCCGCTTCTTACGAACTCATCTGCTGTGTGCTGATTCATTTTAGGAAGTTGCATCTATGTTTAGATTCAGCGAGGTAGGAACACGTTTCTTCTAAAAGCTGCGTTTGGACATTCCAGAGTGGATGGGAGAACAGGCTGTAAAGAGAAGTACCTTGCTCTAAAACCAAAACGGAGCTATCTAGCAGAATGGTTGTCAATGTGTGTATTCAACTTCCGGAGTTTAACTGATGTGTGTTTGCAGCAGTTCAGAAACCCTTTCCTGGGAGAATGTAGAAACAGTCATTTCCAGCCCTAGAGACGCATATAAGAGTTTGCAGTAAGAATGCGTTTAAAACACAGAAGACCCGCTTCTTACGAACTCATCTGCTGTGTGTTGGTTCCTTTTAGGAAGTTGCATCTATGGTTAGATTCAGCGAGGTAGGAACACGTTTCTTCTAAAAGCTGCGTTTGGACATTACAGAGTGGATGGGAGAACAGGCTGTAAAGAGAAATACCTTGCTCTAAAACCAAAACGGAGTTATCTAGCAGAATGGTTGTCAATGTGTGTATTCAACTTCCAGAGTTAAACTGATGTGTGTTTGCAGCAGTTCAGAAACCCTTTCCTGGGAGAATGTAGAAACAGTCATTTCCAGCCCTAGAGACGCATATAAGAGTTAGCAGTAAGAATGCGTTTAAAACACAGAAGACCCGCTTCTTACGAACTCATCTGCTGTGTGTTGGTTCCTTTTAGGAAGTTGCATCTATGGTTAGATTCAGCAAGGTAGGAACACGTTTCTTCTAAAAGCTGCGTTTGGACATTCCAGAGTGGATGGGAGAACAGGCTGTAAAGAGAAATACCTTGCTCTAAAACCAAAACGGAGCTATCTAGCAGAATGGTTGTCAATGTGTGTATTCAACTTCCAGAGTTAAACTGATGTGTGTTTGCAGCAGTTCAGAAACCCTTTCCTGGGAGAATGTAGAAACAGTCATTTCCAGCCCTAGAGACGCATATAAGAGTTTGCAGTAAGAATGCGTTTAAAACACAGAAGACCCGCTTCTTACGAACTCATCTGCTGTGTGTTGGTTCCTTTTAGGAAGTTGCATCTATGGTTAGATTCAGCGAGGTAGGAACACGTTTCTTCTAAAAGCTGCGTTTGGACATTCCAGAGTGGATGGGAGAAGAGGCTGTAAAGATAAATACCTTGCTCTAAAACCAAAACGGAGCTATCTAGCAGAATGGTTGTCAATGTGTGTATTCAACTTCCAGAGTTAAACTGATGTGTGTTTCCAGCAGTTCAGAAACCCTTTCCTGGGAGAATGTAGAAACAGTCATTTCCAGCCCTAGAGACGCATATAAGGGTTAGCAGTAAGAATGCGTTTAAAACAGAGAAGACCCGCTTCTTACGAACTCATCTGCTGTGTGTTGATTCCTTTTAGGAAGTTGCATCTATGGTTAGATTCAGCGAGGTAGGAACACGTTTCTTCTAAAAGCTGCTTTTGGACATTCCAGAGTGGATGGGAGAACAGGCTGTAAAGAGAAATACCTTGCTCTAAAACCAAAACGGAGCTATCTAGCAGAATGATTGTCAATGTGTGTATTCAACTTCCAGAGTTAAACGGATGTGTGTTTGCAGCAGTTCAGAAACCCTTTCCTGGGAGAATGTAGAAACAGTCATTTCCAGCCCTAGAGACGCATATAAGGGTTAGCAGTAAGAATGCGTTTAAAACAGAGAAGACCCGCTTCTTACGAACTCATCTGCTGTGTGGTGATTCCTTTTAGGAAATTGCATCTATGTTTAGATTCAGCGAGGTAGGAACACGTTTCTTCTAAAAGCTGCGTTTGGACATTCCAGAGTGGAAGGTAGAACAGGCTGTAAAGAGAAATACCTTCCTCTAAAACCAAAACGGAGCTATCTAGCAGAATGGTTGTCAATGTGTGTATTCAACTTCCAGAGTTAAACTGATGTGTGTTTGCAGCAGTTCAGAAACCCTTTCCTGGGAGAATGTAGAAACAGTCATTTCCAGCCCTAGAGACGCATATAAGAGTTTGCAGTAAGAATGCATTTAAAACACAGAATTCCCGCTTCTTACGAACTCATCTGCTGTGTGTTGGTTCCTTTTAGGAAGTTGCATCTATGGTTAGATTCAGCGAGGTAGAAACACGTTTCTTCTAAAAGCTGCGTTTGGACATTCCAGAGTGGATGGGAGAACAGGCTGTAAAGAGAAATACCTTGCTCTATAACCAAAACGGAGCTATCTAGCAGAATGATTGTCAATATGTGTATTCAACTTCCAGAGTTAAACTGATGTGTGTTTGCAGCAGTTCAGAAACCCTTTCTTGGGAGAATGTAGAAACAGTCATTTCCAGCCCTAGAGACGCATATAAGAGTTTGCAGTAAGAATGCGTTTAAAACAGAGAAGACCCGCTTCTTACGAACTCATCTGCTGTGTGTTGGTTCCTTATAGGAAGTTGCATCTATGGTTAGATTCAGCGAGGTAGGAACACGTTTCTTCTAAAAGCTGCGTTTGGACATTCCAGAGTGGAAGGGAGAACAGGCTGTAAAGAGAAATACCTTGCTCTAAAACCAAAACGGAGCTATCTAGCAGAATGGTTGTCAATGTGTGTATTCAACTTCCAGAGTTAAACTGATGTGTGTTTGCAGCAGTTCAGAAACCCTTTCCTGGGAGAATGCAGAAACAGTCATTTCCAGCCCTAGAGACGCATATAAGAGTTAGCAGTAAGAATGCGTTTAAAACACAGAAGACCCGCTTCTTACGAACTCATGGGCTGTGTGTTGATTCTTTTTAGGAAGTTGCATCTATGTTTAGATTCAGCGAGGTAGGAACACGTTTCTTCTAAAAGCTGCGTTTGGACATTCCAGAGTGGAAGGGAGAACAGGCTGTAAAGACAAATACCTTGCTCTAAAACCAAAATGGAGCTATCTAGCAGAATGGTTGTCAATGTGTGTATTCAACTTCCAGAGTTAAACTGATGTGTGTTTGCAGCAGTTCAGAAACCCTTTCCTGGGAGAATGTAGAAACAGTCATTTCCAGCCCTAGAGACGCATATAAGAGTTAGCAGTAAGAATGCGTTTAAAACACAGAAGACCCGCTTCTTACGAACTCATCTGCTGTGTGCTGATTCATTTTAGGAAGTTGCATCTATGTTTAGATTCAGCGAGGTAGGAACACGTTTCTTCTAAAAGCTGCGTTTGGACATTCCAGAGTGGATGGGAGAACAGGCTGTAAAGAGAAGTACCTTGCTCTAAAACCAAAACGGAGCTATCTAGCAGAATGGTTGTCAATGTGTGTATTCAACTTCCGGAGTTTAACTGATGTGTGTTTGCAGCAGTTCAGAAACCCTTTCCTGGGAGAATGTAGAAACAGTCATTTCCAGCCCTAGAGACGCATATAAGAGTTTGCAGTAAGAATGCGTTTAAAACACAGAAGACCCGCTTCTTACGAACTCATCTGCTGTGTGTTGGTTCCTTTTAGGAAGTTGCATCTATGGTTAGATTCAGCGAGGTAGGAACACGTTTCTTCTAAAAGCTGCGTTTGGACATTACAGAGTGGATGGGAGAACAGGCTGTAAAGAGAAATACCTTGCTCTAAAACCAAAACGGAGTTAACTAGCAGAATGGTTGTCAATGTGTGTATTCAACTTCCAGAGTTAAACTGATGTGTGTTTGCAGCAGTTCAGAAACCCTTTCCTGGGAGAATGTAGAAACAGTCATTTCCAGCCCTAGAGACGCATATAAGAGTTAGCAGTAAGAATGCGTTTAAAACACAGAAGACCCGCTTCTTACGAACTCATCTGCTGTGTGTTGGTTCCTTTTAGGAAGTTGCATCTATGGTTAGATTCAGCGAGGTAGGAACACGTTTCTTCTAAAAGCTGCGTTTGGACATTCCAGAGTGGATGGGAGAACAGGCTGTAAAGAGAAATACCTTGCTCTAAAACCAAAACGGAGCTATCTAGCAGAATGGTTGTCAATGTGTGTATTCAACTTCCAGAGTTTAACTGATGTGTGTTTGCAGCAGTTCAGAAACCCTTTCCTGGGAGAATGTAGAAACAGTCATTTTCAGCCCTAGAGACGCATATAAGGGTTAGCAGTAAGAATGCGTTTAAAACACAGAAGACCCGCTTCTTACAAACTCATCTGCTGTGTGTTGATTCCTTTTAGGAAGTTGCATCTATGTTTAGATTCAGCGAGGTAGGAACACGTTTCTTCTAAAAGCTGCGTTTGGACATTCCAGAGTGGATGGGAGAACAGGCTGTAAAGAGTAATACCTTGCTCTAAAACCAAAACGGAGCTATCTAGCAGAATGGTTGTCAATGTGTGTATTCAACTTCCAGAGTTTAACTGATGTGTGTTTGCAGCAGTTCAGAAACCCTTTCCTGGGAGAATGTAGAAACAGTCATTTCCAGCCCTAGAGACGCATATAAGAGTTTGCAGTAAGAATGCGTTTAAAACACAGAAGACCCGCTTCTTACGAACTCATCTGCTGTGTGTTGGTTCCTTTTAGGAAGTTGCATCTATGGTTAGATTCAGCGAGGTAGGAACACGTTTCTTCTAAAAGTTGCGTTTGGACATTCCAGAGTGGATGGGAGAACAGGCTGTAAAGAGAAATACCTTGCTCTAAAACCAAAACGGAGCTATCTAGCAGAATGGTTGTCAATGTGTGTATTCAACTTCCAGAGTTAAACTGATGTGTGTTTGGAGCAGTTCAGAAACCCTTTCCTGGGAGAATGTAGAAACAGTCATTTCCAGCCCTAGAGACGCATATAAGGGTTAGCAGTAAGAATGCGTTTAAAACAGAGAAGACCCGCTTCTTACGAACTCATCTGCTGTGTGTTGATTCCTTTTAGGAAGTTGCATCTATGTTTAGATTCAGCGAGGTAGGAACACGTTTCTTCTAAAAGCTGCGTTTGGACATTCCAGAGTGGAAGGGAGAACAGGCTGTAAAGAGAAATACCTTCCTCTAAAACCAAAACGGAGCTATCTAGCAGAATGGTTGTCAATGTGTGTATTCAACTTCCAGAGTTAAACTGATGTGTGTTTGCAGCAGTTCAGAAACCGTTTCCTGGGAGAATGTAGAAACAGTCATTTCCAGCCCTAGAGACGCATATAAGAGTTTGCAGTAAGAATGCGTTTAAAATACAGAAGACCCGCTTCTTACAAACTCATCTGCTGTGTGTTGGTTCCTTTTAGGAAGTTGCATGTATGGTTGCATTCAGCGAGGTAGAAACACGTTTCTTCTAAAAGCTGCGTTTGGACATTCCAGAGTGGATGGGAGAACAGGCTGTAAAGAGAAATACCTTGCTCTAAAACCAAAACGGAGCTATCTAGCAGAATGGTTGTCAATGTGTGTATTCAACTTCCAGAGTTAAACTGATGTGTGTTTGCAGCAGTTCAGAAACCCTTTCCTGGGAGAATGTAGAAACAGTCATTTCCAGCCCTAGAGACGCATATAAGAGTTAGCAGTAAGAATGCGTTTAAAACACAGAAGACCCGCTTCTTACGAACTCATCTGCTGTGTGCTGATTCCTTTTAGGAAGTTGCATCTATGTTTAGATTCAGCGAGGTAGGAACACGTTTCTTCTAAAAGCTGCGTTTGGACATTCCAGAGTGGATGGGAGAACAGGCTGTAAAGAGAAATACCTTGCTCTAAAACCAAAACGGAGCTATCTAGCAGAATGGTTGTCAATGTGTGTATTCAACTTCCAGAGTTAAACTGATGTGTGTTTGCAGCAGTTCAGAAACCCTTTCCTGGGAGAATGTAGAAACAGTCATTTCCAGCCCTAGAGACGCATATAAGAGTTTGCAGTAAGAATGCGTTTAAAACAGAGAAGACCCGCTTCTTACGAACTCATCTGCTGTGTGTTGATTCCTTTTAGGAAATTGCATCTATAGTTAGATTCAGCGAGGTAGGAACACGTTTCTTCTAAAAGCTGCGTTTGGACATTCCAGAGTGGATGGGAGAACAGGCTGTAAAGAGAAATACCTTGCTCTAAAACCAAAACGGAGCTATCTAGCAGAATGGTTGTCAATGTGTGTATTCAACTTCCAGAGTTAAACTGATGTGTGTTTGCAGCAGTTCAGAAACCCTTTCCTGGGAGAATGCAGAAACAGTCATTTCCAGCCCTAGAGACGCATATAAGAGTTAGCAGTAAGAATGCGTTTAAAACACAGAAGACCCGCTTCTTACGAACTCATGGGCTGTGTGTTGATTCTTTTTAGGAAGTTGCATCTATGTTTAGATTCAGCGAGGTAGGAACACGTTTCTTATTAAAGCTGCGTTTGGACATTCCAGAGTGGAAGGGAGAACAGGCTGTAAAGACAAATACCTTGCTCTAAAACCAAAATGGAGCTATCTAGCAGAATGGTTGTCAATGTGTGTATTCAACTTCCAGAGTTTAACTGATGTGTGTTTGCAGCAGTTCAGAAACCCTTTCCTGGGAGAATGTAGAAACAGTCATTTCCAGCCCTAGAGACGCATATAAGAGTTAGCAGTAAGAATGCGTTTAAAACACAGAAGACCCGCTTCTTACGAACTCATCTGCTGTGTGCTGATTCATTTTAGGAAGTTGCATCTATGTTTAGATTCAGCGAGGTAGGAACACGTTTCTTCTAAAAGCTGCGTTTGGACATTCCAGAGTGGATGGGAGAACAGGCTGTAAAGAGAAGTACCTTGCTCTAAAACCAAAACGGAGCTATCTAGCAGAATGGTTGTCAATGTGTGTATTCAACTTCCAGAGTTTAACTGATGTGTGTTTGCAGCAGTTCAGAAACCCTTTCCTGGGAGAATGTTGAAACAGTCATTTCCAGCCCTAGAGACGCATATAAGAGTTTGCAGTAAGAATGCGTTTAAAACACAGAAGACCCGCTTCTTACGAACTCATCTGCTGTGTGTTGGTTCCTTTTAGGAAGTTGCATCTATGGTTAGATTCAGCGAGGTAGGAACACGTTTCTTCTGAAAGCTGCGTTTGGACATTACAGAGTGGATGGGAGAACAGGCTGTAAAGAGAAATACCTTGCTCTAAAACCAAAACGGAGCTATCTAGCAGAATGGTTGTCAATGTGTGTATTCAACTTCCAGAGTTAAACTGATGTGTGTTTGCAGCAGTTCAGAAACCCTTTCCTGGGAGAATGTAGAAACAGTCATTTCCAGCCCTAGAGACGCATATAAGAGTTAGCAGTAAGAATGCGTTTAAAACACAGAAGACCCGCTTCTTACGAACTCATCTGCTGTGTGTTGATTCCTTTTAGGAAGTTGCATCTATGGTTAGATTCAGCGAGGTAGGAACACGTTTCTTCTAAAAGCTGCGTTTGGACATTCCAGAGTGGATGGGAGAACAGGCTGTAAAGAGAAATACCTTGCTCTAAAACCAAAACGGAGCTATCTAGCAGAATGGTTGTCAATGTGTGTATTCAACTTCCAGAGTTAAACTGATGTGTGTTTGGAGCAGTTCAGAAACCCTTTCCTGGGAGAATGTAGAAACAGTCATTTCCAGCCCTAGAGACGCATATAAGGGTTAGCAGTAAGAATGCGTTTAAAACAGAGAAGACCCGCTTCTTACGAACTCATCTGCTGTGTGTTGATTCCTTTTAGGAAGTTGCATCTATGTTTAGATTCAGCGAGGTAGGAACACGTTTCTTCTAAAAGCTGCGTTTGGACATTCCAGAGTGGAAGGGAGAACAGGCTGTAAAGAGAAATACCTTCCTCTAAAACCAAAACGGAGCTATCTAGCAGAATGGTTGTCAATGTGTGTATTCAACTTCCAGAGTTAAACTGATGTGTGTTTGCAGCAGTTCAGAAACCGTTTCCTGGGAGAATGTAGAAACAGTCATTTCCAGCCCTAGAGACGCATATAAGAGTTTGCAGTAAGAATGCGTTTAAAATACAGAAGACCCGCTTCTTACAAACTCATCTGCTGTGTGTTGGTTCCTTTTAGGAAGTTGCATGTATGGTTGCATTCAGCGAGGTAGAAACACGTTTCTTCTAAAAGCTGCGTTTGGACATTCCAGAGTGGATGGGAGAACAGGCTGTAAAGAGAAATACCTTGCTCTAAAACCAAAACGGAGCTATCTAGCAGAATGGTTGTCAATGTGTGTATTCAACTTCCAGAGTTAAACTGATGTGTGTTTGCAGCAGTTCAGAAACCCTTTCCTGGGAGAATGTAGAAACAGTCATTTCCAGCCCTAGAGACGCATATAAGAGTTAGCAGTAAGAATGCGTTTAAAACACAGAAGACCCGCTTCTTACGAACTCATCTGCTGTGTGCTGATTCCTTTTAGGAAGTTGCATCTATGTTTAGATTCAGCGAGGTAGGAACACGTTTCTTCTAAAAGCTGCGTTTGGACATTCCAGAGTGGATGGGAGAACAGGCTGTAAAGAGAAATACCTTGCTCTAAAACCAAAACGGAGCTATCTAGCAGAATGGTTGTCAATGTGTGTATTCAACTTCCAGAGTTAAACTGATGTGTGTTTGCAGCAGTTCAGAAACCCTTTCCTGGGAGAATGTAGAAACAGTCATTTCCAGCCCTAGAGACGCATATAAGAGTTTGCAGTAAGAATGCGTTTAAAACAGAGAAGACCCGCTTCTTACGAACTCATCTGCTGTGTGTTGATTCCTTTTAGGAAATTGCATCTATAGTTAGATTCAGCGAGGTAGGAACACGTTTCTTCTAAAAGCTGCGTTTGGACATTCCAGAGTGGATGGGAGAACAGGCTGTAAAGAGAAATACCTTGCTCTAAAACCAAAACGGAGCTATCTAGCAGAATGGTTGTCAATGTGTGTATTCAACTTCCAGAGTTAAACTGATGTGTGTTTGCAGCAGTTCAGAAACCCTTTCCTGGGAGAATGCAGAAACAGTCATTTCCAGCCCTAGAGACGCATATAAGAGTTAGCAGTAAGAATGCGTTTAAAACACAGAAGACCCGCTTCTTACGAACTCATGGGCTGTGTGTTGATTCTTTTTAGGAAGTTGCATCTATGTTTAGATTCAGCGAGGTAGGAACACGTTTCTTCTAAAAGCTGCGTTTGGACATTCCAGAGTGGAAGGGAGAACAGGCTGTAAAGACAAATACCTTGCTCTAAAACCAAAATGGAGCTATCTAGCAGAATGGTTGTCAATGTGTGTATTCAACTTCCAGAGTTAAACTGATGTGTGTTTGCAGCAGTTCAGAAACCCTTTCCTGGGAGAATGTAGAAACAGTCATTTCCAGCCCTAGAGACGCATATAAGAGTTAGCAGTAAGAATGCGTTTAAAACACAGAAGACCCGCTTCTTACGAACTCATCTGCTGTGTGCTGATTCATTTTAGGAAGTTGCATCTATGTTTAGATTCAGCGAGGTAGGAACACGTTTCTTCTAAAAGCTGCGTTTGGACATTACAGAGTGGATGGGAGAACAGGCTGTAAAGAGAAGTACCTTGCTCTAAAACCAAAACGGAGCTATCTAGCAGAATGGTTGTCAATGTGTGTATTCAACTTCCAGAGTTTAACTGATGTGTGTTTGCAGCAGTTCAGAAACCCTTTCCTGGGAGAATGTTGAAACAGTCATTTCCAGCCCTAGAGACGCATATAAGAGTTTGCAGTAAGAATGCGTTTAAAACACAGAAGACCCGCTTCTTACGAACTCATCTGCTGTGTGTTGGTTCCTTTTAGGAAGTTGCATCTATGGTTAGATTCAGCGAGGTAGGAACACGTTTCTTCTAAAAGCTGCGTTTGGACATTACAGAGTGGATGGGAGAACAGGCTGTAAAGAGAAATACCTTGCTCTAAAACCAAAACGGAGTTATCTAGCAGAATGGTTGTCAATGTGTGTATTCAACTTCCAGAGTTAAACTGATGTGTGTTTGCAGCAGTTCAGAAACCCTTTCCTGGGAGAATGTAGAAACAGTCATTTCCAGCCCTAGAGACGCATATAAGAGTTAGCAGTAAGAATGCGTTTAAAACACAGAAGACCCGCTTCTTACGAACTCATCTGCTGTGTGTTGATTCCTTTTAGGAAGTTGCATCTATGGTTAGATTCAGCGAGGTAGGAACACGTTTCTTCTAAAAGCTGCGTTTGGACATTCCAGAGTGGATGGGAGAACAGGCTGTAAAGAGAAATACCTTGCTCTAAAACCAAAACGGAGCTATCTAGCAGAATGGTTGTCAATGTGTGTATTCAACTTCCAGAGTTTAACTGATGTGTGTTTGCAGCAGTTCAGAAACCCTTTCCTGGGAGAATGTAGAAACAGTCATTTTCAGCCCTAGAGACGCATATAAGGGTTAGCAGTAAGAATGCGTTTAAAACACAGAAGACCCGCTTCTTACAAACTCATCTGCTGTGTGTTGATTCCTTTTAGGAAGTTGCATCTATGTTTAGATTCAGCGAGGTAGGAACACGTTTCTTCTAAAAGCTGCGTTTGGACATTCCAGAGTGGATGGGAGAACAGGCTGTAAAGAGTAATACCTTGCTCTAAAACCAAAACGGAGCTATCTAGCAGAATGGTTGTCAATGTGTGTATTCAACTTCCAGAGTTTAACTGATGTGTGTTTGCAGCAGTTCAGAAACCGTTTCCTGGGAGAATGTAGAAACAGTCATTTCCAGCCCTAGAGACGCATATAAGAGTTTGCAGTAAGAATGCGTTTAAAATACAGAAGACCCGCTTCTTACAAACTCATCTGCTGTGTGTTGGTTCCTTTTAGGAAGTTGCATGTATGGTTGCATTCAGCGAGGTAGAAACACGTTTCTTCTAAAAGCTGCGTTTGGACATTCCAGAGTGGATGGGAGAACAGGCTGTAAAGAGAAATACCTTGCTCTAAAACCAAAACGGAGCTATCTAGCAGAATGGTTGTCAATGTGTGTATTCAACTTCCAGAGTTAAACTGATGTGTGTTTGCAGCAGTTCAGAAACCCTTTCCTGGGAGAATGTAGAAACAGTCATTTCCAGCCCTAGAGACGCATATAAGAGTTAGCAGTAAGAATGCGTTTAAAACACAGAAGACCCGCTTCTTACGAACTCATCTGCTGTGTGCTGATTCCTTTTAGGAAGTTGCATCTATGTTTAGATTCAGCGAGGTAGGAACACGTTTCTTCTAAAAGCTGCGTTTGGACATTCCAGAGTGGATGGGAGAACAGGCTGTAAAGAGAAATACCTTGCTCTAAAACCAAAACGGAGCTATCTAGCAGAATGGTTGTCAATGTGTGTATTCAACTTCCAGAGTTAAACTGATGTGTGTTTGCAGCAGTTCAGAAACCCTTTCCTGGGAGAATGTAGAAACAGTCATTTCCAGCCCTAGAGACGCATATAAGAGTTTGCAGTAAGAATGCGTTTAAAACAGAGAAGACCCGCTTCTTACGAACTCATCTGCTGTGTGTTGATTCCTTTTAGGAAATTGCATCTATAGTTAGATTCAGCGAGGTAGGAACACGTTTCTTCTAAAAGCTGCGTTTGGACATTCCAGAGTGGATGGGAGAACAGGCTGTAAAGAGAAATACCTTGCTCTAAAACCAAAACGGAGCTATCTAGCAGAATGGTTGTCAATGTGTGTATTCAACTTCCAGAGTTAAACTGATGTGTGTTTGCAGCAGTTCAGAAACCCTTTCCTGGGAGAATGCAGAAACAGTCATTTCCAGCCCTAGAGACGCATATAAGAGTTAGCAGTAAGAATGCGTTTAAAACACAGAAGACCCGCTTCTTACGAACTCATGGGCTGTGTGTTGATTCTTTTTAGGAAGTTGCATCTATGTTTAGATTCAGCGAGGTAGGAACACGTTTCTTCTAAAAGCTGCGTTTGGACATTCCAGAGTGGAAGGGAGAACAGGCTGTAAAGACAAATACCTTGCTCTAAAACCAAAATGGAGCTATCTAGCAGAATGGTTGTCAATGTGTGTATTCAACTTCCAGAGTTAAACTGATGTGTGTTTGCAGCAGTTCAGAAACCCTTTCCTGGGAGAATGTAGAAACAGTCATTTCCAGCCCTAGAGACGCATATAAGAGTTAGCAGTAAGAATGCGTTTAAAACACAGAAGACCCGCTTCTTACGAACTCATCTGCTGTGTGCTGATTCATTTTAGGAAGTTGCATCTATGTTTAGATTCAGCGAGGTAGGAACACGTTTCTTCTAAAAGCTGCGTTTGGACATTCCAGAGTGGATGGGAGAACAGGCTGTAAAGAGAAGTACCTTGCTCTAAAACCAAAACGGAGCTATCTAGCAGAATGGTTGTCAATGTGTGTATTCAACTTCCAGAGTTTAACTGATGTGTGTTTGCAGCAGTTCAGAAACCCTTTCCTGGGAGAATGTTGAAACAGTCATTTCCAGCCCTAGAGACGCATATAAGAGTTTGCAGTAAGAATGCGTTTAAAACACAGAAGACCCGCTTCTTACGAACTCATCTGCTTTGTGTTGGTTCCTTTTAGGAAGTTGCATCTATGGTTAGATTCAGCGAGGTAGGAACACGTTTCTTCTAAAAGCTGCGTTTGGACATTACAGAGTGGATGGGAGAACAGGCTGTAAAGAGAAATACCTTGCTCTAAAACCAAAACGGAGTTATCTAGCAGAATGGTTGTCAATGTGTGTATTCAACTTCCAGAGTTAAACTGATGTGTGTTTGCAGCAGTTCAGAAACCCTTTCCTGGGAGAATGTAGAAACAGTCATTTCCAGCCCTAGAGACGCATATAAGAGTTAGCAGTAAGAATGCGTTTAAAACACAGAAGACCCGCTTCTTACGAACTCATCTGCTGTGTGTTGATTCCTTTTAGGAAGTTGCATCTATGGTTAGATTCAGCGAGGTAGGAACACGTTTCTTCTAAAAGCTGCGTTTGGACATTCCAGAGTGGATGGGAGAACAGGCTGTAAAGAGAAATACCTTGCTCTAAAACCAAAACGGAGCTATCTAGCAGAATGGTTGTCAATGTGTGTATTCAACTTCCAGAGTTTAACTGATGTGTGTTTGCAGCAGTTCAGAAACCCTTTCCTGGGAGAATGTAGAAACAGTCATTTCCAGCCCTAGAGACGCATATAAGAGTTTGCAGTAAGAATGCGTTTAAAACACAGAAGACCCGCTTCTTACGAACTCATCTGCTGTGTGTTGGTTCCTTTTAGGAAGTTGCATCTATGGTTAGATTCAGCGAGGTAGGAACACGTTTCTTCTAAAAGCTGCGTTTGGACATTCCAGAGTGGATGGGAGAACAGGCTGTAAAGAGAAATACCTTGTTCTAAAACCAAAACGGAGCTATCTAGCAGAATGGTTGTCAATGTGTGTATTCAACTTCCAGAGTTAAACTGATGTGTGTTTGGAGCAGTTCAGAAACCCTTTCCTGGGAGAATGTAGAAACAGTCATTTCCAGCCCTAGAGACGCATATAAGGGTTAGCAGTAAGAATGCGTTTAAAACAGAGAAGACCCGCTTCTTACGAACTCATCTGCTGTGTGTTGATTCCTTTTAGGAAGTTGCATCTATGTTTAGATTCAGCGAGGTAGGAACACGTTTCTTCTAAAAGCTGCGTTTGGACATTCCAGAGTGGAAGGGAGAACAGGCTGTAAAGAGAAATACCTTCCTCTAAAACCAAAACGGAGCTATCTAGCAGAATGGTTGTCAATGTGTGTATTCAACTTCCAGAGTTAAACTGATGTGTGTTTGCAGCAGTTCAGAAACCGTTTCCTGGGAGAATGTAGAAACACTCATTTCCAGCCCTAGAGACGCATATAAGAGTTTGCAGTAAGAATGCGTTTAAAATACAGAAGACCCGCTTCTTACAAACTCATCTGCTGTGTGTTGGTTCCTTTTAGGAAGTTGCATGTATGGTTGCATTCAGCGAGGTAGAAACACGTTTCTTCTAAAAGCTGCGTTTGGACATTCCAGAGTGGATGGGAGAACAGGCTGTAAAGAGAAATACCTTGTTCTAAAACCAAAACGGAGCTATCTAGCAGAATGGTTGTCAATGTGTGTATTCAACTTCCAGAGTTAAACTGATGTGTGTTTGCAGCAGTTCAGAAACCCTTTCCTGGGAGAATGTAGAAACAGTCATTTCCAGCCCTAGAGACGCATATAAGAGTTAGCAGTAAGAATGCGTTTAAAACACAGAAGACCCGCTTCTTACGAACTCATCTGCTGTGTGCTGATTCCTTTTAGGAAGTTGCATCTATGTTTAGATTCAGCGAGGTAGGAACACGTTTCTTCTAAAAGCTGCGTTTGGACATTCCAGAGTGGATGGGAGAACAGGCTGTAAAGAGAAATACCTTGCTCTAAAACCAAAACGGAGCTATCTAGCAGAATGGTTGTCAATGTGTGTATTCAACTTCCAGAGTTAAACTGATGTGTGTTTGCAGCAGTTCAGAAACCCTTTCCTGGGAGAATGTAGAAACAGTCATTTCCAGCCCTAGAGACGCATATAAGAGTTTGCAGTAAGAATGCGTTTAAAACACAGAAGACCCGCTTCTTACGAACTCATCTGCTGTGTGTTGGTTCCCTTTAGGAAGTTGCATCTATGGTTAGATTCAGCGAGGTAGGAACACGTTTCTTCTAAAAGCTGCGTTTGGACATTCCAGAGTGGATGGGAGAACAGGCTGTAAAGAGAAATACCTTGCTCTAAAACCAAAACGGAGCTATCTAGCAGAATGGTTGTCAATGTGTGTATTCAACTTCCAGAGTTAAACTGATGTGTGTTTGCAGCAGTTCAGAAACCCTTTCCTGGGAGAATGTAGAAACAGTCATTTCCAGCCCTAGAGACGCATATCAGAGTTTGCAGTAAGAATGCGTTTAAAACACAGAAGACCCGCTTCTTACGAACTCATCTGCTGTTTGTTGGTTCCTTTTAGGAAGTTGCATCTATGGTTAGATTCAGCGAGGTAGGAACACGTTTCTTCTAAAAGATGGGTTTGGACATTCCAGAGTGGATGGGAGAACAGGCTGTAAAGAGAAATACCTTGCTCTAAAACCAAAACGGAGCTATCTAGCAGAATGGTTGTCAATGTGTGTATTCAACTTCCAGAGTTAAACTGATGTGTGTTTGCAGCAGTTCAGAAACCCTTTCCTGGGAGAATGTAGAAACAGTCATTTCCAGCCCTAGAGACGCATATAAGAGTTTGCAGTAAGAATGCGTTTAAAACAAAGAAGACCCGCTTCCTGCGAACTCATCTGCTGTGTGTTGGTTCCTTTTAGGAAGTTGCATCTATGGTTAGATTCAGCGAGGTAGGAACACGTTTCTTCTAAAAGCTGTGTTTGGACATTCCAGAGTGGATGGGAGAACAGGCTGTAAAGAGAAATACCTTGCTCTAAAACCAAAACGGAGCTATCTAGCAGAATGGTTGTCAATGTGTGTATTCAACTTCTAGAGTTAAACTGATGTGTGTTTGCAGCAGTTCAGAAACCCTTTCCTGGGAGAATGTAGAAACAGTCATTTCCAGCCCTAGAGACGCATATAAGAGTTTGCAGTAAGAATGCGTTTAAAACACAGAAGACCCGCTTCTTACGAACTCATCTGCTGTGTGTTGGTTCCTTTTAGGAAGTTGCATCTATGGTTAGATTCAGCGAGGTAGAAACACGTTTCTTCTAAAAGCTGCGTTTGGACATTCCATAGTGGATGGGAGAACAGGCTGTAAAGAGAAATACCTTGCTCTAAAACCAAAACGGAGCTATCTAGCAGAATGGTTGTCAATGTGTGTATTCAACTTCCAGAGTTAAACTGATGTGTGTTTGCAGCAGTTCAGAAACCCTTTCCTGGGAGAATGTAGAAACAGTCATTTCCAGCCCTAGAGACGCATATAAGGGTTTGCAGTAAGAATGCGTTTAAAACACAGAAGACCCGCTTCTTACGAACTCATCTGCTGTGTGTTGGTTCCTTTTAGGAAGTTGCATCTATGGTTCGATTCAGCGAGGTAGGAACACGTTTCTTCTAAAAGCTGCGTTTGGACATTCCAGAGTGGATGGGAGAACAGGCTGTAAAGAGAAATACCTTGCTCTAAAACCAAAACGGAGCTATCTAGCAGAATGGTTGTCAATGTGTGTATTCAACTTCCAGAGTTAAACTGATGTGTGTTTGCAGCAGTTCAGAAACCCTTTCCTGGGAGAATGTAGAAACAGTCATTTCCAGCCCTAGAGACGCATATAAGAGTTAGCAGTAAGAATGCGTTTAAAACACGGAAGACCCGCTTCTTACGAACTCATCTGCTGTGTGCTGATTCCTTTTAGGAAGTTGCATCTATGTTTAGATTCAGCGAGGTAGGAAAACGTTTCTTCTAAAAGCTGCGTTTGGACATTCCAGAGTGGAAGGGAGAACAGGCTGTAAAGAGAAATACCTTCCTCTAAAACCAAAACGGAGCTATCTAGCAGAATGGTTGTCAATGTGTGTATTCAACTTCCAGAGTTTAAATGATGTGTGTTTGCAGCAGTTCAGAAACCCTTTCCTGGGAGAATGTAGAAACAGTCATTTTCAGCCCTAGAGACGCATATAAGAGTTTGCAGTAAGAATGCGTTTAAAACACAGAAGACCCGCTTCTTACGAACTCATCTGCTGTGTGTTGGTTCCTTTTAGGAAGTTGCATCTATGGTTAGATTCAGCGAGGTAGGAACACGTTTCTTCTAAAAGCTGCGTTTGGACATTCCAGAGTGGATGGGAGAACAGGCTGTAAAGAGAAATACCTTGCTCTAAAACGAAAACGGAGCTATCTAGCAGAATGGTTGTCAATGTGTGTATTCAACTTCCAGAGTTATACTGTTGTGTGTTTGCAGCAGTTCAGAAACCCTTTCCTGGGAGAATGTAAAAACAGTCATTTCCAGCCCTAGAGACGCATATAAGAGTTAGCAGTAAGAATGCGTTTAAAACAGAGAAGACCCGCTTATTACGAACTCATCTGCTGTGTGTTGATTCCTTTTAGGAAGTTGCATCTATGGTTAGATTCAGCGAGGTAGGAACACGTTTCTTCTAAAAGCTGCGTTTGGACATTCCAGAGTGGATGGGAGAACAGGCTGTAAAGAGAAATACCTTGCTCTAAAACCAAAACGGAGCTATCTAGCAGAATGGTTGTCAATGTGTGTATTCAACTTCCAGAGTTAAACTGATGTGTGTTTGCAGCAGTTCAGAAACCCTTTCCTGGGAGAATGTAGAAACAGTCATTTCCAGCCCTAGAGACGCATATAAGAGTTTGCAGTAAGAATGCATTTAAAACACAGAAGTCCCGCTTCTTACGAACTCATTTGCTGTGTGTTGGTTCCTTTTAGGAAGTTGCATCTATGGTTAGATTCAGCGAGGTAGAAACACGTTTCTTCTAAAAGCTGCGTTTGGACATTCCAGAGTGGATGGGAGAACAGGCTGTAAAGAGAAATACCTTGCTCTAAAACCAAAACGGAGCTATCTAGCAGAATGATTGTCAATATGTGTATTCAACTTCCAGAGTTAAAATGATGTGTGTTTGCAGCAGTTCAGAAACCCTTTCTTGGGAGAATGTAGAAACAGTCATTTCCAGCCCTAGAGACGCATATAAGAGTTTGCAGTAAGAATGCGTTTAAAACACAGAAGACCCGCTTCTTACGAACTCATCTGCTGTGTGTTGGTTCCTTTTAGGAAGTTGCATCTATGGTTAGATTCAGCGAGGTAGGAACACGTTTCTTCTAAAAGCTGCGTTTGGACATTCCAGAGTGGATGGGAGAACAGGCTGTAAAGAGAATTACCTTGCTCTAAAACCAAAACGGAGCTATCTAGCAGAATGGTTGTCAATGTGTGTATTCAAATTCCAGAGTTAAACTGATGTGTGTTTGCAGCAGTTCAGAAACCCTTTCCTGGGAGAATGCAGAAACAGTCATTTCCAGCCCTAGAGACGCATATAAGAGTTAGCAGTAAGAATGCGTTTAAAACACAGAAGACCCGCTTCTTACGAACTCATGGGCTGTGTGTTGATTCTTTTTAGGAAGTTGCATCTATGTTTAGATTCAGCGAGGTAGGAACACGTTTCTTCTAAAAGCTGCGTTTGGACATTCCAGAGTGGAAGGGAGAACAGGCTGTAAAGACAAATACCTTGCTCTAATACCAAAACGGAGCTATCTAGCAGAATGGTTGTCAATGTGTGTATTCAACTTCCAGAGTTTAACTGATGTGTGTTTGCAGCAGTTCAGAAACCCTTTCCTGGGAGAATGTAGAAACAGTCATTTCCAGCCCTATAGACGCATATAAGTGTTTGCAGTAAGAATGCGTTTAAAACACAGAAGACCCGCTTCTTACGAACTCATCTGCTGTGTGTTGGTTCCTTTTAGGAAGTTGCATCTATGGTTAGATTCAGCGAGGTAGGAACACGTTTCTTCTAAAAGCTGCGTTTGGACATTCCAGAGTGGATGGGAGAACAGGCTGTAAAGAGAAATACCTTGCTCTAAAACCAAAACGGAGCAATCTAGCAGAATGGTTGTCAATGTGTGTATTCAACTTCCAGAGTTAAACTGATGTGTGTTTGCAGCAGTTCAGAATCCCTTTCCTGTGAGAATGTAGAAACAGTCATTTCCAGCCCTAGAGACGCATATAAGAGTTTGCAGTAAGAATGCGTTTAAAACACAGAAGACCCGCTTCTTACGAACTCATCTGCTGTGTGTTGGTTCCTTTTAGGAAGTTGCATGTATGGTTAGATTCAGCGAGGTAGAAACACGTTTCTTCTAAAAGCTGCGTTTGGACATTCCAGAGTGGATGGGAGAACAGGCTGTAAAGAGAAATACCTTGCTCTAAAACCAAAACGGAGCTATCTAGCAGAATGGTTGTCAATGTGTGTATTCAACTTCCAGAGTTAAACTGATGTGTGTTTGCAGCAGTTCAGAAACCCTTTCCTGGGAGAATGTAGAAACAGTCATTTCCAGCCCTAGAGACGCATATAAGAGTTTGCAGTAAGAATGCGTTTAAAACACAGAAGACCCGCTTCTTACGAACTCATCTGCTGTGTTTTGGTTCCTTTTAGGAAGTTGCATCTATGGTTCGATTCAGCGAGGTAGGAACACGTTTCTTCTAAAAGCTGCGTTTGGACATTCCAGAGTGGATGGGAGAACAGGCTGTAAAGAGAAATACCTTGCTCTAAAACCAAAACGGAGCTATCTAGCAGAATGGTTGTCAATGTGTGTATTCAACTTCCAGAGTTAAACTGATGTGTGTTTGCAGCAGTTCAGAAACCCTTTCCTGGGAGAATGTAGAAACAGTCATTTCCAGCCCTAGAGACGCATATAAGAGTTAGCAGTAAGAATGCGTTTAAAACACGGAAGACCCGCTTCTTACGAACTCATCTGCTGTGTGCTGATTCCTTTTAGGAAGTTGCATCTATGTTTAGATTCAGCGAGGTAGGAAAACGTTTCTTCTAAAAGCTGCGTTTGGACATTCCAGAGTGGAAGGGAGAACAGGCTGTAAAGAGAAATACCTTCCTCTAAAACCAAAACGGAGCTATCTAGCAGAATGGTTGTCAATGTGTGTATTCAACTTCCAGAGTTTAAATGATGTGTGTTTGCAGCAGTTCAGAAACCCTTTCCTGGGAGAATGTAGAAACAGTCATTTTCAGCCCTAGAGACGCATATAAGAGTTTGCAGTAAGAATGCGTTTAAAACACAGAAGACCCGCTTCTTACGAACTCATCTGCTGTGTGTTGGTTCCTTTTAGGAAGTTGCATCTATGGTTAGATTCAGCGAGGTAGGAACACGTTTCTTCTAAAAGCTGCGTTTGGACATTCCAGAGTGGATGGGAGAACAGGCTGTAAAGAGAAATACCTTGCTCTAAAACGAAAACGGAGCTATCTAGCAGAATGGTTGTCAATGTGTGTATTCAACTTCCAGAGTTATACTGTTGTGTGTTTGCAGCAGTTCAGAAACCCTTTCCTGGGAGAATGTAAAAACAGTCATTTCCAGCCCTAGAGACGCATATAAGAGTTAGCAGTAAGAATGCGTTTAAAACAGAGAAGACCCGCTTCTTACGAACTCATCTGCTGTGTGTTGATTCCTTTTAGGAAGTTGCATCTATGGTTAGATTCAGCGAGGTAGGAACACGTTTCTTCTAAAAGCTGCGTTTGGACATTCCAGAGTGGATGGGAGAACAGGCTGTAAAGAGAAATACCTTGCTCTAAAACCAAAACGGAGCTATCTAGCAGAATGGTTGTCAATGTGTGTATTCAACTTCCAGAGTTAAACTGATGTGTGTTTGCAGCAGTTCAGAAACCCTTTCCTGGGAGAATGTAGAAACAGTCATTTCCAGCCCTAGAGACGCATATAAGAGTTTGCAGTAAGAATGCATTTAAAACACAGAAGTCCCGCTTCTTACGAACTCATTTGCTGTGTGTTGGTTCCTTTTAGGAAGTTGCATCTATGGTTAGATTCAGCGAGGTAGAAACACGTTTCTTCTAAAAGCTGCGTTTGGACATTCCAGAGTGGATGGGAGAACAGGCTGTAAAGAGAAATACCTTGCTCTAAAACCAAAACGGAGCTATCTAGCAGAATGATTGTCAATATGTGTATTCAACTTCCAGAGTTAAAATGATGTGTGTTTGCAGCAGTTCAGAAACCCTTTCTTGGGAGAATGTAGAAACAGTCATTTCCAGCCCTAGAGACGCATATAAGAGTTTGCAGTAAGAATGCGTTTAAAACACAGAAGACCCGCTTCTTACGAACTCATCTGCTGTGTGTTGGTTCCTTTTAGGAAGTTGCATCTATGGTTAGATTCAGCGAGGTAGGAACACGTTTCTTCTAAAAGCTGCGTTTGGACATTCCAGAGTGGATGGGAGAACAGGCTGTAAAGAGAATTACCTTGCTCTAAAACCAAAACGGAGCTATCTAGCAGAATGGTTGTCAATGTGTGTATTCAAATTCCAGAGTTAAACTGATGTGTGTTTGCAGCAGTTCAGAAACCCTTTCCTGGGAGAATGCAGAAACAGTCATTTCCAGCCCTAGAGACGCATATAAGAGTTAGCAGTAAGAATGCGTTTAAAACACAGAAGACCCGCTTCTTACGAACTCATGGGCTGTGTGTTGATTCTTTTTAGGAAGTTGCATCTATGTTTAGATTCAGCGAGGTAGGAACACGTTTCTTCTAAAAGCTGCGTTTGGACATTCCAGAGTGGAAGGGAGAACAGGCTGTAAAGACAAATACCTTGCTCTAATACCAAAACGGAGCTATCTAGCAGAATGGTTGTCAATGTGTGTATTCAACTTCCAGAGTTTAACTGATGTGTGTTTGCAGCAGTTCAGAAACCCTTTCCTGGGAGAATGTAGAAACAGTCATTTCCAGCCCTATAGACGCATATAAGTGTTTGCAGTAAGAATGCGTTTAAAACACAGAAGACCCGCTTCTTACGAACTCATCTGCTGTGTGTTGGTTCCTTTTAGGAAGTTGCATCTATGGTTAGATTCAGCGAGGTAGGAACACGTTTCTTCTAAAAGCTGCGTTTGGACATTCCAGAGTGGATGGGAGAACAGGCTGTAAAGAGAAATACCTTGCTCTAAAACCAAAACGGAGCAATCTAGCAGAATGGTTGTCAATGTGTGTATTCAACTTCCAGAGTTAAACTGATGTGTGTTTGCAGCAGTTCAGAATCCCTTTCCTGTGAGAATGTAGAAACAGTCATTTCCAGCCCTAGAGACGCATATAAGAGTTTGCAGTAAGAATGCGTTTAAAACACAGAAGACCCGCTTCTTACGAACTCATCTGCTGTGTGTTGGTTCCTTTTAGGAAGTTGCATGTATGGTTAGATTCAGCGAGGTAGAAACACGTTTCTTCTAAAAGCTGCGTTTGGACATTCCAGAGTGGATGGGAGAACAGGCTGTAAAGAGAAATACCTTGCTCTAAAACCAAAACGGAGCTATCTAGCAGAATGGTTGTCAATGTGTGTATTCAACTTCCAGAGTTAAACTGATGTGTGTTTGCAGCAGTTCAGAAACCCTTTCCTGGGAGAATGTAGAAACAGTCATTTCCAGCCCTAGAGACGCATATAAGAGTTTGCAGTAAGAATGCGTTTAAAACACAGAAGACCCGCTTCTTACGAACTCATCTGCTGTGTTTTGGTTCCTTTTAGGAAGTTGCATCTATGGTTAGATTCAGCGAGGTAGGAACACGTTTCTTCTAAAAGCTGCGTTTGGACATTCCAGAGTGGATGGGAGAACAGGCTGTAAAGAGAAATACCTTGCTCTAAAACCAAAACGGAGCTATCTAGCAGAATGGTTGTCAATGTGTGTATTCAACTTCCAGAGTTAAACTGATGTGTGTTTGCAGCAGTTCAGAAACCCTTTCCTGGGAGAATGTAGAAACAGTCATTTCCAGCCCTAGAGACGCATATAAGGGTTAGCAGTAAGAATGCGTTTAAAACACAGAAGACCCGCTTCTTACAAACTCATCTGCTGTGTGTTGATTCCTTTTAGGAAGTTGCATCTATGTTTAGATTCAGCGAGGTAGGAACACGTTTCTTCTAAAAGCTGCGTTTGGACATTCCAGAGTGGATGGGAGAACAGGCTGTAAAGAGTAATACCTTGCTCTAAAACCAAAACGGAGCTATCTAGCAGAATGGTTGTCAATGTGTGTATTCAACTTCCAGAGTTTAACTGATGTGTGTTTGCAGCAGTTCAGAAACCCTTTCCTGGGAGAATGTAGAAACAGTCATTTCCAGCCCTAGAGACGCATATAAGAGTTTGCAGTAAGAATGCGTTTAAAACACAGAAGACCCGCTTCTTACGAACTCATCTGCTGTGTGTTGGTTCCTTTTAGGAAGTTGCATCTATGTTTAGATTCAGCGAGGTAGGAACACGTTTCTTCTAAAAGCTGCGTTTGGACATTCCAGAGTGGATGGGAGAACAGGCTGTAAAGAGTAATACCTTGCTCTAAAACCAAAACGGAGCTATCTAGCAGAATGGTTGTCAATGTGTGTATTCAACTTCCAGAGTTTAACTGATGTGTGTTTGCAGCAGTTCAGAAACCCTTTCCTGGGAGAATGTAGAAACAGTCATTTCCAGCCCTAGAGACGCATATAAGAGTTTGCAGTAAGAATGCGTTTAAAACACAGAAGACCCGCTTCTTACGAACTCATCTGCTGTGTGTTGGTTCCTTTTAGGAAGTTTCATCTATGGTTAGATTCAGCGAGGTAGAATCACGTTTCTTCTAAAAGCTGCGTTTGGACATTCCAGAGTGGATGGGAGAACAGGCTGTAAAGAGAAATACCTTGCTCTAAAACCAAAACGGAGCTATCTAGCAGAATGGTTGTCAATGTGTGTATTCAACTTCCAGAGTTAAACTGATGTGTGTTTGCAGCAGTTCAGAAACCCTTTCCTGGGAGAATGTAGAAACAGTCATTTCCAGCCCTAGAGACGCATATAAGAGTTTGCAGTAAGAATGCGTTTAAAACACAGAAGACCCGCTTCTTACGAACTCATCTGCTGTGTGTTGGTTCCTTTTAGGAAGTTGCATCTATGGTTAGATTCAGCGAGGTAGGAACACGTTTCTTCTAAAAGCTGCGTTTGGACATTCCAGAGTGGATGGGAGAACAGGCTGTAAAGAGAATTACCTTGCTCTAAAACCAAAACGGAGCTATCTAGCAGAATGGTTGTCAATGTGTGTATTCAAATTCCAGAGTTAAACTGATGTGTGTTTGCAGCAGTTCAGAAACCCTTTCCTGGGAGAATGCAGAAACAGTCATTTCCAGCCCTAGAGACGCATATAAGAGTTAGCAGTAAGAATGCGTTTAAAACACAGAAGACCCGCTTCTTACGAACTCATGGGCTGTGTGTTGATTCTTTTTAGGAAGTTGCATCTATGTTTAGATTCAGCGAGGTAGGAACACGTTTCTTCTAAAAGCTGCGTTTTGACATTCCAGAGTGGAAGGGAGAACAGGCTGTAAAGACAAATACCTTGCTCTAATACCAAAACGGAGCTATCTAGCAGAATGGTTGTCAATTTGTGTATTCAACTTCCAGAGTTTAACTGATGTGTGTTTGCAGCAGTTCAGAAACCCTTTCCTGGGAGAATGTTGAAACAGTCATTCCCAGCCCTATAGACGCATATAAGAGTTTGCAGTAAGAATGCGTTTAAAACACAGAAGACCCGCTTCTTACGAACTCATCTGCTGTGTGTTGGTTCCTTTTAGGAAGTTGCATCTATGTTTAGATTCAGCGAGGTAGGAACACGTTTCTTCTAAAAGCTGCGTTTGGACATTCCAGAGTGGATGGGAGAACAGGCTGTAAAGAGTAATACCTTGCTCTAAAACCAAAACGGAGCTATCTAGCAGAATGGTTGTCAATGTGTGTATTCAACTTCCAGAGTTTAACTGATGTGTGTTTGCAGCAGTTCAGAAACCCTTTCCTGGGAGAATGTAGAAACAGTCATTTCCAGCCCTAGAGACGCATATAAGAGTTTGCAGTAAGAATGCGTTTAAAACACAGAAGACCCGCTTCTTACGAACTCATCTGCTGTGTGTTGGTTCCTTTTAGGAAGTTTCATCTATGGTTAGATTCAGCGAGGTAGAATCACGTTTCTTCTAAAAGCTGCGTTTGGACATTCCAGAGTGGATGGGAGAACAGGCTGTAAAGAGAAATACCTTGCTCTAAAACCAAAACGGAGCTATCTAGCAGAATGGTTGTCAATGTGTGTATTCAACTTCCAGAGTTAAACTGATGTGTGTTTGCAGCAGTTCAGAAACCCTTTCCTGGGAGAATGTAGAAACAGTCATTTCCAGCCCTAGAGACGCATATAAGAGTTTGCAGTAAGAATGCGTTTAAAACACAGAAGACCCGCTTCTTACGAACTCATCTGCTGTGTGTTGGTTCCTTTTAGGAAGTTGCATCTATGGTTAGATTCAGCGAGGTAGGAACACGTTTCTTCTAAAAGCTGCGTTTGGACATTCCAGAGTGGATGGGAGAACAGGCTGTAAAGAGAATTACCTTGCTCTAAAACCAAAACGGAGCTATCTAGCAGAATGGTTGTCAATGTGTGTATTCAACTTCCAGAGTTTAACTGATGTGTGTTTGCAGCAGTTCAGAAACCCTTTCCTGGGAGAATGTAGAAACAGTCATTTCCAGCCCTATAGACGCATATAAGAGTTTGCAGTAAGAATGCGTTTAAAACACAGAAGACCCGCTTCTTACGAACTCATCTGCTGTGTGTTGGTTCCTTTTAGGAAGTTGCATCTATGGTTAGATTCAGCGAGGTAGGAACACGTTTCTTCTAAAAGCTGCGTTTGGACATTCCAGAGTGGATGGGAGAACAGGCTGTAAAGAGAAATACCTTGCTCTAAAACCAAAACGGAGCAATCTAGCAGAATGGTTGTCAATGTGTGTATTCAACTTCCAGAGTTAAACTGATGTGTGTTTGCAGCAGTTCAGAATCCCTTTCCTGTGAGAATGTAGAAACAGTCATTTCCAGCCCTAGAGACGCATATAAGAGTTTGCAGTAAGAATGCGTTTAAAACACAGAAGACCCGCTTCTTACGAACTCATCTGCTGTGTGTTGGTTCCTTTTAGGAAGTTGCATGTATGGTTAGATTCAGCGAGGTAGAAACACGTTTCTTCTAAAAGCTGCGTTTGGACATTCCAGAGTGGATGGGAGAACAGGCTGTAAAGAGAAATACCTTGCTCTAAAACCAAAACGGAGCTATCTAGCAGAATGGTTGTCAATGTGTGTATTCAACTTCCAGAGTTAAACTGATGTGTGTTTGCAGCAGTTCAGAAACCCTTTCCTGGGAGAATGTAGAAACAGTCATTTCCAGCCCTAGAGACGCATATAAGAGTTTGCAGTAAGAATGCGTTTAAAACACAGAAGACCCGCTTCTTACGAACTCATCTGCTGTGTTTTGGTTCCTTTTAGGAAGTTGCATCTATGGTTAGATTCAGCGAGGTAGGAACACGTTTCTTCTAAAAGCTGCGTTTGGACATTCCAGAGTGGATGGGAGAACAGGCTGTAAAGAGAAATACCTTGCTCTAAAACCAAAACGGAGCTATCTAGCAGAATGGTTGTCAATGTGTGTATTCAACTTCCAGAGTTAAACTGATGTGTGTTTGCAGCAGTTCAGAAACCCTTTCCTGGGAGAATGTAGAAACAGTCATTTCCAGCCCTAGAGACGCATATAAGGGTTAGCAGTAAGAATGCGTTTAAAACACAGAAGACCCGCTTCTTACAAACTCATCTGCTGTGTGTTGATTCCTTTTAGGAAGTTGCATCTATGTTTAGGTTCAGCGAGGTAGGAACACGTTTCTTCTAAAAGCTGCGTTTGGACATTCCAGAGTGGATGGGAGAACAGGCTGTAAAGAGTAATACCTTGCTCTAAAACCAAAACGGAGCTATCTAGCAGAATGGTTGTCAATGTGTGTATTCAACTTCCAGAGTTTAACTGATGTGTGTTTGCAGCAGTTCAGAAACCCTTTCCTGGGAGAATGTAGAAACAGTCATTTCCAGCCCTAGAGACGCATATAAGAGTTTGCAGTAAGAATGCGTTTAAAACACAGAAGACCCGCTTCTTACGAACTCATCTGCTGTGTGTTGGTTCCTTTTAGGAAGTTGCATCTATGTTTAGATTCAGCGAGGTAGGAACACGTTTCTTCTAAAAGCTGCGTTTGGACATTCCAGAGTGGATGGGAGAACAGGCTGTAAAGAGTAATACCTTGCTCTAAAACCAAAACGGAGCTATCTAGCAGAATGGTTGTCAATGTGTGTATTCAACTTCCAGAGTTTAACTGATGTGTGTTTGCAGCAGTTCAGAAACCCTTTCCTGGGAGAATGTAGAAACAGTCATTTCCAGCCCTAGAGACGCATATAAGAGTTTGCAGTAAGAATGCGTTTAAAACACAGAAGACCCGCTTCTTACGAACTCATCTGCTGTGTGTTGGTTCCTTTTAGGAAGTTTCATCTATGGTTAGATTCAGCGAGGTAGAATCACGTTTCTTCTAAAAGCTGCGTTTGGACATTCCAGAGTGGATGGGAGAACAGGCTGTAAAGAGAAATACCTTGCTCTAAAACCAAAACGGAGCTATCTAGCAGAATGGTTGTCAATGTGTGTATTCAACTTCCAGAGTTAAACTGATGTGTGTTTGCAGCAGTTCAGAAACCCTTTCCTGGGAGAATGTAGAAACAGTCATTTCCAGCCCTAGAGACGCATATAAGAGTTTGCAGTAAGAATGCGTTTAAAACACAGAAGACCCGCTTCTTACGAACTCATCTGCTGTGTGTTGGTTCCTTTTAGGAAGTTGCATCTATGGTTAGATTCAGCGAGGTAGAATCACGTTTCTTCTAAAAGCTGCGTTTGGACATTCCAGAGTGGATGGGAGAACAGGCTGTAAAGAGAAATACCTTCCTCTAAAACCAAAACGGAGCTATCTAGCAGAATGGTTGTCAATGTGTGTATTCAACTTCCAGAGTTAAACTGATGTGTGTTTGCAGCAGTTCAGAAACCGTTTCCTGGGAGAATGTAGAAACAGTCATTTCCAGCCCTAGAGACGCATATAAGAGTTTGCAGTAAGAATGCGTTTAAAATACAGAAGACCCGCTTCTTACAAACTCATCTGCTGTGTGTTGGTTCCTTTTAGGAAGTTGCATGTATGGTTGCATTCAGCGAGGTAGAAACACGTTTCTTCTAAAAGCTGCGTTTGGACATTCCAGAGTGGATGGGAGAACAGGCTGTAAAGAGAAATACCTTGCTCTAAAACCAAAACGGAGCTATCTAGCAGAATGGTTGTCAATGTGTGTATTCAACTTCCAGAGTTAAACTGATGTGTGTTTGCAGCAGTTCAGAAACCCTTTCCTGGGAGAATGTAGAAACAGTCATTTCCAGCCCTAGAGACGCATATAAGAGTTTGCAGTAAGAATGCGTTTAAAACACAGAAGACCCGCTTCTTACGAATTCATCTGCTGTGTGTTGGTTCCCTTTAGGAAGTTGCATCTATGGTTAGATTCAGCGAGGTAGGAACACGTTTCTTCTAAAAGCTGCGTTTGGACATTCCAAAGTGGATGGGAGAACAGGCTGTAAAGAGAAATACCTTGCTCTAAAACCAAAACGGAGCTATCTAGCAGAATGGTTGTCAATGTGTGTATTCAACTTCCAGAGTTAAACTGATGTGTGTTTGCAGCAGTTCAGAAACCCTTTCCTGGGAGAATGTAGAAACAGTCATTTCCAGCCCTAGAGACGCATATAAGAGTTTGCAGTAAGAATGCGTTTGAAACACAGAAGACCCGCTTCTTACGAACTCATCTGCTGTGTGTTGGTTCCTTTTAGGAAGTTGCATCTATGGTTAGATTCAGCGAGGTAGGAACACGTTTCTTCTAAAAGCTGCGTTTGGACATTCCAGAGTGGATGGGAGAACAGGCTGTAAAGAGAAATACCTTGCTCTAAAACCAAAACGGAGCTATCTAGCAGAATGGTTGTCAATGTGTGTATTCAACTTCCAGAGTTTAACTGATGTGTGTTTGCAGCAGTTCAGAAACCCTTTCCTGGGAGAATGTAGAAACAGTCATTTCCAGCCCTAGAGACGCATATAAGGGTTAGCAGTAAGAATGCGTTTAAAACACAGAAGACCCTCTTCTTACAAACTCATCTGCTGTGTGTTGATTCCTTTTAGGAAGTTGCATCTATGGTTAGATTCAGCGAGGTAGGAACACGTTTCTTCTAAAAGCTGCGTTTGGACATTCCAGAGTGGATGGGAGAACAGGCTGTAAAGAGTAATACCTTGCTCTAAAACCAAAACGGAGCTATCTAGCAGAATGGTTGTCAATGTGTGTATTCAACTTCCAGAGTTTAACTGATGTGTGTTTGCAGCAGTTCAGAAACCCTTTCCTGGGAGAATGTAGAAACAGTCATTTCCAGCCCTAGAGACGCATATAAGAGTTTGCAGTAAGAATGCGTTTAAAACACAGAAGACCCGCTTCTTACGAACTCATCTGCTGTGTGTTGGTTCCTTTTAGGAAGTTGCATCTATGGTTAGATTCAGCGAGGTAGGAACACGTTTCTTCTAAAAGCTGCGTTTGGACATTCCAGAGTGGATGGGAGAACAGGCTGTAAAGAGAAATACCTTGCTCTAAAACCAAAACGGAGCAATCTAGCAGAATGGTTGTCAATGTGTGTATTCAACTTCCAGAGTTAAACTGATGTGTGTTTGCAGCAGTTCAGAATCCCTTTCCTGTGAGAATGTAGAAACAGTCATTTCCAGCCCTAGAGACGCATATAAGAGTTTGCAGTAAGAATGCGTTTAAAACACAGAAGACTCGCTTCTTACGAACTCATCTGCTGTGTGTTGGTTCCTTTTAGGAAGTTGCATGTATGGTTAGATTCAGCGAGGTAGGAACACGTTTCTTCTAAAAGCTGCGTTTGGACATTCCAGAGTGGATGGGAGAACAGGCTGTAAAGAGAAATACCTTGCTCTAAAACCAAAACGGAGCTATCTAGCAGAATGGTTGTCAATGTGTGTATTCAACTTCCAGAGTTAAACTGATGTGTGTTTGCAGCAGTTCAGAAACCCTTTCCTGGGAGAATGTAGAAACAGTCATTTACAGCCCTAGAGACGCATATAAGAGATGAAAGTAAGAATGCGTTTAAAACACAGAAGACCCGCTTCTTACGAACTCATCTGCTGTGTTTTGGTTCCTTTTAGTAAGTTGCATCTTTGGTTAGATTCAGCGAGGTAGGAACACGTTTCTTCTAAAAGCTGCGTTTGGACATTCCAGAGTGGATGGGAGAACAGGCTGTAAAGAGAAATACCTTGCTCTAAAACCAAAACGGAGCTATCTAGCAGAATGGTTGTCAATGTGTGTATTCAACTTCCAGAGTTAAACTGATGTGTGTTTGCAGCAGTTCAGAAACCCTTTCCTGGGAGAATGTAGAAACAGTCATTTCCAGCCCTAGAGACGCATATAAGGGTTAGCAGTAAGAATGCGTTTAAAACACAGAAGACCCGCTTCTTACAAACTCATCTGCTGTGTGTTGATTCCTTTTAGGAAGTTGCATCTATGTTTAGATTCAGCGAGGTAGGAACACGTTTCTTCTAAAAGCTGCGTTTGGACATTCCAGAGTGGATGGGAGAACAGGCTGTAAAGAGTAATACCTTGCTCTAAAACCAAAACGGAGCTATCTAGCAGAATGGTTGTCAATGTGTGTATTCAACTTCCAGAGTTTAACTGATGTGTGTTTGCAGCAGTTCAGAAACCCTTTCCTGGGAGAATGTAGAAACAGTCATTTCCAGCCCTAGAGACGCATATAAGAGTTTGCAGTAAGAATGCGTTTAAAACACAGAAGACCCGCTTCTTACGAACTCATCTGCTGTGTGTTGGTTCCTTTTAGGAAGTTGCATCTATGGTTAGATTCAGCGAGGTAGGAACACGTTTCTTCTAAAAGCTGCGTTTGGACATTCCAGAGTGGATGGGAGAAAAGGCTGTAAAGAGAAATACCTTGCTCTAAAACCAAAACGGAGCTATCTAGCAGAATGGTTGTCAATGTGTGTATTCAACTTCCAGAGTTAAACTGATGTGTGTTTGCAGCAGTTCAGAATCCCTTTCCTGTGAGAATGTAGAAACAGTCATTTCCAGCCCTAGAGACGCATATAAGAGTTTGCAGTAAGAATGCGTTTAAAACACAGAAGACCCGCTTCTTACGAACTCATCTGCTGTGTGTTGGTTCCTTTTAGGAAGTTGCATGTATGGTTAGATTCAGCGAGGTAGAATCACGTTTCTTCTAAAAGCTGCGTTTGGACATTCCAGAGTGGATGGGAGAACAGGCTGTAAAGAGAAATACCTTGCTCTAAAACCAAAACGGAGCTATCTAGCAGAATGGTTGTCAATGTGTGTATTCAACTTCCAGAGTTAAACTGATGTGTGTTTGCAGCAGTTCAGAAACCCTTTCCTGGGAGAATGTAGAAACAGTCATTTCCAGCCCTAGAGACGCATATAAGAGTTTGCAGTAAGAATGCGTTTAAAACACAGAAGACCCGCTTCTTACGAACTCATCTGCTGTGTGTTGGTTCCTTTTAGGAAGTTGCATCTTTGGTTAGATTCAGCGAGGTAGGAACACGTTTCTTCTAAAAGCTGCGTTTGGACATTCCAGAGTGGATGGGAGAACAGGCTGTAAAGAGAAATACCTTGCTCTAAAACCAAAACGGAGCTATCTAGCAGAATGGTTGTCAATGTGTGTATTCAACTTCCAGAGTTAAACTGATGTGTGTTTGCAGCAGTTCAGAAACCCTTTCCTGGGAGAATGTAGAAACAGTCATTTCCAGCCCTAGAGACGCGTATAAGGGTTAGCAGTAAGAATGCGTTTAAAACAGAGAAGACCCGCTTCTTACGAACTCATCTGCTGTGTGTTGATTCCTTTTAGGAAGTTGCATCTATGTTTAGATTCAGCGAGGTAGGAACACGTTTCTTCTAAAAGCTGCGTTTGGACATTCCAGAGTGGAAGGGAGAACAGGCTGTAAAGAGAAATACCTTGCTCTAAAACCAAAACGGAGCTATCTAGCAGAATGGTTGTCAATGTGTGTATTCAACTTCCAGAGTTAAACTGATGTATGTTTGCAGCAGTTCAGAAACCGTTTCCTGGGAGAATGTAGAAACAGTCATTTCCAGCCCTAGAGACGCATATAAGAGTTAGCAGTAAGAATGCGTTTAAAACACAGAAGACCCGCTTCTTACGAACTCATGGGCTGTGTGTTGATTCTTTTTAGGAAGTTGCATCTATGTTTAGATTCAGCGAGGTAGGAACACGTTTCTTCTAAAAGCTGCGTTTGGACATTCCAGAGTGGAAGGGAGAACAGGCTGTAAAGACAAATACCTTGCTCTAATACCAAAACGGAGCTATCTAGCAGAATGGTTGTCAATGTGTGTATTCAACTTCCAGAGTTTAACTGATGTGTGTTTGCAGCAGTTCAGAAACCCTTTCCTGGGAGAATGTAGAAACAGTCATTTCCAGCCCTAGAGACGCATATAAGAGTTTGCAGTAAGAATGCGTTTAAAACACAGAAGACCCGCTTCTTACGAACTCATCTGCTGTGTGTTGGTTCCTTTTAGGAAGTTGCATCTATGGTTAGATTCAGCGAGGTAGGAACACGTTTCTTCTAAAAGCTGCGTTTGGACATTCCAGAGTGGTTGGGAGAACAGGCTGTAAAGAGAAATACCTTGCTCTAAAACCAAAACGGAGCAATCTAGCAGAATGGTTGTCAATGTGTGTATTCAACTTCCAGAGTTAAACTGATGTGTGTTTGCAGCAGTTCAGAATCCCTTTCCTGTGAGAATGTAGAAACAGTCATTTCCAGCCCTAGAGACGCATATAAGAGTTTGCAGTAAGAATGCGTTTAAAACACAGAAGACCCGCTTCTTACGAACTCATCTGCTGTGTGTTGGTTCCTTTTAGGAAGTTGCATGTATGGTTAGATTCAGCGAGGTAGAAACACGTTTCTTCTAAAAGCTGCGTTTGGACATTCCAGAGTGGATGGGAGAACAGGCTGTAAAGAGAAATACCTTGCTCTAAAACCAAAACGGAGCTATCTAGCAGAATGGTTGTCAATGTGTGTATTCAACTTCCAGAGTTAAACTGATGTGTGTTTGCAGCAGTTCAGAAACCCTTTCCTGGGAGAATGTAGAAACAGTCATTTCCAGCCCTAGAGACGCATATAAGAGTTTGCAGTAAGAATGCGTTTAAAACACAGAAGACCCGCTTCTTACGAACTCATCTGCTGTGTTTTGGTTCCTTTTAGGAAGTTGCATCTTTGGTTAGATTCAGCGAGGTAGGAACACGTTTCTTCTAAAAGCTGCGTTTGGACATTCCAGAGTGGATGGGAGAACAGGCTGTAAAGAGAAATACCTTGCTCTAAAACCAAAACGGAGCTATCTAGCAGAATGGTTGTCAATGTGTGTATTCAACTTCCAGAGTTAAACTGATGTGTGTTTGCAGCAGTTCAGAAACCCTTTCCTGGGAGAATGTAGAAACAGTCATTTCCAGCCCTAGAGACGCATATAAGGGTTAGCAGTAAGAATGCGTTTAAAACACAGAAGACCCGCTTCTTACAAACTCATCTGCTGTGTGTTGATTCCTTTTAGGAAGTTGCATCTATGTTTAGATTCAGCGAGGTAGGAACACGTTTCTTCTAAAAGCTGCGTTTGGACATTCCAGAGTGGATGGGAGAACAGGCTGTAAAGAGTAATACCTTGCTCTAAAACCAAAACGGAGCTATCTAGCAGAATGGTTGTCAATGTGTGTATTCAACTTCCAGAGTTTAACTGATGTGTGTTTGCAGCAGTTCAGAAACCCTTTCCTGGGAGAATGTAGAAACAGTCATTTCCAGCCCTAGAGACGCATATAAGAGTTTGCAGTAAGAATGCGTTTAAAACACAGAAGACCCGCTTCTTACGAACTCATCTGCTGTGTCTTGGTTCCTTTTAGGAAGTTGCATCTATGGTTAGATTCAGCGAGGTAGGAACACGTTTCTTCTAAAAGCTGCGTTTGGACATTCCAGAGTGGATGGGAGAACAGGCTGTAAAGAGAAATACCTTGCTCTAAAACCAAAACGGAGCTATCTAGCAGAATGGTTGTCAATGTGTGTATTCAACTTCCAGAGTTAAACTGATGTGTGTTTGCAGCAGTTCAGAATCCCTTTCCTGTGAGAATGTAGAAACAGTCATTTCCAGCCCTAGAGACGCATATAAGAGTTTGCAGTAAGAATGCGTTTAAAACACAGAAGACCCGCTTCTTACGAACTCATCTGCTGTGTGTTGGTTCCTTTTAGGAAGTTTCATCTATGGTTAGATTCAGCGAGGTAGAATCACGTTTCTTCTAAAAGCTGCGTTTGGACATTCCAGAGTGGATGGGAGAACAGGCTGTAAAGAGAAATACCTTGCTCTAAAACCAAAACGGAGCTATCTAGCAGAATGGTTGTCAATGTGTGTATTCAACTTCCAGAGTTAAACTGATGTGTGTTTGCAGCAGTTCAGAAACCCTTTCCTGGGAGAATGTAGAAACAGTCATTTCCAGCCCTAGAGACGCATATAAGAGTTTGCAGTAAGAATGCGTTTAAAACACAGAAGACCCGCTTCTTACGAACTCATCTGCTGTGTGTTGGTTCCTTTTAGGAAGTTGCATCTATGGTTAGATTCAGCGAGGTAGAATCACGTTTCTTCTAAAAGCTACGTTTGGACATTCCAGAGTGGATGGGAGAACAGGCTGTAAAGAGAAATACCTTGCTCTAAAACCAAAACGGAGCTATCTAGCAGAATGGTTGTCAATGTGTGTATTCAACTTCCTGAGTTAAACTGATGTGTGTTTGCAGCAGTTCAGAAACCGTTTCCTGGGAGAATGTAGAAACAGTCATTTCCAGCTCTAGAGACGCATATAAGAGTTTGCAGTAAGAATGCGTTTAAAATACAGAAGACCCGCTTCTTACAAACTCATCTGCTGTGTGTTGGTTCCTTTTAGGAAGTTGCATGTATGGTTGCATTCAGCGAGGTAGAAACACGTTTCTTCTAAAAGCTGCGTTTGGACATTCCAGAGTGGATGGGAGAACAGGCTGTAAAGAGAAATACCTTGCTCTAAAACCAAAACGGAGCTATCTAGCAGAATGGTTGTCAATGTGTGTATTCAACTTCCAGAGTTAAACTGATGTGTGTTTGCAGCAGTTCAGAAACCCTTTCCTGGGAGAATGTAGAAACAGTCATTTCCAGCCCTAGAGACGCATATAAGAGTTTGCAGTAAGAATGCGTTTAAAACACAGAAGACCCGCTTCTTACGAACTCATCTGCTGTATGTTGGTTCCCTTTAGGAAGTTGCATCTATGGTTAGATTCAGCGAGGTAGGAACACGTTTCTTCTAAAAGCTGTGTTTGGACATTCCAGAGTGGATGGGAGAACAGGCTGTAAAGAGAAATACCTTGCTCTAAAACCAAAACGGAGCTATCTAGCAGAATGGTTGTCAATGTGTGTATTCAACTTCCAGAGTTTAACTGATGTGTGTTTGCAGCAGTTCAGAAACCCTTTCCTGGGAGAATGTAGAAACAGTCATTTCCAGCCCTAGAGACGCATATAAGGGTTAGCAGTAAGAATGCGTTTAAAACACAGAAGACTCGCTTCTTACAAACTCATCTGCTGTGTGTTGATTCCTTTTAGGAAGTTGCATCTATGTTTAGATTCAGCGAGGTAGGAACACGTTTCTTCTAAAAGCTGCGTTTGGACATTCCAGAGTGGATGGGAGAACAGGCTGTAAAGAGTAATACCTTGCTCTAAAACCAAAACGGAGCTATCTAGCAGAATGGTTGTCAATGTGTGTATTCAACTTCCAGAGTTTAACTGATGTGTGTTTGCAGCAGTTCAGAAACCCTTTCCTGGGAGAATGTAGAAACAGTCATTTCCAGCCCTAGAGACGCATATAAGAGTTTGCAGTAAGAATGCGTTTAAAACACAGAAGACCCGCTTCTTACGAACTCATCTGCTGTGTGTTGGTTCCTTTTAGGAAGTTGCATCTATGGTTAGATTCAGCGAGGTAGGAACACGTTTCTTCTAAAAGCTGCGTTTGGACATTCCAGAGTGGATGGGAGAACAGGCTGTAAAGAGAAATACCTTGCTCTAAAACCAAAACGGAGCAATCTAGCAGAATGGTTGTCAATGTGTGTATTCAACTTCCAGAGATAAACTGATGTGTGTTTGCAGCAGTTCAGAATCCCTTTCCTGTGAGAATGTAGAAACAGTCATTTCCAGCCCTAGAGACGCATATAAGAGTTTGCAGTAAGAATGCGTTTAAAACACAGAAGACTCGCTTCTTACGAACTCATCTGCTGTGTGTTGGTTCCTTTTAGGAAGTTGCATGTATGGTTAGATTCAGCGAGGTAGAAACACGTTTCTTCTAAATCTGCGTTTGGACATTCCAGAGTGGATGGGAGAACAGGCTGTAAAGAGAAATACCTTGCTCTAAAACCAAAACGGAGCTATCTAGCAGAATGGTTGTCAATGTGTGTATTCAACTTCCAGAGTTAAACTGATGTGTGTTTGCAGCAGTTCAGAAACCCTTTCCTGGGAGAATGTAGAAACAGTCATTTCCAGCCCTAGAGACGCATATAAGAGATGAAAGTAAGAATGCGTTTAAAACACAGAAGACCCGCTTCTTACGAACTCATCTGCTGTGTTTTGGTTCCTTTTAGGAAGTTGCATCTTTGGTTAGATTCAGCGAGGTAGGAACACGTTTCTTCTAAAAGCTGCGTTTGGACATTCCAGAGTGGATGGGAGAACAGGCTGTAAAGAGAAATACCTTGCTCTAAAACCAAAACGGAGCTATCTAGCAGAATGGTTGTCAATGTGTGTATTCAACTTCCAGAGTTAAACTGATGTGTGTTTGCAGCAGTTCAGAAACCCTTTCCTGGGAGAATGTAGAAACAGTCATTTCCAGCCCTAGAGACGCATATAAGGGTTAGCAGTAAGAATGCGTTTAAAACACAGAAGACCCGCTTCTTACAAACTCATCTGCTGTGTGTTGATTCCTTTTAGGAAGTTGCATCTATGTTTAGATTCAGCGAGGTAGGAACACGTTTCTTCTAAAAGCTGCGTTTGGACATTCCAGAGTGGATGGGAGAACAGGCTGTAAAGAGTAATACCTTGCTCTAAAACCAAAACGGAGCTATCTAGCAGAATGGTTGTCAATGTGTGTATTCAACTTCCAGAGTTTAACTGATGTGTGTTTGCAGCAGTTCAGAAACCCTTTCCTGGGAGAATGTAGAAACAGTCATTTCCAGCCCTAGAGACGCATATAAGAGTTTGCAGTAAGAATGCGTTTAAAACACAGAAGACCCGCTTCTTACGAACTCATCTGCTGTGTGTTGGTTCCTTTTAGGAAGTTGCATCTATGGTTAGATTCAGCGAGGTAGGAACACGTTTCTTCTAAAAGCTGCGTTTGGACATTCCAGAGTGGATGGGAGAACAGGCTGTAAAGAGAAATACCTTGCTCTAAAACCAAAACGGAGCTATCTAGCAGAATGGTTGTCAATGTGTGTATTCAACTTCCAGAGTTAAACTGATGTGTGTTTGCAGCAGTTCAGAAACCCTTTCCTGGGAGAATGTAGAAACAGTCATTTCCAGCCCTAGAGACGCCTATAAGAGTTTGCAGTAAGAATGCGTTTAAAACACAGAAGACCCGCTTCTTACGAACTCATCTGCTGTGTGTTGGTTCCTTTTAGGAAGTTGCATCTATGGTTAGATTCAGCGAGGTAGAAACACGTTTCTTCTAAAAGCTGCGTTTGGACATTCCAGAGTGGATGGGAGAACAGGCTGTAAAGAGAAATACCTTGCTCTAAAACCAAAACGGAGCTATCTAGCAGAATGGTTGTCAATGTGTGTATTCAACTTCCAGAGTTTAACTGATGTGTGTTTGCAGCAGTTCAGAAACCCTTTCCTGGGAGAATGTAGAAACAGTCATTTCCAGCCCTAGAGACGCATATAAGGGTTTGCAGTAAGAATGCGTTTAAAACACAGAAGACCCGATTCTTACGAACTCATCTGCTGTGTGTTGGTTCCTTTTAGGAAGTTGCATCTATGGTTCGATTCAGCGAGGTAGGAACACGTTTCTTCTAAAAGCTGCGTTTGGACATTCCAGAGTGGATGGGAGAACAGGCTGTAAAGAGAAATACCTTGCTCTAAAACCAAAACGGAGCTATCTAGCAGAATGGTTGTCAATGTGTTTATTCAACTTCCAGAGTTTAAATGATGTGTGTTTGCAGCAGTTCAGAAACCCTTTCCTGGGAGAATGTAGAAACAGTCATTTCCAGCCCTAGAGACGCATATAAGAGTTTGCAGTAAGAATGCGTTTAAAACACAGAAGACCCGCTTCTTACGAACTCATCTGCTGTGTGTTTATTCCTTTTAGGAAGTTGCATCTATGTTTAGATTCAGCGAGGTAGGAAAACGTTTCTTCTAAAAGCTGCGTTTGGACATTCCAGAGTGGAAGGGAGAACAGGCTGTAAAGAGAAATACCTTCCTCTAAAACCAAAACGGAGCTATCTAGCAGAATGGTTGTCAATGTGTGTATTCAACTTCCAGAGTTTAAATGATGTGTGTTTGCAGCAGTTCAGAAACCCTTTCCTGGGAGAATGTAGAAACAGTCATTTCCAGCCCTAGAGACGCATATAAGAGTTTGCAGTAAGAATGCGTTTAAAACACAGAAGACCCGCTTCTTACGAACTCATCTGCTGTGTGTTGGTTCCTTTTAGGAAGTTGCATCTATGGTTAGATTCAGAGAGGTAGGAACACGTTTCTTCTAAAAGCTGCGTTTGGACATTCCAGAGTGGATGGGAGAACAGGCTGTAAAGAGAAATACCTTGCTCTAAAACCAAAACGGAGCTATCTAGCAGAATGGTTGTCAATGTGTGTATTCAACTTCCAGAGTTAAACTGATGTGTGTTTGCAGCAGTTCAGAAACCCTTTCCTGGGAGAATGTAGAAACAGTCATTTCCAGCCCTAGAGACGCATATAAGAGTTAGCAGTAAGAATGCGTTTAAAACACAGAAGACCCGCTTCTTACGAACTCATCTGCTGTGTGTTGATTCCTTTTAGGAAGTTGCATCTATGTTTAGATTCAGCGAGGTAGGAATACGTTTCTTCTAAAAGCTGCGTTTGGACATTCCAGAGTGGAAGGGAGAACAGTGTGTAAAGAGAAATACCTTGCTCTAAAACCAAAACGGAGCTATCTAGCAGAATGGTTGTCAATGTGTGTATTCAACTTCCAGAGGTAAACTGATGTGTGTTTGCAGCAGTTCAGACACCCTTTCCTGGGAGATTGTAGAAGCAGTCATTTCCAGCCCAAGAGACGCATATAAGAGTTTGCAGTAAGATGCGTTTAAAACACAGAAGACCCGCTTCTTACGAACTCATCTGCTGTGTGTTGGTTCCTTTTAGGAAGTTGCATCTATGGTTAGATTCAGCTTGGTAGAAACACGTTTCTTCTAAAAGCTGCGTTTGGACATTCCAGAGTGGATGGGAGAACAGGCTGTAAAGAGAAATACCTTGCTCTAAAACCAAAACGGAGCTATCTAGCAGAATGGTTGTCAATGTGTGTATTCAACTTCCAGAGTTAAACTGATGTGTGTTTGCAGCAGTTCAGAAACCCTTTCCTGGGAGAATGTAGAAACAGTCATTTCCAGCCCTAGAGACGCATATAAGAGATGAAAGTAAGAATGCGTTTAAAACACAGAAGACCCGCTTCTTACGAACTCATCTGCTGTGTTTTGGTTCCTTTTAGGAAGTTGCATCTTTGGTTAGATTCAGCGAGGTAGGAACACGTTTCTTCTAAAAGCTGCGTTTGGACATTCCAGAGTGGATGGGAGAACAGGTTGTAAAGAGAAATACCTTGCTCTAAAACCAAAACGGAGCTATCTAGCAGAATGGTTGTCAATGTGTGTATTCAACTTCCAGAGTTAAACTGATGTGTGTTTGCAGCAGTTCAGAAACCCTTTCCTGGGAGAATGTAGAAACAGTCATTTCCAGCCCTAGAGACGCATATAAGGGTTAGCAGTAAGAATGCGTTTAAAACACAGAAGACCCGCTTCTTACAAACTCATCTGCTGTGTGTTGATTCCTTTTAGGAAGTTGCATCTATGTTTAGATTCAGCGAGGTAGGAACACGTTTCTTCTAAAAGCTGCGTTTGGACATTCCAGAGTGGATGGGAGAACAGGCTGTAAAGAGTAATACCTTGCTCTAAAACCAAAACGGAGCTATCTAGCAGAATGGTTGTCAATGTGTGTATTCAACTTCCAGAGTTTAACTGATGTGTGTTTGCAGCAGTTCAGAAACCCTTTCCTGGGAGAATGTAGAAACAGTCATTTCCAGCCCTAGAGACGCATATAAGAGTTTGCAGTAAGAATGCGTTTAAAACACAGAAGACCCGCTTCTTACGAACTCATCTGCTGTGTGTTGGTTCCTTTTAGGAAGTTGCATCTATGGTTAGATTCAGCGAGGTAGGAACACGTTTCTTCTAAAAGCTGCGTTTGGACATTCCAGAGTGGATGGGAGAACAGGCTGTAAAGAGAAATACCTTGCTCTAAAACCAAAACGGAGCTATCTAGCAGAATGGTTGTCAATGTGTGTATTCAACTTCCAGAGTTAAACTGATGTGTGTTTGCAGCAGTTCAGAATCCCTTTCCTGTGAGAATGTAGAAACAGTCATTTCCAGCCCTAGAGACGCATATAAGAGTTTGCAGTAAGAATGCGTTTAAAACAAAGAAGACCCGCTTCCTGCGAACTCATCTGCTGTGTGTTGGTTCCTTTTAGGAAGTTGCATCTATGGTTAGATTCAGCGAGGTAGGAACACGTTTCTTCTAAAAGCTGTGTTTGGACATTCCGGAGTGGATGGGAGAACAGGCTGTAAAGAGAAATACCTTGCTCTAAAACCAAAACGGAGCTATCTAGCAGAATGGTTGTCAATGTGTGTATTCAACTTCTAGAGTTAAACTGATGTGTGTTTGCAGCAGTTCAGAAACCCTTTCCTGGGAGAATGTAGAAACAGTCATTTCCAGCCCTAGAGACGCCTATAGGAGTTTGCAGTAAGAATGCGTTTAAAACACAGAAGACCCGCTTCTTACGAACTCATCTGCTGTGTGTTGGTTCCTTTTAGGAAGTTGCATCTATGGTTAGATTCAGCGAGGTAGAAACACGTTTCTTCTAAAAGCTGCGTTTGGACATTCCAGAGTGGATGGGAGAACAGGCTGTAAAGAGAAATACCTTGCTCTAAAACCAAAACGGAGCTATCTAGCAGAATGGTTGTCAATGTGTGTATTCAACTTCCAGAGTTTAACTGATGTGTGTTTGCAGCAGTTCAGAAACCCTTTCCTGGGAGAATGTAGAAACAGTCATTTCCAGCCCTAGAGACGCATATAAGGGTTTGCAGTAAGAATGCGTTTAAAACACAGAAGACCCGATTCTTACGAACTCATCTGCTGTGTGTTGGTTCCTTTTAGGAAGTTGCATCTATGGTTCGATTCAGCGAGGTAGGAACACGTTTCTTCTAAAAGCTGCGTTTGGACATTCCAGAGTGGATGGGAGAACAGGCTGTAAAGAGAAATACCTTGCTCTAAAACCAAAACGGAGCTATCTAGCAGAATGGTTGTCAATGTGTTTATTCAACTTCCAGAGTTAAACTGATGTGTGTTTGCAGCAGTTCAGAAACCCTTTCCTGGGAGAATGTAGAAACAGTCATTTCCAGCCCTAGAGACGCATATAAGAGTTTGCAGTAAGAATGCGTTTAAAACACAGAAGACCCGCTTCTTACGAACTCATCTGCTGTGTGTTTATTCCTTTTAGGAAGTTGCATCTATGTTTAGATTCAGCGAGGTAGGAAAACGTTTCTTCTAAAAGCTGCGTTTGGACATTCCAGAGTGGAAGGGAGAACAGGCTGTAAAGAGAAATACCTTCCTCTAAAACCAAAACGGAGCTATCTAGCAGAATGGTTGTCAATGTGTGTATTCAACTTCCAGAGTTTAAATGATGTGTGTTTGCAGCAGTTCAGAAACCCTTTCCTGGGAGAATGTAGAAACAGTCATTTCCAGCCCTAGAGACGCATATAAGAGTTTGCAGTAAGAATGCGTTTAAAACACAGAAGACCCGCTTCTTACGAACTCATCTGCTGTGTGTTGGTTCCTTTTAGGAAGTTGCATCTATGGTTAGATTCAGCGAGGTAGGAACACGTTTCTTCTAAAAGCTGCGTTTGGACATTCCAGAGTGGATGGGAGAACAGGCTGTAAAGAGAAATACCTTGCTCTAAAACGAAAATGGAGCTATCTAGCAGAATGGTTGTCAATGTGTGTATTCAACTTCCAGAGTTAAACTGATGTGTGTTTGCAGCAGTTCAGAAACCCTTTCCTGGGAGAATGTAGAAACAGTCATTTCCAGCCCTAGAGAAGCATATAAGAGTTAGCAGTAAGAATGCGTTTAAAACACAGAAGACCCGCTTCTTGCGAACTCATCTGCTGTGTGTTGGTTCCTTTTAGGAAGTTGCATCTATGGTTAGATTCAGCGAGGTAGGAACACGTTTCCTCTAAAAGCTGCGTTTGGACATTCCAGAGTGGATGGGAGAACAGGCTGTAAAGAGAAATACCTTGCTCTAAAACCAAAACGGAGCAATCTAGCAGAATGGTTGTCAACGTGTGTATTCAACTTCCAGAGTTAAACTGATGTGTGTTTGCAGCAGTTCAGAAACCCTTTCCTGGGAGAATGTAGAAACAGTCATTTCCAGCCCTAGAGACGCATATAAGAGTTAGCAGTAAGAATGCGTTTAAAACACAGAAGACCCGCTTCTTACGAACTCATCTGCTGTGTGTTGATTCCTTTTAGGAAGTTGCATCTATGTTTAGATTCAGCGAGGTAGGAATACGTTTCTTCTAAAAGCTGCGTTTGGACATTCCAGAGTGGAAGGGAGAACAGTGTGTAAAGAGAAATACCTTGCTCTAAAACCAAAACGGAGCTATCTAGCAGAATGGTTGTCAATGTGTGTATTCAACTTCCAGAGGTAAACTGATGTGTGTTTGCAGCAGTTCAGACACCCTTTCCTGGGAGATTGTAGAAGCAGTCATTTCCAGCCCAAGAGACGCATATAAGAGTTTGCAGTAAGATGCGTTTAAAACACAGAAGACCCGCTTCTTACGAACTCATCTGCTGTGTGTTGGTTCCTTTTAGGAAGTTGCATCTATGGTTAGATTCAGCTTGGTAGAAACAAGTTTCTTCTAAAAGCTGCGTTTGGACATTCCAGAGTGGATGGGAGAACAGGCTGTAAAGAGAAATACCTTGCTCTAAAACCAAAACGGAGCTATCTAGCAGAATGGTTGTCAATGTGTGTATTCAACTTCCAGAGTTAAACTGATGTGTGTTTGCAGCAGTTCAGAAACCCTTTCCTGGGAGAATGTAGAAACAGTCATTTCCAGCCCTAGAGACGCATATAAGAGTTAGCATTAAAATGCATTTAAAACACAGAAGACCCGCTTCTTACGAACTCATCTGCTGTGTGTTGATTCCTTTTAGGAAGTTGCATCTATGTTTAGATTCAGCGAGGTAGGAAAACGTTTCTTAAAAAGCTGCGTTTGGACATTCCAGAGTGGAAGGGAGAACAGGCTGTAAAGAGAAATACCTTCCTCTAAAACCAAAACGGAGCTATCTAGCAGAATGGTTGTCAATGTGTGTATTCAAATTCCAGAGTTTAAATGATGTGTGTTTGCAGCAGTTCAGAAACCCTTTCCTGGGAGAATGTAGAAACAGTCATTTCCAGCCCTAGAGACGCATATAAGAGTTTGCAGTAAGAATGCGTTTAAAACACAGAAGACCCGCTTCTTGCGAATTCATCTGCTGTGTGTTGGTTCCTTTTAGGAAGTTGCATCTATGGTTAGATTCAGCGAGGTAGGAACACGTTTCTTCTAAAAGCTGCGTTTGGACATTCCAGAGTGGATGGGAGAACAGGCTGTAAAGAGAAATACCTTGCTCTAAAACCAAAACGGAGCTATCTAGCAGAATGGTTGTCAATGTGTGTATTCAACTTCCAGAGTTAAACTGATGTGTGTTTGCAGCAGTTCAGAAACCCTTTCCTGGGAGAATGTAGAAACAGTCATTTCCAGCCCTAGAGACGCATATAAGAGTTAGCAGTAAGAATGCGTTTAAAACACAGAAGACCCGCTTCTTACGAACTCATCTGCTGTGTGTTGATTCCTTTTAGGAAGTTGCATCTATGTTTAGATTCAGCGAGGTAGGAACACGTTTCTTCTAAAAGCTGGGTTTGGACATTCCAGAGTGGAAGGGAGAACAGGCTGTAAAGAGAAATACCTTGCTCTAAAACCAAAACGGAGCTATCTAGCAGAATGGTTGTCAATGTGTGTATTCAACTTCCAGAGGTAAACTGATGTGTGTTTGCAGCAGTTCAGAAACCCTTTCCTGGGAGATTGTAGAAACAGTCATTTCCAGCCCAAGAGACGCATATAAGAGTTTGCAGTAAGATGCGTTTAAAACACAGAAGACCCGCTTCTTACGAACTCATCTGCTGTGTGTTGGTTCCTTTTAGGAAGTTGCATCTATGGTTAGATTCAGCGAGGTAGGAACACGTTTCTTCTAAAAGCTGCGTTTGGACATTCCAGAGTGGAAGGGAGAACAGGCTGTAAAGAGAAATACCTTGCTCTAAAACCAAAACGGAGCTATCTAGCAGAATGGTTGTCAATGTGTGTATTCAACTTCCAGAGGTAAACTGATGTGTGTTTGCAGCAGTTCAGACACCCTTTCCTGGGAGATTGTAGAAACAGTCATTTCCAGCCCAAGAGACGCATATAATAGTTTGCAGTAAGATGCGTTTAAAACACAGAAGACCCGCTTCTTACGAACTCATCTGCTGTGTGTTGGTTCCTTTTAGGAAGTTGCATCTATGGTTAGATTCAGCTTGGTAGAAACACGTTTCTTCTAAAAGCTGCGTTTGGACATTCCAGAGTGGATGGGAGAACAGGCTGTAAAGAGAAATACCTTGCTCTAAAACCAAAACGGAGCTATCTAGCAGAATGGTTGTCAATGTGTGTATTCAACTTCCAGAGTTAAACTGATGTGTGTTTGCAGCAGTTCAGAAACCCTTTCCTGGGAGAATGTAGAAACAGTCATTTCCAGCCCTAGAGACGCATATAAGAATTTGCAGTAAGAATGCGTTTAAAACACAGAAGACCCGCTTCTTACGAACTCATCTGCTGTGTGTTGGTTCCTTCTGGGAAGTTACATCTATGGTTAGATTCAGCGAGGTAGAAACACGTTTCTTCTAAAAGCTGCGTTTGGACATTTCAGAGTGAATGGGAGAACAGGCTGTAAAGAGAAATACCTTGCTCTAAAACCAAAACGGAACTATCTAGCAGAATGGTTGTCAATGTGTGTATTCAACTTCCAGAGTTAAACTGATGTGTGTTTGCAGCAGTTCAGAAACCCTTTCCTGGGAGAATGTAGAAACAGTCATTTCCAGCCCTAGAGAAGCATATAAGAGTTAGCAGTAAGAATGCGTTTAAAACACAGAAGACCCGCTTCTTGCGAACTCATCTGCTGTGTGTTGGTTCCTTTTAGGAAGTTGCATCTATGGTTAGATTCAGCGAGGTAGGAACACGTTTCCTCTAAAAGCTGCGTTTGGACATTCCAGAGTGGATGGGAGAACAGGCTGTAAAGAGAAATACCTTGCTCTAAAACCAAAACGGAGCAATCTAGCAGAATGGTTGTCAACGTGTGTATTCAACTTCCAGAGTTAAACTGATGTGTGTTTGCAGCAGTTCAGAAACCCTTTCCTGGGAGAATGTAGAAACAGTCATTTCCAGCCCTAGAGACGCATATAAGAGTTAGCAGTAAGAATGCGTTTAAAACACAGAAGACCCGCTTCTTACGAACTCATCTGCTGTGTGTTGATTCCTTTTAGGAAGTTGCATCTATGTTTAGATTCAGCGAGGTAGGAATACGTTTCTTCTAAAAGCTGCGTTTGGACATTCCAGAGTGGAAGGGAGAACAGTGTGTAAAGAGAAATACCTTGCTCTAAAACCAAAACGGAGCTATCTAGCAGAATGGTTGTCAATGTGTGTATTCAACTTCCAGAGGTAAACTGATGTGTGTTTGCAGCAGTTCAGACACCCTTTCCTGGGAGATTGTAGAAGCAGTCATTTCCAGCCCAAGAGACGCATATAAGAGTTTGCAGTAAGATGCGTTTAAAACACAGAAGACCCGCTTCTTACGAACTCATCTGCTGTGTGTTGGTTCCTTTTAGGAAGTTGCATCTATGGTTAGATTCAGCTTGGTAGAAACAAGTTTCTTCTAAAAGCTGCGTTTGGACATTCCAGAGTGGATGGGAGAACAGGCTGTAAAGAGAAATACCTTGCTCTAAAACCAAAACGGAGCTATCTAGCAGAATGGTTGTCAATGTGTGTATTCAACTTCCAGAGTTAAACTGATGTGTGTTTGCAGCAGTTCAGAAACCCTTTCCTGGGAGAATGTAGAAACAGTCATTTCCAGCCCTAGAGACGCATATAAGAGTTAGCATTAAAATGCATTTAAAACACAGAAGACCCGCTTCTTACGAACTCATCTGCTGTGTGTTGATTCCTTTTAGGAAGTTGCATCTATGTTTAGATTCAGCGAGGTAGGAAAACGTTTCTTAAAAAGCTGCGTTTGGACATTCCAGAGTGGAAGGGAGAACAGGCTGTAAAGAGAAATACCTTCCTCTAAAACCAAAACGGAGCTATCTAGCAGAATGGTTGTCAATGTGTGTATTCAACTTCCAGAGTTTAAATGATGTGTGTTTGCAGCAGTTCAGAAACCCTTTCCTGGGAGAATGTAGAAACAGTCATTTCCAGCCCTAGAGACGCATATAAGAGTTTGCAGTAAGAATGCGTTTAAAACACAGAAGACCCGCTTCTTGCGAATTCATCTGCTGTGTGTTGGTTCCTTTTAGGAAGTTGCATCTATGGTTAGATTCAGCGAGGTAGGAACACGTTTCTTCTAAAAGCTGCGTTTGGACATTCCAGAGTGGATGGGAGAACAGGCTGTAAAGAGAAATACCTTGCTCTAAAACCAAAACGGAGCTATCTAGCAGAATGGTTGTCAATGTGTGTATTCAACTTCCAGAGTTAAACTGATGTGTGTTTGCAGCAGTTCAGAAACCCTTTCCTGGGAGAATGTAGAAACAGTCATTTCCAGCCCTAGAGACGCATATAAGAGTTAGCAGTAAGAATGCGTTTAAAACACAGAAGACCCGCTTCTTACGAACTCATCTGCTGTGTGTTGATTCCTTTTAGGAAGTTGCATCTATGTTTAGATTCAGCGAGGTAGGAACACGTTTCTTCTAAAAGCTGGGTTTGGACATTCCAGAGTGGAAGGGAGAACAGGCTGTAAAGAGAAATACCTTGCTCTAAAACCAAAACGGAGCTATCTAGCAGAATGGTTGTCAATGTGTGTATTCAACTTCCAGAGGTAAACTGATGTGTGTTTGCAGCAGTTCAGAAACCCTTTCCTGGGAGATTGTAGAAACAGTCATTTCCAGCCCAAGAGACGCATATAAGAGTTTGCAGTAAGATGCGTTTAAAACACAGAAGACCCGCTTCTTACGAACTCATCTGCTGTGTGTTGGTTCCTTTTAGGAAGTTGCATCTATGGTTAGATTCAGCGAGGTAGGAACACGTTTCTTCTAAAAGCTGCGTTTGGACATTCCAGAGTGGAAGGGAGAACAGGCTGTAAAGAGAAATACCTTGCTCTAAAACCAAAACGGAGCTATCTAGCAGAATGGTTGTCAATGTGTGTATTCAACTTCCAGAGGTAAACTGATGTGTGTTTGCAGCAGTTCAGACACCCTTTCCTGGGAGATTGTAGAAACAGTCATTTCCAGCCCAAGAGACGCATATAATAGTTTGCAGTAAGATGCGTTTAAAACACAGAAGACCCGCTTCTTACGAACTCATCTGCTGTGTGTTGGTTCCTTTTAGGAAGTTGCATCTATGGTTAGATTCAGCTTGGTAGAAACACGTTTCTTCTAAAAGCTGCGTTTGGACATTCCAGAGTGGATGGGAGAACAGGCTGTAAAGAGAAATACCTTGCTCTAAAACCAAAACGGAGCTATCTAGCAGAATGGTTGTCAATGTGTGTATTCAACTTCCAGAGTTAAACTGATGTGTGTTTGCAGCAGTTCAGAAACCCTTTCCTGGGAGAATGTAGAAACAGTCATTTCCAGCCCTAGAGACGCATATAAGAATTTGCAGTAAGAATGCGTTTAAAACACAGAAGACCCGCTTCTTACGAACTCATCTGCTGTGTGTTGGTTCCTTCTGGGAAGTTACATCTATGGTTAGATTCAGCGAGGTAGAAACACGTTTCTTCTAAAAGCTGCGTTTGGACATTTCAGAGTGAATGGGAGAACAGGCTGTAAAGAGAAATACCTTGCTCTAAAACCAAAACGGAACTATCTAGCAGAATGGTTGTCAATGTGTGTATTCAACTTCTAGAGTTAAACTGATGTGTGTTTGCAGCAGTTCAGAAACCCTTTCCTGGGAGAATGTAGAAACAGTCATTTCCAGCCCTAGAGACGCATATAAGAGTTTGCAGTAAGAATGCGTTTAAAACACAGAAGACCCGCTTCTTACGAACTCATCTGCTGTGTGTTGGTTCCTTTTAGGAAGTTGCATCTATGGTTAGATTCAGCGAGGTAGGAACACGTTTCTTCTAAAAGCTGCGTTTGGACATTCCAGAGTGGATGGGAGAAGAGGCTGTAAAGAGAAATACCTTGCTCTAAAACCAAAACGGAGCTATCTAGCAGAATGGTTGTCAATGTGTGTATTCAACTTCCAGAGTTAAACTGATGTGTGTTTGCAGCAGTTCAGAAACCCTTTCCTGGGAGAATGTAGAAACAGTCATTTCCAGCCCTAGAGACGCATATAAGAGTTTGCAGTAAGAATGCGTTTAAAACACAGAAGACCCGCTTCTTACGAACTCATCTGCTGTGTGTTGGTTCCTTTTAGGAAGTTGCATCTATGGTTAGATTCAGCGAGGTAGGAACACGTTTCTTCTAAAAGCTGCGTTTGGACATTCCAGAGTGGATGGGAGAACAGGCTGTAAAGAGAAATACCTTGCTCTAAAACCAAAACGGAGCTATCTAGCAGAATGGTTGTCAATGTGTGTATTCAACTTCCAGAGTTAAACTGATGTGTGTTTGCAGCAGTTCAGAAACCCTTTCCTGGGAGAATGTAGAAACAGTCATTTCCAGCCCTAGAGACGCATATAAGAGTTTGCAGTAAGAATGCGTTTAAAACACAGAAAACCCGCTTCTTACGAACTCATCTGCTGTGTGTTGGTTCCTTTTAGGAAGTTGCATCTATGGTTACATTCAGCGAGGTAGAAACACGTTTCTTCTAAAAGCTGCGTTTGGACATTCCAGAGTGGATGGGAGAACAGGCTGTAAAGAGAAATACCTTGCTCTAAAACCAAAACGGAGCTATCTAGCAGAATGGTTGTCAATGTGTGTATTCAACTTCCAGAGTTAAACTGATGTGTGTTTGCAGCAGTTCAGAAACCCTTTCCTGGGAGAATGTAGAAACAGTCATTTCCAGCCCTAGAGACGCATATAAGAGTTTGCAGTAAGAATGCGTTTAAAACACAGAAGACCCGCTTCCTGCGAACTCATCTGCTGTGTGTTGGTTCCTTTTAGGAAGTTGCATCTATGGTTAGATTCAGCGAGGTAGGAACACGTTTCTTCTAAAAGCTGCGTTTGGACATTCCAGAGTGGATGGGAGAACAGGCTGTAAAGAGAAATACCTTGCTCTAAAACCAAAACGGAGCTATCTAGCAGAATGGTTGTCAATGTGTGTATTCAACTTCCAGAGTTAAACGGATGTGTGTTTGCAGCAGTTCAGAAACCCTTTCCTGGGAGAATGTAGAAACAGTTATTTCCAGCCCTAGAGACGCATATAAGAGTTTGCAGTAAGAATGCGTTTAAAACACAGAAGACCCGCTTCTTACGAACTCATCTGCTGTGTGTTGGTTCCTTTTAGGAAGTTGCATCTATGGTTAGATTCAGCGAGGTAGAAACACGTTTCTTCTAAAAGCTGCGTTTGGACATTCCATAGTGGATGGGAGAACAGGCTGTAAAGAGAAATACCTTGCTCTAAAACCAAAACGGAGCTATCTAGCAGAATGGTTGTCAATGTGTATATTCAACTTCCAGAGTTTAACTGATGTGTGTTTGCAGCAGTTCAGAAACCCTTTCCTGGGAGAATGTAGAAACAGTCATTTCCAGCCCTAGAGACGCATATAAAGGTTTGCAGTAAGAATGCGTTTAAAACACAGAAGACCCGCTTCTTACGAACTCATCTGCTGTGTTTTGGTTCCTTTTAGGAAGTTGCATCTATGGTTAGATTCAGCGAGGTAGGCACACGTTTCTTCTAAAAGCTGCGTTTGGACATTCCAGAGTGGATGGGAGAACAGGCTGTAAAGAGAAATACCTTGCTCTGAAACCAAAACGGAGCTATCTAGCAGAATGGTTGTCAATGTGTGTATTCAACTTCCAGAGTTAAACTGATGTGTGTTTGCAGCAGTTCAGAAACCCTTTCCTGGGAGAATGTAGAAACAGTCATTTCCAGCCCTAGAGACGCATATAAGAGTTTGCAGTAAGAATGTGTTTAAAACACAGAAGACCCGCTTCTTACGAACTCATCTGCTGTGTGTTGGTTCCTTTTAGGAAGTTGCATCTATGGTTACATTCAGCGAGGTAGAAACACGTTTCTTCTAAAAGCTGCGTTTGGACATTCCATAGTGGATGGGAGAACAGGCTGTAAAGAGAAATACCTTGCTCTAAAACCAAAACGGAGCTATCTAGCAGAATGGTTGTCAATGTGTGTATTCAACTTCCAGAGTTAAACTGATGTGTGTTTGCAGCAGTTCAGAAACCCTTTCCTGGGAGATTGTAGAAACAGTCATTTCCAGCCCTAGAGACGCATATAAGAGTTTGCAGTAAGAATGCGTTTAAAACACAGAAGACCCGCTTCCTGCGAACTCATCTGCTGTGTGTTGGTTCCTTTTAGGAAGTTGCATCTATGGTTAGATTCAGCTTGGTAGGAACACGTTTCTTCTAAAAGCTGCGTTTGGACATTCCAGAGTGGATGGGAGAACAGGCTGTAAAGAGAAATACCTTGCTCTAAAACCAAAACGGAGCTATCTAGCAGAATGGTTGTCAATGTGTGTATTCAACTTCCAGAGTTAAACGGATGTGTGTTTGCAGAAGTTCAGAAACCCTTTCCTGGGAGAATGTAGAAACAGTTATTTCCAGCCCTAGAGACGCATATAAGAGTTTGCAGTAAGAATGCGTTTAAAACACAGAAGACCCGCTTCTTACGAACTCATCTGCTGTGTGTTGGTTCCTTTTAGGAAGTTGCATCTATGGTTAGATTCAGCGAGGTAGAAACACGTTTCTTCTAAAAGCTGCGTTTGGACATTCCATAGTGGATGGGAGAACAGGCTGTAAAGAGAAATACCTTGCTCTAAAACCAAAACGGAGCTATCTAGCAGAATGGTTGTCAATGTGTGTATTCAACTTCCAGAGTTAAACTGATGTGTGTTTGCAGCAGTTCAGAAACCCTTTCCTGGGAGAATGTAGAAACAGTCATTTCCAGCCCTAGAGACGCATATAAAGGTTTGCAGTAAGAATGCGTTTAAAACACAGAAGACCCGCTTCTTACGAACTCATCTGCTGTGTTTTGGTTCCTTTTAGGAAGTTGCATCTATGGTTAGATTCAGCGAGGTAGGCACACGTTTCTTCTAAAAGCTGCGTTTGGACATTCCAGAGTGGATGGGAGAACAGGCTGTAAAGAGAAATACCTTGCTCTGAAACCAAAACGGAGCTATCTAGCAGAATGGTTGTCAATGTGTGTATTCAACTTCCAGAGTTAAACTGATGTGTGTTTGCAGCAGTTCAGAAACCCTTTCCTGGGAGAATGTAGAAACAGTCATTTCCAGCCCTAGAGACACATATTAGAGTTAGCAGTAAGAATGCGTTTAAAACACAGAAGACCCGCTTCTTACGAACTCATCTGCTGTGTGTTGATTCCTTTTAGGAAGTTGCATCTATGTTTAGATTCAGCGAGGTAGGAACACGTTTCTTCTAAAAGCTGCGTTTGGACATTCCAGAGTGGAAGGGAGAACAGGCTGTAAAGAGAAATACCTTGCTCTAAAACCAAAACGGAGCTATCTAGCAGAATGGTTGTCAATGTGTGTATTCAACTTCCGGAGTTAAACTGATGTGTGTTTGCAGCAGTTCAGAAACCCTTTCCTGGGAGATTGTAGAAACAGTCATTTCCAGCCCAAGAGACGCATATAAGAGTGCAGTAAGATGCGTTTAAAACACAGAGGACCCGCTTCTTACGAATTCATCTGCTGTGTGTTGGTTCCTTTTAGGAAGTTGCGTCTATGGTTAGATTCAGCGAGGTAGGAACACGTTTCTTCTAAAAGCTGCGTTTGGACATTCCAGAGTGGATGGGAGAACAGGCTGTAAAGAGAAATACCTTGCTCTAAAACCAAAACGGAGCTATCTAGCAGAATGGTTGTCAATGTGTGTATTCAACTTCCAGAGGTAAACTGATGTGTGTTTGCAGCAGTTCAGACACCCTTTCCTGGGAGATTGTAGAAACAGTCATTTCCAGCCCAAGAGACGCATATAAGAGTTTGCAGTAAGATGCGTTTAAAACACAGAAGACCCGCTTCTTACGAACTCATCTGCTGTGTGTTGGTTCCTTTTAGGAAGTTGCATCTATGGTTAGATTCAGCTTGGTAGAAACACGTTTCTTCTAAAAGCTGCGTTTGGACATTCCAGAGTGGATGGGAGAACAGGCTGTAAAGAGAAATACCTTGCTCTAAAACCAAAACGGAGCTATCTAGCAGAATGGTTGTCAATGTGTGTATTCAACTTCCAGAGTTAAACTGATGTGTGTTTGCAGCAGTTCAGAAACCGTTTCCTGGGAGAATGTAGAAACAGTCATTTCCAGCCCTAGAGACGCATATAAGAATTTGCAGTAAGAATGCGTTTAAAACACAGAAGACCCGCTTCTTACGAACTCATCTGCTGTGTGTTGGTTCCTTCTGGGAAGTTACATCTATGGTTAGATTCAGCGAGGTAGAAACACGTTTCTTCTAAAAGCTGCGTTTGGACATTTCAGAGTGGATGGGAGAACAGGCTGTAAAGAGAAATACCTTGCTCTAAAACCAAAACGGAACTATCTAGCAGAATGGTTGTCAATGTGTGTATTCAACTTCCAGAGTTAAACTGATGTGTGTTTGCAGCAGTTCAGAAACCCTTTCCTGGGAGAATGTAGAAACAGTCATTTCCAGCCCTAGAGACGCATATAAGAGTTTGCAGTAAGAATGCGTTTAAAACACAGAAGACCCGCTTCTTACGAACTCATCTGCTGTGTGTTGGTTCCTTTTAGGAAGTTGCATCTATGGTTAGATTCAGCGAGGTAGGAACACGTTTCTTCTAAAAGCTGCGTTTGGACATTCCAGAGTGGATGGGAGAAGAGGCTGTAAAGAGAAATACCTTGCTCTAAAACCAAAACGGAGCTATCTAGCAGAATGGTTGTCAATGTGTGTATTCAACTTCCAGAGTTAAACTGATGTGTGTTTGCAGCAGTTCAGAAACCCTTTCCTGGGAGAATGTAGAAACAGTCATTTCCAGCCCTAGAGACGCATATAAGAGTTTGCAGTAAGAATGCGTTTAAAACACAGAAGACCCGCTTCTTACGAACTCATCTGCTGTGTGTTGGTTCCTTTTAGGAAGTTGCATCTATGGTTAGATTCAGCGAGGTAGGAACACGTTTCTTCTAAAAGCTGCGTTTGGACATTCCAGAGTGGATGGGAGAACAGGCTGTAAAGAGAAATACCTTGCTCTAAAACCAAAACGGAGCTATCTAGCAGAATGGTTGTCAATGTGTGTATTCAACTTCCAGAGTTAAACTGATGTGTGTTTGCAGCAGTTCAGAAACCCTTTCCTGGGAGAATGTAGAAACAGTCATTTCCAGCCCTAGAGACGCATATAAGAGTTTGCAGTAAGAATGCGTTTAAAACACAGAAAACCCGCTTCTTACGAACTCATCTGCTGTGTGTTGGTTCCTTTTAGGAAGTTGCATCTATGGTTACATTCAGCGAGGTAGAAACACGTTTCTTCTAAAAGCTGCGTTTGGACATTCCAGAGTGGATGGGAGAACAGGCTGTAAAGAGAAATACCTTGCTCTAAAACCAAAACGGAGCTATCTAGCAGAATGGTTGTCAATGTGTGTATTCAACTTCCAGAGTTAAACTGATGTGTGTTTGCAGCAGTTCAGAAACCCTTTCCTGGGAGAATGTAGAAACAGTCATTTCCAGCCCTAGAGACGCATATAAGAGTTTGCAGTAAGAATGCGTTTAAAACACAGAAGACCCGCTTCCTGCGAACTCATCTGCTGTGTGTTGGTTCCTTTTAGGAAGTTGCATCTATGGTTAGATTCAGCGAGGTAGGAACACGTTTCTTCTAAAAGCTGCGTTTGGACATTCCAGAGTGGATGGGAGAACAGGCTGTAAAGAGAAATACCTTGCTCTAAAACCAAAACGGAGCTATCTAGCAGAATGGTTGTCAATGTGTGTATTCAACTTCCAGAGTTAAACGGATGTGTGTTTGCAGCAGTTCAGAAACCCTTTCCTGGGAGAATGTAGAAACAGTTATTTCCAGCCCTAGAGACGCATATAAGAGTTTGCAGTAAGAATGCGTTTAAAACACAGAAGACCCGCTTCTTACAAACTCATCTGCTGTGTGTTGGTTCCTTTTAGGAAGTTGCATCTATGGTTAGATTCAGCGAGGTAGAAACACGTTTCTTCTAAAAGCTGCGTTTGGACATTCCATAGTGGATGGGAGAACAGGCTGTAAAGAGAAATACCTTGCTCTAAAACCAAAACGGAGCTATCTAGCAGAATGGTTGTCAATGTGTGTATTCAACTTCCAGAGTTTAACTGATGTGTGTTTGCAGCAGTTCAGAAACCCTTTCCTGGGAGAATGTAGAAACAGTCATTTCCAGCCCTAGAGACGCATATAAAGGTTTGCAGTAAGAATGCGTTTAAAACACAGAAGACCCGCTTCTTACGAACTCATCTGCTGTGTTTTGGTTCCTTTTAGGAAGTTGCATCTATGGTTAGATTCAGCGAGGTAGGCACACGTTTCTTCTAAAAGCTGCGTTTGGACATTCCAGAGTGGATGGGAGAACAGGCTGTAAAGAGAAATACCTTGCTCTGAAACCAAAACGGAGCTATCTAGCAGAATGGTTGTCAATGTGTGTATTCAACTTCCAGAGTTAAACTGATGTGTGTTTGCAGCAGTTCAGAAACCCTTTCCTGGGAGAATGTAGAAACAGTCATTTCCAGCCCTAGAGACGCATATTAGAGTTAGCAGTAAGAATGCGTTTAAAACACAGAAGACCCGCTTCTTACGAACTCATCTGCTGTGTGTTGATTCCTTTTAGGAAGTTGCATCTATGTTTAGATTCAGCGAGGTAGGAACACGTTTCTTCTAAAAGCTGCGTTTGGACATTCCAGAGTGGAAGGGAGAACAGGCTGTAAAGAGAAATACCTTGCTCTAAAACCAAAACGGAGCTATCTAGCAGAATGGTTGTCAATGTGTGTATTCAACTTCCGGAGTTAAACTGATGTGTGTTTGCAGCAGTTCAGAAACCCTTTCCTGGGAGATTGTAGAAACAGTCATTTCCAGCCCAAGAGACGCATATAAGAGTGCAGTAAGATGCGTTTAAAACACAGAGGACCCGCTTCTTACGAATTCATCTGCTGTGTGTTGGTTCCTTTTAGGAAGTTGCATCTATGGTTAGATTCAGCTTGGTAGAAACACGTTTATTCTAAAAGCTGCGTTTGGACATTCCAGAGTGGATGGGAGAACAGGCTGTAAAGAGAAATACCTTGCTCTAAAACCAAAACGGAGCTATCTAGCAGAATGGTTGTCAATGTGTGTATTCAACTTCCAGTGTTTAAATGATGTGTTTTTGCAGCAGTTCAGAAACCATTTCTTGGGAGAATGTAGAAACAGTCATTTCCAGCCCTAGAGACGCATATAAGAGTTTGCAGTAAGAATGCGTTTAAAACACAGAAGACCCGCTTCTTACGAACTCATCTGCTGTGTGTTGGTTCCTTTTAGGAAGTTGCATCTATGGTTAGATTCAGCGAGGTAGGAATACGTTTCTTCTAAAAGCTGCGTTTGGACATTCCAGAGTGGATGGGAGAACAGGCTGTAAAGAGAAATACCTTGCTCTAAAACCAAAACGGAGCTATCTAGCAGAATGGTTGTCAATGTGTGTATTCAACTTCCAGAGTTAAACTGATGTGTGTTTGCAGCAGTTCAGAAACCCTTTCCTGGGAGAATGTAGAAACAGTCATTTCCAGCCCTAGAGACGCATATAAGAGTTTGCAGTAAGAATGCGTTTAAAACACAGAAGACCCGCTTCTTGCGAACTCATCTGCTGTGTGTTGGTTCCTTTTAGGAAGTTGCATCTATGGTTAGATTCAGCGAGGTAGGAACACGTTTCTTCTAAAAGCTGCGTTTGGACATTACAGAGTGGATGGGAGAACAGGCTGTAAAGAGAAATACCTTGCTCTAAAACCAAAACGGAGCTATCTAGCAGAATGGTTGTCAATGTGTGTATTCAACTTCCAGAGTTAAACTGATGTGTGTTTGCAGCAGTTCAGAAACCCTTTCCTGGGAGAATGTAGAAACAGTCATTTCCAGACCTAGAGACGCATATAAGAGTTAGCAGTAAGAATGCGTTTAAAACACAGAAGACCCGCTTCTTACGAACTCATCTGCTGTGTGTTGATTCCTTTTAGGAAGTTGCATCTATGTTTAGATTCAGCGAGGTAGGAACACGTTTCTTGTAAAAGCTGCGTTTGGACATTCCAGAGTGGAAGGGAGAACAGGCTGTAAAGAGAAATACCTTGCTCTAAAACCAAAACGGAGCTATCTAGCGGAAATGTTGTCAATGTGTGTATTCAACTTCCAGAGTTAAACTGATGTGTGTTTGCAGCAGTTCAGAAACCCTTTCCTGGGAGATTGTAGAAACAGTCATTTCCAGCCAAAGAGACGCATATAAGAGTTTGCAGTAAGATGCGTTTAAAACACAGAAGACCCGCTTCTTACGAACTCATCTGCTGTGTGTTGGTTCCTTTTAGGAAGTTGCATCTATGGTTAGATTCAGCTTGGTAGAAACACGTTTCTTCTAAAAGCTGCGTTTGGACATTCCAGAATGGATGGGAGAACAGGCTGTAAAGAGAAATACCTTGCTCTAAAACCAAAACGGAGCTATCTAGCAGAATGGTTGTCAATGTGTGTATTCAACTTCCAGTGTTTAAATGATGTGTTTTTGCAGCAGTTCAGAAACCCTTTCTTGGGAGAATGTAGAAACAGTCATTTCCAGCCCTAGAGACGCATATAAGAGTTTGCAGTAAGAATGCGTTTAAAACACAGAAGACCCGCTTCTTACGAACTCATCTGCTGTGTGTTGGTTCCTTATAGGAAGTTGCATCTATGGTTAGATTCAGCGAGGTAGGAACACATTTCTTCTAAAAGCTGCGTTTGGACATTCCAGAGTGGATGGGAGAACAGGCTGTAAAGAGAAATACCTTGCTCTAAAACCAAAACGGAGCTATCTAGCAGAATGGTTGTCAATGTGTGTATTCAACTTCCAGAGTTAAACTGATGTGTGTTTGCAGCAGTTCAGAAACCCTTTCCTGGGAGAATGTAGACACAGTCATTTCCAGCCCTAGAGACGCATATAAGAGTTTGCAGTAAGAATGCGTTTAAAACACAGAAGACCCGCTTCTTACGAACTCATCTGCTGTGTTTTGGTTCCTTTTAGGAAGTTGCATCTATGGTTAGATTCAGCGAGGTAGGAACACGTTTCTTCTAAAAGCTGCGTTTGGACATTCCCGAGTGGATGGGAGAACAGGCTGTAAAGAGAAATACCTTGCTCTAAAACCAAAACGGAGCTATCTAGCAGAATGGTTGTCAATGTGTGTATTCAACTTCCAGAGTTAAACTGATGTGTGTTTGCAGCAGTTCAGAAACCATTTCCTGGGAGAATGTAGAAACAGTCATTTCCAGCCCTAGAGACGCATATAAGAGTTTGCAGTAAGAATGCGTTTAAAACACAGAAGACCCGCTTCTTACGAACTCATCTGCTGTGTGTTGGTTCCTTTTAGGAAGTTGCATCTATGGTTAGATTCAGCGAGGTAGAAACACGTTTCTTCTAAAAGCTGCGTTTGGACATTCCAGAGTGGATGGGAGAACAGGCTGTAAAGAGAAATACCTTGCTCTAAAACCAAAACGGAGCTATCTAGCAGAATGGTTGTCAATGTGTGTATTCAACTTCCAGAGTTAAACTGATGTGTGTTTGCAGCAGTTCAGAAACCCTTTCCTGGGAGAATGTAGAAACAGTCATTTCCAGCCCTAGAGACGCATATAAGAGTTTGCAGTAAGAATGCGTTTAAAACACAGAAGACCCGCTTCCTGCGAACTCATCTGCTGTATGTTGGTTCCTTTTAGGAAGTTGCATCTATGGTTAGATTCAGCGAGGTAGGAACACGTTTCTTCTAAAAGCTGTGTTTGGACATTCCAGAGTGGATGGGAGAACAGGCTGTAAAGAGAAATACCTTGCTCTAAAACCAAAACGGAGCTATCTAGCAGAATGGTTGTCAATGTGTGTATTCAACTTCCAGAGTTAAACTGATGTGTGTTTGCAGCAGTTCAGAAACCCTTTCCTGGGAGAATGTAGAAACAGTCATTTCCAGCCCTAGAGACTCATATAAGAGTTAGCAGTAAGAATGCGTTTAAAACACAGAAGACCCGCTTCTTACGAACTCATCTGCTGTGTGTTGGTTCCCTCTGGGAAGTTACATCTATGGTTAGATTCAGCGAGGTAGAAACACGTTTCTTCTAAAAGCTGCGTTTGGACATTTCAGAGTGGATGGGAGAAAAGGCTGTAAAGAGAAATACCTTGCTCTAAAACCAAAACGGAGCTATCTAGCAGAATGGTTGTCAATGTGTGTATTCAACTTCCAGAGTTAAACTGATGTGTGTTTGCAGCAGTTCAGAAACCCTTTCCTGGGAGAATGTAGAAACAGTCATTTCCAGCCCTAGAGACGCATATAAGAGTTAGCAGTAAGAATGCGTTTAAAACACAGAAGACCCGCTTCTTACGAACTCATCTGCTGTGTGTTGGTTCCTTTTAGGAAGTTGCATCTATGGTTAGATTCAGCGAGGTAGGACCACGTTTCTTCTAAAAGCTGCGTTTGGACATTCCAGAGTGGATGGGAGAACAGGCTGTAAAGAGAAATACCTTGCTCTAAAACCAAAACGGAGCTATCTAGCAGAATGGTTGTCAATGTGTGTATTCAACTTCCAGAGTTAAACTGATGTGTGTTTGCAGCAGTTCAGAAACCCTTTCCTGGGAGAATGTAGAAACAGTCATTTCCAGCCCTAGAGACGCATATAAGAGTTTGCAGTAAGAATGCGTTTAAAACACAGAAGACCCGCTTCCTGCGAACTCATCTGCTGTGTGTTGGTTCCTTTTAGGAAGTTGCATCTATGGTTAGATTCAGCGAGGTAGGAACACGTTTCTTCTAAAAGCTGCGTTTGGACATTCCAGAGTGGATGGGAGAACAGGCTGTAAAGAGAAATACCTTGCTCTAAAACCAAAACGGAGCTATCTAGCAGAATGGTTGTCAATGTGTGTATTCAACTTCCAGAGTTAAACTGATGTGTGTTTGCAGCAGTTCAGAAACCCTTTCCTGGGAGAATGTAGAAACAGTCATTTCCAGCCCTAGAGACGCATATAAGAGTTTGCAGTAAGAATGCGTTTAAAACACAGAAGACCCGCTTCCTGCGAACTCATCTGCTGTGTGTTGGTTCCTTTTAGGAAGTTGCATCTATGGTTAGATTCAGCGAGGTAGGAACACGTTTCTTCTAGAAGCTGTGTTTGGACATTCCAGAGTGGATGGGAGAACAGGCTGTAAAGAGAAATACCTTGCTCTAAAACCAAAACGGGGCTATCTAGCAGAATGGTTGTCAATGTGTGTATTCAACTTCCAGAGTTAAACTGATGTGTGTTTGCAGCAGTTCAGAAACCCTTTCCTGGGAGAATGTAGAAACAGTCATTTCCAGCCCTAGAGACGCATATAAGAGTTAGCAGTAAGAATGCGTTTAAAACACAGAAGACCCGCTTCTTACGAACTCATCTGCTGTGTGTTGGTTCCCTCTGGGAAGTTACATCTATGGTTAGATTCAGCGAGGTAGAAACACGTTTCTTCTAAAAGCTGCGTTTGGACATTTCAGAGTGGATGGGAGAAAAGGCTGTAAAGAGAAATACCTTGCTCTAAAACCAAAACGGAGCTATCTAGCAGAATGGTTGTCAATGTGTGTATTCAACTTCCAGAGTTAAACTGATGTGTGTTTGCAGCAGTTCAGAAACCCTTTCCTGGGAGAATGTAGAAACAGTCATTTCCAGCCCTAGAGACGCATATAAGAGTTAGCAGTAAGAATGCGTTTAAAACACAGAAGACCCGCTTCTTACGAACTCATCTGCTGTGTGTTGGTTCCTTTTAGGAAGTTGCATCTATGGTTAGATTCAGCGAGGTAGGACCACGTTTCTTCTAAAAGCTGCGTTTGGACATTCCAGAGTGGATGGGAGAACAGGCTGTAAAGAGAAATACCTTGCTCTAAAACCAAAACGGAGCTATCTAGCAGAATGGTTGTCAATGTGTGTATTCAACTTCCAGAGTTAAACTGATGTGTGTTTGCAGCAGTTCAGAAACCCTTTCCTGGGAGAATGTAGAAACAGTCATTTCCAGCCCTAGAGACGCATATAAGAGTTTGCAGTAAGAATGCGTTTAAAACACAGAAGACCCGCTTCCTGCGAACTCATCTGCTGTGTGTTGGTTCCTTTTAGGAAGTTGCATCTATGGTTAGATTCAGCGAGGTAGGAACACGTTTCTTCTAAAAGCTGCGTTTGGACATTCCAGAGTGGATGGGAGAACAGGCTGTAAAGAGAAATACCTTGCTCTAAAACCAAAACGGAGCTATCTAGCAGAATGGTTGTCAATGTGTGTATTCAACTTCCAGAGTTAAACTGATGTGTGTTTGCAGCAGTTCAGAAACCCTTTCCTGGGAGAATGTAGAAACAGTCATTTCCAGCCCTAGAGACGCATATAAGAGTTTGCAGTAAGAATGCGTTTAAAACACAGAAGACCCGCTTCCTGCGAACTCATCTGCTGTGTGTTGGTTCCTTTTAGGAAGTTGCATCTATGGTTAGATTCAGCGAGGTAGGAACACGTTTCTTCTAGAAGCTGTGTTTGGACATTCCAGAGTGGATGGGAGAACAGGCTGTAAAGAGAAATACCTTGCTCTAAAACCAAAACGGGGCTATCTAGCAGAATGGTTGTCAATGTGTGTATTCAACTTCCAGAGTTAAACTGATGTGTGTTTGCAGCAGTTCAGAAACCCTTTCCTGGGAGAATGTAGAAACAGTCATTTCCAGCCCTAGAGACGCATATAGGAGTTTGCAGTAAGAATGCGTTTAAAACACAGAAGACCCGCTTCTTACGAACTCATCTGCTGTGTGTTGGTTCCTTTTAGGAAGTTGCATCTATGGTTAGATTCAGCGAGGTAGAAACACGTTTCTTCTAAAAGCTGCGTTTGGACATTCCATAGTGGATGGGAGAACAGGCTGTAAAGAGAAATAACTTGCTCTAAAACCAAAACGGAGCTATCTAGCAGAATGGTTGTCAATGTGTGTATTCAACTTCCAGAGTTTAACTGATGTGTGTTTGCAGCAGTTCAGAAACCCTTTCCTGGAAGAATGTAGAAACAGTCATTTCCAGCCCTAGAGACGCATATAAGGGTTTGCAGTAAGAATGCGTTTAAAACACAGAAGACCCGCTTCTTACGAACTCATCTGCTGTGTTTTGGTTCCTTTTAGGAAGTTGCATCTATGGTTAGATTCAGCGAGGTAGGAACACGTTTCTTCTAAAAGCTGCGTTTGGACATTCCAGAGTGGATGGGAGAACAGGCTGTAAAGAGAAATACCTTGCTCTGAAACCAAAACGGAGCTATCTAGCAGAATGGTTGTCAATGTGTGTATTCAACTTCCAGAGTTAAACTGATGTGTGTTTGCAGCAGTTCAGAAACCCTTTCCTGGGAGAATGTAGAAACAGTCATTTCCAGCCCTAGAGACGCATATAAGAGTTAGCAGTAAGAATGCGTTTAAAACACAGAAGACCCGCTTCTTACGAACTTATCTGCTGTGTGTTGGTTCCTTCTGGGAAGTTACATCTATGGTTAGATTCAGCGAGGTAGAAACACGTTTCTTCTAAAAGCTGCGTTTGGACATTTTAGAGTGGATGGGAGAACAGGCTGTAAAGAGAAATACCTTGCTCTAAAACCAAAACGGAGCTATCTAGCAGAATGGTTGTCAATGTGTGTATTCAACTTCCCGAGTTAAACTGATGTGTGTTTGCAGCAGTTCAGAAACCCTTTCCTGGGAGAATGTAGAAACAGTCATTTCCAGCCCTAGAGACGCATATAAGAGTTTGCAGTAAGAATGCGTTTAAAACACAGAAGACCCGCTTCTTACGAACTCATCTGCTGTGTGTTGGTTCCTTTTAGGAAGTTGCATCTATGTTTAGATTCAGCGAGTTAGGAACACGTTTCTTCTAAAAGCTGCGTTTGGACATTCCAGAGTGGATGGGAGAAGAGGCTGTAAAGAGAAATACCTTGCTCTAAAACCAAAACGGAGCTATCTAGCAGAATGGTTGTCAATGTGTGTATTCAACTTCCAGAGTTAAACTGATGTGTGTTTGCAGCAGTTCAGAAACCATTTCCTGGGAGAATGTAGAAACAGTCATTTCCAGCCCTAGAGACGCATATAAGAGTTTGCAGTAAGAATGCGTTTAAAACACAGAAGACCCGCTTCTTACGAACTCATCTGCTGTGTGTTGGTTCCTTTTAGGAAGTTGCATCTATGGTTAGATTCAGCGAGGTAGAAACACGTTTCTTCTAAAAGCTGCGTTTGGACATTCCAGAGTGGATGGGAGAACAGGCTGTAAAGAGAAATACCTTGCTCTAAAACCAAAACGGAGCTATCTAGCAGAATGGTTGTCAATGTGTGTATTCAACTTCCAGAGTTAAACTGATGTGTGTTTGCAGCAGTTCAGAAACCCTTTCCTGGGAGAATGTAGAAACAGTCATTTCCAGCCCTAGAGACGCATATAAGAGTTTGCAGTAAGAATGCGTTTAAAACACAGAAGACCCGCTTCTTACGAACTCATCTGCTGTGTGTTGGTTCCTTTTAGGAAGTTGCATCTATGGTTAGATTCAGCGAGGTAGAAACACGTTTCTTCTAAAAGCTGCGTTTGGACATTCCAGAGTGGATGGGAGAACAGGCTGTAAAGAGAAATACCTTGCTCTAAAACCAAAACGGAGCTATCTAGCAGAATGGTTGTCAATGTGTGTATTCAACTTCCAGAGTTTAACTGATGTGTGTTTGCAGCAGTTCAGAAACCCTTTCCTGGGAGAATGTAGAAACAGTCATTTCCAGCCCTAGAGACGCATATAAGAGTTAGCAGTAAGAATGCGTTTAAAACACAGAAGACCCGCTTCTTACGAACTCATCTGCTGTGTTTTGGTTCCTTTTAGGAAGTTGCATCTATGTTTAGATTCAGCGAGGTAGGAACACGTTTCTTCTAAAAGCTGCGTTTGGACATTCCAGAGTGGATGGGAGAACAGGCTGTAAAGAGAAATACCTTGCTCTGAAACCAAAACGGAGCTATCTAGCAGAATGGTTGTCAATGTGTGTATTCAACTTCCAGAGTTAAACTGATGTGTGTTTCCAGCAGTTCAGAAACCCTTTCCTGGGAGAATGTAGAAACAGTCATTTCCAGCCCTAGAAACGCATATAAGAGTTAGCAGTAAGAATGCGTTTAAAACACAGAAGACCCGCTTCTTACGAACTCATCTGCTGTGTGTTGGTTCCTTTTAGGAAGTTGCATCTATGGTTAGATTCAGCGAGGTAGGAACACGTTTCTTCTAAAAGCTGCGTTTGGACATTCCAGAGTGGATGGGAGAACAGGCTGTAAAGAGAAATACCTTGCTCTAAAACCAAAACGGAGCTATCTAGCAGAATGGTTGTCAATGTGTGTATTCAACTTCCAGAGTTAAACTGATGTGTGTTTGCAGCAGTTCAGAAACCCTTTCCTGGGAGAATGTAGAAACAGTCATTTCCAGCCCTAGAGACGCATATAAGAGTTTGCAGTAAGAATGCGTTTAAAACACAGAAGACCCGCTTCTTGCGAACTCATCTGCTGTGTGTTGGTTCCTTTTAGGAAGTTGCATCTATGGCTAGATTCAGCGAGGTAGGAACACGTTTCTTCTAAAAGATGCGTTTGGACATTCCAGAGTGGATGGGAGAACAGGCTGTAAAGAGAAATACCTTGCTCTAAAACCAAAACGGAGCTATCTAGCAGAATGGTTGTCAATGTGTGTATTCAACTTCCAGAGTTAAACTGATGTGTGTTTGCAGCAGTTCAGAAACCCTTTCCTGGGAGAATGTAGAAACAGTCATTTCCAGCCCTAGAGACGCATATAAGAGTTAGCAGTAAGAATGCGTTTAAAACACAGAAGACCCGCTTCTTACGAATTCATCTGCTGTGTGTTGATTCCTTTTAGGAAGTTTCATCTATGTTTAGATTCAGCGAGGTAGGAACACGTTTCTTCTAAAAGCTGCGTTTGGACATTCCAGAGTGGAAGGGAGAACAGGCTGTAAAGAGAAATACCTTGCTCTAAAACCAAAACGGAGCTATCTAGCAGAATGGTTGTCAATGTGTGTATTCAACTTCCAGAGTTAAACTGACGTGTGTTTGCAGCAGTTCAGAAACCCTTTCCTGGGAGATTGTAGAAACAGTCATTTCCAGCCCAAGAGACGCATATAAGAGTTTGCAGTAAGATGCGTTTAAAACACAGAAGACCCGCTTCTTACGAACTCATCTGCTGTGTGTTGGTTCCTTTTAGGAAGTTGCATCTATGGTTAGATTCAGCTTGGTAGAAACACGTTTCTTCTAAAAGCTGCGTTTGGACATTCCAGAGTGGATGGGAGAACAGGTTGTAAAGAGAAATACCTTGCTCTAAAACCAAAACGGTGCTATCTAGCAGAATGGTTGTCAATGTGTGTATTCAACTTCCAGTGTTTAAATGATGTGTTTTTGCAGCAGTTCAGAAACCCTTTCTTGGCAGAATGTAGAAACAGTCATTTCCAGCCCTAGAGACGCATATAAGAGTTTGCAGTAAGAATGCGTTTAAAAGACAGAGGACCCGCTTCTTACGAACTCATCTGCTGTGTGTTGGTTCCTTTTAGGAAGTTGCATCTATGGTTAGATTCAGCGAGGTAGGAACACATTTCTTCTAAAAGCTGCGTTTGGACATTCCAGAGTGGATGGGAGAACAGGCTGTAAAGAGAAATACCTTGCTCTAAAACCAAAACGGAGCTATCTAGCAGAATGTTTGTCAATGTGTGTATTCAACTTCCAGAGTTAAACTGATGTGTGTTTGCAGCAGTTCAGAAACCCTTTCCTGGGAGAATGTAGAAACAGTCATTTCCAGCCCTAGAGACGCATATAAGAGTTTGCAGTAAGAATGCGTTTAAAACACAGAAGACCCGCTTCTTACGAACTCATCTGCTGTGTGTTGGATCCTTTTAGAAAGTTGCATCTATGGTTAGATTCAGCGAGGTAGGAACACGTTTCTTCTAAAAGCTGCGTTTGGACATTCCAGAGTGGATGGGAGAACAGGCTGTAAAGAGAAATACCTTGCTCTAAAACCAAAACGGAGCTATCTAGCAGAATGGTTGTCCATGTGTGTATTCAACTTCCAGAGTTAAACTGATGTGTGTTTGCAGCAGTTCAGAAACCCTTTCCTGGGAGAATGTAGAAACAGTCATTTCCAGCCCTAGAGACGCATATAAGAGTTTGCAGTAAGAATGCGTTTAAAACACAGAAGACCCGCTTCTTGCGAACTCATCTGCTGTGTGTTGGTTCCTTTTAGGAAGTTGCATCTATGGTTAGATTCAGCGAGGTAGGAACACGTTTCTTCTAAAAGCTGCGTTTGGACATTACAGAGTGGATGGGAGAACAGGCTGTAAAGAGAAATACCTTGCTCTAAAACAAAAACGGAGCTATCTAGCAGAATGGTTGTCAATGTGTGTATTCAACTTCCAGAGTTTAACTGATGTGTGTTTGCAGCAGTTCAGAAACCCTTTCCTGGGAGAATGTAGAAACAGTCATTTCCAGCCCTAGAGACGCATATAAGAGTTAGCAGTAAGAATGCGTTTAAAACACAGAAGACCCGCTTCTTACGAACTCATCTGCTGTGTGTTGATTCCTTTTAGGAAGTTGCATCTATGGTTAGATTCAGCGAGGTAGGAACACGTTTCTTGTAAAAGCTGCGTTTGGACATTCCAGAGTGGAAGGGAGAACAGGCTGTAAAGAGAAATACCTTGCTCTAAAACCAAAACGGAGCTATCAAGCGGAATGGTTGTCAATGTGTGTATTCAACTTCCAGAGTTAAACTGATGTGTGTTTGCAGCAGTTCAGAAACCCTTTCCTGGGAGATTGTAGAAACAGTCATTTCCAGCCAAAGAGACGCATATAAGAGTTTGCAGTAAGATGCGTTTAAAACACAGAAGACCCGCTTCTTACGAACTCATCTGCTGTGTGTTGGTTCCTTTTAGGAAGTTGCATCTATGGTTAGATTCAGCTTGGTAGAAACACGTTTCTTCTAAAAGCTGCGTTTGGACATTCCAGAATGGATGGGAGAACAGGCTGTAAAGAGAAATACCTTGCTCTAAAACCAAAACGGAGCTATCTAGCAGAATGGTTGTCAATGTGTGTATTCAACTTCCAGTGTTTAAATGATGTGTTTTTGCAGCAGTTCAGAAACCCTTTCTTGGGAGAATGTAGAAACAGTCATTTCCAGCCCAAGAGACGCATATAAGAGTTTGCAGTAAGAATGCGTTTAAAACACAGAAGACCCGCTTCTTACGAACTCATCTGCTGTGTGTTGGTTCCTTATAGGAAGTTGCATCTATGGTTAGATTCAGCGAGGTAGGAACACATTTCTTCTAAAAGCTGCGTTTGGACATTCCAGAGTGGATGGGAGAACAGGCTGTAAAGAGAAATACCTTGCTCTAAAACTAAAACGGAGCTATCTAGCAGAATGGTTGTCAATGTGTGTATTCAACTTCCAGAGTTAAACTGATGTGTGTTTGCAGCAGTTCAGAAACCCTTTCCTGGGAGAATGTAGACACAGTCATTTCCAGCCCTAGAGACGCATATAAGAGTTTGCAGTAAGAATGCGTTTAAAACACAGAAGACCCGCTTCTTACGAACTCATCTGCTGTGTTTTGGTTCCTTTTAGGAAGTTGCATCTATGGTTAGATTCAGCGAGGTAGGAACACGTTTCTTCTAAAAGCTGCGTTTGGACATTCCCGAGTGGATGGGAGAACAGGCTGTAAAGAGAAATACCTTGCTCTAAAACCAAAACGGAGCTATCTAGCAGAATGGTTGTCAATGTGTGTATTCAACTTCCAGAGTTAAACTGATGTGTGTTTGCAGCAGTTCAGAAACCATTTCCTGGGAGAATGTAGAAACAGTCATTTCCAGCCCTAGAGACGCATATAAGAGTTTGCAGTAAGAATGCGTTTAAAACACAGAAGACCCGCTTCTTACGAACTCATCTGCTGTGTGTTGGTTCCTTTTAGGAAGTTGCATCTATGGTTAGATTCAGCGAGGTAGAAACACGTTTCTTCTAAAAGCTGCGTTTGGACATTCCAGAGTGGATGGGAGAACAGGCTGTAAAGAGAAATACCTTGCTCTAAAACCAAAACGGAGCTATCTAGCAGAATGGTTGTCAATGTGTGTATTCAACTTCCAGAGTTAAACTGATGTGTGTTTGCAGCAGTTCAGAAACCCTTTCCTGGGAGAATGTAGAAACAGTCATTTCCAGCCCTAGAGACGCATATAAGAGTTTGCAGTAAGAATGCGTTTAAAACACAGAAGACCCGCTTCCTGCGAACTCATCTGCTGTATGTTGGTTCCTTTTAGGAAGTTGCATCTATGGTTAGATTCAGCGAGGTAGGAACACGTTTCTTCTAAAAGCTGTGTTTGGACATTCCAGAGTGGATGGGAGAACAGGCTGTAAAGAGAAATACCTTGCTCTAAAACCAAAACGGAGCTATCTAGCAGAATGGTTGTCAATGTGTGTATTCAACTTCCAGAGTTAAACTGATGTGTGTTTGCAGCAGTTCAGAAACCCTTTCCTGGGAGAATGTAGAAACAGTCATTTCCAGCCCTAGAGACGCATATAAGAGTTTGCAGTAAGAATGCGTTTAAAACACAGAAGACCCGCTTCTTGCGAACTCATCTGCTGTGTGTTGGTTCCTTTTAGGAAGTTGCATCTATGGCTAGATTCAGCGAGGTAGGAACACGTTTCTTCTAAAAGCTGCGTTTGGACATTCCAGAGTGGATGGGAGAACAGGCTGTAAAGAGAAATACCTTGCTCTAAAACCAAAACGGAGCTATCTAGCAGAATGGTTGTCAATGTGTGTATTCAACTTCCAGAGTTAAACTGATGTGTGTTTGCAGCAGTTCAGAAACCCTTTCCTGGGAGAATGTAGAAACAGTCATTTCCAGCCCACGAGACGCATATAAGAGTTAGCAGTAAGAATGCGTTTAAAACACAGAAGACCCGCTTCTTACGAATTCATCTGCTGTGTGTTGATTCCTTTTAGGAAGTTTCATCTATGTTTAGATTCAGCGAGGTAGGAACACGTTTCTTCTAAAAGCTGCGTTTGGACATTCCAGAGTGGAAGGGAGAACAGGCTGTAAAGAGAAATACCTTGCTCTAAAACCAAAACGGAGCTATCTAGCAGAATGGTTGTCAATGTGTGTATTCAACTTCCAGAGTTAAACTGACGTGTGTTTGCAGCAGTTCAGAAACCCTTTCCTGGGAGATTGTAGAAACAGTCATTTCCAGCCCAAGAGACGCATATAAGAGTTTGCAGTAAGATGCGTTTAAAACACAGAAGACCCGCTTCTTACGAACTCATCTGCTGTGTGTTGGTTCCTTTTAGGAAGTTGCATCTATGGTTAGATTCAGCTTGGTAGAAACACGTTTCTTCTAAAAGCTGCGTTTGGACATTCCAGAGTGGATGGGAGAACAGGTTGTAAATAGAAATACCTTGCTCTAAAACCAAAACGGTGCTATCTAGCAGAATGGTTGTCAATGTGTGTATTCAACTTCCAGTGTTTAAATGATGTGTTTTTGCAGCAGTTCAGAAACCCTTTCTTGGCAGAATGTAGAAACAGTCATTTCCAGCCCTAGAGACGCATATAAGAGTTTGCAGTAAGAATGCGTTTAAAACACAGAGGACCCGCTTCTTACGAACTCATCTGCTGTGTGTTGGTTCCTTTTAGGAAGTTGCATCTATGGTTAGATTCAGCGAGGTAGGAACACATTTCTTCTAAAAGCTGCGTTTGGACATTCCAGAGTGGATGGGAGAACAGGCTGTAAAGAGAAATACCTTGCTCTAAAACCAAAACGGAGCTATCTAGCAGAATGTTTGTCAATGTGTGTATTCAACTTCCAGAGTTAAACTGATGTGTGTTTGCAGCAGTTCAGAAACTCTTTCCTGGGAGAATGTAGAAACAGTCATTTCCAGCCCTAGAGACGCATATAAGAGTTTGCAGTAAGAATGCGTTTAAAACACAGAAGACCCGCTTCTTACGAACTCATCTGCTGTGTGTTGGTTCCTTTTAGAAAGTTGCATCTATGGTTAGATTCAGCGAGGTAGGAACACGTTTCTTCTAAAAGCTGCGTTTGGACATTCCAGAGTGGATGGGAGAACAGGCTGTAAAGAGAAATACCTTGCTCTAAAACCAAAACGGAGCTATCTAGCAGAATGGTTGTCCATGTGTGTATTCAACTTCCAGAGTTAAACTGATGTGTGTTTGCAGCAGTTCAGAAACCCTTTCCTGGGAGAATGTAGAAACAGTCATTTCCAGCCCTAGAGACGCATATAAGAGTTTGCAGTAAGAATGCGTTTAAAACACAGAAGACCCGCTTCTTGCGAACTCATCTGCTGTGTGTTGGTTCCTTTTAGGAAGTTGCATCTATGGTTAGATTCAGCGAGGTAGGAACACGTTTCTTCTAAAAGCTGCGTTTGGACATTACAGAGTGGATGGGAGAACAGGCTGTAAAGAGAAATACCTTGCTCTAAAACCAAAACGGAGCTATCTAGCAGAATGGTTGTCAATGTGTGTATTCAACTTCCAGAGTTAAACTGATGTGTGTTTGCAGCAGTTCAGAAACCCTTTCCTGGGAGAATGTAGAAACAGTCATTTCCAGCCCTAGAGACGCATATAAGAGTTAGCAGTAAGAATGCGTTTAAAACACAGAAGACCCGCTTCTTACGAACTCATCTGCTGTGTGTTGATTCCTTTTAGGAAGTTGCATCTATGTTTAGATTCAGCGAGGTAGGAACACGTTTCTTGTAAAAGCTGCGTTTGGACATTCCAGAGTGGAAGGGAGAACAGGCTGTAAAGAGAAACACCTTGCTCTAAAACCAAAACGGAGCTATCTAGCAGAATGGTTGTCAATGTGTGTATTCAACTTCCAGAGTTAAACTGATGTGTGTTTGCAGCAGTTCAGAAACCCTTTCCTGGGAGAATGTAGAAACAGTCATTTCCAGCCCTAGAGACGCATATAAGAGTTTGCAGTAAGAATGCGTTTAAAACACAGAAGACCCGCTTCTTGCGAACTCATCTGCTGTGTGTTGGTTCCTTTTAGGAAGTTGCATCTATGGCTAGATTCAGCGAGGTAGGAACACGTTTCTTCTAAAAGCTGCGTTTGGACATTCCAGAGTGGATGGGAGAACAGGCTGTAAAGAGAAATACCTTGCTCTAAAACCAAAACGGAGCTATCTAGCAGAATGGTTGTCAATGTGTGTATTCAACTTCCAGAGTTAAACTGATGTGTGTTTGCAGCAGTTCAGAAACCCTTTCCTGGGAGAATGTAGAAACAGTCATTTCCAGCCCACGAGACGCATATAAGAGTTAGCAGTAAGAATGCGTTTAAAACACAGAAGACCCGCTTCTTACGAATTCATCTGCTGTGTGTTGATTCCTTTTAGGAAGTTTCATCTATGTTTAGATTCAGCGAGGTAGGAACACGTTTCTTCTAAAAGCTGCGTTTGGACATTCCAGAGTGGAAGGGAGAACAGGCTGTAAAGAGAAACACCTTGCTCTAAAACCAAAACGGAGCTATCTAGCAGAATGGTTGTCAATGTGTGTATTCAACTTCCAGAGTTAAACTGATGTGTGTTTGCAGCAGTTCAGAAACCCTTTCCTGGGAGATTGTAGAAACAGTCATTTCCAGCCAAAGAGACGCATATAAGAGTTTGCAGTAAGATGCGTTTAAAACACAGAAGACCCGCTTCTTACGAACTCATCTGCTGTGTGTTGGTTCCTTTTAGGAAGTTGCATCTATGGTTAGATTCAGCTTGGTAGAAACACGTTTCTTCTAAAAGCTGCGTTTGGACATTCCAGAATGGATGGGAGAACAGGCTGTAAAGAGAAATACCTTGCTCTAAAACCAAAACGGAGCTATCTAGCAGAATGGTTGTCAATGTGTGTATTCAACTTCCAGTGTTTAAATGATGTGTTTTTGCAGCAGTTCAGAAACCCTTTCTTGGGAGAATGTAGAAACAGTCATTTCCAGCCCTAGAGACGCATATAAGAGTTTGCAGTAAGAATGCGTTTAAAACACAGAAGACCCGCTTCTTACGAACTCATCTGCTGTGTGTTGGTTCCTTATAGGAAGTTGCATCTATGGTTAGATTCAGCGAGGTAGGAACACATTTCTTCTAAAAGCTGCGTTTGGACATTCCAGAGTGGATGGGAGAACAGGCTGTAAAGAGAAATACCTTGCTCTAAAACCAAAACGGAGCTATCTAGCAGAATGGTTGTCAATGTGTGTATTCAACTTCCAGAGTTAAACTGATGTGTGTTTGCAGCAGTTCAGAAACCCTTTCCTGGGAGAATGTAGACACAGTCATTTCCAGCCCTAGAGACGCATATAAGGGTTTGCAGTAAGAATGCGTTTAAAACACAGAAGACCCGCTTCTTACGAACTCATCTGCTGTGTTTTGGTTCCTTTTAGGAAGTTGCATCTATGGTTAGATTCAGCGAGGTAGGAACACGTTTCTTCTAAAAGCTGCGTTTGGACATTCCCGAGTGGATGGGAGAACAGGCTGTAAAGAGAAATACCTTGCTCTAAAACCAAAACGGAGCTATCTAGCAGAATGGTTGTCAATGTGTGTATTCAACTTCCAGAGTTAAACTGATGTGTGTTTGCAGCAGTTCAGAAACCATTTCCTGGGAGAATGTAGAAACAGTCATTTCCAGCCCTAGAGACGCATATAAGAGTTTGCAGTAAGAATGCGTTTAAAACACAGAAGACCCGCTTCTTACGAACTCATCTGCTGTGTGTTGGTTCCTTTTAGGAAGTTGCATCTATGGTTAGATTCAGCGAGGTAGAAACACGTTTCTTCTAAAAGCTGCGTTTGGACATTCCAGAGTGGATGGGAGAACAGGCTGTAAAGAGAAATACCTTGCTCTAAAACCAAAACGGAGCTATCTAGCAGAATGGTTGTCAATGTGTGTATTCAACTTCCAGAGTTAAACTGATGTGTGTTTGCAGCAGTTCAGAAACCCTTTCCTGGGAGAATGTAGAAACAGTCATTTCCAGCCCTAGAGACGCATATAAGAGTTTGCAGTAAGAATGCGTTTAAAACACAGAAGACCCGCTTCCTGCGAACTCATCTGCTGTGTGTTGGTTCCTTTTAGGAAGTTGCATCTATGGTTAGATTCAGCGAGGTAGGAACACGTTTCTTCTAAAAGCTGTGTTTGGACATTCCAGAGTGGATGGGAGAACAGGCTGTAAAGAGAAATACCTTGCTCTAAAACCAAAACGGAGCTATCTAGCAGAATGGTTGTCAATGTGTGTATTCAACTTCCAGAGTTAAACTGATGTGTGTTTGCAGCAGTTCAGAAACCCTTTCCTGGGAGAATGTAGAAACAGTCATTTCCAGCCCTAGAGACGCATATAAGAGTTAGCAGTAAGAATGCGTTTAAAACACAGAAGACCCGCTTCTTACGAACTCATCTGCTGTGTGTTGGTTCCCTCTGGGAAGTTACATCTATGGTTAGATTCAGCGAGGTAGAAACACGTTTCTTCTAAAAGCTGCGTTTGGACATTTCAGAGTGGATGGGAGAAAAGGCTGTAAAGAGAAATACCTTGCTCTAAAACCAAAACGGAGCTATCTAGCAGAATGGTTGTCAATGTGTGTATTCAACTTCCAGAGTTAAACTGATGTGTGTTTGCAGCAGTTCAGAAACCCTTTCCTGGGAGAATGTAGAAACAGTCATTTCCAGCCCTAGAGACGCATATAAGAGTTAGCAGTAAGAATGCGTTTAAAACACAGAAGACCCGCTTCTTACGAACTCATCTGCTGTGTGTTGGTTCCTTTTAGGAAGTTGCATCTATGGTTAGATTCAGCGAGGTAGAAACACGTTTCTTCTAAAAGCTGCGTTTGGACATTCCAGAGTGGATGGGAGAACAGGCTGTAAAGAGAAATACCTTGCTCTAAAACCAAAACGGAGCTATCTAGCAGAATGGTTGTCAATGTGTGTATTCAACTTCCAGAGTTAAACTGATGTGTGTTTGCAGCAGTTCAGAAACCCTTTCCTGGGAGAATGTAGAAACAGTCATTTCCAGCCCTAGAGACGCATATAAGAGTTTGCAGTAAGAATGCGTTTAAAACACAGAAGACCCGCTTCTTACGAACTCATCTGCTGTGTGTTGGTTCCTTCTGGGAAGTTACATCTATGGTTAGATTCAGCGAGGTAGAAACACGTTTCTTCTAAAAGCTGCGTTTGGACATTTCAGAGTGGATGGGAGAACAGGCTGTAAAGAGAAATACCTTGCTCTAAAACCAAAACGGAGCTATCTAGCAGAATGGTTGTCAATGTGTGTATTCAACTTCCAGAGTTAAACTGATGTGTGTTTGCAGCAGTTCAGAAATCCTTTCCTGGGAGAATGTAGAAACAGTCATTTCCAGCCCTAGAGACGCATATAAGAGTTTGCAGTAAGAATGCGTTTAAAACACAGAAGACCCGCTTCTTACGAACTCATCTGCTGTGTGTTGGTTCCTTTTAGGAAGTTGCATTTATGTTTAGATTCAGCGAGGTAGGAACACGTTTCTTCTAAAAGCTGCGTTTGGACATTCCAGAGTGGATGTGAGAAGAGGCTGTAAAGAGAAATACCTTGCTCTAAAACCAAAACGGAGCTATCTAGCAGAATGGTTGTCAATGTGTGTATTCAACTTCCAGAGTTAAACTGATGTGTGTTTGCAGCAGTTCAGAAACCCTTTCCTGGGAGAATGTAGAAACAGTCATTTCCAGCCCTAGAGACGCATATAAGAGTTTGCAGTAAGAATGCGTTTAAAACACAGAAGACCCGCTTCTTACGAACTCATCTGCTGTGTGTTGGTTCCTTTTAGGAAGTTGCATCTATGGTTAGATTCAGCGAGGTAGGAACACGTTTCTTCTAAAAGCTGTGTTTGGACATTCCAGAGTGGATGGGAGAACAGGCTGTAAAGAGAAATACCTTGCTCTAAAACCAAAACGGAGCTATCTAGCAGAATGGTTGTCAATGTGTGTATTCAACTTCCAGAGTTAAACTGATGTGTGTTTGCAGCAGTTCAGAAACCCTTTCCTGGGAGAATGTAGAACCAGTCATTTCCAGCCCCAGAGACGCATATAAGAGTTAGCAGTAAGAATGCGTTTAAAACACAGAAGACCCGCTTCTTACGAACTCATCTGCTGTGTGTTGGTTCCTTCTGGGAAGTTACATCTATGGTTAGATTCAGCGAGGTAGAAACACGTTTCTTCTAAAAGCTGCGTTTGGACATTTCAGAGTGGATGGGAGAACAGGCTGTAAAGAGAAATACCTTGCTCTAAAACCAAAACGGAGCTATCTAGCAGAATGGTTGTCAATGTGTGTATTCAACTTCCAGAGTTAAACTGATGTGTGTTTGCAGCAGTTCAGAAACCCTTTCCTGGGAGAATGTAGAAACAGTCATTACCAGCCCTAGAGACGCATATAAGAGTTTGCAGTAAGAATGCGTTTAAAACACAGAAGACCCGCTTCTTACGAACTCATCTGCTGTGTGTTGGTTCCTTTTAGGAAGTTGCATCTATGGTTAGATTCAGCGAGGTAGAAACACGTTTCTTCTAAAAGCTGCGTTTGGACATTCCAGAGTGGATGGGAGAACAGGCTGTAAAGAGAAATACCTTGCTCTAAAACCAAAACGGAGCTATCTAGCAGAATGGTTGTCAATGTGTGTATTCAACTTCCAGAGTTAAACTGATGTGTGTTTGCAGCAGTTCAGAAACCCTTTCCTGGGAGAATGTAGAAACAGTCATTTCCAGCCCTAGAGACGCATATAAGAGTTTGCAGTAAGAATGCGTTTAAAACACAGAAGACCCGCTTCTTACGAACTCATCTGCTGTGTGTTGGTTCCTTTTAGGAAGTTGCATCTATGGTTAGATTCAGCGAGGTAGGAACACGTTTCTTCTAAAAGCTGTGTTTGGACATTCCAGAGTGGATGGGAGAACAGGCTGTAAAGAGAAATACCTTGCTCTAAAACCAAAACGGAGCTATCTAGCAGAATGGTTGTCAATGTGTGTATTCAACTTCCAGAGTTAAACTGATGTGTGTTTGCAGCAGTTCAGAAACCCTTTCCTGGGAGAATGTAGAACCAGTCATTTCCAGCCCCAGAGACGCATATAAGAGTTAGCAGTAAGAATGCGTTTAAAACACAGAAGACCCGCTTCTTACGAACTCATCTGCTGTGTGTTGGTTCCTTCTGGGAAGTTACATCTATGGTTAGATTCAGCGAGGTAGAAACACGTTTCTTCTAAAAGCTGCGTTTGGACATTTCAGAGTGGATGGGAGAACAGGCTGTAAAGAGAAATACCTTGCTCTAAAACCAAAACGGAGCTATCTAGCAGAATGGTTGTCAATGTGTGTATTCAACTTCCAGAGTTAAACTGATGTGTGTTTGCAGCAGTTCAGAAACCCTTTCCTGGGAGAATGTAGAAACAGTCATTACCAGCCCTAGAGACGCATATAAGAGTTTGCAGTAAGAATGCGTTTAAAACACCGAAGACCCGCTTCTTACGAACTCATCTGCTGTGTGTTGGTTCCTTTTAGGAAGTTGCATCTATGGTTAGATTCAGCGAGGTAGAAACACGTTTCTTCTAAAAGCTGCGTTTGGACATTCCAGAGTGGATGGGAGAACAGGCTGTAAAGAGAAATACCTTGCTCTAAAACCAAAACGGAGCTATCTAGCAGAATGGTTGTCAATGTGTGTATTCAACTTCCAGTGTTTAAATGATGTGTTTTTGCAGCAGTTCAGAAACCCTTTCCTGGGAGAATGTAGAAACAGTCATTTCCAGCCCTAGAGACGCATATAAGAGTTTGCAGTAAGAATGCGTTTAAAACACAGAAGACCCGCTTCTTACGAACTCATCTGCTGTGTGTTGGTTCCTTTTAGGAAGTTGCATCTATGGTTAGATTCAGCGAGGTAGGAACACATTTCTTCTAAAAGCTGCGTTTGGACATTCCAGAGTGGATGGGAGAACAGGCTGTAAAGAGAAATACCTTGCTCTAAAACCAAAACGGAGCTATCTAGCAGAATGGTTGTCAATGTGTGTATTCAACTTCCAGAGTTAAACTGATGTGTGTTTGCAGCAGTCCAGAAACCCTTTCCTGGGAGAATGTAGACACAGTCATTTCCAGCCCTAGAGACGCATATAAGAGTTAGCAGTAAGAATGCGTTTAAAACACAGAAGACCCGCTTCTTACGAACTCATCTGCTGTGTGTTGGTTCCTTTTAGGAAGTTGCATCTATGGTTAGATTCAGCGAGGTAGGAACACGTTTCTTCTAAAAGCTGCGTTTGGACATTCCAGAGTGGATGGGAGAACAGGCTGTAAAGAGAAATACCTTGCTCTAAAACCAAAACGGAGCTATCTAGCAGAATGGTTGTCAATGTGTGTATTCAACTTCCAGAGTTAAACTGATGTGTGTTTGCAGCAGTTCAGAAACCCTTTCCTGGGAGAATGTAGAAACAGTCATTTCCAGCCCTAGAGACGCATATAAGAGTTTGCAGTAAGAATGCGTTTAAAACACAGAAGACCCGCTTCTTGCGAACTCATCTGCTGTGTGTTGGTTCCTTTTAGGAAGTTGCATCTATGGTTAGATTCAGCGAGGTAGGAACACGTTTCTTCTAAAAGCTGCGTTTGGACATTCCAGAGTGGATGGGAGAACAGGCTGTAAAGAGAAATACCTTGCTCTAAAACCAAAACGGAGCTATCTAGCAGAATGGTTGTCAATGTGTGTATTCAACTTCCAGAGTTAAACTGATGTGTGTTTGCAGCAGTTCAGAAACCCTTTCCTGGGAGAATGTAGAAACAGTCATTTCCAGCCCTAGAGACGCATATAAGAGTTTGCAGTAAGAATGCGTTTAAAACACAGAAGACCCGCTTCTTACGAACTCATCTGCTGTGTGTTGATTCCTTTTAGGAAGTTGCATCTATGTTTAGATTCAGCGAGGTAGGAACACGTTTCTTCTAAAAGCTGCGTTTGGACATTCCAGAGTGGAAGGGAGAACAGGCTGTAAAGAGAAATACCTTGCTCTAAAACCAAAACGGAGCTATCTAGCAGAATGGTTGTCAATGTGTGTATTCAACTTCCAGAGTTAAACTGACGTGTGTTTGCAGCAGTTCAGAAACCCTTTCCTGGGAGATTGTAGAAACAGTCATTTCCAGCCCAAGAGACGCATATAAGAGTTTGCAGTAAGATGCGTTTAAAACACAGAAGACCCGCTTCTTACGAACTCATCTGCTGTGTGTTGGTTCCTTTTAGGAAGTTGCATCTATGGTTAGATTCAGCTTGGTAGAAACACGTTTCTTCTAAAAGCTGCGTTTGGACATTCCAGAGTGGATGGGAGAACAGGCTGTAAAGAGAAATACCTTGCTCTAAAACCAAAACGGAGCTATCTAGCAGAATGGTTGTCAATGTGTGTATTCAACTTCCAGTGTTTAAATGATGTGTTTTTGCAGCAGTTCAGAAACCCTTTCCTGGGAGAATGTAGAAACAGTCATTTCCAGCCCTAGAGACGCATATAAGAGTTTGCAGTAAGAATGCGTTTAAAACACAGAAGACCCGCTTCTTACGAACTCATCTGCTGTGTGTTGGTTCCTTTTAGGAAGTTGCATCTATGTTTAGATTCAGCGAGGTAGGAACACGTTTCTTCTAAAAGCTGCGTTTGGACATTCCAGAGTGGATGGGAAAAGAGGCTGTAAAGAGAAATACCTTGCTCTAAAACCAAAACGGAGCTATCTAGCAGAATGGTTGTCAATGAGTGTATTCAACTTCCAGAGTTAAACTGATGTGTGTTTGCAGCAGTTCAGAAACCCTTTCCTGGGAGAATGTAGAAACAGTCATTTCCAGCCCTAGAGACGCATATAAGAGTTTGCAGTAAGAATGCGTTTAAAACTCAGAAGACCCGCTTCTTACGAACTCATCTGCTGTGTGTTGGTTCCTTTTAGGAAGTTGCATCTATGGTTAGATTCAGCGAGGTAGAAACACGTTTCTTCTAAAAGCTGCGTTTGGACATTCCATAGTGGATGGGAGAACAGGCTGTAAAGAGAAATACCTTGCTCTAAAACCAAAACGGAGCTATCTAGCAGAATGGTTGTCAATGTGTGTATTCAACTTCCAGAGTTTAACTGATGTGTGTTTGCAGCAGTTCAGAAACCCTTTCCTGTGAGAATGTAGAAACAGTCATTTCCAGCCCTAGAGACGCATATAAGGGTTTGCAGTAAGAATGCCTTTAAAACACAGAAGACCCGCTTCTTACGAACTCATCTGCTGTGTTTTGGTTCCTTTTAGGAAGTTGCATCTATGGTTAGATTCAGCGAGGTAGGAACACGTTTCTTCTAAAAGCTGCGTTTGGACATTCCAGAGTGGATGGGAGAACAGGCTGTAAAGAGAAATACCTTGCTCTGAAACCAAAACGGAGCTATCTAGCAGAATGGTTGTCAATGTGTGTATTCAACTTCCAGAGTTAAACTGATGTGTGTTTGCAGCAGTTCAGAAACCCTTTCCTGGGAGAATGTAGAAAGAGTCATTTCCAGCCCTAGAGACGCATATAAGAGTTAGCAGTAAGAATGCGTTTAAAACACAGAAGACCCGCTTCTTACGAACTCATCTGCTGTGTGTTGGTTCCTTCTGGGAAGTTACATCTATGGTTAGATTCAGCGAGGTAGAAACACGTTTCTTCTAAAAGCTGCGTTTGGACATTTCAGAGTGGATGGGAGAACAGGCTGTAAAGAGGAATACCTTGCTCTAAAACCAAAACGGAGCTATCTAGCAGAATGGTTGTCAATGTGTGTATTCAACTTCCAGAGTTAAACTGATGTGTGTTTGCAGCAGTTCAGAAACCCTTTCCTGGGAGAATGTAGAAACAGTCATTTCCAGCCCTAGAGACGCATATAAGAGTTTGCAGTAAGAATGCGTTTAAAACACAGAAGACCCGCTTCTTACGAACTCATCTGCTGTGTGTTGGTTCCTTTTAGGAAGTTGCATCTATGTTTAGATTCAGCGAGGTAGGAACACGTTTCTTCTAAAAGCTGCGTTTGGACATTCCAGAGTGGATGGGAGAAGAGGCTGTAAAGAGAAATACCTTGCTCTAAAACCAAAACGGAGCTATCTAGCAGAATGGTTGTCAATGTGTGTATTCAACTTCCAGAGTTAAACTGATGTGTGTTTGCAGCAGTTCAGAAACCCTTTCCTGGGAGAATGTAGAAACAGTCATTTCCAGCCCTAGAGACGCATATAAGAGTTAGCAGTAAGAATGCGTTTAAAACACAGAAGACCCGCTTCTTACGAACTCATCTGCTGTGTGTTGGTTCCTTTTAGGAAGTTGCATCTATGGTTAGATTCAGCGAGGTAGAAACACGTTTCTTCTAAAAGCTGCGTTTGGACATTCCAGAGTGGATGGGAGAACAGGCTGTAAAGAGAAATACCTTGCTCTAAAACCAAAACGGAGCTATCTAGCAGAATGGTTGTCAATGTGTGTATTCAACTTCCAGAGTTAAACTGATGTGTGTTTCCAGCAGTTCAGAAACCCTTTCCTGGGAGAATGTAGAAACAGTCATTTCCAGCCCTAGAGACGCATATAAGAGTTAGCAGTAAGAATGCGTTTAAAACACAGAAGACCCGCTTCTTACGAACTCATCTGCTGTGTGTTGGTTCCTTTTAGGAAGTTGCATCTATGGTTAGATTCAGCGACGTAGGAACACGTTTCTTCTAAAAGCTGCGTTTGGACATTCCAGAGTGGATGGGAGAACAGGCTGTAAAGAGAAATACCTTGCTCTAAAACCAAAACGGAGCTATCTAGCAGAATGGTTGTCAATGTGTGTATTCAACTTCCAGAGTTAAACTGATGTGTGTTTGCAGCAGTTCAGAAACCCTTTCCTGGGAGAATGTAGAACCAGTCATTTCCAGCCCCAGAGACGCATATAAGAGTTAGCAGTAAGAATGCGTTTAAAACACAGAAGACCCGCTTCTTACGAACTCATCTGCTGTGTGTTGGTTCCTTCTGGGAAGTTACATCTATGGTTAGATTCAGCGAGGTAGAAACACGTTTCTTCTAAAAGCTGCGTTTGGACATTTCAGAGTGGATGGGAGAACAGGCTGTAAAGAGAAATACCTTGCTCTAAAACCAAAACGGAGCTATCTAGCAGAATGGTTGTCAATGTGTGTATTCAACTTCCAGAGTTAAACTGATGTGTGTTTGCAGCAGTTCAGAAACCCTTTCCTGGGAGAATGTAGAAACAGTCATTTCCAGCCCTAGAGACGCATATAAGAGTTTGCAGTAAGAATGCGTTTAAAACACAGAAGACCCGCTTCTTACGAACTCATCTGCTGTGTGTTGGTTCCTTTTAGGAAGTTGCATCTATGGTTAGATTCAGCGAGGTAGAAACACGTTTCTTCTAAAAGCTGCGTTTGGACATTCCAGAGTGGATGGGAGAACAGGCTGTAAAGAGAAATACCTTGCTCTAAAACCAAAACGGAGCTATCTAGCAGAATGGTTGTCAATGTGTGTATTCAACTTCCAGAGTTAAACTGATGTGTGTTGGCAGCAGTTCAGAAACCCTTTCCTGGGAGAATGTAGAAACAGTCATTTCCAGCCCTAGAGACGCATATAAGAGTTTGCAGTAAGAATGCGTTTAAAACACAGAAGACCCGCTTCTTACGAACTCATCTGCTGTGTGTTGGTTCCTTTTAGGAAGTTGCATCTATGGTTAGATTCAGCGAGGTAGAAACACGTTTCTTCTAAAAGCTGCGTTTGGACATTCCAGAGTGGATGGGAGAACAGGCTGTAAAGAGAAATACCTTGCTCTAAAACCAAAACGGAGCTATCTAGCAGAATGGTTGTCAATGTGTGTATTCAACTTCCAGAGTTTAACTGATGTGTGTTTGCAGCAGTTCAGAAACCCTTTCCTGGGAGAATGTAGAAACAGTCATTTCCAGCCCTAGAGACGCATATAAGAGTTTGCAGTAAGAATGCGTTTAAAACACAGAAGACCCGCTTCTTACGAACTCATCTGCTGTGTTTTGGTTCCTTTTAGGAAGTTGCATCTATGGTTAGATTCAGCGAGGTAGGAACACGTTTCTTCTAAAAGCTGCGTTTGGACATTCCAGAGTGGATGGGAGAACAGGCTGTAAAGAGAAATACCTTGCTCTGAAACCAAAACGGAGCTATCTAGCAGAATGGTTGTCAATGTGTGTATTCAACTTCCAGAGTTAAACTGATGTGTGTTTGCAGCAGTTCAGAAACCCTTTCCTGGGAGAATGTAGAAACAGTCATTTCCAGCCCTAGAGACGCATATAAGAGTTTGCAGTAAGAATGCATTTAAAACACAGAAGACCCGCTTCTTACGAACTCATCTGCTGTGTGTTGGTTCCTTTTAGGAAGTTGCATCTATGGTTAGATTCAGCTTGGTAGAAACACGTTTCTTCTAAAAGCTGCGTTTGGACATTCCAGAGTGGATGGGAGAACAGGCTGTAAAGAGAAATACCTTGCTCTAAAACCAAAACGGAGCTATCTAGCAGAATGGTTGTCAATGTGTGTATTCAACTTCCAGTGTTTAAATGATGTGTTTTTGCAGCAGTTCAGAAACCCTTTCCTGGGAGAATGTAGAAACAGTCATTTCCAGCCCTAGAGACGCATATAAGAGTTTGCAGTAAGAATGCGTTTAAAACACAGAAGACCCGCTTCTTACGAACTCATCTGCTGTGTGTTGGTTCCTTTTAGGAAGTTGCATCTATGGTTAGATTCAGCGAGGTAGGAACACATTTCTTCTAAAAGCTGCGTTTGGACATTCCAGAGTGGATGGGAGAACAGGCTGTAAAGAGAAATACCTTGCTCTAAAACCAAAACGGAGCTATCTAGCAGAATGGTTGTCAATGTGTGTATTCAACTTCCAGAGTTAAACTGATGTGTGTTTGCAGCAGTCCAGAAACCCTTTCCTGGGAGAATGTAGACACAGTCATTTCCAGCCCTAGAGACGCATATAAGAGTTAGCAGTAAGAATGCGTTTAAAACACAGAAGACCCGCTTCTTACGAACTCATCTGCTGTGTGTTGGTTCCTTCTGGGAAGTTACATCTATGGTTAGATTCAGCGAGGTAGAAACACGTTTCTTCTAAAAGCTGCGTTTGGACATTTCAGAGTGGATGGGAGAACAGGCTGTAAAGAGAAATACCTTGCTCTAAAACCAAAACGGAGCTATCTAGCAGAATGGTTGTCAATGTGTGTATTCAACTTCCAGAGTTAAACTGATGTGTGTTTGCAGCAGTTCAGAAACCCTTTCCTGGGAGAATGTAGAAACAGTCATTTCCAGCCCTAGAGACGCATATAAGAGTTTGCAGTAAGAATGCATTTAAAACACAGAAGACCCGCTTCTTACGAACTCATCTGCTGTGTGTTGGTTCTTTTTAGGAAGTTGCATCTATGTTTAGATTCAGCGAGGTAGGAACACGTTTCTTCTAAAAGCTGCGTTTGGACATTCCAGAGTGGATGGGAGAAGAGGCTGTAAAAAGAAATACCTTGCTCTAAAACCAAAACGGAGCTATCTAGCAGAATGGTTGTCAATGTGTGTATTCAACTTCCAGAGTTAAACTGATGTGTGTTTCCAGCAGTTCAGAAACCCTTTCCTGGGAGAATGTAGAAACAGTCATTTCCAGCCCTAGAGACGCATATAAGAGTTAGCAGTAAGAATGCGTTTAAAACACAGAAGACCCGCTTCTTACGAACTCATCTGCTGTGTGTTGGTTCCTTTTAGGAAGTTGCATCTATGGTTAGATTCAGCGAGGTAGGAACACGTTTCTTCTAAAAGCTGCGTTTGGACATTCCAGAGTGGATGGGAGAACAGGCTGTAAAGAGAAATACCTTGCTCTAAAACCAAAACGGAGCTATCTAGCAGAATGGTTGTCAATGTGTGTATTCAACTTCCAGAGTTAAACTGATGTGTGTTTGCAGCAGTTCAGAAACCCTTTCCTGGGAGAATGTAGAAACAGTCATTTCCAGCCCTAGAGACGCATATAAGAGTTTGCAGTAAGAATGCGTTTAAAACACAGAAGACCCGCTTCTTGCGAACTCATCTGCTGTGTGTTGGTTCCTTTTAGGAAGTTGCATCTATGGTTAGATTCAGCGAGGTAGGAACACGTTTCTTCTAAAAGCTGCGTTTGGACATTCCAGAGTGGATGGGAGAACAGGCTGTAAAGAGAAATACCTTGCTCTAAAACCAAAACGGAGCTATCTAGCAGAATGGTTGTCAATGTGTGTATTCAACTTCCAGAGTTAAACTGATGTGTGTTTGCAGCAGTTCAGAAACCCTTTCCTGGGAGAATGTAGAAACAGTCATTTCCAGCCCTAGAGACGCATATAAGAGTTAGCAGTAAGAATGCGTTTAAAACACAGAAGACCCGCTTCTTACGAACTCATCTGCTGTGTGTTGATTCCTTTTAGGAAGTTGCATCTATGTTTAGATTCAGCGAGGTAGGAACACGTTTCTTCTAAAAGCTGCGTTTGGACATTCCAGAGTGGAAGGGAGAACAGGCTGTAAAGAGAAATACCTTGCTCTAAAACCAAAACGGAGCTATCTAGCAGAATGGTTGTCAATGTGTGTATTCAACTTCCAGAGTTAAACTGACGTGTGTTTGCAGCAGTTCAGAAACCCTTTCCTGGGAGATTGTAGAAACAGTCATTTCCAGCCCAAGAGACGCATATAAGAGTTTGCAGTAAGATGCGTTTAAAACACAGAAGACCCGCTTCTTACGAACTCATCTGCTGTGTGTTGGTTCCTTTTAGGAAGTTGCATCTATGGTTAGATTCAGCTTGGTAGAAACACGTTTCTTCTAAAAGCTGCGTTTGGACATTCCAGAGTGGATGGGAGAACAGGCTGTAAAGAGAAATACCTTGCTCTAAAACCAAAACGGAGCTATCTAGCAGAATGGTTGTCAATGTGTGTATTCAACTTCCAGTGTTTAAATGATGTGTTTTTGCAGCAGTTCAGAAACCCTTTCCTGGGAGAATGTAGAAACAGTCATTTCCAGCCCTAGAGACGCATATAAGAGTTTGCAGTAAGAATGCGTTTAAAACACAGAAGACCCGCTTCTTACGAACTCATCTGCTGTGTGTTGGTTCCTTTTAGGAAGTTGCATCTATGGTTAGATTCAGCGAGGTAGGAACACATTTCTTCTAAAAGCTGCGTTTGGACATTCCAGAGTGGATGGGAGAACAGGCTGTAAAGAGAAATACCTTGCTCTAAAACCAAAACGGAGCTATCTAGCAGAATGGTTGTCAATGTGTGTATTCAACTTCCAGAGTTAAACTGATGTGTGTTTGCAGCAGTCCAGAAACCCTTTCCTGGGAGAATGTAGACACAGTCATTTCCAGCCCTAGAGACGCATATAAGAGTTTGCAGTAAGAATGCGTTTAAAACACAGAAGACCCGCTTCTTACGAACTCATCTGCTGTGTGTTGGTTCCTTTTAGGAAGTTGCATCTATGGTTAGATTCAGCGAGGTAGGAACACGTTTCTTCTAAAAGCTGCGTTTGGACATTCCAGAGTGGATGGGAGAACAGGCTGTAAAGAGAAATACCTTGCTCTAAAACCAAAACGGAGCTATCTAGCAGAATGGTTGTCAATATGTGTATTCAACTTCCAGAGTTAAACTGATGTGTGTTTGCAGCAGTTCAGAAACCCTTTCCTGGGAGAATGTAGAAACAGTCATTTCCAGCCCTAGAGACGCATATAAGAGTTTGCAGTAAGAATGCGTTTAAAACACAGAAGACCCGCTTCTTGCGAACTCATCTGCTGTGTGTTGGTTCCTTTTAGGAAGTTGCATCTATGGTTAGATTCAGCGAGGTAGGAACACGTTTCTTCTAAAAGCTGCGTTTGGACATTCCAGAGTGGATGGGAGAACAGGCTGTAAAGAGAAATACCTTGCTCTAAAACCAAAACGGAGCTATCTAGCAGAATGGTTGTCAATGTGTGTATTCAACTTCCAGAGTTAAACTGATGTGTGTTTGCAGCAGTTCAGAAACCCTTTCCTGGGAGAATGTAGAAACAGTCATTTCCAGCCCTAGAGACGCATATAAGAGTTTGCAGTAAGAATGCGTTTAAAACACAGAAGACCCTCTTCCTGCGAACTCATCTGCTGTGTGTTGGTTCCTTTTAGGAAGTTGCATCTATGGTTAGATTCAGCGAGGTAGGAACACGTTTCTTCTAAAAGCTGTGTTTGGACATTCCAGAGTGGATGGGAGAAAAGGCTGTAAAGAGAAATACCTTGCTCTAAAACCAAAACGGAGCTATCTAGCAGAATGGTTGTCAATGTGTGTATTCAACTTCCAGAGTTAAACTGATGTGTGTTTGCAGCAGTTCAGAAACCCTTTCCTGGGAGAATGTAGAAACAGTCATTTCCAGCCCTAGAGACGCATATAAGAGTTAGCAGTAAGAATGCGTTTAAAACACAGAAGACCCGCTTCTTACGAACTCATCTGCTGTGTGTTGGTTCCTTCTGGGAAGTTACATCTATGGTTAGATTCAGCGAGGTAGAAACACGTTTCTTCTAAAAGCTGCGTTTGGACATTTCAGAGTGGATGGGAGAACAGGCTGTAAAGAGAAATACCTTGCTCTAAAACCAAAACGGAGCTATCTAGCAGAATGGTTGTCAATGTGTGTATTCAACTTCCAGAGTTAAACTGATGTGTGTTTGCAGCAGTTCAGAAACCCTTTCCTGGGAGAATGTAGAAACAGTCATTTCCAGCCCTAGAGACGCATATAAGAGTTTGCAGTAAGAATGCGTTTAAAACACAGAAGACCCGCTTCTTACGAACTCATCTGCTGTGTGTTGGTTCCTTTTAGGAAGTTGCATCTATGGTTAGATTCAGCGAGGTAGAAACACGTTTCTTCTAAAAGCTGCGTTTGGACATTCCAGAGTGGATGGGAGAACAGACTGTAAAGAGAAATACCTTGCTCTAAAACCAAAACGGAGCTATCTAGCAGAATGGTTGTCAATGTGTGTATTCAACTTCCAGAGTTAAACTGATGTGTGTTTGCAGCAGTTCAGAAACCCTTTCCTGGGAGAATGTAGAAACAGTCATTTCCAGCCCTAGAGACGCATATAAGAGTTTGCAGTAAGAATGCGTTTAAAACACAGAAGACCCGCTTCCTGCGAACTCATCTGCTGTGTGTTGGTTCCTTTTAGGAAGTTGCATCTATGGTTAGATTCAGCGAGGTAGGAACACGTTTCTTCTAAAAGCTGTGTTTGGACATTCCAGAGTGGATGGGAGAACAGGCTGTAAAGAGAAATACCTTGCTCTAAAACCAAAACGGAGCTATCTAGCAGAATGGTTGTCAATGTGTGTATTCAACTTCCAGAGTTAAACTGATGTGTGTTTGCAGCAGTTCAGAAACCCTTTCCTGGGAGAATGTAGAAACAGTCATTTCCAGCCCTAGAGACGCATATAAGAGTTAGCAGTAAGAATGCGTTTAAAACACAGAAGACCCGCTTCTTACGAACTCATCTGCTGTGTGTTGGTTCCTTCTGGGAAGTTACATCTATGGTTAGATTCAGCGAGGTAGAAACACGTTTCTTCTAAAAGCTGCGTTTGGACATTTCAGAGTGGATGGGAGAACAGGCTGTAAAGAGAAATACCTTGCTCTAAAAGCAAAACGGAGCTATCTAGCAGAATGGTTGTCAATGTGTGTATTCAACTTCCAGAGTTAAACTGATGTGTGTTTGCAGCAGTTCAGAAACCCTTTCCTGGGAGAATGTAGAAACAGTCATTTCCAGCCCTAGAGACGCATATAAGAGTTTGCAGTAAGAATGCGTTTAAAACACAGAAGACCCGCTTCTTACGAACTCATCTGCTGTGTGTTGGTTCCTTTTAGGAAGTTGCATCTATGTTTAGATTCAGCGAGGTAGGAACACGTTTCTTCTAAAAGCTGCGTTTGGACATTCCAGAGTGGATGGGAAAAGAGGCTGTAAAGAGAAATACCTTGCTCTAAAACCAAAACGGAGCTATCTAGCAGAATGGTTGTCAATGAGTGTATTCAACTTCCAGAGTTAAACTGATGTGTGTTTGCAGCAGTTCAGAAACCCTTTCCTGGGAGAATGTAGAAACAGTCATTTCCAGCCCTAGAGACGCATATAAGAGTTTGCAGTAAGAATGCGTTTAAAACTCAGAAGACCCGCTTCTTACGAACTCATCTGCTGTGTGTTGGTTCCTTTTAGGAAGTTGCATCTATGGTTAGATTCAGCGAGGTAGAAACACGTTTCTTCTAAAAGCTGCGTTTGGACATTCCATAGTGGATGGGAGAACAGGCTGTAAAGAGAAATACCTTGCTCTAAAACCAAAACGGAGCTATCTAGCAGAATGGTTGTCAATGTGTGTATTCAACTTCCAGAGTTTAACTGATGTGTGTTTGCAGCAGTTCAGAAACCCTTTCCTGGGAGAATGTAGAAACAGTCATTTCCAGCCCTAGAGACGCATATAAGGGTTTGCAGTAAGAATGCGTTTAAAACACAGAAGACCCGCTTCTTACGAACTCATCTGCTGTGTTTTGGTTCCTTTTAGGAAGTTGCATCTATGGTTAGATTCAGCGAGGTAGGAACACGTTTCTTCTAAAAGCTGCGTTTGGACATTCCAGAGTGGATGGGAGAACAGGCTGTAAAGAGAAATACCTTGCTCTGAAACCAAAACGGAGCTATCTAGCAGAATGGTTGTCAATGTGTGTATTCAACTTCCAGAGTTAAACTGATGTGTGTTTGCAGCAGTTCAGAAACCCTTTCCTGGGAGAATGTAGAAAGAGTCATTTCCAGCCCTAGAGACGCATATAAGAGTTAGCAGTAAGAATGCGTTTAAAACACAGAAGACCCGCTTCTTACGAACTCATCTGCTGTGTGTTGGTTCCTTCTGGGAAGTTACATCTATGGTTAGATTCAGCGAGGTAGAAACACGTTTCTTCTAAAAGCTGCGTTTGGACATTTCAGAGTGGATGGGAGAACAGGCTGTAAAGAGGAATACCTTGCTCTAAAACCAAAACGGAGCTATCTAGCAGAATGGTTGTCAATGTGTGTATTCAACTTCCAGAGTTAAACTGATGTGTGTTTGCAGCAGTTCAGAAACCCTTTCCTGGGAGAATGTAGAAACAGTCATTTCCAGCCCTAGAGACGCATATAAGAGTTTGCAGTAAGAATGCGTTTAAAACACAGAAGACCCGCTTCTTACGAACTCATCTGCTGTGTGTTGGTTCCTTTTAGGAAGTTGCATCTATGTTTAGATTCAGCGAGGTAGGAACACGTTTCTTCTAAAAGCTGCGTTTGGACATTCCAGAGTGGATGGGAGAAGAGGCTGTAAAGAGAAATACCTTGCTCTAAAACCAAAACGGAGCTATCTAGCAGAATGGTTGTCAATGTGTGTATTCAACTTCCAGAGTTAAACTGATGTGTGTTTGCAGCAGTTCAGAAACCCTTTCCTGGGAGAATGTAGAAACAGTCATTTCCAGCCCTAGAGACGCATATAAGAGTTAGCAGTAAGAATGCGTTTAAAACACAGAAGACCCGCTTCTTACGAACTCATCTGCTGTGTGTTGGTTCCTTTTAGGAAGTTGCATCTATGGTTAGATTCAGCGAGGTAGAAACACGTTTCTTCTAAAAGCTGCGTTTGGACATTCCAGAGTGGATGGGAGAACAGGCTGTAAAGAGAAATACCTTGCTCTAAAACCAAAACGGAGCTATCTAGCAGAATGGTTGTCAATGTGTGTATTCAACTTCCAGAGTTAAACTGATGTGTGTTTCCAGCAGTTCAGAAACCCTTTCCTGGGAGAATGTAGAAACAGTCATTTCCAGCCCTAGAGACGCATATAAGAGTTAGCAGTAAGAATGCGTTTAAAACACAGAAGACCCGCTTCTTACGAACTCATCTGCTGTGTGTTGGTTCCTTTTAGGAAGTTGCATCTATGGTTAGATTCAGCGAGGTAGGAACACGTTTCTTCTAAAAGCTGCGTTTGGACATTCCAGAGTGGATGGGAGAACAGGCTGTAAAGAGAAATACCTTGCTCTAAAACCAAAACGGAGCTATCTAGCAGAATGGTTGTCAATGTGTGTATTCAACTTCCAGAGTTAAACTGATGTGTGTTTGCAGCAGTTCAGAAACCCTTTCCTGGGAGAATGTAGAAACAGTCATTTCCAGCCCTAGAGACGCATATAAGAGTTTGCAGTAAGAATGCGTTTAAAACACAGAAGACCCGCTTCCTGCGAACTCATCTGCTGTGTGTTGGTTCCTTTTAGGAAGTTGCATCTATGGTTAGATTCAGCGAGGTAGGAACACGTTTCTTCAAAAAGCTGTGTTTGGACATTCCAGAGTGGATGGGAGAACAGGCTGTAAAGAGAAATACCTTGCTCTAAAACCAAAACGGAGCTATCTAGCAGAATGGTTGTCAATGTGTGTATTCAACTTCCAGAGTTAAACTGATGTGTGTTTGCAGCAGTTCAGAAACCCTTTCCTGGGAGAATGTAGAAACAGTCATTTCCAGCCCTAGAGACGCATATAAGAGTTAGCAGTAAGAATGCGTTTAAAACACAGAAGACCCGCTTCTTACGAACTCATCTGCTGTGTGTTGGTTCCTTCTGGGAAGTTACATCTATGGTTAGATTCAGCGAGGTAGAAACACGTTTCTTCTAAAAGCTGCGTTTGGACATTTCAGAGTGGATGGGAGAACAGGCTGTAAAGAGAAATACCTTGCTCTAAAAGCAAAACGGAGCTATCTAGCAGAATGGTTGTCAATGTGTGTATTCAACTTCCAGAGTTAAACTGATGTGTGTTTGCAGCAGTTCAGAAACCCTTTCCTGGGAGAATGTAGAAACAGTCATTTCCAGCCCTAGAGACGCATATAAGAGTTTGCAGTAAGAATGCGTTTAAAACACAGAAGACCCGCTTCTTACGAACTCATCTGCTGTGTGTTGGTTCCTTTTAGGAAGTTGCATCTATGTTTAGATTCAGCGAGGTAGGAACACGTTTCTTCTAAAAGCTGCGTTTGGACATTCCAGAGTGGATGGGAAAAGAGGCTGTAAAGAGAAATACCTTGCTCTAAAACCAAAACGGAGCTATCTAGCAGAATGGTTGTCAATGAGTGTATTCAACTTCCAGAGTTAAACTGATGTGTGTTTGCAGCAGTTCAGAAACCCTTTCCTGGGAGAATGTAGAAACAGTCATTTCCAGCCCTAGAGACGCATATAAGAGTTTGCAGTAAGAATGCGTTTAAAACTCAGAAGACCCGCTTCTTACGAACTCATCTGCTGTGTGTTGGTTCCTTTTAGGAAGTTGCATCTATGGTTAGATTCAGCGAGGTAGAAACACGTTTCTTCTAAAAGCTGCGTTTGGACATTCCATAGTGGATGGGAGAACAGGCTGTAAAGAGAAATACCTTGCTCTAAAACCAAAACGGAGCTATCTAGCAGAATGGTTGTCAATGTGTGTATTCAACTTCCAGAGTTTAACTGATGTGTGTTTGCAGCAGTTCAGAAACCCTTTCCTGGGAGAATGTAGAAACAGTCATTTCCAGCCCTAGAGACGCATATAAGGGTTTGCAGTAAGAATGCGTTTAAAACACAGAAGACCCGCTTCTTACGAACTCATCTGCTGTGTTTTGGTTCCTTTTAGGAAGTTGCATCTATGGTTAGATTCAGCGAGGTAGGAACACGTTTCTTCTAAAAGCTGCGTTTGGACATTCCAGAGTGGATGGGAGAACAGGCTGTAAAGAGAAATACCTTGCTCTGAAACCAAAACGGAGCTATCTAGCAGAATGGTTGTCAATGTGTGTATTCAACTTCCAGAGTTAAACTGATGTGTGTTTGCAGCAGTTCAGAAACCCTTTCCTGGGAGAATGTAGAAAGAGTCATTTCCAGCCCTAGAGACGCATATAAGAGTTAGCAGTAAGAATGCGTTTAAAACACAGAAGACCCGCTTCTTACGAACTCATCTGCTGTGTGTTGGTTCCTTCTGGGAAGTTACATCTATGGTTAGATTCAGCGAGGTAGAAACACGTTTCTTCTAAAAGCTGCGTTTGGACATTTCAGAGTGGATGGGAGAACAGGCTGTAAAGAGGAATACCTTGCTCTAAAACCAAAACGGAGCTATCTAGCAGAATGGTTGTCAATGTGTGTATTCAACTTCCAGAGTTAAACTGATGTGTGTTTGCAGCAGTTCAGAAACCCTTTCCTGGGAGAATGTAGAAACAGTCATTTCCAGCCCTAGAGACGCATATAAGAGTTTGCAGTAAGAATGCGTTTAAAACACAGAAGACCCGCTTCTTATGAACTCATCTGCTGTGTGTTGGTTCCTTTTAGGAAGTTGCATCTATGTTTAGATTCAGCGAGGTAGGAACACGTTTCTTCTAAAAGCTGCGTTTGGACATTCCAGAGTGGATGGGAGAAGAGGCTGTAAAGAGAAATACCTTGCTCTAAAACCAAAACGGAGCTATCTAGCAGAATGGTTGTCAATGTGTGTATTCAACTTCCAGAGTTAAACTGATGTGTGTTTGCAGCAGTTCAGAAACCCTTTCCTGGGAGAATGTAGAAACAGTCATTTCCAGCCCTAGAGACGCATATAAGAGTTAGCAGTAAGAATGCGTTTAAAACACAGAAGACCCGCTTCTTACGAACTCATCTGCTGTGTGTTGGTTCCTTTTAGGAAGTTGCATCTATGGTTAGATTCAGCGAGGTAGAAACACGTTTCTTCTAAAAGCTGCGTTTGGACATTCCAGAGTGGATGGGAGAACAGGCTGTAAAGAGAAATACCTTGCTCTAAAACCAAAACGGAGCTATCTAGCAGAATGGTTGTCAATGTGTGTATTCAACTTCCAGAGTTAAACTGATGTGTGTTTCCAGCAGTTCAGAAACCCTTTCCTGGGAGAATGTAGAAACAGTCATTTCCAGCCCTAGAGACGCATATAAGAGTTAGCAGTAAGAATGCGTTTAAAACACAGAAGACCCGCTTCTTACGAACTCATCTGCTGTGTGTTGGTTCCTTTTAGGAAGTTGCATCTATGGTTAGATTCAGCGAGGTAGGAACACGTTTCTTCTAAAAGCTGCGTTTGGACATTCCAGAGTGGATGGGAGAACAGGCTGTAAAGAGAAATACCTTGCTCTAAAACCAAAACGGAGCTATCTAGCAGAATGGTTGTCAATGTGTGTATTCAACTTCCAGAGTTAAACTGATGTGTGTTTGCAGCAGTTCAGAAACCCTTTCCTGGGAGAATGTAGAAACAGTCATTTCCAGCCCTAGAGACGCATATAAGAGTTTGCAGTAAGAATGCGTTTAAAACACAGAAGACCCGCTTCTTGCGAACTCATCTGCTGTGTGTTGGTTCCTTTTAGGAAGTTGCATCTATGGTTAGATTCAGCGAGGTAGGAACACGCTTCTTCTAAAAGCTGCGTTTGGACATTCCAGAGTGGATGGGAGAACAGGCTGTAAAGAGAAATACCTTGCTCTAAAACCAAAACGGAGCTATCTAGCAGAATGGTTGTCAATGTGTGTATTCAACTTCCAGAGTTAAACTGATGTGTGTTTGCAGCAGTTCAGAAACCCTTTCCTGGGAGAATGTAGAAACAGTCATTTCCAGGCCTAGAGACGCATATAAGAGTTAGCAGTAAGAATGCGTTTAAAACACAGAAGACCCGCTTCTTACGAACTCATCTGCTGTGTGTTGATTCCTTTTAGGAAGTTGCATCTATGTTTAGATTCAGCGAGGTAGGAACACGTTTCTTCTAAAAGCTGCGTTTGGACATTCCAGAGTGGAAGGGGGAACAGGCTGTAAAGAGAAATACCTTGCTCTAAAACCAAAACGGAGCTATCTAGCAGAATGGTTGTCAATGTGTGTATTCAACTTCCAGAGTTAAACTGATGTGTGTTTGCAGCAGTTCAGAAACCCTTTCCTGGGAGAATGTAGAAACAGTCATTTCCAGCCCTAGAGACGCATATAAGAGTTTGCAGTAAGAATGGGTTTAAAACACAGAAGACCCGCTTCTTACGAACTCATCTGCTGTGTGTTGGTTCCTTTTAGGAAGTTGCATCTATGGTTAGATTCAGCGAGGTAGAAACACGTTTCTTCTAAAAGCTGCGTTTGGACATTCCAGAGTGGATGGGAGAACAGGCTGTAAAGAGAAATACCTTGCTCTAAAACCAAAACGGAGCTATCTAGCAGAATGGTTGTCAATGTGTGTATTCAACTTCCAGAGTTAAACTGATGTGTGTTTGCAGCAGTTCAGAAACCCTTTCCTGGGAGAATGTAGAAACAGTCATTTCCAGCCCTAGAGACGCCTATAAGAGTTAGCAGTAAGAATGCGTTTAAAACACAGAAGACCCGCTTCATACGAACTCATCTGCTGTGTGTTGGTTCCTTTTAGGAAGTTGCATCTATGGTTAGATTCAGCGAGGTAGGAACACGTTTCTTCTAAAAGCTGGGTTTGGACATTCCAGAGTCGATGGGAGAACAGGCTGTAAAGAGAAATACCTTGCTCTAAAACCAAAACGGAGCTATCAAGCGGAATGGTTGTCAATGTGTGTATTCAACTTCCTGAGTTAAACTGATGTGTGTTTGCAGCAGTTCAGAAACCCTTTCCTGGGAGAATGTAGAAACAGTCATTTCCAGCCCTAGAGACGCATATAAGAGTTAGCAGTAAGAATGCGTTTAAAACACAGAAGACCCGCTTCTTCCGAACTCATCTGCTGTGTGTTGGTTCCTTTTAGGAAGTTGCATCTATGGTTAGATTCAGCGAGGTAGGAACACGTTTAATCTAAAAGCTGCGTTTGGACATTCCAGAGTGGATGGGAGAACAGGCTGTAAAGAGAAATACCTTGCTCTAAAACCAAAACGGAGCTATCTAGCAGAATGGTTGTCAATGTGTGTATTCAACTTCCAGAGATAAACTGATGTGTGTTTGCAGCAGTTCAGAAACCCTTTCCTGGGAGAATGTAGAAACAGTCATTTCTAGCCCTAGAGACGCCTATAAGAGTTAGCAGTAAGAATGCGTTTAAAACACAGAAGACCCGCTTCTTACGAACTCATCTGCTGTGTGTTGGTTCCTTTTAGGAAGTTGCATCTATGGTTAGATTCAGCGAGGTAGGAACACGTTTCTTCTAAAAGCTGCGTTTGGACATTCCAGAGTGGATGGGAGAACAGGCTGTAAAGAGAAATACCAGCTCTAAACCCAAAATGGAGCTATCTATCAGAATGGTTGTCAATGTGTGTATTCAACTTCCAGAGTTAAACTGATGTGTGTTTGCAGCAGTTCAGAAACCCTTTCCTGGGAGAATGTAGAAACAGTCATTTCCAGCCCTAGAGACGCATATAAGAGTTTGCAGTAAGAATGCGTTTAAAACACAGAAGATCCGCTTCATACGAACTCATCTGCTGTGTGTTTATTCCTTTTAGGAAGTTGCATCTATGGTTAGATTCAGCGAGGTAGGAACACGTTTCTTCTAAAAGCTGGGTTTGGACATTCCAGAGTGGATGGGAGAACAGGCTGTAAAGAGAAATACCTTGCTCTAAAACCAAAACGGAGCTATCTAGCAGAATGGTTGTCAATGTGTGTATTCAACTTCCTGAGTTAAACTGATGTGTGTTTGCAGCAGTTCAGAAACCCTTTCCTGGGAGAATGTAGAAACAGTCATTTCCAGCACTAGAGACGCATATAAGAGTTAGCAGTAAGAATGCGTTTAAAACACAGAAGACCCGCTTCTTACGAACTCATCTGCTGTGTGTTGGTTCCTTTTAGGAAGTTGCATCTATGGTTAGATTCAGCGAGGTAGGAACACGTTTCTTCTAAAAGCTGGGTTTGGACATTCCAGAGTGGATGGGAGAACAGGCTGTAAAGAGAAATACCTTGCTCTAAAACCAAAACGGAGCTATCTAGCAGAATTGTTGTCAATGTGTGTATTCAACTTCCAGAGTTAAACTGATGTGTGTTTGCAGCAGTTCAGAAACCCTTTCCTGGGAGAATGTAGAAACAGTCATTTCCAGCCCTAGAGACGCATATAAGAATTAGCAGTAAGAATGCGTTTAAAACACAGAAGACCCGCTTCATACGAACTCATCTGCTGTGTGTTGGTTCCTTTTAGGAAGTTGCATCTATGGTTAGATTCAGCGAGGTAGGAACACGTTTCTTCTAAAAGCTGGGTTTGGACATTCCAGAGTGGATGGGAGAACAGGCTGTAAAGAGAAATACCTTGCTCTAAAACCAAAACGGAGCTATCTAGCAGAATGGTTGTCAATGTGTGTATTCAACTTCCTGAGTTAAACTGATGTGTGTTTGCAGCAGTTCAGAAACCCTTTCCTGGGAGAATGTAGAAACAGTCATTTCCAGCACTAGAGACGCATATAAGAGTTAGCAGTAAGAATGCGTTTAAAACACAGAAGACCCGCTTCTTACGAACTCATCTGCTGTGTGTTGGTTCCCTTTAGGAAGTTGCATCTATGGTTAGATTCAGCGAGGTAGGAACACGTTTCTTCTAAAAGCTGCGTTTGGAAATTCCAGAGTGGATGGGAGAACAGGCTGTAAAGAGAAATACCTTGCTCTAAAACCAAAACGGAGCTATCTAGCGGAATGGTTGTCAATGTGTGTATTCAACTTCCAGAGTTAAACTGATGTGTGTTTGCAGCAGTTCAGAAACCCTTTCCTGGGAGAATGTAGAAACAGTCATTTCCAGCCCTAGAGACGCATATAAGAATTAGCAGTAAGAATGCGTTTAAAACACAGAAGACCCGCTTCATACGAACTCATCTGCTGTGTGTTGGTTCCTTTTAGGAAGTTGCATCTATGGTTAGATTCAGCGAGGTAGGAACACGTTTCTTCTAAAAGCTGCGTTTGGACATTCCAGAGTGGATGGGAGAACAGGCTGTAAAGAGAAATACCTTGCTCTAAAACCAAAACGGAGCTATCTAGCAGAATGGTTGTCAATGTGTGTATTCAACTTCCAGAGTTAAACTGATGTGTGTTTGCAGCTAGTTCAGATACCCTTTCTTGGGAGAATGTAGAAACAGTCATTTCCAGCCCAAGAGACGCATATAAGAGTTTGCAGTAAGAATGCGTTTAAAACACAGAAGACCCGCTTCTTACGAACTCATCTGCTGTGTGTTGGTTCCTTTTAGGAAGTTGCATCTATGGTTAGATTCAGCGAGGTAGGAACACGTTCCTTCTAAAAGCTGCGTTTGGACATTCCATAGTGGATGGGAGAACAGGCTGTAAAGAGAAATACCTTGCTCTAAAACCAAAACGGAGCTACCTAGCAGAATGGTTGTCAATGTGTGTATTCAACTTCCTGAGTTAAACTGATGTGTGTTTGCAGCAGTTCAGAAACCCTTTCCTGAGAGAATGTAGAAACAGTCATTTCCAGCCCTAGAGACGCATATAAGGGTTAGCAGTAAGAACGCGTTTAAAACACAGAAGACCCGCTTCTTACGAACTCATCTGCTGTGTGTTGGTTCCTTTTAGGAAGTTGCATCTATGGTTAGATTCAGCGAGGTAGGAACACGTTTCTTCTAAAAGCTGCGTTTGGACATTCCAGAGTGGATGGGAGAACAGGCTGTAAAGAGAAATACCTTGCTCTAAAACCAAAACGGAGCTATCTAGCAGAATGGTTGTCAATGTGTGTATTCAACTTCCAGAGTTAAACTGATGTGTGTTTGCAGCAGTTCAGAAACCCTTTCTTGGGAGAATGTAGAAACAGTCATTTCCAGCCCTAGAGACGCATATAAGAGTTTGCAGTAAGAATGCGTTTAAAACACAGAAGACCCGCTTCTTACGAACTCATCTGCTGTGTGTTGGTTCCTTTTAGGAAGTTGATTCTATGGTTAAATTCAGAGAGGTAGAAACACGTTTCTTCTAAAAGCTGCGTTTGGACATTCCAGAGTGGATGGGAGAACAGGCTGTAAAGAGAAATACCTTGCTATATAACCAAAACGGAGCTATCTAGCAGAATGGTTGTCAATGTGTGTATTCAACTTCCAGAGTTAAACTGATGTGTGTTTGCAGCAGTTCAGAAACCCTTTCCTGGGAGAATGTAGAAACAGTCATTTCCAGCCCTAGAGACGCATATAAGAGTTAGCAGTAAGAATGCGTTTAAAACACAGAAGACCCGCTTCTTACGAACTCATCTGCTGTGTGTTGATTCCTTTTAGGAAGTTGCATCTATGGTTAGATTCAGCGAGGTAGGAACACGTTTCTTCTAAAAGCTGCGTTTGGACATTCCAGAGTGGATGGGAGAACAGGCTGTAAAGAGAAATACCTTGCTCTAAAACCAAAACGGAGCTATCTAGCAGAATGGTTGTCAATGTGTGTATTCAACTTCCAGAGTTAAACTGATGTGTGTTTGCAGCAGTTCAGAAACCCTTTCCTGGGAGAATGTAGAAACAGTCATTTCCAGCCCTAGAGACGCATGTAAGAGTTAGCAGTAAGAATGCGTTTAAAACACAGAAGACCCGCTTCATACGAACTCATCTGCTGTGTGTTGGTTCCTTTTAGGAAGTTGCATCTATGGTTAGATTCAGCGAGGTAGGAACACGTTTCTTCTAAAAGCTGGGTTTGGACATTCCAGAGTCGATGGGAGAACAGGCTGTAAAGAGAAATACCTTGCTCTAAAACCAAAACGGAGCTATCTAGCAGAATGGTTGTCAATGTGTGTATTCAACTTCCTGATTTAAACTGATGTGTGTTTGCAGCAGTTCAGAAACCCTTTCCTGGGAGAATGTAGAAACAGTCATTTCCAGCCCTAGAGACGCATATAAGAGTTAGCAGTAAGAATGCGTTTAAAACACAGAAGACCCGCTTCTTCCGAACTCATCTGCTGTGTGTTGGTTCCTTTTAGGAAGTTGCATCTATGGTTAGATTCAGCGAGGTAGGAACACGTTTAATCTAAAAGCTGCGTTTGGACATTCCAGAGTGGATGGGAGAACAGGCTGTAAAGAGAAATACCTTGCTCTAAAACCAAAACGGAGCTATCTAGCAGAATGGTTGTCAATGTGTGTATTCAACTTCCAGAGTTAAACTGATGTGTGTTTGCAGCAGTTCAGAAACCCTTTCCTGGGAGAATGTAGAAACAGTCATTTCCAGCCCTAGAGACGCCTATAAGAGTTAGCAGTAAGAATGCGTTTAAAACACAGAAGACCCGCTTCTTACGAACTCATCTGCTGTGTGTTGGTTCCTTTTAGGAAGTTGCATCTATGGTTAGATTCAGCGAGGTAGGAACACGTTTCTTCTAAAAGCTGCGTTTGGACATTCCAGAGTGGATGGGAGAACAGGCTGTAAAGAGAAATACCTTGCTCTAAAACCAAAACGGAGCTATCTAGCGGAATGGTTGTCAATGTGTGTATTCAACTTCCTGAGTTAAACTGATGTGTGTTTGCAGCAGTTCAGAAACCCTTTCCTGGGAGAATGTGGAAACAGTCATTTCCAGCCCTAGAGACGAATATAAGAGTTTGCACTAAGAATGCGTTTAAAACACAGAAGACTCGCTTCTTACGAACTCATCTGCTGTGTGTTGGTTCCTTTTAGGAAGTTGCATCTATGGTTAAATTCAGCGAGGTAGAAACACGTTTCTTCTAAAAGCTGGGTTTGGACATTCCAGAGTGGATGGGAGAACAGGCTGTAAAGAGAAATACCTTGCTCTAAATCCAATACGGAGCTTTCTAGCAGAATGGTTGTCAATGTGTGTATTCAACTTCCAGAGATAAACTGATGTATGTTTGCCGCAGTTCAGAAACCCTTTCCTGGGAGAATGTAGAAACAGTCATTTCTAGCCCTAGAGACGCATATAAGAGTTAGCAGTAAGAATGCGTTTAAAACACAGAAGACCCGCTTCTTACGAACTCATCTGCTGTGTGTTGGTTCCTTTTAGGAAGTTGCATCTATGGTTAGATTCAGCGAGGTAGGAACACGTTTCTTCTAAAAGCTGGGTTTGGACATTCCAGAGTGGATGGGAGAACAGGCTGTAAAGAGAAATACCTTGCTCTAAACCCAAAATGGAGCTATCTATCAGAATGGTTGTCAATGTGTGTATTCAACTTCCAGAGTTAAACTGATGTGTGTTTGCAGCAGTTCAGAAACCCTTTCCTGGGAGAATGTAGAAACAGTCATTTCCAGCCCTAGAGACGCATATAAGAGTTTGCAGTAAGAATGCGTTTAAAACACAGAAGACCCGCTTCATACGAACTCATCTGCTGTGTGTTTATTCCTTTTAGGAAGTTGCATCTATGGTTAGATTCAGCGAGGTAGGAACACGTTTCTTCTAAAAGCTGGGTTTGGACATTCCAGAGTGGATGGGAGAACAGGCTGTAAAGAGAAATACCTTGCTCTAAAACCAAAACGGAGCTATCTAGCAGAATGGTTGTCAATGTGTGTATTCAACTTCCTGAGTTAAACTGATGTGTGTTTGCAGCAGTTCAGAAACCCTTTCCTGGGAGAATGTAGAAACAGTCATTTCCAGCACTAGAGACGCATATAAGAGTTAGCAGTAAGAATGCGTTTAAAACACAGAAGAACCGCTTCTTACGAACTCATCTGCTGTGTGTTGGTTCCCTTTAGGAAGTTGCATCTATGGTTAGATTCAGCGAGGTAGGAACACGTTTCTTCTAAAAGCTGCGTTTGGACATTCCAGAGTGGATGGGAGAACAGGCTGTAAAGAGAAATACCTTGCTCTAAAACCAAAACGGAGCTATCTAGCAGAATTGTTGTCAATGTGTGTATTCAACTTCCAGAGTTAAACTGATGTGTGTTTGCAGCAGTTCAGAAACCCTTTCCTGGGAGAATGTAGAAACAGTCATTTCCAGCCCTAGAGACGCATATAAGAATTAGCAGTAAGAATGCGTTTAAAACACAGAAGACCCGCTTCATACGAACTCATCTGCTGTGTGTTGGTTCCTTTTAGGAAGTTGCATCTATGGTTAGATTCAGCGAGGTAGGAACACGTTTCTTCTAAAAGCTGGGTTTGGACATTCCAGAGTGGATGGGAGAACAGGCTGTAAAGAGAAATACCTTGCTCTAAAACCAAAACGGAGCTATCTAGCAGAATGGTTGTCAATGTGTGTATTCAACTTCCAGAGTTAAACGGATGTGTGTTTGCAGCAGTTCAGAAACCCTTTCCTGGGAGAATGTAGAAACAGTCATTTCCAGCCCTAGAGACGCATATAAGAGTTTGCAGTAAGAATGCGTTTAAAACACAGAAGACCCGCTTCTTACGAACTCATCTGCTGTGTGTTGGTTCCTTTTAGGAAGTTGCATCTATGGTTAGATTCAGCGAGGTACGAACACGTTTCTTCTAAAAGCTGCGTTTGGAAATTCCAGAGTGGATGGGAGAACAGGCTGTAAAGAGAAATACCTTGCTCTAAAACCAAAACGGAGCTATCTAGCAGAATGGTTGTCAATGTGTGTATTCAACTTCCTGAGTTAAACTGATGTGTGTTTGCAGCAGTTCAGAAACCCTTTCCTGGGAGAATGTAGAAACAGTCATTTCCAGCCCTAGAGACGCATATAAGAGTTTGCAGTCAGAATGCGTTTAAAACACAGAAGACCCGCCTCTTACGAAATCATCTGCTGTGTGTTGGTTCCTTTTAGGAAGTTGCATCTATGGTTAGATTCAGCGAGGTAGGAACACATTTCTTCTAAAAGCTGCGTTTGGACATTCCAGAGTGAATGGGAGAACAGGCTGTAAAGAGAAATACCTTGCTATATAACCAAAACAGAGCTATCTAGCAGAATGGTTGTAAATGTGTGTATTCAACTTCCAGAGTTAAACTGATGTGTGTTTGCAGCTAGTTCAGATACCCTTTCTTGGGAGAATGTAGAAACAGTCATTTCCAGCCCAAGAGACGCATATAAGAGTTTGCAGTAAAAATGTGTTTAAAACAAAGAAGACCCGCTTCATACGAACTCATCTGCTGTGTGTTGGTTCCTTTTAGGAAGTTGCTTCTATGGTTACATTCAGCGAGGTAGAAACACGTTTCTTCTAAAAGATGGGTTTGGACATTCCAGAGTGGATGGGAGAACAGGCTGTAAAGAGAAATACCTTGCTCTAAAACCAAAACGGAGCTATCTAGCAGAATGTTTGTCAATGTGTGTATTCAACTTCCAGAGTTAAACTGATGTGTGTTTGCAGCAGTTCAGAAACCATTTCTTGGGAGAATGTAGAAACAGTCATTTCCAGCCCTAGGGACGCATATAATAATTTGCAGTAAGAATGCGTGTAAAACACAGAAGACCCGCTTCTTACGAACTCATCTGCTGTGTGTTTGTTCCTTTTAGGAAGTTGCATCTATGGTTAAATTCAGCGAGGTAGAAACACGTTTCTTCTAAAAGCTGCGTTTGGACATTCCAGAGTGGATGGGAGAAAAGGCTGTAAAGAGAAATACCTTGCTATATAACCAAAACAGAGCTCTCTAGCAGAATGGTTGTCAATGTGTGTATTCAACTTCCAGAGTTCAACTGATATGTGTTTGCAGCAGTTCAGAAACCCTTTCCTGGGAGAATGTAGAAACAGTCATTTCCAGCCCTAGAGACGCATATAAGAGTTAGCAGTAAGAATGCGTTTAAAACACAGAAGACCCGCTTCTTACGAACTCATCTGCTGTGTGTTTGTTCCTTTTAAAAAGTTGCATCTATGGTTAAATTCAGCGAGGTAGAAACACGTTTCTTCTAAAAGCTGCGTTTGGACATTCCAGAGTGGATGGGAGAACAGGCTGTAAAGAGAAATACCTTGCTCTAAAACCAAAACGGAGCTCTCTAGCAGAATGGTTGTCAATGTGTGTATTCAACTTCCAGAGTTAAACTGATGTGTGTTTGCAGCAGTTCAGAAACCCTTTCCTGGGAGAATGTAGAAACAGTCATTTCCAGCCCTAGAGACGCATATAAGAGTTAGCAGTAAGAATGCGTTTAAAACACAGAAAACCCGCTTCTTACGAACTCATCTGCTGTGTGTTGGTTCCTTTTAGGAAGTTGCATCTATGGTTAGATTCAGCGAGGTAGGAACACGTTTCTTCTAAAAGCTGCGTTTGGACATTCCAGAGTGGACGGGAGAAAAGGCTGTAAAGAGAAATACCTTGCTCTAAAACCAAAACGGAGTTATCTAGCAGAATGGTTGTCAATGTGTGTATTCAACTTCCAGAGTTAAACTGATGTGTGTTTGCAGCAGTTCAGAAACCCTTTCCTGGGAGAATGTAGAAACAGTCATTTCCAGCCCTAGAGACGCATATAAGAGTTTGCAGTAAGAATGCGTTTAAAACACAGAAGACCCGCTTCTTACGAACTCATCTGCTGTGTGTTGGTTCCTTTTAGGAAGTTGCATCTATGGTTAGATTCAGCGAGGTAGGAACACGTTCCTTCTAAAAGCTGCGTTTGGACATTCCATACTTGATGGGAGAACAGGCTGTAAAGAGAAATACCTTGCTCTAAAACCAAAACGGAGCTATCTAGCAGAATGGTTGTCAATGTGTGTATTCAACTTCCAGAGTTAAACTGATGTGTGTTTGCAGCAGTTCAGAAACCCTTTCTTGGGAGAATGTAGAAACAGTCATTTCCAGCCCTAGAGACGCATATAAGAGTTTGCAGTAAGAATGCGTTTAAAACACAGAAGACCCGCTTCTTACGAACTCATCTGCTGTGTGTTGGTTCCTTTTAGGAAGTTGATTCTGTGGTTAAATTCAGAGAGGTAGAAACACGTTTCTTCTAAAAGCTGCGTTTGGACATTCCAGAGTGGATGGGAGAACAGGCTGTAAAGAGAAATAACTTGCTATATAACCAAAACGGAGCTATCTAGCAGAATGGTTGTCAATGTGTGTATTCAACTTCCAGAGTTAAACTGATGTGTGTTTGAAGCAGTTCAGAAACCCTTTCCTGGGAGAATGTAGAAACAGTCATTTCCAGCCCTAGAGACGCATATAAGAGTTAGCAGTAAGAATGGTTGTCAATGTGTGTATTCAACTTCCAGAGTTAAACTGATGTGTGTTTGCAGCAGTTCAGAAACCCTTTCCTGGGAGAATGTAGAAACAGTCATTTCCAGCCCTAGAGACGCATATAAGAGTTAGCAGTAAGAATGCGTTTAAAACACAGAAGACCCGCTTCATACGAACTCATCTGCTGTGTGTTGGTTCCTTTTAGGAAGCTGCATCTATGGTTATATTCAGCGAGGTAGGAACACGTTTCTTCTAAAAGCTGGGTTTGGACATTCCAGAGTCGATGGGAGAACAGGCTGTAAAGAGAAATACCTTGCTCTAAAACCAAAACAGAGCTATCTAGCAGAATGGTTGTCAATGTGTGTATTCAACTTCCTGATTTAAACTGATGTGTGTTTGCAGCAGTTCAGAAACCCTTTCCTGGGAGAATGTAGAAACAGTCATTTCCAGCCCTAGAGACGCATATAAGAGTTAGCAGTAAGAATGCGTTTAAAACACAGAAGACCCGCTTCTTACGAACTCATCTGCTGTGTGTTTGTTCCTTTTAGGAAGTTGCATCTATGGTTAAATTCAGCGAGGTAGAAACACGTTTCTTCTAAAAGCTGCGTTTGGACATTCCAGAGTGCATGGGAGAACAGGCTGTAAAGAGAAATACCTTGCTATATAACCAAAACGGAGCTATCTAGCAGAATGGTTGTCAATGTGTGTATTCAACTTCAAGAGTTAAACTGATGTATGTTTGCAGCAGTTCAGAAACCCTTTCCTGGGAGAATGTAGAAACAGTCATTTCCAGCCCTAGAGACGCATATAAGAGTTTGCAGTAAGAATGCGTTTAAAACACAGAAGACCCGCTTCTTACGAACTCATCTGCTGTGTGTTGGTTCCTTTTAGGAAGTTGCATCTATGGTTAGATTCAGCGAGGTAGGAACACGTTTCTTCTAGAAGCTGCTTTTGGACATTCCAGAGTGGATGGGAGAACAGGCTGTAAAGAGAAATACCTTGCTCTAAAACCAAAACGGAGCTATCTAGCAGAATGGTTGTCAATGTGTGTATTCAACTTCCAGAGTTAAACTGAGGTGTGTTTGCAGCAGTTCAGAAACCCTTTCCTGGGAGAATGTAGAAACAGTCATTTCCAGCCCTAGAGACGCATATAAGAGTTAGCAGTAAGAATGCGTTTAAAACACAGAAGACCCGCTTCTTACGAACTAATCTGCTGTGTGTTGGTTCCCTTTAGGAAGTTGCATCTATGGTTAGATTCAGCGAGGTAGGAACACGTTTCTTCTAAAAGCTGCGTTTGGACATTCCAGAGTGGATGGGAGAACAGGCTGTAAAGAGAAATACCTTGCTCTAAAACCAAAACGGAGCTATCTAGCAGAATGGTTGTCAATGTGTGTATTCAACTTCCAGAGCTAAACTGATGTGTGTTTGCAGCAGTTCAGAAACCCTTTCCTGGGAGAATGTAGAAACAGTCATTTCCAGCCCTAGAGACGCATGTAAGAGTTAGCAGTAAGAATGCGTTTAAAACACAGAAGACCCGCTTCTTACGAACTCATCTGCTGTGTGTTGGTTCCTTTTAGGAAGTTGCATCTATGGTTAGATTCAGCGAGGTAGGAACACGTTTCATCTAAAAGCTGCGTTTGGACATTCCAGAGTGGATGGGAGAACAGGCTGTAAAGAGAAATACCTTGCTCTAAAACCAAAACGGAGCTATCTAGCAGAATGGTTGTCAATGTGTGTATTCAACTTCCAGAGTTAAACTGATGTGTGTTTGCAGCAGTTCAGAAACCCTTTCCTGGGAGAATGTAGAAACAGTCATTTCCAGCCCTAGAGACGCATATAAGAGTTTGCAGTCAGAATGCGTTTAAAACACAGAAGACCCGCTTCTTACGAACTCATCTGCTGTGTGTTGGTTCCTTTTAGGAAGTTGCATCTATGGTTAGATTCAGCGAGGTAGGAACACGTTCCTTCTAAAAGCTGCGTTTGGACATTCCATAGTGGATGGGAGAACAGGCTGTAAAGAGAAATACCTTGCTCTAAAACCAAAACGGAGCTATCTAGCAGAATGGTTGTCAATGTGTGTATTCAACTTCCTGAGTTAAACTGATGTGTGTTTGCAGCAGTTCAGAAACCCTTTCCTGGGAGAATGTAGAAACAGTCATTTCCAGCCCTCGAGACGCATATAAGAGTTAGCAGTAAGAATGCGTTTAAAACACAGAAGACCCGCTTCTTACGAACTCATCTGCTGTGTGTTGGTTCCCTTTAGGAAGTTTCATCTATGGTTAGATTCAGCGAGGTAGGAACACGTTTCTTCTAAAAGCTGCGTTTGGACATTCCAGAGTGGATGGGAGAACAGGCTGTAAAGAGAAATACCTTGCTCTAAAACCAAAACGGAGCTATCTAGCAGAATGGTTGTCAATGTGTGTATTCAACTTCCAGAGTTAAACTGATGTGTGTTTGCAGCAGTTCAGAAACCCTTTCTTGGGAGAATGTAGAAACAGTCATTTCCAGCCCTAGAGACGCATATAAGAGTTTGCAGTAAGAATGCGTTTAAAACACAGAAGACCCGCTTCTTACGAACTCATCTGCTGTGTGTTGGTTCCTTTTAGGAAGTTGATTCTATGGTTAAATTCAGAGAGGTAGAAACACGTTTCTTCTAAAAGCTGCGTTTGGACATTCCAGAGTGGATGGGAGAACAGGCTGTAAAGAGAAATACCTTGCTATATAACCAAAACGGAGCTATCTAGCAGAATGGTTGTCAATGTGTGTATTCAACTTCCAGAGTTAAACTGATGTGTGTTTGCAGCAGTTCAGAAACCCTTTCCTGGGAGAATGTAGAAACAGTCATTTCCAGCCCTAGAGACGAATATAAGAGTTTGCACTAAGAATGCGTTTAAAACACAGAAGACTCGCTTCTTACGAACTCATCTGCTGTGTGTTGGTTCCTTTTAGGAAGTTGCATCTATGGTTAGATTCATCGAGGTAGAAACACGTTTCTTCTAAAAGCTGGGTTTGGACATTCCAGAGTGGATGGGAGAACAGGCTGTAAAGAGAAATACCTTGCTCTAAATCCAAAACGGAGCTTTCTAGCAGAATGGTTGTCAATGTGTGTATTCAACTTCCAGAGATAAACTGATGTATGTTTGCCGCAGTTCAGAAACCCTTTCCTGGGAGAATGTAGAAACAGTCATTTCTAGCCCTAGAGACGCATATAAGAGTTAGCAGTAAGAATGCGTTTAAAACACAGAAGACCCGCTTCTTACGAACTCATCTGCTGTGTGTTGGTTCCTTTTAGGAAGTTGAATCTATGGTTAGATTCAGCGAGGTAGGAACACGTTTCTTCTAAAAGCTGGGTTTGGACATTCCAGAGTGGATGGGAGAACAGGCTGTAAAGAGAAATACCTTGCTCTAAACCCAAAATGGAGCTATCTATCAGAATGGTTGTCAATGTGTGTATTCAACTTCCAGAGTTAAACTGATGTGTGTTTGCAGCAGTTCAGAAACCCTTTCCTGGGAGAATGTAGAAACAGTCATTTCCAGCCCTAGAGACGCATATAAGAGTTTGCAGTCAGAATGCGTTTAAAACACAGAAGACCCGCTTCTTACGAACTCATCTGCTGTGTGTTGGTTCCTTTTAGGAAGTTGCATCTATGGTTAGATTCAGCGAGGTAGGAACACGTTCCTTCTAAAAGCTGCGTTTGGACATTCCATAGTGGATGGGAGAACAGGCTGTAAAGAGAAATACCTTGCTCTAAAACCAAAACGGAGCTATCTAGCAGAATGGTTGTCAATGTGTGTATTCAACTTCCTGAGTTAAACTGATGTGTGTTTGCAGCAGTTCAGAAACCCTTTCCTGGGAGAATGTAGAAACAGTCATTTCCAGCCCTCGAGACGCATATAAGAGTTAGCAGTAAGAATGCGTTTAAAACACAGAAGACCCGCTTCTTACGAACTCATCTGCTGTGTGTTGGTTCCCTTTAGGAAGTTTCATCTATGGTTAGATTCAGCGAGGTAGGAACACGTTTCTTCTAAAAGCTGCGTTTGGACATTCCAGAGTGGATGGGAGAACAGGCTGTAAAGAGAAATACCTTGCTCTAAAACCAAAACGGAGCTATCTAGCAGAATGGTTGTCAATGTGTGTATTCAACTTCCAGAGTTAAACTGATGTGTGTTTGCAGCAGTTCAGAAACCCTTTCTTGGGAGAATGTAGAAACAGTCATTTCCAGCCCTAGAGACGCATATAAGAGTTTGCAGTAAGAATGCGTTTAAAACACAGAAGACCCGCTTCTTACGAACTCATCTGCTGTGTGTTGGTTCCTTTTAGGAAGTTGATTCTATGGTTAAATTCAGAGAGGTAGAAACACGTTTCTTCTAAAAGCTGCGTTTGGACATTCCAGAGTGGATGGGAGAACAGGCTGTAAAGAGAAATACCTTGCTATATAACCAAAACGGAGCTATCTAGCAGAATGGTTGTCAATGTGTGTATTCAACTTCCAGAGTTAAACTGATGTGTGTTTGCAGCAGTTCAGAAACCCTTTCCTGGGAGAATGTAGAAACAGTCATTTCCAGCCCTAGAGACGAATATAAGAGTTTGCACTAAGAATGCGTTTAAAACACAGAAGACTCGCTTCTTACGAACTCATCTGCTGTGTGTTGGTTCCTTTTAGGAAGTTGCATCTATGGTTAGATTCATCGAGGTAGAAACACGTTTCTTCTAAAAGCTGGGTTTGGACATTCCAGAGTGGATGGGAGAACAGGCTGTAAAGAGAAATACCTTGCTCTAAATCCAAAACGGAGCTTTCTAGCAGAATGGTTGTCAATGTGTGTATTCAACTTCCAGAGATAAACTGATGTATGTTTGCCGCAGTTCAGAAACCCTTTCCTGGGAGAATGTAGAAACAGTCATTTCTAGCCCTAGAGACGCATATAAGAGTTAGCAGTAAGAATGCGTTTAAAACACAGAAGACCCGCTTCTTACGAACTCATCTGCTGTGTGTTGGTTCCTTTTAGGAAGTTGAATCTATGGTTAGATTCAGCGAGGTAGGAACACGTTTCTTCTAAAAGCTGGGTTTGGACATTCCAGAGTGGATGGGAGAACAGGCTGTAAAGAGAAATACCTTGCTCTAAACCCAAAATGGAGCTATCTATCAGAATGGTTGTCAATGTGTGTATTCAACTTCCAGAGTTAAACTGATGTGTGTTTGCAGCAGTTCAGAAACCCTTTCCTGGGAGAATGTAGAAACAGTCATTTCCAGCCCTAGAGACGCATATAAGAGTTTGCAGTAAGAATGCGTTTAAAACACAGAAGACCCGCTTCATACGAACTCATCTGCTGTGTGTTTATTCCTTTTAGGAAGTTGCATCTATGGTTAGATTCAGCGAGGTAGGAACACGTTTCTTCTAAAAGCTGGGTTTGGACATTCCAGAGTGGATGGGAGAACAGGCTGTAAAGAGAAATACCTTGCTCTAAAACCAAAACGGAGCTATCTAGCAGAATGGTTGTCAATGTGTGTATTCAACTTCCTGAGTTAAACTGATGTGTGTTTGCAGCAGTTCAGAAACCCTTTCCTGGGAGAATGTAGAAACAGTCATTTCCAGCACTAGAGACGCATATAAGAGTTAGCAGTAAGAATGCGTTTAAAACACAGAAGACCCGCTTCTTACGAACTCATCTGCTGTGTGTTGGTTCCCTTTAGGAAGTTGCATCTATGGTTAGATTCAGCGAGGTAGGAACACGTTTCTTCTAAAAGCTGCGTTTGGACATTCCAGAGTGGATGGGAGAACAGGCTGTAAAGAGAAATACCTTGCTCTAAAACCAAAACGGAGCTATCTAGCAGAATTGTTGTCAATGTGTGTATTCAACTTCCAGAGTTAAACTGATGTGTGTTTGCAGCAGTTCAGAAACCCTTTCCTGGGAGAATGTAGAAACAGTCATTTCCAGCCCTAGAGACGCATATAAGAATTAGCAGTAAGAATGCGTTTAAAACACAGAAGACCCGCTTCATACGAACTCATCTGCTGTGTGTTGGTTCCTTTTAGGAAGTTGCATCTATGGTTAGATTCAGCGAGGTAGGAACACGTTTCTTCTAAAAGCTGGGTTTGGACATTCCAGAGTGGATGGGAGAACAGGCTGTAAAGAGAAATACCTTGCTCTAAAACCAAAACGGAGCTATCTAGCAGAATGGTTGTCAATGTGTGTATTCAACTTCCAGAGTTAAACGGATGTGTGTTTGCAGCAGTTCAGAAACCCTTTCCTGGGAGAATGTAGAAACAGTCATTTCCAGCCCTAGAGACGCATATAAGAGTTTGCAGTAAGAATGCGTTTAAAACACAGAAGACCCGCTTCTTACGAACTCATCTGCTGTGTGTTGGTTCCTTTTAGGAAGTTGCATCTATGGTTAGATTCAGCGAGGTACGAACACGTTTCTTCTAAAAGCTGCGTTTGGAAATTCCAGAGTGGATGGGAGAACAGGCTGTAAAGAGAAATACCTTGCTCTAAAACCAAAACGGAGCTATCTAGCAGAATGGTTGTCAATGTGTGTATTCAACTTCCAGAGTTAAACTGATGTGTGTTTGCAGCAGTTCAGAAACCCTTTCCTGGGAGAATGTAGAAACAGTCATTTCCAGCCCTAGAGACGCCTATAAGGGTTAGCAGTAAGAATGCGTTTAAAACACAGAAGACCCGCTTCTTACGAACTCATCTGCTGTGTGTTGGTTCCTTTTAGGAAGTTGCATCTATGGTTAGATTCAGCGAGGTAGGAACACGTTTCTTCTAAAAGCTGCGTTTGCACATTCCAGAGTGGATGGGAGAACAGGCTGTAAAGAGAAATACCTTGCTCTAAAACCAAAACGGAGCTATCTAGCGGAATGGTTGTCAATGTGTGTATTCAACTTCCTGAGTTAAACTGATGTGTGTTTGCAGCAGTTCAGAAACCCTTTCCTGGGAGAATGTAGAAACAGTCATTTCCAGCCCTAGAGACGCATATAAGAGTTTGCAGTCAGAATGCGTTTAAAACACAGAAGACCCGCCTCTTACGAAATCATCTGCTGTGTGTTGGTTCCTTTTAGGAAGTTGCATCTATGGTTAGATTCAGCGAGGTAGGAACACATTTCTTCTAAAAGCTGCGTTTGGACATTCCAGAGTGAATGGGAGAACAGGCTGTAAAGAGAAATACCTTGCTATATAACCAAAACAGAGCTATCTAGCAGAATGGTTGTAAATGTGTGTATTCAACTTCCAGAGTTAAACTGATGTGTGTTTGCAGCTAGTTCAGATACCCTTTCTTGGGAGAATGTAGAAACAGTCATTTCCAGCCCAAGAGACGCATATAAGAGTTTGCAGTAAAAATGTGTTTAAAACAAAGAAGACCCGCTTCATACGAACTCATCTGCTGTGTGTTGGTTCCTTTTAGGAAGTTGCTTCTATGGTTACATTCAGCGAGGTAGAAACACGTTTCTTCTAAAAGATGGGTTTGGACATTCCAGAGTGGATGGGAGAACAGGCTGTAAAGAGAAATACCTTGCTCTAAAACCAAAACGGAGCTATCTAGCAGAATGGTTGTCAATGTGTGTATTCAACTTCCAGAGTTAAACTGATGTGTGTTTGCAGCAGTTCAGAAACCATTTCTTGGGAGAATGTAGAAACAGTCATTTCCAGCCCTAGGGACGCATATAATAATTTGCAGTAAGAATGCGTGTAAAACACAGAAGACCCGCTTCTTACGAACTCATCTGCTGTGTGTTTGTTCCTTTTAGGAAGTTGCATCTATGGTTAAATTCAGCGAGGTAGAAACACGTTTCTTCTAAAAGCTGCGTTTGGACATTCCAGAGTGGATGGGAGAAAAGGCTGTAAAGAGAAATACCTTGCTATATAACCAAAACAGAGCTCTCTAGCAGAATGGTTGTCAATGTGTGTATTCAACTTCCAGAGTTCAACTGATGTGTGTTTGCAGCAGTTCAGAAACCCTTTCCTGGGAGAATGTAGAAACAGTCATTTCCAGCCCTAGAGACGCATATAAGAGTTAGCAGTAAGAATGCGTTTAAAACACAGAAGACCCGCTTCTTACGAACTCATCTGCTGTGTGTTTGTTCCTTTTAAAAAGTTGCATCTATGGTTAAATTCAGCGAGGTAGAAACACGTTTCTTCTAAAAGCTGCGTTTGGACATTCCAGAGTGGATGGGAGAACAGGCTGTAAAGAGAAATACCTTGCTCTAAAACCAAAACGGAGCTCTCTAGCAGAATGGTTGTCAATGTGTGTATTCAACTTCCAGAGTTAAACTGATGTGTGTTTGCAGCAGTTCAGAAACCCTTTCCTGGGAGAATGTAGAAACAGTCATTTCCAGCCCTAGAGACGCATATAAGAGTTAGCAGTAAGAATGCGTTTAAAACACAGAAAACCCGCTTCTTACGAACTCATCTGCTGTGTGTTGGTTCCTTTTAGGAAGTTGCATCTATGGTTAGATTCAGCGAGGTAGGAACACGTTTCTTCTAAAAGCTGCGTTTGGACATTCCAGAGTGGACGGGAGAAAAGGCTGTAAAGAGAAATACCTTGCTCTAAAACCAAAACGGAGCTATCTAGCAGAATGGTTGTCAATGTGTGTATTCAACTTCCAGAGTTAAACTGATGTGTGTTTGCAGCAGTTCAGAAACCCTTTCCTGGGAGAATGTAGAAACAGTCATTTCCAGCCCTAGAGACGCATATAAGAGTTTGCAGTAAGAATGCGTTTAAAACACAGAAGACCCGCTTCTTACGAACTCATCTGCTGTGTGTTGGTTCCTTTTAGGAAGTTGCATCTATGGTTAGATTCAGCGAGGTAGGAACACGTTCCTTCTAAAAGCTGCGTTTGGACATTCCATACTTGATGGGAGAACAGGCTGTAAAGAGAAATACCTTGCTCTAAAACCAAAACGGAGCTATCTAGCAGAATGGTTGTCAATGTGTGTATTCAACTTCCTGAGTTAAACTGATGTGTGTTTGCAGCAGTTCAGAAACCCTTTCCTGGGAGAATGTAGAAACAGTCATTTCCAGCCCTCGAGACGCATATAAGAGTTAGAAGTAAGAATGCGTTTAAAACACAGAAGACCCGCTTCTTACGAACTCATCTGCTGTGTGTTGGTTCCCTTTAGGAAGTTTCATCTATGGTTAGATTCAGCGAGGTAGGAACACGTTTCTTCTAAAAGCTGCGTTTGGACATTCCAGAGTGGATGGGAGAACAGGCTGTAAAGAGAAATACCTTGCTCTAAAACCAAAACGGAGCTATCTAGCAGAATGGTTGTCAATGTGTGTATTCAACTTCCAGAGTTAAACTGATGTGTGTTTGCAGCAGTTCAGAAACCCTTTCTTGGGAGAATGTAGAAACAGTCATTTCCAGCCCTAGAGACGCATATAAGAGTTTGCAGTAAGAATGCGTTTAAAACACAGAAGACCCGCTTCTTACGAACTCATCTGCTGTGTGTTGGTTCCTTTTAGGAAGTTGATTCTGTGGTTAAATTCAGAGAGGTAGAAACACGTTTCTTCTAAAAGCTGCGTTTGGACATTCCAGAGTGGATGGGAGAACAGGCTGTAAAGAGAAATACCTTGCTATATAACCAAAACGGAGCTATCTAGCAGAATGGTTGTCAATGTGTGTATTCAACTTCCAGAGTTAAACTGATGTGTGTTTGAAGCAGTTCAGAAACCCTTTCCTGGGAGAATGTAGAAACAGTCATTTCCAGCCCTAGAGACGCATATAAGAGTTAGCAGTAAGAATGGTTGTCAATGTGTGTATTCAACTTCCAGAGTTAAACTGATGTGTGTTTGCAGCAGTTCAGAAACCCTTTCCTGGGAGAAAGTAGAAACAGTCATTTCCAGCCCTAGAGACGCATATAAGAGTTAGCAGTAAGAATGCGTTTAAAACACAGAAGACCCGCTTCATACGAACTCATCTGCTGTGTGTTGGTTCCTTTTAGGAAGTTGCATCTATGGTTATATTCAGCGAGGTAGGAACACGTTTCTTCTAAAAGCTGGGTTTGGACATTCCAGAGTCGATGGGAGAACAGGCTGTAAAGAGAAATACCTTGCTCTAAAACCAAAACAGAGCTATCTAGCAGAATGGTTGTCAATGTGTGTATTCAACTTCCTGATTTAAACTGATGTGTGTTTGCAGCAGTTCAGAAACCCTTTCCTGGGAGAATGTAGAAACAGTCATTTCCAGCCCTAGAGACGCATATAAGAGTTAGCAGTAAGAATGCGTTTAAAACACAGAAGACCCGCTTCTTACGAACTCATCTGCTGTGTGTTTGTTCCTTTTAGGAAGTTGCATCTATGGTTAAATTCAGCGAGGTAGAAACACGTTTCTTCTAAAAGCTGCGTTTGGACATTCCAGAGTGCATGGGAGAACAGGCTGTAAAGAGAAATACCTTGCTATATAACCAAAACGGAGCTATCTAGCAGAATGGTTGTCAATGTGTGTATTCAACTTCAAGAGTTAAACTGATGTATGTTTGCAGCAGTTCAGAAACCCTTTCCTGGGAGAATGTAGAAACAGTCATTTCCAGCCCTAGAGACGCATATAAGGGTTTGCAGTAAGAATGCGTTTAAAACACAGAAGACCCGCTTCTTACGAACTCATCTGCTGTGTGTTGGTTCCTTTTAGGAAGTTGCATCTATGGTTAGATTCAGCGAGGTAGGAACACGTTTCTTCTAGAAGCTGCTTTTGGACATTCCAGAGTGGATGGGAGAACAGGCTGTAAAGAGAAATACCTTGCTCTAAAACCAAAACGGAGCTATCTAGCAGAATGGTTGTCAATGTGTGTATTCAACTTCCAGAGTTAAACTGAGGTGTGTTTGCAGCAGTTCAGAAACCCTTTCCTGGGAGAATGTAGAAACAGTCATTTCCAGCCCTAGAGACGCATATAAGAGTTAGCAGTAAGAATGCGTTTAAAACACAGAAGACCCGCTTCTTACGAACTAATCTGCTGTGTGTTGGTTCCCTTTAGGAAGTTGCATCTATGGTTAGATTCAGCGAGGTAGGAACACGTTTCTTCTAAAAGCTGCGTTTGGACATTCCAGAGTGGATGGGAGAACAGGCTGTAAAGAGAAATACCTTGCTCTAAAACCAAAACGGAGCTATCTAGCAGAATGGTTGTCAATGTGTGTATTCAACTTCCAGAGCTAAACTGATGTGTGTTTGCAGCAGTTCAGAAACCCTTTCCTGGGAGAATGTAGAAACAGTCATTTCCAGCCCTAGAGACGCATATAAGAGTTAGCAGTAAGAATGCGTTTAAAACACAGAAGACCCGCTTCTTACGAACTCATCTGCTGTGTGTTGGTTCCTTTTAGGAAGTTGCATCTATGGTTAGATTCAGCGAGGTAGGAACACGTTTCATCTAAAAGCTGCGTTTGGACATTCCAGAGTGGATGGGAGAACAGGCTGTAAAGAGAAATACCTTGCTCTAAAACCAAAACGGAGCTATCTAGCAGAATGGTTGTCAATGTGTGTATTCAACTTCCAGAGTTAAACTGATGTGTGTTTGCAGCAGTTCAGAAACCCTTTCCTGGGAGAATGTAGAAACAGTCATTTCCAGCCCTAGAGACGCATATAAGAGTTTGCAGTAAGAATGCGTTTAAAACACAGAAGACCCGCTTCTTACGAACTCATCTGCTGTGTGTTGGTTCCTTTTAGGAAGTTGCATCTATGGTTAGATTCAGCGAGGTAGGAACACGTTCCTTCTAAAAGCTGCGTTTGGACATTCCATAGTGGATGGGAGAACAGGCTGTAAAGAGAAATACCTTGCTCTAAAACCAAAACGGAGCTATCTAGCAGAATGGTTGTCAATGTGTGTATTCAACTTCCTGAGTTAAACTGATGTGTGTTTGCAGCAGTTCAGAAACCCTTTCCTGGGAGAATGTAGAAACAGTCATTTCCAGCCCTCGAGACGCATATAAGAGTTAGCAGTAAGAATGCGTTTAAAACACAGAAGACCCGCTTCTTACGAACTCATCTGCTGTGTGTTGGTTCCCTTTAGGAAGTTTCATCTATGGTTAGATTCAGCGAGGTAGGAACACGTTTCTTCTAAAAGCTGCGTTTGGACATTCCAGAGTGGATGGGAGAACAGGCTGTAAAGAGAAATACCTTGCTCTAAAACCAAAACGGAGCTATCTAGCAGAATGGTTGTCAATGTGTGTATTCAACTTCCAGAGTTAAACTGATGTGTGTTTGCAGCAGTTCAGAAACCCTTTCTTGGGAGAATGTAGAAACAGTCATTTCCAGCCCTAGAGACGCATATAAGAGTTTGCAGTAAGAATGCGTTTAAAACACAGAAGACCCGCTTCTTACGAACTCATCTGCTGTGTGTTGGTTCCTTTTAGGAAGTTGATTCTATGGTTAAATTCAGAGAGGTAGAAACACGTTTCTTCTAAAAGCTGCGTTTGGACATTCCAGAGTGGATGGGAGAACAGGCTGTAAAGAGAAATACCTTGCTATATAACCAAAACGGAGCTATCTAGCAGAATGGTTGTCAATGTGTGTATTCAACTTCCAGAGTTAAACTGATGTGTGTTTGCAGCAGTTCAGAAACCCTTTCCTGGGAGAATGTAGAAACAGTCATTTCCAGCCCTAGAGACGCATATAAGAGTTAGCAGTAAGAATGCGTTTAAAACACAGAAGACCCGCTTCTTACGAACTCATCTGCTGTGTGTTGGTTCCTTTTAGGAAGTTGCATCTATGGTTAGATTCAGCGAGGTAGGAACACGTTTCTTCTAAAAGCTGCGTTTGGACATTCCAGAGTGGATGGGAGAACAGGCTGTAAAGAGAAATACCTTGCTCTAAAACCAAAACGGAGCTATCTAGCAGAATGGTTGTCAATGTGTGTATTCAACTTCCAGAGTTAAACTGATGTGTGTTTGCAGCAGTTCAGAAACCCTTTCCTGGGAGAATGTAGAAACAGTCATTTCCAGCCCTAGAGACGCATGTAAGAGTTAGCAGTAAGAATGCGTTTAAAACACAGAAGACCCGCTTCATACGAACTCATCTGCTGTGTGTTGGTTCCTTTTAGGAAGTTGCATCTATGGTTAGATTCAGCGAGGTAGGAACACGTTTCTTCTAAAAGCTGCGTTTGGACATTCCAGAGTGGACGGGAGAAAAGGCTGTAAAGAGAAATACCTTGCTCTAAAACCAAAACGGAGCTATCTAGCAGAATGGTTGTCAATGTGTGTATTCAACTTCCAGAGTTAAACTGATGTGTGTTTGCAGCAGTTCAGAAACCCTTTCCTGGGAGAATGTAGAAACAGTCATTTCCAGCCCTAGAGACGCATATAAGAGTTTGCAGTAAGAATGCGTTTAAAACACAGAAGACCCGCTTCTTACGAACTCATCTGCTGTGTGTTGGTTCCTTTTAGGAAGTTGCATCTATGGTTAGATTCAGCGAGGTAGGAACACGTTCCTTCTAAAAGCTGCGTTTGGACATTCCATACTTGATGGGAGAACAGGCTGTAAAGAGAAATACCTTGCTCTAAAACCAAAACGGAGCTATCTAGCAGAATGGTTGTCAATGTGTGTATTCAACTTCCTGAGTTAAACTGATGTGTGTTTGCAGCAGTTCAGAAACCCTTTCCTGGGAGAATGTAGAAACAGTCATTTCCAGCCCTAGAGACGCATATAAGAGTTTGCAGTAAGAATGCGTTTAAAACACAGAAGACCCGCTTCTTACGAACTAATCTGCTGTGTGTTGGTTCCCTTTAGGAAGTTGCATCTATGGTTAGATTCAGCGAGGTAGGAACACGTTTCTTCTAAAAGCTGCGTTTGGACATTCCAGAGTGGATGGGAGAACAGGCTGTAAAGAGAAATACCTTGCTCTAAAACCAAAACGGAGCTATCTAGCAGAATGGTTGTCAATGTGTGTATTCAACTTCCAGAGCTAAACTGATGTGTGTTTGCAGCAGTTCAGAAACCCTTTCCTGGGAGAATGTAGAAACAGTCATTTCCAGCCCTAGAGACGCATATAAGAGTTAGCAGTAAGAATGCGTTTAAAACACAGAAGACCCGCTTCTTACGAACTCATCTGCTGTGTGTTGGTTCCTTTTAGGAAGTTGCATCTATGGTTAGATTCAGCGAGGTAGGAACACGTTTCATCTAAAAGCTGCGTTTGGACATTCCAGAGTGGATGGGAGAACAGGCTGTAAAGAGAAATACCTTGCTCTAAAACCAAAACGGAGCTATCTAGCAGAATGGTTGTCAATGTGTGTATTCAACTTCCAGAGTTAAACTGATGTGTGTTTGCAGCAGTTCAGAAACCCTTTCCTGGGAGAATGTAGAAACAGTCATTTCCAGCCCTAGAGACGCATATAAGAGTTTGCAGTAAGAATGCGTTTAAAACACAGAAGACCCGCTTCTTACGAACTCATCTGCTGTGTGTTGGTTCCTTTTAGGAAGTTGCATCTATGGTTAGATTCAGCGAGGTAGGAACACGTTCCTTCTAAAAGCTGCGTTTGGACATTCCATAGTGGATGGGAGAACAGGCTGTAAAGAGAAATACCTTGCTCTAAAACCAAAACGGAGCTATCTAGCAGAATGGTTGTCAATGTGTGTATTCAACTTCCTGAGTTAAACTGATGTGTGTTTGCAGCAGTTCAGAAACCCTTTCCTGGGAGAATGTAGAAACAGTCATTTCCAGCCCTCGAGACGCATATAAGAGTTAGCAGTAAGAATGCGTTTAAAACACAGAAGACCCGCTTCTTACGAACTCATCTGCTGTGTGTTGGTTCCCTTTAGGAAGTTTCATCTATGGTTAGATTCAGCGAGGTAGGAACACGTTTCTTCTAAAAGCTGCGTTTGGACATTCCAGAGTGGATGGGAGAACAGGCTGTAAAGAGAAATACCTTGCTCTAAAACCAAAACGGAGCTATCTAGCAGAATGGTTGTCAATGTGTGTATTCAACTTCCAGAGTTAAACTGATGTGTGTTTGCAGCAGTTCAGAAACCCTTTCTTGGGAGAATGTAGAAACAGTCATTTCCAGCCCTAGAGACGCATATAAGAGTTTGCAGTAAGAATGCGTTTAAAACACAGAAGACCCGCTTCTTACGAACTCATCTGCTGTGTGTTGGTTCCTTTTAGGAAGTTGATTCTATGGTTAAATTCAGAGAGGTAGAAACACGTTTCTTCTAAAAGCTGCGTTTGGACATTCCAGAGTGGATGGGAGAACAGGCTGTAAAGAGAAATACCTTGCTATATAACCAAAACGGAGCTATCTAGCAGAATGGTTGTCAATGTGTGTATTCAACTTCCAGAGTTAAACTGATGTGTGTTTGCAGCAGTTCAGAAACCCTTTCCTGGGAGAATGTAGAAACAGTCATTTCCAGCCCTAGAGACGCATATAAGAGTTAGCAGTAAGAATGCGTTTAAAACACAGAAGACCCGCTTCTTACGAACTCATCTGCTGTGTGTTGGTTCCTTTTAGGAAGTTGCATCTATGGTTAGATTCAGCGAGGTAGGAACACGTTTCTTCTAAAAGCTGCGTTTGGACATTCCAGAGTGGATGGGAGAACAGGCTGTAAAGAGAAATACCTTGCTCTAAAACCAAAACGGAGCTATCTAGCAGAATGGTTGTCAATGTGTGTATTCAACTTCCAGAGTTAAACTGATGTGTGTTTGCAGCAGTTCAGAAACCCTTTCCTGGGAGAATGTAGAAACAGTCATTTCCAGCCCTAGAGACGCATGTAAGAGTTAGCAGTAAGAATGCGTTTAAAACACAGAAGACCCGCTTCATACGAACTCATCTGCTGTGTGTTGGTTCCTTTTAGGAAGTTGCATCTATGGTTAGATTCAGCGAGGTAGGAACACGTTTCTTCTAAAAGCTGCGTTTGGACATTCCAGAGTGGACGGGAGAAAAGGCTGTAAAGAGAAATACCTTGCTCTAAAACCAAAACGGAGCTATCTAGCAGAATGGTTGTCAATGTGTGTATTCAACTTCCAGAGTTAAACTGATGTGTGTTTGCAGCAGTTCAGAAACCCTTTCCTGGGAGAATGTAGAAACAGTCATTTCCAGCCCTAGAGACGCATATAAGAGTTTGCAGTAAGAATGCGTTTAAAACACAGAAGACCCGCTTCTTACGAACTCATCTGCTGTGTGTTGGTTCCTTTTAGGAAGTTGCATCTATGGTTAGATTCAGCGAGGTAGGAACACGTTCCTTCTAAAAGCTGCGTTTGGACATTCCATACTTGATGGGAGAACAGGCTGTAAAGAGAAATACCTTGCTCTAAAACCAAAACGGAGCTATCTAGCAGAATGGTTGTCAATGTGTGTATTCAACTTCCTGAGTTAAACTGATGTGTGTTTGCAGCAGTTCAGAAACCCTTTCCTGGGAGAATGTAGAAACAGTCATTTCCAGCCCTCGAGACGCATATAAGAGTTAGAAGTAAGAATGCGTTTAAAACACAGAAGACCCGCTTCTTACGAACTCATCTGCTGTGTGTTGGTTCCCTTTAGGAAGTTTCATCTATGGTTAGATTCAGCGAGGTAGGAACACGTTTCTTCTAAAAGCTGCGTTTGGACATTCCAGAGTGGATGGGAGAACAGGCTGTAAAGAGAAATACCTTGCTCTAAAACCAAAACGGAGCTATCTAGCAGAATGGTTGTCAATGTGTGTATTCAACTTCCAGAGTTAAACTGATGTGTGTTTGCAGCAGTTCAGAAACCCTTTCTTGGGAGAATGTAGAAACAGTCATTTCCAGCCCTAGAGACGCATATAAGAGTTTGCAGTAAGAATGCGTTTAAAACACAGAAGACCCGCTTCTTACGAACTCATCTGCTGTGTGTTGGTTCCTTTTAGGAAGTTGATTCTGTGGTTAAATTCAGAGAGGTAGAAACACGTTTCTTCTAAAAGCTGCGTTTGGACATTCCAGAGTGGATGGGAGAACAGGCTGTAAAGAGAAATACCTTGCGATATAACCAAAACGGAGCTATCTAGCAGAATGGTTGTCAATGTGTGTATTCAACTTCCAGAGTTAAACTGATGTGTGTTTGAAGCAGTTCAGAAACCCTTTCCTGGGAGAATGTAGAAACAGTCATTTCCAGCCCTAGAGACGCATATAAGAGTTAGCAGTAAGAATGGTTGTCAATGTGTGTATTCAACTTCCAGAGTTAAACTGATGTGTGTTTGCAGCAGTTCAGAAACCCTTTCCTGGGAGAAAGTAGAAACAGTCATTTCCAGCCCTAGAGACGCATATAAGAGTTAGCAGTAAGAATGCGTTTAAAACACAGAAGACCCGCTTCATACGAACTCATCTGCTGTGTGTTGGTTCCTTTTAGGAAGTTGCATCTATGGTTATATTCAGCGAGGTAGGAACACGTTTCTTCTAAAAGCTGGGTTTGGACATTCCAGAGTCGATGGGAGAACAGGCTGTAAAGAGAAATACCTTGCTCTAAAACCAAAACAGAGCTATCTAGCAGAATGGTTGTCAATGTGTGTATTCAACTTCCTGATTTAAACTGATGTGTGTTTGCAGCAGTTCAGAAACCCTTTCCTGGGAGAATGTAGAAACAGTCATTTCCAGCCCTAGAGACGCATATAAGAGTTAGCAGTAAGAATGCGTTTAAAACACAGAAGACCCGCTTCTTACGAACTCATCTGCTGTGTGTTTGTTCCTTTTAGGAAGTTGCATCTATGGTTAAATTCAGCGAGGTAGAAACACGTTTCTTCTAAAAGCTGCGTTTGGACATTCCAGAGTGCATGGGAGAACAGGCTGTAAAGAGAAATACCTTGCTATATAACCAAAACGGAGCTATCTAGCAGAATGGTTGTCAATGTGTGTATTCAACTTCAAGAGTTAAACTGATGTATGTTTGCAGCAGTTCAGAAACCCTTTCCTGGGAGAATGTAGAAACAGTCATTTCCAGCCCTAGAGACGCATATAAGAGTTTGCAGTAAGAATGCGTTTAAAACACAGAAGACCCGCTTCTTACGAACTCATCTGCTGTGTGTTGGTTCCTTTTAGGAAGTTGCATCTATGGTTAGATTCAGCGAGGTAGGAACACGTTTCTTCTAGAAGCTGCTTTTGGACATTCCAGAGTGGATGGGAGAACAGGCTGTAAAGAGAAATACCTTGCTCTAAAACCAAAACGGAGCTATCTAGCAGAATGGTTGTCAATGTGTGTATTCAACTTCCAGAGTTAAACTGAGGTGTGTTTGCAGCAGTTCAGAAACCCTTTCCTGGGAGAATGTAGAAACAGTCATTTCCAGCCCTAGAGACGCATATAAGAGTTAGCAGTAAGAATGCGTTTAAAACACAGAAGACCCGCTTCTTACGAACTAATCTGCTGTGTGTTGGTTCCCTTTAGGAAGTTGCATCTATGGTTAGATTCAGCGAGGTAGGAACACGTTTCTTCTAAAAGCTGCGTTTGGACATTCCAGAGTGGATGGGAGAACAGGCTGTAAAGAGAAATACCTTGCTCTAAAACCAAAACGGAGCTATCTAGCAGAATGGTTGTCAATGTGTGTATTCAACTTCCAGAGCTAAACTGATGTGTGTTTGCAGCAGTTCAGAAACCCTTTCCTGGGAGAATGTAGAAACAGTCATTTCCAGCCCTAGAGACGCATATAAGAGTTAGCAGTAAGAATGCGTTTAAAACACAGAAGACCCGCTTCTTACGAACTCATCTGCTGTGTGTTGGTTCCTTTTAGGAAGTTGCATCTATGGTTAGATTCAGCGAGGTAGGAACACGTTTCATCTAAAAGCTGCGTTTGGACATTCCAGAGTGGATGGGAGAACAGGCTGTAAAGAGAAATACCTTGCTCTAAAACCAAAACGGAGCTATCTAGCAGAATGGTTGTCAATGTGTGTATTCAACTTCCAGAGTTAAACTGATGTGTGTTTGCAGCAGTTCAGAAACCCTTTCCTGGGAGAATGTAGAAACAGTCATTTCCAGCCCTAGAGACGCATATAAGAGTTTGCAGTAAGAATGCGTTTAAAACACAGAAGACCCGCTTCTTACGAACTCATCTGCTGTGTGTTGGTTCCTTTTAGGAAGTTGCATCTATGGTTAGATTCAGCGAGGAAGGAACACGTTCCTTCTAAAAGCTGCGTTTGGACATTCCATAGTGGATGGGAGAACAGGCTGTAAAGAGAAATACCTTGCTCTAAAACCAAAACGGAGCTATCTAGCAGAATGGTTGTCAATGTGTGTATTCAACTTCCTGAGTTAAACTGATGTGTGTTTGCAGCAGTTCAGAAACCCTTTCCTGGGAGAATGTAGAAACAGTCATTTCCAGCCCTCGAGACGCATATAAGAGTTAGAAGTAAGAATGCGTTTAAAACACAGAAGACCCGCTTCTTACGAACTCATCTGCTGTGTGTTGGTTCCCTTTAGGAAGTTTCATCTATGGTTAGATTCAGCGAGGTAGGAACACGTTTCTTCTAAAAGCTGCGTTTGGACATTCCAGAGTGGATGGGAGAACAGGCTGTAAAGAGAAATACCTTGCTCTAAAACCAAAACGGAGCTATCTAGCAGAATGGTTGTCAATGTGTGTATTCAACTTCCAGAGTTAAACTGATGTGTGTTTGCAGCAGTTCAGAAACCCTTTCTTGGGAGAATGTAGAAACAGTCATTTCCAGCCCTAGAGACGCATATAAGAGTTTGCAGTAAGAATGCGTTTAAAACACAGAAGACCCGCTTCTTACGAACTCATCTGCTGTGTGTTGGTTCCTTTTAGGAAGTTGATTCTGTGGTTAAATTCAGAGAGGTAGAAACACGTTTCTTCTAAAAGCTGCGTTTGGACATTCCAGAGTGGATGGGAGAACAGGCTGTAAAGAGAAATACCTTGCTATATAACCAAAACGGAGCTATCTAGCAGAATGGTTGTCAATGTGTGTATTCAACTTCCAGAGTTAAACTGATGTGTGTTTGAAGCAGTTCAGAAACCCTTTCCTGGGAGAATGTAGAAACAGTCATTTCCAGCCCTAGAGACGCATATAAGAGTTAGCAGTAAGAATGGTTGTCAATGTGTGTATTCAACTTCCAGAGTTAAACTGATGTGTGTTTGCAGCAGTTCAGAAACTCTTTCCTGGGAGAAAGTAGAAACAGTCATTTCCAGCCCTAGAGACGCATATAAGAGTTAGCAGTAAGAATGCGTTTAAAACACAGAAGACCCGCTTCATACGAACTCATCTGCTGTGTGTTGGTTCCTTTTAGGAAGTTGCATCTATGGTTATATTCAGCGAGGTAGGAACACGTTTCTTCTAAAAGCTGGGTTTGGACATTCCAGAGTCGATGGGAGAACAGGCTGTAAAGAGAAATACCTTGCTCTAAAACCAAAACAGAGCTATCTAGCAGAATGGTTGTCAATGTGTGTATTCAACTTCCTGATTTAAACTGATGTGTGTTTGCAGCAGTTCAGAAACCCTTTCCTGGGAGAATGTAGAAACAGTCATTTCCAGCCCTAGAGACGCATATAAGAGTTAGCAGTAAGAATGCGTTTAAAACACAGAAGACCCGCTTCTTACGAACTCATCTGCTGTGTGTTTGTTCCTTTTAGGAAGTTGCATCTATGGTTAAATTCAGCGAGGTAGAAACACGTTTCTTCTAAAAGCTGCGTTTGGACATTCCAGAGTGCATGGGAGAACAGGCTGTAAAGAGAAATACCTTGCTATATAACCAAAACGGAGCTATCTAGCAGAATGGTTGTCAATGTGTGTATTCAACTTCAAGAGTTAAACTGATGTATGTTTGCAGCAGTTCAGAAACCCTTTCCTGGGAGAATGTAGAAACAGTCATTTCCAGCCCTAGAGACGCATATAAGGGTTTGCAGTAAGAATGCGTTTAAAACACAGAAGACCCGCTTCTTACGAACTCATCTGCTGTGTGTTGGTTCCTTTTAGGAAGTTGCATCTATGGTTAGATTCAGCGAGGTAGGAACACGTTTCTTCTAGAAGCTGCTTTTGGACATTCCAGAGTGGATGGGAGAACAGGCTGTAAAGAGAAATACCTTGCTCTAAAACCAAAACGGAGCTATCTAGCAGAATGGTTGTCAATGTGTGTATTCAACTTCCAGAGTTAAACTGAGGTGTGTTTGCAGCAGTTCAGAAACCCTTTCCTGGGAGAATGTAGAAACAGTCATTTCCAGCCCTAGAGACGCATATAAGAGTTAGCAGTAAGAATGCGTTTAAAACACAGAAGACCCGCTTCTTACGAACTAATCTGCTGTGTGTTGGTTCCCTTTAGGAAGTTGCATCTATGGTTAGATTCAGCGAGGTAGGAACACGTTTCTTCTAAAAGCTGCGTTTGGACATTCCAGAGTGGATGGGAGAACAGGCTGTAAAGAGAAATACCTTGCTCTAAAACCAAAACGGAGCTATCTAGCAGAATGGTTGTCAATGTGTGTATTCAACTTCCAGAGCTAAACTGATGTGTGTTTGCAGCAGTTCAGAAACCCTTTCCTGGGAGAATGTAGAAACAGTCATTTCCAGCCCTAGAGACGCATATAAGAGTTAGCAGTAAGAATGCGTTTAAAACACAGAAGACCCGCTTCTTACGAACTCATCTGCTGTGTGTTGGTTCCTTTTAGGAAGTTGCATCTATGGTTAGATTCAGCGAGGTAGGAACACGTTTCATCTAAAAGCTGCGTTTGGACATTCCAGAGTGGATGGGAGAACAGGCTGTAAAGAGAAATACCTTGCTCTAAAACCAAAACGGAGCTATCTAGCAGAATGGTTGTCAATGTGTGTATTCAACTTCCAGAGTTAAACTGATGTGTGTTTGCAGCAGTTCAGAAACCCTTTCCTGGGAGAATGTAGAAACAGTCATTTCCAGCCCTAGAGACGCATATAAGAGTTTGCAGTAAGAATGCGTTTAAAACACAGAAGACCCGCTTCTTACGAACTCATCTGCTGTGTGTTGGTTCCTTTTAGGAAGTTGCATCTATGGTTAGATTCAGCGAGGTAGGAACACGTTCCTTCTAAAAGCTGCGTTTGGACATTCCATAGTGGATGGGAGAACAGGCTGTAAAGAGAAATACCTTGCTCTAAAACCAAAACGGAGCTATCTAGCAGAATGGTTGTCAATGTGTGTATTCAACTTCCTGAGTTAAACTGATGTGTGTTTGCAGCAGTTCAGAAACCCTTTCCTGGGAGAATGTAGAAACAGTCATTTCCAGCCCTCGAGACGCATATAAGAGTTAGCAGTAAGAATGCGTTTAAAACACAGAAGACCCGCTTCTTACGAACTCATCTGCTGTGTGTTGGTTCCCTTTAGGAAGTTTCATCTATGGTTAGATTCAGCGAGGTAGGAACACGTTTCTTCTAAAAGCTGCGTTTGGACATTCCAGAGTGGATGGGAGAACAGGCTGTAAAGAGAAATACCTTGCTCTAAAACCAAAACGGAGCTATCTAGCAGAATGGTTGTCAATGTGTGTATTCAACTTCCAGAGTTAAACTGATGTGTGTTTGCAGCAGTTCAGAAACCCTTTCTTGGGAGAATGTAGAAACAGTCATTTCCAGCCCTAGAGACGCATATAAGAGTTTGCAGTAAGAATGCGTTTAAAACACAGAAGACCCGCTTCTTACGAACTCATCTGCTGTGTGTTGGTTCCTTTTAGGAAGTTGATTCTATGGTTAAATTCAGAGAGGTAGAAACACGTTTCTTCTAAAAGCTGCGTTTGGACATTCCAGAGTGGATGGGAGAACAGGCTGTAAAGAGAAATACCTTGCTATATAACCAAAACGGAGCTATCTAGCAGAATGGTTGTCAATGTGTGTATTCAACTTCCAGAGTTAAACTGATGTGTGTTTGCAGCAGTTCAGAAACCCTTTCCTGGGAGAATGTAGAAACAGTCATTTCCAGCCCTAGAGACGCATATAAGAGTTAGCAGTAAGAATGCGTTTAAAACACAGAAGACCCGCTTCTTACGAACTCATCTGCTGTGTGTTGGTTCCTTTTAGGAAGTTGCATCTATGGTTAGATTCAGCGAGGTAGGAACACGTTTCTTCTAAAAGCTGCGTTTGGACATTCCAGAGTGGATGGGAGAACAGGCTGTAAAGAAAAATACCTTGCTCTAAAACCAAAACGGAGCTATCTAGCAGAATGGTTGTCAATGTGTGTATTCAACTTCCAGAGTTAAACTGATGTGTGTTTGCAGCAGTTCAGAAACCCTTTCCTGGGAGAATGTAGAAACAGTCATTTCCAGCCCTAGAGACGCATGTAAGAGTTAGCAGTAAGAATGCGTTTAAAACACAGAAGACCCGCTTCATACGAACTCATCTGCTGTGTGTTGGTTCCTTTTAGGAAGTTGCATCTATGGTTAGATTCAGCGAGGTAGGAACACGTTTCTTCTAAAAGCTGCGTTTGGACATTCCAGAGTGGACGGGAGAAAAGGCTGTAAAGAGAAATACCTTGCTCTAAAACCAAAACGGAGCTATCTAGCAGAATGGTTGTCAATGTGTGTATTCAACTTCCAGAGTTAAACTGATGTGTGTTTGCAGCAGTTCAGAAACCCTTTCCTGGGAGAATGTAGAAACAGTCATTTCCAGCCCTAGAGACGCATATAAGAGTTTGCAGTAAGAATGCGTTTAAAACACAGAAGACCCGCTTCTTACGAACTCATCTGCTGTGTGTTGGTTCCTTTTAGGAAGTTGCATCTATGGTTAGATTCAGCGAGGTAGGAACACGTTCCTTCTAAAAGCTGCGTTTGGACATTCCATACTTGATGGGAGAACAGGCTGTAAAGAGAAATACCTTGCTCTAAAACCAAAACGGAGCTATCTAGCAGAATGGTTGTCAATGTGTGTATTCAACTTCCTGAGTTAAACTGATGTGTGTTTGCAGCAGTTCAGAAACCCTTTCCTGGGAGAATGTAGAAACAGTCATTTCCAGCCCTCGAGACGCATATAAGAGTTAGAAGTAAGAATGCGTTTAAAACACAGAAGACCCGCTTCTTACGAACTCATCTGCTGTGTGTTGGTTCCCTTTAGGAAGTTTCATCTATGGTTAGATTCAGCGAGGTAGGAACACGTTTCTTCTAAAAGCTGCGTTTGGACATTCCAGAGTGGATGGGAGAACAGGCTGTAAAGAGAAATACCTTGCTCTAAAACCAAAACGGAGCTATCTAGCAGAATGGTTGTCAATGTGTGTATTCAACTTCCAGAGTTAAACTGATGTGTGTTTGCAGCAGTTCAGAAACCCTTTCTTGGGAGAATGTAGAAACAGTCATTTCCAGCCCTAGAGACGCATATAAGAGTTTGCAGTAAGAATGCGTTTAAAACACAGAAGACCCGCTTCTTACGAACTCATCTGCTGTGTGTTGGTTCCTTTTAGGAAGTTGATTCTGTGGTTAAATTCAGAGAGGTAGAAACACGTTTCTTCTAAAAGCTGCGTTTGGACATTCCAGAGTGGATGGGAGAACAGGCTGTAAAGAGAAATACCTTGCTATATAACCAAAACGGAGCTATCTAGCAGAATGGTTGTCAATGTGTGTATTCAACTTCCAGAGTTAAACTGATGTGTGTTTGAAGCAGTTCAGAAACCCTTTCCTGGGAGAATGTAGAAACAGTCATTTCCAGCCCTAGAGACGCATATAAGAGTTAGCAGTAAGAATGGTTGTCAATGTGTGTATTCAACTTCCAGAGTTAAACTGATGTGTGTTTGCAGCAGTTCAGAAACCCTTTCCTGGGAGAAAGTAGAAACAGTCATTTCCAGCCCTAGAGACGCATATAAGAGTTAGCAGTAAGAATGCGTTTAAAACACAGAAGACCCGCTTCATACGAACTCATCTGCTGTGTGTTGGTTCCTTTTAGGAAGTTGCATCTATGGTTATATTCAGCGAGGTAGGAACACGTTTCTTCTAAAAGCTGGGTTTGGACATTCCAGAGTCGATGGGAGAACAGGCTGTAAAGAGAAATACCTTGCTCTAAAACCAAAACAGAGCTATCTAGCAGAATGGTTGTCAATGTGTGTATTCAACTTCCTGATTTAAACTGATGTGTGTTTGCAGCAGTTCAGAAACCCTTTCCTGGGAGAATGTAGAAACAGTCATTTCCAGCCCTAGAGACGCATATAAGAGTTTGCAGTAAGAATGCGTTTAAAACACAGAAGACCCGCTTCTTACGAACTAATCTGCTGTGTGTTGGTTCCCTTTAGGAAGTTGCATCTATGGTTAGATTCAGCGAGGTAGGAACACGTTTCTTCTAAAAGCTGCGTTTGGACATTCCAGAGTGGATGGGAGAACAGGCTGTAAAGAGAAATACCTTGCTCTAAAACCAAAACGGAGCTATCTAGCAGAATGGTTGTCAATGTGTGTATTCAACTTCCAGAGCTAAACTGATGTGTGTTTGCAGCAGTTCAGAAACCCTTTCCTGGGAGAATGTAGAAACAGTCATTTCCAGCCCTAGAGACGCATATAAGAGTTAGCAGTAAGAATGCGTTTAAAACACAGAAGACCCGCTTCTTACGAACTCATCTGCTGTGTGTTGGTTCCTTTTAGGAAGTTGCATCTATGGTTAGATTCAGCGAGGTAGGAACACGTTTCATCTAAAAGCTGCGTTTGGACATTCCAGAGTGGATGGGAGAACAGGCTGTAAAGAGAAATACCTTGCTCTAAAACCAAAACGGAGCTATCTAGCAGAATGGTTGTCAATGTGTGTATTCAACTTCCAGAGTTAAACTGATGTGTGTTTGCAGCAGTTCAGAAACCCTTTCCTGGGAGAATGTAGAAACAGTCATTTCCAGCCCTAGAGACGCATATAAGAGTTTGCAGTAAGAATGCGTTTAAAACACAGAAGACCCGCTTCTTACGAACTCATCTGCTGTGTGTTGGTTCCTTTTAGGAAGTTGCATCTATGGTTAGATTCAGCGAGGAAGGAACACGTTCCTTCTAAAAGCTGCGTTTGGACATTCCATAGTGGATGGGAGAACAGGCTGTAAAGAGAAATACCTTGCTCTAAAACCAAAACGGAGCTATCTAGCAGAATGGTTGTCAATGTGTGTATTCAACTTCCTGAGTTAAACTGATGTGTGTTTGCAGCAGTTCAGAAACCCTTTCCTGGGAGAATGTAGAAACAGTCATTTCCAGCCCTCGAGACGCATATAAGAGTTAGCAGTAAGAATGCGTTTAAAACACAGAAGACCCGCTTCTTACGAACTCATCTGCTGTGTGTTGGTTCCCTTTAGGAAGTTTCATCTATGGTTAGATTCAGCGAGGTAGGAACACGTTTCTTCTAAAAGCTGCGTTTGGACATTCCAGAGTGGATGGGAGAACAGGCTGTAAAGAGAAATACCTTGCTCTAAAACCAAAACGGAGCTATCTAGCAGAATGGTTGTCAATGTGTGTATTCAACTTCCAGAGTTAAACTGATGTGTGTTTGCAGCAGTTCAGAAACCCTTTCTTGGGAGAATGTAGAAACAGTCATTTCCAGCCCTAGAGACGCATATAAGAGTTTGCAGTAAGAATGCGTTTAAAACACAGAAGACCCGCTTCTTACGAACTCATCTGCTGTGTGTTGGTTCCTTTTAGGAAGTTGATTCTATGGTTAAATTCAGAGAGGTAGAAACACGTTTCTTCTAAAAGCTGCGTTTGGACATTCCAGAGTGGATGGGAGAACAGGCTGTAAAGAGAAATACCTTGCTATATAACCAAAACGGAGCTATCTAGCAGAATGGTTGTCAATGTGTGTATTCAACTTCCAGAGTTAAACTGATGTGTGTTTGCAGCAGTTCAGAAACCCTTTCCTGGGAGAATGTAGAAACAGTCATTTCCAGCCCTAGAGACGCATATAAGAGTTAGCAGTAAGAATGCGTTTAAAACACAGAAGACCCGCTTCTTACGAACTCATCTGCTGTGTGTTGGTTCCTTTTAGGAAGTTGCATCTATGGTTAGATTCAGCGAGGTAGGAACACGTTTCTTCTAAAAGCTGCGTTTGGACATTCCAGAGTGGATGGGAGAACAGGCTGTAAAGAGAAATACCTTGCTCTAAAACCAAAACGGAGCTATCTAGCAGAATGGTTGTCAATGTGTGTATTCAACTTCCAGAGTTAAACTGATGTGTGTTTGCAGCAGTTCAGAAACCCTTTCCTGGGAGAATGTAGAAACAGTCATTTCCAGCCCTAGAGACGCATGTAAGAGTTAGCAGTAAGAATGCGTTTAAAACACAGAAGACCCGCTTCATACGAACTCATCTGCTGTGTGTTGGTTCCTTTTAGGAAGTTGCATCTATGGTTAGATTCAGCGAGGTAGGAACACGTTTCTTCTAAAAGCTGGGTTTGGACATTCCAGAGTCGATGGGAGAACAGGCTGTAAAGAGAAATACCTTGCTCTAAAACCAAAACGGAGCTATCTAGCAGAATGGTTGTCAATGTGTGTATTCAACTTCCTGATTTAAACTGATGTGTGTTTGCAGCAGTTCAGAAACCCTTTCCTGGGAGAATGTAGAAACAGTCATTTCCAGCCCTAGAGACGCATATAAGAGTTAGCAGTAAGAATGCGTTTAAAACACAGAAGACCCGCTTCTTCCGAACTCATCTGCTGTGTGTTGGTTCCTTTTAGGAAGTTGCATCTATGGTTAGATTCAGCGAGGTAGGAACACGTTTAATCTAAAAGCTGCGTTTGGACATTCCAGAGTGGATGGGAGAACAGGCTGTAAAGAGAAATACCTTGCTATATAACCAAAACGGAGCTATCTAGCAGAATGGTTGTCAATGTGTGTATTCAACTTCAAGAGTTAAACTGATGTGTGTTTGCAGCAGTTCAGAAACCCTTTCCTGGGAGAATGTAGAAACAGTCATTTCCAGCCCTAGAGACGCATATAAGAGTTTGCAGTAAGAATGCGTTTAAAACACAGAAGACCCGCTTCTTACGAACTCATCTGCTGTGTGTTGGTTCCTTTTAGGAAGTTGCATCTATGGTTAGATTAAGCGAGGTAGGAACACGTTTCTTCTAAAAGCTGCGTTTGGACATTCCAGAGTGGATGGGAGAACAGGCTGTAAAGAGAAATACCTTGCTCTAAAACCAAAACGGAGCTATCTAGCAGAATGGTTGTCAATGTGTGTATTCAACTTCCAGAGTTAAACTGATGTGTGTTTGCAGCAGTTCAGAAACCCTTTCTTGGGAGAATGTAGAAACAGTCATTTCCAGCCCTAGAGACGCATATAAGAGTTTGCAGTAAGAATGCGTTTAAAACACAGAAGACCCGCTTCTTACGAACTCATCTGCTGTGTGTTGGTTCCTTTTAGGAAGTTGATTCTATGGTTAAATTCAGAGAGGTAGAAACACGTTTCTTCTAAAAGCTGCGTTTGGACATTCCAGAGTGGATGGGAGAACAGGCTGTAAAGAGAAATACCTTGCTATATAACCAAAACGGAGCTATCTAGCAGAATGGTTGTCAATGTGTGTATTCAACTTCCAGAGTTAAACTGATGTGTGTTTGCAGCAGTTCAGAAACCCTTTCCTGGGAGAATGTAGAAACAGTCATTTCCAGCCCTAGAGACGCATATAAGAGTTAGCAGTAAGAATGCGTTTAAAACACAGAAGACCCGCTTCTTCCGAACTCATCTGCTGTGTGTTGGTTCCTTTTAGGAAGTTGCATCTATGGTTAGATTCAGCGAGGTAGGAACACGTTTAATCTAAAAGCTGCGTTTGGACATTCCAGAGTGGATGGGAGAACAGGCTGTAAAGAGAAATACCTTGCTATATAACCAAAACGGAGCTATCTAGCAGAATGGTTGTCAATGTGTGTATTCAACTTCAAGAGTTAAACTGATGTGTGTTTGCAGCAGTTCAGAAACCCTTTCCTGGGAGAATGTAGAAACAGTCATTTCCAGCCCTAGAGACGCATATAAGAGTTTGCAGTAAGAATGCGTTTAAAACACAGAAGACCCGCTTCTTACGAACTCATCTGCTGTGTGTTGGTTCCTTTTAGGAAGTTGCATCTATGGTTAGATTAAGCGAGGTAGGAACACGTTTCTTCTAAAAGCTGCGTTTGGACATTCCAGAGTGGATGGGAGAACAGGCTGTAAAGAGAAATACCTTGCTCTAAAACCAAAACGGAGCTATCTAGCAGAATGGTTGTCAATGTGTGTATTCAACTTCCAGAGTTAAACTGATGTGTGTTTGCAGCAGTTCAGAAACCCTTTCTTGGGAGAATGTAGAAACAGTCATTTCCAGCCCTAGAGACGCATATAAGAGTTTGCAGTAAGAATGCGTTTAAAACACAGAAGACCCGCTTCTTACGAACTCATCTGCTGTGTGTTGGTTCCTTTTAGGAAGTTGATTCTATGGTTAAATTCAGAGAGGTAGAAACACGTTTCTTCTAAAAGCTGCGTTTGGACATTCCAGAGTGGATGGGAGAACAGGCTGTAAAGAGAAATACCTTGCTATATAACCAAAACGGAGCTATCTAGCAGAATGGTTGTCAATGTGTGTATTCAACTTCCAGAGTTAAACTGATGTGTGTTTGCAGCAGTTCAGAAACCCTTTCCTGGGAGAATGTAGAAACAGTCATTTCCAGCCCTAGAGACGAATATAAGAGTTTGCACTAAGAATGCGTTTAAAACACAGAAGACTCGCTTCTTACGAACTCATCTGCTGTGTGTTGGTTCCTTTTAGGAAGTTGCATCTATGGTTAGATTCAGCGAGGTAGAAACACGTTTCTTCTAAAAGCTGGGTTTGGACATTCCAGAGTGGATGGGAGAACAGGCTGTAAAGAGAAATACCTTGCTCTAAATCCAAAACGGAGCTTTCTAGCAGAATGGTTGTCAATGTGTGTATTCAACTTCCAGAGATAAACTGATGTATGTTTGCCGCAGTTCAGAAACCCTTTCCTGGGAGAATGTAGAAACAGTCATTTCTAGCCCTAGAGACGCATATAAGAGTTAGCAGTAAGAATGCGTTTAAAACACAGAAGACCCGCTTCTTACGAACTCATCTGCTGTGTGTTGGTTCCTTTTAGGAAGTTGAATCTATGGTTAGATTCAGCGAGGTAGGAACACGTTTCTTCTAAAAGCTGGGTTTGGACATTCCAGAGTGGATGGGAGAACAGGCTGTAAAGAGAAATACCTTGCTCTAAACCCAAAATGGAGCTATCTATCAGAATGGTTGTCAATGTGTGTATTCAACTTCCAGAGTTAAACTGATGTGTGTTTGCAGCAGTTCAGAAACCCTTTCCTGGGAGAATGTAGAAACAGTCATTTCCAGCCCTAGAGACGCATATAAGAGTTTGCAGTAAGAATGCGTTTAAAACACAGAAGACCCGCTTCATACGAACTCATCTGCTGTGTGTTTATTCCTTTTAGGAAGTTGCATCTATGGTTAGATTCAGCGAGGTAGGAACACGTTTCTTCTAAAAGCTGGGTTTGGACATTCCAGAGTGGATGGGAGAACAGGCTGTAAAAAGAAATACCTTGCTCTAAAACCAAAACGGAGCTATCTAGCAGAATGGTTGTCAATGTGTGTATTCAACTTCCTGAGTTAAACTGATGTGTGTTTGCAGCAGTTCAGAAACCCTTTCCTGGGAGAATGTAGAAACAGTCATTTCCAGCACTAGAGACGCATATAAGAGTTAGCAGTAAGAATGCGTTTAAAACACAGAAGACCCGCTTCTTACGAACTCATCTGCTGTGTGTTGGTTCCCTTTAGGAAGTTGCATCTATGGTTAGATTCAGCGAGGTAGGAACACGTTTCTTCTAAAAGCTGCGTTTGGACATTCCAGAGTGGATGGGAGAACAGGCTGTAAAGAGAAATACCTTGCTCTAAAACCAAAACGGAGCTATCTAGCAGAATGGTTGTCAATGTGTGTATTCAACTTCCAGAGTTAAACTGATGTGTGTTTGCAGCAGTTCAGAAACCGTTTCCTGAGAGAATGTAGAAACAGTCATTTCCAGCCCTAGAGACGCATATAAGAGTTAGCAGTAAGAACGCGTTTAAAACACAGAAGACCCGCTTCTTACGAACTCATCTGCTGTGTGTTGGTTCCTTTTAGGAAGTTCCATCTATGGTTAGATTCAGCGAGGTAGGAACACGTTTCTTCTAAAAGCTGCGTTTGGACATTCCAGAGTGGATGGGAGAACAGGCTGTAAAGAGAAATACCTTGCTCTAAAACCAAAACGGAGCTATCTAGCAGAATGGTTGTCAATGTGTGTATTCAACTTCCAGAGTTAAACTGATGTGTGTTTGCAGCAGTTCAGGAACCCTTTCCTGGGAGAATGTAGAAACAGTCATTTCCAGCCCTAGAGACGCATATAAGAGTTAGCAGTAAGAATGCGTTTAAAACACAGAAGACCCGCTTCTTACGAACTCATCTGCTGTGTGTTGGTTCCTTTTAGGAAGTTGCATCTATGGTTAGATTCAGCGAGGTAGGAACACGTTTCATCTAAAAGCTGCGTTTGGACATTCCAGAGTGGATGGGAGAACAGGCTGTAAAGAGAAATACCTTGCTCTAAAACCAAAACGGAGCTATCTAGCAGAATGGTTGTCAATGTGTGTATTCAACTTCCAGAGTTAAACTGATGTGTGTTTGCAGCAGTTCAGAAACCCTTTCCTGGGAGAATGTAGAAACTGTCATTTCCAGCCCTAGAGACGCATATAAGAGTTTGCAGTAAGAATGCGTTTAAAACACAGAAGACCCGCCTCTTACGAACTCATCTGCTGTGTGTTGGTTCCTTTTAGGAAGTTGCATCTATGGTTAAATTCAGCGAGGTAGAAACACGTTTCTTCTAAAAGCTGCGTTTGGACATTCCAGAGTGGATGGGAGAAAAGGCTCTAAAGAGAAATACCTTGCTATATAACCAAAACAGAGCTATCTAGCAGAATGGTTGTCAATGTGTGTATTCAACTTCCAGAGTTAAACTGATGTGTGTTTGCAGCAGTTCAGAAACCCTTTCCTGGGAGAATGTAGAAACAGTCATTTCCAGCCCTAGAGACGCATGTAAGAGTTAGCAGTAAGAATGGGTTTAAAACACAGAAGACCCGCTTCATACGAACTCATCTGCTGTGTGTTGGTTCCTTTTAGGAAGTTGCATCTATGGTTATATTCAGCGAGGTAGGAACACGTTTCTTCTAAAAGCTGGGTTTGGACATTCCAGAGTCGATGGGAGAACAGGCTGTAAAGAGAAATACCTTGCTCTAAAACCAAAACAGAGCTATCTAGCGGAATGGTTGTCAATGTGTGTATTCAACTTCCTGATTTAAACTGATGTGTGTTAGCAGCAGTTCAGAAACCCTTTCCTGGGAGAATGTAGAAACAGTCATTTCCAGCCCTAGAGACGCATATAAGAGTTAGCAGTAAGAATGCGTTTAAAACACAGAAGACCCGCTCCTTCCGAACTCATCTGCTGTGTGTTGGTTCCTTTTAGGAAGTTGCATCTATGCTTAGATTCAGCGAGGTAGGAACACGTTTCATCTAAAAGCTGCGTTTGGACATTCCAGAGTGGATGGGAGAACAGGCTGTAAAGAGAAATACCTTGCTCTAAAACCAAAACGGAGCTATCTAGCAGAATGGTTGTCAATGTGTGTATTCAACTTCCAGAGTTAAACTGATGTGTGTTTGCCGCAGTTCAGAAACCCTTTCCTGGGAGAATGTAGAAACTGTCATTTCCAGCCCTAGAGACGCATATAAGAGTTTGCAGTAAGAATGCGTTTAAAACACAGAAGACCCGCCTCTTACGAACTCATCTGCTGTGTGTTGGTTCCTTTTAGGAAGTTGCATCTATGGTTAAATTCAGCGAGGTAGAAACACGTTTCTTCTAAAAGCTGCGTTTGGACATTCCAGAGTGGCTGGGAGAACAGGCTGTAAAGAGAAATACCTTGCTATATAACCAAAACAGAGCTATCTAGCAGAATGGTTGTCAATGTGTGTATTCAACTTCCAGAGTTAAACTGATGTGTGTTTGCAGCAGCTCAGAAACCCTTTTCTGGGAGAATGTAGAAACAGTCATTTCCAGCCCTAGAGACGCATATAAGAGTTAGCAGTAAGAATGCGTTTAAAACACAGAAGACCCGCTTCTTACGAACTCATCTGCTGTGTGTTGGTTCCTTTTAGGAAGTTGCATCTATGGTTAAATTCAGCGAGGTAGAAACACGTTTCTTCTAAAAGCTGCGTTTGGACATTCCAGAGTGGATAGGAGAACAGGCTGTAAAGAGAAATACCTTGCTATATAACCAAAACGGAGCTATCTAGCAGAATGGTTGTCAATGTGTGTATTCAACTTCAAGAGTTAAACTGATGTGTGTTTGCAGCAGTTCAGAAACCCTTTCCTGGGAGAATGTAGAAACAGTCATTTCCAGCCCTAGAGACGCATATAAGAGTTTGCAGTAAGAATGCGTTTAAAACACAGAAGACCCGCTTCTTACGAACTCATCTGCTGTGTGTTGGTTCCTTTTAGGAAGTTGCATCTATGGTTAGATTCAGCGAGGTAGGAACACGTTTCTTCTAAAAGCTGCGTTTGGACATTCCAGAGTGGATGGGAGAACAGGCTGTAAAGAGAAATACCTTGCTCTAAAACCAAAACGGAGCTATCTAGCAGAATGGTTGTCAATGTGTGTATTCAACTTTCAGAGTTAAACTGATGTGTGTTTGCAGCTAGTTCAGATACCCTTTCTTGGGAGAATGTAGAAACAGTCATTTCCAGCCCAGGAGACGCATATAAGAGTTTGCAGTAAAAATGTGTTTAAAACATGGAAGACCCGCTTCATACGAACTCATCTGCTGTGTGTTGGTTCCTTTTAGGAAGTTGCATCTATGGTTACATTCAGCGAGGTAGAAACACGTTTCTTCTAAAAGATGGGTTTGGACATTCCAGAGTGGATGAGAGAACAGGCTGTAAAGAGAAATACCTTGCTCTAAAACCAAAACGGAGCTATCTAGCAGAATGGTTGTCAATGTGTGTATTCAACTTCCTGAGTTAAACTGATGTGTGTTTGCAGCAGTTCAGAAACCGTTTCCTGAGAGAATGTAGAAACAGTCATTTCCAGCCCTAGAGACGCATATAAGAGTTAGCAGTAAGAACGCGTTTAAAACACAGAAGACCCGCTTCTTACGAACTCATCTGCTGTGTGTTGGTTCCTTTTAGGAAGTTGCATCTATGGTTAGATTCAGCGAGGTAGGAACACGTTTCTTCTAAAAGCTGCGTTTGGACATTCCAGAGTGGATGGGAGAACAGGCTGTAAAGAGAAATACCTTGCTCTAAAACCAAAACGGAGCTATCTAGCAGAATGGTTGTCAATGTGTGTATTCAACTTCCAGAGTTAAACTGATGTGTGTTTGCAGCAGTTCAGAAACCCTTTCTTGGGAGAATGTAGAAACAGTCATTTCCAGCCCTAGAGACGCATATAATAATTTGCAGTAAGAATGCGTGTAAAACACAGAAGACCCGCTTCTTACGAACTCATCTGCTGTGTGTTTGTTCCTTTTAGGAAGCTGCATCTATGGTTAAATTCAGCGAGGTAGAAACACGTTTCTTCTAAAAGCTGCGTTTGGACATTCCAGAGTGGATGGGAGAACAGGCTGTAAAGAGAAATACCTTGCTATATAACCAAAACAGAGCTATCTAACAGAATGGTTGTCAATGTGTGTATTCAACTTCCAGAGTTAAACTGATGTGTGTTTGCAGCAGTTCAGAAACCCTTTCCTGGGAGAATGTAGAAACAGTCATTTCCAGCCCTAGAGACGCATATAAGAGTTAGCAGTAAGAATGCGTTTAAAACACAGAAGACCCGCTTCTTACGAACTCATCTGCTGTGTGTTTCTTCCTTTTAGGAAGTTGCATCTATGGTTAAATTCAGCGAGGTAGAAACACGTTTCTTCTAAAAGCTGCGTTTGGACATTCCAGAGTGGATGGGAGAACAGGCTGTAAAGAGAAATACCTTGCTATATAACCAAAACGGAGCTATCTAGCAGAATGGTTGTCAATGTGTGTATTCAACTTCAAGAGTTAAACTGATGTATGTTTGCAGCAGTTCAGAAACCCTTTCCTGGGAGAATGTAGAAACAGTCATTTCCAGCCCTAGAGACGCATATAAGAGTTAGCAGTAAGAACGCGTTTAAAACACAGAAGACCCGCTTCTTACGAACTCATCTGCTTTGTGTTGGTTCCTTTTAGGAAGTTGCATCTATGGTTAGATTCAGCGAGGTAGGAACACGTTTCTTCTAAAAGCTGCATTTGGACATTCCAGAGTGGATGGGAGAACAGGCTGTAAAGAGAAATACCTTGCTCTAAAACCAAAACGGAGCTATCTAGCAGAATGGTTGTCAATGTGTGTATTCAACTTCCAGAGTTAAACTGATGTGTGTTTACAGCAGTTCAGAAACCCTTTCCTGGGATAATGTAGAAACAGTCATTTCCAGCCCTAGAGACGCATATAAGAGTTTGCAGTAAGAATGCGTTTAAAACACAGAAGACCCGCTTCTTACGAACTCATCTGCTGTGTGTTGGTTCCTTTTAGGAAGTTGCATCTATGGTTAGATTCAGCGAGGTAGGAACACGTTTCTTCTAAAAGCTGCGTTTGGATATTCCATAGTGGATGGGAGAACAGGCTGTAAAGAGAAATACCTTGCTCTAAAACCAAAACGGAGCTATCTAGCAGAATGGTTGTCAATGTGTGTATTCAACTTCCAGAGTTAAACTGATGTTTGTTTGCAGCAGTTCAGAAACCCTCTCCTGGGAGAATGTAGAAACAGTCATTTCCAGCCCTAGAGACGCATATAAGAGTTAGCAGTAAGAATGCGTTTAAAACACAGAAGACCCGCTTCTTACGAACTCATCTGCTGTGTGTTGGTTCCTTTTAGGAAGTTGCATCTATGGTTAGATTCAGCGAGGTAGGAACACGTTTCTTCTAAAAGCTGCGTTTGGACATTCCAGAGTGGATGGGAGAACAGGCTGTAAAGAGAAATACCTTGCTCTAAAACCAAAACGGAGCTATCTAGCAGAATGGTTGTCAATGTGTGTATTCAACTTCCAGAGTTAAACTGATGTGTGTTTGCAGCAGTTCAGAAACCCTTTCCTGGGAGAATGTAGAAACAGTCATTTCCAGCCCTAGAGACGCATATAAGAGTTTGCAGTAAGAGTGCGTTTAAAACACAGAAGACCCGCTTCTTACGAACTCATCTGCTGTGTGTTGGTTCCTTTTAGGAAGTTGCATCTATGGTTAGATTCAGCGAGGTAGGAACACGTTTCATCTAAAAGCTGCGTTTGGACATTCCAGAGTGGATGGGAGAACAGGCTGTAAAGAGAAATACCTTGCTCTAAAACCAAAACGGAGCTATCTAGCAGAATGGTTGTCAATGTGTGTATTCAACTTCCAGAGTTAAACTGATGTGTGTTTGCAGCAGTTCAGAAACCCTTTCCTGGGAGAATGTAGAAACTGTCATTTCCAGCGCTAGAGACGCATATAAGAGTTTGCAGTAAGAATGCGTTTAAAACACAGAAGACCCGCCTCTTACGAACTCATCTGCTGTGTGTTGGTTCCTTTTAGGAAGTTGCATCTATGGTTAAATTCAGCGAGGTAGAAACACGTTTCTTCTAAAAGCTGCGTTTGGACATTCCAGAGTGGAAGGGAGAACAGGCTGTAAAGAGAAATACCTTGCTCTAAAACCAAAACGGAGCTATCTAGCAGAATGGTTGTCAATGTGTGTATTCAACTTCCAGAGTTAAACTGATGTGTGTTTGCAGCAGTTCAGAAACCCTTTCCTGGGAGAATGTAGAAACAGTCATTTCCAGCCCTAGAGACGCATGTAAGAGTTAGCAGTAAGAATGCGTTTAAAACACAGAAGACCCGCTTCATACGAACTCATCTGCTGTGTGTTGGTTCCTTTTAGGAAGTTGCATCTATGGTTATATTCAGCGAGGTAGGAACACGTTTTTTCTAAAAGCTGGGTTTGGACATTCCAGAGTCGATGGGAGAACAGGCTGTAAAGAGAAATACCTTGCTCTAAAACCAAAACAGAGCTATCTAGCGGAATGGTTGTCAATGTGTGTATTCAACTTCCTGATTTAAACTGATGTGTGTTTGCAGCAGTTCAGAAACCCTTTCCTGGGAGAATGTAGAAACAGTCATTTCCAGCCCTAGAGACGCATATAAGAGTTAGCAGTAAGAATGCGTTTAAAACACAGAAGACCCGCTTCTTCCGAACTCATCTGCTGTGTGTTGGTTCCTTTTAGGAAGTTGCATCTATGCTTAGATTCAGCGAGGTAGGAACACGTTTCATCTAAAAGCTGCGTTTGGACATTCCAGAGTGGATGGGAGAACAGGCTGTAAAGAGAAATACCTTGCTCTAAAACCAAAACGGAGCTATCTAGCAGAATGGTTGTCAATGTGTGTATTCAACTTCCAGAGTTAAACTGATGTGTGTTTGCAGCAGTTCAGAAACCCTTTCCTGGGAGAATGTAGAAACTGTCATTTCCAGCCCTAGAGACGCATATAAGAGTTAGCAGTAAGAATGCGTTTAAAACACAGAAGACCCGCCTCTTACGAACTCATCTGCTGTGTGTTGGTTCCTTTTAGGAAGTTGCATCTATGGTTAAATTCAGCGAGGTAGAAACACGTTTCTTCTAAAAGCTGCGTTTGGACATTCCAGAGTGGATGGGAGAACAGGCTGTAAAGAGAAATACCTTGCTCTAAAACAAAAAAGGGAGCTATCTAGCAGAATGGTTGTCAATGTGTGTATTCAACTTCCAGAGTTAAACTGATGTGTGTTTGCAGCAGTTCAGAAACCCTTTCTTGGGAGAATGTAGAAACAGTCATTTCCAGCCCTAGAGACGCATATAATAATTTGCAGTAAGAATGCGTGTAAAACACAGAAGACCCGCTTCTTACGAACTCATCTGCTGTGTGTTTGTTCCTTTTAGGAAGCTGCATCTATGGTTAAATTCAGCGAGGTAGAAACACGTTTCTTCTAAAAGCTGCGTTTGGACATTCCAGAGTGGATGGGAGAACAGGCTGTAAAGAGAAATACCTTGCTATATAACCAAAACAGAGCTATCTAGCAGAATGGTTGTCAATGTGTGTATTCAACTTCCAGAGTTAAACTGATGTGTGTTTGCAGCAGTTCAGAAACCCTTTCCTGGGAGAATGTAGAAACAGTCATTTCCAGCCCTAGAGACGCATATAAGAGTTAGCAGTAAGAATGCGTTTAAAACACAGAAGACCCGCTTCTTACGAACTCATCTGCTGTGTTTTTGTTCCTTTTAGGAAGTTGCATCTATGGTTAGATTCAGCGAGGTAGGAACACGTTTCTTCTAAAAGCTGCATTTGGACATTCCAGAGTGGATGGGAGAACAGGCTGTAAAGAGAAATACCTTGCTCTAAAACCAAAACGGAGCTATCTAGCAGAATGGTTGTCAATGTGTGTATTCAACTTCCAGAGTTAAACTGATGTGTGTTTACAGCAGTTCAGAAACCCTTTCCTGGGATAATGTAGAAACAGTCATTTCCAGCCCTAGAGACGCATATAAGAGTTTGCAGTAAGAATGCGTTTAAAACACAGAAGACCCGCTTCTTACGAACTCATCTGCTGTGTGTTGGTTCCTTTTAGGAAGTTGCATCTATGGTTAGATTCAGCGAGGTAGGAACACGTTTCTTCTAAAAGCTGCGTTTGGATATTCCATAGTGGATGGGAGAACAGGCTGTAAAGAGAAATACCTTGCTCTAAAACCAAAACGGAGCTATCTAGCAGAATGGTTGTCAATGTGTGTATTCAACTTCCAGAGTTAAACTGATGTTTGTTTGCAGCAGTTCAGAAACCCTCTCCTGGGAGAATGTAGAAACAGTCATTTCCAGCCCTAGAGACGCATATAAGAGTTAGCAGTAAGAATGCGTTTAAAACACAGAAGACCCGCTTCTTACGAACTCATCTGCTGTGTGTTGGTTCCTTTTAGGAAGTTGCATCTATGGTTAGATTCAGCGAGGTAGGAACACGTTTCTTCTAAAAGCTGCGTTTGGACATTCCAGAGTGGATGGGAGAACAGGCTGTAAAGAGAAATACCTTGCTCTAAAACCAAAACGGAGCTATCTAGCAGAATGGTTGTCAATGTGTGTATTCAACTTCCAGAGTTAAACTGATGTGTGTTTGCAGCAGTTCAGAAACCCTTTCCTGGGAGAATGTAGAAACAGTCATTTCCAGCCCTAGAGACGCATATAAGAGTTTGCAGTAAGAGTGCGTTTAAAACACAGAAGACCCGCTTCTTACGAACTCATCTGCTGTGTGTTGGTTCCTTTTAGGAAGTTGCATCTATGGTTAGATTCAGCGAGGTAGGAACACGTTTCATCTAAAAGCTGCGTTTGGACATTCCAGAGTGGATGGGAGAACAGGCTGTAAAGAGAAATACCTTGCTCTAAAACCAAAACGGAGCTATCTAGCAGAATGGTTGTCAATGTGTGTATTCAACTTCCAGAGTTAAACTGATGTGTGTTTGCAGCAGTTCAGAAACCCTTTCCTGGGAGAATGTAGAAACTGTCATTTCCAGCGCTAGAGACGCATATAAGAGTTTGCAGTAAGAATGCGTTTAAAACACAGAAGACCCGCCTCTTACGAACTCATCTGCTGTGTGTTGGTTCCTTTTAGGAAGTTGCATCTATGGTTAAATTCAGCGAGGTAGAAACACGTTTCTTCTAAAAGCTGCGTTTGGACATTCCAGAGTGGAAGGGAGAACAGGCTGTAAAGAGAAATACCTTGCTCTAAAACCAAAACGGAGCTATCTAGCAGAATGGTTGTCAATGTGTGTATTCAACTTCCAGAGTTAAACTGATGTGTGTTTGCAGCAGTTCAGAAACCCTTTCCTGGGAGAATGTAGAAACAGTCATTTCCAGCCCTAGAGACGCATGTAAGAGTTAGCAGTAAGAATGCGTTTAAAACACAGAAGACCCGCTTCATACGAACTCATCTGCTGTGTGTTGGTTCCTTTTAGGAAGTTGCATCTATGGTTATATTCAGCGAGGTAGGAACACGTTTTTTCTAAAAGCTGGGTTTGGACATTCCAGAGTCGATGGGAGAACAGGCTGTAAAGAGAAATACCTTGCTCTAAAACCAAAACAGAGCTATCTAGCGGAATGGTTGTCAATGTGTGTATTCAACTTCCTGATTTAAACTGATGTGTGTTTGCAGCAGTTCAGAAACCCTTTCCTGGGAGAATGTAGAAACAGTCATTTCCAGCCCTAGAGACGCATATAAGAGTTAGCAGTAAGAATGCGTTTAAAACACAGAAGACCCGCTTCTTCCGAACTCATCTGCTGTGTGTTGGTTCCTTTTAGGAAGTTGCATCTATGCTTAGATTCAGCGAGGTAGGAACACGTTTCATCTAAAAGCTGCGTTTGGACATTCCAGAGTGGATGGGAGAACAGGCTGTAAAGAGAAATACCTTGCTCTAAAACCAAAACGGAGCTATCTAGCAGAATGGTTGTCAATGTGTGTATTCAACTTCCAGAGTTAAACTGATGTGTGTTTGCAGCAGTTCAGAAACCCTTTCCTGGGAGAATGTAGAAACTGTCATTTCCAGCCCTAGAGACGCATATAAGAGTTAGCAGTAAGAATGCGTTTAAAACACAGAAGACCCGCCTCTTACGAACTCATCTGCTGTGTGTTGGTTCCTTTTAGGAAGTTGCATCTATGGTTAAATTCAGCGAGGTAGAAACACGTTTCTTCTAAAAGCTGCGTTTGGACATTCCAGAGTGGATGGGAGAACAGGCTGTAAAGAGAAATACCTTGCTCTAAAACAAAAAAGGGAGCTATCTAGCAGAATGGTTGTCAATGTGTGTATTCAACTTCCAGAGTTAAACTGATGTGTGTTTGCAGCAGTTCAGAAACCCTTTCTTGGGAGAATGTAGAAACAGTCATTTCCAGCCCTAGAGACGCATATAATAATTTGCAGTAAGAATGCGTGTAAAACACAGAAGACCCGCTTCTTACGAACTCATCTGCTGTGTGTTTGTTCCTTTTAGGAAGCTGCATCTATGGTTAAATTCAGCGAGGTAGAAACACGTTTCTTCTAAAAGCTGCGTTTGGACATTCCAGAGTGGATGGGAGAACAGGCTGTAAAGAGAAATACCTTGCTATATAACCAAAACAGAGCTATCTAGCAGAATGGTTGTCAATGTGTGTATTCAACTTCCAGAGTTAAACTGATGTGTGTTTGCAGCAGTTCAGAAACCCTTTCCTGGGAGAATGTAGAAACAGTCATTTCCAGCCCTAGAGACGCATATAAGAGTTAGCAGTAAGAATGCGTTTAAAACACAGAAGACCCGCTTCTTACGAACTCATCTGCTGTGTTTTTGTTCCTTTTAGGAAGTTGCATCTATGGTTAAATTCAGCGAGGTAGAAACACGTTTCTTCTAAAAGCTGCGTTTGGACATTCCAGAGTGGATGGGAGAACAGGCTGTAAAGAGAAATACCTTGCTCTAAAACCAAAACGGAGCTATCTAGCATAATGGTTGTCAATGTGTGTATTCAACTTCCAGAGTTAAACTGATGTGTGTTTGCAGCTAGTTCAGATACCCTTTCTTGGGAGAATGTAGAAACAGTCATTTCCAGCCGAAGAGACGCATATAAGAGTTTGCAGTAAAAATGTGTTTAAAACATGGAAGACCCGCTTCATACGAACTCATCTGCTGTGTGTTGGTTCCTTTTAGGAAGTTGCATCTATGGTTACATTCAGCGAGGTAGAAACACGTTTCTTCTAAAAGATGGGTTTGGACATTCCAGAGTGGATGGGAGAACAGGCTGTAAAGAGAAATACATTGCTCTAAAATCAAAACGGAGCTATCTAGCAGAATGGTTGTCAATGTGTGTATTCAACTTCCTGAGTTAAACTGATGTGTGTTTGCAGCAGTTCAGAAACCGTTTCCTGAGAGAATGTAGAAACAGTCATTTCCAGCCCTAGAGACGCATATAAGAGTTAGCAGTAAGAACGCGTTTAAAACACAGAAGACCCGCTTCTTACGAACTCATCTGCTGTGTGTTGGTTCCTTTTAGGAAGTTCCATCTATGGTTAGATTCAGCGAGGTAGGAACACGTTTCTTCTAAAAGCTGCGTTTGGACATTCCAGAGTGGATGGGAGAACAGGCTGTAAAGAGAAATACCTTGCTCTAAAACCAAAACGGAGCTATCTAGCAGAATGGTTGTCAATGTGTGTATTCAACTTCCAGAGTTAAACTGATGTGTGTTTGCAGCAGTTCAGAAACCCTTTCTTGGGAGAATGTAGAAACAGTCATTTCCAGCCCTAGAGACGCATATAATAATTTGCAGTAAGAATGCGTGTAAAACACAGAAGACCCGCTTCTTACGAACTCATCTGCTGTGTGTTTGTTCCTTTTAGGAAGCTGCATCTATGGTTAAATTCAGCGAGGTAGAAACACGTTTCTTCTAAAAGCTGCGTTTGGACATTCCAGAGTGGATGGGAGAACAGGCTGTAAAGAGAAATACCTTGCTATATAACCAAAACAGAGCTATCTAGCATAATGGTTGTCAATGTGTGTATTCAACTTCCAGAGTTAAACTGATGTGTGTTTGCAGCTAGTTCAGATACCCTTTCTTGGGAGAATGTAGAAACAGTCATTTCCAGCCCAAGAGACCCATATAAGAGTTTGCAGTAAAAATGTGTTTAAAACATACAAGACCCGCTTCATACGAACTCATCTGCTGTGTGTTGGTTCCTTTTAGGAAGTTGCATCTATGGTTACATTCAGCGAGGTAGAAACACGTTTCTTTTAAAATATGGGTTTGGACATTCCAGAGTGGATGGGAGAACAGGCTGTAAAGAGAAATACCTTGCTCTAAAACCAAAACGGAGCTATCTAGCAGAATGGTTGTCAATGTGTGTATTCAACTTCCAGAGTTAAACTGATGTGTGTTTGCAGCAGTTCAGAAACCCGTTCTTGGGAGAATGTAGAAACAGTCATTTCCAGCCCTAGAGACGCATATAAGAGTTTGCAGTAAGAATGCGTTTAAAACACAGAAGACCCGCTTCTTACGAACTCATCTGCTGTGTGTTGGTTCCTTTTAGGAAGTTGCATCTATGGTTACATTCAGCGAGGTAGAAACACGTTTCTTCTAAAAGCTGCGTTTGGACATTCCAGAGTGGAATGGAGAACAGGCTGTAAAGAGAAATACCTTGCTCTAAAACCAAAACGGAGCTATCTAGCAGAATGGTTGTCAATGTGTGTATTCAACTTCCAGAGTTAAACTGATGTGTGTTTGCAGCAGTTCAGAAACCCTTTCCTGGGAGAATGTAGAAACAGTCATTTCCAGCCCTAGAGACGCATATAAGAGTTTGCAGTAAGAATGCGTTTAAAACACAGAAGACCCGCTTCTTACGAACTCATCTGCTGTGTGTTGGTTCCTTTTAGGAAGTTGCATCTATGGTTAGATTCAGCGAGGTAGGAACACGTTTCTTCTAAAAGCTGCGTTTGGACATTCCAGAGTGGATGGGAGAACAGGCTGTAAAGAGAAATACCTTGCTCTAAAACCAAAACGGAGCTATCTAGCAGAATGGTTGTCAATGTGTGTATTCAACTTCCAGAGTTAAACTGATGTGTTTTTGCAGCAGTTCAGAAACCCTTTCCTGGAAGAATGTAGAAACAGTCATTTCCAGACCTAGAGACGCATATAAGTGTTAGCAGTAAGAATGCGTTTAAAACACAGAAAACCCGCTTCTTACGAACTCATCTGCTGTGTGTTGATTCCTTTTACGAAGTTGCATCTATGGTTAGATTCAGCGAGGTAGGAACACGTTTCTTCTAAAAGCTGCGTTTGGACATTCCAGAGTGGATGGGAGAACAGGCTGTAAAGAGAAATACCTTGCTCTAAAACCAAAACGGAGGTATCTAGCAGAATGGTTGTCAATGTGTGTATTCAACTTCCAGAGTTAAACTGATGTGTGTTTACAGCAGTTCAGAAACCCTTTCCTGGGATAATGTAGAAACAGTCATTTCCAGCCCTAGAGACGCATATAAGAGTTTGCAGTAAGAATGCGTTTAAAACACAGAAGACCCGCTTCTTACGAACTCATCTGCTGTGTGTTGGTTCCTTTTAGGAAGTTGCATCTATGGTTAGATTCAGCGAGGTAGGAACACGTTTCTTCTAAAAGCTGCGTTTGGATATTCCATAGTGGATGGGAGAACAGGCTGTAAAGAGAAATACCTTGCTCTAAAACCAAAACGGAGCTATCTAGCAGAATGGTTGTCAATGTGTGTATTCAACTTCCAGAGTTAAACTGATGTGTGTTTGCAGCAGTTCAGAAACCCGTTCTTGGGAGAATGTAGAAACAGTCATTTCCAGCCCTAGAGACGCATATAAGAGTTTGCAGTAAGAATGCGTTTAAAACACAGAAGACCCGCTTCTTACGAACTCATCTGCTGTGTGTTGGTTCCTTTTAGGAAGTTCCATCTATGGTTAGATTCAGCGAGGTAGGAACACGTTTCTTCTAAAAGCTGCGTTTGGACATTCCAGAGTGGATGGGAGAACAGTCTGTAAAGAGAAATACCTTGCTCTAAAACCAAAACGGAGCTATCTAGCAGAATGGTTGTCAATGTGTGTATTCAACTTCCTGAGTTAAACTGATGTGTGTTTGCAGCAGTTCAGAAACCCTTTCCTGGGAGAATGCAGAAACAGTCATTTCCAGCCCTAGAGACGCATATATGAGTTTGCAGTAAGAATGCGTTTAAAACACAGAAGACCCGCTTCTTACGAACTCATTTGCTGTGTGTTGGTTCCTTTTAGGAAGTTGCATCTATGGTTAGATTCAGCGAGGAAGAAACACGTTTCTTCTAAAACCTGCGTTTGTACATTCCAGAGTGGAAGGGAGAACAGTCTGTAAAGAGAAATACCTTGCTCTAAAACCAAAACGGAGCTATCTAGCAGAATGGTTGTCAATGTGTGTATTCAACTTCCAGAATTTAACTGATGTGTGTTTGCAGCAGTTCAGAAACCCTTTCCTGGGAGAATGCAGAAACAGTCATTTCCAGCCCTAGAGACGCATATAAGAGTTAGCAGTAAGAATGCGTTTAAAACACAGAAGACCCGCTTCTTACGAACTCATCTGCTGTGCGTTGGTTCCTTTTAGGAAGTTGCATCTATGGTTAGATTCAGCGAGGAAGAAACACGTTTCTTCTAAAAGCTGCGTTTGGACATTCCAGAGTGGATGGGAGAACAGGCTGTAAAGAGAAATACCTTGCTCTAAAACCAAAACGGAGCTATCTAGCAGAATGGTTGTCAATGTGTGTATTCAACTTCCAGAGTTAAACTGATGAGTTTTTGCAGCAGTTCAGAAACCCTTTCCTGGGAGAATGCAGAAACAGTCATTTCCAGCCCTAGAGACGCATATAAGAGTTAGCAGTAAGAATGCGTTTAAACACAGAAGACCCGCTTCTTACGAACTCATCTGCTGTGTGTTGGTTCCTTTTAGGAAGTTGCATCTATGGTTAGATTCATCGAGGAAGAAACACGTTTCTTCTAAAAGCTGCGTTTGGACATTCCAGAGTGGAAGGGAGAACAGTCTGTAAAGAGAAATACCTTGCTCTAAAACCAAAACGGAGCTATCTAGCAGAATGGTTGTCAATGTGTGTATTCAACTTCCAGAGTTTAACTGATGTGTGTTTGCAGCAGTTCAGAAACCCTTTCCTGGGAGAATGCAGAAACAGTCATTTCCAGCCCTAGAGACGCATATAAGAGTTTGCAGTAAGAATGCGTTTAAAACACAGAAGACCCGCTTCTTACGAACTCATCTGCTGTGTGTTGGTTTCTTTTAGGAAGTTGCATCTATGGTTAGATTCAGCGAGGTAGAAACACGTTTCTTCTAAAAGCTGCGTTTGGACATTCCAGAGTGGATGGGAGAACAGGCTGTAAAGAGAAATGCCTTGCTCTAAAACCAAAACGGGGCTATCTAGCAGAATGGTTGTCAATGTGTGTATTCAACTTCCAGAGTTTAACTGATATGTGTTTGCAGCAGTTCAGAAACCCTTTCCTGGGAGAATGTAGAAACAGTCATTTCCAGCCCTAGAGACGCATATAAGAGTTTGCAGTAAGAATGGGTTTAAAACACAGAAGACCCGCTTCTTACGAACTCATCTGCTATGTGTTGGTTCCTTCTGGGAAGTTGCATCTATGGTTAGATTCAGCGAGGTAGAAACACGTTTCTTCTAAAAGCTGCGTTTGGACATTCCAGAGTGGATGGGAGAACAGGCTGTAAAGAGAAATACCTTGCTCTAAAACCAAAACGGAGCTATCTAGCAGAATGGTTGTCAATGTGTGTATTCAACTTCCAGAGTTAAACTGATGTGTGTTTGCAGCAGTTGAGAAACCCTTTCTTGGGAGAATGTAGAAAGAGTCATTTCCAGGCCTAGAGACGCATATAAGAGTTAGCAGTAAGAATGCGTTTAAAACACAGAAGACCCGCTTCTTACGAACTCATCTGCTGTGTGTTGGTTCCTTTTAGGAAGTTGCATCTATCGTTAGATTCAGCGAGGTAGGAACACGTTTCTTCTAAAAGCTGCGTTTGGACATTCCAGAGTGGATGGGAGAACAGGCTGTAAAGAGAAATACCTTGCTCTAAAACCAAAACGGAGCTATCTAGCAGAATGGTTGTCAATGTGTGTATTCAACTTCCAGAGTTAAACTAATGTGTGTTTGCAGCAGTTCAGAAACCCTTTCCTGGGAGAATGTAGAAACAGTCATTTCCAGCCCTAGAGACGCATATAAGAGTTAGCAGTAAGAACGCGTTTAAAACACAGAAGACCCGCTTCTTACGAACTCATCTGCTGTGTGTTGGTTCCTTTTAGGAAGTTCCATCTATGGTTAGATTCAGCGAGGTAGGAACACGTTTCTTCTAAAAGCTGCGTTTGGACATTCCAGAGTGGATGGGAGAACAGGCTGTAAAGAGAAATACCTTGCTCTAAAACCAAAACGGAGCTATCTAGCAGAATGGTTGTCAATGTGTGTATTCAACTTCCAGAGTTAAACTGATGTGTGTTTGCAGCAGTTCAGAAACCCTTTCTTGGGAGAATGTAGAAACAGTCATTTCCAGCCCTAGAGACGCATATAATAATTTGCAGTAAGAATGCGTGTAAAACACAGAAGACCCGCTTCTTACGAACTCATCTGCTGTGTGTTTGTTCCTTTTAGGAAGCTGCATCTATGGTTAAATTCAGCGAGGTAGAAACACGTTTCTTCTAAAAGCTGCGTTTGGACATTCCAGAGTGGATGGGAGAACAGGCTGTAAAGAGAAATACCTTGCTATATAACCAAAACAGAGCTATCTAGCATAATGGTTGTCAATGTGTGTATTCAACTTCCAGAGTTAAACTGATGTGTGTTTGCAGCTAGTTCAGATACCCTTTCTTGGGAGAATGTAGAAACAGTCATTTCCAGCCCAAGAGACCCATATAAGAGTTTGCAGTAAAAATGTGTTTAAAACATACAAGACCCGCTTCATACGAACTCATCTGCTGTGTGTTGGTTCCTTTTAGGAAGTTGCATCTATGGTTACATTCAGCGAGGTAGAAACACGTTTCTTTTAAAATATGGGTTTGGACATTCCAGAGTGGATGGGAGAACAGGCTGTAAAGAGAAATACCTTGCTCTAAAACCAAAACGGAGCTATCTAGCAGAATGGTTGTCAATGTGTGTATTCAACTTCCAGAGTTAAACTGATGTGTGTTTGCAGCAGTTCAGAAACCCTTTCCTGGGAGAATGTAGAAACAGTCATTTCCAGCCCTAGAGACGCATATAAGAGTTTGCAGTAAGAATGCGTTTAAAACACAGAAGACCCGCTTCTTACGAACTCATCTGCTGTGTGTTGGTTCCTTTTAGGAAGTTGCATCTATGGTTAGATTCAGCGAGGTAGGAACACGTTTCTTCTAAAAGCTGCGTTTGGACATTCCAGAGTGGATGGGAGAACAGGCTGTAAAGAGAAATACCTTGCTCTAAAACCAAAACGGAGCTATCTAGCAGAATGGTTGTCAATGTGTGTATTCAACTTCCAGAGTTAAACTGATGTGTTTTTGCAGCAGTTCAGAAACCCTTTCCTGGAAGAATGTAGAAACAGTCATTTCCAGACCTAGAGACGCATATAAGTGTTAGCAGTAAGAATGCGTTTAAAACACAGAAAACCCGCTTCTTACGAACTCATCTGCTGTGTGTTGATTCCTTTTACGAAGTTGCATCTATGGTTAGATTCAGCGAGGTAGGAACACGTTTCTTCTAAAAGCTGCGTTTGGACATTCCAGAGTGGATGGGAGAACAGGCTGTAAAGAGAAATACCTTGCTCTAAAACCAAAACGGAGGTATCTAGCAGAATGGTTGTCAATGTGTGTATTCAACTTCCAGAGTTAAACTGATGTGTGTTTACAGCAGTTCAGAAACCCTTTCCTGGGATAATGTAGAAACAGTCATTTCCAGCCCTAGAGACGCATATAAGAGTTTGCAGTAAGAATGCGTTTAAAACACAGAAGACCCGCTTCTTACGAACTCATCTGCTGTGTGTTGGTTCCTTTTAGGAAGTTGCATCTATGGTTAGATTCAGCGAGGTAGGAACACGTTTCTTCTAAAAGCTGCGTTTGGATATTCCATAGTGGATGGGAGAACAGGCTGTAAAGAGAAATACCTTGCTCTAAAACCAAAACGGAGCTATCTAGCAGAATGGTTGTCAATGTGTGTATTCAACTTCCAGAGTTAAACTGATGTGTGTTTGCAGCAGTTCAGAAACCCGTTCTTGGGAGAATGTAGAAACAGTCATTTCCAGCCCTAGAGACGCATATAAGAGTTTGCAGTAAGAATGCGTTTAAAACAGAGAAGACCCGCTTCTTACGAACTCATCTGCTGTGTGTTGGTTCCTTTTAGGAAGTTCCATCTATGGTTAGATTCAGCGAGGTAGGAACACGTTTCTTCTAAAAGCTGCGTTTGGACATTCCAGAGTGGATGGGAGAACAGTCTGTAAAGAGAAATACCTTGCTCTAAAACCAAAACGGAGCTATCTAGCAGAATGGTTGTCAATGTGTGTATTCAACTTCCTGAGTTAAACTGATGTGTGTTTGCAGCAGTTCAGAAACCCTTTCCTGGGAGAATGCAGAAACAGTCATTTCCAGCCCTAGAGACGCATATATGAGTTTGCAGTAAGAATGCGTTTAAAACACAGAAGACCCGCTTCTTACGAACTCATTTGCTGTGTGTTGGTTCCTTTTAGGAAGTTGCATCTATGGTTAGATTCAGCGAGGAAGAAACACGTTTCTTCTAAAAGCTGCGTTTGTACATTCCAGAGTGGAAGGGAGAACAGTCTGTAAAGAGAAATACCTTGCTCTAAAACCAAAACGGAGCTATCTAGCAGAATGGTTGTCAATGTGTGTATTCAACTTCCAGAATTTAACTGATGTGTGTTTGCAGCAGTTCAGAAACCCTTTCCTGGGAGAATGCAGAAACAGTCATTTCCAGCCCTAGAGACGCATATAAGAGTTAGCAGTAAGAATGCGTTTAAAACACAGAAGACCCGCTTCTTACGAACTCATCTGCTGTGCGTTGGTTCCTTTTAGGAAGTTGCATCTATGGTTAGATTCAGCGAGGAAGAAACACGTTTCTTCTAAAAGCTGCGTTTGGACATTCCAGAGTGGATGGGAGAACAGGCTGTAAAGAGAAATACCTTGCTCTAAAACCAAAACGGAGCTATCTAGCAGAATGGTTGTCAATGTGTGTATTCAACTTCCAGAGTTAAACTGATGTGTTTTTGCAGCAGTTCAGAAACCCTTTCCTGGGAGAATGCAGAAACAGTCATTTCCAGCCCTAGAGACGCATATAAGAGTTAGCAGTAAGAATGCGTTTAAAACACAGAAGACCCGCTTCTTACGAACTCATCTGCTGTGTGTTGGTTCCTTTTAGGAAGTTGCATCTATGGTTAGATTCATCGAGGAAGAAACACGTTTCTTCTAAAAGCTGGGTTTGGACATTCCAGAGTGGAAGGGAGAACAGTCTGTAAAGAGAAATACCTTGCTCTAAAACCAAAACGGAGCTATCTAGCAGAATGGTTGTCAATGTGTGTATTCAACTTCCAGAGTTTAACTGATGTGTGTTTGCAGCAATTCAGAAACCCTTTCCTGGGAGAATGCAGAAACAGTCATTTCCAGCCCTAGAGACGCATATAAGAGTTAGCAGTAAGAATGCGTTTAAAACACAGAAGACCCGCTTCTTACGAACTCATCTGCTGTGTGTTGGTTTCTTTTAGGAAGTTGCATCTATGGTTAGATTCAGCGAGGTAGAAACACGTTTCTTCTAAAAGCTGCGTTTGGACATTCCAGAGTGGATGGGAGAACAGGCTGTAAAGAGAAATGCCTTGCTCTAAAACCAAAACGGGGCTATCTAGCAGAATGGTTGTCAATGTGTGTATTCAACTTCCAGAGTTTAACTGATGTGTGTTTGCAGCAGTTCAGAAACCCTTTCCTGGGAGAATGTAGAAACAGTCATTTCCAGCCCTAGAGACGCATATAAGAGTTTGCAGTAAGAATGGGTTTAAAACACAGAAGACCCGCTTCTTACGAACTCATCTGCTATGTGTTGGTTCCTTCTGGGAAGTTGCATCTATGGTTCGATTCAGCGAGGTAGAAACACGTTTCTTCTAAAAGCTGCGTTTGGACATTCCAGAGTGGATGGGAGAACAGGCTGTAAAGAGAAATACCTTGCTCTAAAACCAAAACGGAGCTATCTAGCAGAATGGTTGTCAATGTGTGTATTCAACTTCCAGAGTTAAACTGATGTGTGTTTGCAGCAGTTGAGAAACCCTTTCTTGGGAGAATGTAGAAAGAGTCATTTCCAGGCCTAGAGACGCAAATAAGAGTTAGCAGTAAGAATGCGTTTAAAACACAGAAGACCCGCTTCTTACGAACTCATCTGCTGTGTGTTGGTTCCTTTTAGGAAGTTGCATCTATGGTTAGATTCAGCGAGGTAGGAACACGTTTCTTCTAAAAGCTGCGTTTGGACATTCCAGAGTGGATGGGAGAACAGGCTGTAAAGAGAAATACCTTGCTCTAAAACCAAAAGGGAGCTATCTAGCAGAATGGTTGTCAATGTGTGTATTCAACTTCCAGAGTTAAACTAATGTGTGTTTGCAGCAGTTCAGAAACCCTTTCCTGGGAGAATGTAGAAACAGTCATTTCCAGCCCTAGAGACGCATATAAGAGTTAGCAGTAAGAATGCGTTTAAAACACAGAAGACCCGCTTCTTACGAACTCATCTGCTGTGTGTTGGTTCCTTTTAGGAAGTTGCATCGATGGTTACATTCAGCGAGGTAGAAACACGTTTCTTCTAAAAGCTGCGTTTGGACATTCCAGAGTGGATGGGAGAACAGGCTGTAAAGAGAAATACCTTGCTCTAAAACCAAAACGGAGCTATCTAGCAGAATGATTGTCAATGTGTGTATTCAACTTCCAGAGTTAAACGGATGTGTGTTTGCAGCAGTTCAGAAACCCTTTCCTGGGAGAATGTAGAAACAGTCATTTCCAGCCCTATAGACGCATATAAGAGTTTGCAGTAAGAATGCGTTTAAAACACAGAAGACCCGCTTCTTACGAACTCATCTGCTGTGTGTTGGTTCCTTTTAGGAAGTTGCATCTATTGTTAGATTCAGCGAGGTAGGAACACGTTTCTTCTAAATGCTGCGTTTGGACATTCCAGAGTGGAAGGGAGAACAGTCTGTAAACAGAAATACCTTGCTCTAAAACCAAAACGGAGCTATCTAGCAGAATGGTTGTCAATGTGTGTATTCAACTTCCAGAGTTTAACTGATGTGTGTTTGCAGCAGTTCAGAAACCCTTTCCTGGGAGAATGCAGAAACAGTCATTTCCAGCCCTAGAGACGCATATAAGAGTTAGCAGTAAGAATGTGTTTAAAACACAGAAGACCCGCTTCTTACGAACTCATCTGCTGTGTGTTGGTTCCTTTTAGGAAGTTGCATCTATGGTTAGATTCAGCGAGGAAGAAACACGTTTCTTCTAAAAGCTGCGTTTGCACATTCCAGAGTGGAAGGGAGAACAGTCTGTAAAGAGAAATACCTTGCTCTAAAACCAAAACGGAGCTATCTAGCAGAATGGTTGTCAATGTGTGTATTCAACTTCCAGAGTTTAACTGATGTGTGTTTGCAGCAGTTCAGAAACCCTTTCCTGGGAGAATGCAGAAACAGTCATTTCCAGCCCTAGAGACGCATATATGAGTTTGCAGTAAGAATGCGTTTAAAACACAGAAGACCCGCTTCTTACGAACTCATCTGCTGTGTGTTGGTTCCTTTTAGGAAGTTGCATCTATGGTTAGATTCAGCGAGGAAGAAACACGTTTCTTCTAAAAGCTGCGTTTGTACATTCCAGAGTGGAAGGGAGAACAGTCTGTAAAGAGAAATACCTTGCTCTAAAACCAAAACGGAGCTATCTAGCAGAATGGTTGTCAATGTGTGTATTCAACTTCCAGAATTTAACTGATGTGTGTTTGCAGCAGTTCAGAAACCCTTTCCTGGGAGAATGCAGAAACAGTCATTTCCAGCCCTAGAGACGCATATAAGAGTTAGCAGTAAGAATGCGTTTAAAACACAGAAGACCCGCTTCTTACGAACTCATCTGCTGTGCGTTGGTTCCTTTTAGGAAGTTGCATCTATGGTTAGATTCAGCGAGGAAGAAACACGTTTCTTCTAAAAGCTGCGTTTGGATATTCCAGAGTGGATGGGAGAACAGGCTGTAAAGAGAAATACCTTGCTCTAAAACCAAAACGGAGCTATCTAGCAGAATGGTTGTCAATGTGTGTATTCAACTTCCAGAGTTAAACTGATGTGTTTTTGCAGCAGTTCAGAAACCCTTTCCTGGGAGAATGCAGAAACAGTCATTTCCAGCCCTAGAGACGCATATAAGAGTTAGCAGTAAGAATGCGTTTAAAACACAGAAGACCCGCTTCTTACGAACTCATCTGCTGTGTGTTGGTTCCTTTTTGGAAGTTGCATCTATGGTTAGATTCATCGAGGAAGAAACACGTTTCTTCTAAAAGCTGCGTTTGGACATTCCAGAGTGGAAGGGAGAACAGTCTGTAAAGAGAAATACCTTGCTCTAAAACCAAAACGGAGCTATCTAGCAGAATGGTTGTCAATGTGTGTATTCAACTTCCAGAGTTTAACTGATGTGTGTTTGCAGCAGTTCAGAAACCCTTTCCTGGGAGAATGCAGAAACAGTCATTTCCAGCCCTAGAGACGCATATAAGAGTTTGCAGTAAGAATGCGTTTAAAACACAGAAGACCCGCTTCTTACGAACTCATCTGCTGTGTGTTGGTTCCTTTTAGGAAGTTGCATCTATGGTTAGATTCAGCGAGGTAGAAACACGTTTCTTCTAAAAGCTGCGTTTGGACATTCCAGAGTGGATGGGAGAACAGGCTGTAAAGAGAAATGCCTTGCTCTAAAACCAAAACGGGGCTATCTAGCAGAATGGTTGTCAATGTGTGTATTCAACTTCCAGAGTTTAACTGATGTGTGTTTGCAGCAGTTCAGAAACCCTTTCCTGGGAGAATGTAGAAACAGTCATTTCCAGCCCTAGAGACGCATATAAGAGTTTGCAGTAAGAATGGGTTTAAAACACAGAAGACCCGCTTCTTACGAACTCATCTGCTATGTGTTGGTTCCTTCTGGGAAGTTGCATCTATGGTTCGATTCAGCGAGGTAGAAACACGTTTCTTCTAAAAGCTGCGTTTGGACATTCCAGAGTGGATGGGAGAACAGGCTGTAAAGAGAAATACCTTGCTCTAAAACCAAAACGGAGCTATCTAGCAGAATGGTTGTCAATGTGTGTATTCAACTTCCAGAGTTAAACTGATGTGTGTTTGCAGCAGTTGAGAAACCCTTTCTTGGGAGAATGTAGAAAGAGTCATTTCCAGGCCTAGAGACGCATATAAGAGTTAGCAGTAAGAATGCGTTTAAAACACAGAAGACCCGCTTCTTACGAACTCATCTGCTGTGTGTTGGTTCCTTTTAGGAAGTTGCATCTATGGTTAGATTCAGCGAGGTAGGAACACGTTTCTTCTAAAAGCTGCGTTTGGACATTCCAGAGTGGATGGGAGAACAGGCTGTAAAGAGAAATACCTTGCTCTAAAACCAAAAGGGAGCTATCTAGCAGAATGGTTGTCAATGTGTGTATTCAACTTCCAGAGTTAAACTAATGTGTGTTTGCAGCAGTTCAGAAACCCTTTCCTGGGAGAATGTAGAAACAGTCATTTCCAGCCCTAGAGACGCATATAAGAGTTAGCAGTAAGAATGCGTTTAAAACACAGAAGACCCGCTTCTTACGAACTCATCTGCTGTGTGTTGGTTCCTTTTAGGAAGTTGCATCTATGGTTACATTCAGCGAGGTAGAAACACGTTTCTTCTAAAAGCTGCGTTTGGACATTCCGGAGTGGATGGGAGAACAGGCTGTAAAGAGAAATACCTTGCTCTAAAACCAAAACGGAGCTATCCAGCAGAATGGTTGTCAATGTGTGTATTCAACTTCCAGAGTTAAACGGATGTGTGTTTGCAGCAGTTCAGAAACCCTTTCCTGGGAGAATGTAGAAACAGTCATTTCCAGCCCTAGAGACGCATATAAGAGTTTGCAGTAAGAATGCGTTTAAAACACAGAAGACCCGCTTCTTACGAACTCATCTGCTGTTTGTTGGTTCCTTTTAGGAAGTTGCATCTATTGTTAGATTCAGCGAGGTAGGAACACGTTTCTTCTAAAAGCTGCGTTTGGACATTCCAGAGTGGAAGGGAGAACAGTCTGTAAACAGAAATACCTTGCTCTAAAACCAAAACGGAGCTATCTAGCAGAATGGTTGTCAATGTGTGTATTCAACTTCCAGAGTTTAACTGATGTGTGTTTGCAGCAGTTCAGAAACCCTTTCCTGGGAGAATGCAGAAACAGTCATTTCCAGCCCTAGAGACGCATATAAGAGTTAGCAGTAAGAATGTGTTTAAAACACAGAAGACCCGCTTCTTACGAACTCATCTGCTGTGTGTTGGTTCCTTTTAGGAAGTTGCATCTATGGTTAGATTCAGCGAGGAAGAAACACGTTTCTTCTAAAAGCTGCGTTTGGACATTCCAGAGTGGAAGGGAGAACAGTCTGTAAAGAGAAATACCTTGCTCTAAAACCAAAACGGAGCTATCTAGCAGAATGGTTGTCAATGTGTGTATTCAACTTCCAGAGTTTAACTGATGTGTGTTTGCAGCAGTTCAGAAACCCTTTCCTGGGAGAATGCAGAAACAGTCATTTCCAGCCCTAGAGACGCATATAAGAGTTTGCAGTAAGAATGCGTTTAAAACACAGAAGACCCGCTTCTTACGAACTCATCTGCTGTGTGTTGGTTCCTTTTAGGAAGTTGCATCTATGGTTAGATTCAGCGAGGTAGAAACACGTTTCTTCTAAAAGCTGCGTTTGGACATTCCAGAGTGGATGGGAGAACAGGCTGTAAAGAGAAATACCTTGCTCTAAAACCAAAACGGGGCTATCTAGCAGAATGGTTGTCAATGTGTGTATTCAACTTCCAGAGTTTAACTGATGTGTGTTTGCAGCAGTTCAGAAACCCTTTCCTGGGAGAATGTAGAAACAGTCATTTCCAGCCCTAGAGACGCATATAAGAGTTGGCAGTAAGAATGCGTTTAAAACACAGAAGACCCGCTTCTTACGAACTCATCTGCTGTGTGTTGGTTCCTTTTAGGAAGTTGCATCTATGGTTAGATTCAGCGAGGAAGAAACACGTTTCTTCTAAAAGCTGCGTTTGGACATTCCAGAGTGGAAGGGAGAACAGTCTGTAAAGAGAAATACCTTGCTCGAAAACCAAAACGGGGCTATCTAGCAGAATGGTTGTCAATGTGTGTATTCAACTTCCAGAGTTAAACTGATGTGTGTTTGCAGCAGTTCAGAAACCCTTTCCTGGGAGAATGCAGAAACAGTCATTCCCAGCCCTAAAGACGCATATAAGAGTTAGCAGTAAGAATGCGTTTAAAACACAGAAGACCCGCTTCTTACGAACTCATCTGCTGTGTGTTGGTTCCTTTTAGGAAGTTGCATTTATGGTTAGATTCAGCGAGGAAGAAACACGTTTCTTCTAAAAGCTGCGTTTGGACATTCCAGAGTGGAAGGGAGAACAGTCTGTAAAGAGAAATACCTTGCTCTAAAACCAAAACGGAGCTATCTAGCAGAATGGTTGTCAATGTGTGTATTCAACTTCCAGAGTTTAACTGATGTGTGTTTGCAGCAGTTCAGAAACCCTTTCCTGGGAGAATGCAGAAACAGTCATTTCCAGTCCTAGAGACGCATATAAGAGTTAGCAGTAAGAATGCGTTTAAAACACAGAAGACCCGCTTCTTACGAACTCATCTGCTGTGTGTTGGTTCCTTTTAGGAAGTTGCATCTATGGTTAGATTCAGCGAGGAAGAAACACGTTTCTTTTAAAAGCTGCGTTTGGACATTCCAGAGTGGAAGGGAGAACAGTCTGTAAAGAGAAATACCTTGCTCTAAAACCAAAACGGAGCTATCTAGCAGAATGGTTGTCAATGTGTGTATTCAACTTCCAGAATTTAACTGATGTGTGTTTGCAGCAGTTCAGAAACCCTTTCCTGGGAGAATGCAGAAACAGTCATTTCCAGCCCTAGAGACGCATATAAGAGTTAGCAGTAAGAATGCGTTTAAAACACAGAAGACCCGCTTCTTACGAACTCATCTGCTGTGTGTTGGTTCCTTTTAGGAAGTTGCATCTATGGTTAGATTCAGCGAGGAAGAAACACGTTTCTTCTAAAAGCTGCGTTTGGACATTCCAGAGTGGATGGGAGAACAGGCTGTAAAGAGAAATACCTTGCTCTAAAACCAAAACGGAGCTATCTAGCAGAATGGTTGTCAATGTGTGTATTCAACTTCCAGAGTTTAACTGATGTGTGTTTGCAGCAGTTCAGAAACCCTTTCCTGGGAGAATGCAGAAACAGTCATTTCCAGCCCTAGAGACGCATGTAGGAGTTAGCAGTAAGAATGCGTTTAAAACACAGAAGACCCGCTTCTTACGAACTCATCTGCTGTGTGTTGGTTCCTTTTAGGAAGTTGCATCTATGGTTAGATTCAGCGAGGAAGAAACACGTTTCTTCTAAAAGCTGCGTTTGGACATTCCAGAGTGGATGGGAGAACAGGCTGTAAAGAGAAATACCTTGCTCTAAAACCAAAACGGAGCTATCTAGCAGAATGGTTGTCAATGTGTCTATTCAACTTCCAGAGTTTAACTGATGTGTGTTTGCAGCAGTTCAGAAACCCTTTCCTGGGAGAATGCAGAAACAGTCTTTTCAAGCCCTAGAGACACATATAAGAGTTAGCAGTAAGATTGCGTTTAAAACACAGAAGACCCGCTTCTTACGAACTCATCTGCTGTGTGTTGGTTCCTTTTAGGAAGTTGAATCTATGGTTAGATTCAGCGAGGAAGAAACACGTTTCTTCTAAAAGCTGCGTTTGGACATTCCAGAGTGGATGGGAGAACAGGCTGTAAAGAGAAATACCTTGCTCTAAAACCAAAACGGAGCTATCTAGCAGAATGGTTGTCAATGTGTATTCAACTTCCAGAGTTTAACTGATGTGTGTTTGCAGCAGTTTAGAAACCCTTTCCTGGGAGAATGTAGAAACAATCATTTGCAGCCCTAGAGACGCATATAAGAGTTTGCAGTAAGAATGCGTTTAAAACACAGAAGACCCGATTCTTACGAACTCATCTGCTGTGTGTTGGTTCCTTTTAGGAAGTTGCATCTATGGTTAGATTCAGCGAGGAAGAAACACGTTTCTTCTAAAAGCTGCGTTTGGACATTCCAGAGTGGAAGGGAGAACAGTCTGTAAAGAGAAATACCTTGCTCTAAAACCAAAACGGGGCTATCTAGCAGAATGGTTGTCAATGTGTGTATTCAACTTCCAGAGTTAAACTGATGTGTGTTTGCAGCAGTTCAGAAACCCTTTCCTGGGAGAATGTAGAAACAGTCATTTCCAGCCCTAGAGACGCATATAAGAGTTTGCAGTAAGAATGCGTTTAAAACACAGAAGACCCGCTTCTTACGAACTCATCTGCTGTGTGTTGGTTCCTTTTAGGAAGTTGCATCTATGGTTAGATTCAGCGAGGAAGAAACACGTTTCTTCTAAAAGCTGCGTTTGGACATTCCAGAGTCGAAGGGAGAACAGTCTGTAAAGAGAAATACCTTGCTCTAAAACCAAAACGGCGCTATCTAGCAGAATGGTTGTCAATGTGTGTATTCAAATTCCAGAGTTTAACTGATGTGTGTTTGCAGCAGTTCAGAAACCCTTTCCTGGGAGAATGCCGAAACAGTCATTTCCAGCCCTAGAGACGCATATAAGAGTTTGCAGTAAGAATGCGTTTAAAACACAGAAGACCCGCTTCTTACGAACTCATCTGCTGTGTTTGGTTCCTTTTAGGAAGTTGCATCTATGGTTAGATTCAGCGAGGAAGAAACACGTTTCTTCTAAAAGCTGCGTTTGGACATTCCAGAGTGGAAGAAAGAACTGTCTGTAAAGAGAAATACCTTGCTCTAAAACCAAAACGGAGCTATCTAGCAGAATGGTTGTCAATGTGTGTATTCAACTTCCAGAGTTTAACTGATGTGTGTTTGCAGCAGTTCAGAAACCCTTTCCTGGGAGAATGCAGAAACAGTCATTTCCAGCCCTAGAGACGCATATAAGAGTTAGCAGTAAGTATGCGTTTAAAACACAGAAGACCCGCTTCTTACGAACTCATCTGCTGTGTGTTGGTTCCTTTTAGGAAGTTGCATCTATGGTTAGATTCAGCGAGGAAGAAACACGTTTCTTCTAAAAGCTGCGTTTGGACATTCCAGGGTGGATGGGAGAACAGGCTGTAAAGAGAAATACCTTGCTCTAAAACCAAAACGGAGCTATCTAGCAGAATGGTTGTCAATGTGTGTATTCAACTTCCAGAATTTAACTGATGTGTGTTTGCAGCAGTTCAGAAACCCTTTCCTGGGAGAATGCAGAAACAGTCATTTCCAGCCCTAGAGACGCATATAAGAGTTAGCAGTAAGAATGCGTTTAAAACACAGAAGACCCGCTTCTTACGAACTCATCTGCTGTGTGTTGGTTCCTTTTAGGAAGTTGCATCTATGGTTAGATTCAGCGAGGAAGAAACACGTTTCTTCTAAAAGCTGCGTTTGGACATTCCAGAGTGGATGGGAGAACAGGCTGTAAAGAGAAATACCTTGCTCTAAAACCAAAACGGAGCTATCTAGCAGAATGGTTGTCAATGTGTGTATTCAACTTCCAGAGTTTAACTGATGTGTGTTTGCAGCAGTTCAGAAACCCTTTCCTGGGAGAATGCAGAAACAGTCATTTCCAGCCCTAGAGACGCCTGTAAGAGTTAGCAGTAAGAATGCGTTTAAAACACAGAAGACCCGCTTCTTACGAACTCATCTGCTGTGTGTTGGTTCCTTTTAGGAAGTTGCATCTATGGTTAGATTCAGCGAGGAAGAAACACGTTTCTTCTAAAAGCTGCGTTTGGACATTCCAGAGTGGATGGGAGAACAGGCTGTAAAGAGAAATACCTTGCTCTAAAACCAAAACGGAGCTTTCTAGCAGAATGGTTGTCAATGTGTGTATTCAACTTCCAGAGTTTAACTGATGTGTGTTTGCAGCAGTTCAGAAACCCTTTCCTGGGAGAATGCAGAAACAGTCATTTCCAGCCCTAGAGACGCATATAAGAGTTAGCAGTAAGAATGCGTTTAAAACACAGAAGACCCGCTTCTTACGAACTCATCTGCTGTGTGTTGGTTCCTTTTAGGAAGTTGCATCTATGGTTAGATTCTGCGAGGAAGAAACACGTTTCTTCTAAAAGCTGCGTTTGGACATTCCAGAGTGGAAGGGAGAACAGTCTGTAAAGAGAAATACCTTGCTCTAAAACCAAAACGGGGCTATCTAGCAGAATGGTTGTCAATGTGTGTATTCAACTTCCAGAGTTAAACTGATGTGTGTTTGCTGCAGTTCAGAAACCCTTTCCTGGGAGAATGCAGAAACAGTCATTTCCAGCCCTAGAGACGCATATAAGAGTTTGCAGTAAGAATGCGTTTAAAACACAGAAGACCCGCTTCTTACGAACTCATCTGCTGTGTGTTCGTTCCTTTTAGGAAGTTGCATCTATGGTTAGATTCAGCGAGGAAGGAACACGTTTCTTCTAAAAACTGCGTTTGGACATTCCAGAGTGGATGGGAGAACAGGCTGTAAAGAGAAATACCTTGCTCTAAAAGCAAAACGGAGCTATCTAGCAGAATGGTTGTCAATGTGTGTATTCAACTTCCAGAGTTAAACTGATGTGTGTTTGCAGCAGTTCAGAAACCCTTTCCTGGGAGAATGTAGAAACAGTCATTTCCAGCCCTAGAGACGCATATAAGAGTTTGCAGTAAGAATGCATTTAAAACACAGAAGACCCGCTTCTTACGAACTCATCTGCTGTGTGTTGGTTCCTTTTAGGAAGTTGCATCTATGGTTAGATTCAGCGAGGTAGGAACACGTTTCTTCTAAAAGCTGCGTTTGGACATTCCAGAGTGGATGGGAAAACAGGCTGTAAAGAGAAATACCTTGCTCTAAAACCAAAACGGAGCTATCTAGCAGAATGGTTGTCAATGTGTGTATTCAACTTCCAGAGTTAAACGGATGTGTGTTTGCAGCAGTTCAGAAACCCTTTCCTGGGAGAATGTAGAAACAGTCATTTCCAGCCCTAGAGACGCATATAAGAGTTTGCAGTAAGAATGCGTTTAAAACACAGAAGACCCGCTTCTTACGAACTCATCTGCTGTGTGTTGGTTCCTTTTAGGAAGTTGCATCTATGGTTAGATTCAGCGAGGTAGGAACACGTTTCTTTTAAAAGCTGCGTTTGGACATTCCAGAGTGGTTGGGAGAACAGGCTGTAAAGAGAAATACCTTGCTCTAAAACCAAAACGGAGCTATCTAGCAGAATGGTTGTCAATGTGTGTATTCAACTTCCAGAGTTAAACTGATGTGTGTTTGCAGCAGTTCAGAAACCCTTTCCTGGGAGAATGTAGAAACAGTCATTTCCAGCCCTAGAGACGCATATAAGAGTTTGCAGTAAGAATGCGTTTAAAACACAGAAGACCCGCTTCTTACGAACTCATCTGCTGTGTGTTGGTTCCTTCTGGGAAGTTGCATCTATGGTTAGATTCAGCGAGGTAGAAACACGTTTCTTCTAAAAGCTGCGTTTGGACATTCCAGAGTGGATGGGAGAACAGGCTGTAAAGAGAAATACCTTGCTCTAAAACCAAAACGGAGCTATCTAGCAGAATGGTTGTCAATGTGTGTATTCAACTTCCAGAGTTATACTGATGTGTGTTTGCAGCAGTTCAGAAACCCTTTCCTGGGAGAATGTAGAAACAGTCATTTCCAGCCCTAGAGACGCATATAAGAGTTTGCAGTAAGAATGCGTTTAAAACACAGAAGACCCGCTTCTTACGAACTCATCTGCTGTGTGTTGGTTCCTTCTGGGAAGTTGCATCTATGGTTAGATTCAGCGAGGTAGAAACACGTTTCTTCTAAAAGCTGCGTTTGGACATTCCAGAGTGGATGGGAGAACAGGCTGTAAAGAGAAATACCTTGCTCTAAAACCAAAACGGAGCTATCTAGCAGAATGGTTGTCAATGTGTGTATTCAACTTCCAGAGTTATACTGATGTGTGTTTGCAGCAGTTCAGAAACCCTTTCCTGGGAGAATGTAGAAACAGTCATTTCCAGCCCTAGAGACGCATATAAGAGTTTGCAGTAAGAATGCGTTTAAAACACAGAAGACCCGCTTCTTACGAAGTCATCTGCTGTGTGTTGGTTCCTTTCAGGAAGTTGCATCAATGGTTAGATTCAGCGAGGTAATAACACGTTTCTTCTAAAAGCTGCGTTTGGACATTCCAGAGTGGATGGGAGAACAGGCTGTAAAGAGAAATACCTTGCTCTAAAACCAAAACGGAGCTATCTAGCAGAATGGTTGTCAATGTGTGTATTCAACTTCCAGAGTTAAACTGATGTGTGTTTGCAGCAGTTCAGAAACCCTTTCCTGGGAGAATGTAGAAAGAGTCATTTCCAGCCCTAGAGACGCATATAAGATTTAGCAGTAAGAATGCGTTTAAAACACAGAAGACCCGCTTCTTACGAACTCATCTGCTGTGTGTTGGTTCCTTTTAGGAAGTTGCATCTATGGTTAGATTCAGCGAGGTAGGAACACGTTTCTTCTAAAAGCTGCGTTTGGACATTCCAGAGTGGATGGGAGAACAGGCTGTAAAGAGAAATACCTTGCTCTAAAACCAAAACGGAGCTATCTAGCAGAATGGTTGTCAATGTGTGCATTCAACTTCCAGAGTTAAACTGATGTGTGTTTGCAGCAGTTCAGAAACCCTTTCCTGGGAGAATGTAGAAACAGTCATTTCCAGCCCTAGAGACGCATATAAGGGTTAGCAGTAAGAATGCGTTTAAAACAGAGAAGACCCGCTTCTTACGAACTCATCTGCTGTGTGTTGATTCCTTTTAGGAAATTGCATCTATGTTTAGATTCAGCGAGGTAGGAACACGTTTCTTCTAAAAGCTGCGTTTGGACATTCCAGAGTGGAAGGGAGAACAGGCTGTAAAGAGAAATACCTTGCTCTAAAACAAAAACGGAGCTATCTAGCAGAATGGTTGTCAATATGTGTATTCAACTTCCAGAGTTTAAATGATGTGTGTTTGCAGCAGTTCAGAAACCCTTTCCTTGGAGAATGTAGAAACAGTCATTTCCAGCCCTTGAGACGCATATAAGAGTTTGCAGTAAGAATGCGTTTAAAACACAGAAGACCCGCTTCTTACGAACTCATCTGCTGTGTGTTGGTTCCTTTTAGGAAATTGCATGTATGGTTAGATTCAGCGAGGTAGAAACACGTTTCTTCTAAAAGCTGCGTTTGGACATTCCAGAGTGGATGGGAGAACAGGCTGTAAAGAGAAATACCTTGCTCTAAAACCAAAACGGAGCTATCTAGCAGAATGGTTGTCAATGTGTGTATTCAACTTCCAGAGTTAAACTGATGTGTGTTTGCAGCAGTTCAGAAACCCTTTCCTGGGAGAATGTAGAAACAGTCATTTCCAGCCCTAGAGACGCATATAAGGGTTAGCAGTAAGAATACGTTTAAAACAGAGAAGACCCGCTTCTTACGAACTCATCTGCTGTGTGTTGATTCCTTTTAGGAAGTTGCATCTATGGTTAGATTCAGCGAGGTAGGAACACGTTTCTTCTAAAAGCTGCGTTTGGACATTCCAGAGTGGATGGGAGAACAGGCTGTAAAGAGAAATACCTTGCTCTAAAACCAAAACGGAGCTATCTAGCAGAATGGTTGTCAATGTGTGTATTCAACTTCCAGAGTTAAACTGATGTGTGTTTGCAGCAGTTCAGAAACCCTTTCCTGGGAGAATGTAGAAACAGTCATTTCCAGCCCTAGAGACGCATATAAGAGTTTGCAGTAACAATGCGTTTAAAACACAGAAGACCCGCTTCTTACGAACTCATCTGCTGTGTGTTGGTTCCTTTTAGGAAGTTGCATCTATGGTTACATTCAGCGAGGTAGAAACACGTTTCTTCTAAAAGCTGCGTTTGGACATTCCAGAGTGGATGGGAGAACAGGCTGTAAAGAGAAATACCTTGCTCTAAAACCAAAACGGAGCTATCTAGCAGAATGGTTGTCAATGTGTGTATTCAACTTCCAGAGTTAAACTGATGTGTGTTTTCAGCAGTTCAGAGACCCTTTCCTGGGAGAATGTAGAAACAGTCATTTCCAGCCCTAGAGACGCATATAAGAGTTCGCAGTAAGAATGCGTTTAAAACACAGAAGACCCGCTTCTTACGAACTCATCTGCTGTGTGTTGATTCCTTTTAGGAAGTTGCACCTATGTTTAGATTCAGCGAGGTAGGAACACGTTTCTTCTAAAAGCTGCGTTTGGACATTCCAGAGTGGATGGGAGAACAGGCTGTAAAGAGAAATACCTTGCTCTAAAACCAAAACGGAGCTATCTAGCAGAATGGTTGTCAATGTGTGTATTCAACTTCCAGAGTTTAACTGATGTGTGTTTGCAGCAGTTCAGAAACCCTTTCCTGGGAGAATGTAGAAACAGTCATTTCCAGCCCTAGAGACGCATATAAGAGTTAGCAGTAAGAATGCGTTTAAAACACAGAAGACCCGCTTCTTACGAACTCATCTGCTGTGTGTTGGTTCCTTTTAGGAAGTTGCATCTATGGTTAGATTCAGCGAGGTAGGATCACGTTTCTTCTAAAAGCTGCGTTTGGACATTCCAGAGTGGAAGGGAGAACAGGCTGTAAAGAGAAATACCTTGCTCTAAAACCAAAACGGAGCTATCTAGCAGAATGGTTGTCAATGTGTGTATTCAACTTCCAGAGGTAAACTGATGTGTGTTTGCAGCAGTTCAGAAACCCATTCCTGGGAGAATGTAGAAACAGTCATTTCCAGCCCTAGAGACGCATATAAGAGTTTGCAGTAGGAATGCGTTTAAAACACAGAAGACCCGCTTCTTACGAACTCATCTGCTGTGTGTTGGTCCCATTTAGGAAGTTGCATCTATGGTTAGATTCAGCGAGGCAGGAACACGTTTCTTCTAAAAGCTGCGTTTGGACATTCCAGAGTGGATGGGAGAACAGGCTGTAAAGAGAAATACCTTGCTCTGAAACCAAAACGGAGCTATCTAGCAGAATGGTTGTCAATGTGTGTATTCAACTTCCAGAGTTAAACTGATGTGTGTTTGCAGCAGTTCAGAAACCCTTTCCTGGGAGAATGTAGAAACAGTCATTTCCAGCCCTAGAGACGCATATAAGAGTTTGCAGTAACAATGCGTTTAAAACACAGAAGACCCGCTTCTTACGAACTCATCTGCTGTGTGTTGGTTCCTTTTAGGAAGTTGCATCTATGGTTACATTCAGCGAGGTAGAAACACGTTTCTTCTAAAAGCTGCGTTTGGACATTCCAGAGTGGATGGGAGAACAGGCTGTAAAGAGAAATACCTTGCTCTAAAACCAAAACGGAGCTATCTAGCAGAATGGTTGTCAATGTGTGTATTCAACTTCCAGAGTTAAACTGATGTGTGTTTTCAGCAGTTCAGAGACCCTTTCCTGGGAGAATGTAGAAACAGTCATTTCCAGCCCTAGAGACGCATATAAGAGTTCGCAGTAAGAATGCGTTTAAAACACAGAAGACCCGCTTCTTACGAACTCATGGGCTGTGTGTTGATTCTTTTTAGGAAGTTGCATCTATGTTTAGATTCAGCGAGGTAGGAACACGTTTCTTCTAAAAGCTGCGTTTGGACATTCCAGAGTGGAAGGGAGAACAGGCTGTAAAGACAAATACCTTGCTCTAAAACCAAAACGGAGCTATCTAGCAGAATGGTTGTCAATGTGTGTATTCAACTTCCAGAGTTAAACTGATGTGTGTTTGCAGCAGTTCAGAAACCCTTTCCTGGGAGAATGTAGAAACAGTCATTTCCAGCCCGAGAGACGCATATAAGGGTTAGCAGTAAGAATGCGTTTAAAACACAGAAGACCCGCTTCTTACGAACTCATCTGCTGTGTGTTGATTCCTTTTAGGAAGTTGCACCTATGTTTAGATTCAGCGAGGTAGGAACACGTTTCTTCTAAAAGCTGCGTTTGGACATTCCAGAGTGGATGGGAGAACAGGCTGTAAAGAGAAATACCTTGCTCTAAAACCAAAACGGAGCTATCTGGCAGAATGGTTGTCAATGTGTGTATTCAACTTCCAGAGTTTAACTGATGTGTGTTTGCAGCAGTTCAGAAACCCTTTCCTGGGAGAATGTAGAAACAGTCATTTCCAGCCCTAGAGACGCATATAAGAGTTAGCAGTAAGAATGCGTTTAAAACACAGAAGACCCGCTTCTTACGAACTCATCTGCTGTGTGTTGGTTCCTTTTAGGAAGTTGCATCTATGGTTAGATTCAGCGAGGTAGGATCACGTTTCTTCTAAAAGCTGCGTTTGGACATTCCAGAGTGGAAGGGAGAACAGGCTGTAAAGAGAAATACCTTGCTCTAAAACCAAAACGGAGCTATCTAGCAGAATGGTTGTCAATGTGTGTATTCAACTTCCAGAGGTAAACTGATGTGTGTTTGCAGCAGTTCAGAAACCCATTCCTGGGAGAATGTAGAAACAGTCATTTCCAGCCCTAGAGACGCATATAAGAGTTTGCAGTAGGAATGCGTTTAAAACACAGAAGACCCGCTTCTTACGAACTCATCTGCTGTGTGTTGGTCCCATTTAGGAAGTTGCATCTATGGTTAGATTCAGCGAGGCAGGAACACGTTTCTTCTAAAAGCTGCGTTTGGACATTCCAGAGTGGAAGGGAGAACAGGCTGTAAAGAGAAATACCTTCCTCTAAAACCAAAACGGAGCTATCTAGCAGAATGGTTGTCAATATGTGTATTCAACTTCCAGAGTTTAAATGATGTGTGTTTGCAGCAGTTCAGAAACCCTTTCCTGGGAGAATGTAGAAACAGTCATTTCCAGCCCTTGAGACGCATATAAGAGTTTGCAGTAAGAATGCGTTTAAAACACAGAAGACCCGCTTCTTACGAACTCATCTGCTGTGTGTTGGTTCCTTTTAGGAAGTTGCATCTATGGTTAGATTCAGCGAGGTAGGAACACGTTTCTTCTAAAAGCTGCGTTTGCACATTCCAGAGTGGATGGGAGAACAGGCTGTAAAGAGAAATACCTTGCTCTAAAACCAAAACGGAGCTATCTAGCAGAATGGTTGTCAATGTGTGCATTCAACTTCCAGAGTTAAACTGATGTGTGTTTGCAGCAGTTCAGAAACCCTTTCCTGGGAGAATGTAGAAACAGTCATTTCCAGCCCTAGAGACGCATATAAGGGTTAGCAGTAAGAATGCGTTTAAAACAGAGAAGACCCGCTTCTTACGAACTCATCTGCTGTGTGTTGATTCCTTTTAGGAAATTGCATCTATGTTTAGATTCAGCGAGGTAGGAACACGTTTCTTCTAAAAGCTGCGTTTGGACATTCCAGAGTGGAAGGGAGAACAGGCTGTAAAGAGAAATACCTTCCTCTAAAACCAAAACGGAGCTATCTAGCAGAATGGTTGTCAATATGTGTATTCAACTTCCAGAGTTTAAATGATGTGTGTTTGCAGCAGTTCAGAAACCCTTTCCTGGGAGAATGAAGAAACAGTCATTTCCAGCCCTTGAGACGCATATAAGAGTTTGCAGTAAGAATGCGTTTAAAACACAGAAGACCCGCTTCTTACGAACTCATCTGCTGTGTGTTGGTTCCTTTTAGGAAATTGCATGTATGGTTAAATTCAGCGAGGTAGGAACACGTTTCTTCTAAAAGCTGCGTTTGGACATTCCAGAGTGGATGGGAGAACAGGCTGTAAGGAGAAATACCTTGCTCTAAAACCAAAACGGAGCTATCTAGCAGAATGGTTGTCAATGTGTGTATTCAACTTCCAGAGTTAAACTGATGTGTGTTTGCAGCAGTTCAGAAACCCTTTCATGGGAGAATGTAGAAACAGTCATTTCCAGCCCTAGAGACGCATATAAGGGTTAGCAGTAAGAATGCGTTTAAAACAGAGAAGACCCGCTTCTTACGAACTCATCTGCTGTGTGTTGATTCCTTTTAGGAAATTGCATCTATGTTTAGATTCAGCGAGGTAGGAACACGTTTCTTCTAAAAGCTGCGTTTGGACATTCCAGAGTGGAAGGGAGAACAGGCTGTAAAGAGAAATACCTTCCTCTAAAACCAAAACGGAGCTATCTAGCAGAATGGTTGTCAATGTGTGTATTCAACTTCCAGAGTTTAACTGATGTGTGTTTGCAGCAGTTCAGAAACCCTTTCCTGGGAGAATGCAGAAACAGTCATTTCCAGCCCTAGAGACGCATGTAGGAGTTAGCAGTAAGAATGCGTTTAAAACACAGAAGACCCGCTTCTTACGAACTCATCTGCTGTGTGTTGGTTCCTTTTAGGAAGTTGCATCTATGGTTAGATTCAGCGAGGAAGAAACACGTTTCTTCTAAAAGCTGCGTTTGGACATTCCAGAGTGGATGGGAGAACAGGCTGTAAAGAGAAATACCTTGCTCTAAAACCAAAACGGAGCTATCTAGCAGAATGGTTGTCAATGTGTCTATTCAACTTCCAGAGTTTAACTGATGTGTGTTTGCAGCAGTTCAGAAACCCTTTCCTGGGAGAATGCAGAAACAGTCTTTTCAAGCCCTAGAGACACATATAAGAGTTAGCAGTAAGATTGCGTTTAAAACACAGAAGACCCGCTTCTTACGAACTCATCTGCTGTGTGTTGGTTCCTTTTAGGAAGTTGAATCTATGGTTAGATTCAGCGAGGAAGAAACACGTTTCTTCTAAAAGCTGCGTTTGGACATTCCAGAGTGGATGGGAGAACAGGCTGTAAAGAGAAATACCTTGCTCTAAAACCAAAACGGAGCTATCTAGCAGAATGGTTGTCAATGTGTATTCAACTTCCAGAGTTTAACTGATGTGTGTTTGCAGCAGTTTAGAAACCCTTTCCTGGGAGAATGTAGAAACAATCATTTGCAGCCCTAGAGACGCATATAAGAGTTTGCAGTAAGAATGCGTTTAAAACACAGAAGACCCGATTCTTACGAACTCATCTGCTGTGTGTTGGTTCCTTTTAGGAAGTTGCATCTATGGTTAGATTCAGCGAGGAAGAAACACGTTTCTTCTAAAAGCTGCGTTTGGACATTCCAGAGTGGAAGGGAGAACAGTCTGTAAAGAGAAATACCTTGCTCTAAAACCAAAACGGGGCTATCTAGCAGAATGGTTGTCAATGTGTGTATTCAACTTCCAGAGTTAAACTGATGTGTGTTTGCAGCAGTTCAGAAACCCTTTCCTGGGAGAATGTAGAAACAGTCATTTCCAGCCCTAGAGACGCATATAAGAGTTTGCAGTAAGAATGCGTTTAAAACACAGAAGACCCGCTTCTTACGAACTCATCTGCTGTGTGTTGGTTCCTTTTAGGAAGTTGCATCTATGGTTAGATTCAGCGAGGAAGAAACACGTTTCTTCTAAAAGCTGCGTTTGGACATTCCAGAGTCGAAGGGAGAACAGTCTGTAAAGAGAAATACCTTGCTCTAAAACCAAAACGGCGCTATCTAGCAGAATGGTTGTCAATGTGTGTATTCAAATTCCAGAGTTTAACTGATGTGTGTTTGCAGCAGTTCAGAAACCCTTTCCTGGGAGAATGCCGAAACAGTCATTTCCAGCCCTAGAGACGCATATAAGAGTTTGCAGTAAGAATGCGTTTAAAACACAGAAGACCCGCTTCTTACGAACTCATCTGCTGTGTTTGGTTCCTTTTAGGAAGTTGCATCTATGGTTAGTTTCAGCGAGGAAGAAACACGTTTCTTCTAAAAGCTGCGTTTGGACATTCCAGAGTGGAAGAAAGAACTGTCTGTAAAGAGAAATACCTTGCTCTAAAACCAAAACGGAGCTATCTAGCAGAATGGTTGTCAATGTGTGTATTCAACTTCCAGAGTTTAACTGATGTGTGTTTGCAGCAGTTCAGAAACCCTTTCCTGGGAGAATGCAGAAACAGTCATTTCCAGCCCTAGAGACGCATATAAGAGTTAGCAGTAAGTATGCGTTTAAAACACAGAAGACCCGCTTCTTACGAACTCATCTGCTGTGTGTTGGTTCCTTTTAGGAAGTTGCATCTATGGTTAGATTCAGCGAGGAAGAAACACGTTTCTTCTAAAAGCTGCGTTTGGACATTCCAGGGTGGATGGGAGAACAGGCTGTAAAGAGAAATACCTTGCTCTAAAACCAAAACGGAGCTATCTAGCAGAATGGTTGTCAATGTGTGTATTCAACTTCCAGAATTTAACTGATGTGTGTTTGCAGCAGTTCAGAAACCCTTTCCTGGGAGAATGCAGAAACAGTCATTTCCAGCCCTAGAGACGCATATAAGAGTTAGCAGTAAGAATGCGTTTAAAACACAGAAGACCCGCTTCTTACGAACTCATCTGCTGTGTGTTGGTTCCTTTTAGGAAGTTGCATCTATGGTTAGATTCAGCGAGGAAGAAACACGTTTCTTCTAAAAGCTGCGTTTGGACATTCCAGAGTGGATGGGAGAACAGGCTGTAAAGAGAAATACCTTGCTCTAAAACCAAAACGGAGCTATCTAGCAGAATGGTTGTCAATGTGTGTATTCAACTTCCAGAGTTTAACTGATGTGTGTTTGCAGCAGTTCAGAAACCCTTTCCTGGGAGAATGCAGAAACAGTCATTTCCAGCCCTAGAGACGCCTGTAAGAGTTAGCGGTAAGAATGCGTTTAAAACACAGAAGACCCGCTTCTTACGAACTCATCTGCTGTGTGTTGGTTCCTTTTAGGAAGTTGCATCTATGGTTAGATTCAGCGAGGAAGAAACACGTTTCTTCTAAAAGCTGCGTTTGGACATTCCAGAGTGGATGGGAGAACAGGCTGTAAAGAGAAATACCTTGCTCTAAAACCAAAACGGAGCTTTCTAGCAGAATGGTTGTCAATGTGTGTATTCAACTTCCAGAGTTTAACTGATGTGTGTTTGCAGCAGTTCAGAAACCCTTTCCTGGGAGAATGCAGAAACAGTCATTTCCAGCCCTAGAGACGCATATAAGAGTTAGCAGTAAGAATGCGTTTAAAACACAGAAGACCCGCTTCTTACGAACTCATCTGCTGTGTGTTGGTTCCTTTTAGGAAGTTGCATCTATGGTTAGATTCTGCGAGGAAGAAACACGTTTCTTCTAAAAGCTGCGTTTGGACATTCCAGAGTGGAAGGGAGAACAGTCTGTAAAGAGAAATACCTTGCTCTAAAACCAAAACGGGGCTATCTAGCAGAATGGTTGTCAATGTGTGTATTCAACTTCCAGAGTTAAACTGATGTGTGTTTGCTGCAGTTCAGAAACCCTTTCCTGGGAGAATGCAGAAACAGTCATTTCCAGCCCTAGAGACGCATATAAGAGTTTGCAGTAAGAATGCGTTTAAAACACAGAAGACCCGCTTCTTACGAACTCATCTGCTGTGTGTTCGTTCCTTTTAGGAAGTTGCATCTATGGTTAGATTCAGCGAGGAAGGAACACGTTTCTTCTAAAAACTGCGTTTGGACATTCCAGAGTGGATGGGAGAACAGGCTGTAAAGAGAAATACCTTGCTCTAAAAGCAAAACGGAGCTATCTAGCAGAATGGTTGTCAATGTGTGTATTCAACTTCCAGAGTTAAACTGATGTGTGTTTGCAGCAGTTCAGAAACCCTTTCCTGGGAGAATGTAGAAACAGTCATTTCCAGCCCTAGAGACGCATATAAGAGTTTGCAGTAAGAATGCATTTAAAACACAGAAGACCCGCTTCTTACGAACTCATCTGCTGTGTGTTGGTTCCTTTTAGGAAGTTGCATCTATGGTTAGATTCAGCGAGGTAGGAACACGTTTCTTCTAAAAGCTGCGTTTGGACATTCCAGAGTGGATGGGAAAACAGGCTGTAAAGAGAAATACCTTGCTCTAAAACCAAAACGGAGCTATCTAGCAGAATGGTTGTCAATGTGTGTATTCAACTTCCAGAGTTAAACGGATGTGTGTTTGCAGCAGTTCAGAAACCCTTTCCTGGGAGAATGTAGAAACAGTCATTTCCAGCCCTAGAGACGCATATAAGAGTTTGCAGTAAGAATGCGTTTAAAACACAGAAGACCCGCTTCTTACGAACTCATCTGCTGTGTGTTGGTTCCTTTTAGGAAGTTGCATCTATGGTTAGATTCAGCGAGGTAGGAACACGTTTCTTTTAAAAGCTGCGTTTGGACATTCCAGAGTGGTTGGGAGAACAGGCTGTAAAGAGAAATACCTTGCTCTAAAACCAAAACGGAGCTATCTAGCAGAATGGTTGTCAATGTGTGTATTCAACTTCCAGAGTTAAACTGATGTGTGTTTGCAGCAGTTCAGAAACCCTTTCCTGGGAGAATGTAGAAACAGTCATTTCCAGCCCTAGAGACGCATATAAGAGTTTGCAGTAAGAATGCGTTTAAAACACAGAAGACCCGCTTCTTACGAACTCATCTGCTGTGTGTTGGTTCCTTCTGGGAAGTTGCATCTATGGTTAGATTCAGCGAGGTAGAAACACGTTTCTTCTAAAAGCTGCGTTTGGACATTCCAGAGTGGATGGGAGAACAGGCTGTAAAGAGAAATACCTTGCTCTAAAACCAAAACGGAGCTATCTAGCAGAATGGTTGTCAATGTGTGTATTCAACTTCCAGAGTTATACTGATGTGTGTTTGCAGCAGTTCAGAAACCCTTTCCTGGGAGAATGTAGAAACAGTCATTTCCAGCCCTAGAGACGCATATAAGAGTTTGCAGTAAGAATGCGTTTAAAACACAGAAGACCCGCTTCTTACGAACTCATCTGCTGTGTGTTGGTTCCTTCTGGGAAGTTGCATCTATGGTTAGATTCAGCGAGGTAGAAACACGTTTCTTCTAAAAGCTGCGTTTGGACATTCCAGAGTGGATGGGAGAACAGGCTGTAAAGAGAAATACCTTGCTCTAAAACCAAAACGGAGCTATCTAGCAGAATGGTTGTCAATGTGTGTATTCAACTTCCAGAGTTATACTGATGTGTGTTTGCAGCAGTTCAGAAACCCTTTCCTGGGAGAATGTAGAAACAGTCATTTCCAGCCCTAGAGACGCATATAAGAGTTTGCAGTAAGAATGCGTTTAAAACACAGAAGACCCGCTTCTTACGAAGTCATCTGCTGTGTGTTGGTTCCTTTCAGGAAGTTGCATCTATGGTTAGATTCAGCGAGGTAATAACACGTTTCTTCTAAAAGCTGCGTTTGGACATTCCAGAGTGGATGGGAGAACAGGCTGTAAAGAGAAATACCTTGCTCTAAAACCAAAACGGAGCTATCTAGCAGAATGGTTGTCAATGTGTGTATTCAACTTCCAGAGTTAAACTGATGTGTGTTTGCAGCAGTTCAGAAACCCTTTCCTGGGAGAATGTAGAAAGAGTCATTTCCAGCCCTAGAGACGCATATAAGATTTAGCAGTAAGAATGCGTTTAAAACACAGAAGACCCGCTTCTTACGAACTCATCTGCTGTGTGTTGGTTCCTTTTAGGAAGTTGCATCTATGGTTAGATTCAGCGAGGTAGGAACACGTTTCTTCTAAAAGCTGCGTTTGGACATTCCAGAGTGGATGGGAGAACAGGCTGTAAAGAGAAATACCTTGCTCTAAAACCAAAACGGAGCTATCTAGCAGAATGGTTGTCAATGTGTGCATTCAACTTCCAGAGTTAAACTGATGTGTGTTTGCAGCAGTTCAGAAACCCTTTCCTGGGAGAATGTAGAAACAGTCATTTCCAGCCCTAGAGACGCATATAAGGGTTAGCAGTAAGAATGCGTTTAAAACAGAGAAGACCCGCTTCTTACGAACTCATCTGCTGTGTGTTGATTCCTTTTAGGAAATTGCATCTATGTTTAGATTCAGCGAGGTAGGAACACGTTTCTTCTAAAAGCTGCGTTTGGACATTCCAGAGTGGAAGGGAGAACAGGCTGTAAAGAGAAATACCTTGCTCTAAAACAAAAACGGAGCTATCTAGCAGAATGGTTGTCAATATGTGTATTCAACTTCCAGAGTTTAAATGATGTGTGTTTGCAGCAGTTCAGAAACCCTTTCCTTGGAGAATGTAGAAACAGTCATTTTCAGCCCTTGAGACGCATATAAGAGTTTGCAGTAAGAATGCGTTTAAAACACAGAAGACCCGCTTCTTACGAACTCATCTGCTGTGTGTTGGTTCCTTTTAGGAAATTGCATGTATGGTTAGATTCAGCGAGGTAGAAACACGTTTCTTCTAAAAGCTGCGTTTGGACATTCCAGAGTGGATGGGAGAACAGGCTGTAAAGAGAAATACCTTGCTCTAAAACCAAAACGGAGCTATCTAGCAGAATGGTTGTCAATGTGTGTATTCAACTTCCAGAGTTAAACTGATGTGTGTTTGCAGCAGTTCAGAAACCCTTTCCTGGGAGAATGTAGAAACAGTCATTTCCAGCCCTAGAGACGCATATAAGGGTTAGCAGTAAGAATACGTTTAAAACAGAGAAGACCCGCTTCTTACGAACTCATCTGCTGTGTGTTGATTCCTTTTAGGAAATTGCATCTATGTTTAGATTCAGCGAGGTAGGAACACGTTTCTTCTAAAAGCTGCGTTTGGACATTCCAGAGTGGAAGGGAGAACAGGCTGTAAAGAGAAATACCTTCCTCTAAAACCAAAACGGAGCTATCTAGCAGAATGGTTGTCAATATGTGTATTCAACTTCCAGAGTTTAAATGATGTGTGTTTGCAGCAGTTCAGAAACCCTTTCCTGGGAGAATGTAGAAACAGTCATTTCCAGCCCTTGAGACGCATATAAGAGTTTGCAGTAAGAATGCGTTTAAAACACAGAAGACACGCTTCTTACGAACTCATCTGCTGTGTGTTGGTTCCTTTTAGGAAGTTGCATCTATGGTTAGATTCAGCGAGGTAGGAACACGTTTCTTCTAAAAGCTGCGTTTGGACATTCCAGAGTGGATGGGAGAACAGGCTGTAAAGAGAAATACCTTGCTCTAAAACCAAAACGGAGCTATCTAGCAGAATGGTTGTCAATGTGTGTATTCAACTTCCAGAGTTAAACTGATGTGTGTTTGCAGCAGTTCAGAAACCCTTTCCTGGGAGAATGTAGAAACAGTCATTTCCAGCCCTAGAGACGCATATAAGAGTTTGCAGTAACAATGCGTTTAAAACACAGAAGACCCGCTTCTTACGAACTCATCTGCTGTGTGTTGGTTCCTTTTAGGAAGTTGCATCTATGGTTACATTCAGCGAGGTAGAAACACGTTTCTTCTAAAAGCTGCGTTTGGACATTCCAGAGTGGATGGGAGAACAGGCTGTAAAGAGAAATACCTTGCTCTAAAACCAAAACGGAGCTATCTAGCAGAATGGTTGTCAATGTGTGTATTCAACTTCCAGAGTTAAACTGATGTGTGTTTTCAGCAGTTCAGAGACCCTTTCCTGGGAGAATGTAGAAACAGTCATTTCCAGCCCTAGAGACGCATATAAGAGTTCGCAGTAAGAATGCGTTTAAAACACAGAAGACCCGCTTCTTACGAACTCATCTGCTGTGTGTTGATTCCTTTTAGGAAGTTGCACCTATGTTTAGATTCAGCGAGGTAGGAACACGTTTCTTCTAAAAGCTGCGTTTGGACATTCCAGAGTGGATGGGAGAACAGGCTGTAAAGAGAAATACCTTGCTCTAAAACCAAAACGGAGCTATCTAGCAGAATGGTTGTCAATGTGTGTATTCAACTTCCAGAGTTTAACTGATGTGTGTTTGCAGCAGTTCAGAAACCCTTTCCTGGGAGAATGTAGAAACAGTCATTTCCAGCCCTAGAGACGCATATAAGAGTTAGCAGTAAGAATGCGTTTAAAACACAGAAGACCCGCTTCTTACGAACTCATCTGCTGTGTGTTGGTTCCTTTTAGGAAGTTGCATCTATGGTTAGATTCAGCGAGGTAGGATCACGTTTCTTCTAAAAGCTGCGTTTGGACATTCCAGAGTGGAAGGGAGAACAGGCTGTAAAGAGAAATACCTTGCTCTAAAACCAAAACGGAGCTATCTAGCAGAATGGTTGTCAATGTGTGTATTCAACTTCCAGAGTTAAACTGATGTGTGTTTGCAGCAGTTCAGAAACCCATTCCTGGGAGAATGTAGAAACAGTCATTTCCAGCCCTAGAGACGCATATAAGAGTTTGCAGTAGGAATGCGTTTAAAACACAGAAGACCCGCTTCTTACGAACTCATCTGCTGTGTGTTGGTCCCATTTAGGAAGTTGCATCTATGGTTAGATTCAGCGAGGCAGGAACACGTTTCTTCTAAAAGCTGCGTTTGGACATTCCAGAGTGGATGGGAGAACAGGCTGTAAAGAGAAATACCTTGCTCTGAAACCAAAACGGAGCTATCTAGCAGAATGGTTGTCAATGTGTGTATTCAACTTCCAGAGTTAAACTGATGTGTGTTTGCAGCAGTTCAGAAACCCTTTCCTGGGAGAATGTAGAAACAGTCATTTCCAGCCCTAGAGACGCATATAAGAGTTTGCAGTAACAATGCGTTTAAAACACAGAAGACCCGCTTCTTACGAACTCATCTGCTGTGTGTTGGTTCCTTTTAGGAAGTTGCATCTATGGTTACATTCAGCGAGGTAGAAACACGTTTCTTCTAAAAGCTGCGTTTGGACATTCCAGAGTGGATGGGAGAACAGGCTGTAAAGAGAAATACCTTGCTCTAAAACCAAAACGGAGCTATCTAGCAGAATGGTTGTCAATGTGTGTATTCAACTTCCAGAGTTAAACTGATGTGTGTTTTCAGCAGTTCAGAGACCCTTTCCTGGGAGAATGTAGAAACAGTCATTTCCAGCCCTAGAGACGCATATAAGAGTTCGCAGTAAGAATGCGTTTAAAACACAGAAGACCCGCTTCTTACGAACTCATGGGCTGTGTGTTGATTCTTTTTAGGAAGTTGCATCTATGTTTAGATTCAGCGAGGTAGGAACACGTTTCTTCTAAAAGCTGCGTTTGGACATTCCAGAGTGGAAGGGAGAACAGGCTGTAAAGACAAATACCTTGCTCTAAAACCAAAACGGAGCTATCTAGCAGAATGGTTGTCAATGTGTGTATTCAACTTCCAGAGTTAAACTGATGTGTGTTTGCAGCAGTTCAGAAACCCTTTCCTGGGAGAATGTAGAAACAGTCATTTCCAGCCCGAGAGACGCATATAAGGGTTAGAAGTAAGAATGCGTTTAAAACACAGAAGACCCGCTTCTTACGAACTCATCTGCTGTGTGTTGATTCCTTTTAGGAAGTTGCACCTATGTTTAGATTCAGCGAGGTAGGAACACGTTTCTTCTAAAAGCTGCGTTTGGACATTCCAGAGTGGATGGGAGAACAGGCTGTAAAGAGAAATACCTTGCTCTAAAACCAAAACGGAGCTATCTGGCAGAATGGTTGTCAATGTGTGTATTCAACTTCCAGAGTTTAACTGATGTGTGTTTGCAGCAGTTCAGAAACCCTTTCCTGGGAGAATGTAGAAACAGTCATTTCCAGCCCTAGAGACGCATATAAGAGTTAGCAGTAAGAATGCGTTTAAAACACAGAAGACCCGCTTCTTACGAACTCATCTGCTGTGTGTTGGTTCCTTTTAGGAAGTTGCATCTATGGTTAGATTCAGCGAGTTAGGATCACGTTTCTTCTAAAAGCTGCGTTTGGACATTCCAGAGTGGAAGGGAGAACAGGCTGTAAAGAGAAATACCTTGCTCTAAAACCAAAACGGAGCTATCTAGCAGAATGGTTGTCAATGTGTGTATTCAACTTCCAGAGGTAAACTGATGTGTGTTTGCAGCAGTTCAGAAACCCATTCCTGGGAGAATGTAGAAACAGTCATTTCCAGCCCTAGAGACGCATATAAGAGTTTGCAGTAGGAATGCGTTTAAAACACAGAAGACCCGCTTCTTACGAACTCATCTGCTGTGTGTTGGTCCCATTTAGGAAGTTGCATCTATGGTTAGATTCAGCGAGGCAGGAACACGTTTCTTCTAAAAGCTGCGTTTGGACATTCCAGAGTGGATGGGAGAACAGGCTGTAAAGAGAAATACCTTGCTCTGAAACCAAAACGGAGCTATCTAGCAGAATGGTTGTCAATGTGTGTATTCAACTTCCAGAGTTAAACTGATGTGTGTTTGCAGCAGTTCAGAAACCCTTTCCTGGGAGAATGTAGAAACAGTCATTTCCAGCCCTAGAGACGCATATAAGGGTTAGCAGTAAGAATGCGTTTAAAACAGAGAAGACCCGCTTCTTACGAACTCATCTGCTGTGTGTCGATTCCTTTTAGGAAGTTGCATCTATGTTTAGATTCAGCGAGGTAGGAACTCGTTTCTTCTAAAAGCTGCGTTTGGACATTCCAGAGTGGAAGGGAGAACAGGCTGTAAAGAGAAATACCTTCCTCTAAAACCAAAACGGAGCTATCTAGCAGAATGGTTGTCAATATGTGTATTCAACTTCCAGAGTTTAAATGATGTGTGTTTGCAGCAGTTCAGAAACCCTTTCCTGGGAGAATGTAGAAACAGTCATTTCCAGCCCTTGAGACGCATATAAGAGTTTGCAGTAAGAATGCGTTTAAAACACAGAAGACCCGCTTCTTACGAACTCATCTGCTGTGTGTTGGTTCCTTTTAGGAAGTTGCATCTATGGTTAGATTCAGCGAGGTAGGAACACGTTTCTTCTAAAAGCTGCGTTTGCACATTCCAGAGTGGATGGGAGAACAGGCTGTAAAGAGAAATACCTTGCTCTAAAACCAAAACGGAGCTATCTAGCAGAATGGTTGTCAATGTGTGCATTCAACTTCCAGAGTTAAACTGATGTGTGTTTGCAGCAGTTCAGAAACCCTTTCCTGGGAGAATGTAGAAACAGTCATTTCCAGCCCTAGAGACGCATATAAGGGTTAGCAGTAAGAATGCGTTTAAAACAGAGAAGACCCGCTTCTTACGAACTCATCTGCTGTGTGTTGATTCCTTTTAGGAAATTGCATCTATGTTTAGATTCAGCGAGGTAGGAACACGTTTCTTCTAAAAGCTGCGTTTGGACATTCCAGAGTGGAAGGGAGAACAGGCTGTAAAGAGAAATACCTTCCTCTAAAACCAAAACGGAGCTATCTAGCAGAATGGTTGTCAATATGTGTATTCAACTTCCAGAGTTTAAATGATGTGTGTTTGCAGCAGTTCAGAAACCCTTTCCTGGGAGAATGAAGAAACAGTCATTTCCAGCCCTTGAGACGCATATAAGAGTTTGCAGTAAGAATGCGTTTAAAACACAGAAGACCCGCTTCTTACGAACTCATCTGCTGTGTGTTGGTTCCTTTTAGGAAATTGCATGTATGGTTAAATTCAGCGAGGTAGGAACACGTTTCTTCTAAAAGCTGCGTTTGGACATTCCAGAGTGGATGGGAGAACAGGCTGTAAGGAGAAATACCTTGCTCTAAAACCAAAACGGAGCTATCTAGCAGAATGGTTGTCAATGTGTGTATTCAACTTCCAGAGTTAAACTGATGTGTGTTTGCAGCAGTTCAGAAACCCTTTCATGGGAGAATGTAGAAACAGTCATTTCCAGCCCTAGAGACGCATATAAGGGTTAGCAGTAAGAATGCGTTTAAAACAGAGAAGACCCGCTTCTTACGAACTCATCTGCTGTGTGTTGATTCCTTTTAGGAAATTGCATCTATGTTTAGATTCAGCGAGGTAGGAACACGTTTCTTCTAAAAGCTGCGTTTGGACATTCCAGAGTGGAAGGGAGAACAGGCTGTAAAGAGAAATACCTTCCTCTAAAACCAAAACGGAGCTATCTAGCAGAATGGTTGTCAATATGTGTATTCAACTTCCAGAGTTTAAATGATGTGTGTTTGCAGCAGTTCAGAAACCCTTTCCTGGGAGAATGTAGAAACAGTCATTTCCAGCCCTTGAGACGCATATAAGAGTTTGCAGTAAGAATGCGTTTAAAACACAGAAGACCCGCTTCTTACGAACTCATCTGCTGTGTGTTGGTTCCTTTTAGGAAGTTGCATCTATGGTTAGATTCAGCGAGGTAGGAACACGTTTCGTCTAAAAGCTGCGTTTGGACATTCCAGAGTGGATGGGAGAACAGGCTGTAAAGAGAAATACCTTGCTCTAAAACCAAAACGGAGCTATCTAGCAGAATGGTTGTCAATGTGTGTATTCAACTTCCCGAGTTAAACTGATGTGTGTTTGCAGCAGTTCAGAAACCCTTTCCTGGGAGAATGTAGAAACAGTCATTTCCAGCCCTAGAGACGCATATAAGAGTTTGCAGTAACAATGCGTTTAAAACACAGAAGACCCGCTTCTTACGAACTTATCTGCTGCGTGTTGGTTCCTTTTAGGAAGTTGCATCTATGGTTACATTCAGCGAGGTAGAAACACGTTTCTTTTAAAAGCTGCGTTTGGACATTCCAGAGTGGATGGGAGAACAGGCTGTAAAGAGAAATACCTTGCTCTAAAACCAAAACGGAGCTATCTAGCAGAATGGTTGTCAATGTGTGTATTCAACTTCCAGAGTTAAACTGATGTGTGTTTGCAGCAGTTCAGAAACCCTTTCCTGGGAGAATGTAGAAACAGTCATTTCCAGCCCTAGAGACGCATATAAGAGTTCGCAGTAAGAATGCGTTTAAAACACAGAAGACCCGCTTCTTACGAACTCATGGGCTGTGTGTTGATTCTTTTTAGGAAGTTGCATCTATGTTTAGATTCAGCGAGGTAGGAACACGTTTCTTCTAAAAGCTGCGTTTGGACATTCCAGAGTGGAAGGGAGAACAGGCTGTAAAGACAAATACCTTGCTCTAAAACCAAAACGGAGCTATCTAGCAGAATGGTTGTCAATGTGTGTATTCAACTTCCAGAGTTAAACTGATGTGTGTTTGCAGCAGTTCAGAAACCCTTTCCTGGGAGAATGTAGAAACAGGCATTTCCAGCCCTAGAGACGAATATAAGAGTTTGCAGTAAGAATGCGTTTAAAACACAGAAGACCCGCTTCTTACGAACTCATCTGCTGTGTGTTGGTTCCTTTTAGGAGGTTGCATCTATGGTTAGATTCAGCGAGGTAGGAACACGTTTCTTCTAAAAGCTGCGTTTGGACATTCCAGAGTGGATGGGAAAACAGGCTGTAAAGAGAAATACCTTGCTCTAAAACCAAAACGGAGCTATCTAGCAGAATGGTTGTCAATGTGTGTATTCAACTTCCAGAGTTTAACTGATGTGTGTTTGCAGCAGTTCAGAAACCCTTTCCTGGGAGAATGTAGAAACAGTCATTTCCAGCCCTAGAGACGCATATAAGGGTTAGCAGTAAGAATGCGTTTAAAACACAGAAGACCCGCTTCTTACAAACTCATCTGCTGTGTGTTGATTCCTTTTAGTAAGTTGCATCTATGTTTAGATTCAGCGAGGTAGGAACACGTTTCTTCTAAAAGCTGCGTTTGGACATTCCAGAGTGGATGGGAGAACAGGCTGTAAAGAGAAATACCTTGCTCTAAAACCAAAACGGAGCTATCTAGCAGAATGGTTGTCAATGTGTGTATTCAACTTCCAGAGTTAAACTGATGTGTGTTTCCAGCAGTTCAGAAACCCTTTCCTGGGAGAATGTAGAAACAGTCATTTCCAGCCCTAGAGACGCATATAAGAGTTTGCAGTAAGAATGCGTTTAAAACACAGAAGACCCGCTTCTTACGAACTCATCTGCTGTGTGTTGGTTCCTTTTAGGAAGTTGCATCTATGGTTAGATTCAGCGAGGTAGGAACACGTTTCTTCTAAAAGCTGCGTTTGGACATTCCAGAGTGGATGGGAGAACAGGCTGTAAAGAGAAATACCTTGCTCTAAAACCAAAACGGAGCTATCTAGCAGAATGGTTGTCAATGTGTGTATTCAACTTCCAGAGTTAAACTGATGTGTGTTTGCAGCAGTTCAGAAACCCTTTCCTGGGAGAATGTAGAAACAGTCATTTCCAGCCCTAGAGACGCATATAAGGGTTAGCAGTAAGAATGCGTTTAAAACAGAGAAGACCCGCTTCTTACGAACTCATCTGCTGTGTGTTGATTCCTTTTAGGAAGTTGCATCTATGTTTAGATTCAGCGAGGTAGGAACACGTTTCTTCTAAAAGCTGCGTTTGGACATTCCAGAGTGGAAGGGAGAACAGGCTGTAAAGAGAAATACCTTCCTCTAAAACCAAAACGGAGCTATCTAGCAGAATGGTTGTCAATATGTGTATTCAACTTCCAGAGTTTAAATGATGTGTGTTTGCAGCAGTTCAGAAACCCTTTCCTGGGAGAATGTAGAAACAGTCATTTCCAGCCCTTGAGACGCATATAAGAGTTTGCAGTAAGAATGCGTTTAAAACACAGAAGACCCGCTTCTTACGAACTCATCTGCTGTGTGTTGGTTCCTTTTAGGAAGTTGCATCTATGGTTAGATTCAGCGAGGTAGGAACACGTTTCTTCTAAAAGCTGCGTTTGGACATTCCAGAGTGGATGGGAGAACAGGCTGTAAAGAGAAATACCTTGCTCTAAAACCAAAACGGAGCTATCTAGCAGAATGGTTGTCAATGTGTGTATTCAACTTCCAGAGTTAAACTGATGTGTGTTTGCAGCAGTTCAGAAACCCTTTCCTGGGAGAATGTAGATACAGTCATTTCCAGCCCTAGAGACGCATATAAGAGTTTGCAGTAAGAATGCATTTAAAACACAGAAGTCCCGCTTCTTACGAACTCATCTGCTGTGTGTTGGTTCCTTTTAGGAAGTTGCATCTATGGTTAGATTCAGCGAGGTAGGAACACGTTTCTTCTAAAAGCTGCGTTTGGACATTCCAGAGTGGATGGGAGAACAGGCTGTAAAGAGAAATACCTTGCTCTAAAACCAAAACGGAGCTATCTGGCAGAATGGTTGTCAATGTGTGTATTCAACTTCCAGAGTTTAACTGATGTGTGTTTGCAGCAGTTCAGAAACCCTTTCCTGGGAGAATGTAGAAACAGTCATTTCCAGCCCTAGAGACGCATATAAGAGTTAGCAGTAAGAATGCGTTTAAAACACAGAAGACCCGCTTCTTACGAACTCATCTGCTGTGTGTTGGTTCCTTTTAGGAAGTTGCATCTATGGTTAGATTCAGCGAGTTAGGATCACGTTTCTTCTAAAAGCTGCGTTTGGACATTCCAGAGTGGAAGGGAGAACAGGCTGTAAAGAGAAATACCTTGCTCTAAAACCAAAACGGAGCTATCTAGCAGAATGGTTGTCAATGTGTGTATTCAACTTCCAGAGGTAAACTGATGTGTGTTTGCAGCAGTTCAGAAACCCATTCCTGGGAGAATGTAGAAACAGTCATTTCCAGCCCTAGAGACGCATATAAGAGTTTGCAGTAGGAATGCGTTTAAAACACAGAAGACCCGCTTCTTACGAACTCATCTGCTGTGTGTTGGTCCCATTTAGGAAGTTGCATCTATGGTTAGATTCAGCGAGGCAGGAACACGTTTCTTCTAAAAGCTGCGTTTGGACATTCCAGAGTGGATGGGAGAACAGGCTGTAAAGAGAAATACCTTGCTCTGAAACCAAAACGGAGCTATCTAGCAGAATGGTTGTCAATGTGTGTATTCAACTTCCAGAGTTAAACTGATGTGTGTTTGCAGCAGTTCAGAAACCCTTTCCTGGGAGAATGTAGAAACAGTCATTTCCAGCCCTAGAGACGCATATAAGGGTTAGCAGTAAGAATGCGTTTAAAACAGAGAAGACCCGCTTCTTACGAACTCATCTGCTGTGTGTCGATTCCTTTTAGGAAGTTGCATCTATGTTTAGATTCAGCGAGGTAGGAACTCGTTTCTTCTAAAAGCTGCGTTTGGACATTCCAGAGTGGAAGGGAGAACAGGCTGTAAAGAGAAATACCTTCCTCTAAAACCAAAACGGAGCTATCTAGCAGAATGGTTGTCAATATGTGTATTCAACTTCCAGAGTTTAAATGATGTGTGTTTGCAGCAGTTCAGAAACCCTTTCCTGGGAGAATGTAGAAACAGTCATTTCCAGCCCTTGAGACGCATATAAGAGTTTGCAGTAAGAATGCGTTTAAAACACAGAAGACCCGCTTCTTACGAACTCATCTGCTGTGTGTTGGTTCCTTTTAGGAAGTTGCATCTATGGTTAGATTCAGCGAGGTAGGAACACGTTTCTTCTAAAAGCTGCGTTTGCACATTCCAGAGTGGATGGGAGAACAGGCTGTAAAGAGAAATACCTTGCTCTAAAACCAAAACGGAGCTATCTAGCAGAATGGTTGTCAATGTGTGCATTCAACTTCCAGAGTTAAACTGATGTGTGTTTGCAGCAGTTCAGAAACCCTTTCCTGGGAGAATGTAGAAACAGTCATTTCCAGCCCTAGAGACGCATATAAGGGTTAGCAGTAAGAATGCGTTTAAAACAGAGAAGACCCGCTTCTTACGAACTCATCTGCTGTGTGTTGATTCCTTTTAGGAAATTGCATCTATGTTTAGATTCAGCGAGGTAGGAACACGTTTCTTCTAAAAGCTGCGTTTGGACATTCCAGAGTGGAAGGGAGAACAGGCTGTAAAGAGAAATACCTTCCTCTAAAACCAAAACGGAGCTATCTAGCAGAATGGTTGTCAATATGTGTATTCAACTTCCAGAGTTTAAATGATGTGTGTTTGCAGCAGTTCAGAAACCCTTTCCTGGGAGAATGAAGAAACAGTCATTTCCAGCCCTTGAGACGCATATAAGAGTTTGCAGTAAGAATGCGTTTAAAACACAGAAGACCCGCTTCTTACGAACTCATCTGCTGTGTGTTGGTTCCTTTTAGGAAATTGCATGTATGGTTAAATTCAGCGAGGTAGGAACACGTTTCTTCTAAAAGCTGCGTTTGGACATTCCAGAGTGGATGGGAGAACAGGCTGTAAGGAGAAATACCTTGCTCTAAAACCAAAACGGAGCTATCTAGCAGAATGGTTGTCAATGTGTGTATTCAACTTCCAGAGTTAAACTGATGTGTGTTTGCAGCAGTTCAGAAACCCTTTCATGGGAGAATGTAGAAACAGTCATTTCCAGCCCTAGAGACGCATATAAGGGTTAGCAGTAAGAATGCGTTTAAAACAGAGAAGACCCGCTTCTTACGAACTCATCTGCTGTGTGTTGATTCCTTTTAGGAAATTGCATCTATGTTTAGATTCAGCGAGGTAGGAACACGTTTCTTCTAAAAGCTGCGTTTGGACATTCCAGAGTGGAAGGGAGAACAGGCTGTAAAGAGAAATACCTTCCTCTAAAACCAAAACGGAGCTATCTAGCAGAATGGTTGTCAATATGTGTATTCAACTTCCAGAGTTTAAATGATGTGTGTTTGCAGCAGTTCAGAAACCCTTTCCTGGGAGAATGTAGAAACAGTCATTTCCAGCCCTTGAGACGCATATAAGAGTTTGCAGTAAGAATGCGTTTAAAACACAGAAGACCCGCTTCTTACGAACTCATCTGCTGTGTGTTGGTTCCTTTTAGGAAGTTGCATCTATGGTTAGATTCAGCGAGGTAGGAACACGTTTCGTCTAAAAGCTGCGTTTGGACATTCCAGAGTGGATGGGAGAACAGGCTGTAAAGAGAAATACCTTGCTCTAAAACCAAAACGGAGCTATCTAGCAGAATGGTTGTCAATGTGTGTATTCAACTTCCCGAGTTAAACTGATGTGTGTTTGCAGCAGTTCAGAAACCCTTTCCTGGGAGAATGTAGAAACAGTCATTTCCAGCCCTAGAGACGCATATAAGAGTTTGCAGTAACAATGCGTTTAAAACACAGAAGACCCGCTTCTTACGAACTTATCTGCTGCGTGTTGGTTCCTTTTAGGAAGTTGCATCTATGGTTACATTCAGCGAGGTAGAAACACGTTTCTTTTAAAAGCTGCGTTTGGACATTCCAGAGTGGATGGGAGAACAGGCTGTAAAGAGAAATACCTTGCTCTAAAACCAAAACGGAGCTATCTAGCAGAATGGTTGTCAATGTGTGTATTCAACTTCCAGAGTTAAACTGATGTGTGTTTGCAGCAGTTCAGAAACCCTTTCCTGGGAGAATGTAGAAACAGTCATTTCCAGCCCTAGAGACGCATATAAGAGTTCGCAGTAAGAATGCGTTTAAAACACAGAAGACCCGCTTCTTACGAACTCATGGGCTGTGTGTTGATTCTTTTTAGGAAGTTGCATCTATGTTTAGATTCAGCGAGGTAGGAACACGTTTCTTCTAAAAGCTGCGTTTGGACATTCCAGAGTGGAAGGGAGAACAGGCTGTAAAGACAAATACCTTGCTCTAAAACCAAAACGGAGCTATCTAGCAGAATGGTTGTCAATGTGTGTATTCAACTTCCAGAGTTAAACTGATGTGTGTTTGCAGCAGTTCAGAAACCCTTTCCTGGGAGAATGTAGAAACAGGCATTTCCAGCCCTAGAGACGAATATAAGAGTTTGCAGTAAGAATGCGTTTAAAACACAGAAGACCCGCTTCTTACGAACTCATCTGCTGTGTGTTGGTTCCTTTTAGGAGGTTGCATCTATGGTTAGATTCAGCGAGGTAGGAACACGTTTCTTCTAAAAGCTGCGTTTGGACATTCCAGAGTGGATGGGAAAACAGGCTGTAAAGAGAAATACCTTGCTCTAAAACCAAAACGGAGCTATCTAGCAGAATGGTTGTCAATGTGTGTATTCAACTTCCAGAGTTTAACTGATGTGTGTTTGCAGCAGTTCAGAAACCCTTTCCTGGGAGAATGTAGAAACAGTCATTTCCAGCCCTAGAGACGCATATAAGGGTTAGCAGTAAGAATGCGTTTAAAACACAGAAGACCCGCTTCTTACAAACTCATCTGCTGTGTGTTGATTCCTTTTAGTAAGTTGCATCTATGTTTAGATTCAGCGAGGTAGGAACACGTTTCTTCTAAAAGCTGCGTTTGGACATTCCAGAGTGGATGGGAGAACAGGCTGTAAAGAGAAATACCTTGCTCTAAAACCAAAACGGAGCTATCTAGCAGAATGGTTGTCAATGTGTGTATTCAACTTCCAGAGTTAAACTGATGTGTGTTTCCAGCAGTTCAGAAACCCTTTCCTGGGAGAATGTAGAAACAGTCATTTCCAGCCCTAGAGACGCATATAAGAGTTTGCAGTAAGAATGCGTTTAAAACACAGAAGACCCGCTTCTTACGAACTCATCTGCTGTGTGTTGGTTCCTTTTAGGAAGTTGCATCTATGGTTAGATTCAGCGAGGTAGGAACACGTTTCTTCTAAAAGCTGCGTTTGGACATTCCAGAGTGGATGGGAGAACAGGCTGTAAAGAGAAATACCTTGCTCTAAAACCAAAACGGAGCTATCTAGCAGAATGATTGTCAATGTGTGTATTCAACTTCCAGAGTTAAACTGATGTGTGCTTGCAGCAGTTCAGAAACCCTTTCCTGGGAGAATGTAGAAACAGTCATTTCCAGCCCTAGAGACGCATATAAGAGTTTGCAGTAAGAATGCGTTTAAAACACAGAAGACCCGCTTCTTACGAACTCATCTGCTGTGTGTTGGTTCCTTTTAAGAAGTTGCACGTATGGTTAGATTCAGCGAGGTAGGAACACGTTTCTTCTAAAAGCTGCGTTTGGACATTCCAGAGTGGATGGGAGAACAGGCTGTGAAGAGAAGTACCTTGCTCTAAAACCAAAACGGAGCTATCTAGCAGAATGGTTGTCAATGTGTGTATTCAACTTCCAGAGTTAAACTGATGTGTGTTTGCAGCAGTTCAGAAACCGTTTCCTGGGAGAATGTAGAAACAGTCATTTCCAGTCCTAGAGACGCATATAAGAGTTTGCAGTAAGAATGCGTTTAAAATACAGAAGACCCGCTTCTTACGAACTCATCTGCTGTGTGTTGGTTCCTTTTAGGAAGTTGCATGTATGGCTGCATTCAGCGAGGTAGAAACACGTTTCTTCTAAAAGCTGCGTTTGGACATTCCAGAGTGGATGGGAGAACAGGCTGTAAAGAGAAATACCTTGCTCTATAACCAAAACGGAGCTATCTAGCAGAATGGTTGTCAATATGTGTATTCAACTTCCAGAGTTTAAATGATGTGTGTTTGCAGCAGTTCAGAAACCCTTTCCTGGGAGAATGTAGAAACAGTCATTTCCAGCCCTTGAGACGCATATAAGAGTTTGCAGTAAGAATGCGTTTAAAACACAGAAGACCCGCTTCTTACGAACTCATCTGCTGTGTGTTGGTTCCTTTTAGGAAGTTGCATCTATGGTTAGATTCAGCGAGGTAGGAACACGTTTATTCTAAAAGCTGCGTTTGCACATTCCAGAGTGGATGGGAGAACAGGCTGTAAAGAGAAATACCTTGCTCTAAAACCGAAACGGAGCTATCTAGCAGAATGGTTGTCAATGTGTGTATTCAACTTCCAGAGTTAAACTGATGTGTGTTTGCAGCAGTTCAGAAACCCTTTCCTGGGAGAATGTAGAAACAGTCATTTCCAGCCCTAGAGACGCATATACGAGTTTGCAGTAAGAATGCATTTAAAACACAGAAGTCCCGCTTCTTACGAACTCATCTGCTGTGTGTTGGTTCCTTTTAGGAAGTTGCATCTATGGTTAGATTCAGCGAGGTAGGAATACGTTTCTTCTAAAAGCTGCGTTTGGACATTCCAGAGTGGATGGGAGAACAGGCTGTAAAGAGAAATACATTGCTCTAAAACCAAAACGGAGCTATCTAGCAGAATGATTGTCAATGTGTGTATTCAACTTCCAGAGTTAAACTGATGTGTGTTTGCAGCAGTTCAGAAACCCTTTCCTGGGAGAATGTAGAAACAGTCATTTCCAGCCCTAGAGACGCATATAAGAGTTTGCAGTAAGAATGCGTTTAAAACACAGAAGACCCGCTTCTTACGAACTCATCTGCTGTGTGTTGGATCCTTTTAGGAAGTTGCATCTATGGTTAGATTCAGCGAGGTAGGAACACGTTTCTTCTAAAAGCTGCGTTTGGACATTCCAGAGTGGATGGGAGAACAGGCTGTAAAGAGAAATACCTTGCTCTAAAACCAAAACGGAGCTATCTAGCAGAATGGTTGTCAATGTGTGTATTCAACTTCCAGAGTTTAACTGATGTGTGTTTGCAGCAGTTCAGAAACCCTTTCCTGGGAGAATGTAGAAACAGTCATTTCCAGCCCTAGAGACGCATATAAGAGTTTGCAGTAAGAATGCGTTTAAAACACAGAAGACCCGCTTCTTACGAACTCATCTGCTGTGTGTTGGTTCCTTTTAGGAAGTTGCACGTATGGTTAGATTCAGCGAGGTAGAAACACGTTTCTTCTAAAAGCTGCGTTTGGACATTCCAGAGTGGATGGGAGAACAGGCTGTAAAGAGAAATACCTTGCTCTAAAACCAAAACGGAGCTATCTAGCAGAATGGTTGTCAATGTGTGTATTCAACTTCCAGAGTTAAACTGATGTGTGTTTGCAGCAGTTCAGAAACCCTTTCCTGGGAGAATGTAGAAACAGTCATTTCCAGCCCTAGAGACGCATATAAGACTTTGCAGTAAGAATGCGTTTAAAACACAGAAGACCCGCTTCTTACGAACTCATCTGCTGTGTGTTGGTTCCTTTTAGGAAGTTGCATCTATGGTTAGATTCAGCGAGGTAGGAACACGTTTCTTCTAAAAGCTGCGTTTGGACATTCCAGAGTGGATGTTAGAACAGGCTGTAAAGAGAAATACCTTGCTCTAAAACCAAAACGGAGCTATCTAGCAGAATGGTTGTCAATGTGTGCATTCAACTTCCAGAGTTAAACTGATGTGTGTTTGCAGCAGTTCAGAAACCCTTTCCTGGGAGAATGTAGAAACAGTCATTTCCAGCCCTAGAGACGCATATAAGGGTTAGCAGTAAGAATGCGTTTAAAACAGAGAAGACCCGCTTCTTACGAACTCATCTGCTGTGTGTTGATTCCTTTTAGGAAATTGCATCTATGTTTAGATTCAGCGAGGTAGGAACACGTTTCTTCTAAAAGCTGCGTTTGGACATTCCAGAGTGGAAGGGAGAACAGGCTGTAAAGAGAAATACCTTCCTCTAAAACCAAAACGGAGCTATCTAGCAGAATGGTTGTCAATATGTGTATTCAACTTCCAGAGTTTAAATGATGTGTGTTTGCAGCAGTTCAGAAACCCTTTCCTGGGAGAATGTAGAAACAGTCATTTCCAGCCCTTGAGACGCATATAAGGGTTGGCAGTAAGAATGCGTTTAAAACACAGAAGACCCGCTTCTTACGAACTCATCTGCTGTGTGTTGGTTCCTTTTAGGAAATTGCATGTATGGTTAGATTCAGCGAGGTAGAAACACGTTTCTTCTAAAAGCTGCGTTTGGACATTCCAGAGTGGATGGGAGAACAGGCTGTAAAGAGAAATACCTTGCTCTAAAACCAAAACGGAGCTATCTAGCAGAATGGTTGTCAATGTGTGTATTCAACTTCCAGAGTTAAACTGATGTGTGTTTGCAGCAGTTCAGAAACCCTTTCCTGGGAGAATGTAGAAACAGTCATTTCCAGCCCTAGAGACGCATATAAGGGTTAGCAGTAAGAATGCGTTTAAAACAGAGAAGACCCGCTTCTTACGAACTCATCTGCTGTGTGTTGGTTCCTTTTAGGAAATTGCATCTATGTTTAGATTCAGCGAGGTAGGAACACGTTTCTTCTAAAAGCTGCGTTTGGACATTCCAGAGTGGAAGGGAGAACAGGCTGTAAAGAGAAATACCTTCCTCTAAAACCAAAACGGAGCTATCTAGCAGAATGGTTGTCAATATGTGTATTCAACTTCCAGAGTTTAAATGATGTGTGTTTGCAGCAGTTCAGAAACCCTTTCCTGGGAGAATGTAGAAACAGTCATTTCCAGCCCTTGAGACGCATATAAGAGTTTGCAGTAAGAATGCGTTTAAAACACAGAAGACCCGCTTCTTACGAACTCATCTGCTGTGTGTTGGTTCCTTTTAGGAAGTTGCATCTATGGTTAGATTCAGCGAGGTAGGAACACGTTTCTTCTAAAAGCTGCGTTTGGACATTCCAGAGTGGATGGGAGAACAGGCTGTAAAGAGAAATACCTTGCTCTAAAACCAAAACGGAGCTATCTAGCAGAATGGTTGTCAATGTGTGTATTCAACTTCCAGAGTTAAACGGATGTGTGTTTGCAGCAGTTCAGAAACCCTTTCCTGGGAGAATGTAGAAACAGTCATTTCCAGCCCTAGAGACGCATATAAGGGTTAGCAGTAAGAATGCGTTTAAAACAGAGAAGACCCGCTTCTTACGAACTCATCTGCTGTGTGTTGATTCCTTTTAGGAAGTTGCGTCTATGTTTAGATTCAGCGAGGTAGGAACACGTTTCTTCTAAAAGCTGGGTTTGGACATTCCAGAGTGGAAGGGAGAACAGGCTGTAAAGAGAAATACCTTCCTCTAAAACCAAAACGGAGCTATCTAGCAGAATGGTTGTCAATATGTGTATTCAACTTCCAGAGTTTAAATGATGTGTGTTTGCAGCAGTTCAGAAACCCTTTCCTGGGAGAATGTAGAAACAGTCATTTCCAGCCCTAGAGACGCATATAAGAGTTTGCAGTAAGAATGCGTTTAAAACACAGAAGACCCGCTTCTTACGAACTCATCTGCTGTGTGTTGGTTCCTTTTAGGAAGTTGCATCTATGGTTAGATTCAGCGAGGTAGGAACACGTTTCTTCTAAAAGCTGCGTTTGGACATTCCAGAGTGGATGGGAGAACAGGCTGTAAAGAGAAATACCTTGCTCTAAAACCAAAACGGAGCTATCTAGCAGAATGGTTGTCAATGTGTGTATTCAACTTCCAGAGTTAAACTGATGTGTGTTTGCAGCAGTTCAGAAACCCTTTCCTGGGAGAATGTAGAAACAGTCATTTCCAGCCCTAGAGACGCATATAAGAGTTTGCAGTAAGAATGCGTTTAAAACACAGAAGACCCGCTTCTTACGAACTCATCTGCTGTGTGTTGGTTCCTTTTAGGAAGTTGCATCTATGGTTAGATTCAGCGAGGTAGGAACACGTTTCTTCTAAAAGCTGCGTTTGGACATTCCAGAGTGGATGGGAGAACAGGCTGTAAAGAGAAATACCTTGCTCTAAAACCAAAACGGAGCTATCTAGCAGAATGGTTGTCAATGTGTGTATTCAACTTCCAGAGTTAAACTGATGTGTGTTTGCAGCAGTTCAGAAACCGTTTCCTGGGAGAATGTAGAAACAGTCATTTCCAGGCCTAGAGACGCATATAAGAGTTTGCAGTAAGAATGCGTTTAAAATACAGAAGACCCGCTTCTTACGAACTCATCTGCTGTGTGTTGGTTCCTTTTAGGAAGTTGCATGTATGGCTGCATTCAGCGAGGTAGAAACACGTTTCTTCTAAAAGCTGCGTTTGGACATTCCAGAGTGGATGGGAGAACAGGCTGTAAAGAGAAATACCTTGCTCTATAACCAAAACGGAGCTATCTAGCAGAATGGTTGTCAATATGTGTATTCAACTTCCAGAGTTTAAATGATGTGTGTTTGCAGCAGTTCAGAAACCCTTTCCTGGGAGAATGTAGAAACAGTCATTTCCAGCCCTTGAGACGCATATAAGAGTTTGCAGTAAGAATGCGTTTAAAACACAGAAGACCCGCTTCTTACGAACTCATCTGCTGTGTGTTGGTTCCTTTTAGGAAGTTGCATCTATGGTTAGATTCAGCGAGGTAGGAACACGTTTATTCGAAAAGCTGCGTTTGCACATTCCAGAGTGGATGGGAGAACAGGCTGTAAAGAGAAATACCTTGCTCTAAAACCAAAACGGAGCTATCTAGCAGAATGGTTGTCAATGTGTGTATTCAACTTCCAGAGTTAAAGTGATGTGTGTTTGCAGCAGTTCAGAAACCCTTTCCTGGGAGAATGTAGAAACAGTCATTTGCAGCCCTAGAGACGCATATAGGAGTTTGCAGTAACAATGCGTTTAAAACACAGAAGACCCGCTTCTTACGAACTCATCTGCTGTGTGTTGGTTCCTTTTAGGAAGTTGCATCTATGGTTACATTCAGCGAGGTAGAAACACGTTTCTTCTAAAAGCTGCGTTTGGACATTCCAGAGTGGATGCGATAACAGGCTGTAAAGAGAAATACCTTGCTCTAAAACCAAAACGGAGCTATCTAGCAGAATGGTTGTCAATGTGTGTATTCAACTTCCAGAGTTAAACTGATGTGTGTTTGCAGCAGTTCAGAAACCCTTTCCTGGGAGAATGTAGAAACAGTCATTTCCAGCCCTAGAGACGCATATAAGAGTTCGCAGTAAGAATGCGTTTAAAACACAGAAGACCCGCTTCTTACGAACTCATGGGCTGTGTGTTGATTCTTTTTAGGAAGTTGCATCTATGTTTAGATTCAGCGAGGTAGGAACACGTTTCTTCTAAAAGCTGCGTTTGGACATTCCAGAGTGGAAGGGAGAACAGGCTGTAAAGACAAATACCTTGCTCTAAAACCAAAACGGAGCTATCTAGCAGAATGGTTGTCAATGTGTGTATTCAACTTCCAGAGTTAAACTGATGTGTGTTTGCAGCAGTTCAGAAACCCTTTCCTGGGAGAATGTAGAAACAGTCATTTCCAGCCCTAGAGACGCATATAAGAGTTTGCAGTAAGAATGCGTTTAAAACACAGAAGACCCGCTTCTTACGAACTCATCTGCTGTGTGTTGGTTCCTTTTAGGAGGTTGCATCTATGGTTAGATTCAGCGTGGTAGGAACACGTTTCTTCTAAAAGCTGCGTTTGGACATTCCAGAGTGGATGGGAGAACAGGCTGTAAAGAGAAATACCTTGCTCTAAAACCAAAACGGAGCTATCTAGCAGAATGGTTGTCAATGTGTGTATTCAACTTCCAGAGTTTAACTGATGTGTGTTTGCAGCAGTTCAGAAACCCTTTCCTGGGAGAATGTAGAAACAGTCATTTCCAGCCCTAGAGACGCATATAAGGGTTAGCAGTAAGAATGCGTTTAAAACAGAGAAGACCCGCTTCTTACGAACTCATCCGCTGTGTGTTGATTCCTTTTAGGAAATTGCATCTATGTTTAGATTCAGCGAGGTAGGAACACGTTTCTTCTAAAAGCTGCGTTTGGACATTCCAGACTGGAAGGGAGAACAGGCTGTAAAGAGAAATACCTTCCTCTAAAACCAAAACGGAGCTATCTAGCAGAATGGTTGTCAATATGTGTATTCAACTTCCAGAGTTTAAATGATGTGTGTTTGCAGCAGTTCAGAAACCCTTTCCTGGGAGAATGTAGAAACAGTCATTTCCAGCCCTTGAGACGCATATAAGAGTTTGCAGTAAGAATGCGTTTAAAACACAGAAGACCCGCTTCTTACGAACTCATCTGCTGTGTGTTGGTTCCTTTTAGGAAGTTGCATCTATGGTTAGATTCAGCGAGGTAGGAACACGTTTCTTCTAAAAGCTGCGTTTGGACATTCCAGAGTGGATGGGAGAACAGGCTGTAAAGAGAAATACCTTGCTCTAAAACCAAAACGGAGCTATCTAGCAGAATGGTTGTCAATGTGTGTATTCAACTTCCAGAGTTAAACTGATGTGTGTTTGCAGCAGTTCAGAAACCCTTTCCTGGGAGAATGTAGAAACAGTCATTTCCAGCCCTAGAGACGCATATAAGGGTTAGCAGTAAGAATGCGTTTAAAACAGAGAAGACCCGCTTCTTACGAACTCATCTGCTGTGTGTTGATTCCTTTTAGGAAGTTGCGTCTATGTTTAGATTCAGCGAGGTAGGATCACGTTTCTTCTAAAAGCTGCGTTTGGACATTCCAGAGTGGAAGGGAGAACAGGCTGTAAAGAGAAATACCTTCCTCTAAAACCAAAACGGAGCTATCTAGCAGAATGGTTGTCAATATGTGTATTCAACTTCCAGAGTTTAAATGATGTGTGTTTGCAGCAGTTCAGAAACCCTTTCCTGGGAGAATGTAGAAACAGTCATTTCCAGCCCTAGAGACGCATATAAGAGTTTGCAGTAAGAATGCGTTTAAAACACAGAAGACCCGCTTCTTACGAACTCATCTGCTGTGTGTTGGTTCCTTTTAGGAAGTTGCATCTATGGTTAGATTCAGCGAGGTAGGAACACGTTTCTTCTAAAAGCTGCGTTTGGACATTCCAGAGTGGATGGGAGAACAGGCTGTAAAGAGAAATAACTTGCTCTAAAACCAAAACGGAGCTATCTAGCAGAATGGTTGTCAATGTGTGTATTCAACTTCCAGAGTTAAACTGATGTGTGTTTGCAGCAGTTCAGAAACCCTTTCCTGGGAGAATGTAGAAACAGTCATTTCCAGCCCTAGAGACGCATATAAGAGTTTGCAGTAAGAATGCGTTTAAAACACAGAAGACCCGCTTCTTACGAACTCATCTGCTGTGTGTTGGTTCCTTTTAGGAAGTTGCATCTATGGTTAGATTCAGCGAGGTAGGAACACGTTTCTTCTAAAAGCTGCGTTTGGACATTCCAGAGTGGATGGGAGAACAGGCTGTAAAGAGAAATACCTTGCTCTAAAACCAAAACGGAGCTATCTAGCAGAATGGTTGTCAATGTGTGTATTCAACTTCCAGAGTTAAACTGATGTGTGTTTGCAGCAGTTCAGAAACCGTTTCCTGGGAGAATGTAGAAACAGTCATTTCCAGGCCTAGAGACGCATATAAGAGTTTGCAGTAAGAATGCGTTTAAAATACAGAAGACCCGCTTCTTACGAACTCATCGGCTGTGTGTTGGTTCCTTTTAGGAAGTTGCATGTATGGCTGCATTCAGCGAGGTAGAAACACGTTTCTTCTAAAAGCTGCGTTTGGACATTCCAGAGTGGATGGGAGAACAGGCTGTAAAGAGAAATACCTTGCTCTATAACCAAAACGGAGCTATCTAGCAGAATGGTTGTCAATATGTGTATTCAACTTCCAGAGTTTAAATGATGTGTGTTTGCAGCAGTTCAGAAACCCTTTCCTGGGAGAATGTAGAAACAGTCATTTCCAGCCCTTGAGACGCATATAAGAGTTTGCAGTAAGAATGCGTTTAAAACACAGAAGACCCGCTTCTTACGAACTCATCTGCTGTGTGTTGGTTCCTTTTAGGAAGTTGCATCTATGGTTAGATTCAGCGAGGTAGGAACACGTTTATTCTAAAAGCTGCGTTTGCACATTCCAGAGTGGATCGGAGAACAGGCTGTAAAGAGAAATACCTTGCTCTAAAACCAAAACGGAGCTATCTAGCAGAATGGTTGTCAATGTGTGTATTCAACTTCCAGAGTTAAAGTGATGTGTGTTTGCAGCAGTTCAGAAACCCTTTCCTGGGAGAATGTAGAAACAGTCATTTGCAGCCCTAGAGACGCATATAGGAGTTTGCAGTAACAATGCGTTTAAAACACAGAAGACCCGCTTCTTACGAACTCATCTGCTGTGTGTTGGTTCCTTTTAGGAAGTTGCATCTATGGTTACATTCAGCGAGGTAGAAACACGTTTCTTCTAAAAGCTGCGTTTGGACATTCCAGAGTGGATGCGATAACAGGCTGTAAAGAGAAATACCTTGCTCTAAAACCAAAACGGAGCTATCTAGCAGAATGGTTGTCAATGTGTGTATTCAACTTCCAGAGTTAAACTGATGTGTGTTTGCAGCAGTTCAGAAACCCTTTCCTGGGAGAATGTAGAAACAGTCATTTCCAGCCCTAGAGACGCATATAAGAGTTCGCAGTAAGAATGCGTTTAAAACACAGAAGACCCGCTTCTTACGAACTCATGGGCTGTGTGTTGATTCTTTTTAGGAAGTTGCATCTATGTTTAGATTCAGCGAGGTAGGAACACGTTTCTTCTAAAAGCTGCGTTTGGACATTCCAGAGTGGAAGGGAGAACAGGCTGTAAAGACAAATACCTTGCTCTAAAACCAAAACGGAGCTATCTAGCAGAATGGTTGTCAATGTGTGTATTCAACTTCCAGAGTTAAACTGATGTGTGTTTGCAGCAGTTCAGAAACCCTTTCCTGGGAGAATGTAGAAACAGTCATTTCCAGCCCTAGAGACGCATATAAGAGTTTGCAGTAAGAATGCGTTTAAAACACAGAAGACCCGCTTCTTACGAACTCATCTGCTGTGTGTTGGTTCCTTTTAGGAGGTTGCATCTATGGTTAGATTCAGCGTGGTAGGAACACGTTTCTTCTAAAAGCTGCGTTTGGACATTCCAGAGTGGATGGGAGAACAGGCTGTAAAGAGAAATACCTTGCTCTAAAACCAAAACGGAGCTATCTAGCAGAATGGTTGTCAATGTGTGTATTCAACTTCCAGAGTTTAACTGATGTGTGTTTGCAGCAGTTCAGAAACCCTTTCCTGGGAGAATGTAGAAACAGTCATTTCCAGCCCTAGAGACGCATATAAGGGTTAGCAGTAAGAATGCGTTTAAAACAGAGAAGACCCGCTTCTTACGAACTCATCTGCTGTGTGTTGATTCCTTTTAGGAAATTGCATCTATGTTTAGATTCAGCGAGGTAGGAACACGTTTCTTCTAAAAGCTGCGTTTGGACATTCCAGAGTGGATGGGAGAACAGGCTGTAAAGAGAAATACCTTCCTCTAAAACCAAAACGGAGCTATCTAGCAGAATGGTTGTCAATATGTGTATTCAACTTCCAGAGTTTAAATGATGTGTGTTTGCAGCAGTTCAGAAACCCTTTCCTGGGAGAATGTAGAAACAGTCATTTCCAGCCCTTGAGACGCATATAAGAGTTTGCAGTAAGAATGCGTTTAAAACACAGAAGACCCGCTTCTTACGAACTCATCTGCTGTGTGTTGGTTCCTTTTAGGAAGTTGCATCTATGGTTAGATTCAGCGAGGTAGGAACACGTTTCTTCTAAAAGCTGCGTTTGGACATTCCAGAGTGGATGGGAGAACAGGCTGTAAAGAGAAATACCTTGCTCTAAAACCAAAACGGAGCTATCTAGCAGAATGGTTGTCAATGTGTGTATTCAACTTCCAGAGTTAAACTGATGTGTGTTTGCAGCAGTTCAGAAACCCTTTCCTGGGAGAATGTAGAAACAGTCATTTCCAGCCCTAGAGACGCATATAAGGGTTAGCAGTAAGAATGCGTTTAAAACAGAGAAGACCCGCTTCTTACGAACTCATCTGCTGTGTGTTGATTCCTTTTAGGAAGTTGCGTCTATGTTTAGATTCAGCGAGGTAGGAACACGTTTCTTCTAAAAGCTGCGTTTGGACATTCCAGAGTGGAAGGGAGAACAGGCTGTAAAGAGAAATACCTTCCTCTAAAACCAAAACGGAGCTATCTAGCAGAATGGTTGTCAATATGTGTATTCAACTTCCAGAGTTTAAATGATGTGTGTTTGCAGCAGTTCAGAAACCCTTTCCTGGGAGAATGTAGAAACAGTCATTTCCAGCCCTTGAGACGCATATAAGAGTTTGCAGTAAGAATGCGTTTAAAACACAGAAGACCCGCTTCTTACGAACTCATCTGCTGTGTGTTGGTTCCTTTTAGGAAGTTGCATCTATGGTTAGATTCAGCGAGGTAGGAACACGTTTCTTCTAAAAGCTGCGTTTGGACATTCCAGAGTGGATGGGAGAACAGGCTGTAAAGAGAAATACCTTGCTCTAAAACCAAAACGGAGCTATCTAGCAGAATGGTTGTCAATGTGTGTATTCAACTTCCAGAGTTAAACTGATGTGTGTTTGCAGCAGTTCAGAAACCCTTTCCTGGGAGAATGTAGAAACAGTCATTTCCAGCCCTAGAGACGCATATAAGAGTTTGCAGTAAGAATGCGTTTAAAACACAGAAGACCCGCTTCTTACGAACTCATCTGCTGTGTGTTGGTTCCTTTTAGGAAGTTGCATCTATGGTTAGATTCAGCGAGGTAGGAACACGTTTCTTCTAAAAGCTGCGTTTGGACATTCCAGAGTGGATGGGAGAACAGGCTGTAAAGAGAAATACCTTGCTCTAAAACCAAAACGGAGCTATCTAGCAGAATGGTTGTCAATGTGTGTATTCAACTTCCAGAGTTAAACTGATGTGTGTTTGCAGCAGTTCAGAAACCGTTTCCTGGGAGAATGTAGAAACAGTCATTTCCAGGCCTAGAGACGCATATAAGAGTTTGCAGTAAGAATGCGTTTAAAATACAGAAGACCCGCTTCTTACGAACTCATCTGCTGTGTGTTGGTTCCTTTTAGGAAGTTGCATGTATGGCTGCATTCAGCGAGGTAGAAACACGTTTCTTCTAAAAGCTGCGTTTGGACATTCCAGAGTGGATGGGAGAACAGGCTGTAAAGAGAAATACCTTGCTCTATAACCAAAACGGAGCTATCTAGCAGAATGGTTGTCAATATGTGTATTCAACTTCCAGAGTTTAAATGATGTGTGTTTGCAGCAGTTCAGAAACCCTTTCCTGGGAGAATGCAGAAACAGTCATTTCCAGCCCTTGAGACGCATATAAGAGTTTGCAGTAAGAATGCGTTTAAAACACAGAAGACCCGCTTCTTACGAACTCATCTGCTGTGTGTTGGTTCCTTTTAGGAAGTTGCATCTATGGTTACATTCAGCGAGGTAGAAACACGTTTCTTCTAAAAGCTGCGTTTGGACATTCCAGAGTGGATGCGATAACAGGCTGTAAAGAGAAATACCTTGCTCTAAAACCAAAACGGAGCTATCTAGCAGAATGGTTGTCAATGTGTGTATTCAACTTCCAGAGTTAAACTGATGTGTGTTTGCAGCAGTTCAGAAACCCTTTCCTGGGAGAATGTAGAAACAGTCATTTCCAGCCCTAGAGACGCATATAAGAGTTCGCAGTAAGAATGCGTTTAAAACACAGAAGACCCGCTTCTTACGAACTCATGGGCTGTGTGTTGATTCTTTTTAGGAAGTTGCATCTATGTTTAGATTCAGCGAGGTAGGAACACGTTTCTTCTAAAAGCTGCGTTTGGACATTCCAGAGTGGAAGGGAGAACAGGCTGTAAAGACAAATACCTTGCTCTAAAACCAAAACGGAGCTATCTAGCAGAATGGTTGTCAATGTGTGTTTTCAACTTCCAGAGTTAAACTGATGTGTGTTTGCAGCAGTTCAGAAACCCTTTCCTGGGAGAATGTAGAAACAGTCATTTCCAGCCCTAGATACGCATATAAGAGTTTGCAGTAAGAATGCGTTTAAAACACAGAAGACCCGCTTCTTACGAACTCATCTGCTGTGTGTTGGTTCCTTTTAGGAAGTTGCATCTATGTTTAGATTCAGCGAGGTAGGAACACGTTTCTTCTAAAAGCTGCGTTTGGACATTCCAGAGTGGATGGGAGAACAGGCTGTAAAGAGAAATACCTTGCTCTAAAACCAAAACGGAGCTATCTAGCAGAATGGTTGTCAATGTGTGTATTCAACTTCCAGAGTTAAACTGATGTGTGTTTCCAGCAGTTCATAAACCCTTTCCTGGGAGAATGTAGAAACAGTCATTTCCAGCCCTAGAGAAGCATATAAGAGTTTGCAGTAAGAATGCGTTTAAAACACAGAAGACCCGCTTCTTACGGACTCATCTGCTGTGTGTTGGTTCCTTTTAGGAAGTTGCATCTATGGTTAGATTCAGCGAGGTAGGAACACGTTTCTTCTAAAAGCTGCGTTTGGACATTCCAGAGTGGATGGGAGAACAGGCTGTAAAGAGAAATACCTTGCTCTAAAACCAAAACGGAGCTATCTAGCAGAATGGTTGTCAATGTGTGTATTCAACTTCCAGAGTTAAACTGATGTGTGTTTGCAGCAGTTCAGAAACCCTTTCCTGGGAGAATGTAGAAACAGTCATTTCCAGCCCTAGAGACGCATATAAGGGTTAGCAGTAAGAATGCGTTTAAAACAGAGAAGACCCGCTTCTTACGAACTCATCTGCTGTGTGTTGATTCCTTTTAGGAAGTTGCGTCTATGTTTAGATTCAGCGAGGTAGGAACACGTTTCTTCTAAAAGCTGCGTTTGGACATTCCAGAGTGGAAGGGAGAACAGGCTGTAAAGAGAAATACCTTCCTCTAAAACCAAAACGGAGCTATCTAGCAGAATGGTTGTCAATATGTGTATTCAACTTCCAGAGTTTAAATGATGTGTGTTTGCAGCAGTTCAGAAACCCTTTCCTGGGAGAATGTAGAAACAGTCATTTCCAGCCCTTGAGACGCATATAAGAGTTTGCAGTAAGAATGCGTTTAAAACACAGAAGACCCGCTTCTTACGAACTCATCTGCTGTGTGTTGGTTCCTTTTAGGAAGTTGCATCTATGGTTAGATTCAGCGAGGTAGGAACACGTTTCTTCTAAAAGCTGCGTTTGGACATTCCAGAGTGGATGGGAGAACAGGCTGTAAAGAGAAATACCTTGCTCTAAAACCAAAACGGAGCTATCTAGCAGAATGGTTGTCAATGTGTGTATTCAACTTCCAGAGTTAAACTGATGTGTGTTTGCAGCAGTTCAGAAACCCTTTCCTGGGAGAATGTAAAAACAGTCATTTCCAGCCCTAGAGACGCATATAAGAGTTTGCAGTAAGAATGCGTTTAAAACACAGAAGACCCGCTTCTTACGAACTCATCTGCTGTGTGTTGGTTCCTTTTAGGAAGTTGCATCTATGGTTAGATTCAGCGAGGTAGGAACACGTTTCTTCTAAAAGCTGCGTTTGGACATTCCAGAGTGGATGGGAGAACAGGCTGTAAAGAGAAATACCTTGCTCTAAAACCAAAACGGAGCTATCTAGCAGAATGGTTGTCAATGTGTGTATTCAACTTCCAGAGTTAAACTGATGTGTGTTTGCAGCAGTTCAGAAACCGTTTCCTGGGAGAATGTAGAAACAGTCATTTCCAGGCCTAGAGACGCATATAAGAGTTTGCAGTAAGAATGCGTTTAAAATACAGAAGACCCGCTTCTTACGAACTCATCTGCTGTGTGTTGGTTCCTTTTAGGAAGTTGCATGTATGGCTGCATTCAGCGAGGTAGAAACACGTTTCTTCTAAAAGCTGCGTTTGGACATTCCAGAGTGGATGGGAGAACAGGCTGTAAAGAGAAATACCTTGCTCTATAACCAAAACGGAGCTATCTAGCAGAATGGTTGTCAATATGTGTATTCAACTTCCAGAGTTTAAATGATGTGTGTTTGCAGCAGTTCAGAAACCCTTTCCTGGGAGAATGCAGAAACAGTCATTTCCAGCCCTTGAGACGCATATAAGAGTTTGCAGTAAGAATGCGTTTAAAACACAGAAGACCCGCTTCTTACGAACTCATCTGCTGTGTGTTGGTTCCTTTTAGGAAGTTGCATCTATGGTTACATTCAGCGAGGTAGAAACACGTTTCTTCTAAAAGCTGCGTTTGGACATTCCAGAGTGGATGCGATAACAGGCTGTAAAGAGAAATACCTTGCTCTAAAACCAAAACGGAGCTATCTAGCAGAATGGTTGTCAATGTGTGTATTCAACTTCCAGAGTTAAACTGATGTGTGTTTGCAGCAGTTCAGAAACCCTTTCCTGGGAGAATGTAGAAACAGTCATTTCCAGCCCTAGAGACGCATATAAGAGTTCGCAGTAAGAATGCGTTTAAAACACAGAAGACCCGCTTCTTACGAACTCATGGGCTGTGTGTTGATTCTTTTTAGGAAGTTGCATCTATGTTTAGATTCAGCGAGGTAGGAACACGTTTCTTCTAAAAGCTGCGTTTGGACATTCCAGAGTGGAAGGGAGAACAGGCTGTAAAGACAAATACCTTGCTCTAAAACCAAAACGGAGCTATCTAGCAGAATGGTTGTCAATGTGTGTATTCAACTTCCAGAGTTAAACTGATGTGTGTTTGCAGCAGTTCAGAAACCCTTTCCTGGGAGAATGTAGAAACAGTCATTTCCAGCCCTAGAGACGCATATAAGAGTTTGCAGTAAGAATGCGTTTAAAACACAGAAGACCCGCTTCTTACGAACTCATCTGCTGTGTGTTGGTTCCTTTTAGGAAGTTGCATCTATGTTTAGATTCAGCGAGGTAGGAACACGTTTCTTCTAAAAGCTGCGTTTGGACATTCCAGAGTGGATGGGAGAACAGGCTGTAAAGAGAAATACCTTGCTCTAAAACCAAAACGGAGCTATCTAGCAGAATGGTTGTCAATGTGTGTATTCAACTTCCAGAGTTAAACTGATGTGTGTTTCCAGCAGTTCATAAACCCTTTCCTGGGAGAATGTAGAAACAGTCATTTCCAGCCCTAGAGAAGCATATAAGAGTTTGCAGTAAGAATGCGTTTAAAACACAGAAGACCCGCTTCTTACGGACTCATCTGCTGTGTGTTGGTTCCTTTTAGGAAGTTGCATCTATGGTTAGATTCAGCGAGGTAGGAACACGTTTCTTCTAAAAGCTGCGTTTGGACATTCCAGAGTGGATGGGAGAACAGGCTGTAAAGAGAAATACCTTGCTCTAAAACCAAAACGGAGCTATCTAGCAGAATGGTTGTCAATGTGTGTATTCAACTTCCAGAGTTAAACTGATGTGTGTTTGCAGCAGTTCAGAAACCCTTTCCTGGGAGAATGTAGAAACAGTCATTTCCAGCCCTAGAGACGCATATAAGGGTTAGCAGTAAGAATGCGTTTAAAACAGAGAAGACCCGCTTCTTACGAACTCATCTGCTGTGTGTTGATTCCTTTTAGGAAGTTGCATCTATGTTTAGATTCAGCGAGGGAGGAACACGTTTCTTCTAAAAGCTGCGTTTGGACATTCCAGAGTGGAAGGGAGAACAGGCTGTAAAGAGAAATACCTTCCTCTAAAACCAAAACGGAGCTATCTAGCAGAATGGTTGTCAATATGTGTATTCAACTTCCAGAGTTTAAATGATGTGTGTTTGCAGCAGTTCAGAAACCCTTTCCTGGGAGAATGTAGAAACAGTGATTTCCAGCCCTTGAGACGCATATAAGAGTTTGCAGTAAGAATGCGTTTAAAACACAGAAGACCCGCTTCTTACGAACTCATCTGCTGTGTGTTGGTTCCTTTTAGGAAGTTGCATCTATGGTTAGATTCAGCGAGGTAGGAACACGTTTCTTCTAAAAGCTGCGTTTGGACATTCCAGAGTGGATGGGAGAACAGGCTGTAAAGAGAAATACCTTGCTCTAAAACCAAAACGGAGCTATCTAGCAGAATGGTTGTCAATGTGTGTATTCAACTTCCAGAGTTAAACTGATGTGTGTTTGCAGCAGTTCAGAAACCCTTTCCTGGGAGAATGTAGAAACAGTCATTTCCAGCCCTAGAGACGCATATAAGAGTTTGCAGTAAGAATGCGTTTAAAACACAGAAGACCCGCTTCTTACGAACTCATCTGCTGTGTGTTGGTTCCTTTTAAAAAGTTGCATCTATGGTTAGATTCAGCGAGGTAGGAACACGTTTCTTCTAAAAGCTGCGTTTGGACATTCCAGAGTGGATGGGAGAACAGGCTGTAAAGAGAAATACCTTGCTCTAAAACCAAAACGGAGCTATCTAGCAGAATGGTTGTCAATGTGTGTATTCAACTTCCAGAGTTTAACTGATGTGTGTTTGCAGCAGTTCAGAAACCCTTTCCTGGGAGAATGTAGAAACAGTCATTTCCAGCCCTAGAGACGCATATAAGGGTTAGCAGTAAGAATGCGTTTAAAACACAGAAGACCCGCTTCTTACAAACTCATCTGCTGTGTGTTGATTCCTTTTAGGAAGTTGCATCTATGTTTAGATTCAGCGAGGTAGGAACACGTTTCTTCTAAAAGCTGCGTTTGGACATTCCAGAGTGGATGGGAGAACAGGCTGTAAAGAGAAATACCTTGCTCTAAAACCAAAACGGAGCTATCTAGCAGAATGGTTGTCAATGTGTGTATTCAACTTCCAGAGTTAAACTGATGTGTGTTTCCAGCAGTTCAGAAACCCTTTCCTGGGAGAATGTAGAAACAGTCATTTCCAGCCCTAGAGACGCATATAAGAGTTTGCAGTAAGAATGCGTTTAAAACACAGAAGACCCGCTTCTTACGAACTCATCTGCTGTGTGTTGGTTCCTTTTAGGAAGTTGCATCTATGGTTAGATTCAGCGAGGTAGGAACACGTTTCTTCTAAAAGCTGCGTTTGGACATTCCAGAGTGGATGGGAGAACAGGCTGTAAAGAGAAATACCTTGCTCTAAAACCAAAACGGAGCTATCTAGCAGAATGGTTGTCAATGTGTGTATTCAACTTCCAGAGTTAAACTGATGTGTCTTTGCAGCAGTTCAGAAACCGTTTCCTGGGAGAATGTAGAAACAGTCATTTCCAGTCCTAGAGACGCATATAAGAGTTTGCAGTAAGAATGCATTTAAAATACAGAAGACCCGCTTCTTACGAACTCATCTGCTGTGTGTTGGTTCCTTTTAGGAAGTTGCATGTATGGCTGCATTCAGCGAGGTAGAAACACGTTTCTTCTAAAAGCTGCGTTTGGACATTCCAGAGTGGATGGGAGAACAGGCTGTAAAGAGAAATACCTTGCTCTAAAACCAAAACGAAGCTATCTAGCAGAATGGTTGTCAATGTGTGTATTCAACTTCCAGAGTTAAACTGATGTGTGTTTGCAGCAGTTCAGAAACCCTTTCCTGGGAGAATGTAGAAACACTCATTTCCAGCCCTAGAGACGCATATAAGAGTTAGCAGTAAGAATGCGTTTAAAACACAGAACACCCGCTTCTTACGAACTCATCTGCTGTGTGCTGATTCCTTTTAGGAAGTTGCATCTATGTTTAGATTCAGCGAGGTAGGAACACGTTTCTTCTAAAAGCTGCGTTTGGACATTCCAGAGTGGATGGGAGAACAGGCTGTAAAGAGAAGTACCTTGCTCTAAAACCAAAACGGAGCTATCTAGCAGAATGGTTGTCAATGTGTGTATTCAACTTCCAGAATTTAACTGATGTGTGTTTGCAGCAGTTCAGAAACCCTTTCCTGGGAGAATGCAGAAACAGTCATTTCCAGCCAAAGAGACGCATATAAGAGTTAGCAGTAAGAATGTGTTTAAAACACAGAAGACCCGATTCTTACGAACTCATCTGCTGTGTGTTGGTTCCTTTTAGGAAGTTGCATCTATGGTTAGATTCAGCGAGGTAGGAACACGTTTCTTCTAAAAGCTGCGTTTGGACATTCCAGAGTGGATGGGAGAACAGGCTGTAAAGAGAAATACCTTGCTCTGAAACCAAAACGGAGCTATCTAGCAGAATGGTTGTCAATGTGTGTATTCAACTTCCAGAGTTAAACTGATGTGTGTTTGCAGCAGGTCAGAAACCCTTTCCTGGGAGAATGTAGAAACAGTCATTTCCAGCCCTAGAGACGCATATAAGAGTTTGCAGTAAGAATGCGTTTAAAACACAGAAGACCCGCTTCTTACGAACTCATCTGCTGTGTTTTGGTTCCTTTTAGGAAGTTGCATGTATGGTTAGATTCAGCGAGGTAGAAACACGTTTCTTCTAAAAGCTGCGTTTGGACATTCCAGAGTGGATGGGAGAACAGGCTGTAAAGAGAAATACCTTGCTCTAAAACCAAAACGGAGCTATCTAGCAGAATGGTTGTCAATGTGTGTATTCAACTTCCAGAGTTAAACTGATGTGTGTTTGCAGCAGTTCAGAAACCCTTTCCTGGGAGAATGTAGAAACAGTCATTTCCAGCCCTAGAGACGCATATAAGAGTTTGCAGTAAGAATGCGTTTAAAACACAGAAGACCCGCTTCTTACGAACTCATCTGCTGTGTGTTGGTTCCTTTTAGGAAGTTGCATCTATGGTTAGATTCAGCGAGGTAGGAACACGTTTCTTCTAAAAGCTGCGTTTGGACATTCCAGAGTGGATGGGAGAACAGGCTGTAAAGAGAAATACCTTGCTCTAAAACCAAAACGGAGCTCTCTAGCAGAATGGTTGTCAATGTGTGTATTCAACTTCCAGAGTTAAACTGATGTGTGTTTGCAGCAGTTCAGAAACCCTTTCCTGGGAGAATGTAGAAACAGTCATTTCCAGCCCTAGAGACGCATATAAGGGTTAGCAGTAAGAATGCGTTTAAAACAGAGAAGACCCGCTTCTTAGGAACTCATCTGCTGTGTGTTGATTCCTTTTAGGAAGTTGCATCTATGTTTAGATTCAGCGAGGTAGGAACACGTTTCTTCTAAAAGCTGCGTTTGGACATTCCAGAGTGGATGGGAGAACAGGCTGTAAAGAGAAATACCTTCCTCTAAAACCAAAACGGAGCTATCTAGCAGAATGGTTGTCAATGTGTGTATTCAACTTCCAGAGTTAAACTGATGTGTGTTTGCAGCAGTTCAGAAACCCTTTCCTGGGAGAATGTAGAAACAGTCATTTCCAGCCCTAGAGACGCATATAAGAGTTTGCAGTAAGAATGCATTTAAAACACAGAAGTCCCGCTTCTTACGAACTCATCTGCTGTGTGTTGGTTCCTTTTAGGAAGTTGCATCTATGGTTAGATTCAGCGAGGTAGAAACACGTTTCTTCTAAAAGCTGCGTTTGGACATTCCATAGTGGATGGGAGAACAGGCTGTAAAGAGAAATACCTTGCTCTAAAACCAAAACGGAGCTATCTAGCAGAATGATTGTCAATGTGTGTATTCAACTTCCAGAGTTAAACTGATGTGTGTTTGCAGCAGTTCAGAAACCCTTTCCTGGGAGAATGTAGAAACAGTCATTTCCAGCCCTAGAGACGCATATAAGAGTTTGCAGTAAGAATGCGTTTAAAACACAGAAGACCCGCTTCTTACGAACTCATCTGCTGTGTGTTGGTTCCTTTTAAAAAGTTGCATCTATGGTTAGATTCAGCGAGGTAGGAACACGTTTCTTCTAAAAGCTGCGTTTGGACATTCCAGAGTGGATGGGAGAACAGGCTGTAAAGAGAAATACCTTGCTCTAAAACCAAAACGGAGCTATCTAGCAGAATGGTTGTCAATGTGTGTATTCAACTTCAAGAGTTTAACTGATGTGTGTTTGCAGCAGTTCAGAAACCCTTTCCTGGGAGAATGTAGAAACAGTCATTTCCAGCCCTAGAGACGCATATAAGGGTTAGCAGTAAGAATGCGTTTAAAACACAGAAGACCCGCTTCTTACAAACTCATCTGCTGTGTGTTGATTCCTTTTAGGAAGTTGCATCTATGTTTAGATTCAGCGAGGTAGGAACACGTTTCTTCTAAAAGCTGCGTTTGGACATTCCAGAGTGGATGGGAGAACAGGCTGTAAAGAGAAATACCTTGCTCTAAAACCAAAACGGAGCTATCTAGCAGAATGGTTGTCAATGTGTGTATTCAACTTCCAGAGTTAAACTGATGTGTGTTTCCAGCAGTTCAGAAACCCTTTCCTGGGAGAATGTAGAAACAGTCATTTCCAGCCCTAGAGACGCATATAAGAGTTTGCAGTAAGAATGCGTTTAAAACACAGAAGACCCGCTTCTTACGAACTCATCTGCTGTGTGTTGGTTCCTTTTAGGAAGTTGCATCTATGGTTAGATTCAGCGAGGTAGGAACACGTTTCTTCTAAAAGCTGCGTTTGGACATTCCAGAGTGGATGGGAGAACAGGCTGTAAAGAGAAATACCTTGCTCTAAAACCAAAACGGAGCTATCTAGCAGAGTGGTTGTCAATGTGTGTATTCAACTTCCAGAGTTTAACTGATGTGTGTTTGCAGCAGTTCAGAAACCCTTTCCTGGGAGAATGTAGAAACAGTCATTTCCAGCCCTAGAGACGCATATAAGGGTTAGCAGTAAGAATGCGTTTAAAACAGAGAAGACCCGCTTCTTACAAACTCATCTGCTGTGTGTTGATTCCTTTTAGGAAGTTGCATCTATGTTTAGATTCAGCGAGGTAGGAACACGTTTCTTCTAAAAGCTGCGTTTGGACATTCCAGAGTGGATGGGAGAACAGGCTGTAAAGAGAAATACCTTGCTCTAAAACCAAAACGGAGCTATCTAGCAGAATGGTTGTCAATGTGTGTATTCAACTTCCAGAGTTAAACTGATGTGTGTTTCCAGCAGTTCAGAAACCCTTTCCTGGGAGAATGTAGAAACAGTCATTTCCAGCCCTAGAGACGCATATAAGAGTTTGCAGTAAGAATGCGTTTAAAACACAGAAGACCCGCTTCTTACGAACTCATCTGCTGTGTGTTGGTTCCTTTTAGGAAGTTGCATCTATGGTTAGATTCAGCGAGGTAGGAACACGTTTCTTCTAAAAGCTGCGTTTGGACATTCCAGAGTGGATGGGAGAACAGGCTGTAAAGAGAAATACCTTGCTCTAAAACCAAAACGGAGCTATCTAGCAGAATGGTTGTCAATGTGTGTATTCAACTTCCAGAGTTTAACTGATGTGTGTTTGCAGCAGTTCAGAAACCCTTTCCTGGGAGAATGTAGAAACAGTCATTTCCAGCCCTAGAGACGCATATAAGGGTTAGCAGTAAGAATGCGTTTAAAACAGAGAAGACCCGCTTCTTACGAACTCATCTGCTGTGTGTTGATTCATTTTAGGAAGTTGCATCTATGTTTAGATTCAGCGAGGGAGGAACACGTTTCTTCTAAAAGCTGCGTTTGGACATTCCAGAGTGGAAGGGAGAACAGGCTGTAAAGAGAAATACCTTCCTCTAAAACCAAAACGGAGCTATCTAGCAGAATGGTTGTCAATATGTGTATTCAACTTCCAGAGTTTAAATGATGTGTGTTCGCAGCAGTTCAGAAACCCTTTCCTGGGAGAATGTAGAAACAGTCATTTCCAGCCCTTGAGACGCATATAAGAGTTTGCAGTAAGAATGCGTTTAAAACACAGAAGATCCGCTTCTTACGAACTCATCTGCTGTGTGTTGGTTCCTTTTAGGAAGTTGCATCTATGGTTAGATTCAGCGAGGTAGGAACACGTTTCTTCTAAAAGCTGCGTTTGGACATTCCAGAGTGGATGGGAGAAGAGGCTGTAAACAGAAATACCTTGCTCTAAAACCAAAACGGAGCTATCTAGCAGAATGGTTGTCAATGTGTGTATTCAACTTCCAGAGTTAAACTGATGTGTGTTTGCAGCAGTTCAAAAACCCTTTCCTGGGAGAATGTAGAAACAGTCATTTCCAGCCCTAGAGACGCATATAAGGGTTAGCAGTAAGAATGCGTTTAAAACAGAGAAGACCTGCTTCTTACGAACTCATCTGCTGTGTGTTGATTCCTTTTAGGAAGTTGCATCTATGGTTAGATTCAGCGAGGTAGGAACACGTTTCTTCTAAAAGCTGCGTTTGGACATTCCAGAGTGGATGGGAGAACAGGCTGTAAAGAGAAATACCTTGCTCTAAAACCAAAACGGAGCTATCTAGCAGAATGGTTGTCAATGTGTGTATTCAACTTCCAGAGTTAAACGGATGTGTGTTTGCAGCAGTTCAGAAACCCTTTCCTGGGAGAATGTAGAAACAGTCATTTCCAGCCCTAGAGACGCATATAAGAGTTTGCAGTAAGAATGCATTTAAAACACAGAAGTCCCGCTTCTTACGAACTCATCTGCTGTGTGTTGGTTCCTTTTAGGAAGTTGCATCTATGGTTAGATTCAGCGAGGTAGAATCACGTTTCTTCTAAAAGCTGCGTTTGGACATTCCAGAGTGGATGGGAGAACAGGCTGTAAAGAGAAATACCTTGCTCTAAAACCAAAACGGAGCTATCTATCAGAATGATTGTCAATATGTGTATTCAACTTCCAGAGTTAAACTGATGTGTGTTTGCAGCAGTTCAGAAACCCTTTCTTGGGAGAATGTAGAAACAGTCATTTCCAGCCCTAGAGACGCATATAAGGGTTTGCAGTAAGAATGCGTTTAAAACACAGAAGACCCGCTTCTTACGAACTCATCTGCTGTGTGTTGGTTCCTTTTAGGAAGTTGCATCTATGGTTAGATTCAGCGAGGTAGGAACACGTTTCTTCTAAAAGCTGCGTTTGGACATTCCAGAGTGGATGGGAGAACAGGCTGTAAAGAGAAATACCTTGCTCTAAAACCAAAACGGAGCTATCTAGCAGAATGGTTGTCAATGTGTGTATTCAACTTCCAGAGTTAAACTGATGTGTCTTTGCAGCAGTTCAGAAACCGTTTCCTGGGAGAATGTAGAAACAGTCATTTCCAGTCCTAGAGACGCATATAAGAGTTTGCAGTAAGAATGCATTTAAAATACAGAAGACCCGCTTCTTACGAACTCATCTGCTGTGTGTTGGTTCCTTTTAGGAAGTTGCATGTATGGCTGCATTCAGCGAGGTAGAAACACGTTTCTTCTAAAAGCTGCGTTTGGACATTCCAGAGTGGATGGGAGAACAGGCTGTAAAGAGAAATACCTTGCTCTAAAACCAAAACGGAGCTATCTAGCAGAATGGTTGTCAATGTGTGTATTCAACTTCCAGAGTTAAACTGATGTGTGTTTGCAGCAGTTCAGAAACCCTTTCCTGGGAGAATGTAGAAACAGTCATTTCCAGCCCTAGAGACGCATATAAGAGTTAGCAGTAAGAATGCGTTTAAAACACAGAACACCCGCTTCTTACGAACTCATCTGCTGTGTGCTGATTCCTTTTAGGAAGTTGCATCTATGTTTAGATTCAGCGAGGTAGGAACACGTTTCTTCTAAAAGCTGCGTTTGGACATTCCAGAGTGGATGGGAGAACAGGCTGTAAAGAGAAGTACCTTGCTCTAAAACCAAAACGGAGCTATCTAGCAGAATGGTTGTCAATGTGTGTATTCAACTTCCAGAGTTTAACTGATGTGTGTTTGCAGCAGTTCAGAAACCCTTTCCTGGGAGAATGTAGAAACAGTCATTTCCAGCCCTAGAGACGCATATAAGAGTTTGCAGTAAGAATGCGTTTAAAACACAGAAGACCCGCTTCTTACGAACTCATCTGCTGTGTGTTGGTTCCTTTTAGGAAGTTGCATCTATGGTTAGATTCAGCGAGGTAGGAACACGTTTCTTCTAAAAGCTGCGTTTGGACATTCCAGAGTGGATGGGAGAACAGGCTGTAAAGAGAAATACCTTGCTCTAAAACCAAAACGGAGTTATCTAGCAGAATGGTTGTCAATGTGTGTATTCAACTTCCAGAGTTAAACTGATGTGTGTTTGCAGCAGTTCAGAAACCCTTTCCTGGGAGAATGTAGAAACAGTCATTTCCAGCCCTAGAGACGCATATAAGAGTTTGCAGTAAGAATGCGTTTAAAACACAGAAGACCCGCTTCTTACGAACTCATCTGCTGTGTGTTGGTTCCTTTTAGGAAGTTGCATCTATGTTTAGATTCAGCGAGGTAGGAACACGTTTCTTCTAAAAGCTGCGTTTGGACATTCCAGAGTGGATGGGAGAACAGGCTGTAAAGAGAAATACCTTGCTCTAAAACCAAAACGGAGCTATCTAGCAGAATGGTTGTCAATGTGTGTATTCAACTTCCAGAGTTAAACTGATGTGTCTTTGCAGCAGTTCAGAAACCGTTTCCTGGGAGAATGTAGAAACAGTCATTTCCAGTCCTAGAGACGCATATAAGAGTTTGCAGTAAGAATGCATTTAAAATACAGAAGACCCGCTTCTTACGAACTCATCTGCTGTGTGTTGGTTCCTTTTAGGAAGTTGCATGTATGGCTGCATTCAGCGAGGTAGAAACACGTTTCTTCTAAAAGCTGCGTTTGGACATTCCAGAGTGGATGGGAGAACAGGCTGTAAAGAGAAATACCTTGCTCTAAAACCAAAACGGAGCTATCTAGCAGAATGGTTGTCAATGTGTGTATTCAACTTCCAGAGTTAAACTGATGTGTGTTTGCAGCAGTTCAGAAACCCTTTCCTGGGAGAATGTAGAAACAGTCATTTCCAGCCCTAGAGACGCATATAAGAGTTAGCAGTAAGAATGCGTTTAAAACACAGAACACCCGCTTCTTACGAACTCATCTGCTGTGTGCTGATTCCTTTTAGGAAGTTGCATCTATGTTTAGATTCAGCGAGGTAGGAACACGTTTCTTCTAAAAGCTGCGTTTGGACATTCCAGAGTGGATGGGAGAACAGGCTGTAAAGAGAAGTACCTTGCTCTAAAACCAAAACGGAGCTATCTAGCAGAATGGTTGTCAATGTGTGTATTCAACTTCCAGAGTTTAACTGATGTGTGTTTGCAGCAGTTCAGAAACCCTTTCCTGGGAGAATGTAGAAACAGTCATTTCCAGCCCTAGAGACGCATATAAGAGTTTGCAGTAAGAATGCGTTTAAAACACAGAAGACCCGCTTCTTACGAACTCATCTGCTGTGTGTTGGTTCCTTTTAGGAAGTTGCATCTATGGTTAGATTCAGCGAGGTAGGAACACGTTTCTTCTAAAAGCTGCGTTTGGACATTCCAGAGTGGATGGGAGAACAGGCTGTAAAGAGAAATACCTTGCTCTAAAACCAAAACGGAGTTATCTAGCAGAATGGTTGTCAATGTGTGTATTCAACTTCCAGAGTTAAACTGATGTGTGTTTGCAGCAGTTCAGAAACCCTTTCCTGGGAGAATGTAGAAACAGTCATTTCCAGCCCTAGAGACGCATATAAGAGTTTGCAGTAAGAATGCGTTTAAAACACAGAAGACCCGCTTCTTACGAACTCATCTGCTGTGTGTTGGTTCCTTTTAGGAAGTTGCATCTATGTTTAGATTCAGCGAGGTAGGAACACGTTTCTTCTAAAAGCTGCGTTTGGACATTCCAGAGTGGATGGGAGAACAGGCTGTAAAGAGAAATACCTTGCTCTAAAACCAAAACGGAGCTATCTAACAGAATGGTTGTCAATGTGTGTATTCAACTTCCAGAGTTAAACTGATGTGTGTTTGCAGCAGTTCAGAAACCCTTTCCTGGGAGAATGTAGAAACAGTCATTTCCAGCCCTAGAGACGCATATAAGAGTTTGCAGTAAGAATGCGTTTAAAACACAGAAGACCCGCTTCTTACGAACTCATCTGCTGTGTGTTGGTTCCTTTTAGGAAGTTGCATCTATGGTTAGATTCAGCGAGGTAGGAACACGTTTCTTCTAAAAGCTGCGTTTGGACATTCCAGAGTGGATGGGAGAAGAGGCTGTAAACAGAAATACCTTGCTCTAAAACCAAAACGGAGCTATCTAGCAGAATGGTTGTCAATGTGTGTATTCAACTTCCAGAGTTAAACTGATGTGTGTTTGCAGCAGTTCAGAAACCCTTTCCTGGGAGAATGTAGAAACAGTCATTTCCAGCCCTAGAGACGCATATAAGGGTTAGCAGTAAGAATGCGTTTAAAACAGAGAAGACCTGCTTCTTACGAACTCATCTGCTGTGTGTTGATTCCTTTTAGGAAGTTGCATCTATGGTTAGATTCAGCGAGGTAGGAACACGTTTCTTCTAAAAGCTGCGTTTGGACATTCCAGAGTGGATGGGAGAACAGGCTGTAAAGAGAAATACCTTGCTCTAAAACCAAAACGGAGCTATCTAGCAGAATGGTTGTCAATGTGTGTATTCAACTTCCAGAGTTAAACGGATGTGTGTTTGCAGCAGTTCAGAAACCCTTTCCTGGGAGAATGTAGAAACAGTCATTTCCAGCCCTAGAGACGCATATAAGAGTTTGCAGTAAGAATGCATTTAAAACACAGAAGTCCCGCTTCTTACGAACTCATCTGCTGTGTGTTGGTTCCTTTTAGGAAGTTGCATCTATGGTTAGATTCAGCGAGGTAGAAACACGTTTCTTCTAAAAGCTGCGTTTGGACATTCCAGAGTGGATGGGAGAACAGGCTGTAAAGAGAAATACCTTGCTCTAAAACCAAAACGGAGCTATCTATCAGAATGATTGTCAATATGTGTATTCAACTTCCAGAGTTAAACTGATGTGTGTTTGCAGCAGTTCAGAAACCCTTTCTTGGGAGAATGTAGAAACAGTCATTTCCAGCCCTAGAGACGCATATAAGGGTTTGCAGTAAGAATGCGTTTAAAACACAGAAGACCCGCTTCTTACGAACTCATGGGCTGTGTGTTGATTCTTTTTAGGAAGTTGCATCTATGTTTAGATTCAGCGAGGTAGGAACACGTTTCTTCTAAAAGCTGCGTTTGGACATTCCAGAGTGGAAGGGAGAACAGGCTGTAAAGACAAATACCTTGCTCTAAAACCAAAACGGAGCTATCTAGCAGAATGGTTGTCAATGTGTGTATTCAACTTCCAGAGTTTAACTGATGTGTGTTTGCAGCAGTTCAGAAACCCTTTCCTGGGACAATGTAGAAACAGTCATTTCCAGCCCTAGAGACGCATATAAGGGTTAGCAGTAAGAATGCGTTTAAAACACAGAAGACCCGCTTCTTACAAACTCATCTGCTGTGTGTTGATTCCTTTTAGGAAGTTGCATCTATGTTTAGATTCAGCGAGGTAGGAACACGTTTCTTCTAAAAGCTGCGTTTGGACATTCCAGAGTGGATGGGAGAACAGGCTGTAAAGAGAAATACCTTGCTCTAAAACCAAAACGGAGCTATCTAGCAGAATGGTTGTCAATGTGTGTATTCAACTTCCAGAATTTAACTGATGTGTGTTTGCAGCAGTTCAGAAACCCTTTCCTGGGAGAATGTAGAAACAGTCATTTCCAGCCCTAGAGACGCATATAAGAGTTAGCAGTAAGAATGCGTTTAAAACACAGAAGACCCGCTTCTTACGAACTCATCTGCTGTGTGTTGGTTCCTTTTAGGAAGTTGCATCTATGGTTAGATTCAGCGAGGTAGGAACACGTTTCTTCTAAAAGCTGCGTTTGGACATTCCAGAGTGGATGGGAGAACAGGCTGTAAAGAGAAATACCTTGCTCTGAAACCAAAACGGAGCTATCTAGCAGAATGGTTGTCAATGTGTGTATTCAACTTCCAGAGTTAAACTGATGTGTGTTTGCAGCAGTTCAGAAACCCTTTCCTGGGAGAATGTAGAAACAGTCATTTCCAGCCCTAGAGACGCATATAAGAGTTTGCAGTAAGAATGCGTTTAAAACACAGAAGACCCGCTTCTTACGAACTCATCTGCTGTGTTTTGGTTCCTTTTAGGAAGTTGCATGTATGGTTAGATTCAGCGAGGTAGAAACACGTTTCTTCTAAAAGCTGCGTTTGGACATTCCAGAGTGGATGGGAGAACAGGCTGTAAAGAGAAGTACCTTGCTCTAAAACCAAAACGGAGCTATCTAGCAGAATGGTTGTCAATGTGTGTATTCAACTTCCAGAGTTAAACTGATGTGTGTTTGCAGCAGTTCAGAAACCCTTTCCTGGGAGAATGTAGAAACAGTCATTTCCAGCCCTAGAGACGCATATAAGAGTTTGCGGTAAGAATGCGTTTAAAACACAGAAGACCCGCTTACGAACTCATCTGCTGTGTGTTGGTTCCTTTTAGGAAGTTGCATCTATGGTTAGATTCAGCGAGGTAGGAACACGTTTCTTCTAAAAGCTGCGTTTGGACATTCCAGAGTGGATGGGAGAACAGGCTGTAAAGAGAAATACCTTGCTCTAAAACCAAAACGGAGCTCTCTAGCAGAATGGTTGTCAATGTGTGTATTCAACTTCCAGAGTTAAACTGATGTGTGTTTGCAGCAGTTCAGAAACCCTTTCCTGGGAGAATGTAGAAACAGTCATTTCCAGCCCTAGAGACGCATATAAGGGTTAGCAGTAAGAATGCGTTTAAAACAGAGAAGACCCGCTTCTTACGAACTCATCTGCTGTGTGTTGATTCCTTTTAGGAAGTTGCATCTATGTTTAGATTCAGCGAGGTAGGAACACGTTTCTTCTAAAAGCTGCGTTTGGACATTCCAGAGTGGATGGGAGAACAGGCTGTAAAGAGAAATACCTTCCTCTAAAACCAAAACGGAGCTATCTAGCAGAATGGTTGTCAATGTGTGTATTCAACTTCCAGAGTTAAACTGATGTGTGTTTGCAGCAGTTCAGAAACCGTTTCCTGGGAGAATGTAGAAACAGTCATTTCCAGCCCTAGAGACGCATATAAGAGTTTGCGGTAAGAATGCGTTTAAAATACAGAAGACCCGCTTCTTACAAACTCATCTGCTGTGTGTTGGTTCCTTTTAGGAAGTTGCATGTATGGTTGCATTCAGCGAGGTAGAAACACGTTTCTTCTAAAAGCTGCGTTTGGACATTCCATAGTGGATGGGAGAACAGGCTGTAAAGAGAAATACCTTGCTCTAAAACCAAAACGGAGCTATCTAGCAGAATGGTTGTCAATGTGTGTATTCAACTTCCAGAGTTAAACGGATGTGTGTTTGCAGCAGTTCAGAAACCCTTTCCTGGGAGAATGTAGAAACAGTCATTTCCAGCCCTAGAGACGCATATAAGAGTTAGCAGTAAGAATGCGTTTAAAACACAGAAAACCCGCTTCTTACGAACTCATCTGCTGTGTGCTGATTCCTTTTAGGAAGTTGCATCTATGTTTAGATTCAGCGAGGTAGGAACACGTTTCTTCTAAAAGCTGCGTTTGGACATTCCAGAGTGGATGGGAGAACAGGCTGTAAAGAGAAGTGCCTTGCTCTAAAACCAAAACGGAGCTATCTAGCAGAATGGTTGTCAATGTGTGTATTCAACTTCCAGAGTTTAACTGATGTGTGTTTGCAGCAGTTCAGAAACCCTTTCCTGGGAGAATGTAGAAACAGTCATTTCCAGCCCTAGAGAGGCATATAAGAGTTTGCAGTAAGAATGCGTTTAAAACACAGAAGACCCGCTTCTTACGAACTCATCTGCTGTGTGTTGGTTCCTTTTAGGAAGTTGCATGTATGGTTAGATTCAGCGAGGTAGAAACACGTTTCTTCTAAAAGCTGCGTTTGGACATTCCAGAGTGGATGGGAGAACAGGCTGTAAAGAGAAATACCTTGCTCTAAAACCAAAACGGAGCTATCTAGCAGAATGGTTGTCAATGTGTGTATTCAACTTCCAGAGTTAAACTGATGTGTGTTTGCAGCAGTTCAGAAACCCTTTCCTGGGAGAATGTAGAAACAGTCATTTCCAGCCCTAGAGACGCATATAAGAGTTTGCAGTAAGAATGCGTTTAAAACACAGAAGACCCGCTTCTTACGAACTCATCTGCTGTGTGTTGGTTCCTTTTAGGAAGTTGCATCTATGGTTAGATTCAGCGAGGTAGGAACACGTTTCTTCTAAAAGCTGCGTTTGGACATTCCAGAGTGGATGGGAGAACAGGCTGTAAAGAGAAATACCTTGCTCTAAAACCAAAACGGAGCTCTCTAGCAGAATGGTTGTCAATGTGTGTATTCAACTTCCAGAGTTAAACTGATGTGTGTTTGCAGCAGTTCAGAAACCCTTTCCTGGGAGAATGTAGAAACAGTCATTTCCAGCCCTAGAGACGCATATAAGGGTTAGCAGAAAGAATGCGTTTAAAACAGAGAAGACCCGCTTCTTACGAACTCATCTGCTGTGTGTTGATTCCTTTTAGGAAGTTGCATCTATGTTTAGATTCAGCGAGGTAGGAACACGTTTCTTCTAAAAGCTGCGTTTGGACATTCCAGAGTGGATGGGAGAACAGGCTGTAAAGAGAAATACCTTCCTCTAAAACCAAAACGGAGCTATCTAGCAGAATGGTTGTCAATGTGTGTATTCAACTTCCAGAGTTAAACTGATGTGTGTTTGCAGCAGTTCAGAAACCGTTTCCTGGGAGAATGTAGAAACAGTCATTTCCAGCCCTAGAGACGCATATAAGAGTTTGCAGTAAGAATGCGTTTAAAATACAGAAGACCCGCTTCTTACAAACTCATCTGCTGTGTGTTGGTTCCTTTTAGGAAGTTGCATGTATGGTTGCATTCAGCGAGGTAGAAACACGTTTCTTCTAAAAGCTGCGTTTGGACATTCCATAGTGGATGGGAGAACAGGCTGTAAAGAGAAATACCTTGCTCTAAAACCAAAACGGAGCTATCTAGCAGAATGGTTGTCAATGTGTGTATTCAACTTCCAGAGTTAAACGGATGTGTGTTTGCAGCAGTTCAGAAACCCTTTCCTGGGAGAATGTAGAAACAGTCATTTCCAGCCCTAGAGACGCATATAAGAGTTAGCAGTAAGAATGCGTTTAAAACACAGAAGACCCGCTTCTTACGAACTCATCTGCTGTGTGCTGATTCCTTTTAGGAAGTTGCATCTATGTTTAGATTCAGAGAGGTAGGAACACATTTCTTCTAAAAGCTGCGTTTGGACATTCCAGAGTGGATGGGAGAACAGGCTGTAAAGAGAAGTACCTTGCTCTAAAACCAAAACGGAGCTATCTAGCAGAATGGTTGTCAATGTGTGTATTCAACTTCAAGAGTTTAACTGATGTGTGTTTGCAGCAGTTCAGAAACCCTTTCCTGGGAGAATGTAGAAACAGTCATTTCCAGCCCTAGAGAGGCATATAAGAGTTTGCAGTAAGAATGCGTTTAAAACACAGAAGACCCGCTTCTTACGAACTCATCTGCTGTGTGTTGGTTCCTTTTAGGAAGTTGCATCTATGGTTAGATTCAGCGAGGTAGGAACACGTTTCTTCTAAAAGCTGCGTTTGGACATTCCAGAGTGGATGGGAGAACAGGCTGTAAAGAGAAATACCTTGCTCTAAAACCAAAACGGAGTTATCTAGCAGAATGGTTGTCAATGTGTGTATTCAACTTCCAGAGTTAAACTGATATGTGTTTGCAGCAGTTCAGAAACCCTTTCCTGGGAGAATGTAGAAACAGTCATTTCCAGCCCTAGAGACGCATATAAGAGTTTGCAGTAAGAATGCGTTTAAAACACAGAAGACCCGCTTCTTACGAACTCATCTGCTGTGTGTTGGTTCCTTTTAGGAAGTTGCATCTATGGTTAGATTCAGCGAGGTAGGAACACGTTTCTTCTAAAAGCTGCGTTTGGACATTCCAGAGTGGATGGGAGAACAGGCTGTAAAGAGAAATACCTTCCTCTAAAACCAAAACGGAGCTATCTAGCAGAATGGTTGTCAATGTGTGTATTCAACTTCCAGAGTTAAACTGATGTGTGTTTGCAGCAGTTCAGAAACCGTTTCCTGGGAGAATGTAGAAACAGTCATTTCCAGCCCTAGAGACGCATATAAGAGTTTGCAGTAAGAATGCGTTTAAAACAGAGAAGACCCGCTTCTTACGAACTCATCTGCTGTGTGTTGGTTCCTTTTAGGAAGTTGCATGTATGGTTGCATTCAGCGAGGTAGAAACACGTTTCTTCTAAAAGCTGCGTTTGGACATTCCATAGTGGATGGGAGAACAGGCTGTAAAGAGAAATACCTTGCTCTAAAACCAAAACGGAGCTATCTAGCAGAATGGTTGTCAATGTGTGTATTCAACTTCCAGAGTTAAACGGATGTGTGTTTGCAGCAGTTCAGAAACCCTTTCCTGGGAGAATGTAGAAACAGTCATTTCCAGCCCTAGAGACGCATATAAGAGTTAGCAGTAAGAATGCGTTTAAAACACAGAAGACCCGCTTCTTACGAACTCATCTGCTGTGTGCTGATTCCTTTTAGGAAGTTGCATCTATGTTTAGATTCAGCGAGGTAGGAACACGTTTCTTCTAAAAGCTGCGTTTGGACATTCCAGAGTGGATGGGAGAACAGGCTGTAAAGAGAAGTGCCTTGCTCTAAAACCAAAACGGAGCTATCTAGCAGAATGGTTGTCAATGTGTGTATTCAACTTCCAGAGTTTAACTGATGTGTGTTTGCAGCAGTTCAGAAACCCTTTCCTGGGAGAATGTAGAAACAGTCATTTCCAGCCCTAGAGAGGCATATAAGAGTTTGCAGGAAGAATGCGTTTAAAACACAGAAGACCCGATTATTACGAACTCATCTGCTGTGTGTTGGTTCCTTTTAGGAAGTTGCATGTATGGTTAGATTCAGCGAGGTAGAAACACGTTTCTTCTAAAAGCTGCGTTTGGACATTCCAGAGTGGATGGGAGAACAGGCTGTAAAGAGAAATACCTTGCTCTAAAACCAAAACGGAGCTATCTAGCAGAATGGTTGTCAATGTGTGTATTCAACTTCCAGAGTTAAACTGATGTGTGTTTGCAGCAGTTCAGAAACCCTTTCCTGGGAGAATGTAGAAACAGTCATTTCCAGCCCTAGAGACGCATATAAGAGTTTGCAGTAAGAATGCGTTTAAAACACAGAAGACCCGCTTCTTACGAACTCATCTGCTGTGTGTTGGTTCCTTTTAGGAAGTTGCATCTATGGTTAGATTCAGCGAGGTAGGAACACGTTTCTTCTAAAAGCTGCGTTTGGACATTCCAGAGTGGATGGGAGAACAGGCTGTAAAGAGAAATACCTTGCTCTAAAACCAAAACGGAGCTCTCTAGCAGAATGGTTGTCAATGTGTGTATTCAACTTCCAGAGTTAAACTGATGTGTGTTTGCAGCAGTTCAGAAACCCTTTCCTGGGAGAATGTAGAAACAGTCATTTCCAGCCCTAGAGACGCATATAAGGGTTAGCAGAAAGAATGCGTTTAAAACAGAGAAGACCCGCTTCTTACGAACTCATCTGCTGTGTGTTGATTCCTTTTAGGAAGTTGCATCTATGTTTAGATTCAGCGAGGTAGGAACACGTTTCTTCTAAAAGCTGCGTTTGGACATTCCAGAGTGGATGGGAGAACAGGCTGTAAAGAGAAATACCTTCCTCTAAAACCAAAACGGAGCTATCTAGCAGAATGGTTGTCAATGTGTGTATTCAACTTCCAGAGTTAAACTGATGTGTGTTTGCAGCAGTTCAGAAACCGTTTCCTGGGAGAATGTAGAAACAGTCATTTCCAGCCCTAGAGACGCATATAAGAGTTTGCAGTAAGAATGCGTTTAAAATACAGAAGACCCGCTTCTTACAAACTCATCTGCTGTGTGTTGGTTCCTTTTAGGAAGTTGCATGTATGGTTGCATTCAGCGAGGTAGAAACACGTTTCTTCTAAAAGCTGCGTTTGGACATTCCATAGTGGATGGGAGAACAGGCTGTAAAGAGAAATACCTTGCTCTAAAACCAAAACGGAGCTATCTAGCAGAATGGTTGTCAATGTGTGTATTCAACTTCCAGAGTTAAACGGATGTGTGTTTGCAGCAGTTCAGAAACCCTTTCCTGGGAGAATGTAGAAACAGTCATTTCCAGCCCTAGAGACGCATATAAGAGTTAGCAGTAAGAATGCGTTTAAAACACAGAAGACCCGCTTCTTACGAACTCATCTGCTGTGTGCTGATTCCTTTTAGGAAGTTGCATCTATGTTTAGATTCAGCGAGGTAGGAACACATTTCTTCTAAAAGCTGCGTTTGGACATTCCAGAGTGGATGGGAGAACAGGCTGTAAAGAGAAGTACCTTGCTCTAAAACCAAAACGGAGCTATCTAGCAGAATGGTTGTCAATGTGTGTATTCAACTTCCAGAGTTTAACTGATGTGTGTTTGCAGCAGTTCAGAAACCCTTTCCTGGGAGAATGTAGAAACAGTCATTTCCAGCCCTAGAGACGCATATAAGAGTTTGCAGTCAGAATGCGTTTAAAACACAGAAGACCCGCTTCTTACGAACTCATCTGCTGTGTGTTGGTTCCTTTTAGGAAGTTGCATCTATGGTTAGATTCAGCGAGGTAGGAACACGTTTCTTCTAAAAGCTGCGTTTGGACATTCCAGAGTGGATGGGAGAACAGGCTGTAAAGAGAAATACCTTGCTCTAAAACCAAAACGGAGTTATCTAGCAGAATGGTTGTCAATGTGTGTATTCAACTTCCAGAGTTAAACTGATATGTGTTTGCAGCAGTTCAGAAACCCTTTCCTGGGAGAATGTAGAAACAGTCATTTCCAGCCCTAGAGACGCATATAAGAGTTTGCAGTAAGAATGCGTTTAAAACACAGAAGACCCGCTTCTTACGAACTCATCTGCTGTGTGTTGGTTCCTTTTAGGAAGTTGCATCTATGGTTAGATTCAGCGAGGTAGGAACACGTTTCTTCTAAAAGCTGCGTTTGGACATTCCAGAGTGGATGGGAGAACAGGCTTTAAAGAGAAATACCTTGCTCTAAAACCAAAACGAAGCTATCTAGCAGAATGGTTGTCAATGTGTGTATTCAACTTCCAGAGTTAAACTGATGTGTGTTTGCAGCAGTTCAGAAACCCTTTCCTGGGAGAATGTAGAAACAGTCATTTCCAGCCCTAGAGACGCATATAAGAGTTAGCAGTAAGAATGCGTTTAAAACACAGAAGACCCGCTTCTTACGAACTCATCTGCTGTGTGCTGATTCCTTTTAGGAAGTTGCATGTATGTTTAGATACAGCGAGGTAGGAACACGTTTCTTCTAAAATCTGCGTTTGGACATTCCAGAGTGGATGAGAGAACAGGCTGTAAAGAGAAGTACCTTGCTCTAAAACCAAAACGGAGCTATCTAGCAGAATGGTTGTCAATGTGTGTATTCAACTTCCAGAGTTTAACTGATGTGTGTTTGCAGCAGTTCAGAAACCCTTTCCTGGGAGAATGTAGAAACAGTCATTTCCATCCCTAGAGACGCATATAAGAGTTTGCAGTAAGAATGCGTTTAAAACACAGAAGACCCGCTTCTTACGAACTCATCTGCTGTGTGTTGGTTCCTTTTAGGAAGTTGCATCTATGGTTACATTCAGCGAGGTAGGAACACGTTTCTTCTAAAAGCTGCGTTTGGACATTCCAGAGTGGATGGGAGAACAGGCTGTAAAGAGAAATACCTTGCTCTAAAACCAAAACGGAGCTATCTAGCAGAATGGTTGTCAATGTGTGTATTCAACTTCCAGAGTTAAACTGATGTGTGTTTGCAGCAGTTCAGAAACCCTTTCCTGGGAGAATGTAGAAACAGTCATTTCCAGCCCTAGAGACGCATATAAGAGTTTGCAGTAAGAATGCGTTTAAAACACAGAAGACCCGCTTCTTACGAACTCATCTGCTGTGTGTTGGTTCCTTTTAGGAAGTTGCATCTATGGTTAGATTCAGCGAGGTAGAAACACGTTTCTTCTAAAAGCTGCGTTTGGACATTCCAGAGTGGATGGGAGAAGAGGTTGTAAAGAGAAATACCTTGCTCTAAAACCAAAACGGAGCTATCTAGCAGAATGGTTGTCAATGTGTGTATTCAACTTCCAGAGTTAAACTGATGTGTGTTTGCAGCAATTCAGAAACCCTTTCCTGGGAGAATGTAGAAACAGTCATTTCCAGCCCTAGAGACGCATATAAGGGTTAGCAGTAAGAATGCGTTTAAAACAGAGAAGACCCGCTTCTTACGAACTCATCTGCTGTGTGTTGATTCCTTTTAGGAAGTTGCATCTATGGTTAGATTCAGCGAGGTAGGAACACGTTTCTTCTAGAAGCTGCTTTTGGACATTCCAGAGTGGATGGGAGAACAGGCTATAAAGAGAAATACCTTGCTCTAAAACCATAACGGAGCTATCTAGCAGAATGGTTGTCAATGTGTGTATTCAACTTCCAGAGTTAAACTGATGTGTGTTTGCAGCAGTTCAGAAACCCTTTCCTGGGAGAATGTAGAAACAGTCATTTCCAGCCCTAGAGACGCATATAAGAGTTTGCAGTAAGAATGCATTTAAAACACAGAAGTCCCGCTTCTTACGAACTCATCTGCTGTGTGTTGGTTCCTTTTAGGAAGTTGCATCTATGGTTAGATTCAGCGAGGTAGGAACACGTTTCTTCTAAAAGCTGCGTTTGGACATTCCAGAGTGGATGGGAGAACAGGCTGTAAAGAGAAATACCTTGCTCTAAAACCAAAACGGAGCTATCTAGCAGAATGATTGTCAATGTGTGTATTCAATTTCCAGAGTTAAACTGATGTGTGTTTGCAGCAGTTCAGAAACCCTTTCTTGGGAGAATGTAGAAACAGTCATTTCCAGCCCTAGAGACGCATATAAGAGTTTGCAGTAAGAATGCGTTTAAAACACAGAAGACCCGCTTCTTACGAACTCATCTGCTGTGTGTTGGTTCCTTTTAGGAAGTTGCATCTATGGTTAGATTCAGCGAGGTAGGAACACGTTTCTTCTAAAAGCTGCGTTTGGACATTCCAGAGTGGATGGGAGAACAGGCTGTAAAGAGAAATACCTTGCTCTAAAACCAAAACGGAGTTATCTAGTAGAATGGTTGTCAATGTGTCTATTCAACTTCCAGAGTTAAACTGATGTGTGTTTGCAGCAGTTCAGAAACCCTTTCCTGGGAGAATGTAGAAACAGTCATTTCCAGCCCTAGAGACGCATATAAGAGTTTGCAGTAAAAATGCGATTAAAACACAGAAGACCCGCTTCTTACGAACTCATCTGCTGTGTGTTGGTTCCTTTTAGGAAGATGCATCTATGGTTACATTCAGCGAGGTAGGAACACGTTTCTTCTAAAAGCTGCGTTTGGACATTCCAGAGTGGATGGGAGAACAGGCTGTAAAGAGAAATACCTTGCTCTAAAACCAAAACGGAGCTATCTAGCAGAATGGTTGTCAATGTGTGTATTCAACTTCCAGAGTTAAACTGATGTGTGTTTGCAGCAATTCAGAAACCCTTTCCTGGGAGAATGTAGAAACAGTCATTTCCAGCCCGAGAGACGCATATAAGGGTTAGCAGTAAGAATGCGTTTAAAACAGAGAAGACCCGCTTCTTACGAACTCATCTGCTGTGTGTTGATTCCTTTTAGGAAGTTGCATCTATGGTTAGATTCAGCGAGGTAGGAACACGTTTCTTCTAGAAGCTGCTTTTGGACATTCCAGAGTGGATGGGAGAACAGGCTGTAAAGAGAAATACCTTGCTCTAAAACCAAAACGGAGCTATCTAGCAGAATGGTTGTCAATGTGTGTATTCAACTTCCAGAGTTAAACTGATGTGTGTTTGCAGCAGTTCAGAAACCCTTTCCTGGGAGAATGTAGAAACAGTCATTTCCAGCCCTAGAGACGCATATAAGAATTTGCAGTAAGAATGCATTTAAAACACAGAAGTCCCGCTTCTTACGAACTCATCTGCTGTGTGTTGGTTCCTTTTAGGAAGTTGCATCTATGGTTAGATTCAGCGAGGTAGGAACACGTTTCATCTAAAAGCTGAGTTTGGACATTCCAGAGTGGATGGGAGAACAGGCTGTAAAGAGAAATACCTTGCTCTAAAACCAAAACGGAGTTATCTAGTAGAATGGTTGTCAATGTGTCTATTCAACTTCCAGAGTTAAACTGATGTGTGTTTGCAGCAGTTCAGAAACCCTTTCCTGGGAGAATGTAGAAACAGTCATTTCCAGCCCTAGAGACGCATATAAGAGTTTGCAGTAAAAATGCGTTTAAAACACAGAAGACCCGCTTCTTACGAACTCATCTGCTGTGTGTTGGTTCCTTTTAGGAAGTTGCATCTATGGTTACATTCAGCGAGGTAGGAACACGTTTCTTCTAAAAGCTGCGTTTGGACATTCCAGAGTGGATGGGAGAACAGGCTGTAAAGAGAAATACCTTGCTCTAAAACCAAAACGGAGCTATCTAGCAGAATGGTTGTCAATGTGTGTATTCAACTTCCAGAGTTAAACTGATGTGTGTTTGCAGCAGTTCAGAAACCCTTTCCTGGGAGAATGTAGAAACAGTCATTTCCAGCCCTAGAGACGCATATAAGAGTTTGCAGTAAGAATGCGTTTAAAACACAGAAGACCCGCTTCTTACGAACTCATCTGCTGTGTGTTGGTTCCTTTTAGGAAGTTGCATCTATGGTTAGATTCAGCGAGGTAGGAACACGTTTCTTCTAAAAGCTGCGTTTGGACATTCCAGAGTGGATGGGAGAACAGGCTGTAAAGAGAAATACCTTGCTCTAAAACCAAAACGGAGCTCTCTAGCAGAATGGTTGTCAATGTGTGTATTCAACTTCCAGAGTTAAACTGATGTGTGTTTGCAGCAGTTCAGAAACCCTTTCCTGGGAGAATGTAGAAACAGTCATTTCCAGCCCTAGAGACGCATATAAGGGTTAGCAGAAAGAATGCGTTTAAAACAGAGAAGACCCGCTTCTTACGAACTCATCTGCTGTGTGTTGATTCCTTTTAGGAAGTTGCATCTATGTTTAGATTCAGCGAGGTAGGAACACGTTTCTTCTAAAAGCTGCGTTTGGACATTCCAGAGTGGATGGGAGAACAGGCTGTAAAGAGAAATACCTTCCTCTAAAACCAAAACGGAGCTATCTAGCAGAATGGTTGTCAATGTGTGTATTCAACTTCCAGAGTTAAACTGATGTGTGTTTGCAGCAGTTCAGAAACCGTTTCCTGGGAGAATGTAGAAACAGTCATTTCCAGCCCTAGAGACGCATATAAGAGTTTGCAGTAAGAATGCGTTTAAAATACAGAAGACCCGCTTCTTACAAACTCATCTGCTGTGTGTTGGTTCCTTTTAGGAAGTTGCATGTATGGTTGCATTCAGCGAGGTAGAAACACGTTTCTTCTAAAAGCTGCGTTTGGACATTCCATAGTGGATGGGAGAACAGGCTGTAAAGAGAAATACCTTGCTCTAAAACCAAAACGGAGCTATCTAGCAGAATGGTTGTCAATGTGTGTATTCAACTTCCAGAGTTAAACGGATGTGTGTTTGCAGCAGTTCAGAAACCCTTTCCTGGGAGAATGTAGAAACAGTCATTTCCAGCCCTAGAGACGCATATAAGAGTTAGCAGTAAGAATGCGTTTAAAACACAGAAGACCCGCTTCTTACGAACTCATCTGCTGTGTGCTGATTCCTTTTAGGAAGTTGCATCTATGTTTAGATTCAGCGAGGTAGGAACACATTTCTTCTAAAAGCTGCGTTTGGACATTCCAGAGTGGATGGGAGAACAGGCTGTAAAGAGAAGTACCTTGCTCTAAAACCAAAACGGAGCTATCTAGCAGAATGGTTGTCATTGTGTGTATTCAACTTCCAGAGTTTAACTGATGTGTGTTTGCAGCAGTTCAGAAACCCTTTCCTGGGAGAATGTAGAAACAGTCATTTCCAGCCCTAGAGACGCATATAAGAGTTTGCAGTAAGAATGCGTTTAAAACACAGAAGACCCGCTTCTTACGAACTCATCTGCTGTGTGTTGGTTCCTTTTAGGAAGTTGCATCTATGGTTAGATTCAGCGAGGTAGGAACACGTTTCTTCTAAAAGCTGCGTTTGGACATTCCAGAGTGGATGGGAGAACAGGCTGTAAAGAGAAATACCTTGCTCTAAAACCAAAACGGAGTTATCTAGCAGAATGGTTGTCAATGTGTGTATTCAACTTCCAGAGTTAAACTGATATGTGTTTGCAGCAGTTCAGAAACCCTTTCCTGGGAGAATGTAGAAACAGTCATTTCCAGCCCTAGAGACGCATATAAGAGTTTGCAGTAAGAATGCGTTTAAAACACAGAAGACCCGCTTCTTACGAACTCATCTGCTGTGTGTTGGTTCCTTTTAGGAAGTTGCATCTATGGTTAGATTCAGCGAGGTAGGAACACGTTTCTTCTAAAAGCTGCGTTTGGACATTCCAGAGTGGATGGGAGAACAGGCTTTAAAGAGAAATACCTTGCTCTAAAACCAAAACGAAGCTATCTAGCAGAATGGTTGTCAATGTGTGTATTCAACTTCCAGAGTTAAACTGATGTGTGTTTGCAGCAGTTCAGAAACCCTTTCCTGGGAGAATGTAGAAACAGTCATTTCCAGCCCTAGAGACGCATATAAGAGTTAGCAGTAAGAATGCGTTTAAAACACAGAAGACCCGCTTCTTACGAACTCATCTGCTGTGTGCTGATTCCTTTTAGGAAGTTGCATGTATGTTTAGATACAGCGAGGTAGGAACACGTTTCTTCTAAAATCTGCGTTTGGACATTCCAGAGTGGATGAGAGAACAGGCTGTAAAGAGAAGTACCTTACTCTAAAACCAAAACGGAGCTATCTAGCAGAATGGTTGTCAATGTGTGTATTCAACTTCCAGAGTTTAACTGATGTGTGTTTGCAGCAGTTCAGAAACCCTTTCCTGGGAGAATGTAGAAACAGTCATTTCCATCCCTAGAGACGCATATAAGAGTTTGCAGTAAGAATGCGTTTAAAACACAGAAGACCCGCTTCTTACGAACTCATCTGCTGTGTGTTGGTTCCTTTTAGGAAGTTGCATCTATGGTTACATTCAGCGAGGTAGGAACACGTTTCTTCTAAAAGCTGCGTTTGGACATTCCAGAGTGGATGGGAGAACAGGCTGTAAAGAGAAATACCTTGCTCTAAAACCAAAACGGAGCTATCTAGCAGAATGGTTGTCAATGTGTGTATTCAACTTCCAGAGTTAAACTGATGTGTGTTTGCAGCAGTTCAGAAACCCTTTCCTGGGAGAATGTAGAAACAGTCATTTCCAGCCCTAGAGACGCATATAAGAGTTTGCAGTAAGAATGCGTTTAAAACACAGAAGACCCGCTTCTTACGAACTCATCTGCTGTGTGTTGGTTCCTTTTAGGAAGTTGCATCTATGGTTAGATTCAGCGAGGTAGAAACACGTTTCTTCTAAAAGCTGCGTTTGGACATTCCAGAGTGGATGGGAGAAGAGGTTGTAAAGAGAAATACCTTGCTCTAAAACCAAAACGGAGCTATCTAGCAAAATGGTTGTCAATGTGTGTATTCAACTTCCAGAGTTAAACTGATGTGTGTTTGCAGCAATTCAGAAACCCTTTCCTGGGAGAATGTAGAAACAGTCATTTCCAGCCCTAGAGACGCATATAAGGGTTAGCAGTAAGAATGCGTTTAAAACAGAGAAGACCCGCTTCTTACGAACTCATCTGCTGTGTGTTGATTCCTTTTAGGAAGTTGCATCTATGGTTAGATTCAGCGAGGTAGGAACACGTTTCTTCTAGAAGCTGCTTTTGGACATTCCAGAGTGGATGGGAGAACAGGCTATAAAGAGAAATACCTTGCTCTAAAACCAAAACGGAGCTATCTAGCAGAATGGTTGTCAATGTGTGTATTCAACTTCCAGAGTTAAACTGATGTGTGTTTGCAGCAGTTCAGAAACCCTTTCCTGGGAGAATGTAGAAACAGTCATTTCCAGCCCTAGAGACGCATATAAGAGTTTGCAGTAAGAATGCATTTAAAACACAGAAGTCCCGCTTCTTACGAACTCATCTGCTGTGTGTTGGTTCCTTTTAGGAAGTTGCATCTATGGTTAGATTCAGCGAGGTAGGAACACGTTTCTTCTAAAAGCTGCGTTTGGACATTCCAGAGTGGATGGGAGAACAGGCTGTAAAGAGAAATACCTTGCTCTAAAACCAAAACGGAGCTATCTAGCAGAATGATTGTCAATGTGTGTATTCAATTTCCAGAGTTAAACTGATGTGTGTTTGCAGCAGTTCAGAAACCCTTTCTTGGGAGAATGTAGAAACAGTCATTTCCAGCCCTAGAGACGCATATAAGAGTTTGCAGTAAGAATGCGTTTAAAACACAGAAGACCCGCTTCTTACGAGCTCATCTGCTGTGTGTTGGTTCCTTTTAGGAAGTTGCATCTATGGTTAGATTCAGCGAGGTAGGAACACGTTTCTTCTAAAAGCTGCGTTTGGACATTCCAGAGTGGATGGGAGAACAGGCTGTAAAGAGAAATACCTTGCTCTAAAACCAAAACGGAGTTATCTAGTAGAATGGTTGTCAATGTGTGTATTCAACTTCCAGAGTTAAACTGATGTGTGTTTGCAGCAGTTCAGAAACCCTTTCCTGGGAGAATGTAGAAACAGTCATTTCCAGCCCTAGAGACGCATATAAGAGTTTGCAGTAAAAATGCGATTAAAACACAGAAGACCCGCTTCTTACGAACTCATCTGCTGTGTGTTGGTTCCTTTTAGGAAGATGCATCTATGGTTACATTCAGCGAGGTAGGAACACGTTTCTTCTAAAAGCTGCGTTTGGACATTCCAGAGTGGATGGGAGAACAGGCTGTAAAGAGAAATACCTTGCTCTAAAACCAAAACGGAGCTATCTAGCAGAATGGTTGTCAATGTGTGTATTCAACTTCCAGAGTTAAACTGATGTGTGTTTGCAGCAATTCAGAAACCCTTTCCTGGGAGAATGTAGAAACAGTCATTTCCAGCCCGAGAGACGCATATAAGGGTTAGCAGTAAGAATGCGTTTAAAACAGAGAAGACCCGCTTCTTACGAACTCATCTGCTGTGTGTTGATTCCTTTTAGGAAGTTGCATCTATGGTTAGATTCAGCGAGGTAGGAACACGTTTCTTCTAGAAGCTGCTTTTGGACATTCCAGAGTGGATGGGAGAACAGGCTGTAAAGAGAAATACCTTGCTCTAAAACCAAAACGGAGCTATCTAGCAGAATGGTTGTCAATGTGTGTATTCAACTTCCAGAGTTAAACTGATGTGTGTTTGCAGCAGTTCAGAAACCCTTTCCTGGGAGAATGTAGAAACAGTCATTTCCAGCCCTAGAGACGCATATAAGAATTTGCAGTAAGAATGCATTTAAAACACAGAAGTCCCGCTTCTTACGAACTCATCTGCTGTGTGTTGGTTCCTTTTAGGAAGTTGCATCTATGGTTAGATTCAGCGAGGTAGGAACACGTTTCATCTAAAAGCTGAGTTTGGACATTCCAGAGTGGATGGGAGAACAGGCTGTAAAGAGAAATACCTTGCTCTAAAACCAAAACGGAGTTATCTAGTAGAATGGTTGTCAATGTGTGTATTCAACTTCCAGAGTTAAACTGATGTGTGTTTGCAGCAGTTCAGAAACCCTTTCCTGGGAGAATGTAGAAACAGTCATTTCCAGCCCTAGAGACGCATATAAGAGTTTGCAGTAAAAATGCGTTTAAAACACAGAAGACCCGCTTCTTACGAACTCATCTGCTGTGTGTTGGTTCCTTTTAGGAAGTTGCATCTATGGTTACATTCAGCGAGGTAGGAACACGTTTCTTCTAAAAGCTGCGTTTGGACATTCCAGAGTGGATGGGAGAACAGGCTGTAAAGAGAAATACCTTGCTCTAAAACCAAAACGGAGCTATCTAGCAGAATGGTTGTCAATGTGTGTATTCAACTTCCAGAGTTAAACTGATGTGTGTTTGCAGCAGTTCAGAAACCCTTTCCTGGGAGAATGTAGAAACAGTCATTTCCAGCCCTAGAGACGCATATAAGAGTTTGCAGTAAGAATGCGTTTAAAACACAGAAGACCCGCTTCTTACGAACTCATCTGCTGTGTGTTGGTTCCTTTTAGGAAGTTGCATCTATGGTTAGATTCAGCGAGGTAGGAACACGTTTCTTCTAAAAGCTGCGTTTGGACATTCCAGAGTGGATGGGAGAACAGGCTGTAAAGAGAAATACCTTGCTCTAAAACCAAAACGGAGTTATCTAGTAGAATGGTTGTCAATGTGTGTATTCAACTTCCAGAGTTAAACTGATGTCTGTTTGCAGCAGTTCAGAAACCCTTTCCTGGGATAATGTAGAAACAGTCATTTCCAGCCCTAGAGACGCATATAAGAGTTTGGAGTAAAAATGCGTTTAAAACACAGAAGACCCGCTTCTTACGAACTCATCTGCTGTGTGTTGGTTCCTTTTAGGAAGTTGCATCTATGGTTACATTCAGCGAGGTAGGAACACGTTTCTTCTAAAAGCTGCGTTTGGACATTCCAGAGTGGATGGGAGAACAGGCTGTAAAGAGAAATACCTTGCTCTAAAACCAAAACGGAGCTCTCTAGCAGAATGGTTGTCAATGTGTGTATTCAACTTCCAGAGTTAAACTGATGTGTGTTTGCAGCAGTTCAGAAACCCTTTCCTGGGAGAATGTAGAAACAGTCATTTCCAGCCCTAGAGACGCATATAAGAGTTTGCAGTAAGAATGCGTTTAAAACACAGAAGACCCGCTTCTTACGAACTCATCTGCTGTGTGTTGGTTCCTTTTAGGAAGTTGCATCTATGGTTAGATTCAGCGAGGTAGAAACACGTTTCTTCTAAAGGCTGCGTTTGGACATTCCAGAGTGGATGGGAGAAGAGGCTGTAAAGAGAAATACCTTGCTCTAAAACCAAAACGGAGCTATCTAGCAGAATGGTTGTCAATGTGTGTATTCAACTTCCAGAGTTAAACTGATGTGTGTTTGCAGCAATTCAGAAACCCTTTCCTGGGAGAATGTAGAAACAGTCATTTCCAGCCCTAGAGACGCATATAAGGGTTAGCAGTAAGAATGCGTTTAAAACAGAGAAGACCCGCTTCTTACGAACTCATCTGCTGTGTGTTGATTCCTTTTAGGAAGTTGCATCTATGGTTAGATTCAGCGAGGTAGGAACACGTTTCTTCTAGAAGCTGCTTTTGGACATTCCAGAGTGGATGGGAGAACAGGCTATAAAGAGAAATACCTTGCTCTAAAACCAAAACGGAGCTATCTAGCAGAATGGTTGTCAATGTGTGTATTCAACTTCCAGAGTTAAACTGATGTGTGTTTGCAGCAGTTCAGAAACCCTTTCCTGGGAGAATGTAGAAACAGTCATTTCCAGCCCTAGAGACGCATATAAGAGTTTGCAGTAAGAATGCATTTAAAACACAGAAGTCCCGCTTCTTACGAACTCATCTGCTGTGTGTTGGTTCCTTTTAGGAAGTTGCATCTATGGTTAGATTCAGCGAGGTAGGAACACGTTTCTTCTAAAAGCTGCGTTTGGACATTCCAGAGTGGATGGGAGAACAGGCTGTAAAGAGAAATACCTTGCTCTAAAACCAAAACGGAGTTATCTAGCAGAATGGTTGTCAATGTGTGTATTCAACTTCCAGAGTTAAACTGATATGTGTTTGCAGCATTTCAGAAACCCTTTCCTGGGAGAATGTAGAAACAGTCATTTCCAGCCCTAGAGACGCATATAAGAGTTTGCAGTAAGAATGCGTTTAAAACACAGAAGACCCGCTTCTTACGAACTCATCTGCTGTGTGTTGGTTCCTTTTAGGAAGTTGCATCTATGGTTAGATTCAGCGAGGTAGGAACACGTTTCTTCTAAAAGCTGCGTTTGGACATTCCAGAGTGGATGGGAGAACAGGCTTTAAAGAGAAATACCTTGCTCTAAAACCAAAACGGAGCTATCTAGCAGAATGGTTGTCAATGTGTGTATTCAACTTCCAGAGTTAAACTGATGTGTGTTTGCAGCAGTTCAGAAACCCTTTCCTGGGAGAATGTAGAAACAGTCATTTCCAGCCCTAGAGACGCATATAAGAGTTAGCAGTAAGAATGCGTTTAAAACACAGAAGACCCGCTTCTTACGAACTCATCTGCTGTGTGCTGATTCCTTTTAGGAAGTTGCATGTATGTTTAGATACAGCGAGGTAGGAACACGTTTCTTCTAAAAGCTGCGTTTGGACATTCCAGAGTGGATGAGAGAACATGCTGTAAAGAGAAGTACCTTGCTCTAAAACCAAAACGGAGCTATCTAGCAGAATGGTTGTCAATGTGTGTATTCAACTTCCAGAGTTTAACTGATGTGTGTTTGCAGCAGTTCAGAAACCCTTTCCTGGGAGAATGTAGAAACAGTCATTTCCAGCCCTAGAGACGCATATAAGAGTTTGCAGTAAGAATGCGTTTAAAACACAGAAGACCCGCTTCTTACGAACTCATCTGCTGTGTGTTGGTTCCTTTTAGGAAGTTGCATCTATGGTTACATTCAGCGAGGTAGGAACACGTTTCTTCTAAAAGCTGCGTTTGGACATTCCAGAGTGGATGGGAGAACAGGCTGTAAAGAGAAATACCTTGCTCTAAAACCAAAACGGAGCTATCTAGCAGAATGGTTGTCAATGTGTGTATTCAACTTCCAGAGTTAAACTGATGTGTGTTTGCAGCAGTTCAGAAACCCTTTCCTGGGAGAATGTAGAAACAGTCATTTCCAGCCCTAGAGACGCATATAAGAGTTTGCAGTAAGAATGCGTTTAAAACACAGAAGACCCGCTTCTTACGAACTCATCTGCTGTGTGTTGGTTCCTTTTAGGAAGTTGCATCTATGGTTAGATTCAGCGAGGTAGAAACACGTTTCTTCTAAAAGCTGCGTTTGGACATTCCAGAGTGGATGGGAGAAGAGGTTGTAAAGAGAAATACCTTGCTCTAAAACCAAAACGGAGCTATCTAGCAGAATGGTTGTCAATGTGTGTATTCAACTTCCAGAGTTAAACTGATGTGTGTTTGCAGCAATTCAGAAACCCTTTCCTGGGAGAATGTAGAAACAGTCATTTCCAGCCCTAGAGACGCATATAAGGGTTAGCAGTAAGAATGCGTTTAAAACAGAGAAGACCCGCTTCTTACGAACTCATCTGCTGTGTGTTGATTCCTTTTAGGAAGTTGCATCTATGGTTAGATTCAGCGAGGTAGGAACACGTTTCTTCTAGAAGCTGCTTTTGGACATTCCAGAGTGGATGGGAGAACAGGCTATAAAGAGAAATACCTTGCTCTAAAACCAAAACGGAGCTATCTAGCAGAATGGTTGTCAATGTGTGTATTCAACTTCCAGAGTTAAACTGATGTGTGTTTGCAGCAGTTCAGAAACCCTTTCCTGGGAGAATGTAGAAACAGTCATTTCCAGCCCTAGAGACGCATATAAGAGTTTGCAGTAAGAATGCATTTAAAACACAGAAGTCCCGCTTCTTACGAACTCATCTGCTGTGTGTTGGTTCCTTTTAGGAAGTTGCATCTATGGTTAGATTCAGCGAGGTAGGAACACGTTTCTTCTAAAAGCTGCGTTTGGACATTCCAGAGTGGATGGGAGAACAGGCTGTAAAGAGAAATACCTTGCTCTAAAACCAAAACGGAGCTATCTAGCAGAATGATTGTCAATGTGTGTATTCAATTTCCAGAGTTAAACTGATGTGTGTTTGCAGCAGTTCAGAAACCCTTTCTTGGGAGAATGTAGAAACAGTCATTTCCAGCCCTAGAGACGCATATAAGAGTTTGCAGTAAGAATGCGTTTAAAACACAGAAGACCCGCTTCTTACGAACTCATCTGCTGTGTGTTGGTTCCTTTTAGGAAGTTGCATCTATGGTTAGATTCAGCGAGGTAGGAACACGTTTCTTCTAAAAGCTGCGTTTGGACATTCCAGAGTGGATGGGAGAACAGGCTGTAAAGAGAAATACCTTGCTCTAAAACCAAAACGGAGTTATCTAGTAGAATGGTTGTCAATGTGTGTATTCAACTTCCAGAGTTAAACTGATGTGTGTTTGCAGCAGTTCAGAAACCCTTTCCTGGGAGAATGTAGAAACAGTCATTTCCAGCCCTAGAGACGCATATAAGAGTTTGCAGTAAAAATGCGATTAAAACACAGAAGACCCGCTTCTTACGAACTCATCTGCTGTGTGTTGGTTCCTTTTAGGAAGATGCATCTATGGTTACATTCAGCGAGGTAGGAACACGTTTCTTCTAAAAGCTGCGTTTGGACATTCCAGAGTGGATGGGAGAACAGGCTGTAAAGAGAAATAACTTGCTCTAAAACCAAAACGGAGCTATCTAGCAGAATGGTTGTCAATGTGTGCATTCAACTTCCAGAGTTAAACTGATGTGTGTTTGCAGCAATTCAGAAACCCTTTCCTGGGAGAATGTAGAAACAGTCATTTCCAGCCCTAGAGACGCATATAAGGGTTAGCAGTAAGAATGCGTTTAAAACAGAGAAGACCCGCTTCTTACGAACTCATCTGCTGTGTGTTGATTCCTTTTAGGAAGTTGCATCTATGGTTAGATTCAGCGAGGTAGGAACACGTTTCTTCTAGAAGCTGCTTTTGGACATTCCAGCGTGGATGGGAGAACAGGCTGTAAAGAGAAATACCTTGCTCTAAAACCAAAACGGAGCTATCTAGCAGAATGGTTGTCAATGTGTGTATTCAACTTCCAGAGTTAAACTGATGTGTGTTTGCAGCAGTTCAGAAACCTTTTCCTGGGAGAATGTAGAAACAGTCATTTCCAGCCCTAGAGACGCATATAAGAATTTGCAGTAAGAATGCATTTAAAACACAGAAGTCCCGCTTCTTACGAACTCATCTGCTGTGTGTTGGTTCCTTTTAGGAAGTTGCATCTATGGTTAGATTCAGCGAGGTAGGAACACGTTTCATCTAAAAGCTGAGTTTGGACATTCCAGAGTGGATGGGAGAACAGGCTGTAAAGAGAAATACCTTGCTCTAAAACCAAAACGGAGTTATCTAGTAGAATGGTTGTCAATGTGTGTATTCAACTTCCAGAGTTAAACTGATGTGTGTTTGCAGCAGTTCAGAAACCCTTTCCTGGGAGAATGTAGAAACAGTCATTTCCAGCCCTAGAGACGCATATAAGAGTTTGCAGTAAAAATGCGTTTAAAACACAGAAGACCCGCTTCTTACGAACTCATCTGCTGTGTGTTGGTTCCTTTTAGGAAGTTGCATCTATGGTTACATTCAGCGAGGTAGGAACACGTTTCTTCTAAAAGCTGCGTTTGGACATTCCAGAGTGGATGGGAGAACAGGCTGTAAAGAGAAATACCTTGCTCTAAAACCAAAACGGAGCTATCTAGCAGAATGGTTGTCAATGTGTGTATTCAACTTCCAGAGTTAAACTGATGTGTGTTTGCAGCAATTCAGAAACCCTTTCCTGGGAGAATGTAGAAACAGTCATTTCCAGCCCTAGAGACGCATATAAGGGTTAGCAGTAAGAATGCGTTTAAAACAGAGAAGACCCGCTTCTTACGAACTCATCTGCTGTGTGTTGATTCCTTTTAGGAAGTTGCATCTATGGTTAGATTCAGCGAGGTAGGAACACGTTTCTTCTAGAAGCTGCTTTTGGACATTCCAGAGTGGATGGGAGAACAGGCTATAAAGAGAAATACCTTGCTCTAAAACCAAAACGGAGCTATCTAGCAGAATGGTTGTCAATGTGTGTATTCAACTTCCAGAGTTAAACTGATGTGTGTTTGCAGCAGTTCAGAAACCCTTTCCTGGGAGAATGTAGAAACAGTCATTTCCAGCCCTAGAGACGCATATAAGAGTTTGCAGTAAGAATGCATTTAAAACACAGAAGTCCCGCTTCTTACGAACTCATCTGCTGTGTGTTGGTTCCTTTTAGGAAGTTGCATCTATGGTTAGATTCAGCGAGGTAGGAACACGTTTCTTCTAAAAGCTGCGTTTGGACATTCCAGAGTGGATGGGAGAACAGGCTGTAAAGAGAAATACCTTGCTCTAAAACCAAAACGGAGCTATCTAGCAGAATGATTGTCAATGTGTGTATTCAATTTCCAGAGTTAAACTGATGTGTGTTTGCAGCAGTTCAGAAACCCTTTCTTGGGAGAATGTAGAAACAGTCATTTCCAGCCCTAGAGACGCATATAAGAGTTTGCAGTAAGAATGCGTTTAAAACACAGAAGACCCGCTTCTTACGAACTCATCTGCTGTGTGTTGGTTCCTTTTAGGAAGTTGCATCTATGGTTAGATTCAGCGAGGTAGGAACACGTTTCTTCTAAAAGCTGCGTTTGGACATTCCAGAGTGGATGGGAGAACAGGCTGTAAAGAGAAATACCTTGCTCTAAAACCAAAACGGAGTTATCTAGTAGAATGGTTGTCAATGTGTGTATTCAACTTCCAGAGTTAAACTGATGTGTGTTTGCAGCAGTTCAGAAACCCTTTCCTGGGAGAATGTAGAAACAGTCATTTCCAGCCCTAGAGACGCATATAAGAGTTTGCAGTAAAAATGCGATTAAAACACAGAAGACCCGCTTCTTACGAACTCATCTGCTGTGTGTTGGTTCCTTTTAGGAAGATGCATCTATGGTTACATTCAGCGAGGTAGGAACACGTTTCTTCTAAAAGCTGCGTTTGGACATTCCAGAGTGGATGGGAGAACAGGCTGTAAAGAGAAATACCTTGCTCTAAAACCAAAACGGAGCTATCTAGCAGAATGGTTGTCAATGTGTGTATTCAACTTCCAGAGTTAAACTGATGTGTGTTTGCAGCAATTCAGAAACCCTTTCCTGGGAGAATGTAGAAACAGTCATTTCCAGCCCTAGAGACGCATATAAGGGTTAGCAGTAAGAATGCGTTTAAAACAGAGAAGACCCGCTTCTTACGAACTCATCTGCTGTGTGTTGATTCCTTTTAGGAAGTTGCATCTATGGTTAGATTCAGCGAGGTAGGAACACGTTTCTTCTAGAAGCTGCTTTTGGACATTCCAGAGTGGATGGGAGAACAGGCTGTAAAGAGAAATACCTTGCTCTAAAACCAAAACGGAGCTATCTAGCAGAATGGTTGTCAATGTGTGTATTCAACTTCCAGAGTTAAACTGATGTGTGTTTGCAGCAGTTCAGAAACCCTTTCCTGGGAGAATGTAGAAACAGTCATTTCCAGCCCTAGAGACGCATATAAGAATTTGCAGTAAGAATGCATTTAAAACACAGAAGTCCCGCTTCTTACGAACTCATCTGCTGTGTGTTGGTTCCTTTTAGGAAGTTGCATCTATGGTTAGATTCAGCGAGGTAGGAACACGTTTCATCTAAAAGCTGAGTTTGGACATTCCAGAGTGGATGGGAGAACAGGCTGTAAAGAGAAATACCTTGCTCTAAAACCAAAACGGAGTTATCTAGTAGAATGGTTGTCAATGTGTGTATTCAACTTCCAGAGTTAAACTGATGTGTGTTTGCAGCAGTTCAGAAACCCTTTCCTGGGAGAATGTAGAAACAGTCATTTCCAGCCCTAGAGACGCATATAAGAGTTTGCAGTAAAAATGCGTTTAAAACACAGAAGACCCGCTTCTTACGAACTCATCTGCTGTGTGTTGGTTCCTTTTAGGAAGTTGCATCTATGGTTACATTCAGCGAGGTAGGAACACGTTTCTTCTAAAAGCTGCGTTTGGACATTCCAGAGTGGATGGGAGAACAGGCTGTAAAGAGAAATACCTTGCTCTAAAACCAAAACGGAGCTATCTAGCAGAATGGTTGTCAATGTGTGTATTCAACTTCCAGAGTTAAACTGATGTGTGTTTGCAGCAGTTCAGAAACCCTTTCCTGGGAGAATGTAGAAACAGTCATTTCCAGCCCTAGAGACGCATATAAGAGTTTGCAGTAAGAATGCGTTTAAAACACAGAAGACCCGCTTCTTACGAACTCATCTGCTGTGTGTTGGTTCCTTTTAGGAAGTTGCATCTACGGTTAGATTCAGCGAGGTAGGAACACGTTTCTTCTAAAAGCTGCGTTTGGACATTCCAGAGTGGATGGGAGAACAGGCTGTAAAGAGAAATACCTTGCTCTAAAACCAAAACGGAGTTATCTAGTAGAATGGTTGTCAATGTGTGTATTCAACTTCCAGAGTTAAACTGATGTGTGTTTGCAGCAGTTCAGAAACCCTTTCCTGGGATAATGTAGAAACAGTCATTTCCAGCCCTAGAGACGCATATAAGAGTTTGGAGTAAAAATGCGTTTAAAACACAGAAGACCCGCTTCTTACGAACTCATCTGCTGTGTGTTGGTTCCTTTTAGGAAGTTGCATCTATGGTTAGATTCAGCGAGGTAGAAACACGTTTCTTCTAAAGGCTGCGTTTGGACATTCCAGAGTGGATGGGAGAACAGGCTGTAAAGAGAAATACCTTGCTCTAAAACCAAAACGGAGCTATCTAGCAGAATGGTTGTCAATGTGTGTATTCAACTTCCAGAGTTAAACTGATGTGTGTTTGCAGCAGTTCAGAAACCCTTTCCTGGGAGAATGTAGAAACAGTCATTTCCAGCCCTAGAGACGCATATAAGAGTTTGCAGTAAGAATGCGTTTAAAACACAGAAGACCCGCTTCTTACGAACTCATCTGCTGTGTGTTGGTTCCTTTTAGGAAGATGCATCTATGGTTAGATTCAGCGAGGTAGAAACACGTTTCTTCTAAAGGCTGCGTTTGGACATTCCAGAGTGGATGGGAGAAGAGGCTGTAAAGAGAAATACCTTGCTCTAAAACCAAAACGGAGCTATCTAGCAGAATGGTTGTCAATGTGTGTATTCAACTTCCAGAGTTAAACTGATGTGTGTTTGCAGCAATTCAGAAACCCTTTCCTGGGAGAATGTAGAAACAGTCATTTCCAGCCCTAGAGACGCATATAAGGGTTAGCAGTAAGAATGCGTTTAAAACAGAGAAGACCCGCTTCTTACGAACTCATCTGCTGTGTGTTGATTCCTTTTAGGAAGTTGCATCTATGGTTAGATTCAGCGAGGTAGGAACACGTTTCTTCTAGAAGCTGCTTTTGGACATTCCAGAGTGGATGGGAGAACAGGCTATAAAGAGAAATACCTTGCTCTAAAACCAAAACGGAGCTATCTAGCAGAATGGTTGTCAATGTGTGTATTCAACTTCCAGAGTTAAACTGATGTGTGTTTGCAGCAGTTCAGAAACCCTTTCCTGGGAGAATGTAGAAACAGTCATTTCCAGCCCTAGAGACGCATATAAGAGTTTGCAGTAAGAATGCATTTAAAACACAGAAGTCCCGCTTCTTACGAACTCATCTGCTGTGTGTTGGTTCCTTTTAGGAAGTTGCATCTATGGTTAGATTCAGCGAGGTAGGAACACGTTTCTTCTAAAAGCTGCGTTTGGACATTCCAGAGTGGATGGGAGAACAGGCTGTAAAGGGAAATACCTTGCTCTAAAACCAAAACGGAGCTATCTAGCAGAATGATTGTCAATGTGTGTATTCAATTTCCAGAGTTAAACTGATGTGTGTTTGCAGCAGTTCAGAAACCCTTTCTTGGGAGAATGTAGAAACAGTCATTTCCAGCCCTAGAGACGCATATAAGAGTTTGCAGTAAGAATGCGTTTAAAACACAGAAGACCCGCTTCTTACGAACTCATCTGCTGTGTGTTGGTTCCTTTTAGGAACCAACATTCCAGAGTGGATGGGAGAACAGGCTATAAAGAGAAATACCTTGCTCTAAAACCAAAACGGAGCTATCTAGCAGAATGGTTGTCAATGTGTGTATTCAACTTCCAGAGTTAAACTGATGTGTGTTTGCAGCAGTTCAGAAACCCTTTCCTGGGAGAATGTAGAAACAGTCATTTCCAGCCCTAGAGACGCATATAAGAGTTTGCAGTAAGAATGCATTTAAAACACAGAAGTCCCGCTTCTTACGAACTCATCTGCTGTGTGTTCGTTCCTTTTAGGAAGTTGCATCTATGGTTAGATTCAGCGAGGTAGGAACACGTTTCTTCTAAAAGCTGCGTTTGGACATTCCAGAGTGGATGGGAGAACAGGCTGTAAAGGGAAATACCTTGCTCTAAAACCAAAACGGAGCTATCTAGCAGAATGATTGTCAATGTGTGTATTCAATTTCCAGAGTTAAACTGATGTGTGTTTGCAGCAGTTCAGAAACCCTTTCTTGGGAGAATGTAGAAACAGTCATTTCCAGCCCTAGAGACGCATATAAGAGTTTGCAGTAAGAATGCGTTTAAAACACAGAAGACCCGCTTCTTACGAACTCATCTGCTGTGTGTTGGTTCCTTTTAGGAAGTTGCATCTATGGTTAGATTCAGCGAGGTAGGAACACGTTTCTTCTAAAAGCTGCGTTTGGACATTCCAGAGTGGATGAGAGAACAGGCTGTAAAGAGAAATACCTTGCTCTAAAACCAAAACGGAGTTATCTAGTAGAATGGTTGTCAATGTGTGTATTCAACTTCCAGAGTTAAACTGATGTGTGTTTGCAGCAGTTCAGAAACCCTTTCCTGGGAGAATGTAGAAACAGTCATTTCCAGCCCTAGAGACGCATATAAGAGTTTGCAGTAAAAATGCGTTTAAAACACAGAAGACCCGCTTCTTACGAACTCATCTGCTGTGTGTTGGTTCCTTTTAGGAAGTTGCATCTATGGTTACATTCAGCGAGGTAGGAACACGTTTCTTCTAAAAGCTGCGTTTGGACATTCCAGAGTGGATGGGAGAACAGGCTGTAAAGAGAAATACCTTGCTCTAAAACCAAAACGGAGCTATCTAGCAGAATGGTTGTCAATGTGTGTATTCAACTTCCAGAGTTAAACTGATGTGTGTTTGCAGCAATTCAGAAACCCTTTCCTGGGAGAATGTAGAAACAGTCATTTCCAGCCCTAGAGACGCATATAAGGGTTAGCAGTAAGAATGCGTTTAAAACAGAGAAGACCCGCTTCTTACGAACTCATCTGCTGTGTGTTGATTCCTTTTAGGAAGTTGCATCTATGGTTAGATTCAGCGAGGTAGGAACACGTTTCTTCTAGAAGCTGCTTTTGGACATTCCAGAGTGGATGGGAGAACAGGCTGTAAAGAGAAATACCTTGCTCTAAAACCAAAACGGAGCTATCTAGCAGAATGGTTGTCAATGTGTGTATTCAACTTCCAGAGTTAAACTGATGTGTGTTTGCAGCAGTTCAGAAACCGTTTCCTGGGAGAATGTAGAAACAGTCATTTCCAGACCTAGAGACGCATATAAGAGTTTGCAGTAAGGATGCATTTAAAACACAGAAGTCCCGCTTCTTACGAACTCATCTGCTGTGTGTTGGTTCCTTTTAGGAAGTTGCATCTATGGTTAGATTCAGCGAGGTAGGAACACGTTTCTTCTAAAAGCTGCGTTTGGACATTCCAGAGTGGATGGGAGAACAGGCTGTAAAGAGAAATACCTTGCTCTAAAACCAAAACGGAGCTATCTAGCAGAATGATTGTCAATGTGTGTATTCAATTTCCAGAGTTAAACTGATGTGTGTTTGCAGCAGTTCAGAAACCCTTTCTTGGGAGAATGTAGAAACAGTCATTTCCAGCCCTAGAGACGCATATAAGAGTTTGCAGTAAGAATGCGTTTAAAACACAGAAGACCCGCTTCTTACGAACTCATCTGCTGTGTGTTGGTTCCTTTTAGGAAGTTGCATCTATGGTTAGATTCAGCGAGGTAGGAACACGTTTCTTCTAAAAGCTGCGTTTGGACATTCCAGAGTGGATGGGAGAACAGGCTGTAAAGAGAAATACCTTGCTCTAAAACCAAAACGGAGTTATCTAGTAGAATGGTTGTCAATGTGTGTATTCAACTTCCAGAGTTAAACTGATGTGTGTTTGCAGCAGTTCAGAAACCCTTTCCTGGGAGAATGTAGAAACAGTCATTTCCAGCCCTAGAGACGCATATAAGAGTTTGCAGTAAAAATGCGTTTAAAACACAGAAGACCCGCTTCTTACGAACTCATCTGCTGTGTGTTGGTTCCTTTTAGGAAGTTGCATCTATGGTTACATTCAGCGAGGTAGGAACACGTTTCTTCTAAAAGCTGCGTTTGGACATTCCAGAGTGGATGGGAGAACAGGCTGTAAAGAGAAATACCTTGCTCTAAAACCAAAACGGAGCTATCTAGCAGAATGGTTGTCAATGTGTGTATTCAACTTCCAGAGTTAAACTGATGTGTGTTTGCAGCAGTTCAGAAACCCTTTCCTGGGAGAATGTAGAAACAGTCATTTCCAGCCCTAGAGACGCATATAAGAGTTTGCAGTAAGAATGCGTTTAAAACACAGAAGACCCGCTTCTTACGAACTCATCTGCTGTGTGTTGGTTCCTTTTAGGAAGTTGCATCTATGGTTAGATTCAGCGAGGTAGAAACACGTTTCTTCTAAAAGCTGCGTTTGGACATTCCAGAGTGGATGGGAAAAGAGGTTGTAAAGAGAAATACCTTGCTCTAAAACCAAAACGGAGCTATCTAGCAGAATGGTTGTCAATGTGTGTATTCAACTTCCAGAGTTAAACTGATGTGTGTTTGCAGCAATTCAGAAACCCTTTCCTGGGAGAATGTAGAAACAGTCATTTCCAGCCCTAGAGACGCATATAAGGGTTAGCAGTAAGAATGCGTTTAAAACAGAGAAGACCCGCTTCTTACGAACTCATCTGCTGTGTGTTGATTCCTTTTAGGAAGTTGCATCTATGGTTAGATTCAGCGAGGTAGGAACACGTTTCTTCTAGAAGCTGCTTTTGGACATTCCAGAGTGGATGGGAGAACAGGCTATAAAGAGAAATACCTTGCTCTAAAACCAAAACGGAGCTATCTAGCAGAATGGTTGTCAATGTGTGTATTCAACTTCCAGAGTTAAACTGATGTGTGTTTGCAGCAGTTCAGAAACCCTTTCCTGGGAGAATGTAGAAACAGTCATTTCCAGCCCTAGAGACGCATATAAGAGTTTGCAGTAAGAATGCATTTAAAACACAGAAGTCCCGCTTCTTACGAACTCATCTGCTGTGTGTTGGTTCCTTTTAGGAAGTTGCATCTATGGTTAGAATCAGCGAGGTAGGAACACGTTTCTTCTAAAAGCTGCGTTTGGACATTCCAGAGTGGATGGGAGAACAGGCTGTAAAGAGAAATACCTTGCTCTAAAACCAAAACGGAGCTATCCAGCAGAATGATTGTCAATGTGTGTATTCAATTTCCAGAGTTAAACTGATGTGTGTTTGCAGCAGTTCAGAAACCCTTTCTTGGGAGAATGTAGAAACAGTCATTTCCAGCCCTAGAGACGCATATAAGAGTTTGCAGTAAGAATGCGTTTAAAACACAGAAGACCCGCTTCTTACGAACTCATCTGCTGTGTGTTGGTTCCTTTTAGGAAGTTGCATCTATGGTTAGATTCAGCGAGGTAGGAACACGTTTCTTCTAAAAGCTGCGTTTGGACATTCCAGAGTGGATGGGAGAACAGGCTGTAAAGAGAAATACCTTGCTCTAAAACCAAAACGGAGTTATCTAGTAGAATGGTTGTCAATGTGTGTATTCAACTTCCAGAGTTAAACTGATGTGTGTTTGCAGCAGTTCAGAAACCCTTTCCTGGGAGAATGTAGAAACAGTCATTTCCAGCCCTAGAGACGCATATAAGAGTTTGCAGTAAAAATGCGATTAAAACACAGAAGACCCGCTTCTTACGAACTCATCTGCTGTGTGTTGGTTCCTTTTAGGAAGATGCATCTATGGTTACATTCAGCGAGGTAGGAACACGTTTCTTCTAAAAGCTGCGTTTGGACATTCCAGAGTGGATGGGAGAACAGGCTGTAAAGAGAAATACCTTGCTCTAAAACCAAAACGGAGCTATCTAGCAGAATGGTTGTCAATGTGTGTATTCAACTTCCAGAGTTAAACTGATGTGTGATTGCAGCAATTCAGAAACCCTTTCCTGGGAGAATGTAGAAACAGTCATTTCCAGCCCTAGAGACGCATATAAGGGTTAGCAGTAAGAATGCGTTTAAAACAGAGAAGACCCGCTTCTTACGAACTCATCTGCTGTGTGTTGATTCCTTTTAGGAAGTTGCATCTATGGTTAGATTCAGCGAGGTAGGAACACGTTTCTTCTAGAAGCTGCTTTTGGACATTCCAGAGTGGATGGGAGAACAGGCTGTAAAGAGAAATACCTTGCTCTAAAACCAAAACGGAGCTATCTAGCAGAATGGTTGTCAATGTGTGTATTCAACTTCCAGAGTTAAACTGATGTGTGTTTGCAGCAGTTCAGAAACCCTTTCCTGGGAGAATGTAGAAACAGTCATTTCCAGCCCTAGAGACGCATATAAGAATTTGCAGTAAGAATGCATTTAAAACACAGAAGTCCCGCTTCTTACGAACTCATCTGCTGTGTGTTGGTTCCTTTTAGGAAGTTGCATCTATGGTTAGATTCAGCGAGGTAGGAACACGTTTCATCTAAAAGCTGAGTTTGGACATTCCAGAGTGGATGGGAGAACAGGCTGTAAAGAGAAATACCTTGCTCTAAAACCAAAACGGAGTTATCTAGTAGAATGGTTGTCAATGTGTGTATTCAACTTCCAGAGTTAAACTGATGTGTGTTTGCAGCAGTTCAGAAACCCTTTCCTGGGAGAATGTAGAAACAGTCATTTCCAGCCCTAGAGACGCATATAAGAGTTTGCAGTAAAAATGCGTTTAAAACACAGAAGACCCGCTTCTTACGAACTCATCTGCTGTGTGTTGGTTCCTTTTAGGAAGTTGCATCTATGGTTACATTCAGCGAGGTAGGAACACGTTTCTTCTAAAAGCTGCGTTTGGACATTCCAGAGTGGATGGGAGAACAGGCTGTAAAGAGAAATACCTTGCTCTAAAACCAAAACGGAGCTATCTAGCAGAATGGTTGTCAATGTGTGTATTCAACTTCCAGAGTTAAACTGATGTGTGTTTGCAGCAGTTCAGAAACCCTTTCCTGGGAGAATGTAGAAACAGTCATTTCCAGCCCTAGAGACGCATATAAGAGTTAGCAGTAAGAATGCGTTTAAAACACAGAAGACCCGCTTCTTACGAACTCATCTGCTGTGTGTTGGTTCCTTTTAGGAAGTTGCATCTATGGTTAGATTCAGCGAGGTAGGAACACGTTTCTTCTAAAAGCTGCGTTTGGACATTCCAGAGTGGATGGGAGAACAGGCTGTAAAGAGAAATACCTTGCTCTAAAACCAAAACGGAGTTATCTAGTAGAATGGTTGTCAATGTGTGTATTCAACTTCCAGAGTTAAACTGATGTGTGTTTGCAGCAGTTCAGAAACCCTTTCCTGTGATAATGTAGAAACAGTCATTTCCAGCCCTAGAGACGCATATAAGAGTTTGGAGTAAAAATGCGTTTAAAACACAGAAGACCCGCTTCTTACGAACTCATCTGCTGTGTGTTGGTTCCTTTTAGGAAGTTGCATCTATGGTTACATTCAGCGAGGTAGGAACACGTTTCTTCTAAAAGCTGCGTTTGGACATTCCAGAGTGGATGGGAGAACAGGCTGTAAAGAGAAATACCTTGCTCTAAAACCAAAACGGAGCTATCTAGCAGAATGGTTGTCAATGTGTGTATTCAACTTCCAGAGTTAAACTGATGTGTGTTTGCAGCAGTTCAGAAACCCTTTCCTGGGAGAATGTAGAAACAGTCATTTCCAGCCCTAGAGACGCATATAAGAGTTTGCAGTAAGAATGCGTTTAAAACACAGAAGACCCGCTTCTTACGAACTCATCTGCTGTGTGTTGGTTCCTTTTAGGAAGTTGCATCTATGGTTAGATTCAGCGAGGTAGAAACACGTTTCTTCTAAAGGCTGCGTTTGGACATTCCAGAGTGGATGGGAGAAGAGGCTGTAAAGAGAAATACCTTGCTCTAAAACCAAAACGGAGCTATCTAGCAGAATGGTTGTCAATGTGTGTATTCAACTTCCAGAGTTAAACTGATGTGTGTTTGCAGCAATTCAGAAACCCTTTCCTGGGAGAATGTAGAAACAGTCATTTCCAGCCCTAGAGACGCATATAAGGGTTAGCAGTAAGAATGCGTTTAAAACAGAGAAGACCCGCTTCTTACGAACTCATCTGCTGTGTGTTGATTCCTTTTAGGAAGTTGCATCTATGGTTAGATTCAGCGAGGTAGGAACACGTTTCTTCTAGAAGCTGCTTTTGGACATTCCAGAGTGGATGGGAGAACAGGCTATAAAGAGAAATACCTTGCTCTAAAACCAAAACGGAGCTATCTAGCAGAATGGTTGTCAATGTGTGTATTCAACTTCCAGAGTTAAACTGATGTGTGTTTGCAGCAGTTCAGAAACCCTTTCCTGGGAGAATGTAGAAACAGTCATTTCCAGCCCTAGAGACGCATATAAGAGTTTGCAGTAAGAATGCATTTAAAACACAGAAGTCCCGCTTCTTACGAACTCATCTGCTGTGTGTTGGTTCCTTTTAGGAAGTTGCATCTATGGTTAGATTCAGCGAGGTAGGAACACGTTTCTTCTAAAAGCTGCGTTTGGACATTCCAGAGTGGATGGGAGAACAGGCTGTAAAGGGAAATACCTTGCTCTAAAACCAAAACGGAGCTATCTAGCAGAATGATTGTCAATGTGTGTATTCAATTTCCAGAGTTAAACTGATGTGTGTTTGCAGCAGTTCAGAAACCCTTTCTTGGGAGAATGTAGAAACAGTCATTTCCAGCCCTAGAGACGCATATAAGAGTTTGCAGTAAGAATGCGTTTAAAACACAAAAGACCCGCTTCTTACGAACTCATCTGCTGTGTGTTGGTTCCTTTTAGGAAGTTGCATCTATGGTTAGATTCAGCGAGGTAGGAACACGTTTCTTCTAAAAGCTGCGTTTGGACATTCCAGAGTGGATGAGAGAACAGGCTGTAAAGAGAAATACCTTGCTCTAAAACCAAAACGGAGTTATCTAGTAGAATGGTTGTCAATGTGTGTATTCAACTTCCAGAGTTAAACTGATGTGTGTTTGCAGCAGTTCAGAAACCCTTTCCTGGGAGAATGTAGAAACAGTCATTTCCAGCCCTAGAGACGCATATAAGAGTTTGCAGTAAAAATGCGTTTAAAACACAGAAGACCCGCTTCTTACGAACTCATCTGCTGTGTGTTGGTTCCTTTTAGGAAGTTGCATCTATGGTTACATTCAGCGAGGTAGGAACACGTTTCTTCTAAAAGCTGCGTTTGGACATTCCAGAGTGGATGGGAGAACAGGCTGTAAAGAGAAATACCTTGCTCTAAAACCAAAACGGAGCTATCTAGCAGAATGGTTGTCAATGTGTGTATTCAACTTCCAGAGTTAAACTGATGTGTGTTTGCAGCAGTTCAGAAACCCTTTCCTGGGAGAATGTAGAAACAGTCATTTCCAGCCCTAGAGACGCATATAAGAGTTTGCAGTAAGAATGCGTTTAAAACACAGAAGACCCGCTTCTTACGAACTCATCTGCTGTGTGTTGGTTCCTTTTAGGAAGTTGCATCTATGGTTAGATTCAGCGAGGTAGGAACACGTTTCTTCTAAAAGCTGCGTTTGGACATTCCAGAGTGGATGGGAGAACAGGCTGTAAAGAGAAATACCTTGCTCTAAAACCAAAACGGAGTTATCTAGTAGAATGGTTGTCAATGTGTGTATTCAACTTCCAGAGTTAAACTGATGTGTGTTTGCAGCAGTTCAGAAACCCTTTCCTGGGATAATGTAGAAACAGTCATTTCCAGCCCTAGAGACGCATATAAGAGTTTGGAGTAAAAATGCGTTTAAAACACAGAAGACCCGCTTCTTACGAACTCATCTGCTGTGTGTTGGTTCCTTTTAGGAAGTTGCATCTATGGTTACATTCAGCGAGGTAGGAACACGTTTCTTCTAAAAGCTGCGTTTGGACATTCCAGAGTGGATGGGAGAACAGGCTGTAAAGAGAAATACCTTGCTCTAAAACCAAAACGGAGCTATCTAGCAGAATGGTTGTCAATGTGTGTATTCAACTTCCAGAGTTAAACTGATGTGTGTTTGCAGCAGTTCAGAAACCCTTTCCTGGGAGAATGTAGAAACAGTCATTTCCAGCCCTAGAGACGCATATAAGAGTTTGCAGTAAGAATGCGTTTAAAACACAGAAGACCCGCTTCTTACGAACTCATCTGCTGTGTGTTGGTTCCTTTTAGGAAGTTGCATCTATGGTTAGATTCAGCGAGGTAGAAACACGTTTCTTCTAAAGGCTGCGTTTGGACATTCCAGAGTGGATGGGAGAAGAGGCTGTAAAGAGAAATACCTTGCTCTAAAACCAAAACGGAGCTATCTAGCAGAATGGTTGTCAATGTGTGTATTCAACTTCCAGAGTTAAACTGATGTGTGTTTGCAGCAATTCAGAAACCCTTTCCTGGGAGAATGTAGAAACAGTCATTTCCAGCCCTAGAGACGCATATAAGGGTTAGCAGTAAGAATGCGTTTAAAACAGAGAAGACCCGCTTCTTACGAACTCATCTGCTGTGTGTTGATTCCTTTTAGGAAGTTGCATCTATGGTTAGATTCAGCGAGGTAGGAACACGTTTCTTCTAGAAGCTGCTTTTGGACATTCCAGAGTGGATGGGAGAACAGGCTATAAAGAGAAATACCTTGCTCTAAAACCAAAACGGAGCTATCTAGCAGAATGGTTGTCAATGTGTGTATTCAACTTCCAGAGTTAAACTGATGTGTGTTTGCAGCAGTTCAGAAACCCTTTCCTGGGAGAATGTAGAAACAGTCATTTTCAGCCCTAGAGACGCATATAAGAGTTTGCAGTAAGAATGCATTTAAAACACAGAAGTCCCGCTTCTTACGAACTCATCTGCTGTGTGTTGGTTCCTTTTAGGAAGTTGCATCTATGGTTAGATTCAGCGAGGTAGGAACACGTTTCTTCTAAAAGCTGCGTTTGGACATTCCAGAGTGGATGGGAGAACAGGCTGTAAAGGGAAATACCTTGCTCTAAAACCAAAACGGAGCTATCTAGCAGAATAATTGTCAATGTGTGTATTCAACTTCCAGAGTTAAACTGATGTGTGTTTGCAGCAGTTCAGAAACCCTTTCTTGGGAGAATGTAGAAACAGTCATTTCCAGCCCTAGAGACGCATATAAGAGTTTGCAGTAAGAATGCGTTTAAAACACAGAAGACCCGCTTCTTACGAACTCATCTGCTGTGTGTTGGTTCCTTTTAGGAAGTTGCATCTATGGTTAGATTCAGCGAGGTAGGAACACGTTTCTTCTAAAAGCTGCGTTTGGACATTCCAGAGTGGATGAGAGAACAGGCTGTAAAGAGAAATACCTTGCTCTAAAACCAAAACGGAGTTATCTAGTAGAATGGTTGTCAATGTGTGTATTCAACTTCCAGAGTTAAACTGATGTGTGTTTGCAGCAGTTCAGAAACCCTTTCCTGGGAGAATGTAGAAACAGTCATTTCCAGCCCTAGAGACGCATATAAGAGTTTGCAGTAAAAATGCGTTTAAAACACAGAAGACCCGCTTCTTACGAACTCATCTGCTGTGTGTTGGTTCCTTTTAGGAAGTTGCATCTATGGTTAGATTCAGCGAGGTAGGAACACGTTTCTTCTAAAAGCTGCGTTTGGACATTCCAGAGTGGATGGGAGAACAGGCTGTAAAGAGAAATACCTTGCTCTAAAACCAAAACGGAGCTATCTAGCAGAATGGTTGTCAATGTGTGTATTCAACTTCCAGAGTTAAACTGATGTGTGTTTGCAGCAATTCAGAAACCCTTTCCTGGGAGAATGTAGAAACAGTCATTTCCAGCCCTAGAGACGCATATAAGGGTTAGCAGTAAGAATGCGTTTAAAACAGAGAAGACCCGCTTCTTACGAACTCATCTGCTGTGTGTTGATTCCTTTTAGGAAGTTGCATCTATGGTTAGATTCAGCGAGGTAGGAACACGTTTCTTCTAGAAGCTGCTTTTGGACATTCCAGAGTGGATGGGAGAACAGGCTGTAAAGAGAAATACCTTGCTCTAAAACCAAAACGGAGCTATCTAGCAGAATGGTTGTCAATGTGTGTATTCAACTTCCAGAGTTAAACTGATGTGTGTTTGCAGCAGTTCAGAAACCGTTTCCTGGGAGAATGTAGAAACAGTCATTTCCAGCCCTAGAGACGCATATAAGAGTTTGCAGTAAGGATGCATTTAAAACACAGAAGTCCCGCTTCTTACGAACTCATCTGCTGTGTGTTGGTTCCTTTTAGGAAGTTGCATCTATGGTTAGATTCAGCGAGGTAGGAACACGTTTCTTCTAAAAGCTGCGTTTGGACATTCCAGAGTGGATGGGAGAACAGGCTGTAAAGAGAAATACCTTGCTCTAAAACCAAAACGGAGCTATCTAGCAGAATGATTGTCAATGTGTGTATTCAATTTCCAGAGTTAAACTGATGTGTGTTTGCAGCAGTTCAGAAACCCTTTCTTGGGAGAATGTAGAAACAGTCATTTCCAGCCCTAGAGACGCATATAAGAGTTTGCAGTAAGAATGCGTTTAAAACACAGAAGACCCGCTTCTTACGAACTCATCTGCTGTGTGTTGGTTCCTTTTAGGAAGTTGCATCTATGGTTAGATTCAGCGAGGTAGGAACACGTTTCTTCTAAAAGCTGCGTTTGGACATTCCAGAGTGGATGGGAGAACAGGCTGTAAAGAGAAATACCTTGCTCTAAAACCAAAACGGAGTTATCTAGTAGAATGGTTGTCAATGTGTGTATTCAACTTCCAGAGTTAAACTGATGTGTGTTTGCAGCAGTTCAGAAACCCTTTCCTGGGAGAATGTAGAAACAGTCATTTCCAGCCCTAGAGACGCATATAAGAGTTTGCAGTAAAAATGCGTTTAAAACACAGAAGACCCGCTTCTTACGAACTCATCTGCTGTGTGTTGGTTCCTTTTAGGAAGTTGCATCTATGGTTACATTCAGCGAGGTAGGAACACGTTTCTTCTAAAAGCTGCGTTTGGACATTCCAGAGTGGATAGGAGAACAGGCTGTAAAGAGAAATACCTTGCTCTAAAACCAAAACGGAGCTATCTAGCAGAATGGTTGTCAATGTGTGTATTCAACTTCCAGAGGTAAACTGATGTGTGTTTGCAGCAGTTCAGAAACCCTTTCCTGGGAGAATGTAGAAACAGTCATTTCCAGCCCTAGAGACGCATATAAGAGTTTGCAGTAAGAATGCGTTTAAAACACAGAAGACCCGCTTCTTACGAACTCATCTGCTGTGTGTTGATTCCTTTTAGGAAGTTGCATCTATGGTTAGATTCAGCGAGGTAGGAACACGTTTCTTCTAGAAGCTGCTTTTGGACATTCCAGAGTGGATGGGAGAACAGGCTGTAAAGAGAAATACCTTGCTCTAAAACCAAAACGGAGCTATCTAGCAGAATGGTTGTCAATGTGTGTATTCAACTTCCAGAGTTAAACTGATGTGTGTTTGCAGCAGTTCAGAAACCCTTTCCTGGGAGAATGTAGAAACAGTCATTTCCAGACCTAGAGACGCATATAAGAGTTTGCAGTAAGAATGCATTTAAAACACAGAAGTCCCGCTTCTTACGAACTCATCTGCTGTGTGTTGGTTCCTTTTAGGAAGTTGCATCTATGGTTAGATTCAGCGAGGTAGGAACACGTTTCTTCTAAAAGCTGCGTTTGGACATTCCAGAGTGGATGGGAGAACAGGCTGTAAAGAGAAATACCTTGCTCTAAAACCAAAACGGAGCTATCTAGCAGAATGATTGTCAATGTGTGTATTCAATTTCCAGAGTTAAACTGATGTGTGTTTGCAGCAGTTCAGAAACCCTTTCTTGGGAGAATGTAGAAACAGTCATTTCCAGCCCTAGAGACGCATATAAGAGTTTGCAGTAAGAATGCGTTTAAAACACAGAAGACCCGCTTCTTACGAACTCATCTGCTGTGTGTTGGTTCCTTTTAGGAAGTTGCATCTATGGTTAGATTCAGCGAGGTAGGAACACGTTTCTTCTAAAAGATGGGTTTGGACATTCCAGAGTGGATGGGAGAACAGGCTGTAAAGAGAAATACCTTGCTCTAAAACCAAAACGGAGCTATCTAGCAGAATGGTTGTCAATGTGTGTATTCAACTTCCAGAGTTAAACTGATGTGTGTTTGCAGCAGTTCAGAAACCGTTTCCTGGGAGAATGTAGAAACAGTCATTTCCAGCCCTAGAGACGCATATAAGAGTTTGCAATAAGAATGCGTTTAAAATACAGAAGACCCGCTTCTTACGAACTCATCTGCTGTGTGTTGGTTCCTTTTAGGAAGTTGCATGTATGGTTGCATTCAGCGAGGTAGAAACACGTTTCTTCTAAAAGCTGCGTTTGGACATTCCAGAGTGGATGGGAGAACAGGCTGTAAAGAGAAATACCTTGCTCTAAAACCAAAACGGAGCTATCTAGCAGAATGGTTGTCAATGTGTGTATTCAACTTCCAGAGTTAAACTGATGTGTGTTTGCAGCAGTTCAGAAACCCTTTCCTGGGAGAATGTAGAAACAGTCATTTCCAGGCCTAGAGACGCATATAAGAGTTAGCAGTAAGAATGCGTTTAAAACACAGAAGACCCGCTTCTTACGAACTCATCTGCTGTGTGCTGATTCCTTTTAGGAAGTTGCATCTATGTTTAGATTCAGCGAGGTAGGAACACGTTTCTTCTAAAAGCTGCGTTTGGACATTCCAGAGTCGATGGGAGAACAGGCTGTAAAGAGAAATACCTTGCTCTAAAACCAAAACGGAGCTATCTAGCAGAATGGTTGTCAATGTGTGTATTCAACTTCCAGAGTTAAACTGATGTGTGTTTGCAGCAGTTCAGAAACCGTTTCCTGGGAGAATGTAGAAACAGTCATTTCCAGCCCTAGAGACGCATATAAGAGTTTGCAGTAAGAATGCGTTTAAAATACAGAAGACCCGCTTCTTACGAACTCATCTGCTGTGTGTTGGTTCCTTTTAGGAAGTTGCATGTATGGTTGCATTCAGCGAGGTAGAAACACGTTTCTTCTAAAAGCTGCGTTTGGACATTCCAGAGTGGATGGGAGAACAGGCTGTAAAGAGAAATACCTTGCTCTAAAACCAAAACGGAGCTATCTAGCAGAATGGTTGTCAATGTGTGTATTCAACTTCCAGAGTTAAACTGATGTGTGTTTGCAGCAGTTCAGAAACCCTTTCCTGGGAGAATGTAGAAACAGTCATTTCCACGCCTAGAGACGCATATAAGAGTTAGCAGTAAGAATGCGTTTAAAACACAGAAGACCCGCTTCTTACGAACTCATCTGCTGTGTGCTGATTCCTTTTAGGAAGTTGCATCTATGTTTAGATTCAGCGAGGTAGGAACACGTTTCTTCTAAAAGCTGCGTTTGGACATTCCAGAGTGGATGGGAGAACAGGCTGTAAAGAGAAGTACCTTGCTCTAAAACCAAAACGGAGCTATCTAGCAGAATGGTTGTCAATGTGTGTATTCAACTTCCAGAGTTTAACTGATGTGTGTTTGCAGCAGTTCAGAAACCCTTTCCTGGGAGAATGTAGAAACAGTCATTTCCAGCCCTAGAGACGCATATAAGAATTTTCAGTAAGAATGCGTTTAAAACACAGAAGACCCGCTTCTTACGAACTCATCTGCTGTGTGTTGGTTCCTTTTAGGAAGTTGCATCTATGGTTAGATTCAGCGAGGTAGGAACACGTTTCTTCTAAAAGCTGCGTTTGGACATTCCAGAGTGGATGGGAGAACAGGCTGTAAAGAGAAATACATTGCTCTAAAACCAAAACGGAGCTATCTAGCAGAATGGTTGTCAATGTGTGTATTCAACTTCCAGAGTTAAACTGATGTGTGTTTGCAGCAGTTCAGAAACCCTTTCCTGGGAGAATGTAGAAACAGTCATTTCCAGCCCTAGAGACGCATATAAGAGTTTGCAGTAAGAATGCGTTTAAAACACAGAAGACCCGCTTCTTACGAACTCATCTGCTGTGTGTTCGTTCCCTTTAGGAAGTTGCATCTATGGTTACATTCAGCGAGGTAGGAACACGTTTCTTCTAAAAGCTGCGTTTGGACATTCCAGAGTGGATGGGAGAACAGGCTGTAAAGAGAAATACCTTGCTCTAAAACCAAAACGGAGCTATCTAGCAGAATGGTTGTCAATGTGTGTATTCAACTTCCAGAGTTAAACTGATGTGTGTTTGCAGCAATTCAGAAACCCTTTCCTGGGAGAATGTAGAAACAGTCATTTCCAGCCCTAGAGACGCATATAAGGGTTAGCAGTAAGAATGCGTTTAAAACAGAGAAGACCCGCTTCTTACGAACTCATCTGCTGTGTGTTGATTCCTTTTAGGAAGTTGCATCTATGGTTAGATTCAGCGAGGTAGGAACACGTTTCTTCTAGAAGCTGCTTTTGGACATTCCAGAGTGGATGGGAGAACAGGCTGTAAAGAGAAATACCTTGCTCTAAAACCAAAACGGAGCTATCTAGCAGAATGGTTGTCAATGTGTGTATTCAACTTCCAGAGTTAAACTGATGTGTGTTTGCAGCAGTTCAGAAACCCTTTCCTGGGAGAATGTAGAAACAGTCATTTCCAGCCCTAGAGACGCATATAAGAGTTTGCAGTAAGAATGCATTTAAAACACAGAAGTCCCGCTTCTTACGAACTCATCTGCTGTGTGTTGGTTCCTTTTAGGAAGTTGCATCTATGGTTAGATTCAGCGAGGTAGGAACACGTTTCTTCTAAAAGCTGCGTTTGGACATTCCAGAGTGGATGGGAGAACAGGCTGTAAAGAGAAATACCTTGCTCTAAAACCAAAACGGAGCTATCTAGCAGAATGATTGTCAATGTGTGTATTCAATTTCCAGAGTTAAACTGATGTGTGTTTGCAGCAGTTCAGAAACCCTTTCTTGGGAGAATGTAGAAACAGTCATTTCCAGCCCTAGAGACGCATATAAGAGTTTGCAGTAAGAATGCGTTTAAAACACAGAAGACCCGCTTCTTACGAACTCATCTGCTGTGTGTTGGTTCCTTTTAGGAAGTTGCATCTATGGTTAGATTCAGCGAGGTAGGAACACGTTTCTTCTAAAAGCTGCGTTTGGACATTCCAGAGTGGATGGGAGAACAGGCTGTAAAGAGAAATACCTTGCTCTAAAACCAAAACGGAGCTATCTAGCAGAATGGTTGTCAATGTGTGTATTCAACTTCCAGAGTTAAACTGATGTGTGTTTGCAGCAGTTCAGAAACCCTTTCCTGGGAGAATGTAGAAACAGTCATTTCCAGCCCTAGAGACGCATATAAGAGTTTGCAGTAAGAATGCGTTTAAAACACAGAAGACCCGCTTCTTACGAACTCATCTGCTGTGTGTTGGTTCCTTTTAGAAAGTTGCATCTATGGTTAGATTCAGCGAGGTAGGAACACGTTTCTTCTAAAAGCTGCGTTTGGACATTCCAGAGTGGATGGGAGAAGAGGCTGTAAAGAGAAATACCTTGCTCTAAAACCAAAACGGAGCTATCTAGCAGAATGGTTGTCAATGTGTGTATTCAACTTCCAGAGTTAAACTGATGTGTGTTTGCAGCAATTCAGAAACCCTTTCCTGGGAGTATGTAGAAACAGTCATTTCCAGCCCTAGAGACGCATATAAGGGTTAGCAGTAAGAATGCGTTTAAAACAGAGAAGACCCGCTTCTTACGAACTCATCTGCTGTGTGTTGATTCCTTTTAGGAAGTTGCATCTATGGTTAGATTCAGCGAGGTAGGAACACGTTTCTTCTAGAAGCTGCTTTTGGACATTCCAGAGTGGATGGGAGAACAGGCTGTAAAGAGAAATACCTTGCTCTAAAACCAAAACGGAGCTATCTAGCAGAATGGTTGTCAATGTGTGTATTCAACTTCCTGAGTTAAACTGATGTGTGTTTGCAGCAGTTCAGAAACCCTTTCCTGGGAGAATGTAGAAACAGTCATTTCCAGCCCTAGAGACGCATATAAGAGTTTGCAGTAAGAATGCATTTAAAACACAGAAGTCCCGCTTCTTACGAACTCATCTGCTGTGTGTTGGTTCCTTTTAGGAAGTTGCATCTATGTTTAGATTCAGCGAGGTAGGAACACGTTTCTTCTAAAAGCTGCGTTTGGACATTCCAGAGTGGATGGGAGAACAGGTTGTAAAGAGAAATACCTTGCTCTAAAACCAAAACGGAGCTATCTAGCAGAATGATTGTCAATGTGTGTATTCAATTTCCAGAGTTAAACTGATGTGTGTTTGCAGCAGTTCAGAAACCCTTTCTTGGGAGAATGTAGAAACAGTCATTTCCAGCCCTAGAGACGCATATAAGAGTTTGCAGTAAGAATGCGTTTAAAACACAGAAGACCCGCTTCTTACGAACTCATCTGCTGTGTGTTGGTTCCTTTTAGGAAGTTGCATCTATGGTTAGATTCAGCGAGGTAGGAACACGTTTCTTCTAAAAGCTGCGTTTGGACATTCCAGAGTGGATGGGAGAACAGGCTGTAAAGAGAAATACCTTGCTCTAAAACCAAAACGGAGCTATCTAGCAGAATGGTTGTCAATGTGTGTATTCAACTTCCAGAGTTAAACTGATGTGTGTTTGCAGCAGTTCAGAAACCGTTTCCTGGGAGAATGTAGAAACAGTCATTTCCAGCCCTAGAGACGCATATAAGAGTTTGCAGTAAGAATGCGTTTAAAATACAGAAGACCCGCTTCTTACGAACTCATCTGCTGTGTGTTGGTTCCGTTTAGGAAGTTGCATGTATGGTTGCATTCAGCGAGGTAGAAACACGTTTCTTCTAAAAGCTGCGTTTGGACATTCCAGAGTGGATGGGAGAACAGGGTGTAAAGAGAAATACCTTGCTCTAAAACCAAAACGGAGCTATCTAGCAGAATGGTTGTCAATGTGTGTATTCAACTTCCAGAGTTAAACTGATGTGTGTTTGCAGCAGTTCAGAAACCCTTTCCTGGGAGAATGTAGAAACAGTCATTTCCAGGCCTAGAGACGCATATAAGAGTTAGCAGTAAGAATGCGTTTAAAACACAGAAGACCCGCTTCTTACGAACTCATCTGCTGTGTGCTGATTCCTTTTAGGAAGTTGCATCTATGTTTAGATTCAGCGAGGTAGGAACACGTTTCTTCTAAAAGCTGCGTTTGGACATTCCAGAGTGGATGGGAGAACAGGCTGTAAAGAGAAATACCTTGCTCTAAAACCAAAACGGAGCTATCTAGCAGAATGGTTGTCAATTTGTGTATTCAACTTCCAGAGTTAAACTGATGTGTGTTTGCAGCAGTTCAGAAACCGTTTCCTGGGAGAATGTAGAAACAGTCATTTCCAGCCCTAGAGACGCATATAAGAGTTTGCAGTAAGAATGCGTTTAAAATACAGAAGACCCGCTTCTTACGAACTCATCTGCTGTGTGTTGGTTCCTTTTAGGAAGTTGCATGTATGGTTGCATTCAGCGAGGTAGAAACACGTTTCTTCTAAAAGCTGCGTTTGGACATTCCAGAGTGGATGGGAGAACAGGCTGTAAAGAGAAATACCTTGCTCTAAAACCAAAACGGAGCTATCTAGCAGAATGGTTGTCAATGTGTGTATTCAACTTCCAGAGTTAAACTGATGTGTGTTTGCAGCAGTTCAGAAACCCTTTCCTGGGAGAATGTAGAAACAGTCATTTCCACGCCTAGAGACGCATATAAGAGTTAGCAGTAAGAATGCGTTTAAAACACAGAAGACCCGCTTCTTACGAACTCATCTGCTGTGTGCTGATTCCTTTTAGGAAGTTGCATCTATGTTTAGATTCAGCGAGGTAGGAACACGTTTCTTCTAAAAGCTGCGTTTGGACATTCCAGAGTGGATGGGAGAACAGGCTGTAAAGAGAAGTACCTTGCTCTAAAACCAAAACGGAGCTATCTAGCAGAATGGTTGTCAATGTGTGTATTCAACTTCCAGAGTTTAACTGATGTGTGTTTGCAGCAGTTCAGAAACCCTTTCCTGGGAGAATGTAGAAACAGTCATTTCCAGCCCTAGAGACGCATATAAGAATTTTCAGTAAGAATGCGTTTAAAACACAGAAGAACCGCTTCTTACGAACTCATCTGCTGTGTGTTGGTTCCTTTTAGGAAGTTGCATCTATGGTTAGATTCAGCGAGGTAGGAACACGTTTCTTCTAAAAGCTGCGTTTGGACATTCCAGAGTGGATGGGAGAACAGGCTGTAAAGAGAAATACATTGCTCTAAAACCAAAACGGAGCTATCTAGAAGAATGGTTGTCAATGTGTGTATTCAACTTCCAGAGTTAAACTGATGTGTGTTTGCAGCAGTTCAGAAACCCTTTCCTGGGAGAATGTAGAAACAGTCATTTCCAGCCCTAGAGACGCATATAAGAGTTTGCAGTAAGAATGCGTTTAAAACACAGAAGACCCGCTTCTTACGAACTCATCTGCTTTGTGTTGGTTCCCTTTAGGAAGTTGCATCTATGGTTAGATTCAGCGAGGTAGGAACACGTTTCTTCTAAAAGCTGCGTTTGGACATTCCAGAGTGGATGGGAGAACAGGCTGTAAAGAGAAATACCTTGCTCTAAAACCAAAACGGAGCTATCTAGCAGAATGGTTGTCAATGTGTGTATTCAACTTCCAGAGTTAAACTGATGTTTGTTTGCAGCAGTTCAGAAACCCATTCCTGGGAGAATGTAGAAACAGTCATTTCCAGCCCTAGAGACGCATATAAGAGTTTGCAGTAAGAATGCGTTTAAAACACAGAAGACCCGCTTCTTACGAACTCATCTGCTGTTTGTTGGTTCCTTTTAGGAAGTTGCATCTATGGTTACATTCAGCGAGGTAGAAACACGTTTCTTCTAAAAGCTGCGTTTGGACATTCCAGAGTGGATGGGAGAACAGGCTGTAAAGAGAAATACCTTGCTCTAAAACCAAAACGGAGCTATCTAGCAGAATGGTTGTCAATGTGTGTATTCAACTTCCAGAGTTAAACTGACGTGTGTTTGCAGCAGTTCAGAAACCCTTTCCTGGGAGAATGTAGAAACAGTCATTTCCAGCCCTAGAGACGCATATAAGAATTTGCAGTAAGAATGCGTTTAAAACACAGAAGACCCGCTTCTTACGAACTCATCTGCTGTGTGTTGGTTCCTTCTGGGAAGTTACATCTATGGTTAGATTCAGCGAGGTAGAAACACGTTTCTTCTAAAAGCTGCGTTTGGACATTTCAGAGTGGATGGGAGAACAGGCTTTAAAGAGAAATACCTTGCTCTAAAACCAAAACGGAGCTATCTAGCAGAATGGTTGTCAATGTGTGTATTCAACTTCCAGAGTTAAACTGATGTGTGTTTGCAGCAGTTCAGAAACCCTTTCCTGGGAGAATGTAGAAACAGTCATTTCCAGCCCTAGAGACGCATATAAGAGTTTGCAGTAAGAATGCGTTTAAAACACAGAAGACCCGCTTCTTACGAACTCATCTGCTGTGTGTTGGTTCCTTTTAGGAAGTTGCATCTATGGTTAGATTCAGCGAGGTAGGAACACGTTTCTTTTAAAAGCTGCGTTTGGACATTCCAGAGTGGATGGGAGAACAGGCTGTAAAGAGAAATACCTTGCTCTAAAACCAAAACGGAGCTATCTAGCAGAATGGTTGTCAATGTGTGTATTCAACTTCCAGAGTTAAACTGATGTGTGTTTGCAGCAGTTCAGAAACCCTTTCCTGGGAGAATGTAGAAACAGTCATTTCCAGCCCTAGAGACGCATATAAGAGTTTGCAGTAAGAATGCGTTTAAAACACAGAAGACCCGCTTCTTACGAACTCATCTGCTGTGTGTTGGTTCCTTTTAGGAAGTTGCATCTATGGTTAGATTCAGCGAGGTAGGAACACGTTTCTTCTAAAAGCTGCGTTTGGACATTCCAGAGTGGATGGGAGAACAGGCTGTAAAGAGAAATACCTTGCTCTAAAACCAAAACGGAGCTATCTAGCAGAATGGTTGTCAATGTGTGTATTCAACTTCCAGAGTTAAACTGATGTGTGTTTGCAGCAGTTCAGAAACCGTTTCCTGGGAGAATGTGGAAACAGTCATTTCCAGCCCTAGAGACGCATATAAGAGTTTGCAGTAAGAATACGTTTAAAATACAGAAGACCTGCTTCTTACGAACTCATCTGCTGTGTGTTGGTTCCTTTTAGGAAGTTGCATGTATGGTTGCATTCAGCGAGGTAGAAACACGTTTCTTCTAAAAGCTGCGTTTGGACATTCCAGAGTGGATGGGAGAACAGGCTGTAAAGAGAAATACCTTGCTCTAAAACCAAAACGGAGCTATCTAGCAGAATGGTTGTCAATGTGTGTATTCAACTTCCAGAGTTAAACTGATGTGTGTTTGCAGCAGTTCAGAAACCCTTTCCTGGGAGAATGTAGAAACAGTCATTTCCACGCCTAGAGACGCATATAAGAGTTAGCAGTAAGAATGCGTTTAAAACACAGAAGACCCGCTTCTTACGAACTCATCTGCTGTGTGCTGATTCCTTTTAGGAAGTTGCATCTATGTTTAGATTCAGCGAGGTAGGAACACGTTTCTTCTAAAAGCTGCGTTTGGACATTCCAGAGTGGATGGGAGAACAGGCTGTAAAGAGAAGTACCTTGCTCTAAAACCAAAACGGAGCTATCTAGCAGAATGGTTGTCAATGTGTGTATTCAACTTCCAGAGTTTAACTGATGTGTGTTTGCAGCAGTTCAGAAACCCTTTCCTGGGAGAATGTAGAAACAGTCATTTCCAGCCCTAGAGACGCATATAAGAATTTTCAGTAAGAATGCGTTTAAAACACAGAAGACCCGCTTCTTACGAACTCATCTGCTGTGTGTTGGTTCCTTTTAGGAAGTTACATCTATGGTTAGATTCAGCGAGGTAGGAACACGTTTCTTCTAAAAGCTGCGTTTGGACATTCCAGAGTGGATGGGAGAACAGGCTGTAAAGAGAAATACATTGCTCTAAAACCAAAACGGAGCTATCTAGAAGAATGGTTGTCAATGTGTGTATTCAACTTCCAGAGTTAAACTGATGTGTGTTTGCAGCAGTTCAGAAACCCTTTCCTGGGAGAATGTAGAAACAGTCATTTCCAGCCCTAGAGACGCATATAAGAGTTTGCAGTAAGAATGCGTTTAAAACACAGAAGACCCGCTTCTTACGAACTCATCTGCTTTGTGTTGGTTCCCTTTAGGAAGTTGCATCTATGGTTAGATTCAGCGAGGTAGGAACACGTTTCTTCTAAAAGCTGCGTTTGGACATTCCAGAGTGGATGGGAGAACAGGCTGTAAAGAGAAATACCTTGCTCTAAAACCAAAACGGAGCTATCTAGCAGAATGGTTGTCAATGTGTGTATTCAACTTCCAGAGTTAAACTGATGTTTGTTTGCAGCAGTTCAGAAACCCATTCCTGGGAGAATGTAGAAACAGTCATTTCCAGCCCTAGAGACGCATATAAGAGTTTGCAGTAAGAATGCGTTTAAAACACAGAAGACCCGCTTCTTACGAACTCATCTGCTGTTTGTTGGTTCCTTTTAGGAAGTTGCATCTATGGTTACATTCAGCGAGGTAGAAACACGTTTCTTCTAAAAGCTGCGTTTGGACATTCCAGAGTGGATGGGAGAACAGGCTGTAAAGAGAAATACCTTGCTCTAAAACCAAAACGGAGCTATCTAGCAGAATGGTTGTCAATGTGTGTATTCAACTTCCAGAGTTAAACTGATGTGTGTTTGCAGCAGTTCAGAAACCCTTTCCTGGGAGAATGTAGAAACAGTCATTTCCAGCCCTAGAGACGCATATAAGAGTTTGCAGTAAGAATGCGTTTAAAACAAAGAAGACCCGCTTCCTGCGAACTCATCTGCTGTGTGTTGGTTCCTTTTAGGAAGTTGCATCTATGGTTAGATTCAGCGAGGTAGGAACACGTTTCTTCTAAAAGCTGTGTTTGGACATTCCAGAGTGGATGGGAGAACAGGCTGTAAAGAGAAATACCTTGCTCTAAAACCAAAACGGAGCTAACTAGCAGAATGGTTGTCAATGTGTGTATTCAACTTCTAGAGTTAAACTGATGTGTGTTTGCAGCAGTTCAGAAACCCGTTCCTGGGAGAATGTAGAAACAGTCATTTCCAGCCCTAGAGACGCATATAAGAGTTTGCAGTAAGAATGCGTTTAAAACACAGAAGACCCGCTTCTTACGAACTCATCTGCTGTGTGTTTGTTCCTTTTAGGAAGTTGCATCTATGGTTAGATTCAGCGAGGTAGAAACACGTTTCTTCTAAAAGCTGCGTTTGGACATTCCATAGTGGATGGGAGAACAGGCTGTAAAGAGAAATACCTTGCTCTAAAACAAAAACGGAGCTATCTAGCAGAATGGTTGTCAATGTGTGTATTCAACTTCCAGAGTTTAACTGATGTGTGTTTGCAGCAGTTCAGAAACCCTTTCCTGGGAGAATGTAGAAACAGTCATTTCCAGCCCTAGAGACGCATATAAGGGTTTGCAGTAAGAATGCGTTTAAAACACAGAAGACCCGCTTCTTACGAACTCATCTGCTGTGTGTTGGTTCCTTTTAGGAAGTTGCATCTATGGTTAGATTCAGCGAGGTAGGAACACGTTTCTTCTAAAAGCTGCGTTTGGACATTCCAGAGTGGATGGGAGAACAGGCTGTAAAGAGAAATACCTTGCTCTAAAACCAAAACGGAGCTATCTAGCAGAATGGTTGTCAATGTGTGTATTCAACTTCCAGAGTTAAACTGATGTGTGTTTGCAGCAGTTCAGAAACCCTTTCCTGGGAGAATGTAGAAACAGTCATTTCCAGCCCTAGAGACGCATATAAGAGTTAGCAGTAAGAGTGCGTTTAAAACAAAGAAGACCCGCTTCTTACGAACTCATCTGCTGTGTGTTGATTCCTTTTAGGAAGTTGCATCTATGTTTAGATTCAGCGAGGTAGGAAAACGTTTCTTCTAAAAGCTGCGTTTGGACATTCCAGAGTGGAAGGGAGAACAGGCTGTAAAGAGAAATACCTTCCTCTAAAACCAAAACGGAGCTATCTAGCAGAATGGTTGTCAATGTGTGTATTCAACTTCCAGAGTTTAAATGATGTGTGTTTGCAGCAGTTCAGAAACCCTTTCCTGGGAGAATGTAGAAACAGTCATTTCCAGCCCTAGAGACGCATATAAGAGTTTGCAGTAAGAATGCGTTTAAAACACAGAAGACCCGCTTCTTACGAACTCATCTGCTGTGTGTTGGTTCCTTTTAGGAAGTTGCATCTATGGTTAGATTCAGCGAGGTAGGAACACGTTTCTTCTAAAAGCTGCGTTTGGACATTCCAGAGTGGATGGGAGAACAGGCTGTAAAGAGAAATACCTTGCTCTAAAACGAAAACGGAGCTATCTAGCAGAATGGTTGTCAATGTGTGTATTCAACTTCCAGAGTTAAACTGATGTGTGTTTGCAGCAGTTCAGAAACCCTTTCCTGGGAGAATGTAGAAACAGTCATTTCCAGCCCTAGAGACGCATATAAGAGTTAGCAGTAAGAATGCGTTTAAAACACAGAAGACCCGCTTCTTGCGAACTCATCTGCTGTGTGTTGGTTCCTTTTAGGAAGTTGCATCTATGGTTAGATTCAGCGAGGTAGGAACACGTTTCTTCTAAAAGCTCCGTTTGGACATTCCAGAGTGGATGGGAGAACAGGCTTTAAAGAGAAATACCTTGCTCTAAAACCAAAACGGAGCTATCTAGCAGAATGGTTGTCAATGTGTGTATTCAACTTCCAGAGTTAAACTGATGTGTGTTTGCAGCAGTTCAGAAACCCTTTCCTGGGAGAATGTAGAAACAGTCATTTCCAGCCCTAGAGACGCATATAAGAGTTAGCAGTAAGAATGCGTTTAAAACACAGAAGACCCGCTTCTTACGAACTCATCTGCTGTGTGTTGATTCCTTTTAGGAAGTTGCATCTATGTTTAGATTCAGCGAGGTAGGAACACGTTTCTTCTAAAAGCTGCGTTTGGACATTCCATAGTGTAAGGGAGAACAGGCTGTAAAGAGAAATACCTTGCTCTAAAACCAAAACGGAGCTATCTAGCAGAATGGTTGTCAATGTGTGTATTCAACTTCCAGAGGTAAACTGATGTGTGTTTGCAGCAGTTCAGAAACCCTTTCCTGGGAGATTGTAGAAACAGTCATTTCCAGCCCAAGAGACGCATATAAGAGTTTGCAGTAAGATGCGTTTAAAACACAGAAGACCCGCTTCTTACGAACTCATCTGCTGTGTGTTGGTTCCTTTTAGGAAGTTGCATCTATGGTTAGATTCAGCTTGGTAGAAACACGTTTCTTCTAAAAGCTGCGTTTGGACATTCCAGAGTGGATGGGAGAACAGGCTGTAAAGAGAAATACCTTGCTCTAAAACCAAAACGGAGCTATCTAGCAGAATGGTTGTCAATGTGTGTATTCAACTTCCAGTGTTTAAATGATGTGTGTTTGCAGCAGTTCAGAAACCCTTTCCTGGGAGAATGTAGAAACAGTCATTTCCAGCCCTAGAGACGCATATAAGAGTTTGCAGTAAGAATGCGTTTAAAACACAGAAGACACGCTTCTTACGAACTCATCTGCTGTGTGTTGGTTCCTTTTAGGAATTTGCATCTATGGTTAGATTCAGCTTGGTAGAAACACGTTTCTTCTAAAAGCTGCGTTTGGACATTCCAGAGTGGATGGGAGAACAGGCTGTAAAGAGAAATACCTTGCTCTAAAACCAAAACGGAGCTATCTAGCAGAATGGTTGTCAATGTGTGTATTCAACTTCCAGTGTTTAAATGATGTGTTTTTGCAGCAGTTCAGAAACCCTTTCTTGGGAGAATGTAGAAACAGTCATTTCCAGCCCTAGAGACGCATATAAGAGTTTGCAGTAAGAATGCGTTTAAAACACAGAAGACCCGCTTCTTACGAACTCATCTGCTGTGTGTTGGTTCCTTTTAGGAAGTTGCATCTATGGTTAGATTCAGCGAGGTAGGAACACGTTTCTTCTAAAAGCTGCGTTTGGACATTCCAGAGTGGATGGGAGAACAGGCTGTAAAGAGAAATACCTTGCTCTAAAACCAAAACGGAGCTATCTAGCAGAATGGTTGTCAATGTGTGTATTCAACTTCCAGAGTTAAACTGATGTGTGTTTACAGCAGTTCAGAAACCCTTTCCTGGGAGAATGTAGAAACAGTCATTTCCAGCCCTAGAGACGCATATAATAGTTTGCAGTAAGAATGCGTTTAAAACACAGAAGACCCGCTTCTTACGAACTCATCTGCTGTGTGTTGGTTCCTTTTAGGAAGTTGCATCTATGGTTACATTCAGCGAGGTAGGAACACGTTTCTTCTAAAAGCTGCGTTTGGACATTCCAGAGTGTATTGGAGAACAGGCTGTAAAGAGAAATACCTTGCTCTAAAACCAAAACGGAGCTATCTAGCAGAATGGTTGTCAATGTGTGTATTCAACTTCCAGAGTTAAACTGATGTGTGTTTGCAGCAGTTCAGAAACCCTTTCCTGGGAGAATGTAGAAACAGTCATTTCCAGACCTAGAGACGCATATAAGAGTTAGCAGTAAGAATGCGTTTAAAACACAGAAGACCCGCTTCTTACGAACTCATCTGCTGTGTGTTGGTTCCTTTTAGGAAGTTGCATCTATGGTTAGATTCAGCGAGGTAGAAACACGTTTCTTCTAAAGGCTGCGTTTGGACATTCCAGAGTGGATGGGAGAAGAGGCTGTAAAGAGAAATACCTTGCTCTAAAACCAAAACGGAGCTATCTAGCAGAATGGTTGTCAATGTGTGTATTCAACTTCCAGAGTTAAACTGATGTGTGTTTGCAGCAATTCAGAAACCCTTTCCTGGGAGAATGTAGAAACAGTCATTTCCAGCCCTAAAGACGCATATAAGGGTTAGCAGTAAGAATGCGTTTAAAACAGAGAAGACCCGCTTCTTACGAACTCATCTGCTGTGTGTTGATTCCTTTCAGGAAGTTGCATCTATGGTTAGATTCAGCGAGGTAGGAACACGTTTCTTCTAGAAGCTGCTTTTGGACATTCCAGAGTGGATGGGAGAACAGGCTATAAAGAGAAATACCTTGCTCTAAAACCAAAACGGAGCTATCTAGCAGAATGGTTGTCAATGTGTGTATTCAACTTCCAGAGTTAAACTGATGTGTGTTTGCAGCAGTTCAGAAACCCTTTCCTGGGAGAATGTAGAAACAGTCATTTCCAGCCCTAGAGACGCATATAAGAGTTTGCAGTAAGAATGCATTTAAAACACAGAAGTCCCGCTTCTTACGAACTCATCTGCTGTGTGTTGGTTCCTTTTAGGAAGTTGCATCTATGGTTAGATTCAGCGAGGTAGGAACACGTTTCTTCTAAAAGCTGCGTTTGGACATTCCAGAGTGGATGGGAGAACAGGCTGTAAAGGGAAATACCTTGCTCTAAAACCAAAACGGAGCTATCTAGCAGAATGATTGTCAATGTGTGTATTCAATTTCCAGAGTTAAACTGATGTGTGTTTGCAGCAGTTCAGAAACCCTTTCTTGGGAGAATGTAGAAACAGTCATTTCCAGCCCTAGAGACGCATATAAGAGTTTGCAGTAAGAATGCGTTTAAAACACAGAAGACCCGCTTCTTACGAACTCATCTGCTGTGTGTTGGTTCCTTTTAGGAAGTTGCATCTATGGTTAGATTCAGCGAGGTAGGAACACGTTTCTTCTAAAAGCTGCGTTTGGACATTCCAGAGTGGATGGGAGAACAGGCTGTAAAGAGAAATACCTTGCTCTAAAACCAAAACGGAGTTATCTAGTAGAATGGTTGTCAATGTGTGTATTCAACTTCCAGAGTTAAACTGATGTGTGTTTGCAGCAGTTCAGAAACCCTTTCCTGGGAGAATGTAGAAACAGTCATTTCCAGCCCTAGAGACGCATATAAGAGTTTGCAGTAAAAATGCGTTTAAAACACAGAAGACCCGCTTCTTACGAACTCATCTGCTGTGTGTTGGTTCCTTTTAGGAAGTTGCATCTATGGTTACATTCAGCGAGGTAGGAACACGTTTCTTCTAAAAGCTGCGTTTGGACATTCCAGAGTGGATGGGAGAACAGGCTGTAAAGAGAAATACCTTGCTCTAAAACCAAAACGGAGCTATCTAGCAGAATGGTTGTCAATGTGTGTATTCAACTTCCAGAGTTAAACTGATGTGTGTTTGCAGCAATTCAGAAACCCTTTCCTGGGAGAATGTAGAAACAGTCATTTCCAGCCCTAGAGACGCATATAAGGGTTAGCAGTAAGAATGCGTTTAAAACAGAGAAGACCCGCTTCTTACGAACTCATCTGCTGTGTGTTGATTCCTTTTAGGAAGTTGCATCTATGGTTAGATTCAGCGAGGTAGGAACACGTTTCTTCTAGAAGCTGCTTTTGGACATTCCAGAGTGGATGGGAGAACAGGCTGTAAAGAGAAATACCTTGCTCTAAAACCAAAACGGAGCTATCTAGCAGAATGGTTGTCAATGTGTGTATTCAACTTCCAGAGTTAAACTGATGTGTGTTTGCAGCAGTTCAGAAACCCTTTCCTGGGAGAATGTAGAAACAGTCATTTCCAGCCCTAGAGACGCATATAAGAGTTTGCAGTAAGGATGCATTTAAAACACAGAAGTCCCGCTTCTTACGAACTCATCTGCTGTGTGTTGGTTCCTTTTAGGAAGTTGCATCTATGGTTAGATTCAGCGAGGTAGGAACACGTTTCTTCTAAAAGCTGCGTTTGGACATTCCAGAGTGGATGGGAGAACAGGCTGTAAAGAGAAATACCTTGCTCTAAAACCAAAACGGAGCTATCTAGCAGAATGATTGTCAATGTGTGTATTCAATTTCCAGAGTTAAACTGATGTGTGTTTGCAGCAGTTCAGAAACCCTTTCTTGGGAGAATGTAGAAACAGTCATTTCCAGCCCTAGAGACGCATATAAGAGTTTGCAGTAAGAATGCGTTTAAAACACAGAAGACCCGCTTCTTACGAACTCATCTGCTGTGTGTTGGTTCCTTTTAGGAAGTTGCATCTATGGTTAGATTCAGCGAGGTAGGAACACGTTTCTTCTTAAAGCTGCGTTTGGACATTCCAGAGTGGATGGGAGAACAGGCTGTAAAGAGAAATACCTTGCTCTAAAACCAAAACGGAGTTATCTAGTAGAATGGTTGTCAATGTGTGTATTCAACTTCCAGAGTTAAACTGATGTGTGTTTGCAGCAGTTCAGAAACCCTTTCCTGGGAGAATGTAGAAACAGTCATTTCCAGCCCTAGAGACGCATATAAGAGTTTGCAGTAAAAATGCGTTTAAAACACAGAAGACCCGCTTCTTACGAACTCATCTGCTGTGTGTTGGTTCCTTTTAGGAAGTTGCATCTATGGTTACATTCAGCGAGGTAGGAACACGTTTCTTCTAAAAGCTGCGTTTGGACATTCCAGAGTGGATGGGAGAACAGGCTGTAAAGAGAAATACCTTGCTCTAAAACCAAAACGGAGCTATCTAGCAGAATGGTTGTCAATGTGTGTATTCAACTTCCAGAGTTAAACTGATGTGTGTTTGCAGCAGTTCAGAAACCCTTTCCTGGGAGAATGTAGAAACAGTCATTTCCAGCCCTAGGGACGCATATAAGAGTTTGCAGTAAGAATGCGTTTAAAACACAGAAGACCCGCTTCTTACGAACTCATCTGCTGTGTGTTGGTTCCTTTTAGGAAGTTGCATCTATGGTTAGATTCAGCGAGGTGGGAACACGTTTCTTCTAAAAGCTGCGTTTGGACATTCCAGAGTGGATGGGAGAACAGGCTGTAAAGAGAAATACCTTGCTCTAAAACCAAAACGGAGCTATCTAGCAGAATGGTTGTCAATGTGTGTATTCAACTTCCAGAGTTAAACTGATGTGTGTTTGCAGCAATTCAGAAACCCTTTCCTGGGAGTATGTAGAAACAGTCATTTCCAGCCCTAGAGACGCATATAAGGGTTAGCAGTAAGAATGCGTTTAAAACAGAGAAGACCCGCTTCTTACGAACTCATCTGCTGTGTGTTGATTCCTTTTACGAAGTTGCATCTATGGTTAGATTCAGCGAGGTAGGAACACGTTTCTTCTAGAAGCTGCTTTTGGACATTCCAGAGTGGATGGGAGAACAGGCTGTAAAGAGAAATACCTTGCTCTAAAACCAAAACGGAGCTATCTAGCAGAATGGTTGTCAATGTGTGTATTCAACTTCCAGAGTTAAACTGATGTGTGTTTGCAGCAGTTCAGAAACCCTTTCCTGGGAGAATGTAGAAACAGTCATTTCCAGACCTAGAGACGCATATAAGAGTTTGCAGTAAGAATGCATTTAAAACACAGAAGTCCCGCTTCTTACGAACTCATCTGCTGTGTGTTGGTTCCTTTTAGGAAGTTGCATCTATGGTTAGATTCAGCGAGGTAGGAACACGTTTCTTCTAAAAGCTGCGTTTGGACATTCCAGAGTGGATGGGAGAACAGGCTGTAAAGAGAAATACCTTGCTCTAAAACCAAAACGGAGCTATCTAGCAGAATGATTGTCAATGTGTGTATTCAATTTCCAGAGTTAAACTGATGTGTGTTTGCAGCAGTTCAGAAACCCTTTCTTGGGAGAATGTAGAAACAGTCATTTCCAGCCCTAGAGACGCATATAAGAGTTTGCAGTAAGAATGCGTTTAAAACACAGAAGACCCGCTTCTTACGAACTCATCTGCTGTGTGTTGGTTCCTTTTAGGAAGTTGCATCTATGGTTAGATTCAGCGAGGTAGGAACACGTTTCTTCTAAAAGATGGGTTTGGACATTCCAGAGTGGATGGGAGAACAGGCTGTAAAGAGAAATACCTTGCTCTAAAACCAAAACGGAGCTATCTAGCAGAATGGTTGTCAATGTGTGTATTCAACTTCCAGAGTTAAACTGATGTGTGTTTGCAGCAGTTCAGAAACCGTTTCCTGGGAGAATGTAGAAACATTCATTTCCAGCCCTAGAGACGCATATAAGAGTTTGCAGTAAGAATGCGTTTAAAATACAGAAGACCCGCTTCTTACGAACTCATCTGCTGTGTGTTGGTTCCTTTTAGGAAGTTGCATGTATGGTTGCATTCAGCGAGGTAGAAACACGTTTCTTCTAAAAGCTGCGTTTGGACATTCCAGAGTGGATGGGAGAACAGGCTGTAAAGAGAAATACCTTGCTCTAAAACCAAAACGGAGCTATCTAGCAGAATGGTTGTCAATGTGTGTATTCAACTTCCAGAGTTAAACTGATGTGTGTTTGCAGCAGTTCAGAAACCCTTTCCTGGGAGAATGTAGAAACAGTCATTTCCAGGCCTAGAGACGCATATAAGAGTTAGCAGTAAGAATGCGTTTAAAACACAGAAGACCCGCTTCTTACGAACTCATCTGCTGTGTGCTGATTCCTTTTAGGAAGTTGCATCTATGTTTAGATTCAGCGAGGTAGGAACACGTTTCTTCTAAAAGCTGCGTTTGGACATTCCAGAGTCGATGGGAGAACAGGCTGTAAAGAGAAATACCTTGCTCTAAAACCAAAACGGAGCTATCTAGCAGAATGGTTGTCAATGTGTGTATTCAACTTCCAGAGTTAAACTGATGTGTGTTTGCAGCAGTTCAGAAACCGTTTCCTGGGAGAATGTAGAAACAGTCATTTCCAGCCCTAGAGACGCATATAAGAGTTTGCAGTAAGAATGCGTTTAAAATACAGAAGACCCGCTTCTTACGAACTCATCTGCTGTGTGTTGGTTCCTTTTAGGAAGTTGCATGTATGGTTGCATTCAGCGAGGTAGAAACACGTTTCTTCTAAAAGCTGCGTTTGGACATTCCAGAGTGGATGGGAGAACAGGCTGTAAAGAGAAATACCTTGCTCTAAAACCAAAACGGAGCTATCTAGCAGAATGGTTGTCAATGTGTGTATTCAACTTCCAGAGTTAAACTGATGTGTGTTTGCAGCAGTTCAGAAACCCTTTCCTGGGAGAATGTAGAAACAGTCATTTCCAGCCCTACAGACGCATATAAGAGTTAGCAGTAAGAGTGCGTTTAAAACACAGAAGACCCGCTTCTTACGAACTCATCTGCTGTGTGTTGATTCCTTTTAGGAAGTTGCATCTATGTTTAGATTCAGCGAGGTAGGAAAACGTTTCTTCTAAAAGCTGCGTTTGGACATTCCAGAGTGGAAGGGAGAACAGGCTGTAAAGAGAAATACCTTCCTCTAAAACCAAAACGGAGCTATCTAGCAGAATGGTTGTCAATGTGTGTATTCAACTTCCAGAGTTTAAATGATGTGTGTTTGCAGCAGTTCAGAAACCCTTTCCTGGGAGAATGTAGAAACAGTCATTTCCAGCCCTAGAGACGCATATAAGAGTTTGCAGTAAGAATGCGTTTAAAACACAGAAGACCCGCTTCTTACGAACTCATCTGCTGTGTGTTGGTTCCTTTTAGGAAGTTGCATCTATGGTTACATTCAGCGAGGTAGGAACACGTTTCTTCTAAAAGCTGCGTTTGGACATTCCAGAGTGGATGGGAGAACAGGCTGTAAAGAGAAATACCTTGCTCTAAAACGAAAACGGAGCTATCTAGCAGAATGGTTGTCAATGTGTGTATTCAACTTCCAGAGTTAAACTGATGTGTGTTTGCAGCAGTTCAGAAACCCTTTCCTGGGAGAATGTAGAAACAGTCATTTCCAGCCCTAGAGACGCATATAAGGGTTAGCAGTAAGAATGCGTTTAAAACACAGAAGACCCGCTTCTTGCGAACTCATCTGCTGTGTGTTGGTTCCTTTTAGGAAGTTGCATCTATGGTTAGATTCAGCGAGGTAGGAACACGTTTCTTCTAAAAGCTCCGTTAGGACATTCCAGAGTGGATGGGAGAACAGGCTTTAAAGAGAAATACCTTGCTCTAAAACCAAAACGGAGCTATCTAGCAGAATGGTTGTCAATGTGTGTATTCAACTTCCAGAGTTAAACTGATGTGTGTTTGCAGCAGTTCAGAAACCCTTTCCTGGGAGAATGTAGAAACAGTCATTTCCAGCCCTAGAGACGCATATAAGAGTTAGCAGTAAGAATGCGTTTAAAACACAGAAGACCCGCTTCTTACGAACTCATCTGCTGTGTGTTGATTCCTTTTAGGAAGTTGCATCTATGTTTAGATTCAGCGAGGTAGGAACACGTTTCTTCTAAAAGCTGCGTTTGGACATTCCATAGTGTAAGGGAGAACAGGCTGTAAAGAGAAATACCTTGCTCTAAAACCAAAACGGAGCTATCTAGCAGAATGGTTGTCAATGTGTGTATTCAACTTCCAGAGGTAAACTGATGTGTGTTTGCAGCAGTTCAGAAACCCTTTCCTGGGAGATTGTAGAAACAGTCATTTCCAGCCCAAGAGACGCATATAAGAGTTTGCAGTAAGATGCGTTTAAAACACAGAAGACCCGCTTCTTACGAACTCATCTGCTGTGTGTTGGTTCCTTTTAGGAAGTTGCATCTATGGTTAGATTCAGCTTGGTAGAAACACGTTTCTTCTAAAAGCTGCGTTTGGACATTCCAGAGTGGATGGGAGAACAGGCTGTAAAGAGAAATACCTTGCTCTAAAACCAAAACGGAGCTATCTAGCAGAATGGTTGTCAATGTGTGTATTCAACTTCCAGAGTTTAAATGATGTGTGTTTGCAGCAGTTCAGAAACCCTTTCCTGGGAGAATGTAGAAACAGTCATTTCCAGCCCTAGAGACGCATATAAGAGTTTGCAGTAAGAATGCGTTTAAAACACAGAAGACACGCTTCTTACGAACTCATCTGCTGTGTGTTGGTTCCTTTTAGGAATTTGCATCTATGGTTAGATTCAGCTTGGTAGAAACACGTTTCTTCTAAAAGCTGCGTTTGGACATTCCAGAGTGGATGGGAGAACAGGCTGTAAAGAGAAATACCTTGCTCTAAAACCAAAACGGAGCTATCTAGCAGAATGGTTGTCAATGTGTGTATTCAACTTCCAGTGTTTAAATGATGTGTTTTTGCAGCAGTTCAGAAACCCTTTCTTGGGAGAATGTAGAAACAGTCATTTCCAGCCCTAGAGACGCATATAAGAGTTTGCAGTAAGAATGCGTTTAAAACACAGAAGACCCGCTTCTTACGAACTCATCTGCTGTGTGTTGGTTCCTTTTAGGAAGTTGCATCTATGGTTAGATTCAGCGAGGTAGGAACACGTTTCTTCTAAAAGCTGCGTTTGGACATTCCAGAGTGGATGGGAGAACAGGCTGTAAAGAGAAATACCTTGCTCTAAAACCAAAACGGAGCTATCTAGCAGAATGGTTGTCAATGTGTGTATTCAACTTCCAGAGTTAAACTGATGTGTGTTTACAGCAGTTCAGAAACCCTTTCCTGGGAGAATGTAGAAACAGTCATTTCCAGCCCTAGAGACGCATATAATAGTTTGCAGTAAGAATGCGTTTAAAACACAGAAGACCCGCTTCTTACGAACTCATCTGCTGTGTGTTGGTTCCTTTTAGGAAGTTGCATCTATGGTTACATTCAGCGAGGTAGGAACACGTTTCTTCTAAAAGCTGCGTTTGGACATTCCAGAGTGGATTGGAGAACAGGCTGTAAAGAGAAATACCTTGCTCTAAAACCAAAACGGAGCTATCTAGCAGAATGGTTGTCAATGTGTGTATTCAACTTCCAGAGTTAAACTGATGTGTGTTTGCAGCAGTTCAGAAACCCTTTCCTGGGAGAATGTAGAAACAGTCATTTCCAGACCTAGAGACGCATATAAGAGTTTGCAGTAAGAATGCGTTTAAAACACAGAAGACCCGCTTCTTACGAACTCATCTGCTGTGTGTTGGTTCCTTTTAGGAAGTTGCATCTATGGTTAGATTCAGCGAGGTAGAAACACGTTTCTTCTAAAGGCTGCGTTTGGACATTCCAGAGTGGATGGGAGAAGAGGCTGTAAAGAGAAATACCTTGCTCTAAAACCAAAACGGAGCTATCTAGCAGAATGGTTGTCAATGTGTGTATTCAACTTCCAGAGTTAAACTGATGTGTGTTTGCAGCAATTCAGAAACCCTTTCCTGGGAGAATGTAGAAACAGTCATTTCCAGCCCTAGAGACTCATATAAGGGTTAGCAGTAAGAATGCGTTTAAAACAGAGAAGACCCGCTTCTTACGAACTCATCTGCTGTGTGTTGATTCCTTTTAGGAAGTTGCATCTATGGTTAGATTCAGCGAGGTAGGAACACGTTTCTTCTAGAAGCTGCTTTTGGACATTCCAGAGTGGATGGGAGAACAGGCTATAAAGAGAAATACCTTGCTCTAAAACCAAAACGGAGCTATCTAGCAGAATGGTTGTCAATGTGTGTATTCAACTTCCAGAGTTAAACTGATGTGTGTTTGCAGCAGTTCAGAAACCCTTTCCTGGGAGAATGTAGAAACAGTCATTTCCAGCCCTAGAGACGCATATAAGAGTTTGCAATAAGAATGCATTTAAAACACAGAAGTCCCGCTTCTTACGAACTCATCTGCTGTGTGTTGGTTCCTTTTAGGAAGTTGCATCTATGGTTAGATTCAGCGAGGTAGGAACACGTTTCTTCTAAAAGCTGCGTTTGGACATTCCAGAGTGGATGGGAGAACAGGCTGTAAAGGGAAATACCTTGCTCTAAAACCAAAACGGAGCTATCTAGCAGAATGATTGTCAATGTGTGTATTCAATTTCCAGAGTTAAACTGATGTGTGTTTGCAGCAGTTCAGAAACCCTTTCTTGGGAGAATGTAGAAACAGTCATTTCCAGCCCTAGAGACGCATATAAGAGTTTGCAGTAAGAATGCGTTTAAAACACAGAAGACCCGCTTCTTACGAACTCATCTGCTGTGTGTTGGTTCCTTTTAGGAAGTTGCATCTATGGTTAGATTCAGCGAGGTAGGAACACGTTTCTTCTAAAAGCTGCGTTTGGACATTCCAGAGTGGATGGGAGAACAGGCTGTAAAGAGAAATACCTTGCTCTAAAACCAAAACGGAGTTATCTAGTAGAATGGTTGTCAATGTGTGTATTCAACTTCCAGAGTTAAACTGATGTGTGTTTGCAGCAGTTCAGAAACCCTTTCCTGGGAGAATGTAGAAACAGTCATTTCCAGCCCTAGAGACGCATATAAGAGTTTGCAGTAAAAATGCGTTTAAAACACAGAAGACCCGCTTCTTACGAACTCATCTGCTGTGTGTTGGTTCCTTTTAGGAAGTTGCATCTATGGTTACATTCAGCGAGGTAGGAACACGTTTCTTCTAAAAGCTGCGTTTGGACATTCCAGAGTGGATGGGAGAACAGGCTGTAAAGAGAAATACCTTGCTCTAAAACCAAAACGGAGCTATCTAGCAGAATGGTTGTCAATGTGTGTATTCAACTTCCAGAGTTAAACTGATGTGTGTTTGCAGCAATTCAGAAACCCTTTCCTGGGAGAATGTAGAAACAGTCATTTCCAGCCCTAGAGACGCATATAAGGGTTAGCAGTAAGAATGCGTTTAAAACAGAGAAGACCCGCTTCTTACGAACTCATCTGCTGTGTGTTGATTCCTTTTAGGAAGTTGCATCTATGGTTAGATTCAGCGAGGTAGGAACACGTTTCTTCTAGAAGCTGCTTTTGGACATTCCAGAGTGGATGGGAGAACAGGCTGTAAAGAGAAATACCTTGCTCTAAAACCAAAACGGAGCTATCTAGCAGAATGGTTGTCAATGTGTGTATTCAACTTCCAGAGTTAAACTGATGTGTGTTTGCAGCAGTTCAGAAACCCTTTCCTGGGAGAATGTAGAAACAGTCATTTCCAGCCCTAGAGACGCATATAAGAGTTTGCAGTAAGGATGCATTTAAAACACAGAAGTCCCGCTTCTTACGAACTCATCTGCTGTGTGTTGGTTCCTTTTAGGAAGTTGCATCTATGGTTAGATTCAGCGAGGTAGGAACACGTTTCTTCTAAAAGCTGCGTTTGGACATTCCAGAGTGGATGGGAGAACAGGCTGTAAAGAGAAATACCTTGCTCTAAAACCAAAACGGAGCTATCTAACAGAATGATTGTCAATGTGTGTATTCAATTTCCAGAGTTAAACTGATGTGTGTTTGCAGCAGTTCAGAAACCCTTTCTTGGGAGAATGTAGAAACAGTCATTTCCAGCCCTAGAGACGCATATAAGAGTTTGCAGTAAGAATGCGTTTAAAACACAGAAGACCCGCTTCTTACGAACTCATCTGCTGTGTGTTGGTTCCTTTTAGGAAGTTGCATCTATGGTTAGATTCAGCGAGGTAGGAACACGTTTCTTCTAAAAGCTGCGTTTGGACATTCCAGAGTGGATGGGAGAACAGGCTGTAAAGAGAAATACCTTGCTCTAAAACCAAAACGGAGTTATCTAGTAGAATGGTTGTCAATGTGTGTATTCAACTTCCAGAGTTAAACTGATGTGTGTTTGCAGCAGTTCAGAAACCCTTTCCTGGGAGAATGTAGAAACAGTCATTTCCAGCCCTAGAGACGCATATAAGAGTTTGCAGTAAAAATGCGTTTAAAACACAGAAGACCCGCTTCTTACGAACTCATCTGCTGTGTGTTGGTTCCTTTTAGGAAGTTGCATCTATGGTTAGATTCAGCGAGGTAGGAACACGTTTCTTCTAAAAGCTGCGTTTGGACATTCCAGAGTGGATGGGAGAACAGGCTGTAAAGAGAAATACCTTGCTCTAAAACCAAAACGGAGCTATCTAGCAGAATGGTTGTCAATGTGTGTATTCAACTTCCAGAGTTAAACTGATGTGTGTTTGCAGCAATTCAGAAACCCTTTCCTGGGAGTATGTAGAAACAGTCATTTCCAGCCCTAGAGACGCATATAAGGGTTAGCAGTAAGAATGCGTTTAAAACAGAGAAGACCCGCTTCTTACGAACTCATCTGCTGTGTGTTGATTCCTTTTAGGAAGTTGCATCTATGGTTAGATTCAGCGAGGTAGGAACACGTTTCTTCTAGAAGCTGCTTTTGGACATTCCAGAGTGGATGGGAGAACAGGCTGTAAAGAGAAATACCTTGCTCTAAAACCAAAACGGAGCTATCTAGCAGAATGGTTGTCAATGTGTGTATTCAACTTCCAGAGTTAAACTGATGTGTGTTTGCAGCAGTTCAGAAACCCTTTCCTGGGAGAATGTAGAAACAGTCATTTCCAGACCTAGAGACGCATATAAGAGTTTGCAGTAAGAATGCATTTAAAACACAGAAGTCCCGCTTCTTACGAACTCATCTGCTGTGTGTTGGTTCCTTTTAGGAAGTTGCATCTATGGTTAGATTCAGCGAGGTAGGAACACGTTTCTTCTAAAAGCTGCGTTTGGACATTCCAGAGTGGATGGGAGAACAGGCTGTAAAGAGAAATACCTTGCTCTAAAACCAAAACGGAGCTATCTAGCAGAATGATTGTCAATGTGTGTATTCAATTTCCAGAGTTAAACTGATGTGTGTTTGCAGCAGTTCAGAAACCCTTTCTTGGGAGAATGTAGAAACAGTCATTTCCAGCCCTAGAGACGCATATAAGAGTTTGCAGTAAGAATGCGTTTAAAACACAGAAGACCCGCTTCTTACGAACTCATCTGCTGTGTGTTGGTTCCTTTTAGGAAGTTGCATCTATGGTTAGATTCAGCGAGGTAGGAACACGTTTCTTCTAAAAGATGGGTTTGGACATTCCAGAGTGGATGGGAGAACAGGCTGTAAAGAGAAATACCTTGCTCTAAAACCAAAACGGAGCTATCTAGCAGAATGGTTGTCAATGTGTGTATTCAACTTCCAGAGTTAAACTGATGTGTGTTTGCAGCAGTTCAGAAACCGTTTCCTGGGAGAATGTAGAAACATTCATTTCCAGCCCTAGAGACGCATATAAGAGTTTGCAGTAAGAATGCGTTTAAAATACAGAAGACCCGCTTCTTACGAACTCATCTGCTGTGTGTTGGTTCCTTTTAGGAAGTTGCATGTATGGTTGCATTCAGCGAGGTAGAAACACGTTTCTTCTAAAAGCTGCGTTTGGACATTCCAGAGTGGATGGGAGAACAGGCTGTAAAGAGAAATACCTTGCTCTAAAACCAAAACGGAGCTATCTAGCAGAATGGTTGTCAATGTGTGTATTCAACTTCCAGAGTTAAACTGATGTGTGTTTGCAGCAGTTCAGAAACCCTTTCCTGGGAGAATGTAGAAACAGTCATTTCCAGGCCTAGAGACGCATATAAGAGTTAGCAGTAAGAATGCGTTTAAAACACAGAAGACCCGCTTCTTACGAACTCATCTGCTGTGTGCTGATTCCTTTTAGGAAGTTGCATCTATGTTTAGATTCAGCGAGGTAGGAACACGTTTCTTCTAAAAGCTGCGTTTGGACATTCCAGAGTCGATGGGAGAACAGGCTGTAAAGAGAAATACCTTGCTCTAAAACCAAAACGGAGCTATCTAGCAGAATGGTTGTCAATGTGTGTATTCAACTTCCAGAGTTAAACTGATGTGTGTTTGCAGCAGTTCAGAAACCGTTTCCTGGGAGAATGTAGAAACAGTCATTTCCAGCCCTAGAGACGCATATAAGAGTTTGCAGTAAGAATGCGTTTAAAATACAGAAGACCCGCTTCTTACGAACTCATCTGCTGTGTGTTGATTCCTTTTAGGAAGTTGCATCTATGGTTAGATTTAGCGAGGTAGGAACACGTTTCTTCTAGAAGCTGCTTTTGGACATTCCAGAGTGGATGGGAGAACAGGCTGTAAAGAGAAATACCTTGCTCTAAAACCAAAACGGAGCTATCTAGCAGAATGGTTGTCAATGTGTGTATTCAACTTCCAGAGTTAAACTGATGTGTGTTTGCAGCAGTTCAGAAACCCTTTCCTGGGAGAATGTAGAAACAGTCATTTCCAGCCCTAGAGACGCATATAAGAGTTTGCAGTAAGAATGCATTTAAAACACAGAAGTCCCGCTTCTTACGAACTCATCTGCTGTGTGTTGGTTCCTTTTAGGAAGTTGCATCTATGGTTAGATTCAGCGAGGTAGGAACACGTTTCTTCTAAAAGCTGCGTTTGGACATTCCAGAGTGGATGGGAGAACAGGCTGTAAAGAGAAATACCTTGCTCTAAAACCAAAACGGAGCTATTTAGCAGAATGATTGTCAATGTGTGTATTCAATTTCCAGAGTTAAACTGATGTGTGTTTGCAGCAGTTCAGAAACTCTTTCTTGGGAGAATGTAGAAACAGTCATTTCCAGCCCTAGAGACGCATATAAGAGTTTGCAGTAAGAATGCGTTTAAAACACAGAAGACCCGCTTCTTACGAACTCATCTGCTGTGTGTTGGTTCCTTTTAGGAAGTTGCATCTATGGTTAGATTCAGCGAGGTAGGAACACGTTTCTTCTAAAAGCTGCGTTTGGACATTCCAGAGTGGATGGGAGAACAGGCTGTAAAGAGAAATACCTTGCTCTAAAACCAAAACGGAGCTATCTAGCAGAATGGTTGTCAATGTGTTTATTCAACTTCCAGAGTTAAACTGATGTGTGTTTGCAGCAGTTCAGAAACCCTTTCCTGGGAGAATGTAGAAACAGTCATTTCCAGCCCTAGAGACGCATATAAGAGTTTGCAGTAAGAATGCGTTTAAAACACAGAAGACCCGCTTCTTACGAACTCATCTGCTGTGTGTTGGTTCCTTTTAGGAAGTTGCATCTATGGTTAGATTCAGCGAGGTAGGAACACGTTTCTTCTAAAAGCTGCGTTTGGACATTCCAGAGTGGATGGGAGAAGAGGCTGTAAAGAGAAATACCTTGCTCTAAAACCAAAACGGAGCTATCTAGCAGAATGGTTGTCAATGTGTGTATTCAACTTCCAGAGTTAAACTGATGTGTGTTTGCAGCAATTCAGAAACCCTTTCCTGGGAGTATGTAGAAACAGTCATTTCCAGCCCTAGAGACGCATATAAGGGTTAGCAGTAAGAATGCGTTTAAAACAGAGAAGACCCGCTTCTTACGAACTCATCTGCTGTGTGTTGATTCCTTTTAGGAAGTTGCATCTATGGTTAGATTCAGCGAGGTAGGAACACGTTTCTTCTAGAAGCTGCTTTTGGACATTCCAGAGTGGATGGGAGAACAGGCTGTAAAGAGAAATACCTTGCTCTAAAACCAAAACGGAGCTATCTAGCAGAATGGTTGTCAATGTGTGTATTCAACTTCCAGAGTTAAACTGATGTGTGTTTGCAGCAGTTCAGAAACCCTTTCCTGGGAGAATGTAGAAACAGTCATTTCCAGCCCTAGAGACGCATATAAGAGTTTGCAGTAAGAATGCATTTAAAACACAGAAGTCCCGCTTCTTACGAACTCATCTGCTGTGTGTTGGTTCCTTTTAGGAAGTTGCATCTATGGTTAGATTCAGCGAGGTAGGAACACGTTTCTTCTAAAAGCTGCGTTTGGACATTCCAGAGTGGATGGGAGAACAGGCTGTAAAGAGAAATACCTTGCTCTAAAACCAAAACGGAGCTATCTAGCAGAATGGTTGTCAATGTGTGTATTCAACTTCCAGAGTTAAACTGATGTGTGTTTGCAGCAGTTCAGAAACCGTTTCCTGGGAGAATGTAGAAACAGTCATTTCCAGCCCTAGAGACGCATATAAGAGTTTGCAGTAAGAATGCGTTTCAAATACAGAAGACCCGCTTCTTACGAACTCATCTGCTGTGTGTTGGTTCCGTTTAGGAAGTTGCATGTATGGTTGCATTCAGCGAGGTAGAAACACGTTTCTTCTAAAAGCTGCGTTTGGACATTCCAGAGTGGATGGGAGAACAGGGTGTAAAGAGAAATACCTTGCTCTAAAACCAAAACGGAGCTATCTAGCAGAATGGTTGTCAATGTGTGTATTCAACTTCCAGAGTTAAACTGATGTGTGTTTGCAGCAGTTCAGAAACCCTTTCCTGGGAGAATGTAGAAACAGTCATTTCCAGGCCTAGAGACGCATATAAGAGTTAGCAGTAAGAATGCGTTTAAAACACAGAAGACCCGCTTCTTACGAACTCATCTGCTGTGTGCTGATTCCTTTTAGGAAGTTGCATCTATGTTTAGATTCAGCGAGGTAGGAACACGTTTCTTCTAAAAGCTGCGTTTGGACATTCCAGAGTGGATGGGAGAACAGGCTGTAAAGAGAAATACCTTGCTCTAAAACCAAAACGGAGCTATCTAGCAGAATGGTTGTCAATGTGTGTATTCAACTTCCAGAGTTAAACTGATGTGTGTTTGCAGCAGTTCAGAAACCGTTTCCTGGGAGAATGTAGAAACAGTCATTTCCAGCCCTAGAGACGCATATAAGAGTTTGCAGTAAGAATGCGTTTAAAACACAGAAGACCCGCTTCTTACGAACTCATCTGCTGTGTGTTGGTTCCTTTTAGGAAGTTGCATCTATGGTTAGATTCAGCGAGGTAGGAACACGTTTCTTCTAAAAGCTGCGTTTGGACATTCCAGAGTGGATGGGAGAACAGGCTGTAAAGAGAAATACATTGCTCTAAAACCAAAACGGAGCTATCTAGAAGAATGGTTGTCAATGTGTGTATTCAACTTCCAGAGTTAAACTGATGTGTGTTTGCAGCAGTTCAGAAACCCTTTCCTGGGAGAATGTAGAAACAGTCATTTCCAGCCCTAGAGACGCATATAAGAGTTTGCAGTAAGAATGCGTTTAAAACACAGAAGACCCGCTTCTTACGAACTCATCTGCTTTGTGTTGGTTCCCTTTAGGAAGTTGCATCTATGGTTAGATTCAGCGAGGTAGGAACACGTTTCTTCTAAAAGCTGCGTTTGGACATTCCAGAGTGGATGGGAGAAGAGGCTGTAAAGAGAAATACCTTGCTCTAAAACCAAAACGGAGCTATCTAGCAGAATGGTTGTCAATGTGTGTATTCAACTTCCAGAGTTAAACTGATGTGTGTTTGCAGCAATTCAGAAACCCTTTCCTGGGAGTATGTAGAAACAGTCATTTCCAGCCCTAGAGACGCATATAAGGGTTAGCAGTAAGAATGCGTTTAAAACAGAGAAGACCCGCTTCTTACGAACTCATCTGCTGTGTGTTGATTCCTTTTAGGAAGTTGCATCTATGGTTAGATTCAGCGAGGTAGGAACACGTTTCTTCTAGAAGCTGCTTTTGGACATTCCAGAGTGGATGGGAGAACAGGCTGTAAAGAGAAATACCTTGCTCTAAAACCAAAACGGAGCTATCTAGCAGAATGGTTGTCAATGTGTGTATTCAACTTCCAGAGTTAAACTGATGTGTGTTTGCAGCAGTTCAGAAACCCTTTCCTGGGAGAATGTAGAAACAGTCATTTCCAGCCCTAGAGACGCATATAAGAGTTTGCAGTAAGAATGCATTTAAAACACAGAAGTCCCGCTTCTTACGAACTCATCTGCTGTGTGTTGGTTCCTTTTAGGAAGTTGCATCTATGGTTAGATTCAGCGAGGTAGGAACACGTTTCTTCTAAAAGCTGCGTTTGGACATTCCAGAGTGGATGGGAGAACAGGCTGTAAAGAGAAATACCTTGCTCTAAAACCAAAACGGAGCTATCTAGCAGAATGGTTGTCAATGTGTGTATTCAACTTCCAGAGTTAAACTGATGTGTGTTTGCAGCAGTTCAGAAACCGTTTCCTGGGAGAATGTAGAAACAGTCATTTCCAGCCCTAGAGACGCATATAAGAGTTTGCAGTAAGAATGCGTTTCAAATACAGAAGACCCGCTTCTTACGAACTCATCTGCTGTGTGTTGGTTCCGTTTAGGAAGTTGCATGTATGGTTGCATTCAGCGAGGTAGAAACACGTTTCTTCTAAAAGCTGCGTTTGGACATTCCAGAGTGGATGGGAGAACAGGGTGTAAAGAGAAATACCTTGCTCTAAAACCAAAACGGAGCTATCTAGCAGAATGGTTGTCAATGTGTGTATTCAACTTCCAGAGTTAAACTGATGTGTGTTTGCAGCAGTTCAGAAACCCTTTCCTGGGAGAATGTAGAAACAGTCATTTCCAGGCCTAGAGACGCATATAAGAGTTAGCAGTAAGAATGCGTTTAAAACACAGAAGACCCGCTTCTTACGAACTCATCTGCTGTGTGCTGATTCCTTTTAGGAAGTTGCATCTATGTTTAGATTCAGCGAGGTAGGAACACGTTTCTTCTAAAAGCTGCGTTTGGACATTCCAGAGTGGATGGGAGAACAGGCTGTAAAGAGAAATACCTTGCTCTAAAACCAAAACGGAGCTATCTAGCAGAATGGTTGTCAATGTGTGTATTCAACTTCCAGAGTTAAACTGATGTGTGTTTGCAGCAGTTCAGAAACCGTTTCCTGGGAGAATGTAGAAACAGTCATTTCCAGCCCTAGAGACGCATATAAGAGTTTGCAGTAAGAATGCGTTTAAAACACAGAAGACCCGCTTCTTACGAACTCATCTGCTGTGTGTTGGTTCCTTTTAGGAAGTTGCATCTATGGTTAGATTCAGCGAGGTAGGAACACGTTTCTTCTAAAAGCTGCGTTTGGACATTCCAGAGTGGATGGGAGAACAGGCTGTAAAGAGAAATACATTGCTCTAAAACCAAAACGGAGCTATCTAGAAGAATGGTTGTCAATGTGTGTATTCAACTTCCAGAGTTAAACTGATGTGTGTTTGCAGCAGTTCAGAAACCCTTTCCTGGGAGAATGTAGAAACAGTCATTTCCAGCCCTAGAGACGCATATAAGAGTTTGCAGTAAGAATGCGTTTAAAACACAGAAGACCCGCTTCTTACGAACTCATCTGCTTTGTGTTGGTTCCCTTTAGGAAGTTGCATCTATGGTTAGATTCAGCGAGGTAGGAACACGTTTCTTCTAAAAGCTGCGTTTGGACATTCCAGAGTGGATGGGAGAAGAGGCTGTAAAGAGAAATACCTTGCTCTAAAACCAAAACGGAGCTATCTAGCAGAATGGTTGTCAATGTGTGTATTCAACTTCCAGAGTTAAACTGATGTGTGTTTGCAGCAATTCAGAAACCCTTTCCTGGGAGTATGTAGAAACAGTCATTTCCAGCCCTAGAGACGCATATAAGGGTTAGCAGTAAGAATGCGTTTAAAACAGAGAAGACCCGCTTCTTACGAACTCATCTGCTGTGTGTTGATTCCTTTTAGGAAGTTGCATCTATGGTTAGATTCAGCGAGGTAGGAACACGTTTCTTCTAGAAGCTGCTTTTGGACATTCCAGAGTGGATGGGAGAACAGGCTGTAAAGAGAAATACCTTGCTCTAAAACCAAAACGGAGCTATCTAGCAGAATGGTTGTCAATGTGTGTATTCAACTTCCTGAGTTAAACTGATGTGTGTTTGCAGCAGTTCAGAAACCCTTTCCTGGGAGAATGTAGAAACAGTCATTTCCAGCCCTAGAGACGCATATAAGAGTTTGCAGTAAGAATGCGTTTAAAACACAGAAGTCCCGCTTCTTACGAACTCATCTGCTGTGTGTTGGTTCCTTTTAGGAAGTTGCATCTATGGTTAGATTCAGCGAGGTAGGAACACGTTTCTTCTAAAAGCTGCGTTTGGACATTCCAGAGTGGATGGGAGAACAGGTTGTAAAGAGAAATACCTTGCTCTAAAACCAAAACGGAGCTATCTAGCAGAATGATTGTCAATGTGTGTATTCAATTTCCAGAGTTAAACTGATGTGTGTTTGCAGCAGTTCAGAAACCCTTTCTTGGGAGAATGTAGAAACAGTCATTTCCAGCCCTAGAGACGCATATAAGAGTTTGCAGTAAGAATGCGTTTAAAACACTGAAGACCCGCTTCTTACGAACTCATCTGCTGTGTGTTGGTTCCTTTTAGGAAGTTGCATCTATGGTTAGATTCAGCGAGGTAGGAACACGTTTCTTCTAAAAGCTGCGTTTGGACATTCCAGAGTGGATGGGAGAACAGGCTGTAAAGAGAAATACCTTGCTCTAAAACCAAAACGGAGCTATCTAGCAGAATGGTTGTCAATGTGTGTATTCAACTTCCATAGTTAAACTGATGTGTGTTTGCAGCAGTTCAGAAACCGTTTCCTGGGAGAATGTAGAAACAGTCATTTCCAGCCCTAGAGACGCATATAAGTTTGCAGTAAGAATGCGTTTCAAATACAGAAGACCCGCTTCTTACGAACTCATCTGCTGTGTGTTGGTTCCGTTTAGGAAGTTGCATGTATGGTTGCATTCAGCGAGGTAGAAACACGTTTCTTCTAAAAGCTGCGTTTGGACATTCCAGAGTGGATGGGAGAACAGGGTGTAAAGAGAAATACCTTGCTCTAAAACCAAAACGGAGCTATCTAGCAGAATGGTTGTCAATGTGTGTATTCAACTTCCAGAGTTAAACTGATGTGTGTTTGCAGCAGTTCAGAAACCCTTTCCTGGGAGAATGTAGAAACAGTCATTTCCAGGCCTAGAGACGCATATAAGAGTTAGCAGTAAGAATGCGTTTAAAACACAGAAGACCCGCTTCTTACGAACTCATCTGCTGTGTGCTGATTCCTTTTAGGAAGTTGCATCTATGTTTAGATTCAGCGAGGTAGGAACACGTTTCTTCTAAAAGCTGCGTTTGGACATTCCAGAGTGGATGGGAGAACAGGCTGTAAAGAGAAATACCTTGCTCTAAAACCAAAACGGAGCTATCTAGCAGAATGGTTGTCAATGTGTGTATTCAACTTCCAGAGTTAAACTGATGTGTGTTTGCAGCAGTTCAGAAACCGTTTCCTGGGAGAATGTAGAAACAGTCATTTCCAGCCCTAGAGACGCATATAAGAGTTTGCAGTAAGAATGCGTTTAAAATACAGAAGACCCGCTTCTTACGAACTCATCTGCTGTGTGTTGGTTCCTTTTAGGAAGTTGCATGTATGGTTGCATTCAGCGAGGTAGAAACACGTTTCTTCTAAAAGCTGCGTTTGGACATTCCAGAGTGGATGGGAGAACAGGCTGTAAAGAGAAATACCTTGCTCTAAAACCAAAACGGAGCTATCTAGCAGAATGGTTGTCAATGTGTGTATTCAACTTCCAGAGTTAAACTGATGTGTGTTTGCAGCAGTTCAGAAACCCTTTCCTGGGAGAATGTAGAAACAGTCATTTCCACGCCTAGAGACGCATATAAGAGTTAGCAGTAAGAATGCGTTTAAAACACAGAAGACCCGCTTCTTACGAACTCATCTGCTGTGTGCTGATTCCTTTTAGGAAGTTGCATCTATGTTTAGATTCAGCGAGGTAGGAACACGTTTCTTCTAAAAGCTGCGTTTGGACATTCCAGAGTGGATGGGAGAACAGGCTGTAAAGAGAAGTACCTTGCTCTAAAACCAAAACGGAGCTATCTAGCAGAATGGTTGTCAAAGTGTGTATTCAACTTCCAGAGTTTAACTGATGTGTGTTTGCAGCAGTTCAGAAACCCTTTCCTGGGAGAATGTAGAAACAGTCATTTCCAGCCCTAGAGACGCATATAAGAATTTTCAGTAAGAATGCGTTTAAAACACAGAAGACCCGCTTCTTACGAACTCATCTGCTGTGTGTTGGTTCCTTTTAGGAAGTTGCATCTATGGTTAGATTCAGCGAGGTAGGAACACGTTTCTTCTAAAAGCTGCGTTTGGACATTCCAGAGTGGATGGGAGAACAGGCTGTAAAGAGAAATACATTGCTCTAAAACCAAAACGGAGCTATCTAGAAGAATGGTTGTCAATGTGTGTATTCAACTTCCAGAGTTAAACTGATGTGTGTTTGCAGCAGTTCAGAAACCCTTTCCTTGGAGAATGTAGAAACAGTCATTTCCAGCCCTAGAGACGCATATAAGAGTTTGCAGTAAGAATGCGTTTAAAACACAGAAGACCCGCTTCTTACGAACTCATCTGCTTTGTGTTGGTTCCCTTTAGGAAGTTGCATCTATGGTTAGATTCAGCGAGGTAGGAACACGTTTCTTCTAAAAGCTGCGTTTGGACATTCCAGAGTGGATGGGAGAACAGGCTGTAAAGAGAAATACCTTGCTCTAAAACCAAAACGGAGCTATCTAGCAGAATGGTTGTCAATGTGTGTATTCAACTTCCAGAGTTAAACTGATGTTTGTTTGCAGCAGTTCAGAAACCCATTCCTGGGAGAATGTAGAAACAGTCATTTCCAGCCCTAGAGACGCATATAAGAGTTTGCAGTAAGAATGCGTTTAAAACACAGAAGACCCGCTTCTTACGAACTCATCTGCTGTTTGTTGGTTCCTTTTAGGAAGTTGCATCTATGGTTACATTCAGCGAGGTAGAAACACGTTTCTTCTAAAAGCTGCGTTTGGACATTCCAGAGTGGATGGGATAACAGGCTGTAAAGAGAAATACCTTGCTCTAAAACCAAAACGGAGCTATCTAGCAGAATGGTTGTCAATGTGTGTATTCAACTTCCAGAGTTAAACTGATGTGTGTTTGCAGCAGTTCAGAAACCCTTTCCTGGGAGAATGTAGAAACAGTCATTTCCAGCCCTAGAGACGCATATAAGAGTTTGCAGTAAGAATGCGTTTAAAACACAGAAGACCCGCTTCTTACGAACTCATCTGCTGTGTGTTGGTTCCTTTTAGGAAGTTGCATCTATGGTTAGATTCAGCGAGGTAGGAACACGTTTCTTCTAAAAGCTGCGTTTGGACATTCCAGAGTGGATGGGAGAACAGGCTGTAAAGAGAAATACCTTGCTCTAAAACCAAAACGGAGCTATCTAGCAGAATGGTTGTCAATGTGTGTATTCAACTTCCAGAGTTAAACTGATGTGTGTTTGCAGCAGTTCAGAAACCGTTTCCTGGGAGAATGTAGAAACAGTCATTTCCAGCCCTAGAGACGCATATAAGAGTTTGCAGTAAGAATGCGTTTAAAATACAGAAGACCCGCTTCTTACGAACTCATCTGCTGTGTGTTGGTTCCTTTTAGGAAGTTGCATGTATGGTTGCATTCAGCGAGGTAGAAACACGTTTCTTCTAAAAGCTGCGTTTGGACATTCCAGAGTGGATGGGAGAACAGGCTGTAAAGAGAAATACCTTGCTCTAAAACCAAAACGGAGCTATCTAGCAGAATGGTTGTCAATGTGTGTATTCAACTTCCAGAGTTAAACTGATGTGTGTTTGCAGCAGTTCAGAAACCCTTTCCTGGGAGAATGTAGAAACAGTCATTTCCACGCCTAGAGACGCATATAAGAGTTAGCAGTAAGAATGCGTTTAAAACACAGAAGACCCGCTTCTTACGAACTCATCTGCTGTGTGCTGATTCCTTTTAGGAAGTTGCATCTATGTTTAGATTCAGCGAGGTAGGAACACGTTTCTTCTAAAAGCTGCGTTTGGAAATTCCAGAGTGGATGGGAGAACAGGCTGTAAAGAGAAGTACCTTGCTCTAAAACCAAAACGGAGCTATCTAGCAGAATGGTTGTCAATGTGTGTATTCAACTTCCAGAGTTTAACTGATGTGTGTTTGCAGCAGTTCAGAAACCCTTTCCTGGGAGAATGTAGAAACAGTCATTTCCAGCCCTAGAGACGCATATAAGAATTTTCAGTAAGAATGCGTTTAAAACACAGAAGACCCGCTTCTTACGAACTCATCTGCTGTGCGTTGGTTCCTTTTAGGAAGTTGCATCTATGGTTAGATTCAGCGAGGTAGGAACACGTTTCTTCTAAAAGCTGCGTTTGGACATTCCAGAGTGGATGGGAGAACAGGCTGTAAAGAGAAATACATTGCTCTAAAACCAAAACGGAGCTATCTAGAAGAATGGTTGTCAATGTGTGTATTAAACTTCCAGAGTTAAACTGATGTGTGTTTGCAGCAGTTCAGAAACCCTTTCCTGGGAGAATGTAGAAACAGTCATTTCCAGCCCTAGAGACGCATATAAGAGTTTGCAGTAAGAATGCGTTTAAAACACAGAAGACCCGCTTCTTACGAACTCATCTGCTTTGTGTTGGTTCCCTTTAGGAAGTTGCATCTATGGTTAGATTCAGCGAGGTAGGAACACGTTTCTTCTAAAAGCTGCGTTTGGACATTCCAGAGTGGATGGGAGAACAGGCTGTAAAGAGAAATACCTTGCTCTAAAACCAAAACGGAGCTATCTAGCAGAATGGTTGTCAATGTGTGTATTCAACTTCCAGAGTTAAACTGATGTCTGTTTGCAGCAGTTCAGAAACCCATTCCTGGGAGAATGTAGAAACAGTCATTTCCAGCCCTAGAGACGCATATAAGAGTTTGCAGTAAGAATGCGTTTAAAACACAGAAGACCCGCTTCTTACGAACTCATCTGCTGTTTGTTGGTTCCTTTTAGGAAGTTGCATCTATGGTTACATTCAGCGAGGTAGAAACACGTTTCTTCTAAAAGCTGCGTTTGGACATTCCAGAGTGGATGGGAGAACAGGCTGTAAAGAGAAATACCTTGCTCTAAAACCAAAACGGAGCTATCTAGCAGAATGGTTGTCAATGTGTGTATTCAACTTCCAGAGTTAAACTGATGTGTGTTTACAGCAGTTCAGAAACCCTTTCCTGGGAGAATGTAGAAACAGTCATTTCCAGCCCTAGAGACGCATATAATAGTTTGCAGTAAGAATGCGTTTAAAACACAGAAGACCCGCTTCTTACGAACTCATCTGCTGTGTGTTGGTTCCTTTTAGGAAGTTGCATCTATGGTTACATTCAGCGAGGTAGGAACACGTTTCTTCTAAAAGCTGCGTTTGGACATTCCAGAGTGGATTGGAGAACAGGCTGTAAAGAGAAATACCTTGCTCTAAAACCAAAACGGAGCTATCTAGCAGAATGGTTGTCAATGTGTGTATTCAACTTCCAGAGTTAAACTGATGTGTGTTTGCAGCAGTTCAGAAACCCTTTCCTGGGAGAATGTAGAAACAGTCATTTCCAGCCCTAGAGACGCATATAAGAGTTTGCAGTAAGAATGCGTTTAAAACACAGAAGACCCGCTTCTTACGAAATCATCTGCTGTGTGTTGGTTCCTTCTGGGAAGGTGCATCTATGGTTTGATTCAGCGAGGTAGAATCACGTTTCTTCTAAAAGCTGCGTTTGGACATTCCAGAGTGGATGGGAGAACAGGCTGTAAAGAGAAATACCTTGCTCTAAAACCAAAACGGAGCTATCTAGCAGAATGGTTGTCAATGTGTGTATTCAACTTCCAGAGTTAAACTGACGTGTGTTTGCAGCAGTTCAGAAACCCTTTCCTGGGAGAATGTAGAAACAGTCATTTCCAGCCCTAGAGACGCATATAAGAATTTGCAGTAAGAATGCGTTTAAAACACAGAAGACCCGCTTCTTACGAACTCATCTGCTGTGTGTTGGTTCCTTCTGGGAAGTTACATCTATGGTTAGATTCAGCGAGGTAGAAACACGTTTCTTCTAAAAGCTGCGTTTGGACATTTCAGAGTGGATGGGAGAACAGGCTGTTAAGAGAAATACCTTGCTCTAAAACCAAAACGGAGCTATCTAGCAGAATGGTTGTCAATGTGTGTATTCAACTTCCAGAGTTAAACTGATGTGTGTTTGCAGCAGTTCAGAAACCCTTTCCTGGGAGAATGTAGAAACAGTCATTTCCAGCCCTAGAGACGCATATAAGAGTTTGCAGTAAGAATGCGTTTAAAACACAGAAGACCCGCTTCTTACGAACTCATCTGCTGTGTGTTGGTTCCTTTTAGGAAGTTGCATCTATGGTTAGATTCAGCGAGGTAGGAACACGTTTCTTTTAAAAGCTGCGTTTGGACATTCCAGAGTGGATGGGAGAACAGGCTGTAAAGAGAAATACCTTGCTCTAAAACCAAAACGGAGCTATCTAGCAGAATGGTTGTCAATGTGTGTATTCAACTTCCAGAGTTAAACTGATGTGTGTTTGCAGCAGTTCAGAAACCCTTTCCTGGGAGAATGTAGAAACAGTCATTTCCAGCCCTAGAGACGCATATAAGAGTTTGCAGTAAGAATGCGTTTAAAACACAGAAGACCCGCTTCTTACGAACTCATCTGCTGTGTGTTGGTTCCTTTTAGGAAGTTGCATCTATGGTTAGATTCAGCGAGGTAGGAACACGTTTCTTCTAAAAGCTGCGTTTGGACATTCCAGAGTGGATGGGAGAACAGGCTGTAAAGAGAAATACCTTGCTCTAAAACCAAAACTGAACTATCTAGCAGAATGGTTGTCAATGTGTGTATTCAACTTCCAGAGTTAAACTGATGTGTGTTTGCAGCAGTTCAGAAACCCTTTCCTGGGAGAATGTAGAAACAGTCATTTCCAGCCCTAGAGACGCATATAAGAGTTTGCAGTAAGAATGCGTTTAAAACACAGAAGACCCGCTTCTTACGAACTCATCTGCTGTGTGTTGGTTCCTTTTAGGAAGTTGCATCTATGGTTACATTCAGCGAGGTAGAAACACGTTTCTTCTAAAAGCTGCGTTTGGACATTCCAGAGTGGATGGGAGAACAGGCTGTAAAGAGAAATACCTTGCTCTAAAACCAAAACGGAGCTATCTAGCAGAATGGTTGTCAATGTGTGTATTCAACTTCCAGAGTTAAACTGATGTGTGTTTGCAGCAGTTCAGAAACCCTTTCCTGGGAGAATGTAGAAACAGTCATTTCCAGCCCTAGAGACGCATATAAAGGTTTGCAGTAAGAATGCGTTTAAAACACAGAAGACCCGCTTCTTACGAACTCATCTGCTGTGTTTTGGTTCCTTTTAGGAAGTTGCATCTATGGTTAGATTCAGCGAGGTAGGAACACGTTTCTTCTAAAAGCTGCGTTTGGACATTCCAGAGTGGATGGGAGAACAGGCTGTAAAGAGAAATACCTTGCTCTGAAACCAAAACGGAGCTATCTAGCAGAATGGTTGTCAATGTGTGTATTCAACTTCCAGAGTTAAACTGATGTGTGTTTGCAGCAGTTCAGAAACCCTTTCCTGGGAGAATGTAGAAACAGTCATTTCCAGCCATAGAGACGCATATTAGAGTTAGCAGTAAGAATGCGTTTAAAACACAGAAGACCCGCTTCTTACGAACTCATCTGCTGTGTGTTGATTCCTTTTAGGAAGTTGCATCTATGTTTAGATTCAGCGAGGTAGGAACACGTTTCTTCTAAAAGCTGCGTTTGGACATTCCAGAGTGGAAGGGAGAACAGGCTGTAAAGAGAAATACCTTGCTCTAAAACCAAAACGGAGCTATCTAGCAGAATGGTTGTCAATCTGTGTATTCAACTTCCAGAGTTAAACTGATGTGTGTTTGCAGCAGTTCAGAAATTCTTTCCTGGGAGATTGTAGAAACAGTCATTTCCAGCCCAAGAGACGCATATAAGAGTGCAGTAAGCTGCGTTTAAAACAAAGAAGACCCGCTTCTTACGAACTCATCTGCTGTGTGTTGGTTCCTTTTAGGAAGTTGCATCTATGGTTAGATTCAGCTTGGTAGAAACACGTTTCTTCTAAAAGCTGCGTTTGGACATTCCAGAGTGGATGGGAGAACAGGCTGTAAAGAGAAATACCTTGCTCTAAAACCAAAACGGAGCTATCTAGCAGAATGGTTGTCAATGTGTGTATTCAACTTCCAGTGTTTAAATGATGTGTTTTTGCAGCAGTTCAGAAACCCTTTCTTGGGAGAATGTAGAAACAGTCATTTCCAGCCCTAGAGACGCATATAAGAGTTTGCAGTAAGAATGCGTTTAAAACACAGAAGACCCGCTTGTTACGAACTCATCTGCTGTGTGTTGGTTCCTTTTAGGAAGTTGCATCTATGGTTAGATTCAGCGAGGTAGGAACACGTTTCTTCTAAAAGCTGCGTTTGGACATTCCAGAGTGGATGGGAGAACAGGCTGTAAAGAGAAATACCTTGCTCTAAAACCAAAACGGAGCTATCTAGCAGAATGGTTGTCAATGTGTGTATTCAACTTCCAGAGTTAAACTGATGTGTGTTTGCAGCAGTTCAGAAACCCTTTCCTGGGAGAATGTAGAAACAGTCATTTCCAGCCCTAGAGACGCATATAAGAGTTTGCAGTAAGAATGCGTGTAAAACACAGAAGACCCGCTTCTTACGAACTCATCTGCTGTGTGTTGGTTCCTTCTGGGAAGTTACATCTATGGTTAGATTCAGCGAGGTAGAAACACGTTTCTTCTAAAAGCTGCGTTTGGACATTTCAGAGTGGATGGGAGAACAGGCTGTAAAGAGAAATACCTTGCTCTAAAACCAAAACGGAGCTATCTAGCAGAATGGTTGTCAATGTGTGTATTCAACTTCCAGAGTTTAACTGATGTGTGTTTGCAGCAGTTCAGAAACCCTTTCCTGGGAGAATGTAGAAACAGTCATTTCCAGCCCTAGAGACGCATATAAGGGTTTGCAGTAAGAATGCGTTTAAAACACAGAAGACCCGCTTCTTACGAACTCATCTGCTGTGTTTTGGTTCCTTTTAGGAAGTTGCATCTATGGTTAGATTCAGCGAGGTAGGAACACGTTTCTTCTAAAAGCTGCGTTTGGACATTCCAGAGTGGATGGGAGAACAGGCTGTAAAGAGAAATACCTTGCTCTGAAACCAAAACGGAGCTATCTAGCAGAATGGTTGTCAATGTGTGTATTCAACTTCCAGAGTTAAACTGATGTGTGTTTGCAGCAGTTCAGAAACCCTTTCCTGGGAGAATGTAGAAACAGTCATTTCCAGCCCTAGAGACGCATATAAGAGTTAGCAGTAAGAATGCGTTTAAAACACAGAAGACCCGCTTCTTACGAACTCATCTGCTGTGTGTTGGTTCCTTCTGGGAAGTTACATTTATGGTTAGATTCAGCGAGGTAAAAACACGTTTCTTCTAAAAGCTGCGTTTGGACATTTCAGAGTGGATGGGAGAACAGGCTGTAAAGAGAAATACCTTGCTCTAAAACCAAAACGGAGCTATCTAGCAGAATGGTTGTCAATGTGTGTATTCAACTTCCAGAGTTAAACTGATGTGTGTTTGCAGCAGTTCAGAAACCCTTTCCTGGGAGAATGTAGAAACAGTCATTTCCAGCCCTAGAGACGCATATAAGAGTTTGCAGTAAGAATGCGTTTAAAACACAGAAGACCCGCTTCTTACGAACTCATCTGCTGTGTGTTGGTTCCTTTTAGGAAGTTGCATCTATGGTTAGATTCAGCGAGGTAGGAACACGTTTCTTCTAAAAGCTGCGTTTGGACATTCCATAGTGGATGGGAGAACAGGCTGTAAAGAGAAATACCTTGCTCTAAAACCAAAACGGAGCTATCTAGCAGAATGGTTGTCAATGTGTGTATTCAACTTCCAGAGTTTAACTGATGTGTGTTTGCAGCAGTTCAGAAACCCTTTCCTGGGAGAATGTAGAAACAGTCATTTCCAGCCCTAGAGACGCATATAAGAGTTTGCAGTAAGAATGCGTTTAAAACACAGAAGACCCGCTTCTTACGAACTCATCTGCTGTGTGTTGGTTCCTTTTAGGAAGTTGCATCTATGGTTAGATTCAGCGAGGTAGGAACACATTTCTTCTAAAAGCTGCGTTTGGACATTCCAGAGTGGATGGGAGAACAGGCTGTAAAGAGAAATACCTTGCTCTAAAACCAAAACGGAGCTATCTAGCAGAATGGTTGTCAATGTGTGTATTCAACTTCCAGAGTTAAACTGATGTGTGTTTGCAGCAGTTCAGAAACCCTTTCCTGGGAGAATGTAGAAACAGTCATTTCCAGCCCTAGAGACGCATATAAGAGTTTGCAGTAAGAATGCGTTTAAAACAAAGAAGACCCGCTTCTTACGAACTCATCTGCTGTGTGTTGGTTCCTTCTAGGAAGTTGCATCTATGGTTAGATTCAGCGAGGTAGGAACACGTTTCTTCTAAAAGCTGCGTTTGGACATTCCAGAGTGGATGGGAGAACAGGCTGTAAAGAGAAATACCTTGCTCTGAAACCAAAACGGAGCTATCTAGCAGAATGGTTGTCAATGTGTGTATTCAACTTCCAGAGTTAAACTGATGTGTGTTTCCAGCAGTTCAGAAACCCTTTCCTGGGAGAATGTAGAAACAGTCATTTCCAGCCCTAGAGACGCATGTAAGAGTTAGCAGTAAGAATGCGTTTAAAACACAGAAGACCCGCTTCTTACGAACTCATCTAGTGTGTGTTGGTTCCTTTTAGGAAGTTGCATCTATGGTTAGATTCAGCGAGGTAGGAACACGTTTCTTCTAAAAGCTGCGTTTGGACATTCCAGAGTGGATGGGAGAACAGGCTGTAAAGAGAAATACCTTGCTCTAAAACCAAAACGGAGCTATCTAGCAGAATGGTTGTCAATGTGTGTATTCAACTTCCAGAGTTAAACTGATGTGTGTTTGCAGCAGTTCAGAAACCCTTTCCTGGGAGAATGTAGAAACAGTCATTTCCAGCCCTAGAGACGCATATAAGGGTTTGCAGTAAGAATGCGTTTAAAACACAGAAGACCCGCTTCTTACGAACTCATCTGCTGTGTTTTGGTTCCTTTTAGGAAGTTGCATCTATGGTTAGATTCAGCGAGGTAGGAACACGTTTCTTCTAAAAGCTGCGTTTGGACATTCCAGAGTGGATGGGAGAACAGGCTGTAAAGAGAAATACCTTGCTCTGAAACCAAAACGGAGCTATCTAGCAGAATGGTTGTCAATGTGTGTATTCAACTTCCAGAGTTAAACTGATGTGTGTTTGCAGCAGTTCAGAAACCCTTTCCTGGGAGAATGTAGAAACAGTCATTTCCAGCCCTAGAGACGCATATAAGAGTTAGCAGTAAGAATGCGTTTAAAACACAGAAGACCCGCTTCTTACGAACTCATCTGCTGTGTGTTGGTTCCTTCTGGGAAGTTACATTTATGGTTAGATTCAGCGAGGTACAAACACGTTTCTTCTAAAAGCTGCGTTTGGACATTTCAGAGTGGATGGGAGAAGAGGCTGTAAAGAGAAATACCTTGCTCTAAAACCAAAACGGAGCTATCTAGCAGAATGGTTGTCAATGTGTGTATTCAACTTCCAGAGTTAAACTGATGTGTGTTTGCAGCAGTTCAGAAACCCTTTCCTGGGAGAATGTAGAAACAGTCATTTCCAGCCCTAGAGACGCATATAAGAGTTTGCAGTAAGAATGCGTTTAAAACACAGAAGACCCGCTTCTTACGAACTCATCTGCTGTGTGTTGGTTCCTTCTAGGAAGTTGCATCTATGGTTAGATTCAGCGAGGTAGGAACACGTTTCTTCTAAAAGCTGCGTTTGGACATTCCAGAGTGGATGGGAGAACAGGCTGTAAAGAGAAATACCTTGCTCTGAAACCAAAACGGAGCTATCTAGCAGAATGGTTGTCAATGTGTGTATTCAACTTCCAGAGTTAAACTGATGTGTGTTTCCAGCAGTTCAGAAACCCTTTCCTGGGAGAATGTAGAAACAGTCATTTCCAGCCCTAGAGACGCATATAAGAGTTAGCAGTAAGAATGCGTTTAAAACACAGAAGACCCGCTTCTTACGAACTCATCTAGTGTGTGTTGGTTCCTTTTAGGAAGTTGCATCTATGGTTAGATTCAGCGAGGTAGGAACACGTTTCTTCTAAAAGCTGCGTTTGGACATTCCAGAGTGGATGGGAGAACAGGCTGTAAAGAGAAATACCTTGCTCTAAAACCAAAACGGAGCTATCTAGCAGAATGGTTGTCAATGTGTGTATTCAACTTCCAGAGTTAAACTGATGTGTGTTTGCAGCAGTTCAGAAACCCTTTCCTGGGAGATTGTAGAAACAGTCATTTCCAGCCAAAGAGACGCATATAAGGGTTTGCAGTAAGATGCGTTTAAAACACAGAAGACCCGCTTCTTGCGAACTCATCTGCTGTGTGTTGGTTCCTTTTAGGAAGTTGCATCTATGGTTAGATTCAGCTTGGTAGAAACACGTTTCTTCTAAAAGCTGCGTTTGGACATTCCAGAGTGGATGGGAGAACAGGCTGTAAAGAGAAATACCTTGCTCTAAAACCAAAACGGAGCTATCGAGCAGAATGGTTGTCAATGTGTGTATTCAACTTCCAGTGTTTAAATGATGTGTTTTTGCAGCAGTTCAGAAACCCTTTCTTGGGAGAATGTAGAAACAGTCATTTCCAGCCCTAGAGACTCATATAAGAGTTTGCAGTAAGAATGCGTTTAAAACACAGAAGACCCGCTTCTTACGAACTCATCTGCTGTGTGTTGGTTCCTTTTAGGAAGTTGCATCTATGGTTAGATTCAGCGAGGTAGGAACACATTTCTTCTAAAAGCTGCGTTTGGACATTCCAGAGTGGATGGGAGAACAGGCTGTAAAGAGAAATACCTTGCTCTAAAACCAAAACGGAGCTATCTAGCAGAATGGTTGTCAATGTGTGTATTCAACTTCCAGAGTTAAACTGATGTGTGTTTGCAGCAGTTCAGAAACCCTTTCCTGGGAGAATGTAGACACAGTCATTTCCAGCCCTAGAGACGCATATAAGAGTTTGCAGTAAGAATGCGTTTAAAACACAGAAGACCCGCTTCTTACGAACTCATCTGCTGTGTGTTGGTTCCTTTTAGGAAGTTGCATCTATGGTTAGATTCAGCGAGGTAGGAACACGTTTCTTCTAAAAGCTGCGTTTGGACATTCCAGAGTGGATGGGAGAACAGGCTGTAAAGAGAAATACCTTGCTCTAAAACCAAAACGGAGCTATCTAGCAGAATGGTTGTCAATGTGTGTATTCAACTTCCAGAGTTTAACTGATGTGTGTTTGCAGCAGTTCAGAAACCCTTTCCTGGGAGAATGTAGAAACAGTCATTTCCAGCCCTAGAGACGCATATAAGAGTTTGCAGTAAGAATGCGTTTAAAACACAGAAGACCCGCTTCCTGCGAACTCATCTGCTGTGTGTTGGTTCCTTTTAGGAAGTTGCATCTATGGTTAGATTCAGCGAGGTAGGAACACGTTTCTTCTAAAAGCTGCGTTTGGACATTCCAGAGTGGATGGGAGAACAGGCTGTAAAGAGAAATACCTTGCTCTAAAACCAAAACGGAGCTATCTAGCAGAATGGTTGTCAATGTGTGTATTCAACTTCCAGAGTTAAACTGATGTGTGTTTGCAGCAGTTCAGAAACCCTTTCCTGGGAGAATGTAGAAACAGTCATTTCCAGCCCTAGAGACGCATATAAGAGTTTGCAGTAAGAATGCGTTTAAAACACAGAAGACCCGCTTCTTACGAACTCATCTGCTGTGTGTTGGTTCCTTTTAGGAAGTTGCATCTATGGTTAGATTCAGCGAGGTAGAAACACGTTTCTTCTAAAAGCTGCGTTTGGACATTCCATAGTGGATGGGAGAACAGGCTGTAAAGAGAAATACCTTGCTCTAAAACCAAAACGGAGCTATCTAGCAGAATGGTTGTCAATGTGTGTATTCAACTTCCAGAGTTTAACTGATGTGTGTTTGCAGCAGTTCAGAAACCCTTTCCTGGGGGAATGTAGAAACAGTCATTTCCAGCCCTAGAGACGCATATAAGAGTTTGCAGTAAGAATGCGTTTAAAACACAGAAGACCCGCTTCTTACGAACTCATCTGCTGTGTTTTGGTTCCTTTTAGGAAGTTGCATCTATGGTTAGATTCAGCGAGGTAGGAACACGTTTCTTCTAAAAGCTGCGTTTGGACATTCCAGAGTGGATGGGAGAACAGGCTGTAAAGAGAAATACCTTGCTCTGAAACCAAAACGGAGCTATCTAGCAGAATGGTTGTCAATGTGTGTATTCAACTTCCAGAGTTAAACTGATGTGTGTTTGCAGCAGTTCAGAAACCCTTTCCTGGGAGAATGTAGAAACAGTCATTTCCAGCCCTAGAGACGCATATAAGAGTTAGCAGTAAGAATGCGTTTAAAACACAGAAGACCCGCTTCTTACGAACTCATCTGCTGTGTGTTGGTTCCTTCTGGGAAGTTACATCTATGGTTAGATTCAGCGAGGTAGAAACACGTTTCTTCTAAAAGCTGCGTTTGGACATTCCAGAGTGGATGGGAGAACAGGCTGTAAAGAGAAATACCTTGCTCTAAAACCAAAACGGAGCTATCTAGCAGAATGGTTGTCAATGTGTGTATTCAACTTCCAGAGTTAAACTGATGTGTGTTTGCAGCAGTTCAGAAACCCTTTCCTGGGAGAATGTAGAAACAGTCATTTCCAGCCCTAGAGATGCATATAAGAGTTTGCAGTAAGAATGCATTTAAAACACAGAAGACCCGCTTCTTACGAACTCATCTGCTGTGTGTTGGTTCCTTTTAGGAAGTTGCATCTATGTTTAGATTCAGCGAGGTAGGAACACGTTTCTTCTAAAAGCTGCGTTTGGACATTCCAGAGTGGATGGGAGAAGAGGCTGTAAAGAGAAATACCTTGCTCTAAAACCAAAACGGAGCTATCTAGCAGAATGGTTGTCAATGTGTGTATTCAACTTCCAGAGTTAAACTGATGTGTGTTTGCAGCAGTTCAGAAACCCTTTCCTGGGAGAATGTGGAAACAGTCATTTCCAGCCCTAGAGACGCATATAAGAGTTTGCAGTAAGAATGCGTTTAAAACACAGAAGACCCGCTTCTTACGAACTCATCTGCTGTGTGTTGGTTCCTTTTAGGAAGTTGCATCTATGTTTAGATTCAGCGAGGTAGGAACACGTTTCTTCTAAAAGCTGCGTTTGGACATTCCAGAGTGGATGGGAGAAGAGGCTGTAAAGAGAAATACCTTGCTCTAAAACCAAAACGGAGCTATCTAGCAGAATGGTTGTCAATGTGTGTATTCAACTTCCAGAGTTAAACTGATGTGTGTTTGCAGCAGTTCAGAAACCCTTTCCTGGGAGAATGTAGAAACAGTCATTTCCAGCCCTAGAGACGCATATAAGAGTTTGCAGTAAGAATACGTTTAAAACTCAGAAGACCCGCTTCTTACGAACTCATCTGCTGTGTGTTGGTTCCTTTTAGGAAGTTGCATCTATGGTTAGATTCAGCGATGTAGGAACACGTTTCTTCTAAAAGCTGCGTTTGGACATTCCAGAGTGGATGGGAGAACAGGCTGTAAAGAGAAATACCTTGCTCAAAAACCAAAACGGAGCTATCTAGCAGAATGGTTGTCAATGTGTGTATTCAACTTCCAGAGTTAAACTGATGTGTGTTTGCAGCAGTTCAGAAACCCTTTCCTGGGAGAATGTAGAAACAGTCATTTCCAGCCCTAGAGACGCATATAAGAGTTTGCAGTAAGAATGCGTTTAAAACACAGAAGACCCGCTTCTTACGAACTCATCTGCTGTGTGTTGGTTCCTTTTAGGAAGTTGCATCTATGGTTAGATTCAGCGAGGTAGGAACACGTTTCTTCTAAAAGCTGCGTTTGGACATTCCAGAGTGGATGGGAGAAGAGGCTGTAAAGAGAAATACCTTGCTCTAAAACCAAAACGGAGCTATCTAGCAGAATGGTTGTCAATGTGTGTATTCAACTTCCAGAGTTAAACTGATGTGTGTTTGCAGCAGTTCAGAAACCCTTTCCTGGGAGAATGTAGAAACAGTCATTTCCAGCCCTAGAGACGCATATAAGAGTTAGCAGTAAGAATGCGTTTAAAACACAGAAGACCCGCTTATTGCGAACTCATCTGCTGTGTGTTGGTTCCTTTTAGGAAGTTGCATCTATGGTTAGATTCAGCGAGGTAGGAACACGTTTCTTCTAAAAGCTGCGTTTGGACATTCCAGAGTGGATGGGAGAACAGGCTGTAAAGAGAAATACCTTGCTCTAAAACCAAAACGGAGCTATCTAGCAGAATGGTTGTCAATGTGTGTATTCAACTTCCAGAGTTAAACTGATGTGTGTTTGCAGCAGTTCAGAAACCCTTTCCTGGGAGAATGTAGAAACAGTCATTTCCAGCCCTAGAGACGCATATAAGAGTTAGCAGTAAGAATGCGTTTAAAACACAGAAGACCCGCTTCTTACGAACTCATCTGCTGTGTGTTGATTCCTTTTAGGAAGTTGCATCTATGTTTAGATTCAGCGAGGTAGGAACACGTTTCTTCTAAAAGCTGCGTTTGGACATTCCAGAGTGGAAGGGAGAACAGGCTGTAAAGAGAAATACCTTGCTCTAAAACCAAAACGGAGCTATCTAGCAGAATGGTTGTCAATGTGTGTATTCAACTTCCAGAGTTAAACTGATGTGTGTTTGCAGCAGTTCAGAAACCCTTTCCTGGGAGATTGTAGAAGCAGTCATTTCCAGCCCAAGAGACGCATATAAGAGTTTGCAGTAAGATGCGTTTAAAACACTGAAGACCCGCTTCTTACGAACTCATCTGCTGTGTGTTGGTTCCTTTTAGGAAGTTGCATCTATGGTTAGATTCAGCTTGGTAGAAACACGTTTCTTCTAAAAGCTGCGTTTGGACATTCCAGAGTGGATGGGAGAACAGGTTGTAAAGAGAAATACCTTGCTCTAAAACCAAAACAGTGCTATCTAGCAGAATGGTTGTCAATGTGTGTATTCAACTTCCAGTGTTTAAATGATGTGTTTTTGCAGCAGTTCAGAAACCCTTTCTTGGGAGAATGTAGAAACAGTCATTTCCAGCCCTAGAGACGCATATAAGAGTTTGCAGTAAGAATGCGTTTAAAACACAGAAGACCCGCTTCTTACGAACTCATCTGCTGTGTGTTTTGTTCCTTTTAGGAAGTTGCATCTATGGTTAGATTCAGCGAGGTAGGAACACATTTCTTCTAAAAGCTGCGTTTGGACATTCCAGAGTGGATGGGAGAACAGGCTGTAAAGAGAAATACCTTGCTCTAAAACCAAAACGGAGCTATCTAGCAGAATGGTTGTCAATGTGTGTATTCAACTTCCAGAGTTAAACTGATGTGTGTTTGCAGCAGTTCAGAAACCCTTTCCTGGGAGAATGTAGAAACAGTCATTTCCAGCCCTAGAGACGCATATAAGAGTTTGCAGTAAGAATGCGTTTAAAACACAGAAGACCCGCTTCTTACGAACTCATCTGCTGTGTGTTGGTTCCTTTTAGGAAGTTGCATCTATGGTTAGATTCAGCGAGGTAGAAACACGTTTCTTCTAAAAGCTGCGTTTGGACATTCCAGAGTGGATGGGAGAACAGGCTGTAAAGAGAAATACCTTGCTCTAAAACCAAAACGGAGCTATCTAGCAGAATGGTTGTCAATGTGTGTATTCAACTTCCAGAGTTAAACTGATGTGTGTTTGCAGCAGTTCAGAAACTCTTTCCTGGGAGAATGTAGAAACAGTCATTTCCAGCCCTAGAGACGCATATAAGAGTTTGCAGTAAGAATGCGTTTAAAACACAGAAGACCCGCTTCTTACGAACTCATCTGCTGTGTGTTGGTTCCTTTTAGGAAGTTGCATCTATGGTTACATTCAGCGAGGTAGAAACACGTTTCTTCTAAAAGCTGCGTTTGGACATTCCAGAGTGGATGGGAGAACAGGCTGTAAAGAGAAATACCTTGCTCTAAAACCAAAACGGAGCTATCTAGCAGAATGGTTGTCAATGTGTGTATTCAACTTCCAGAGTTAAACTGATGTGTGTTTGCAGCAGTTCAGAAACCCTTTCCTGGGAGAATGTAGAAACAGTCATTTCCAGCCCTAGAGACGCATATAAGAGTTTGCAGTAAGAATTCGTTTAAAACACAGAAGACCCGCTTCTTGCGAACTCATCTGCTGAGTGTTGGTTCCTTTTAGGAAGTTGCATCTATGGTTAGATTCAGCGAGGTAGGAACACGTTTCTTCTAAAAGCTGTGTTTGGACATTCCAGAGTGGATGGGAGAACAGGCTGTAAAGAGAAATACCTTGCTCTAAAACCAAAACGGAGCTATCTAGCAGAATGTTTGTCAATGTGTGTATTCAACTTCCAGAGTTAAACTGATGTGTGTTTGCAGCAGTTCAGAAACCCTTTCCTGGGAGAATGTAGAAACAATCATTTCCAGCCCTAGAGACGCATATAAGAGTTTGCAGTAAGAATGTGTTTAAAACACAGAAGACCCGCTTCTTACGAACTCATCTGCTGTGTGTTGGTTCCTTTTAGGAAGTTGCATCTATGGTTAGATTCAGCGAGGTAGAAACACGTTTCTTCTAAAAGCTGCGTTTGGACATTCCATAGTGGATGGGAGAACAGGCTGTAAAGAGAAATACCTTGCTCTAAAACCAAAACGGAGCTATCTAGCAGAATGGTTGTCAATGTGTGTATTCAACTTCCTGAGTTAAACTGATGTGTGTTTGCAGCAGTTCAGAAACCCTTTCCTGGGAGAATGTAGAAACAGTCATTTCCAGCCCTAGAGACCCATATAAGTGTTTGCAGTAAGAATGCGTTTAAAACACAGAAGACCCGCTTCTTACGAACTCATCTGCTGTGTGTTGGTTCCTTTTAGGAAGTTGCATCTATGGTTACATTCAGCGAGGTAGAAACACGTTTCTTCTAAAAGCTGCGTTTGGACATTCCAGAGTGGATGGGAGAACAGGGTGTAAAGAGAAATACCTTGCTCTAAAACCAAAACGGAGCTATCTAGCAGAATGGTTGTCAATGTGTGTATTCAACTTCCAGAGTTTAACTGATGTGTGTTTGCAGCAGTTCAGAAACCCTTTCCTGGGAGAATGTAGAAACAGTCATTTCCAGCCCTAGAGACGCATATAAGAGTTTGCAGTAAGAATGCGTTTAAAACACAGAAGACCCGCTTCTTACGAACTCATCTGCTGTGTGTTGGTTCCTTTTAGGAAGTTGCATCTATGGTTAGATTCAGCGAGGTAGGAACACGTTTCTTCTAAAAGCTGCGTTTGGACATTCCAGAGTGGATGGGAGATCAGGCTGTAAAGAGAAATACCTTGCTCTAAAACCAAAACGGAGCTATCTAGCAGAATGGTTGTCAATGTGTGTATTCAACTTCCAGAGTTAAACTGATGTGTGTTTGCAGCAGTTCAGAAACCCTTTCCTGGGAGAATGTAGAAACAGTCATTTCCAGCCCTAGAGACGCCTATAAGAGTTAGCAGTAAGAATGCGTTTAAAACACAGAAGACCCGCTTCTTACGAACTCATCTGCTGTGTGTTGGTTCCTTTTAGGAAGTTGCATCTATGCTTAGATTCAGCGAGGTAGGAACACGTTTCTTCTAAAAGCTGCGTTTGGACATTCCAGAGTGGATGGGAGAACAGGCTGTAAAGAGAAATACCTTGCTCTAAAACCAAAACGGAGCTATCTAGCAGAATGGTTGTCAATGTGTGTATTCAACTTCCAGAGTTAAACTGATGTGTGTTTGCAGCAGTTCAGAAACCCTTTTCTGGGAGAATGTAGAAACAGTCATTTCCAGCCCTAGAGACGCATATAAGAATTTTCAGTAAGAATGCGTTTAAAACACAGAAGACCCGCTTCTTACGAACTCATCTGCTGTGTGTTGGTTCCTTTTAGGAAGTTGCATCTATGGTTAAATTCAGCGAGGTAGAAACACGTTTCTTCTAAAAGCTGCGTTTGGACATTCCAGAGTGGATGGGAGAACAGGCTGTAAAGAGAAATACCTTGCTCTAAAACCAAAACGGAGCTATCTAGCAGAATGGTTGTCAATGTGTGTATTCAACTTCCAGAGTTAAACTGATGTGTGTTTGCAGCAGTTCAGAAACCCTTTTTTGGGAGAATGTAGAAACAGTCATTTCCAGCCCTAGAGACGCATATAAGAGTTTGCAGTAAGAATGCGTTTAAAACACAGAAGACCCGCTTCTTACGAACTCGTCTGCTGTGTGTTGGTTCCTTTTAGGAAGTTGCATCTATGGTTAGATTCAGCGAGGTAGGAACACGTTTCTTCTAAAAGCTGCGTTTGGACATTCCAGAGTGGATGGGAGAACAGGCTGTAAAGAGAAATACCTTGCTCTAAAACCAAAACGGAGCTATCTAGCAGAATGGTTGTCAATGTGTGTATTCAACTTCCAGAGTTAAACTGATGTGTGTTTGCAGCAGTTCAGAAACCCTTTCCTGGGTGAATGTAGAAACAGTCATTTCCAGCCCTAGAGACCCATATAAGTGTTTGCAGTAAGAATGCGTTTAAAACACAGAAGACCCGCTTCTTACGAACTCATCTGCTGTGTGTTGGTTCCTTTTAGGAAGTTGCATCTATGGTTACATTCAGCGAGGTAGAAACACGTTTCTTCTAAAAGCTGCGTTTGGACATTCCAGAGTGGATGGGAGAACAGGCTGTAAAGAGAAATACCTTGCTCTAAAACCAAAACGGAGCTATCTAGCAGAATGGTTGTCAATGTGTGTATTCAACTTCCAGAGTTTAACTGATGTGTGTTTGCAGCAGTTCAGAAACCCTTTCCTGGGAGAATGTAGAAACAGTCATTTCCAGCCCTAGAGACGCATATAAGAGTTTGCAGTAAGAATGCGTTTAAAACACAGAAGACCCGCTTCTTACGAACTCATCTGCTGTGTGTTGGTTTCTTTTAGGAAGTTGCATCTATGGTTAGATTCAGCGAGGTAGAAACACGTTTCTTCTAAAAGCTGCGTTTGGACATTCCAGAGTGGATGGGAGAACAGGCTGTAAAGAGAAATACCTTGCTCTAAAACCAAAACGGAGCTATCTAGCAGAATGGTTGTCAATGTGTGTATTCAACTTCCAGAGTTAAACTGATGTGTGTTTGCAGCAGTTCAGAAACCCTTTCCTGGGAGAATGTAGAAACAGTCATTTCCAGCCCTAGAGACGCATATAAGAGTTTGCAGTAAGAATGCGTTTAAAACACAGAAGACCCGCTTCTTACGAACTCATCTGCTGTGTGTTGGTTCCTTTTAGGAAGTTGCATCTATGCTTAGATTCAGCGAGGTAGGAACACGTTTCTTCTAAAAGCTGCGTTTGGACATTCCAGAGTGGATGGGAGAACAGGCTGTAAAGAGAAATACCTTGCTCTAAAACCAAAACGGAGCTATCTAGCAGAATGGTTGTCAATGTGTGTATTCAACTTCCAGAGTTAAACTGATGTGTGTTTGCAGCAGTTCAGAAACCCTTTTCTGGGAGAATGTAGAAACAGTCATTTCCAGCCCTAGAGACGCATATAAGAATTTTCATTAAGAATGCGTTTAAAACACAGAAGACCCGCTTCTTACGAACTCATCTGCTGTGTGTTGGTTCCTTTTAGGAAGTTGCATCTATGGTTAAATTCAGCGAGGTAGAAACACGTTTCTTCTAAAAGCTGCGTTTGGACATTCCAGAGTGGATGGGAGAACAGGCTGTAAAGAGAAATACCTTGCTCTAAAACCAAAACGGAGCTATCTAGCAGAATGGTTGTCAATCTGTGTATTCAACTTCCAGAGTTAAACTGATGTGTGTTTGCAGCAGTTCAGAAACCCTTTCCTGGGAGAATGTAGAAACAGTCATTTCCAGCCCTAGAGACGCATATAAGAGTTAGCAGTAAGAATGCGTTTAAAACACAGAAGACCCGCTTCATACGAACTCATCTGCTGTGTGTTTGTTCCTTTAAGGAAGTTGCATCTATGGTTAAATTCAGCGAGGTAGAAACACGTTTCTTCTAAAAGCTGCGTTTGGACATTCCAGAGTGGATGGGAGAACAGGCTGTAAAGAGAAATACCTTGCTCTAAAACCAAAACGGAGCTATCTAGCAGAATGGTTGTCAATGTGTGTATTCAACTTCCAGAGTTAAACTGATGTGTGTTTGCAGCAGTTCAGCAACCCTTTCCTGGGAGAATGTGGAAACAGTCATTTCCAGCCCTAGAGACGCATATAAGAGTTTGCAGTAAGAATGCGTTTAAAACACAGAAGACTGGCTTCTTACGAACTCATCTGCTGTGTGTTGGTTCCTTTTAGGAAGTTGCATCTATGGTTAGATTCAGCGAGGTAGAAACACGTTTCTTCTAAAAGCTGCGTTTGGACATTCCAGAGTGGATGGGAGAACAGGCTGTAAAGAGAAATACCTTGCTCTAAAACCAAAACGGAGCTATCTAGCAGAATGGTTGTCAATGTGTGTATTCAACTTCCAGAGATAAACTGATGTATGTTTGCAGCAGTTCAGAAACCCTTTCCTGGGAGAATGTAGAAACAGTCATTTCCAGCCCTAGAGACGCATATAAGAGTTAGCAGTAAGAATGCGTTTAAAACACAGAAGACCCGCTTCTTACGAACTCATCTGCTGTGTGTTGGTTCCTTTTAGGAAGTTGCATCTATGGTTAAATTCAGCGAGGTAGAAACACGTTTCTTCTAAAAGCTGCGTTTGGACATTCCAGAGTGGATGGGAGAACAGGCTGTAAAGAGAAATACCTTGCTCTAAAACCAAAACGGAGCTATCTAGCAGAATGGTTGTCAATCTGTGTATTCAACTTCCAGAGTTAAACTGATGTGTGTTTGCAGCAGTTCAGAAACCCTTTCCTGGGAGAATGTAGAAACAGTCATTTCCAGCCCTAGAGACGCATATAAGAGTTAGCAGTAAGAATGCGTTTAAAACACAGAAGACCCGCTTCATACGAACTCATCTGCTGTGTGTTTGTTCCTTTAAGGAAGTTGCATCTGTGGTTAAATTCAGCGAGGTAGAAACACGTTTCTTCTAAAAGCTGCGTTTGGACATTCCAGAGTGGATGGGAGAACAGGCTGTAAAGAGAAATACCTTGCTCTAAAACCAAAACGGAGCTATCTAGCAGAATGGTTTTCAATGTGTGTATTCAACTTCCAGAGTTAAACTGATGTGTGTTTGCAGCAGTTCAGCAACCCTTTCCTGGGAGAATGTGGAAACAGTCATTTCCAGCCCTAGAGACGCATATAAGAGTTTGCAGTAAGAATGCGTTTAAAACACAGAAGACTGGCTTCTTACGAACTCATCTGCTGTGTGTTGGTTCCTTTTAGGAAGTTGCATCTATGGTTAGATTCAGCGAGGTAGAAACACGTTTCTTCTAAAAGCTGCGTTTGGACATTCCAGAGTGGATGGGAGAACAGGCTGTAAAGAGAAATACCTTGCTCTAAAACCAAAACGGAGCTATCTAGCAGAATGGTTGTCAATGTGTGTATTCAACTTCCAGAGATAAACTGATGTATGTTTGCAGCAGTTCAGAAACCCTTTCCTGGGAGAATGTAGAAACAGTCATTTCCAGCCCTAGAGACGCATATAAGAGTTAGCAGTAAGAATGCGTTTAAAACACAGAAGACCCGCTTCTTACGAACTCATCTGCTGTGTGTTGGTTCCTTTTAGGAAGTTGCATCTATAGTTAGATTCAGCGAGGTACGAACACGTTTCTTCTAAAAGCTGCGTTTGGACATTCCAGAGTGGATGGGAGAACAGGCTGTAAAGAGAAATACCTTGCTCTAAAACCAAAACGGAGCTATCTAGCAGAATGGTTGTCAATGTGTGTATTCAACTTCCAGAGTTAAACTGATGTGTGTTTGCAGCAGTTCAGAAACCCTTTCCTTGGAGAATGTAGAAACAGTCATTTCCAGCCCTAGAGACGCATATAAGAGTTGGCAGTAAGAATGCGTTTAAAACACAGAAGACCCGCTTCATACGAACTCATCTGCTGTGTGTTTGTTCCTTTTAGGAAGTTGCATCTATGGTTATATTCAGCGAGGTAGGAACACGTTTCTTCTAAAAGCTGGGTTTGTACATTCCAGAGTGGATGGGAGAACAGGCTGTAAAGAGAAATACCTTGCTCTAAAACCAAAACGGAGCTATCTAGCAGAATGGTTGTCAATGTGTGTATTCAACTTCCTGAGTTAAACTGATGTGTGTTTGCAGCAGTTCAGAAACCCTTTCCTGGGAGAATGTAGAAACAGTCATTTCCAGCACTAGAGACGCATATAAGAGTTAGCAGTAAGAATGCGTTTAAAACACAGAAGACCCGCTTCTTACGAACTCATCTGCTGTGTGTTGGTTCCCTTAAGGAAGTTGCATCTATGGTTAGATTCAGCGAGGTAGGAACACGTTTCTTCTAAAAGCTGCGTTTGGACATTCCAGAGTGGATGGGAGAACAGGCTGTAAAGAGAAATACCTTGCTCTAAAACCAAAACGGAGCTATCTAGCAGAATGGTTGTCAATGTGTGTATTCAACTTCCAGAGTTAAACTGATGTGTGTTTGCAGCAGTTCAGAAACCCTTTCCTGGGAGAATGTAGAAACAGTCATTTCCAGCCCTAGAGACGCATATAAGAGTTTGCAGTAAGAATGCGTTTAAAACACAGAAGACCCGCTTCTTACGAACTCATCTGCTTTGTGTTGGTTCCTTTTAGGAAGTTGCATCTATTGTTAGATTCAGCGAGGTAGGAACACCTTTCTTCTAAAAGCTGCGTTTGGACATTCCAGAGTGGATGGGAGAACAGGCTGTAAAGAGAAATACCTTGCTCTAAAACCAAAACGGAGCTATCTAGCAGAATGGTTGTCAATGTGTGTATTCAACTTCCAGAGTTAAACTGATGTGTGTTTGCAGCAGTTCAGAAACCCTTTCCTGGGAGAATGTAGAAACAGTCATTTCCAGCCCTAGAGACGCATATAAGAGTTTGCAGTAAGAATGCGTTTAAAACACAGAAGACCCGCTTCTTACGAACTCATCTGCTGTGTGTTGGTTCCTTTTAGGAAGTTGCATCTATGCTTAGATTCAGCGAGGTAGGAACACGTTTCTTCTAAAAGCTGCGTTTGGACATTCCAGAGTGGATGGGAGAACAGGCTGTAAAGAGAAATACCTTGCTCTAAAACCAAAACGGAGCTATCTAGCAGAATGGTTGTCAATGTGTGTATTCAACTTCCAGAGTTATACTGATGTGTGTTTGCAGCAGTTCAGAAACCCTTTTCTGGGAGAATGTAGAAACAGTCATTTCCAGCCCTAGAGACGCATATAAGAATTTTCAATAAGAATGCGTTTAAAACACAGAAGACCCGCTTCTTACGAACTCATCTGCTGTGTGTTGGTTCCTTTTAGGAAGTTGCATCTATGGTTAGATTCAGCGAGGTAGGAACACGTTTCTTCTAAAAGCTGCGTTTGGACATTCCAGAGTGGATGGGAGAACAGGCTGTAAAGAGAAATACCTTGCTCTAAAACCAAAACGGAGCTATCTAGCAGAATGGTTGTCAATGTGTGTATTCAACTTCCAGAGTTAAACTGATGTGTGTTTGCAGCAGTTCAGAAACCCTTTCCTGGGAGAATGTAGAAACAGTCATTTCCAGCCCTAGAGACGCATATAAGAGTTAGCAGTAAGAATGCGTTTAAAACACAGGAGACCCGCTTCATACGAACTCATCTGCTGTGTGTTTGTTCCTTTAAGGAAGTTGCATCTATGGTTAAATTCAGCGAGGTAGAAACACGTTTCTTCTAAAAGCTGCGTTTGGACATTCCAGAGTGGATGGGAGAACAGGCTGTAAAGAGAAATACCTTGCTCTAAAACCAAAACGGAGCTATCTAGCAGAATGGTTGTCAATGTGTGTATTCAACTTCCAGAGTTAAACTGATGTGTGTTTGCAGCAGTTCAGAAACCCTTTCCTGGGAGAATGTGGAAACAGTCATTTCCAGCCCTAGAGACGCATATAAGAGTTTGCAGTAAGAATGCGTTTAAAACACAGAAGACTCGCTTCTTACGAACCCATCTGCTGTGTGTTGGTTCCTTTTAGGAAGTTGCATCTATGGTTAGATTCAGCGAGGTAGAAACACGTTTCTTCTAAAAGCTGCGTTTGGACATTCCAGAGTGGATGGGAGAACAGGCTGTAAAGAGAAATACCTTGCTCTAAAACCAAAACGGAGCTATCTAGCAGAATGGTTGTCAATGTGTGTATTCAACTTCCAGAGTTAAACTGATGTGTGTTTGCAGCAGTTCAGAAACCCTTTTCTGGGAGAATGTAGAAACAGTCATTTCCAGCCCTAGAGACGCATATAAGAATTTTCACTAAGAATGCGTTTAAAACACAGAAGACCCGCTTCTTACGAACTCATCTGCTGTGTGTTGGTTCCTTTTAGGAAGTTGCATCTATGGTTAAATTCAGCGAGGTAGAAACACGTTTCTTCTAAAAGCTGCGTTTGGACATTCCAGAGTGGATGGGAGAACAGGCTGTAAAGAGAAATACCTTGCTCTAAAACCAAAACGGAGCTATCTAGCAGAATGGTTGTCAATGTGTGTATTCAACTTCCAGAGTTAAACTGATGTGTGTTTGCAGCAGTTCAGAAACCCTTTCCTGGGAGAATGTAGAAACAGTCATTTCCAGCCCTAGAGACGCATATAAGAGTTTGCAGTAAGAATGCGTTTAAAACACAGAAGACCCGCTTCTTACGAACTCGTCTGCTGTGTGTTGGTTCCTTTTAGGAAGTTGCATCTATGGTTAGATTCAGCGAGGTAGGAACACGTTTCTTCTAAAAGCTGCGTTTGGACATTCCAGAGTGGATGAGAGAACAGGCTGTAAAGAGAAATACCTTGCTCTAAAACCAAAACGGAGCTATCTAGCAGAATGGTTGTCAATGTGTGTATTCAACTTCCAGAGTTAAACTGATGTGTGTTTGCAGCAGTTCAGAAACCCTTTCCTGGGTGAATGTAGAAACAGTCATTTCCAGCCCTAGAGACCCATATAAGTGTTTGCAGTAAGAATGCGTTTAAAACACAGAAGACCCGCTTCTTACGAACTCATCTGCTGTGTGTTGGTTCCTTTTAGGAAGTTGCATCTATGGTTAAATTCAGCGAGGTAGAAACACGTTTCTTCTAAAAGCTGCGTTTGGACATTCCAGAGTGGATGGGAGAACAGGCTGTAAAGAGAAATACCTTGCTCTAAAACCAAAACGGAGCTATCTAGCAGAATGGTTGTCAATGTGTGTATTCAACTTCCAGAGTTTAACTGATGTGTGTTTGCAGCAGTTCAGAAACCCTTTCCTGGGAGAATGTAGAAACAGTCATTTCCAGCCCTAGAGACGCATATAAGAGTTTGCAGTAAGAATGCGTTTAAAACACAGAAGACCCGCTTCTTACGAACTCATCTGCTGTGTGTTGGTTCCTTTTAGGAAGTTGCATCTATGGTTAGATTCAGCGAGGTAGGAACACGTTTCTTCTAAAAGCTGCGTTTGGACATTCCAGAGTGGATGGGAGAACAGGCTGTAAAGAGAAATACCTTGCTCTAAAACCAAAACGGAGCTATCTAGCAGAATGGTTGTCAATGTGTGTATTCAACTTCCAGAGTTAAACTGATGTGTGTTTGCAGCAGTTCAGAAACCCTTTCCTGGGAGAATGTAGAAACAGTCATTTCCAGCCCTAGAGACGCATATAAGAGTTTGCAGTAAGAATGCGTTTAAAACACAGAAGACCCGCTTCTTACGAACTCATCTGCTGTGTGTTGGTTCCTTTTAGGAAGTTGCATCTATGCTTAGATTCAGCGAGGTAGGAACACGTTTCTTCTAAAAGCTGCGTTTGGACATTCCAGAGTGGATGGGAGAACAGGCTGTAAAGAGAAATACCTTGCTCTAAAACCAAAACGGAGCTATCTAGCAGAATGGTTGTCAATGTGTGTATTCAACTTCCAGAGTTAAACTGATGTGTGTTTGCAGCAGTTCAGAAACCCTTTTCTGGGAGAATGTAGAAACAGTCATTTCCAGCCCTAGAGACGCATATAAGAATTTTCAGTAAGAATGCGTTTAAAACACAGAAGACCCGCTTCTTACGAACTCATCTGCTGTGTGTTGGTTCCTTTTAGGAAGTTGCATCTATGGTTAAATTCAGCGAGGTAGAAACACGTTTCTTCTAAAAGCTGCGTTTGGACATTCCAGAGTGGATGGGAGAACAGGCTGTAAAGAGAAATACCTTGCTCTAAAACCAAAACGGAGCTATCTAGCAGAATGGTTGTCAATCTGTGTATTCAACTTCCAGAGTTAAACTGATGTGTGTTTGCAGCAGTTCAGAAACCCTTTCCTGGGAGAATGTAGAAACAGTCATTTCCAGCCCTAGAGACGCATATAAGAGTTAGCAGTAAGAATGCGTTTAAAACACAGAAGACCCGCTTCATACGAACTCATCTGCTGTGTGTTTGTTCCTTTAAGGAAGTTGCATCTATGGTTAAATTCAGCGAGGTAGAAACACGTTTCTTCTAAAAGCTGCGTTTGGACATTCCAGAGTGGATGGGAGAACAGGCTGTAAAGAGAAATACCTTGCTATATAACCAAAACGGAGCTATCTAGCAGAATGGTTGTCAATGTGTGTATTCAACTTCCAGAGTTAAACTGATGTGTGTTTGCAGCAGTTCAGCAACCCTTTCCTGGGAGAATGTGGAAACAGTCATTTCCAGCCCTAGAGACGCATATAAGAGTTTGCAGTAAGAATGCGTTTAAAACACAGAAGACTGGCTTCTTACGAACTCATCTGCTGTGTGTTGGTTCCTTTTAGGAAGTTGCATCTATGGTTAGATTCAGCGAGGTAGAAACACGTTTCTTCTAAAAGCTGCGTTTGGACATTCCAGAGTGGATGGGAGAACAGGCTGTAAAGAGAAATACCTTGCTCTAAAACCAAAACGGAGCTATCTAGCAGAATGGTTGTCAATGTGTGTATTCAACTTCCAGAGATAAACTGATGTATGTTTGCAGCAGTTCAGAAACCCTTTCCTGGGAGAATGTAGAAACAGTCATTTCCAGCCCTAGAGACGCATATAAGAGTTAGCAGTAAGAATGCGTTTAAAACACAGAAGACCCGCTTCTTACGAACTCATCTGCTGTGTGTTGGTTCCTTTTAGGAAGTTGCATCTATAGTTAGATTCAGCGAGGTACGAACACGTTTCTTCTAAAAGCTGCGTTTGGACATTCCAGAGTGGATGGGAGAACAGGCTGTAAAGAGAAATACCTTGCTCTAAAACCAAAACGGAGCTATCTAGCAGAATGGTTGTCAATGTGTGTATTCAACTTCCAGAGTTAAACTGATGTGTGTTTGCAGCAGTTCAGAAACCCTTTCCTGGGAGAATGTAGAAACAGTCATTTCCAGCCCTAGAGACGCATATAAGAGTTTGCAGTAAGAATGCGTTTAAAACACAGAAGACCCGCTTCTTACGAACTCATCTGCTGTGTGTTGGTTCCTTTTAGGAAGTTGCATCTATGTTTAGATTCAGCGAGGTAGGAACACGTTTCTTCTAAAAGCTGCGTTTGGACATTCCAGAGTGGATGGGAGAACAGGCTGTAAAGAGAAATACCTTGCTCTAAAACCAAAACGGAGCTATCTAGCAAAATGGTTGTCAATGTGTGTATTCAACTTCCAGAGTTAAACTGATGTGTGTTTGCAGCAGTTCAGAAACCCTTTTCTGGGAGAATGTAGAAACAGTCATTTCCAGCCCTAGAGACGCATATAAGAATTTTCAGTAAGAATGCGTTTAAAACACAGAAGACCCGCTTCTTACGAACTCATCTGCTGTGTGTTGGTTCCTTTTAGGAAGTTGCATCTATGGTTAGATTCAGCGAGGTAGGAACACGTTTCTTCTAAAAGCTGCGTTTGGACATTCCAGAGTGGATGGGAGAACAGGCTGTAAAGAGAAATACCTTGCTCTAAAACCAAAACGGAGCTATCTAGCAGAATGGTTGTCAATGTGTGTATTCAACTTCCAGAGTTAAACTGATGTGTGTTTGCAGCAGTTCAGAAACCCTTTCCTGGGAGAATGTAGAAACAGTCATTTCCAGCCCTAGAGACGCATATAAGAGTTGGCAGTAAGAATGCGTTTAAAACACAGAAGACCCGCTTCATACGAACTCATCTGCTGTGTGTTTGTTCCTTTTAGGAAGTTGCATCTATGGTTATATTCAGCGAGGTAGGAACACGTTTCTTCTAAAAGCTGGGTTTGTACATTCCAGAGTGGATGGGAGAACAGGCTGTAAAGAGAAATACCTTGCTCTAAAACCAAAACGGAGCTATCTAGCAGAATGGTTGTCAATGTGTGTATTCAACTTCCTGAGTTAAACTGATGTGTGTTTGCAGCAGTTCAGAAACCCTTTCCTGGGAGAATGTAGAAACAGTCATTTCCAGCACTAGAGACGCATATAAGAGTTAGCAGTAAGAATGCGTTTAAAACACAGAAGACCCGCTTCTTACGAACTCATCTGCTGTGTGTTGGTTCCCTTTAGGAAGTTGCATCTATGGTTAGATTCAGCGAGGTAGGAACACGTTTCTTCTAAAAGCTGCGTTTGGACATTCCAGAGTGGATGGGAGAACAGGCTGTAAAGAGAAATACCTTGCTCTAAAACCAAAACGGAGCTATCTAGCAGAATGGTTGTCAATGTGTGTATTCAACTTCCAGAGTTAAACTGATGTGTGTTTGCAGCAGTTCAGAAACCCTTTCCTGGGAGAATGTAGAAACAGTCATTTCCAGCCCTAGAGACGCATATAAGAGTTTGCTGTAAGAATGCGTTTAAAACACAGAAGACCCGCTTCTTACGAACTCATCTGCTGTGTGTTGGTTCCTTTTAGGAAGTTGCATCTATGGTTAGATTCAGCGAGGTAGGAACACCTTTCTTCTAAAAGCTGCGTTTGGACATTCCAGAGTGGATGGGAGAACAGGCTGTAAAGAGAAATACCTTGCTCTAAAACCAAAACGGAGCTATCTAGCAGAATGGTTGTCAATGTGTGTATTCAACTTCCAGAGTTAAACTGATGTGTGTTTGCAGCAGTTCAGAAACCCTTTCCTGGGAGAATGTAGAAACAGTCATTTCCAGCCCTAGAGACGCATATAAGAGTTTGCAGTAAGAATGCGTTTAAAACACAGAAGACCCGCTTCTTACGAACTCATCTGCTGTGTGTTGGTTCCTTTTAGGAAGTTGCATCTATGCTTAGATTCAGCGAGGTAGGAACACGTTTCTTCTAAAAGCTGCGTTTGGACATTCCAGAGTGGATGGGAGAACAGGCTGTAAAGAGAAATACCTTGCTCTAAAACCAAAACGGAGCTATCTAGCAGAATGGTTGTCAATGTGTGTATTCAACTTCCAGAGTTATACTGATGTGTGTTTGCAGCAGTTCAGAAACCCTTTTCTGGGAGAATGTAGAAACAGTCATTTCCAGCCCTAGAGACGCATATAAGAATTTTCAATAAGAATGCGTTTAAAACACAGAAGACCCGCTTCTTACGAACTCATCTGCTGTGTGTTGGTTCCTTTTAGGAAGTTGCATCTATGCTTAGATTCAGCGAGGTAGGAACACGTTTCTTCTAAAAGCTGCGTTTGGACATTCCAGAGTGGATGGGAGAACAGGCTGTAAAGAGAAATACCTTGCTCTAAAACCAAAACGGAGCTATCTAGCAGAATGGTTGTCAATGTGTGTATTCAACTTCCAGAGTTAAACTGATGTGTGTTTGCAGCAGTTCAGAAACCCTTTCCTGGGAGAATGTGGAAACAGTCATTTCCAGCCCTAGAGACGCATATAAGAGTTTGCAGTAAGAATGCGTTTAAAACACAGAAGACTCGCTTCTTACGAACCCATCTGCTGTGTGTTGGTTCCTTTTAGGAAGTTGCATCTATGGTTAGATTCAGCGAGGTAGAAACACGTTTCTTCTAAAAGCTGGGTTTGGACATTCCAGAGTGGATGGGAGAACAGGCTGTAAAGAGAAATACCTTGCTCTAAATCCAAAACGGAGCTATCTAGTAGAATGGTTGTCAATGTGTGTATTCAACTTCCAGAGATAAACTGATGTATGTTTGCCGCAGTTCAGAAACCCTTTCCTGGGAGAATGTAGAAACAGTCATTTCTAGCCCTAGAGACGCATATAAGAGTTAGCAGTAAGAATGCGTTTAAAACACAGAAGACCCGCTTCTTACGAACTCATCTGCTGTGTGTTGGTTCCTTTTAGGAAGTTGCATCTATGGTTAGATTCAGCGAGGTAGGAACACGTTTCTTCTAAAAGCTGGGTTTGGACATTCCAGAATGGATGGGAGAACAGGCTGTAAAGAGAAATACCTTGCTCTAAAACCAAAACGGAGCTATCTAGCAGAATGGTTGTCAATGTGTGTATTCAACTTCCAGAGTTAAACTGATGTGTGTTTGCAGCAGTTCAGAAACCCTTTCCTGGGAGAATGTGGAAACAGTCATTTCCAGCCCTAGAGACGCATATAAGAATTTTCAGTAAGAATGCGTTTAAAACACAGAAGACCCGCTTCTTACGAACTCATCTGCTGTGTGTTGGTTCCTTTTAGGAAGTTGCATCTATGGTTAGATTCAGCGAGGTAGGAACACGTTTCTTCTAAAAGCTGCGTTTGGACATTGAAGAGTGGATGGGAGAACAGGCTGTAAAGAGAAATACCTTGCTCTAAAACCAAAACGGAGCTATCTAGCAGAATGGTTGTCAATGTGTGTATTCAACTTCCAGAGTTAAACTGAAGTGTGTTTGCAGCAGTTCAGAAACCCTTTCCTGGGAGAATGTAGAAACAGTCATTTCCAGCCCTAGAGACGCATATAAGAGTTTGCAGTAAGAATGCGTTTAAAACACAGAAGACCCGCTTCTTACGAACTCGTCTGCTGTGTGTTGGTTCCTTTTAGGAAGTTGCATCTATGGTTAGATTCAGCGAGGTAGAAACACGTTTCTTCTAAAAGCTGCGTTTGGACATTCCAGAGTGGATGGGAGAACAGGCTGTAAAGAGAAATACCTTGCTCTAAAACCAAAACGGAGCTATCTAGCAGAATGGTTGTCAATGTGTGTATTCAACTTCCAGAGTTAAACTGATGTGTGTTTGCAGCAGTTCAGAAACCCTTTCCTGGGAGAATGTAGAAACAGTCATTTCCAGCCCTAGAGACGCATATAAGAGTTTGCAGTAAGAATGCGTTTAAAACACAGAAGACCCGCTTCTTACGAACTCATCTGCTGTGTGTAGGTTCCTTTTAGGAAGTTGCATCTATGCTTAGATTCAGCGAGGTAGGAACACGTTTCTTCTAAAAGCTGCGTTTGGACATTCCAGAGTGGATGGGAGAACAGGCTGTAAAGAGAAATACCTTGCTCTAAAACCAAAACGGAGCTATCTAGCAGAATGGTTGTCAATGTGTGTATTCAACTTCCAGAGTTAAACTGATGTGTGTTTGCAGCAGTTCAGAAACCCTTTTCTGGGAGAATGTAGAAACAGTCATTTCCAGCCCTAGAGACGCATATAAGAATTTTCAGTAAGAATGCGTTTAAAACACAGAAGACCCGCTTCTTACGAACTCATCTGCTGTGTGTTGGTTCCTTTTAGGAAGTTGCATCTATGGTTAGATTCAGCGAGGTAGGAACACGTTTCTTCTAAAAGCTGCGTTTGGACATTCCAGAGTGGATGGGAGAACAGGCTGTAAAGAGAAATACCTTGCTCTAAAACCAAAACGGAGCTATCTAGCAGAATGGTTGTCAATGTGTGTATTCAACTTCCAGAGTTAAACTGATGTGTGTTTGCAGCAGTTCAGAAACCCTTTCCTGGGAGAATGTAGAAACAGTCATTTCCAGCCCTAGAGACGCATATAAGAGTTAGCAGTAAGAATGCGTTTAAAACACAGAAGACCCGCTTCTTACGAACTCATCTGCTGTGTGTTGGTTCCCTTTAGGAAGTTGCATCTATGGTTAGATTCAGCGAGGTAGGAACACGTTTCTTCTAAAAGCTGCATTTGGACATTCCAGAGTGGATGGGAGAACAGGCTGTAAAGAGAAATACCTTGCTCTAAAACCAAAACGGAGCTATCTAGCAGAATGGTTGTCAATGTGTGTATTCAACTTCCAGAGTTTAACTGATGTGTGTTTGCAGCAGTTCAGAAACCCTTTCCTGGGAGAATGTAGAAACAGTCATTTCCAGCCCTAGAGACGCATATAAGAGTTAGCAGTAAGAATGCGTTTAAAACACAGAAGACCCGCTTCTTACGAACTCATCTGCTGTGTGTTGGTTCCTTTTAGGAAGTTGCATCTATGGTTAGATTCAGCGAGGTACGAACACGTTTCTTCTAAAAGCTGCGTTTGGACATTCCAGAGTGGATGGGAGAACAGGCTGTAAAGAGAAATACCTTGCTCTAAAACCAAAACGGAGCTATCTAGCAGAATGGTTGTCAATGTGTGTATTCAACTTCCAGAGTTAAACTGATGTGTGTTTGCAGCAGTTCAGAAACCCTTTCCTGGGAGAATGTAGAAACAGTCATTTCCAGCCCTAGAGACGCATATAAGAGTTTGCAGTAAGAATGCGTTTAAAACACAGAAGACCCGCTTCTTACGAACTCATCTGCTGTGTGTTGGTTCCTTTTAGGAAGTTGCATCTATGTTTAGATTCAGCGAGGTAGGAACACGTTTCTTCTAAAAGCTGCGTTTGGACATTCCAGAGTGGATGGGAGAACAGGCTGTAAAGAGAAATACCTTGCTCTAAAACCAAAACGGAGCTATCTAGCAGAATGGTTGTCAATGTGTGTATTCAACTTCCAGAGTTAAACTGATGTGTGTTTGCAGCAGTTCAGAAACCCTTTTCTGGGAGAATGTAGAAACAGTCATTTCCAGCCCTAGAGACGCATATAAGAATTTTCAGTAAGAATGCGTTTAAAACACAGAAGACCCGCTTCTTACGAACTCATCTGCTGTGTGTTGGTTCCTTTTAGGAAGTTGCATCTATGGTTAGATTCAGCGAGGTAGGAACACGTTTCTTCTAAAAGCTGCGTTTGGACATTCCAGAGTGGATGGGAGAACAGGCTGTAAAGAGAAATACCTTGCTCTAAAACCAAAACGGAGCTATCTAGCAGAATGGTTGTCAATGTGTGTATTCAACTTCCTGAGTTAAACTGATGTGTGTTTGCAGCAGTTCAGAAACCCTTTCCTGGGAGAATGTAGAAACAGTCATTTCCAGCCCTAGAGACGCATATAAGAGTTAGCAGTAAGAATGCGTTTAAAACACAGAAGACCCGCTTCTTACGAACTCATCTGCTGTGTGTTGGTTCCCTTTAGGAAGTTGCATCTATGGTTAGATTCAGCGAGGTAGGAACACGTTTCTTCTAAAAGCTGCGTTTGGACATTCCAGAGTGGATGGGAGAACAGGCTGTAAAGAGAAATACCTTGCTCTAAAACCAAAACGGAGCTATCTAGCAGAATGGTTGTCAATGTGTGTATTCAACTTCCAGAGTTAAACTGATGTGTGTTTGCAGCAGTTCAGAAACCCTTTCCTGGGAGAATGTAGAAACAGTCATTTCCAGCCCTAGAGACGCATATAAGAGTTAGCAGTAAGAATGCGTTTAAAACACAGAAGACCCGCTTCTTACGAACTCATCTGCTGTGTGTTGGTTCCTTTTAGGAAGTTGCATCTATGGTTAGATTCAGCGAGGTAGGAACACGTTTCTTCTAAAAGCTGCGTTTGGACATTCCAGAGTGGATGGGAGAACAGGCTGTAAAGAGAAATACCTTGCTCTAAAACCAAAACGGAGCTATCTAGCAGAATGGTTGTCAATGTGTGTATTCAACTTCCAGAGTTAAACTGATGTGTGTTTGCAGCAGTTCAGAAACCCTTTCCTGGGAGAATGTAGAAACAGTCATTTCCAGCCCTAGAGACGCATATAAGAGTTTGCAGTAAGAATGCGTTTAAAACACAGAAGACCCGCTTCTTACGAACTCATCTGCTGTGTGTTGGTTCCTTTTAGGAAGTTGCATCTATGGTTAGATTCAGCGAGGTAGGAACACGTTTCTTCTAAAAGCTGCGTTTGGACATTCCAGAGTGGATGGGAGAACAGGCTGTAAAGAGAAATACCTTGCTCTAAAACCAAAACGGAGCTATCTAGCAGAATGGTTGTCAATGTGTGTATTCAACTTCCAGAGTTAAACTGATGTGTGTTTGCAGCAGTTCAGAAACCCTTTCCTGGGAGAATGTAGAAACAGTCATTTCCAGCCCTAGAGACCCATATAAGAGTTTGCAGTAAGAATGCGTTTAAAACACAGAAGACCCGCTTCTTACGAACTCATCTGCTGTGTGTTGGTTCCTTTTAGGAAGTTCCATCTATGGTTACATTCAGCGAGGTAGGAACACGTTTCTTCTAAAAGCTGCGTTTGGACATTCCAGAGTGGATGGGAGAACAGGCTGTAAAGAGAAATACCTTGCTCTAAAACCAAAACGGAGCTTTCTAGCAGAATGGTTGTCAATGTGTGTATTCAACTTCCAGAGTTTAACTGATGTGTGTTTGCAGCAGTTCAGAAACCCTTTCCTGGGAGAATGTAGAAACAGTCATTTCCAGCCCTAGAGACGCATATAAGAGTTTGCAGTAAGAATGCGTTTAAAACACAGAAGACCCGCTTCTTACGAACTCATCTGCTGTGCGTTGGTTCCTTTTAGGAAGTTGCATCTATGGTTAGATTCAGCGAGGTAGGAACACGTTTCTTCTAAAAGCTGCGTTTGGACATTCCAGAGTGGATGGGAGAACAGGCTGTAAAGAGAAATACCTTGCTCTAAAACCAAAACGGAGCTATCTAGCGGAATGGTTGTCAATGTGTGTATTCAACTTCCAGAGTTAAACTGATGTGTGTTTGCAGCAGTTCAGAAACCCTTTCCTGGGAGAATGTAGAAACAGTCATTTCCAGCCCTAGAGACGCCTATAAGAGTTAGCAGTAAGAATGCATTTAAAACACAGAAGACCCGCTTCTTACGAACTCATCTGCTGTGTGTTGGTTCCTTTTAGGAAGTTGCATCTATGCTTAGATTCAGCGAGGTAGGAACACGTTTCTTCTAAAAGCTGCGTTTGGACATTCCAGAGTGGATGGGAGAACAGGCTGTAAAGAGAAATACCTTGCTCTAAAACCAAAACGGAGCTATCTAGCAGAATAGTTGTCAATGTGTGTATTCAACTTCCAGAGTTAAACTGATGTGTGTTTGCAGCAGTTCAGAAACCCTTTTCTGGGAGAATGTAGAAACAGTCATTTCCAGCCCTAGAGACGCATATAAGAATTTTCAGTAAGAATGCGTTTAAAACACAGAAGACCCGCTTCTTACGAACTCATCTGCTGTGTGTTGGTTCCTTTTAGGAAGTTGCATCTATGGTTAGATTCAGCGAGGTAGGAACACGTTTCTTCTAAAAGCTGCGTTTGGACATTCCAGAGTGGATGGGAGAACAGGCTGTAAAGAGAAATACTTTGCTCTAAAACCAAAACGGAGCTATCTAGCAGAATGGTTGTCAATGTGTGTATTCAACTTCCAGAGTTAAACTGATGTGTGTTTGCAGCAGTTCAGAAACCCTTTCCTGGGAGAATGTAGAAACAGTCATTTCCAGCCTTAGAGAAGCATATAAGAGTTAGCAGTAAGAATGCGTTTAAAACACAGAAGACCCGCTTCATACGAACTCATCTGCTGTGTGTTTGTTCCTTTAAGGAAGTTGCATCTATGGTTAAATTCAGCGAGGTAGAATCCCGTTTCTTCTAAAAGCTGCGTTTGGACATTCCAGAGTGGATGGGAGAACAGGCTGTAAAGAGAAATACCTTGCTATATAACCAAAACGGAGCTATCTAGCAGAATGGTTGTCAATGTGTGTATTCAACTTCCAGAGTTAAACTGATGTGTGTTTGCAGCAGTTCAGAAACCCTTTCCTGGGAGAATGTGGAAACAGTCATTTCCAGCCCTAGAGACGCATATAAGAGTTAGCAGTAAGAATGCGTTTAAAACACAGAAGACTCGCTTCTTACGAACTCATCTGCTGTGTGTTGGTTCCTTTTAGGAAGTTGCATCTATGGTTAGATTCAGCGAGGTAGGAACACGTTTCTTCTAAAAGCTGGGTTTGGACATTCCAGAGTGGATGGGAGAACAGGCTGTAAAGAGAAATACCTTGCTCTAAAACCAAAACGGAGCTATCTAGCAGAATGGTTGTCAATGTGTGTATTCAACTTCCAGAGTTAAACTGATGTGTGTTTGCAGCAGTTCAGAAACCCTTTCCTGGGAGAATGTAGAAACAGTCATTTCCAGCCCTAGAGACGCATATAAGAGTTTGCAGTAAGAATGCGTTTAAAACACAGAAGACCCGCTTCTTACGAACTCATCTGCTGTGTGTTGGTTCCTTTTAGGAAGTTGCATCTATGGTTAGATTCAGCGAGGTAGGAACACGTTTCTTCTAAAAGCTGGGTTTGGACATTCCAGAGTGGATGGGAGAACAGGCTGTAAAGAGAAATACCTTGCTCTAAAACCAAAACGGAGCTATCTATCAGAATGGTTGTCAATGTGTGTATTCAACTTCCAGAGTTAAACTGATGTGTGTTTGCAGCAGTTCAGAAACCCTTTCCTGGGAGAATGTAGAAACAGTCATTTCCAGCCCTAGAGACGCATATAAGAGTTAGCAGTAAGAATGCGTTTAAAACACAGAAGACCCGCTTCATACGAACTCATCTGCTGTGTGTTTGTTCCTTTTAGGAAGTTGCATCTATGGTTATATTCAGCGAGGTAGGAACACGTTTCTTCTAAAAGCTGCGTTTGGACATTCCAGAGTCGATGGGAGAACAGGCTGTAAAGAGAAATACCTTGCTCTAAAACCAAAACGGAGCTATGTAGCAGAATGGTTGTCAATGTGTGTATTCAACTTCCTGAGTTAAACTGATGTGTGTTTGCAGCAGTTCAGAAACCCTTTCCTGGGAGAATGTAGAAACAGTCATTTCCAGCACTAGAGACGCATATAAGAGTTAGCAGTAAGAATGCGTTTAAAACACAGAAGACCCGCTTCTTACGAACTCATCTGCTGTGTGTTGGTTCCCTTTAGGAAGTTGCATCTATGGTTAGATTCAGCGAGGTAGGAACACGTTTCTTCTAAAAGCTGCGTTTGGACATTCCAGAGTGGATGGGAGAACAGGCTGTAAAGAGAAATACCTTGCTCTAAAACCAAAACGGAGCTATCTAGCAGAATGGTTGTCAATGTGTGTATTCAACTTCCAGAGTTAAACTGATGTGTGTTTGCAGCAGTTCAGAAACCCTTTCCTGGGAGAATGTAGAAACAGTCATTTCCAGCCCTAGAGACGCATATAAGAGTTTGCAGTAAGAATGCGTTTAAAACACAGAAGACCCGCTTCTTACGAACTCATCTGCTGTGTGTTGGTTCCTTTTAGGAAGTTGCATCTATGGTTAGATTCAGCGAGGTAGGAACACGTTTCTTCTAAAAGCTGCGTTTGGACATTCCAGAGTGGATGGGAGAACAGGCTGTAAAGAGAAATACCTTGCTCTAAAACCAAAACGGAGCTATCTAGCAGAATGGTTGTCAATGTGTGTATTCAACTTCCTGAGTTAAACTGATGTGTGTTTGCAGCAGTTCAGAAACCCTTTCCTGGGAGAATGTAGAAACAGTCATTTCCAGCCCTAGAGACGCATATAAGAGTTAGCAGTAAGAATGCGTTTAAAACACAGAAGACCCGCTTCTTACGAACTCATCTGCTGTGTGTTGGTTCCTTTTAGGAAGTTGCATCTATGGTTAGATTCAGCGAGGTAGGAACACGTTTCTTCTAAAAGCTGCGTTTGGACATTCCAGAGTGGATGGGAGAACAGGCTGTAAAGAGAAATACCTTGCTCTAAAACCAAAACGGAGCTATCTAGCAGAATGGTTGTCAATGTGTGTATTCAACTTCCAGAGTTAAACTGATGTGTGTTTGCAGCAGTTCAGAAACCCTTTCCTGGGAGAATGTAGAAACAGTCATTTCCAGCCCTAGAGACGCATATAAGAGTTTGCAGTAAGAATGCGTTTAAAACACAGAAGACCCGCTTCTTACGAACTCATCTGCTGTGTGTTGGTTCCTTTTAGGAAGTTGCATCTATGGTTAGATTCAGCGAGGTAGAAACACGTTTCTTCTAAAAGCTGGGTTTGGACATTCCAGAGTGGATGGGAGAACAGGCTGTAAAGAGAAATACCTTGCTCTAAATCCAAAACGGAGCTATCTAGTAGAATGGTTGTCAATGTGTGTATTCAACTTCCAGAGATAAACTGATGTATGTTTGCCGCAGTTCAGAAACCCTTTCCTGGGAGAATGTAGAAACAGTCATTTCTAGCCCTAGAGACGCATATAAGAGTTGGCAGTAAGAATGCGTTTAAAACACAGAAGACCCGCTTCTTACGAACTCATCTGCTGTGTGTTGGTTCCTTTTAGGAAGTTGCATCTATGTTTAGATTCAGCGAGGTAGGAACACGTTTCTTCTAAAAGCTGGGTTTGGACATTCCAGAGTGGATGGGAGAACAGGCTGTAAAGAGAAATACCTTGCTCTAAAACCAAAACGGAGCTATCTAGCAGAATGGTTGTCAATGTGTGTATTCAACTTCCAGAGTTAAACTGATGTGTGTTTGCAGCAGTTCAGAAACCCTTTCCTGGGAGAATGTAGAAACAGTCATTTCCAGCCCTAGAGACGCATATAAGAGTTTGCAGTAAGAATGCGTTTAAAACACAGAAGACCCGCTTCTTACGAACTCATCTGCTGTGTGTTGGTTCCTTTTAGGAAGTTGCATCTATGGTTAGATTCAGCGAGGTTGGAACACGTTTCTTCTAAAAGCTGGGTTTGGACATTCCAGAGTGGATGGGAGAACAGGCTGTAAAGAGAAATACCTTGCTCTAAAACCAAAACGGAGCTATATAGCAGAATGGTTGTCAATGTGTGTATTCAACTTCCAGAGTTAAACTGATGTGTGTTTGCAGCAGTTCAGAAACCCTTTCCTGGGAGAATGTAGAAACAGTCATTTCCAGCCCTAGAGACGCATATAAGAGTTAGCAGTAAGAATGCGTTTAAAACACAGAACACCCGCTTCATACGAACTCATCTGCTGTGTGTTTGTTCCTTTTAGAAAGTTGCATCTATGGTTATATTCAGCGAGGTAGGAACACGTTTCTTCTAAAAGCTGGGTTTGGACATTCCAGAGTGGATGGGAGAACAGGCTGTAAAGAGAAATACCTTGCTCTAAAACCAAAACGGAGCTATCTAGCAGAATGGTTGTCAATGTGTGTATTCAACTTCCTGAGTTAAACTGATGTGTGTTTGCAGCAGTTCAGAAACCCTTTCCTGGGAGAATGTAGAAACAGTCATTTCCAGCACTAGAGACGCATATAAGAGTTAGCAGTAAGAATGCGTTTAAAACACAGAAGACCCGCTTCTTACGAACTCATCTGCTGTGTGTTGGTTCCCTTTAGGAAGTTGCATCTATGGTTAGATTCAGCGAGGTAGGAACACGTTTCTTCTAAAAGCTGCGTTTGGACATTCCAGAGTGGATGGGAGAACAGGCTCTAAAGAGAAATACCTTGCTCTAAAACCAAAACGGAGCTATCTAGCAGAATGGTTGTCAATGTGTGTATTCAACTTCCAGAGTTAAACTGATGTGTGTTTGCAGCAGTTCAGAAACCCTTTCCTGGGAGAATGTAGAAACAGTCATTTCCAGCCCTAGAGACGCATATAAGAGTTAGCAGTAAGAATGCGTTTAAAACACAGAAGACCCGCTTCATACGAACTCATCTGCTGTGTGTTTGTTCCTTTAAGGAAGTTGCATCTATGGTTAAATTCAGCGAGGTAGAAACACGTTTCTTCTAAAAGCTGCGTTTGGACATTCCAGAGTGGATGGGAGAACAGGCTGTAAAGAGAAATACCTTGCTCTAAAACCAAAACGGAGCTATCTAGCAGAATGGTTGTCAATGTGTGTATTCAACTTCCAGAGTTAAACTGATGTGTGTTTGCAGCAGTTCAGAAACCCTTTCCTGGGAGAATGTGGAAACAGTCATTTCCAGCCCTAGAGACGCATATAAGAGTTTGCAGTAAGAATGCGTTTAAAACACAGAAGACTCGCTTCTTACGAACCCATCTGCTGTGCGTTGGTTCCTTTTAGGAAGTTGCATCTATGGTTAGATTCAGCGAGGTAGAAACACGTTTCTTCTAAAAGCTGGGTTTGGACATTCCAGAGTGGATGGGAGAACAGGCTGTAAAGAGAAATACCTTGCTCTAAATCCAAAACGGAGCTATCTAGTAGAATGGTTGTCAATGTGTGTATTCAACTTCCAGAGATAAACTGATGTATGTTTGCCGCAGTTCAGAAACCCTTTCCTGGGAGAATGTAGAAACAGTCATTTCTAGCCCTAGAGACGCATATAAGAGTTAGCAGTAAGAATGCGTTTAAAACACAGAAGACCCGCTTCTTACGAACTCATCTGCTGTGTGTTGGTTCCTTTTAGGAAGCTGCATCTATGGTTAGATTCAGCGAGGTAGGAACACGTTTCTTCTAAAAGCTGGGTTTGGACATTCCAGAGTGGATGGGAGAAGAGGCTGTAAAGAGAAATACCTTGCTCTAAAACCAAAACGGAGCTATCTAGCAGAATGGTTGTCAATGTGTGTATTCAACTTCCAGAGTTAAACTGATGTGTGTTTGCAGCAGTTCAGAAACCCTTTCCTGGGAGAATGTAGAAACAGTCATTTCCAGCCCTAGAGACGCATATAAGAGTTAGCAGTAAGAATGCATTTAAAACACAGAAGACCCGCTTCATACGAACTCATCTGCTGTGTGTTTGTTCCTTTAAGGAAGTTGCATCTATGGTTAAATTCAGCGAGGTAGAAACACGTTTCTTCCAAAAGCTGCGTTTGGACATTCCAGAGTGGATGGGAGAACAGGCTGTAAAGAGAAATACCTTGCTCTAAAACCAAAACGGAGCTATCTAGCAGAATGGTTGTCAATGTGTGTATTCAACTTCCAGAGTTAAACTGATGTGTGTTTGCAGCAGTTCAGAAACCCTTTCCTGGGAGAATGTGGAAACAGTCATTTCCAGCCCTAGAGACGCATATAAGAGTTTGCAGTAAGAATGCGTTTAAAACACAGAAGACTCGCTTCTTACGAACCCATCTGCTGTGTGTTGGTTCCTTTTAGGAAGTTGCATCTATGGTTAGATTCAGCGAGGTAGAAACACGTTTCTTCTAAAAGCTGGGTTTGGACATTCCAGAGTGGATGGGAGAACAGGCTGTAAAGAGAAATACCTTGCTCTAAATCCAAAACGGAGCTATCTAGTAGAATGGTTGTCAATGTGTGTATTCAACTTCCAGAGATAAACTGATGTATGTTTGCCGCAGTTCAGAAACCCTTTCCTGGGAGAATGTAGAAACAGTCATTTCTAGCCCTAGAGACGCATATAAGAGTTAGCAGTAAGAATGCGTTTAAAACACAGAAGACCCGCTTCTTACGAACTCATCTGCTGTGTGTTGGTTACTTTAAGGAAGTTGCATCTATGGTTAGATTCAGCGAGGTAGGAACACGTTTCTTCTAAAAGCTGGGTTTGGACATTCCAGAGTGGATGGGAGAACAGGCTGTAAAGAGAAATACCTTGCTCTAAAACCAAAACGGAGCTATCTAGCAGAATGGTTGTCAATGTGTGTATTCAACTTCCAGAGTTAAACTGATGTGTGTTTGCGGCAGTTCAGAAACCCTTTCCTGGGAGAATGTAGAAACAGTCATTTCCAGCCCTAGAGACGCATATAAGAGTTTGCAGTAAGAATGCGTTTAAAACACAGAAAACCCGCTTCATACGAACTCATCTGCTGTGTGTTTGTTCCTTTTAGGAAGTTGCATCTATGGTTATATTCAGCGAGGTAGGAACACGTTTCTTCTAAAAGCTGGGTTTGGACATTCCAGAGTGGATGGGAGAACAGGCTGTAAAGAGAAATACCTTGCTCTAAAACCAAAACGGAGCTATCTAGCAGAATGGTTGTCAATGTGTGTATTCAACTTCCAGAGTTAAACTGATGTGTGTTTGCAGCAGTTCAGAAACCCTTTCCTGGGAGAATGTAGAAACAGTCATTTCCAGCCCTAGAGACGCATATAAGAGTTAGCAGTAAGAATGCGTTTAAAACACAGAAGACCCGCTTCATACGAACTCATCTGCTGTGTGTTTGTTCCTTTAAGGAAGTTGCATCTATGGTTAAATTCAGCGAGGTAGAAACACGTTTCTTCTAAAAGCTGCGTTTGGACATTCCAGAGTGGATGGGAGAACAGGCTGTAAAGAGAAATACCTTGCTCTAAAACCAAAACGGAGCTATCTAGCAGAATGGTTGTCAATGTGTGTATTCAACTTCCAGAGTTAAACTGATGTGTGTTTGCAGCAGTTCAGAAACCCTTTCCTGGGAGAATGTGGAAACAGTCATTTCCAGCCCTAGAGACGCATATAAGAGTTTGCAGTAAGAATGCGTTTAAAACACAGAAGACTCGCTTCTTACGAACCCATCTGCTGTGCGTTGGTTCCTTTTAGGAAGTTGCATCTATGGTTAGATTCAGCGAGGTAGAAACACGTTTCTTCTAAAAGCTGGGTTTGGACATTCCAGAGTGGATGGGAGAACAGGCTGTAAAGAGAAATACCTTGCTCTAAATCCAAAACGGAGCTATCTAGTAGAATGGTTGTCAATGTGTGTATTCAACTTCCAGAGATAAACTGATGTATGTTTGCCGCAGTTCAGAAACCCTTTCCTGGGAGAATGTAGAAACAGTCATTTCTAGCCCTAGAGACGCATATAAGAGTTAGCAGTAAGAATGCGTTTAAAACACAGAAGACCCGCTTCTTACGAACTCATCTGCTGTGTGTTGGTTCCTTTTAGGAAGTTGCATCTATGGTTAGATTCAGCGAGGTAGGAACACGTTTCTTCTAAAAGCTGGGTTTGGACATTCCAGAGTGGATGGGAGAACAGGCTGTAAAGAGAAATACCTTGCTCTAAAACCAAAACGGAGCTATCTAGCAGAATGGTTGTCAATGTGTGTATTCCACTTCCAGAGTTAAACTGATGTGTGTTTGCAGTAGTTCAGAAACCCTTTCCTGGGAGAATGTGGAAACAGTCATTTCCAGCCCTAGAGACGCATATAAGAATTTTCAGTAAGAATGCGTTTAAAACACAGAAGACCCGCTTCTTACGAACTCATCTGCTGTGTGTTGGTTCCTTTTAGGAAGTTGCATCTATGGTTAGATTCAGCGAGGTAGGAACACGTTTCTTCTAAAAGCTGCGTTTGGACATTCCAGAGTGGATGGGAGAACAGGCTGTAAAGAGAAATACCTTGCTCTAAAACCAAAACGGAGCTATCTAGCAGAATGGTTGTCAATGTGTGTATTCAACTTCCAGAGTTAAACTGATGTGTGTTTGCAGCAGTTCAGAAACCCTTTCCTGGGAGAATGTGGAAACAGTCATTTCCAGCCCTAGAGACGCATATAAGAGTTTGCAGTAAGAATGCGTTTAAAACACAGAAGACTCGCTTCTTACGAACCCATCTGCTGTGTGTTGGTTCCTTTTAGGAAGTTGCATCTATGGTTAGATTCAGCGAGGTAGAAACACGTTTCTTCTAAAAGCTGGGTTTGGACATTCCAGAGTGGATGGGAGAACAGGCTGTAAAGAGAAATACCTTGCTCTAAATCCAAAACGGAGCTATCTAGTAGAATGGTTGTCAATGTGTGTATTCAACTTCCAGAGATAAACTGATGTATGTTTGCCGCAGTTCAGAAACCCTTTCCTGGGAGAATGTAGAAAGAGTCATTTCTAGCCCTAGAGACGCATATAAGAGTTAGCAGTAAGAATGCGTTTAAAACACAGAAGACCCGCTTCTTACGAACTCATCTGCTGTGTGTTGGTTACTTTTAGGAAGTTGCATCTATGGTTAGATTCAGCGAGGTAGGAACACGTTTCTTCTAAAAGCTGGGTTTGGACATTCCAGAGTGGATGGGAGAACAGGCTGTAAAGAGAAATACCTTGCTCTAAAACCAAAACGGAGCTATCTAGCAGAATGGTTGTCAATGTGTGTATTCAACTTCCAGAGTTAAACTGATGTGTGTTTGCGGCAGTTCAGAAACCCTTTCCTGGGAGAATGTAGAAACAGTCATTTCCAGCCCTAGAGACGCATATAAGAGTTTGCAGTAAGAATGCGTTTAAAACACAGAAGACCCGCTTCTTACGAACTCATCTGCTGTGTGTTGGTTCCTTTTAGGAAGTTGCATCTATGGTTAGATTCAGCGAGGTTGGAACACGTTTCTTCTAAAAGCTGGGTTTGGACATTCCAGAGTGGATGGGAGAACAGGCTGTAAAGAGAAATACCTTGCTCTAAAACCAAAACGGAGCTATCTAGCAGAATGGTTGTCAATGTGTGTATTCAACTTCCAGAGTTAAACTGATGTGTGTTTGCAGCAGTTCAGAAACCCTTTCCTGGGAGAATGTAGAAACAGTCATTTCCAGCCCTAGAGACGCATATAAGAGTTAGCAGTAAGAATGCGTTTAAAACACAGAAGACCCGCTTCATACGAACTCATCTGCTGTGTGTTTGTTCCTTTTAGGAAGTTGCATCTATGGTTATATTCAGCGAGGTAGGAACACGTTTCTTCTAAAAGCTGGGTTTGGACATTCCAGAGTGGATGGGAGAACAGGCTGTAAAGAGAAATACCTTGCTCTAAAACCAAAACGGAGCTATCTAGCAGAATGGTTGTCAATGTGTGTATTCAACTTCCTGAGTTAAACTGATGTGTGTTTGCAGCAGTTCAGAAACCCTTTCCTGGGAGAATGTAGAAACAGTCATTTCCAGCACTAGAGACGCATATAAGAGTTAGCAGTAAGAATGCGTTTAAAACACAGAAGACCCGCTTCTTACGAACTCATCTGCTGTGTGTTGGTTCCCTTTAGGAAGTTGCATCTATGGTTAGATTCAGCGAGGTAGGAACACGTTTCTTCTAAAAGCTGCGTTTGGACATTCCAGAGTGGATGGGAGAACAGGCTGTAAAGAGAAATACCTTGCTCTAAAACCAAAACGGAGCTATCTAGCAGAATGGTTGTCAATGTGTGTATTCAACTTCCAGAGTTAAACTGATGTGTGTTTGCAGCAGTTCAGAAACCCTTTCCTGGGAGAATGTAGAAACAGTCATTTCCAGCCCTAGAGACGCATATAAGAGTTTGCAGTAAGAATGCGTTTAAAACACAGAAGACCCGCTTCTTACGAACTCATCTGCTGTGTGTTGGTTCCTTTTAGGAAGTTGCATCTATGGTTAGATTCAGCGAGGTAGGAACACGTTTCTTCTAAAAGCTGCGTTTGGACATTCCAGAGTGGATGGGAGAACAGGCTGTAAAGAGAAATACCTTGCTCTAAAACCAAAACGGAGCTATCTAGCAGAATGGTTGTCAATGTGTGTATTCAACTTCCAGAGTTAAACTGATGTGTGTTTGCAGCAGTTCAGAAACCCTTTCCTGGGAGAATGTAGAAACAGTCATTTCCAGCCCTAGAGACGCATATAAGAGTTTGCAGTAAGAATGCGTTTAAAACACAGAAGACCCGCTTCTTACGAACTCATCTGCTGTGTGTTGGTTCCTTTTAGGAAGTTGCATCTATGCTTAGATTCAGCGAGGTAGGAACACGTTTCTTCTAAAAGCTGCGTTTGGACATTCCAGAGTGGATGGGAGAACAGGCTGTAAAGAGAAATACCTTGCTCTAAAACCAAAACGGAGCTATCTAGCAGAATGGTTGTCAATGTGTGTATTCAACTTCCAGAGTTAAACTGATGTGTGTTTGCAGCAGTTCAGAAACCCTTTCCTGGGAGAATGTAGAAACAGTCATTTCCAGCCTTAGAGACGCATATAAGAGTTAGCAGTAAGAATGCGTTTAAAACACAGAAGACCCGCTTCATACGAACTCATCTACTGTGTGTTTGTTCCTTTAAGGAAGTTGCATCTATGGTTAAATTCAGCGAGGTAGAAACACGTTTCTTCTAAAAGCTGCGTTTGGACATTCCAGAGTGGATGGGAGAACAGGCTGTAAAGAGAAATACCTTGCTCTAAAACCAAAACGGAGCTATCTAGCAGAATGGTTGTCAATGTGTGTATTCAACTTCCAGAGTTAAACTGATGTGTGTTTGCAGCAGTTCAGAAACCCTTTCCTGGGAGAATGTGGAAACAGTCATTTCCAGCCCTAGAGACGCATATAAGAATTTTCAGTAAGAATGCGTTTAAAACACAGAAGACCCGCTTCTTACGAACTCATCTGCTGTGTGTTGGTTCCTTTTAGGAAGTTGCATCTATGGTTAGATTCAGCGAGGTAGGAACACGTTTCTTCTAAAAGCTGCGTTTGGACATTCCAGAGTGGATGGGAGAACAGGCTGTAAAGAGAAATACCTTGCTCTAAATCCAAAACGGAGCTATCTAGTAGAATGGTTGTCAATGTGTGTATTCAACTTCCAGAGATAAACTGATGTATGTTTGCCGCAGTTCAGAAACCCTTTCCTGGGAGAATGTAGAAACAGTCATTTCTAGCCCTAGAGACGCATATAAGAGTTAGCAGTAAGAATGCGTTTAAAACACAGAAGACCCGCTTCTTACGAACTCATCTGCTGTGTGTTGGTTCCTTTTAGGAAGTTGCATCTATGGTTAGATTCAGCGAGGTAGGAACACGTTTCTTCTAAAAGCTGGGTTTGGACATTCCAGAGTGGATGGGAGAACAGGCTGTAAAGAGAAATACCTTGCTCTAAAACCAAAACGGAGCTATCTAGCAGAATGGTTGTCAATGTGTGTATTCCACTTCCAGAGTTAAACTGATGTGTGTTTGCAGCAGTTCAGAAACCCTTTCCTGGGAGAATGTGGAAACAGTCATTTCCAGCCCTAGAGACGCATATAAGAATTTTCAGTAAGAATGCGTTTAAAACACAGAAGACCCGCTTCTTACGAACTCATCTGCTGTGTGTTGGTTCCTTTTAGGAAGTTGCATCTATGGTTAGATTCAGCGAGGTAGGAACACGTTTCTTCTAAAAGCTGCGTTTGGACATTCCAGAGTGGATGGGAGAACAGGCTGTAAAGAGAAATACCTTGCTCTAAAACCAAAACGGAGCTATCTAGCAGAATGGTTGTCAATGTGTGTATTCAACTTCCAGAGTTAAACTGATGTGTGTCTGCAGCAGTTCAGAAACCCTTTCCTGGGAGAATGTAGAAACAGTCATTTCCAGCCCTAGAGACGCATATAAGAGTTAGCAGTAAGAATGCATTTAAAACACAGAAGACCCGCTTCATACGAACTCATCTGCTGTGTGTTTGTTCCTTTAAGGAAGTTGCATCTATGGTTAAATTCAGCGAGGTAGAAACACGTTTCTTCTAAAAGCTGCGTTTGGACATTCCAGAGTGGATGGGAGAACAGGCTGTAAAGAGAAATACCTTGCTCTAAAACCAAAACGGAGCTATCTAGCAGAATGGTTGTCAATGTGTGTATTCAACTTCCAGAGTTAAACTGATGTGTGTTTGCAGCAGTTCAGAAACCCTTTCCTGGGAGAATGTGGAAACAGTCATTTCCAGCCCTAGAGACGCATATAAGAGTTTGCAGTAAGAATGCGTTTAAAACACAGAAGACTCGCTTCTTACGAACCCATCTGCTGTGTGTTGGTTCCTTTTAGGAAGTTGCATCTATGGTTAGATTCAGCGAGGTAGAAACACGTTTCTTCTAAAAGCTGGGTTTGGACATTCCAGAGTGGATGGGAGAACAGGCTGTAAAGAGAAATACCTTGCTCTAAATCCAAAACGGAGCTATCTAGTAGAATGGTTGTCAATGTGTGTATTCAACTTCCAGAGATAAACTGATGTATGTTTGCCGCAGTTCAGAAACCCTTTCCTGGGAGAATGTAGAAAGAGTCATTTCTAGCCCTAGAGACGCATATAAGAGTTAGCAGTAAGAATGCGTTTAAAACACAGAAGACCCGCTTCTTACGAACTCATCTGCTGTGTGTTGGTTACTTTTAGGAAGTTGCATCTATGGTTAGATTCAGCGAGGTAGGAACACGTTTCTTCTAAAAGCTGGGTTTGGACATTCCAGAGTGGATGGGAGAACAGGCTGTAAAGAGAAATACCTTGCTCTAAAACCAAAACGGAGCTATCTAGCAGAATGGTTGTCAATGTGTGTATTCAACTTCCAGAGTTAAACTGATGTGTGTTTGCGGCAGTTCAGAAACCCTTTCCTGGGAGAATGTAGAAACAGTCATTTCCAGCCCTAGAGACGCATATAAGAGTTTGCAGTAAGAATGCGTTTAAAACACAGAAGACCCGCTTCTTACGAACTCATCTGCTGTGTGTTGGTTCCTTTTAGGAAGTTGCATCTATGGTTAGATTCAGCGAGGTTGGAACACGTTTCTTCTAAAAGCTGGGTTTGGACATTCCAGAGTGGATGGGAGAACAGGCTGTAAAGAGAAATACCTTGCTCTAAAACCAAAACGGAGCTATCTAGCAGAATGGTTGTCAATGTGTGTATTCAACTTCCAGAGTTAAACTGATGTGTGTTTGCAGCAGTTCAGAAACCCTTTCCTGGGAGAATGTAGAAACAGTCATTTCCAGCCCTAGAGACGCATATAAGAGTTAGCAGTAAGAATGCGTTTAAAACACAGAAGACCCGCTTCATACGAACTCATCTGCTGTGTGTTTGTTCCTTTTAGGAAGTTGCATCTATGGTTATATTCAGCGAGGTAGGAACACGTTTCTTCTAAAAGCTGGGTTTGGACATTCCAGAGTGGATGGGAGAACAGGCTGTAAAGAGAAATACCTTGCTCTAAAACCAAAACGGAGCTATCTAGCAGAATGGTTGTCAATGTGTGTATTCAACTTCCTGAGTTAAACTGATGTGTGTTTGCAGCAGTTCAGAAACCCTTTCCTGGGAGAATGTAGAAACAGTCATTTCCAGCACTAGAGACGCATATAAGAGTTAGCAGTAAGAATGCGTTTAAAACACAGAAGACCCGCTTCTTACGAACTCATCTGCTGTGTGTTGGTTCCCTTTAGGAAGTTGCATCTATGGTTAGATTCAGCGAGGTAGGAACACGTTTCTTCTAAAAGCTGCGTTTGGACATTCCAGAGTGGATGGGAGAACAGGCTGTAAAGAGAAATACCTTGCTCTAAAACCAAAACGGAGCTATCTAGCAGAATGGTTGTCAATGTGTGTATTCAACTTCCAGAGTTAAACTGATGTGTGTTTGCAGCAGTTCAGAAACCCTTTCCTGGGAGAATGTAGAAACAGTCATTTCCAGCCCTAGAGACGCATATAAGAGTTTGCAGTAAGAATGCGTTTAAAACACAGAAGACCCGCTTCTTACGAACTCATCTGCTGTGTGTTGGTTCCTTTTAGGAAGTTGCATCTATGGTTAGATTCAGCGAGGTAGGAACACGTTTCTTCTAAAAGCTGCGTTTGGACATTCCAGAGTGGATGGGAGAACAGGCTGTAAAGAGAAATACCTTGCTCTAAAACCAAAACGGAGCTATCTAGCAGAATGGTTGTCAATGTGTGTATTCAACTTCCAGAGTTAAACTGATGTGTGTTTGCAGCAGTTCAGAAACCCTTTCCTGGGAGAATGTAGAAACAGTCATTTCCAGCCCTAGAGACGCATATAAGAGTTTGCAGTAAGAATGCGTTTAAAACACAGAAGACCCGCTTCTTACGAACTCATCTGCTGTGTGTTGGTTCCTTTTAGGAAGTTGCATCTATGCTTAGATTCAGCGAGGTAGGAACACGTTTCTTCTAAAAGCTGCGTTTGGACATTCCAGAGTGGATGGGAGAACAGGCTGTAAAGAGAAATACCTTGCTCTAAAACCAAAACGGAGCTATCTAGCAGAATGGTTGTCAATGTGTGTATTCAACTTCCAGAGTTAAACTGATGTGTGTTTGCAGCAGTTCAGAAACCCTTTCCTGGGAGAATGTAGAAACAGTCATTTCCAGCCTTAGAGACGCATATAAGAGTTAGCAGTAAGAATGCGTTTAAAACACAGAAGACCCGCTTCATACGAACTCATCTACTGTGTGTTTGTTCCTTTAAGGAAGTTGCATCTATGGTTAAATTCAGCGAGGTAGAAACACGTTTCTTCTAAAAGCTGCGTTTGGACATTCCAGAGTGGATGGGAGAACAGGCTGTAAAGAGAAATACCTTGCTCTAAAACCAAAACGGAGCTATCTAGCAGAATGGTTGTCAATGTGTGTATTCAACTTCCAGAGTTAAACTGATGTGTGTTTGCAGCAGTTCAGAAACCCTTTCCTGGGAGAATGTGGAAACAGTCATTTCCAGCCCTAGAGACGCATATAAGAATTTTCAGTAAGAATGCGTTTAAAACACAGAAGACCCGCTTCTTACGAACTCATCTGCTGTGTGTTGGTTCCTTTTAGGAAGTTGCATCTATGGTTAGATTCAGCGAGGTAGGAACACGTTTCTTCTAAAAGCTGCGTTTGGACATTCCAGAGTGGATGGGAGAACAGGCTGTAAAGAGAAATACCTTGCTCTAAAACCAAAACGGAGCTATCTAGCAGAATGGTTGTCAATGTGTGTATTCAACTTCCAGAGTTAAACTGATGTGTGTTTGCAGCAGTTCAGAAACCCTTTCCTGGGAGAATGTAGAAACAGTCATTTCCAGCCCTAGAGACGCATATAAGAGTTAGCAGTAAGAATGCGTTTAAAACACAGAAGACCCGCTTCATACGAACTCATCTGCTGTGTGTTTGTTCCTTTAAGGAAGTTGCATCTATGGTTAAATTCAGCGAGGTAGAAACACGTTTCTTCTAAAAGCTGCGTTTGGACATTCCAGAGTGGATGGGAGAACAGGCTGTAAAGAGAAATACCTTGCTCTAAAACCAAAACGGAGCTATCTAGCAGAATGGTTGTCAATGTGTGTATTCAACTTCCAGAGTTAAACTGATGTGTGTTTGCAGCAGTTCAGAAACCCTTTCCTGGGAGAATGTGGAAACAGTCATTTCCAGCCCTAGAGACGCATATAAGAGTTTGCAGTAAGAATGCGTTTAAAACACAGAAAACTCGCTTCTTACGAACTCATCTGCTGTGTGTTGGTTCCTTTTAGGAAGTTGCATCTATGGTTAGATTCAGCGAGGTAGAAACACGTTTCTTCTAAAAGCTGCGTTTGGACATTCCAGAGTGGATGGGAGAACAGGCTGTAAAGAGAAATACCTTGCTCTAAAACCAAAACGGAGCTATCTAGCAGAATGGTTGTCAATGTGTGTATTCAACTTCCAGAGATAAACTGATGTGTGTTTGCAGCAGTTCAGAAACCCTTTTCTGGGAGAATGTAGAAACAGTCATTTCCAGCCCTAGAGACGCATATAAGAATTTTCAGTAAGAATGCGTTTAAAACACAGAAGACCCGCTTCTTACGAACTCATCTGCTGTGTGTTGGTTCCTTTTAGGAAGTTGCATCTATGGTTAGATTCAGCGAGGTAGGAACACGTTTCTTCTAAAAGCTGCGTTTGGACATTCCAGAGTGGATGGGAGAACAGGCTGTAAAGAGAAATACCTTGCTCTAAAACCAAAACGGAGCTATCTAGCAGAATGGTTGTCAATGTGTGTATTCAACTTCCTGAGTTAAACTGATGTGTGTTTGCAGCAGTTCAGAAACCCTTTCCTGGGAGAATGTAGAAACAGTCATTTCCAGCCCTAGAGACGCATATAAGAGTTAGCAGTAATAATGCGTTTAAAACACAGAAGACCCGCTTCTTACGAACTCATCTGCTGTGTGTTGGTTCCCTTTAGGAAGTTGCATCTATGGTTAGATTCAGCGAGGAAGGAACACGTTTCTTCTAAAAGCTGCGTTTGGACATTCCAGAGTGGATGGGAGAACAGGCTGTAAAGAGAAATACCTTGCTCTAAAACCAAAACGGAGCTATCTAGCAGAATGGTTGTCAATGTGTGTATTCAACTTCCAGAGTTAAACTGATGTGTGTTTGCAGCAGTTCAGAAACCCTTTCCTGGGAGAATGTAGAAACAGTCATTTCCAGCCCTAGAGACGCATATAAGAGTTTGCAGTAAGAATGCGTTTAAAACACAGAAGACCCGCTTCTTACGAACTCATCTGCTGTGTGTTTGTTCCTTTAAGGAAGTTGCATCTATGCTTAAATTCAGCGAGGTAGAAACACGTTTCTTCTAAAAGCTGCGTTTGGACATTCCAGAGTGGATGGGAGAACAGGCTGTAAAGAGAAATACCTTGCTCTAAAACCAAAACGGAGCTATCTAGCAGAATGGTTGTCAATGTGTGTATTCAACTTCCAGAGTTAAACTGATGTGTGTTTGCAGCAGTTCAGAAACCCTTTCCTGGGAGAATGTGGAAACAGTCATTTCCAGCCCTAGAGACGCATATAAGAGTTTGCAGTAAGAATGCGTTTAAAACACAGAAGACTCGCTTCCTACGAACTCATCTGCTGTGTGTTGGTTCCTTTTAGGAAGTTGATTCTATGGTTAGATTCAGCGAGGTAGAAACACGTTTCTTCTAAAAGCTGGGTTTGGACATTCCAGAGTGGATGGGAGAACAGGCTGTAAAGAGAAATACCTTGCTCTAAATCCAAAACGGAGCTATCTAGCAGAATGGTTGTCAATGTGTGTATTCAACTTCCAGAGATAAACTGATGTATGTTTGCCGCAGTTCAGAAACCCTTTCCTGGGAGAATGTAGAAACAGTCATTTCTAGCCCTAGAGACGCATATAAGAGTTAGCAGTAAGAATGCGTTTAAAACACAGAAGACCCGCTTCTTACGAACTCATCTGCTGTGTGTTGGTTCCTTTTAGGAAGTTGCATCTATGGTTAGATTCAGCGAGGTAGGAACACGTTTCTTCTAAAAGCTGCGTTTGGACATTCCAGAGTGGATGGGAGAACAGGCTGTAAAGAGAAATACATTGCTCTAAAACCAAAACGGAGCTATCTAGCAGAATGGTTGTCAATGTGTGTATTCAACTTCCAGAGTTAAACTGATGTGTGTTTGCAGCAGTTCAGAAACCCTTTCCTGGGAGAATGTAGAAACAGTCATTTCCAGCCCTAGAGACGCATATATGAGTTTGCAGTAAGAATGCGTTTAAAACACAGAAGACCCGCTTCTTACGAACTCATCTGCTGTGTGTTGGTTCCTTTTAGGAAGTTGCATCTATGGTTAGATTCAGCGAGGTAGGAACACGTTTCTTCTAAAAGCTGGGTTTGGACATTCCAGAGTGGATGGGAGAACAGGCTGTAAAGAGAAATACCTTGCTCTAAAACCAAAACGGAGCTTTCTAGCAGAATGGTTGTCAATGTGTGTATTGAACTTCCAGAGTTAAACTGATGTGTGTTTGCAGCTAGTTCAGATACCCTTTCTTGGGAGAATGTAGAAACAGTCATTTCCAGCCCTAGAGACGCATATAAGAGTTTGCAGTAAGAATGCGTTTAAAACACAGAAGACCCGCTTCTTACGAACTCATCTACTGTGTGTTGGTTCCCTTTAGGAAGTTGCATTTATGGTTAGATTCAGCGAAGTAGGAACACGTTTCTTCTAAAAGCTGTGTTTGGACATTCCAGAGTGGATGGGAGAATAGGCTGAAAAGAGAAACACCTTGCTCTAAAACCAAAACGGAGCTATCTAGCAGAATTGTTGTCAATGTGTGTATTCAACTTCCAGAGTTAAACTGATGTGTGTTTGCAGCAGTTCAGAAACCCTTTCTTGGGAGAATGTAGAAACAGTCATTTCCAGCCCTAGAGACGCATATAATAGTTTGCAGTAAGAATGCGTTTAAAACACAGAAGACCCGCTTCTTACGAACCCATCTGCTGTGTGTTTGTTCCTTTTAGGAAGTTGCATCTATCGTTAAATTCAGCGAGGTAGAAACACGTTTCTTCTAAAAGCTGCGTTTGGACATTCCAGAGTGGATGGGAGAACAGGCTGTAAAGAAAAATACCTTGCTATATAACCAAAACGGAGCTATCTAGCAGAATGGTTGTCAATGTGTGTATTCAACTTCCGGAGTTAAACTGATGTGTGTTTGCAGCAGTTCAGAAACCCTTTTCTGGGAGAATGTAAAAACAGTCATTTCCAGCCCTACAGACGCATATATGAGTTAGCAGTAAGAATGCGTTTAAAACACAGAAGACCCGCTTCTTACGAACTCATCTGCTGTGTGTTGGTTCCTTTTAGGAAGTTGCATCTATGGTTAGATTCAGCGAGGTAGGAACACGTTTCTTCTAAAAGCTGGGTTTGGACATTCCAGAGTGGATGGGAGAACAGGCTGTAAAGAGAAATACCTTGCTCTAAAACCAAAACGGAGCTATCTAACGGAATGGTTGTCAATGTCTGTATTCAACTTCCTGATTTAAACTGATGTGTGTTTCCAGCAGTTCAGAAACCCTTTCCTGGGAGAATGTAGAAACAGTCATTTCCAGCCCTAGAGACGCATATAAGAGTTAGCATTAAGAAAGCGTTTAAAACACAGAAGACCCGCTTCTTCCGAACTCATCTGCTGTGTGTTGGTTCCTTTTAGGAAGTTGCATCTATGATTAGATTCAGCGAGGTAGGAACACGTTTCTTCTAAAAGCTGCGTTTGGACATTCCAGAGTGGATGGGAGAACAGGCTGTAAAGAGAAATACCTTGCTCTAAAACCAAAACGGAGCTATCTAGCAGAATGGTTGTCAATGTGTGTATTCAACTTCCAGAGTTAAACTGATGTGTGTTTGCAGCAGTTCAGAAACCCTTTCCTGGGAGAATGTAGAAACAGTCATTTCCAGCCCTAGATACGCATATAAGAGTTTGCAGTCAGAATGCGTTTAAAACACAGAAGACCCGCCTCTTACGAACTCATCTGCTGTGTGTTGGTTCCTTTTAGGAAGTTGTATCTATGGTTAGATTCAGCGAGGTAGGAACACGTTTCTTCTAAAAGCTGCGTTTGGACATTCCAGAGTGGATGGGAGAACAGGCTGTAAAGAGAAATACCTTGCTATATAACCAAAACAGAGCTATCTAGCAGAATGGTTGTAAATGTGTGTATTCAACTTCCAGAGTTAAACTGATGTGTGTTTGCAGCTAGTTCAGATACCCTTTCTTGGGAGAATGTAGAAACAGTCATTTCCAGCCCAAGAGACGCATATAAGAGTTTGCAGTAAAAATGTGTTTAAAACATAGAAGACCCGCTTCATACGAACCCATCTGCTGTGTGTTGGTTCCTTTTAGGAAGTTGCTTCTATGGTTACATTCAGCGAGGTAGAAACACGTTTCTTCTAAAAGATGGGTTTGGACATTCCAGAGTGGATGGGAGAACAGGCTGTAAAGAGAAATACCTTGCTCTAAAACCAAAACGGAGCTATCTAGCAGAATGGTTGTCAATATGTGTATTCAACTTCCTGAGTTAAACTGATGTGTGTTTGCAGCAGTTCAGAAACCCTTTCCTGAGAGAATGTAGAAACAGTCATTTCCAGCCCTAGAGACGCATATAAGAGTTAGAAGTAAGAACGCGTTTAAAACACAGAAGACCCGCTTCTTACGAACTCATCTGCTGTATGTTGGTTCCTTTTAGGAAGTTGCATCTATGGTTAGATTCAGCGAGGTAGGAACACGTTTCTTCTAAAAGCTGCGTTTGGACATTCCAGAGTGGATGGGAGAACAGGCTGTAAAGAGAAATACCTTGCTCTAAAACCAAAACGGAGCTAACTAGCAGAATGGTTGTCAATGTGTGTATTCAACTTCCAGAGTTAAACTGATATGTGTTTGCAGCAGTTCAGAAACCCTTTCTTGGGAGAATGTAGAAACAGTCATTTCCAGCCCTAGAGACGCATATAATAATTTGCAGTAAGAATGCGTGTAAAACACAGAAGACCCGCTTCTTACGAACTCATCTGCTGTGTGTTTGTTCCTTTTAGGAAGTTGCATCTATGGTTAAATTCAGCGAGGTAGAAACACGTTTCTTCTAAAAGCTGCGTTTGGACATTCCAGAGTGGATGGGAGAACAGGCTGTAAAGAGAAATACCTTGCTATATAACCAAAACAGAGCTATCTAGCAGAATGGTTGTCAATGTGTGTATTCAACTTCCAGAGTTAAACTGATGTGTGTTTGCAGCAGTTCAGAAACCCTTTCCTGGGAGAATGTAGAAACAGTCATTTCCAGCCCTGGAGACGCATATAAGAGTTAGCAGTAAGAATGCGTTTAAAACACAGAAGACCCGCTTCTTACGAACTCATCTGCTGTGTGTTTGTTCCTTTTAGGAAGTTGCATCTATGGTTAAATTCAGCGAGGTAGAAACACGTTTCTTCTAAAAGCTGCGTTTGGACATTCCAGAGTGGATGGGAGAACAGGCTGTAAAGAGAAATACCTTGCTATATAACCAAAACGGAGCTATCTAGCAGAATGGTTGTCAATGTGTGTATTCAACTTCCAGAGTTAAACTGATGTGTGTTTGCAGCAGTTCAGAAACCCTTTCCTGGGAGAATGTAGAAACAGTCATTTCCAGCCCTAGAGACGCATATAAGAGTTTGCAGTAAGAATGCGTTTAAAACACAGAAGACCCGCTTCTTACGAACTCATCTGCTGTGTGTTGGTTCCTTTTAGGAAGTTGTATCTATGGTTAGATTCAGCGTGGTAGGAACACGTTTCTTCTAAAAGCTGCGTTTGGACATTCCAGAGTGGATGGGAGAACAGGCTGTAAAGAGAAATACCTTGCTCTAAAACCAAAACGGAGCTCTCTGGCAGAATGGTTGTCAATGTGTGTATTCAACTTCCAGAGTTAAACTGATGTGTGTTTGCAGCAGTTCAGAAACCCTTTCCTGGGAGAATGTAGAAACAGTCATTTCCAGCCCTAGAGACGCATATAAGAGTTAGCAGTAAGAATGCGTTTAAAACACAGAAAACCCGCTTCTTACGAACTCATCTGCTGTGTGTTGGTTCCTTTTAGGAAGTTGCATCTATGGTTAGATTCAGCGAGGTAGGAACACGTTTCTTCTAAAAGCTGCGTTTGGACATTCCAGAGTGGATGGGAGAACAGGCTGTAAAGAGAAATACCTTGCTCTAAAACCAAAACGGAGCTATCTAGCAGAATGGTTGTCAATGTGTGTATTCAACTTCCAGAGTTAAACTGATGTGTGTTTGCAGCAGTTCAGAAACCCTTTCCTGGGAGAATGTAGAAACAGTCATTTCCAGCCCTAGAGACGCATATAAGAGTTTGCAGTAAGAATGCGTTTAAAACACAGAAGACCCGCTTCTTACGAACTCATCTGCTGTGTGTTGGTTCCTTTTAGGAAGTTGCATCTATGGTTAGATTCAGCGAGGTAGGAACACGTTCCTTCTAAAAGCTGCGTTTGGACATTCCACAGTGGATGGGAGAACAGGCTGTAAAGAGAAATACCTTGCTCTAAAACCAAAACGGAGCTATCTAGCAGAATGGTTGTCAATGTGTGTATTCAACTTCCTGAGTTAAACTGATGTGTGTTTGCAGCAGTTCAGAAACCCTTTCCTGGGAGAATGTAGAAACAGTCATTTCCAGCCCTCGAGACGCATATAAGAGTTAGCAGTAAGAATGCTTTTAAAACACAGAAGACCCGCTTCTTACGAACTCATCTGCTGTGTGTTGGTTCCTTTTAGGAAGTTGCATCTATGGTTAGATTCAGCGAGGTAGGAACACGTTTCTTCTAAAAGCTGCGTTTGGACATTCCAGAGTGGATGGGAGAACAGGCTGTAAAGAGAAATACCTTGCTCTAAAACCAAAACGGAGCTATCTAGCAGAATGGTTGTCAATATGTGTATTCAACTTCCAGAGTTAAACTGATGTGTGTTTGCAGCAGTTCAGAAACCCTTTCTTGGGAGAATGTAGAAACAGTCATTTCCAGCCCTAGAGACGCATATAAGAGTTTGCAGTAAGAATGCGTTTAAAACACAGAAGACCCGCTTCTTACGAACTCATCTGCTGTGTCTTGGTTCCTTTTAGGAAGTTGATTCTATGGTTAAATTCAGAGAGGTAGAAACACGTTTCTTCTAAAAGCTGCGTTTGGACATTCCAGAGTGGATGGGAGAACAGGCTGTAAAGAGAAATACCTTGCTCTAAAACCAAAACGGAGCTATCTAGCAGAATGGTTGTCAATGTGTGTATTCAACTTCCAGAGTTAAACTGATGTGTGTTTGCAGCAGTTCAGAAACCCTTTCCTGGGAGAATGTAGAAACAGTCATTTCCAGCCCTAGAGACGCATATAAGAGTTAGCAGTAAGAATGCGTTTAAAACACAGAAGACCCGCTTCTTACGAACTCATCTGCTGTGTGTTGGTTCCTTTTAGGAAGTTGCATCTATGGTTAGATTCAGCGAGGTAGGAACACGTTTCTTCTAAAAGCTGGGTTTGGACATTCCAGAGTGGATGGGAGAACAGGCTGTAAAGAGAAATACCTTGCTCTAAAACCAAAACGGAGCTATCTAGCAGAATGGTTGTCAATGTGTGTATTCAACTTCCAGAGTTAAACTGATGTGTGTTTGCAGCAGTTCAGAAACCCTTTCCTGGGAGAATGTAGAAACAGTCATTTCCAGCCCTAGAGACGCATATAAGAGTTAGCAGTAAGAATGCGTTTAAAACACAGAAGACCCGCTTCATACGAACTCATCTGCTGTGTGTTGGTTCCTTTTAGGAAGTTGCATCTATGGTTAGATTCAGCGAGGTAGGAACACGTTTCTTCTAAAAGCTGCGTTTGGACATTCCATAGTGGATGGGAGAACAGGCTGTAAAGAGAAATACCTTGCTCTAAAACCAAAACGGAGCTATCTAGCAGAATGGTTGTCAATGTGTGTATTCAACTTCCTGAGTTAAACTGATGTGTGTTTGCAGCAGTTCAGAAACCCTTTCCTGGGAGAATGTAGAAACAGTCATTTCCAGCCCTCGAGACGCATATAAGAGTTAGCAGTAAGAATGCTTTTAAAACACAGAAGACCCGCTTCTTACGAACTCATCTGCTGTGTGTTGGTTCCCTTTAGGAAGTTGCATCTATGGTTGGATTCAGCGAGGTAGGAACACGTTTCTTCTAAAAGCTGCGTTTGGACATTCCAGAGTGGATGGGAGAACAGGCTGTAAAGAGAAATACCTTGCTCTAAAACCAAAACGGAGCTATCTAGCAGAATGGTTGTCAATGTGTGTATTCAACTTCCAGAGTTAAACTGATGTGTGTTTGCAGCAGTTCAGAAACCCTTTCCTGGGAGAATGTAGAAACAGTCATTTCCAGCCCTAGAGACGCATATAAGAGTTTGCAGTAAGAATGCGTTTAAAACACAGAAGACCCGCTTCTTACGAACTCATCTGCTGTGTGTTGGTTCCTTTTAGGAAGTTGATTCTATGGTTAAATTCAGAGAGGTAGAAACACGTTTCTTCTAAAAGCTGCGTTTGGACATTCCAGAGTGGATGGGAGAACAGGCTGTAAAGAGAAATACCTTGCTATATAACCAAAACGGAGCTATCCAGCAGAATGGTTGTCAATGTGTGTATTCAACTTCCAGAGTTAAACTGATGTGTGTTTGCAGCAGTTCAGAAACCCTTTCCTGGGAGAATGTAGAAACAGTCATTTCCAGCCCTAGAGACGCATATAAGAGTTAGCAGTAAGAATGCGTTTAAAACACAGAAGACCCGCTTCTTACGAACTCATCTGCTGTGTGTTGGTTCCTTTTAGGAAGTTGCATCTATGGTTAGATTCAGCGAGGTAGGAACACGTTTCTTCTAAAAGCTGGGTTTGGACATTCCAGAGTGGATGGGAGAACAGGCTGTAAAGAGAAATACCTTGCTCTAAAACCAAAACGGAGCTATCTAGCAGAATGGTTGTCAATGTGTGTATTCAGCTTCCTGAGTTAAACTGATGTGTGTTTGCAGCAGTTCAGAAACCCTTTCCTGGGAGAATGTAGAAACAGTCATTTCCAGCCCTAGAGACGCATATAAGAGTTAGCAGTAAGAATGCGTTTAAAACACAGAAGACCCGCTTCTTACGAACTCATCTGCTGTGTGTTGGTTCCCTTTAGGAAGTTGCATCTATGGTTAGATTCAGCGAGGTAGGAACACGTTTCTTCTAAAAGCTGCGTTTGGACATTCCAGAGTGGATGGGAGAACAGGCTGTAAAGAGAAATACCTTGCTCTAAAACCAAAACGGAGCTATCTAGCAGAATGGTTGTCAATGTGTGTATTCAACTTCCAGAGTTAAACTGATGTGTGTTTGCAGCAGTTCAGAAACCCTTTCCTGGGAGAATGTAGAAACAGTCATTTCCAGCCCTAGAGACGCATATAAGAGTTTGCAGTAAGAATGCGTTTAAAACACAGAAGACCCGCTTCTTACGAACTCATCTGCTGTGTGTTGGTTCCTTTTAGGAAGTTGTATCTATGGTTAGATTCAGCGTGGTAGGAACACGTTTCTTCTAAAAGCTGCGTTTGGACATTCCAGAGTGGATGGGAGAACAGGCTGTAAAGAGAAATACCTTGCTCTAAAACCAAAACGGAGCTCTCTGGCAGAATGGTTGTCAATGTGTGTATTCAACTTCCAGAGTTAAACTGATGTGTGTTTGCAGCAGTTCAGAAACCCTTTCCTGGGAGAATGTAGAAACAGTCATTTCCAGCCCTAGAGACGCATATAAGAGTTAGCAGTAAGAATGCGTTTAAAACACAGAAAACCCGCTTCTTACGAACTCATCTGCTGTGTGTTGGTTCCTTTTAGGAAGTTGCATCTATGGTTAGATTCAGCGAGGTAGGAACACGTTTCTTCTAAAAGCTGCGTTTGGACATTCCAGAGTGGATGGGAGAACAGGCTGTAAAGAGAAATACCTTGCTCTAAAACCAAAACGGAGCTATCTAGCAGAATGGTTGTCAATGTGTGTATTCAACTTCCAGAGTTAAACTGATGTGTGTTTGCATCAGTTCAGAAACCCTTTCCTGGGAGAATGTAGAAACAGTCATTTCCAGCCCTAGAGACGCATATAAGAGTTTGCAGTAAGAATGCGTTTAAAACACAGAAGACCCGCTTCTTACGAACTCATCTGCTGTGTGTTGGTTCCTTTTAGGAAGTTGCATCTATGGTTAGATTCAGCGAGGTAGGAACACGTTCCTTCTAAAAGCTGCGTTTGGACATTCCACAGTGGATGGGAGAACAGGCTGTAAAGAGAAATACCTTGCTCTAAAACCAAAACGGAGCTATCTAGCAGAATGGTTGTCAATGTGTGTATTCAACTTCCTGAGTTAAACTGATGTGTGTTTGCAGCAGTTCAGAAACCCTTTCCTGGGAGAATGTAGAAACAGTCATTTCCAGCCCTCGAGACGCATATAAGAGTTAGCAGTAAGAATGCTTTTAAAACACAGAAGACCCGCTTCTTACGAACTCATCTGCTGTGTGTTGGTTCCTTTTAGGAAGTAGATTCTATGGTTAAATTCAGAGAGGTAGAAACACGTTTCTTCTAAAAGCTGCGTTTGGACATTCCAGAGTGGATGGGAGAACAGGCTGTAAAGAGAAATACCTTGCTCTAAAACCAAAACGGAGCTATCTAGCAGAATGGTTGTCAATGTGTGTATTCAACTTCCAGAGTTAAACTGATGTGTGTTTGCAGCAGTTCAGAAACCCTTTCCTGGGAGAATGTAGAAACAGTCATTTCCAGCCCTAGAGACGCATATAAGAGTTTGCAGTAAGAATGCGTTTAAAACACAGAAGACCCGCTTCTTACGAACTCATCTGCTGTGTGTTGGTTCCTTTTAGGAAGTTGCATCTATGGTTAAATTCAGCGAGGTAGAAACACGTTTCTTCTAAAAGCTGCGTTTGGACATTCCAGAGTGGATGGGAGAACAGGCTGTTAAGAGAAATACCTTGCTCTAAAACCAAAACGGAGCTATCTAGCAGAATGGTTGTCAATGTGTGTATTCAACTTCCAGAGTTAAACTGATGTGTGTTTGCAGCAGTTCAGAAACCCTTTCCTGGGAGAATGTAGAAACAGTCATTTCCAGCCCTAGAGACGCATATAAGAGTTAGCAGTAAGAATGCGTTTAAAACACAGAAGACCCGCTTCATACGAACTCATCTGCTGTGTGTTGGTTCCTTTTAGGAAGTTGCATCTATGGTTAGATTCAGCGAGGTAGGAACACGTTTCTTCTAAAAGCTGCGTTTGGACATTCCATAGTGGATGGGAGAACAGGCTGTAAAGAGAAATACCTTGCTCTAAAACCAAAACGGAGCTATCTAGCAGAATGGTTGTCAATGTGTGTATTCAACTTCCTGAGTTAAACTGATGTGTGTTTGCAGCAGTTCAGAAACCCTTTCCTGGGAGAATGTAGAAACAGTCATTTCCAGCCCTCGAGACGCATATAAGAGTTAGCAGTAAGAATGCTTTTAAAACACAGAAGACCCGCTTCTTACGAACTCATCTGCTGTGTGTTGGTTCCTTTTAGGAAGTTGCATCTATGGTTAGATTCAGCGAGGTAGGAACACGTTTCTTCTAAAAGCTGCGTTTGGACATTCCAGAGTGGATGGGAGAACAGGCTGTAAAGAGAAATACCTTGCTCTAAAACCAAAACGGAGCTATCTAGCAGAATGGTTGTCAATGTGTGTATTCAACTTCCAGAGATAAACTGATGTATGTTTGCAGCAGTTCAGAAACCCTTTCCTGGGAGAATGTAGAAACAGTCATTTCCAGCCCTAGAGAAGCATATAAGAGTTAGCAGTAAGAATGCGTTTTAAACACAGAAGACCCGCTTCTTACGAACTCATCTGCTGTGTGTTGGTTCCTTTTAGGAAGTAGATTCTATGGTTAAATTCAGAGAGGTAGAAACACGTTTCTTCTAAAAGCTGCGTTTGGACATTCCAGAGTGGATGGGAGAACAGGCTGTAAAGAGAAATACCTTGCTATATAACCAAAACGGAGCTATCTATCAGAATGGTTGTCAATGTGTGTATTCAACTTCCAGAGTTAAACTGATGTGTGTTTGCAGCAGTTCAGAAACCCTTTCCTGGGAGAATGTAGAAACAGTCATTTCCAGCCCTAGAGACGCATATAAGAGTTAGCAGTAAGAATGCGTTTAAAACACAGAAGACCCGCTTCTTACGAACTCATCTGCTGTGTGTTGGTTCCTTTTAGGAAGTTGCATCTATGGTTATATTCAGCGAGGTAGGAACACGTTTCTTCTAAAAGCTGCGTTTGGACATTCCAGAGTGGATGGGAGAACAGGCTGTAAAGAGAAATACTTTGCTCTAAAACCAAAACGGAGCTATCTAGCAGAATGGTTGTCAATGTGTGTATTCAACTTCCAGAGTTAAACTGATGTGTGTTTGCAGCAGTTCAGAAACCCTTTCCTGGGAGAATGTAGAAACAGTCATTTCCAGCCCTAGAGACGCATATAAGAGTTTGCAGTAAGAATGCGTTTAAAACACAGAAGACCCGCTTCTTACGAACTCATCTGCTGTGTGTTGGTTCCTTTTAGGAAGTTGCATCTATGGTTAGATTCAGCGAGGTAGGAACACGTTTCTTCTAAAAGCTGGGTTTGGACATTCCAGAGTGGATGGGAGAACAGGCTGTAAAGAGAATTACCTTGCTCTAAAACCAAAACGGAGCTATCTATCAGAATGGTTGTCAATGTGTGTATTCAACTTCCAGAGTTAAACTGATGTGTGTTTGCAGCAGTTCAGAAACCCTTTCCTGGGAGAATGTAGAAACAGTCATTTCCAGCCCTAGAGACGCATATAAGAGTTAGCAGTAAGAATGCGTTTAAAACACAGAAGACCCGCTTCATACGAACTCATCTGCTGTGTGTTTGTTCCTTTTAGGAAGTTTCATCTATGGTTATATTCAGCGAGGTAGGAACACGTTTCTTCTAAAAGCTGCGTTTGGACATTCCAGAGTGGATGGGAGAACAGGCTGTAAAGAGAAATACCTTGCTCTAAAACCAAAACGGAGCTATCTAGCAGAATGGTTGTCAATGTGTGTATTCAACTTCCTGAGTTAAACTGATGTGTGTTTGCAGCAGTTCAGAAACCCTTTCCTGGGAGAATGTAGAAACAGTCATTTCCAGCCCTAGAGACGCATATAAGAGTTAGCAGTAAGAATGCGTTGAAAACACAGAAGACCCGCTTCATACGAACTCATCTGCTGTGTGTTTGTTCCTTTTAGGAAGTTGCATCTATGGTTATATTCAGCGAGGTAGGAACACGTTTCTTCTAAAAGCTGGGTTTGGACATTCCAGAGTGGATGGGAGAACAGGCTGTAAAGAGAAATACCTTGCTCTAAAACCAAAACGGAGCTATCTAGCAGAATGGTTGTCAATGTGTGTATTCAACTTCCTGAGTTAAACTGATGTGTGTTTGCAGCAGTTCAGAAACCCTTTCCTGGGAGAATGTAGAAACAGTCATTTCCAGCCCTAGAGACGCATATAAGAGTTAGCAGTAAGAATGCGTTTAAAACACAGAAGACCCGCTTCTTACGAACTCATCTGCTGTGTGTTGGTTCCCTTTAGGAAGTTGCATCTATGGTTAGATTCAGCGAGGTAGGAACACGTTTCTTCTAAAAGCTGCGTTTGGACATTCCAGAGTGGATGGGAGAACAGGCTGTAAAGAGAAATACCTTGCTCTAAAACCAAAACGGAGCTATCTAGCAGAATGGTTGTCAATGTGTGTATTCAACTTCCAGAGTTAAACTGATGTGTGTTTGCAGCAGTTCAGAAACCCTTTCCTGGGAGAATGTAGAAACAGTCATTTCCAGCCCTAGAGACGCATATAAGAGTTTGCAGTAAGAATGCGTTTAAAACACAGAAGACCCGCTTCTTACGAACTCATCTGCTGTGTGTTGGTTCCTTTTAGGAAGTTGCATCTATGGTTAGATTCAGCGAGGTAGGAACACGTTTCTTCTAAAAGCTGCGTTTGGACATTCCAGAGTGGATGGGAGAACAGGCTGTAAAGAGAAATACCTTGCTCTAAAACCAAAACGGAGCTATCTAGCAGAATGGTTGTCAATGTGTGTATTCAACTTCCAGAGTTAAACTGATGTGTGTTTGCAGCAGTTCAGAAACCCTTTCCTGGGAGAATGTAGAAACAGTCATTTCCAGCCCTAGAGACGCATATAAGAGTTTGCAGTAAGAATGCGTTTAAAACACAGAAGACCCGCTTCTTACGAACTCATCTGCTGTGTGTTGGTTCCTTTTAGGAAGTAGATTCTATGGTTAAATTCAGAGAGGTAGAAACACGTTTCTTCTAAAAGCTGCGTTTGGACATTCCAGAGTGGATGGGAGAACAGGCTGTAAAGAGAAATACCTTGCTATATAACCAAAACGGAGCTATCTAGCAGAATGGTTGTCAATGTGTGTATTCAACTTCCAGAGTTAAACTGATGTGTGTTTGCAGCAGTTCAGAAACCCTTTCATGGGAGAATGTAGAAACAGTCATTTCCAGCCCTAGAGACGCATATAAGAGTTTGCAGTAAGAATGCGTTTAAAACACAGAAGACCCGCTTCTTACGAACTCATCTGCTGTGTGTTGGTTCCTTTTAGGAAGTTGCATCTATGGTTAGATTCAGCGAGGTAGGAACACGTTTCTTCTAAAAGCTGGGTTTGGACATTCCAGAGTGGATGGGAGAACAGGCTGTAAAGAGAAATACCTTGCTCTAAAACCAAAACGGAGCTATCTATCAGAATGGTTGTCAATGTGTGTATTCAACTTCCAGAGTTAAACTGATGTGTGTTTGCAGCAGTTCAGAAACCCTTTCCTGGGAGAATGTAGAAACAGTCATTTCCAGCCCTAGAGACGCATATAAGAGTTAGCAGTAAGAATGCGTTTAAAACACAGAAGACCCGCTTCATACGAACTCATCTGCTGTGTGTTTGTTCCTTTTAGGAAGTTGCATCTATGGTTATATTCAGCGAGGCAGGAACACGTTTCTTCTAAAAGCTGGGTTTGGACATTCCAGAGTGGATGGGAGAACAGGCTGTAAAGAGAAATACCTTGCTCTAAAACCAAAACGGAGCTATCTAGCAGAATGGTTGTCAATGTGTGTATTCAACTTCCTGAGTTAAACTGATGTGTGTTTGCAGCAGTTCAGAAACCCTTTCCTGGGAGAATGTAGAAACAGTCATTTCCAGCACTAGAGACGCATATAAGAGTTAGCAGTAAGAATGCGTTTAAAACACAGAAGACCCGCTTCTTACGAACTCATCTGCTGTGTGTTGGTTCCCTTTAGGAAGTTGCATCTATGGTTAGATTCAGCGAGGTAGGAACACGTTTCTTCTAAAAGCTGCGTTTGGACATTCCAGAGTGGATGGGAGAACAGGCTGTAAAGAGAAATACCTTGCTCTAAAACCAAAACGGAGCTATCTAGCAGAATGGTTGTCAATGTGTGTATTCAACTTCCAGAGTTAAACTGATGTGTGTTTGCAGCAGTTCAGAAACCCTTTCCTGGGAGAATGTAGAAACAGTCATTTCCAGCCCTAGAGACGCATATAAGAGTTTGCAGTAAGAATGCGTTTAAAACACAGAAGACCCGCTTCTTATGAACTCATCTGCTGTGTGTTGGTTCCTTTTAGGAAGTTGCATCTATGGTTAGATTCAGCGAGGTACGAACACGTTTCTTCTAAAAGCTGCGTTTGGACATTCCAGAGTGGATGGGAGAACAGGCTGTAAAGAGAAATACCTTGCTCTAAAACCAAAACGGAGCTATCTAGCAGAATGGTTGTCAATGTGTGTATTCAACTTCCAGAGTTAAACTGATGTGTGTTTGCAGCAGTTCAGAAACCCTTTCCTGGGAGAATGTAGAAACAGTCATTTCCAGCCCTAGAGACGCCTATAAGAGTTAGCAGTAAGAATGCGTTTAAATCACAAAAGACCTGCTTCTTACGAACCCATCTGCTGTGTGTTGGTTCCTTTTAGGAAGTTGCATCTATGGTTATATTCAGCGAGGTAGGAACACGTTTCTTCTAAAAGCTGCGTTTGGACATTCCAGAGTGGATGGGAGAACAGGCTGTAAAGAGAAATACCTTGCTCTAAAACCAAAACGGAGCTATCTAGCGGAATGGTTGTCAATGTGTGTATTCAACTTCCTGAGTTAAACTGATGTGTGTTTGCAGCAGTTCAGAAACCCTTTCCTGGGAGAATGTAGAAACAGTCATTTCCAGCCCTAGAGATGCATATAAGAGTTAGCAGTAAGAATGCGTTTAAAACACAGAAGACCCGCTTCTTACGAACTCATCTGCTGTGTGTTTGTTCCTTTTAGGAAGTTGCATCTATGGTTAGATTCAGCGAGGTAGGAACACGTTTCTTCTAAAAGCTGGGTTTGGACATTCCAGAGTGGATGGGAGAACAGGCTGTAAAGAGAAATACCTTGCTCTAAAACCAAAACGGAGCTATCTAGCAGAATGGTTGTCAATGTGTGTATTGAACTTCCAGAGTTAAACTGATGTGTGTTTGCAGCTAGTTCAGATACCCTTTCTTGGGAAAATGTAGAAACAGTCATTTCCAGCCCTAGAGACGCATATAAGAGTTTGCAGTAAGAATGCGTTTAAAACACAGAAGACCCGCTTCTTACGAACTCATCTACTGTGTGTTGGTTCCCTTTAGGAAGTTGCATTTATGGTTAGATTCAGCGAGGTAGAAACACGTTTCTTCTAAAAGCTGCGTTTGGACATTCCAGAGTGGATGGGAGAACAGGCTGTAAAGAGAAATACCTTGCTCTAAAACCAAAACGGAGCTATCTAGCAGAATTGTTGTCAATGTGTGTATTCAACTTCCAGAGTTAAACTGATGTGTGTTTGCAGCAGTTCAGAAACCCTTTCCTGGGAGAATGTGGAAACAGTCATTTCCAGCCCTAGAGACGCATATAAGAGTTTGCAGTAAGAATGCGTTTAAAACACAGAAGACTCGCTTCTTACGAACTCATCTGCTGTGTGTTGGTTCCTTTTAGGAAGTTGCATCTATGGTTAGATTCAGCGAGGTAGAAACACGTTTCTTCTAAAAGCTGGGTTTGGACATTCCAGAGTGGATGGGAGAACAGGCTGTAAAGAGAAATACCTTGCTCTAAATCCAAAACGGAGCTATCTAGCAGAATGGTTGTCAATGTGTGTATTCAACTTCCAGAGATAAACTGATGTATGTTTGCCGCAGTTCAGAAACCCTTTCCTGGGAGAATGTAGAAACAGTCATTTCTAGCCCTAGAGACGCATATAAGAGTTCGCAGTAAGAATGCGTTTAAAACACAGAAAACCCGCTTCTTACGAACTCATCTGCTGTGTGTTGGTTCCTTTTAGGAAGTTGCATCTATGGTTAGATTCAGCGAGGTAGGAACACGTTTCTTCTAAAAGCTGGGTTTGGACATTCCAGAGTGGATGGGAGAACAGGCTGTAAAGAGAACTACCTTGCTCTAAAACCAAAACGGAGCTATCTAGCAGAATGGTTGTCAATGTGTGTATTCAACTTCCTGAGTTAAACTGATGTGTGTTTGCAGCAGTTCAGAAACCCTTTCCTGGGAGAATGTAGAAACAGTCATTTCCAGCACTAGAGACGCATATAAGAGTTAGCAGTAAGAATGCGTTTAAAACACAGAAGACCCGCTTCTTACGAACTCATCTGCTGTGTGTTGGTTCCCTTTAGGAAGTTGCATCTATGGTTAGATTCAGCGAGGTAGGAACACGTTTCTTCTAAAAGCTGCGTTTGGACATTCCAGAGTGGATGGGAGAACAGGCTGTAAAGAGAAATACCTTGCTCTAAAACCAAAACGGAGCTATCTAGCAGAATGGTTGTCAATGTGTGTATTCAACTTCCAGAGTTAAACTGATGTGTGTTTGCAGCAGTTCAGAAACCCTTTCCTGGGAGAATGTAGAAACAGTCATTTCCAGCCCTAGAGACGCCTATAAGAGTTAGCAGTAAGAATGCGTTTAAAACACAGAAGACCTGCTTCTTACGAACCCATCTGCTGTGTGTTGGTTCCTTTTAGGAAGTTGCATCTATGGTTATATTCAGCGAGGTAGGAACACGTTTCTTCTAAAAGCTGCGTTTGGACATTCCAGAGTGGATGGGAGAACAGGCTGTAAAGAGAAATACCTTGCTCTAAAACCAAAACGGAGCTATCTAGCAGAATGGTTGTCAATGTGTGTATTCAACTTCCAGAGTTAAACTGATGTGTGTTTGCAGCAGTTCAGAAACCCTTTCCTGGGAGAATGTAGAAACAGTCATTTCCAGCCCTAGAGATGAATATAAGAGTTAGCAGTAAGAATGCGTTTAAAACACAGAAGACCCGCTTCTTACGAACTCATCTGCTGTGTGTTGGTTCCTTTTAGGAAGTTGCATCTATGGTTAGATTCAGCGAGGTAGGAACACGTTTCTTCTAAAAGCTGGGTTTGGACATTCCAGAGTGGATGGGAGAACAGGCTGTAAAGAGAAATACCTTGCTCTAAAACCAAAACGGAGCTTTCTAGCAGAATGGTTGTCAATGTGTGTATTGAACTTCCAGAGTTAAACTGATGTGTGTTTGCAGCTAGTTCAGATACCCTTTCTTGGGAGAATGTAGAAACAGTCATTTCCAGCCCTAGAGACGCATATAAGACTTTGCAGTAAGAATGCGTTTAAAACACAGAAGACCCGCTTCTTACGAACTCATCTACTGTGTGTTGGTTCCCTTTAGGAAGTTGCATTTATGGTTAGATTCAGCGAAGTAGGAACACGTTTCTTCTAAAAGCTGTGTTTGGACATTCCAGAGTGGATGGGAGAACAGGCTGTAAAGAGAAACACCTTGCTCTAAAACCAAAACGGAGCTATCTAGCAGAATTGTTGTCAATGTGTGTATTCAACTTCCAGAGTTAAACTGATGTGTGTTTGCAGCAGTTCAGAAACCCTTTCTTGGGAGAATGTAGAAACAGTCATTTCCAGCCCTAGAGACGCATATAATAGTTTGCAGTAAGAATGCGTTTAAAACACAGAAGACCCGCTTCTTACGAACCCATCTGCTGTGTGTTTGTTCCTTTTAGGAAGTTGCATCTATCGTTAAATTCAGCGAGGTAGAAACACGTTTCTTCTAAAAGCTGCGTTTGAACATTCCAGAGTGGATGGGAGAACAGGCTGTAAAGAAAAATACCTTGCTATATAACCAAAACGGAGCTATCTAGCAGAATGGTTGTCAATGTGTGTATTCAACTTCCAGAGTTAAACTGATGTGTGTTTGCAGCAGTTCAGAAACCCTTTTCTGGGAGAATGTAAAAACAGTCATTTCCAGCCCTACAGACGCATATAAGAGTTAGCAGTAAGAATGCGTTTAAAACACAGAAGACCCGCTTCTTACGAACTCATCTGCTGTGTGTTGGTTCCTTTTAGGAAGTTGCATCTATGGTTAGATTCAGCGAGGTAGGAACACGTTTCTTCTAAAAGCTGGGTTTGGACATTCCAGAGTGGATGGGAGAACAGGCTGTAAAGAGAAATACCTTGCTCTAAAACCAAAACGGAGCTATCTAACGGAATGGTTGTCAATGTCTGTATTCAACTTCCTGATTTAAACTGATGTGTGTTTGCAGCAGTTCAGAAACCCTTTCCTGGGAGAATGTAGAAACAGTCATTTCCAGCCCTAGAGACGCATATAAGAGTTAGCAGTAAGAATGCGTTTAAAACACAGAAGACCCGCTTCTTACGAACTCATCTGCTGTGTGTTGGTTCCTTTTAGGAAGTTGCATCTATGGTTAAATTCAGCGAGGTAGAAACACGTTTCTTCTAAAAGCTGCGTTTGGACATTCCAGAGTGGATGGGAGAACAGGCTGTAAAGAGAAATACCTTGCTATATAACCAAAACGGAGCTATCTAGCAGAATGGTTGTCAATGTGTGTATTCAACTTCAAGAGTTAAACTGATGTGTGTTTGCAGCAGTTCAGAAACCCTTTCCTGGGAGAATGTAGAAACAGTCATTTCCAGCCCTAGAGACGCATATAAGAGTTTGCAGTAAGAATGCGTTTAAAACACAGAAGACCCGCTTCTTCCGAACTCATCTGCTGTGTGTTGGTTCCTTTTAGGAAGTTGCATCTATGGTTAGATTCAGCGAGGTAGGAACACGTTTCTTCTAAAAGCTGCGTTTGGACATTCCAGAGTGGATGGGAGAACAGGCTGTAAAGAGAAATACCTTGCTCTAAAACCAAAACGGAGCTATCTAGCAGAATGGTTGTCAATGTGTGTATTCAACTTCCAGAGTTAAACTGATGTGTGTTTGCAGCTAGTTCAGATACCCTTTCTTGGGAGAATGTAGAAACAGTCATTTCCAGCCCAAGAGACCCATATAAGAGTTTGCAGTAAAAATGTGTTTAAAACATAGAAGACCCGCTTCATACGAACTCATCTGCTGTGTGTTGGTTCCTTTTAGGAAGTTGCATCTATGGTTACATTCAGCGAGGTAGAAACACGTTTCTTCTAAAAGATGGGTTTGGACATTCCAGAGTGGATGGGAGAACAGGCTGTAAAGAGAAATACCTTGCTCTAAAACCAAAACGGAGCTACCTAGCAGAATGGTTGTCAATGTGTGTATTCAACTTCCTGAGTTAAACTGATGTGTGTTTGCAGCAGTTCAGAAACCGTTTCCTGAGAGAATGTAGAAACAGTCATTTCCAGCCCTAGAGACGCATATAAGAGTTAGCAGTATGAACGCGTTTAAAACACAGAAGACCCGCTTCTTACAAACTCATCTGCTGTGTGTTGGTTCCTTTTAGGAAGTTCCATCTATGGTTAGATTCAGCGAGGTAGGAACACGTTTCTTCTAAAAGCTGCGTTTGGACATTCCAGAGTGGATGGGAGAACAGGCTGTAAAGAGAAATACCTTGCTCTAAAACCAAAACGGAGCTATCTAGCAGAATGGCTGTCAATGTGTGTATTCAACTTCCAGAGTTAAACTGATGTGTGTTTGCAGCAGTTCAGAAACCCTTTCTTGGGAGAATGTAGAAACAGTCATTTCCAGCCCTAGAGACGCATATAATAATTTGCAGTAAGAATGCGTGTAAAACACAGAAGACCCGCTTCTTACGAACTCATCTGCTGTGTGTTTGTTCCTTTTAGGAAGCTGCATCTATGGTTAAATTCAGCGAGGTAGAAACACGTTTCTTCTAAAAGCTGCGTTTGGACATTCCAGAGTGGATGGGAGAACAGGCTGTAAAGAGAAATACCTTGCTATATAACCAAAACAGAGCTATCTAGCAGAATGGTTGTCAATGTGTGTATTCAACTTCCAGAGTTAAACTGATGTGTGTTTGCAGCAGTTCAGAAACCCTTTCCTGGGAGAATGTAGAAACAGTCATTTCCAGCCCTAGAGACGCATATAAGAGTTAGCAGTAAGAATGCGTTTAAAACACAGAAGACCCGCTTCTTACGAACTCATCTGCTGTGTGTTGGTTCCTTTTAGGAAGTTGCATCTATGGTTAGATTCAGCGAGGTACGAACACGTTTCTTCTAAAAGCTGCGTTTGGACATTCCAGAGTGGATGGGAGAACAGGCTGTAAAGAGAAATACCTTGCTCTAAAACCAAAACGGAGCTATCTAGCAGAATGGTTGTCAATGTGTGTATTCAACTTCCAGAGTTAAACTGATGTGTGTTTGCAGCAGTTCAGAAACCCTTTCCTGGGAGAATGTGGAAACAGTCATTTCCAGCCCTAGAGACGCATATAAGAGTTTGCAGTAAGAATGCGTTTAAAACACAGAAGACTCGCTTCTTACGAACTCATCTGCTGTGTGTTGGTTCCTTTTAGGAAGTTGCATCTATGGTTAGATTCAGCGAGGTAGAAACACGTTTCTACTAAAAGCTGGGTTTGGACATTCCAGAGTGGATGGGAGAACAGGCTGTAAAGAGAAATACCTTGCTCTAAATCCAAAACGGAGCTATCTAGCAGAATGGTTGTCAATGTGTGTATTCAACTTCCAGAGATAAACTGATGTATGTTTGTCGCAGTTCAGAAACCCTTTCCTGGGAGAATGTAGAAACAGTCATTTCTAGCCCTAGAGACGCATATAAGAGTTAGCAGTAAGAATGCGTTTAAAACACAGAAGACCCGCTTCTTACGAACTCATCTGCTGTGTGTTGGTTCCTTTTAGGAAGTTGCATCTATGGTTAGATTCAGCGAGGTAGGAACACGTTTCTTCTAAAAGCTGGGTTTGGACATTCCAGAGTGGATGGGAGAACAGGCTGTAAAGAGAAATACCTTGCTCTAAAACCAAAACGGAGCTATCTAGCAGAATGGTTGTCAATGTGTGTATTCAACTTCCAGAGTTAAACTGATGTGTGTTTGCAGCAGTTCAGAAACCCTTTCCTGGGAGAATGTAGAAACAGTCATTTCCAGCCCTAGAGACGCATATAAGAGTTAGCAGTAAGAATGCGTTTAAAACACAGAAGACCCGCTTCTTACGAACTCATCTGCTGTGTGTTGGTTCCTTTTAGGAAGTTGCATCTATGGTTATATTCAGCGAGGTAGGAACACGTTTCTTCTAAAAGCTGGGTTTGGACATTCCAGAGTGGATGGGAGAACAGGCTGTAAAGAGAAATACCTTGCTCTAAAACCAAAACGGAGCTATCTAGCAGAATGGTTGTCAATGTGTGTATTCAACTTCCAGAGTTAAACTGATGTGTGTTTGCAGCAGTTCAGAAACCCTTTCCTGGGAGAATGTAGAAACAGTCATTTCCAGCACTAGAGACGCATATAAGAGTTTGCAGTAAGAATGCGTTTAAAACACAGAAGACCCGCTTCTTACGAACTCATCTGCTGTGTGTTTGTTCCTTTAAGGAAGTTGCATCTATGGTTAAATTCAGCGAGGTAGAAACACGTTTCTTCTAAAAGCTGCGTTTGGACATTCCAGAGTGGATGGGAGAACAGGCTGTAAAGAGAAATACCTTGCTCTAACACCAAAACGGAGCTATCTAGCAGAATGGTTGTCAATGTGTGTATTCAACTTCCAGAGTTAAACTGATGTGTGTTTGCAGCAGTTCAGAAACCCTTTCCTGGGAGAATGTAGAAACAGTCATTTCCAGCCCTAGAGACGCATATAAGAGTTAGCAGTAAGAATGCGTTTAAAACACAGAAGACCCGGTTCTTCCGAACTCATCTGCTGTGTGTTGGTTCCTTTTAGGAAGTTGCATCTATGGTTAGATTCAGCGAGGTAGAAACACGTTTCTACTAAAAGCTGGGTTTGGACATTCCAGAGTGGATGGGAGAACAGGCTGTAAAGAGAAATACCTTGCTCTAAATCCAAAACGGAGCTATCTAGCAGAATGGTTGTCAATGTGTGTATTCAACTTCCAGAGATAAACTGATGTATGTTTGCCGCAGTTCAGAAACCCTTTCCTGGGAGAATGTAGAAACAGTCATTTCTAGCCCTAGAGACGCATATAAGAGTTAGCTGTAAGAATGCGTTTAAAACACAGAAGACCCGCTTCTTACGAACTCATCTGCTGTGTGTTGGTTCCTTTTAGGAAGTTGCATCTATGGTTAGATTCAGCGAGGTAGGAACACGTTTCTTCTAAAAGCTGGGTTTGGACATTCCAGAGTGGATGGGAGAACAGGCTGTAAAGAGAACTACCTTGCTCTAAAACCAAAACGGAGCTATCTAGCAGAATGGTTGTCAATGTGTGTATTCAACTTCCTGAGTTAAACTGATGTGTGTTTGCAGCTAGTTCAGATACCCTTTCTTGGGAGAATGTAGAAACAGTCATTTCCAGCCCTAGAGACGCATATAAGAGTTTGCAGTAAGAATGCGTTTAAAACACAGAAGACCCGCTTCTTACGAACTCATCTACTGTGTGTTGGTTCCCTTTAGGAAGTTGCATTTATGGTTAGATTCAGCGAAGTAGGAACACGTTTCTTCTAAAAGCTGTGTTTGGACATTCCAGAGTGGATGGGAGAACAGGCTGTAAAGAGAAACACCTTGCTCTAAAACCAAAACGGAGCTATTTAGCAGAATTGTTGTCAATGTGTGTATTCAACTTCCAGAGTTAAACTGATGTGTGTTTGCAGCAGTTCAGAAACCCTTTCTTGGGAGAATGTAGAAACAGTCATTTCCAGCCCTAGAGACGCATATAATAGTTTGCAGTAAGAATGCGTTTAAAACACAGAAGACCCGCTTCTTACGAACCCATCTGCTGTGTGTTTGTTCCTTTTAGGAAGTTGCATCTATCGTTAAATTCAGCGAGGTAGAAACACGTTTCTTCTAAAAGCTGCGTTTGGACATTCCAGAGTGGATGGGAGAACAGGCTGTAAAGAAAAATACCTTGCTATATAACCAAAACGGAGCTATCTAGCAGAATTGTTGTCAATGTGTGTATTCAACTTCCAGAGTTAAACTGATGTGTTTTTGCAGCAGTTCAGAAACCCTTTTCTGGGAGAATGTAAAAACAGTCATTTCCAGCCCTACAGACGCATATAAGAGTTAGCAGTAAGAATGCGTTTAAAACACAGAAGACCCGCTTGTTACAAACTCATCTGCTGTGTGTTGGTTCCTTTTAGGAAGTTGCATCTATGGTTAGATTCAGCGAGGTAGGAACACGTTTCTTCTAAAAGCTGGGTTTGGACATTCCAGAGTGGATGGGAGAACAGGCTGTAAAGAGAAATACCTTGCTCTAAAACCAAAACGGAGCTATCTAACGGAATGGTTGTCAATGTCTGTATTCAACTTCCTGATTTAAACTGATGTGTGTTTGCAGCAGTTCAGAAACCCTTTCCTGGGAGAATGTAGAAACAGTCATTTCCAGCCCTAGAGACGCATATAAGAGTTAGCAGTAAGAATGCGTTTAAAACACAGAAGACCCGCTTCTTCCGAACTCATCTGCTGTGTGTTGGTTCCTTTTAGGAAGTTGCATCTATGGTTAGATTCAGCGAGGTAGGAACACGTTTCTTCTAAAAGCTGCGTTTGGACATTCCAGAGTGGATGGGAGAACAGGCTGTAAAGAGAAATACCTTGCTCTAAAACCAAAACGGAGCTATCTAGCAGAATTGTTGTCAATGTGTGTATTCAACTTCCAGAGTTAAACTGATGTGTGTTTGCAGCAGTTCAGAAACCCTTTCCTGGGAGAATGTAGAAACAGTCATTTCCAGCCCTAGAGACGCATATAAGAGTTAGCAGTAAGAATGCGTTTAAAACACAGAAGACCCGCTTCTTACGAACTCATCTGCTGTGTGTTGGTTCCTTTTAGGAAGTTGCATCTATGGTTAGATTCAGCGAGGTAGGAACACGTTTCTTCTAAAAGCTGCGTTTGGACATTCCAGAGTGGATGGGAGAACAGGCTGTAAAGAGAAATACCTTGCTCTAAAACCAAAACGGAGCTATCTAGCAGAATGGTTGTCAATGTGTGTATTCAACTTCCAGAGTTAAACTGATGTGTGTTTGCAGCTAGTTCAGATACCCTTTCTTGGGAGAATGTAGAAACAGTCATTTCCAGCCCAAGAGACCCATATAAGAGTTTGCAGTAAAAATGTGTTTAAAACATAGAAGACCCGCTTCATACGAACTCATCTGCTGTGTGTTGGTTCCTTTTAGGAAGTTGCATCTATGGTTACATTCAGCGAGGTAGAAACACGTTTCTTCTAAAAGATGGGTTTGGACATTCCAGAGTGGATGGGAGAACAGGCTGTAAAGAGAAATACCTTGCTCTAAAACCAAAACGGAGCTATCTAGCAGAATGGTTGTCAATGTGTGTATTCAACTTCCTGAGTTAAACTGATGTGTGTTTGCAGCAGTTCAGAAACCGTTTCCTGAGAGAATGTAGAAACAGTCATTTCCAGCCCTAGAGACGCATATAAGAGTTAGCAGTATGAACGCGTTTAAAACACAGAAGACCCGCTTCTTACGAACTCATCTGCTGTGTGTTGGTTCCTTTTAGGAAGTTCCATCTATGGTTAGATTCAGCGAGGTAGGAACACGTTTCTTCTAAAAGCTGCGTTTGGACATTCCAGAGTGGATGGGAGAACAGGCTGTAAAGAGAAATACCTTGCTCTAAAACCAAAACGGAGCTATCTAGCAGAATGGTTGTCAATGTGTGTATTCAACTTCCAGAGTTAAACTGATGTGTGTTTGCAGCAGTTCAGAAACCCTTTCTTGGGAGAATGTAGAAACAGTCATTTCCAGCCCTAGAGACGCATATAATAATTTGCAGTAAGAATGCGTGTAAAACACAGAAGACCCGCTTCTTACGAACTCATCTGCTGTGTGTTTGTTCCTTTTAGGAAGCTGCATCTATGGTTAAATTCAGCGAGGTAGAAACACGTTTCTTCTAAAAGCTGCGTTTGGATATTCCAGAGTGGATGGGAGAACAGGCTGTAAAGAGAAATACCTTGCTATATAACCAAAACAGAGCTATCTAGCAGAATGGTTGTCAATGTGTGTATTCAACTTCCAGAGTTAAACTGATGTGTGTTTGCAGCAGTTCAGAAACCCTTTCCTGGGAGAATGTAGAAACAGTCATTTCCAGCCCTAGAGACGCATATAAGAGTTAGCAGTAAGAATGCGTTTAAAACACAGAAGACCCGCTTCTTACGAACTCATCTGCTGTGTGTTGGTTCCTTTTAGGAAGTTGCATCTATGGTTAGATTCAGCGAGGTAGAAACACGTTTCTTCTAAAAGCTGCGTTTGGACATTCCAGAGTGGATGGGAGAACAGGCTGTAAAGAGAAATACCTTGCTATATAACCAAAACGGAGCTATCTAGCAGAATGGTTGTCAATGTGTGTATTCAACTTCAAGAGTTAAACTGATGTATGTTTGCAGCAGTTCAGAAACCCTTTCCTGGGAGAATGTAGAAACAGTCATTTCCAGCCCTAGAGACGCATATAAGAGTTTGCAGTAAGAATGCGTTTAAAACACAGAAGACCCGCTTCTTACGAACTCATCTGCTGTGTGTTGGTTCCTTTTAGGAAGTTGCATCTATGGTTAGATTCAGCGAGGTAGGAACACGTTTCTTCTAAAAGCTGCGTTTGGACATTCCAGAGTGGATGGGAGAACAGGCTGTAAAGAGAAATACTTTGCTCTAAAACCAAAACGGAGCTATCTAGCAGAATGGCTGTCAATGTGTGTATTCAACTTCCAGAGTTAAACTGATGTGTGTTTGCAGCAGTTCAGAAACCCTTTCCTGGAAGAATGTAGAAACAGTCATTTCCAGCCCTAGAGACGCATATAAGTGTTAGCAGTAAGAATGCGTTTAAAACACAGAAGACCCGCTTCTTACGAACTCATCTGCTGTGTGTTGGTTCCTTTTAGGAAGTTGCATCTATGATTAGATTCAGCGAGGTAGGAACACGTTTCTTCTAAAAGCTGCGTTTGGATATTCCATAGTGGATGGGAGAACAGGCTGTAAAGGGAAATACCTTGCTCTAAAACCAAAACGGAGCTATCTAGCAGAATGGTTGTCAATGTGTGTATTCAACTTACTGAGTTAAACTGATGTGTGTTTGCAGCAGTTCAGAAACCGTTTCCTGGGAGAATGTAGAAACTGTCATTTCCAGCCCTAGAGACGCATATAAGAGTTAGCAGTAAGAATGCGTTTAAAACACAGAAGACCCGCTTCTTACGAACTCATCTGCTGTGTGTTGGTTCCCTTTAGGAAGTTGCATCTATGGTTAGATTCAGCGAGGTAGGAACACGTTTCTTCTAAAAGCTGCGTTTGGACATTCCAGAGTGGATGGGAGAACAGGCTGTAAAGAGAAATACCTTGCTCTAAAACCAAAACGGAGCTATCTAGCAGAATGGTTGTCAATGTGTGTATTCAACTTCCAGAGTTAAACTGATGTGTGTTTGCAGCAGTTCAGAAACCCTTTCCTGGGAGAATGTAGAAACAGTCATTTCCAGCCCTAGAGACGCATATAAGAGTTAGCAGTAAGAATGCGTTTAAAACACAGAAGACCCGCTTCTTACGAACTCATCTGCTGTGTGTTGGTTCCTTTTAGGAAGTTGCATCTATGGTTAGATTCAGCGAGGTAGGAACACGTTTCTTCTAAAAGCTGCGTTTGGACATTCCAGAGTGGATGGGAGAACAGGCTGTAAAGAGAAATACCTTGCTCTAAAACCAAAACGGAGCTATCTAGCAGAATGGTTGTCAATGTGTGTATTCAACTTCCAGAGTTAAACTGATGTGTGTTTGCAGCAGTTCAGAAACCCTTTCCTGGGAGAATGTATAAACTGTCATTTCCAGCCCTAGAGACGCATATAAGAGTTTGCAGTAAGAATGCGTTTAAAACACAGAAGACCCGCCTCTTACGAACTCATCTGCTGTGTGTTGGTTCCTTTTAGGAAGTTGCATCTATGGTTAAATTCAGCGAGGTAGAAACACGTTTCTTCTAAAAGCTGCGTTTGGACATTCCAGAGTGGATGGGAGAACAGGCTGTAAAGAGAAATACCTTGCTATATAACCAAAACAGAGCTATCTAGCAGAATGGTTGTCAATGTGTGTATTCAACTTCCAGAGTTAAACTGATGTGTGTTTGCAGCAGTTCAGAAACCCTTTCCTGGGAGAATGTAGAAACAGTTATTTCCAGCCCTAGAGGCGCATGTAAGAGTTAGCAGTAAGAATGCGTTTAAAACACAGAAGACCCGCTTCATACGAACTCATCTGCTGTGTGTTGGTTCCTTTTAGGAAGTTGCATCTATGGTTATATTCAGCGAGGTAGGAACACGTTTCTTCTAAAAGCTGGGTTTGGACATTCCAGAGTCGATGGGAGAACAGGCTGTAAAGAGAAATACCTTGCTCTAAAACCAAAACGGAGCTATCTAGCGGAATGGTTGTCAATGTGTGTATTCAACTTCCTGATTTAAACTGATGTGTGTTTGCAGCAGTTCAGAAACCCTTTCCTGGGAGAATGTAGAAACAGTCATTTCCAGCCCTAGAGGCACATATAAGAGTTAGCAGTAAGAATGCGTTTAAAACACAGAAGACCCGCTTCTTCCGAACTCATCTGCTGTGTGTTGGTTCCTTTCAGGAAGTTGCATCTATGGTTAGATTCAGCGAGGTAGGAACACGTTTCATCTAAAAGCTGCGTTTGGACATTCCAGAGTGGATGGGAGAACAGGCTGTAAAGAGAAATACCTTGCTCTAAAACCAAAACGGAGCTATCTAGCAGAATGGTTGTCAATGTGTGTATTCAACGTCCAGAGTTAAACTGATATGTGTTTGCAGCAGTTCAGAAACCCTTTCCTGGGAGAATGTAGAAACTGTCATTTCCAGCCCTAGAGACGCATATAAGAGTTTGCAGTAAGAATGCGTTTAAAACACAGAAGACCCGCCTCTTACGAACTCATCTGCTGTGTGTTGGTTCCTTTTAGGAAGTTGCATCTATGGTTAAATTCAGCGAGGTAGAAACAGGTTTCTTCTAAAAGCTGCGTTTGGACATTCCAGAGTGGATGGGAGAACAGGCTGTAAAGAGAAATACCTTGCTATATAACCAAAACAGAGCTATCTAGCAGAATGGTTGTCAATGTGTGTATTCAACTTCCAGAGTTAAACGGATGTGTGTTTGCAGCAGTTCAGAAACCCTTTTCTGGGAGAATGTAAAAACAGTCATTTCCAGCCCTACAGACGCATATAAGAGTTAGCAGTAAGAATGCGTTTAAAACACAGAAGACCCGCTTCTTACGAACTCATCTGCTGTGTGTTGGTTCCTTTTAGGAAGTTGCATCTATGGTTAGATTCAGCGAGGTAGGAACACGTTTCTTCTAAAAGCTGGGTTTGGACATTCCAGAGTGGATGGGAGAACAGGCTGTAAAGAGAAATACCTTGCTCTAAAACCAAAACGGAGCTATCTAACGGAATGGTTGTCAATGTCTGTATTCAACTTCCTGATTTAAACTGATGTGTGTTTGCAGCAGTTCAGAAACCCTTTCCTGGGAGAATGTAGAAACAGTCATTTCCAGCCCTAGAGACGCATATAAGAGTTAGCAGTAAGAATGCGTTTAAAACACAGAAGACCCGCTTCTTCCGAACTCATCTGCTGTGTGTTGGTTCCTTTTAGGAAGTTGCATCTATGGTTAGATTCAGCGAGGTAGGAACACGTTTCTTCTAAAAGCTGCGTTTGGACATTCCAGAGTGGATGGGAGAACAGGCTGTAAAGAGAAATACCTTGCTCTAAAACCAAAACGGAGCTATCTAGCAGAATTGTTGTCAATGTGTGTATTCAACTTCCAGAGTTAAACTGATGTGTGTTTGCAGCAGTTCAGAAACCCTTTCCTGGGAGAATGTAGAAACAGTCATTTCCAGCCCTAGAGACGCATATAAGAGTTAGCAGTAAGAATGCGTTTAAAACACAGAAGACCCGCTTCTTACGAACTCATCTGCTGTGTGTTGGTTCCTTTTAGGAAGTTGCATCTATGGTTAGATTCAGCGAGGTAGGAACACGTTTCATCTAAAAGCTGCGTTTGGACATTCCAGAGTGGATGGGAGAACAGGCTGTAAAGAGAAATACCTTGCTCTAAAACCAAAACGGAGCTATCTAGCAGAATGGTTGTCAATGTGTGTATTCAACTTCCAGAGTTAAACTGATGTGTGTTTGCAGCAGTTCAGAAACCCTTTCCTGGGAGAATGTAGAAACAGTCATTTCCAGCCCTAGAGACGCATATAAGAGTTAGCAGTAAGAATGCGTTTAAAACACAGAAGACCCGCTTCTTACGAACTCATCTGCTGTGTGTTGGATCCTTTTAGGAAGTTGCATCTATGGTTAAATTCAGCGAGGTAGAAACACGTTTCTTCTAAAAGCTGCGTTTGGACATTCCAGAGTGGATGGGAGAACAGGCTGTAAAGAGAAATACCTTGCTATATAACCAAAACGGAGCTATCTAGCAGAATGGTTGTCAATGTGTGTATTCAACTTCAAGAGTTAAACTGATGTGTGTTTGCAGCAGTTCAGAAACCCTTTCCTGGGAGAATGTAGAAACAGTCATTTCCAGCCCTAGAGACGCATATAAGAGTTTGCAGTAAGAATGCGTTTAAAACACAGAAGACCCGCTTCTTCCGAACTCATCTGCTGTGTGTTGGTTCCTTTTAGGAAGTTGCATCTATGGTTAGATTCAGCGAGGTAGGAACACGTTTCTTCTAAAAGCTGCGTTTGGACATTCCAGAGTGGATGGGAGAACAGGCTGTAAAGAGAAATACCTTGCTCTAAAACCAAAACGGAGCTATCTAGCAGAATGGTTGTCAATGTGTGTATTCAACTTCCAGAGTTAAACTGATGTGTGTTTGCAGCTAGTTCAGATACCCTTTCTTGGGAGAATGTAGAAACAGTCATTTCCAGCCCAAGAGACCCATATAAGAGTTTGCAGTAAAAATGTGTTTAAAACATAGAAGACCCGCTTCATACGAACTCATCTGCTGTGTGTTGGTTCCTTTTAGGAAGTTGCATCTATGGTTACATTCAGCGAGGTAGAAACACGTTTCTTCTAAAAGATGGGTTTGGACATTCCAGAGTGGATGGGAGAACAGGCTGTAAAGAGAAATACCTTGCTCTAAAACCAAAACGGAGCTATCTAGCAGAATGGTTGTCAATGTGTGTATTCAACTTCCTGAGTTAAACTGATGTGTGTTTGCAGCAGTTCAGAAACCGTTTCCTGAGAGAATGTAGAAACAGTCATTTCCAGCCCTAGAGACGCATATAAGAGTTAGCAGTATGAACGCGTTTAAAACACAGAAGACCCGCTTCTTACGAACTCATCTGCTGTGTGTTGGTTCCTTTTAGGAAGTTCCATCTATGGTTAGATTCAGCGAGGTAGGAACACGTTTCTTCTAAAAGCTGCGTTTGGACATTCCAGAGTGGATGGGAGAACAGGCTGTAAAGAGAAATACCTTGCTCTAAAACCAAAACGGAGCTATCTAGCAGAATGGTTGTCAATGTGTGTATTCAACTTCCAGAGTTAAACTGATGTGTGTTTGCAGCAGTTCAGAAACCCTTTCTTGGGAGAATGTAGAAACAGTCATTTCCAGCCCTAGAGACGCATATAATAATTTGCAGTAAGAATGCGTGTAAAACACAGAAGACCCGCTTCTTACGAACTCATCTGCTGTGTGTTTGTTCCTTTTAGGAAGCTGCATCTATGGTTAAATTCAGCGAGGTAGAAACACGTTTCTTCTAAAAGCTGCGTTTGGACATTCCAGAGTGGATGGGAGAACAGGCTGTAAAGAGAAATACCTTGCTATATAACCAAAACAGAGCTATCTAGCAGAATGGTTGTCAATGTGTGTATTCAACTTCCAGAGTTAAACTGATGTGTGTTTGCAGCAGTTCAGAAACCCTTTCCTGGGAGAATGTAGAAACAGTCATTTCCAGCCCTAGAGACGCATATAAGAGTTAGCAGTAAGAATGCGTTTAAAACACAGAAGACCCGCTTCTTACGAACTCATCTGCTGTGTGTTGGTTCCTTTTAGGAAGTTGCATCTATGGTTAGATTCAGCGAGGTAGAAACACGTTTCTTCTAAAAGCTGCGTTTGGACATTCCAGAGTGGATGGGAGAACAGGCTGTAAAGAGAAATACCTTGCTATATAACCAAAACGGAGCTATCTAGCAGAATGGTTGTCAATGTGTGTATTCAACTTCAAGAGTTAAACTGATGTATGTTTGCAGCAGTTCAGAAACCCTTTCCTGGGAGAATGTAGAAACAGTCATTTCCAGCCCTAGAGACGCATATAAGAGTTTGCAGTAAGAATGCGTATAAAACACAGAAGACCCGCTTCTTACGAACTCATCTGCTGTGTGTTGGTTCCTTTTAGGAAGTTGCATCTATGGTTAGATTCAGCGAGGTAGGAACACGTTTCTTCTAAAAGCTGCGTTTGGACATTCCAGAGTGGATGGGAGAACAGGCTTTAAAGAGAAATACTTTGCTCTAAAACCAAAACGGAGCTATCTAGCAGAATGGCTGTCAATGTGTGTATTCAACTTCCAGAGTTAAACTGATGTGTGTTTGCAGCAGTTCAGAAACCCTTTCCTGGAAGAATGTAGAAACAGTCATTTCCAGCCCTAGAGACGCATATAAGTGTTAGCAGTAAGAATGCGTTTAAAACACAGAAGACCCGCTTCTTACGAACTCATCTGCTGTGTGTTGGTTCCTTTTAGGAAGTTGCATCTATGATTAGATTCAGCGAGGTAGGAACACGTTTCTTCTAAAAGCTGCGTTTGGATATTCCATAGTGGATGGGAGAACAGGCTGTAAAGGGAAATACCTTGCTCTAAAACCAAAACGGAGCTATCTAGCAGAATGGTTGTCAATGTGTGTATTCAACTTACTGAGTTAAACTGATGTGTGTTTGCAGCAGTTCAGAAACCGTTTCCTGGGAGAATGTAGAAACTGTCATTTCCAGCCCTAGAGACGCATATAAGAGTTAGCAGTAAGAATGCGTTTAAAACACAGAAGACCCGCTTCTTACGAACTCATCTGCTGTGTGTTGGTTCCCTTTAGGAAGTTGCATCTATGGTTAGATTCAGCGAGGTAGGAACACGTTTCTTCTAAAAGCTGCGTTTGGACATTCCAGAGTGGATGGGAGAACAGGCTGTAAAGAGAAATACCTTGCTCTAAAACCAAAACGGAGCTATCTAGCAGAATGGTTGTCAATGTGTGTATTCAACTTCCAGAGTTAAACTGATGTGTGTTTGCAGCAGTTCAGAAACCCTTTCCTGGGAGAATGTAGAAACAGTCATTTCCAGCCCTAGAGACGCATATAAGAGTTAGCAGTAAGAATGCGTTTAAAACACAGAAGACCCGCTTCTTACGAACTCATCTGCTGTGTGTTGGTTCCTTTTAGGAAGTTGCATCTATGGTTAGATTCAGCGAGGTAGGAACACGTTTCTTCTAAAAGCTGCGTTTGGACATTCCAGAGTGGATGGGAGAACAGGCTGTAAAGAGAAATACCTTGCTCTAAAACCAAAACGGAGCTATCTAGCAGAATGGTTGTCAATGTGTGTATTCAACTTCCAGAGTTAAACTGATGTGTGTTTGCAGCAGTTCAGAAACCCTTTCCTGGGAGAATGTATAAACTGTCATTTCCAGCCCTAGAGACGCATATAAGAGTTTGCAGTAAGAATGCGTTTAAAACACAGAAGACCCGCCTCTTACGAACTCATCTGCTGTGTGTTGGTTCCTTTTAGGAAGTTGCATCTATGGTTAAATTCAGCGAGGTAGAAACACGTTTCTTCTAAAAGCTGCGTTTGGACATTCCAGAGTGGATGGGAGAACAGGCTGTAAAGAGAAATACCTTGCTATATAACCAAAACAGAGCTATCTAGCAGAATGGTTGTCAATGTGTGTATTCAACTTCCAGAGTTAAACTGATGTGTGTTTGCAGCAGTTCAGAAACCCTTTCCTGGGAGAATGTAGAAACAGTTATTTCCAGCCCTAGAGGCGCATGTAAGAGTTAGCAGTAAGAATGCGTTTAAAACACAGAAGACCCGCTTCATACGAACTCATCTGCTGTGTGTTGGTTCCTTTTAGGAAGTTGCATCTATGGTTATATTCAGCGAGGTAGGAACACGTTTCTTCTAAAAGCTGGGTTTGGACATTCCAGAGTCGATGGGAGAACAGGCTGTAAAGAGAAATACCTTGCTCTAAAACCAAAACGGAGCTATCTAGCGGAATGGTTGTCAATGTGTGTATTCAACTTCCTGATTTAAACTGATGTGTGTTTGCAGCAGTTCAGAAACCCTTTCCTGGGAGAATGTAGAAACAGTCATTTCCAGCCCTAGAGGCACATATAAGAGTTAGCAGTAAGAATGCGTTTAAAACACAGAAGACCCGCTTCTTCCGAACTCATCTGCTGTGTGTTGGTTCCTTTTAGGAAGTTGCATCTATGGTTAGATTCAGCGAGGTAGGAACACGTTTCATCTAAAAGCTGCGTTTGGACATTCCAGAGTGGATGGGAGAACAGGCTGTAAAGAGAAATACCTTGCTCTAAAACCAAAACGGAGCTATCTAGCAGAATGGTTGTCAATGTGTGTATTCAACGTCCAGAGTTAAACTGATATGTGTTTGCAGCAGTTCAGAAACCCTTTCCTGGGAGAATGTAGAAACTGTCATTTCCAGCCCTAGAGACGCATATAAGAGTTTGCAGTAAGAATGCGTTTAAAACACAGAAGACCCGCCTCTTACGAACTCATCTGCTGTGTGTTGGTTCCTTTTAGGAAGTTGCATCTATGGTTAAATTCAGCGAGGTAGAAACAGGTTTCTTCTAAAAGCTGCGTTTGGACATTCCAGAGTGGATGGGAGAACAGGCTGTAAAGAGAAATACCTTGCTATATAACCAAAACAGAGCTATCTAGCAGAATGGTTGTCAATGTGTGTATTCAACTTCCAGAGTTAAACTGATGTGTGTTTGCAGCAGTTCAGAAACCCTTTCCTGGGAGAATGTAGAAACAGTCATTTCCAGCCCTAGAGACGCATATAAGAATTAGCAGTAAGAATGCGTTTAAAACACAGAAGACCCGCTTCTTACGAACTCATCTGCTGTGTGTTTGTTCCTTTTAGGAAGTTGCATCTATGGTTAAATTCAGCGAGGTAGAGACACGTTTCTTCTAAAAGCTGCGTTTGGACATTCCAGAGTGGATGGGAGAACAGGCTGTAAAGAGAAATACCTTGATATATAACCAAAACGGAGCTATCTAGCAGAATGCTTGTCAATGTGTGTATTCAACTTCAAGAGTTAAACTGATGTGTGTTTGCAGCAGTTCAGAAACCCTTTCCTGGGAGAACGTAGAAACAGTCATTTCCAGCCCTAGAGACACATATAAGAGTTTGCAGTAAGAATGCGTTTAAAACACAGAAGACCCGCTTCTTACGAACTCATCTGCTGTGTGTTGGTTCCTTTTAGGAAGTTGCATCTATGGTTAGATTCAGCGAGGTAGGAACACGTTTCTTCTAAAAGCTGCGTTTGGACATTCCAGAGTGGATGGGAGAACAGGCTGTAAAGAGAAATACCTTGCTCTAAAACCAAAACGGAGCTATCTAGCAGAATGGTTGTCAATGTGTGTATTCAAATTCCAGAGTTAAACTGATGTGTGTTTGCAGCTAGTTCAGATACCCTTTCTTGGGAGAATGTAGAAACAGTCATTTCCAGCCCAAGAGACGCATATAAGAGTTTGCAGTAAAAATGTGTTTAAAACATATAAGACCCGCTTCATACGAACTCATCTGCTGTGTGTTGGTTCCTTTTAGGAAGTTGCATCTATGGTTACATTCAGCGAGGTAGAAACACGTTTCTTCTAAAAGATGGGTTTGGACATTCCAGAGTGGATGGGAGAACAGGCTGTAAAGAGAAATACCTTGCTCTAAAACCAAAACGGAGCTATCTAGCAGAATGGTTGTCAATGTGTGTATTCAACTTCCAGAGTTAAACTGATGTGTGTTTGCAGCAGTTCAGAAACCGTTTCCTGAGAGAATGTAGAAACAGTCATTTCCAGCCCTAGAGACGCATATAAGAGTTAGCAGTAAGAACGCGTTTAAAACACAGAAGACCCGCTTCTTACGAACTCATCTGCTGTGTGTTGGTTCCTTTTAGGAAGTTCCATCTATGGTTAGATTCAGCGAGGTAGGAACACGTTTCTTCTAAAAGCTGCGTTTGGACATTCCAGAGTGGATGGGAGAACAGGCTGTAAAGAGAAATACCTTGCTCTAAAACCAAAACGGAGCTATCTAGCAGAATGGTTGTCAATGTGTGTATTCAACTTCCAGAGTTAAACTGATGTGTGTTTGCAGCAGTTCAGAGACCCTTTCTTGGGAGAATGTAGAAACAGTCATTTCCAGCCCTAGAGACGCATATAATAATTTGCAGTAAGAATGCGTGTAAAACACAGAAGACCCGCTTCTTACGAACTCATCTGCTGTGTGTTTGTTCCTTTTAGGAAGCTACATCTATGGTTAAATTCAGCGAGGTAGAAACACGTTTCTTCTAAAAGCTGCGTTTGGACATTCCAGAGTGGATGGGAAAACAGGCTGTAAAGAGAAATACCTTGCTATATAACCAAAACAGAGCTATCTAGCAGAATGGTTGTCAATGTGTGTATTCAACTTCCAGAGTTAAACTGATGTGTGTTTGCAGCAGTTCAGAAACCCTTTCCTGGGAGAATGTAGAAACAGTCATTTCCAGCCCTAGAGACGCATATAAGAGTTTGCAGTAAGAATGCGTTTAAAACACAGAAGACCCGCTTCTTACGAACTCATCTGCTGTGTGTTGGTTCCCTTTAGGAAGTTGCATCTACGGTTAGATTCAGAGAGGTAGAAACACGTTTCTTCTAAAAGCTGCGTTTGGACATTCCAGAGTGGATGGGAGAACAGGCTGTAAAGAGAAATACCTTGCTATATAACCAAAACGGAGCTATCTAGCAGAATGGTTGTCAATGTGTGTATTCAACTTCCAGAGTTAAACTGATGTGTGTTTGCAGCAGTTCAGAAACCCTTCCCTGGGAGAATGTAGAAACAGTCATTTCCAGCCCTAGAGACGCATATAAGAGTTAGCAATAAGAATGCGTTTAAAACACAGAAGACCCGCTTCTTACGAACTCATCTGCTGTGTGTTGGTTCCTTTTAGGAAGTTGCATCTATGGTTAGATTCAGCGAGGTAGGAACACGTTTCTTCTAAAAGCTGCGTTTGGACATTCCAGAGTGGATGGGAGAACAGGCTCTAAAGAGAAATACCTTGCTCTAAAACCAAAACGGAGCTATCTAGCAGAATGGTTGTCAATGTGTGTATTCAACTTCCAGAGTTAAACTGATGTGTGTTTACAGCAGTTCAGAAACCCTTTCCTGGGATAATGTAGAAACAGTCATTTCCAGCCCTAGAGACGCATATAAGAGTTTGCAGTAAGAATGCGTTTAAAACACAGAAGACCCGCTTCTTACGAACTCATCTGCTGTGTGTTGGTTCCTTTTAGGAAGTTGCATCTATGGTTAGATTCAGCGAGGTAGGAACACGTTTCTTCTAAAAGCTGCGTTTGGACATTCCAGAGTGGATGGGAGAACAGGCTCTAAAGAGAAATACCTTGCTCTAAAACCAAAACGGAGCTATCTAGCAGAATGGTTGTCAATGTGTGTATTCAACTTCCAGAGTTAAACTGATGTGTGTTTACAGCAGTTCAGAAACCCTTTCCTGGGATAATGTAGAAACAGTCATTTCCAGCCCTAGAGACGCATATAAGAGTTTGCAGTAAGAATGCGTTTAAAACACAGAAGACCCGCTTCTTACGTACTCATCTGCTGTGTGTTGGTTCCTTTTAGGAAGTTGCATCTATGGTTAGATTCAGCGAGGTAGGAACTCGTTTCTTCTAAAAGCTGCGTTTGGATATTCCATAGTGGATGGGAGAACAGGCTGTAAAGAGAAATACCTTGCTCTAAAACCAAAACGGAGATATCTAGCAGAATGGTTGTCAATGTGTGTATTCAACTTCCTGAGTTAAACTGATGTGTGTTTGCAGCAGTTCAGAATCCCTTTCCTGGGAGAATGTAGAAACAGTCATTTCCAGCCCTAGAGACGCATATAAGAGTTAGCAGTAAGAATGCGTTTAAAACACAGAAGACCCGCTTCTTACGAACTCATCTGCTGTGTGTTGGTTCCCTTTACGAAGTTGCATCTATGGTTAGATTCAGCGAGGTAGGAACACGTTTATTCTAAAAGCTGCGTTTGGACATTCCAGAGTGGATGGGAGAACAGGCTGTAAAGAGAAATACCTTGCTCTAAAACCAAAACGGAGCTATCTAGCAGAATGGTTGTCAATGTGTGTATTCAACTTCCAGAGTTAAACTGATGTGTGTTTGCAGCAGTTCAGAAACCCTTTCCTGGGAGAATGTAGAAACAGTCATTTCCAGCCCTAGAGACGCATATAAGAGTTAGCAGTAAGAATGCGTTTAAAACACAGAAGACCCGCTTCTTACGAACTCATCTGCTGTGTGTTGGTTCCTTTTAGGAAGTTGCATCTATGGTTAGATTCAGCGAGGTAGGAACACGTTTCTTCTAAAAGCTGCGTTTGGACATTCCAGAGTGGATGGGAGAACAGGCTGTAAAGAGAAATACCTTGCTCTAAAACCAAAACGGAGCTATCTAGCAGAATGGTTGTCAATGTGTGTATTCAACTTCCAGAGTTAAACTGATGTGTGTTTGCAGCTAGTTCAGATACCCTTTCTTGGGAGAATGTAGAAACAGTCATTTCCAGCCCAAGAGACCCATATAAGAGTTTGCAGTAAAAATGTGTTTAAAACATAGAAGACCCGCTTCATACGAACTCATCTGCTGTGTGTTGGTTCCTTTTAGGAATTTGCATCTATGGTTACATTCAGCGAGGTAGAAACACGTTTCTTTTAAAAGATGGGTTTGGACATTCCAGAGTGAATGGGAGAACAGGCTGTAAAGAGAAATACCTTGCTCTAAAACCAAAACGGAGCTATCTAGCAGAATGGTTGTCAATGTGTGTATTCAACTTCCAGAGTTAAACTGATGTGTGTTTGCAGCAGTTCAGAAACCCTTTCCTGAGAGAATGTAGAAACAGTCATTTCCAGCCCTAGAGACGCATATAAGAGTTAGCAGTAAGAACGCGTTTAAAACACAGAAGACCCGCTTCTTACGAACGCATCTGCTGTGTGTTGGTTCCTTTTAGGAAGTTGCGTCTATGGTTAGATTCAGCGAGGTAGGAACACGTTTCTTCTAAAAGCTGCGTTTGGACATTCCAGAGTGGATGGGAGAACAGGCTGTAAAGAGAAATACCTTGCTCTAAAACCAAAACGGAGCTATCTAGCAGAATGGTTGTCAATGTGTGTATTCAACTTCCAGAGTTAAACTGATGTGTGTTTGCAGCAGTTCAGAAACCCTTTCTTGGGAGAATGTAGAAACAGTCATTTCCAGCCCTAGAGACGCATATAATAATTTGCAGTAAGAATGCGTGTAAAACACAGAAGACCCGCTTCTTACGAACTCATCTGCTGTGTGTTTGTTCCTTTTATGAAGTTGCATCTATGGTTAAATTCAGCGAGGTATAAACACGTTTCTTCTAAAAGCTGCGTTTGGACATTCCAGAGTGAATGGGAGAACAGGCTGTAAAGAGAAATACCTTGCTATATAACCAAAACAGAGCTATCTAGCAGAATGGTTGTCAATGTGTGTATTCAACTTCCAGAGTTAAACTGATGTGTGTTTGCAGCAGTTCAGAAACCCTTTCCTGGGAGAATGTAGAAACAGTCATTTCCAGCCCTAGAGACGCATATAAGAGTTAGCAGTAAGAATGCGTTTAAAACACAGAAGACCCGCTTCTTACGAACTCATCTGCTGTGTGTTTGTTCCTTTTAGGAAGTTGCATCTATGGTTAAATTCAGCGAGGTAGAAACACGTTTCTTCTAAAAGCTGCGTTTGGACATTCCAGAGTGGATGGGAGAACAGGCTGTAAAGAGAAATACCTTGGTATATAACCAAAACGGAGCTATCTAGCAGAATGCTTGTCAATGTGTGTATTCAACTTCCAGAGTTAAACTGATGTGTGTTTGCAGCAGTTCAGAAACCCTTTCTTGGGAGAATGTAGAAACAGTCATTTCCAGCCCTAGAGACGCATATAATAATTTGCAGTAAGAATGCGTGTAAAACACAGAAGACCCGCTTCTTACGAACTCATCTGCTGTGTGTTTGTTCCTTTTAGGAAGTTGCATCTATGGTTAAATTCAGCGAGGTAGAAACACGTTTCTTCTAAAAGCTGCGTTTGGACATTCCAGAGTGGATGGGAGAACAGGCTGTAAAGAGAAATAGCTTGCTATATAACCAAAACAGAGCTATCTAGCAGAATGGTTGTCAATGTGTGTATTCAACTTCCAGAGTTAAACTGATGTGTGTTTGCAGCAGTTCAGAAACCCTTTCCTGGGAGAATGTAGAAACAGTCATTTCCAGCCCTAGAGACGCATATAAGAGTTAACAGTAAGAATGCGTTTAAAACACAGAAGACCCGCTTCTTACGAACTCATCTGCTGTGTGTTTGTTCCTTTTAGGAAGTTGCATCTATGGTTAAATTCAGCGAGGTAGAAACACGTTTCTTCTAAAAGCTGCGTTTGGACATTCCAATGTGGATGGGAGAACAGGCTGTAAAGAGAAATACCTTGCTATATAACCAAAACGGAGCTATCTAGCAGAATGGTTGTCAATGTGTGTATTCAACTTCAAGAGTTAAACTGATGTGTGTTTGCAGCAGTTCAGAAACCCTTTCCTGGGAGAATGTAGAAACAGTCATTTCCAGCCCTAGAGACGCATATAAGTGTTAGCAGTAAGAATGCGTTTAAAACACAGAAAACCCGCTTCTTACGAACTCATCTGCTGTGTGTTGGTTGCTTTTAGGAAGTTGCATCTATGGTTAGATTCAGCGAGGTAGGAACACGTTTCTTCTAAAAGCTGCGTTTGGACATTCCAGAGTGGATGGGAGAACAGGCTGTAAAGAGAAATACCTTGCTCTAAAACCAAAACGGAGCTATCTAGCAGAATGGTTGTCAATGTGTGTATTCAACTTCCAGAGTTAAACTGATGTGTGTTTACAGCAGTACAGAAACCCTTTCCTGGGATAATGTAGAAACAGTCATTTCCAGCCCTAGAGACGCATATAAGAGTTTGCAGTAAGAATGCGTTTAAAACACAGAAGACCCGCTTCTTACGAACTCATCTGCTGTGTGTTGGTTCCTTTTAGGAAGTTGCATCTATGGTTAGATTCAGCGAGGTAGGAACACGTTTCTTCTAAAAGCTGCGTTTGGATATTCCATAGTGGATGGGAGAACAGGCTGTAAAGAGAAATACCTTGCTATATAACCAAAACGGAGCTATCTAGCAGAATGGTTGTCAATGTGTGTATTCAACTTCCTGAGTTAAACTGATGTGTGTTTGCAGCAGTTCAGAAACCCTTTCCTGGGATAATGTAGAAACAGTCATTTCCAGCCCTAGAGACGCATATAAGAGTTTGCAGTAAGAATGCGTTTAAAACACAGAAGACCCGCTTCTTACGAACTCATCTGCTGTGTGTTGGTTCCCTTTAGGAAGTTGCATCTACGGTTAGATTCAGAGAGGTAGAAACACGTTTCTTCTAAAAGCTGCGTTTGGACATTCCAGAGTGGATGGGAGAACAGGCTGTAAAGAGAAATACCTTGCTATATAACCAAAACGGAGCTATCTAGCAGAATGGTTGTCAATGTGTGTATTCAACTTCCAGAGTTAAACTGATGTGTGTTTGCAGCAGTTCAGAAACCCTTTCCTGGGAGAATGTAGAAACAGTCATTTCCAGCCCTAGAGACGCATATAAGAGTTAGCAATAAGAATGCGTTTAAAACACAGAAGACCCGCTTCTTACGAACTCATCTGCTGTGTGTTGGTTCCTTTTAGGAAGTTGCATCTATGGTTACATTCAGCGAGGTAGAAACACGTTTCTTCTAAAAGATGGGTTTGGACATTCCAGAGTGGATGGGAGAACAGGCTGTAAAGAGAAATACCTTGCTCTAAAACCAAAACGGAGCTATCTAGCAGAATGGTTGTCAATGTGTGTATTCAACTTCCTGAGTTAAACTGATGTGTGTTTGCAGCAGTTCAGAAACCCTTTCCTGAGAGAATGTAGAAACAGTCATTTCCAGCCCTAGAGACGCATTTAAGAGTTAGCAGTAAGAACGCGTTTAAAACACAGAAGACCCGCTTCTTACGAACTCATCTGCTGTGTGTTGGTTCCTTTTAGGAAGTTGCATCTATGGTTAGATTCAGCGAGGTAGGAACACGGTTCTTCTAAAAGCTGCGTTTCTACATTCCAGAGTGGATGGAGAACAGGCTGTAAAGAGAAATACCTTGCTCTAAAACCAAAACGGAGCTATCTAGCAGAATGGTTGTCAATGTGTGTATTCAACTTCCAGAGTTAAACTGATGTGTGTTTGCAGCAGTTCAGAAACCCTTTCTTGGGAGAATGTAGAAACAGTCATTTCCAGCCCTAGAGACGCATATAATAATTTGCAGTAAGAATGCGTGTAAAACACAGAAGACCCGCTTCTTACGAACTCATCTGCTGTGTGTTTGTTCCTTTTAGGAAGTTGCATCTATGGTTAAATTCAGCGAGGTAGAAACACGTTTCTTCTAAAAGCTGCGTTTGGACATTCCAGAGTGGATGGGAGAACAGGCTGTAAAGAGAAATACCTTGCTATATAACCAAAACAAAGCTATCTAGCAGAATGGTTGTCAATGTGTGTATTCAACTTCCAGAGTTAAACTGATGTGTGTTTGCAGCAGTTCAGAAACCCTTTCCTGGGAGAATGTAGAAACAGTCATTTCCAGCCCTAGAGACGCATATAAGAGTTAGCAGTAAGAATGCGTTTAAAACACAGAAGACCCGCTTCTTACGAACTCATCTGCTGTGTGTTTGTTCCTTTTAGGGAGTTGCATCTATGGTTAAATTCAGCGAGGTAGAAACACGTTTCTTCTAAAAGCTGCGTTTGGACATTCCAGAGTGGATGGGAGAACAGGCTGTAAAGAGAAATACCTTGCTATATAACCAAAACGGAGCTATCTAGCAGAATGGTTGTCAATGTGTGTATTCAACTTCCAGAGTTAAACTGATGTGTGTTTGCAGCAGTTCAGAAACCCTTTCCTGGGAGAATGTAGAAACAGTCATTTCCAGCCCTAGAGACGCATATAAGTGTTAGCAGTAAGAATGCGTTTAAAACACAGAAAACCCGCTTCTTACGAACTCATCTGCTGTGTGTTGGTTCCTTTTAGGAAGTTGCATCTATGGTTAGATTCAGCGAGGTAGGAACACGTTTCTTCTAAAAGCTGCGTTTGGACATTCCAGAGTGGATGGGAGAACAGGCTGTAAAGAGAAATACCTTGCTCTAAAACCAAAACGGAGCTATCTAGCAGAATGGTTGTCAATGTGTGTATTCAACTTCCAGAGTTAAACTGATGTGTGTTTACAGCAGTTCAGAAACCCTTTCCTGGGATAATGTAGAAACAGTCATTTCCAGCCCTAGAGACGCATATAAGAGTTTGCAGTAAGAATGCGTTTAAAACACAGAAGACCCGCTTCTTACGAACTCATCTGCTGTGTGTTGGTTCCTTTTAGGAAGTTGCATCTATGGTTAGATTCAGCGAGGTAGGAACACGTTTCTTCTAAAAGCTGCGTTTGGATATTCCATAGTGGATGGGAGAACAGGCTGTAAAGAGAAATACCTTGCTCTAAAACCAAAACGGAGCTATCTAGCAGAATGGTTGTCAATGTGTGTATTCAACTTCCAGAGTTAAACTGATGTGTGTTTGCAGCAGTTCAGAAACCCTTTCCTGGGAGAATGTAGAAACAGTCATTTCCAGCCCTAGAGACGCATATAAGAGTTAGCAGTAAGAATGCGTTTAAAACACAGAAGACCCGCTTCTTACGAACTCATCTGCTGTGTGTTGGTTCCTTTTAGGAAGTTGCATCTATGGTTAGATTCAGCGAGGTAGGAACACGGTTCTTCTAAAAGCTGCGTTTCTACATTCCAGAGTGGATGGAGAACAGGCTGTAAAGAGAAATACCTTGCTCTAAAACCAAAACGGAGCTATCTAGCAGAATGGTTGTCAATGTGTGTATTCAACTTCCAGAGTTAAACTGATGTGTGTTTGCAGCAGTTCAGAAACCCTTTCTTGGGAGAATGTAGAAACAGTCATTTCCAGCCCTAGAGACGCATATAATAATTTGCAGTAAGAATGCGTGTAAAACACAGAAGACCCGCTTCTTACGAACTCATCTGCTGTGTGTTTGTTCCTTTTAGGAAGTTGCATCTATGGTTAAATTCAGCGAGGTAGAAACACGTTTCTTCTAAAAGCTGCGTTTGGACATTCCAGAGTGGATGGGAGAACAGGCTGTAAAGAGAAATACCTTGCTATATAACCAAAACAGAGCTATCTAGCAGAATGGTTGTCAATGTGTGTATTCAACTTCCAGAGTTAAACTGATGTGTGTTTGCAGCAGTTCAGAAACCCTTTCCTGGGAGAATGTAGAAACAGTCATTTCCAGCCCTAGAGACGCATATAAGAGTTAGCAGTAAGAATGCGTTTAAAACACAGAAGACCCGCTTCTTACGAACTCATCTGCTGTGTGTTTGTTCCTTTTAGGGAGTTGCATCTATGGTTAAATTCAGCGAGGTAGAAACACGTTTCTTCTAAAAGCTGCGTTTGGACATTCCAGAGTGGATGGGAGAACAGGCTGTAAAGAGAAATACCTTGCTATATAACCAAAACGGAGCTATCTAGCAGAATGGTTGTCAATGTGTGTATTCAACTTCCAGAGTTAAACTGATGTGTGTTTGCAGCAGTTCAGAAACCCTTTCCTGGGAGAATGTAGAAACAGTCATTTCCAGCCCTAGAGACGCATATAAGTGTTAGCAGTAAGAATGCGTTTAAAACACAGAAAACCCGCTTCTTACGAACTCATCTGCTGTGTGTTGGTTCCTTTTAGGAAGTTGCATCTATGGTTAGATTCAGCGAGGTAGGAACACGTTTCTTCTAAAAGCTGCGTTTGGACATTCCAGAGTGGATGGGAGAACAGGCTGTAAAGAGAAATACCTTGCTCTAAAACCAAAACGGAGCTATCTAGCAGAATGGTTGTCAATGTGTGTATTCAACTTCCAGAGTTAAACTGATGTGTGTTTACAGCAGTTCAGAAACCCTTTCCTGGGATAATGTAGAAACAGTCATTTCCAGCCCTAGAGACGCATATAAGAGTTTGCAGTAAGAATGCGTTTAAAACACAGAAGACCCGCTTCTTACGAACTCATCTGCTGTGTGTTGGTTCCTTTTAGGAAGTTGCATCTATGGTTAGATTCAGCGAGGTAGGAACACGTTTCTTCTAAAAGCTGCGTTTGGATATTCCATAGTGGATGGGAGAACAGGCTGTAAAGAGAAATACCTTGCTCTAAAACCAAAACGGAGCTATCTAGCAGAATGGTTGTCAATGTGTGTATTCAACTTCCTGAGTTAAACTGATGTGTGTTTGCAGCAGTTCAGAAACCCTTTCCTGGGAGAATGTAGAAACAGTCATTTCCAGCCCTAGAGACGCATATAAGAGTTAGCAGTAAGAATGCGTTTAAAACACAGAAGACCCGCTTCTTACGAACTCATCTGCTGTGTGTTGGTTCCCTTTAGGAAGTTGCATCTATGGTTAGATTCAGCGAGGTAGGAAGACGTTTCTTCTAAAAGCTGCGTTTGGACATTCCAGAGTGGATGGGAGAAGAGGCTGTAAAGAGAAATACCTTGCTCTAAAACCAAAACGGAGCTATCTAGCAGAATGGTTGTCAATGTGTGTATTCAACTTCCAGAGTTAAACTGATGTGTGTTTGCAGCAGTTCAGAAACCCTTTCTTGGGAGAATGTAGAAACAGTCATTTCCAGCCCTAGAGACGCATATAAGAGTTTGCAGTAAGAATGCGTTTAAAACACAGAAGACCCGCTTCTTACGAACTCATCTGCTGTGTGTTGGTTCCTTTTAGGAAGTTCCATCTATGGTTAGATTCAGCGAGGTAGGAACACGTTTCTTCTAAAAGCTGCGTTTGGACATTCCAGAGTGGATGGGAGAACAGGCTGTAAAGAGAAATACCTTGCTCTAAAACCAAAAAGGAGCTATCTAGCAGAATGGTTGTCAATGTGTGTATTCAACTTCCTGAGTTAAACTGATGTGTGTTTGCAGCAGTTCAGAAACCCTTTCCAGAGAGAATGTAGAAACAGTCATTTCCAGCCCTAGAGACGCATATAAGAGTTAGCAGTAAGAACGCGTTTAAAACACAGAAGACCCGCTTCTTACGAACTCATCTGCTGTGTGTTGGTTCCTTTTAGGAAGTTCCATCTATGGTTAGATTCAGCGAGGTAGGAACACGTTTCTTCTAAAAGCTGCGTTTGGACATTCCAGAGTGGATGGGAGAACAGGCTGTAAAGAGAAATACCTTGCTCTAAAACCAAAACGGAGCTATCTAGCAGAATGGTTGTCAATGTGTGTATTCAACTTCCAGAGTTAAACTGATGTGTGTTTGCAGCAGTTCAGAAACCCTTTCTTGGGAGAATGTAGAAACAGTCATTTCCAGCCCTAGAGACGCATATAATAATTTGCAGTAAGAATGCGTGTAAAACACAGAAGACCCGCTTCTTACGAACTCATCTGCTGTTTGTTTGTTCCTTTTAGGAAGTTGCATCTATGGTTAAATTCAGCGAGGTAGAAACACGTTTCTTCTAAAAGCTGCGTTTGGACATTCCAGAGTGGATGGGAGAACAGGCTGTAAAGAGAAATACCTTGCTATATAACCAAAACAGAGCTATCTAGCAGAATGTTTGTCAATGTGTGTATTCAACTTCCAGAGTTAAACTGATGTGTGTTTGCAGCAGTTCAGAAACCCTTTCCTGGGAGAATGTAGAAACAGTCATTTCCAGCCCTAGAGACGCATATAAGAGTTAGCAGTAAGAATGCGTTTAAAACACAGAAGACCCGCTTCTTACGAACTCATCTTCTGTGTGTTTGTTCCTTTTAGGAAGTTGCATCTATGGTTAGATTCAGCGAGGTAGGAACACGTTTCTTCTAAAAGCTGCGTTTGGATATTCCATAGTGGATGGGAGAACAGGCTGTAAAGAGAAATACCTTGCTCTAAAACCAAAACGGAGCTATCTAGCAGAATGGTTGTCAATGTGTGTATTCAACTTCCAGAGTTAAACTGATGTGTGTTTGCAGCAGTTCAGAAACCCTTTCCTGGGAGAATGTAGAAACAGTCATTTCCAGCCCTAGAGACGCATATAAGAGTTAGCAGTAAGAATGCGTTTAAAACACAGAAGACCCGCTTCTTACGAACTCATCTGCTGTGTGTTGGTTCCTTTTAGGAAGTTGCATCTATGGTTAGATTCAGCGAGGTAGGAACACGTTTCTTCTAAAAGCTGCGTTTCTACATTCCAGAGTGGATGGAGAACAGGCTGTAAAGAGAAATACCTTGCTCTAAAACCAAAACGGAGCTATCTAGCAGAATGGTTGTCAATGTGTGTATTCAACTTCCAGAGTTAAACTGATGTGTGTTTGCAGCAGTTCAGAAACCCTTTCTTGGGAGAATGTAGAAACAGTCATTTCCAGCCCTAGAGACGCATATAATAATTTGCAGTAAGAATGCGTGTAAAACACAGAAGACCCGCTTCTTACGAACTCATCTGCTGTGTGTTTGTTCCTTTTAGGAAGTTGCATCTATGGTTAAATTCAGCGAGGTAGAAACACGTTTCTTCTAAAAGCTGCGTTTGGACATTCCAGAGTGGATGGGAGAACAGGCTGTAAAGAGAAATACCTTGCTATATAACCAAAACAGAGCTATCTAGCAGAATGGTTGTCAATGTGTGTATTCAACTTCCAGAGTTAAACTGATGTGTGTTTGCAGCAGTTCAGAAACCCTTTCCTGGGAGAATGTAGAAACAGTCATTTCCAGCCCTAGAGACGCATATAAGAGTTAGCAGTAAGAATGCGTTTAAAACACAGAAGACCCGCTTCTTACGAACTCATCTGCTGTGTGTTTGTTCCTTTTAGGGAGTTGCATCTATGGTTAAATTCAGCGAGGTAGAAACACGTTTCTTCTAAAAGCTGCGTTTGGACATTCCAGAGTGGATGGGAGAACAGGCTGTAAAGAGAAATACCTTGCTATATAACCAAAACGGAGCTATCTAGCAGAATGGTTGTCAATGTGTGTATTCAACTTCCAGAGTTAAACTGATGTGTGTTTGCAGCAGTTCAGAAACCCTTTCCTGGGAGAATGTAGAAACAGTCATTTCCAGCCCTAGAGACGCATATAAGTGTTAGCAGTAAGAATGCGTTTAAAACACAGAAAACCCGCTTCTTACGAACTCATCTGCTGTGTGTTGGTTCCTTTTAGGAAGTTGCATCTATGGTTAGATTCAGCGAGGTAGGAACACGTTTCTTCTAAAAGCTGCGTTTGGACATTCCAGAGTGGTTGGGAGAACAGGCTGTAAAGAGAAATACCTTGCTCTAAAACCAAAACGGAGCTATCTAGCAGAATGGTTGTCAATGTGTGTATTCAACTTCCAGAGTTAAACTGATGTGTGTTTACAGCAGTTCAGAAACCCTTTCCTGGGAGAATGTAGAAACAGTCATTTCCAGCCCTAGAGACGCATATAAGAGTTAGCAGTAAGAATGCGTTTAAAACACAGAAGACCCGCTTCTTACGAACTCATCTGCTGTGTGTTGGTTCCCTTTAGGAAGTTGCATCTATGGTTAGATTCAGCGAGGTAGGAAGACGTTTCTTCTAAAAGCTGCGTTTGGACATTCCAGAGTGGATGGGAGAAGAGGCTGTAAAGAGAAATACCTTGCTCTAAAACCAAAACGGAGCTATCTAGCAGAATGGTTGTCAATGTGTGTATTCAACTTCCAGAGTTAAACTGATGTGTGTTTGCAGCAGTTCAGAAACCCTTTCTTGGGAGAATGTAGAAACAGTCATTTCCAGCCCTAGAGACGCATATAAGAGTTTGCAGTAAGAATGCGTTTAAAACACAGAAGACCCGCTTCTTACGAACTCATCTGCTGTGTGTTGGTTCCTTTTAGGAAGTTCCATCTATGGTTAGATTCAGAGAGGTAGGAACACGTTTCTTCTAAAAGCTGCGTTTGGACATTCCAGAGTGGATGGGAGAACAGGCTGTAAAGAGAAATACCTTGCTCTAAAACCAAAAAGGAGCTATCTAGCAGAATGGTTGTCAATGTGTGTATTCAACTTCCTGAGTTAAACTGATGTGTGTTTGCAGCAGTTCAGAAACCCTTTCCAGAGAGAATGTAGAAACAGTCATTTCCAGCCCTAGAGACGCATATAAGAGTTAGCAGTAAGAACGCGTTTAAAACACAGAAGACCCGCTTCTTACGAACTCATCTGCTGTGTGTTGGTTCCTTTTAGGAAGTTCCATCTATGGTTAGATTCAGCGAGGTAGGAACACGTTTCTTCTAAAAGCTGCGTTTGGACATTCCAGAGTGGATGGGAGAACAGGCTGTAAAGAGAAATACCTTGCTCTAAAACCAAAACGGAGCTATCTAGCAGAATGGTTGTCAATGTGTGTATTCAACTTCCAGAGTTAAACTGATGTGTGTTTGCAGCAGTTCAGAAACCCTTTCTTGGGAGAATGTAGAAACAGTCATTTCCAGCCCTAGAGACGCATATAATAATTTGCAGTAAGAATGCGTGTAAAACACAGAAGACCCGCTTCTTACGAACTCATCTGCTGTTTGTTTGTTCCTTTTAGGAAGTTGCATCTATGGTTAAATTCAGCGAGGTAGAAACACGTTTCTTCTAAAAGCTGCGTTTGGACATTCCAGAGTGGATGGGAGAACAGGCTGTAAAGAGAAATACCTTGCTATATAACCAAAACAGAGCTATCTAGCAGAATGTTTGTCAATGTGTGTATTCAACTTCCAGAGTTAAACTGATGTGTGTTTGCAGCAGTTCAGAAACCCTTTCCTGGGAGAATGTAGAAACAGTCATTTCCAGCCCTAGAGACGCATATAAGAGTTAGCAGTAAGAATGCGTTTAAAACACAGAAGACCCGCTTCTTACGAACTCATCTTCTGTGTGTTTGTTCCTTTTAGGAAGTTGCATCTATGGTTAGATTCAGCGAGGTAGGAACACGTTTCTTCTAAAAGCTGCGTTTGGATATTCCATAGTGGATGGGAGAACAGGCTGTAAAGAGAAATACCTTGCTCTAAAACCAAAACGGAGCTATCTAGCAGAATGGTTGTCAATGTGTGTATTCAACTTCCAGAGTTAAACTGATGTGTGTTTGCAGCAGTTCAGAAACCCTTTCCTGGGAGAATGTAGAAACAGTCATTTCCAGCCCTAGAGACGCATATAAGAGTTAGCAGTAAGAATGCGTTAAAAACACAGAAGACCCGCTTCTTACGAACTCATCTGCTGTGTGTTGGTTCCTTTTAGGAAGTTGCATCTATGGTTAGATTCAGCGAGGTAGGAACACGTTTCTTCTAAAAGCTGCGTTTGGACATTCCAGAGTGGATGGGAGAACAGGCTGTAAAGAGAAATACCTTGCTCTAAAACCAAAACGGAGCTATCTAGCAGAATGGTTGTCAATGTGTGTATTCAACTTCCAGAGTTAAACTGATGTGTGTTTGCAGCTAGTTCAGATACCCTTTCTTGGGAGAATGTAGAAACAGTCATTTCCAGCCCAAGAGACGCATATAAGAGTTTGCAGTAAAAATGTGTTTAAAACATAGAAGACTCGCTTCATACGAACTCATCTGCTGTGTGTTGGTTCCTTTTAGGAAGTTGCATCTATGGTTACATTCAGCGAGGTAGAAACACGTTTCTTCTAAAAGATGGGTTTGGACATTCCAGAGTGGATGGGAGAACAGGCTGTAAAGAGAAATACCTTGCTCTAAAACCAAAACGGAGCTATCTAGCAGAATGGTTGTCAATGTGTGTATTCAACTTCCAGAGTTAAACTGATGTGTGTTTGCAGCAGTTCAGAAACCCTTTCCTGGGAGAATGTAGAAACTGTCATTTCCAGCCCTAGAGACGCATATAAGAGTTTGCAGTAAGAATGCGTTTAAAACACAGAAGACCCGCCTCTTATGAACTCATGTGCTGTGTGTTGGTTCCTTTTAGGAAGTTGCATCTATGGTTACATTCAGCGAGGTAGAAACACGTTTCTTCTAAAAGCTGCGTTTGGACATTCCAGAGTGGATGGGAGAACAGGCTGTAAAGAGAAATACCTTTCTATATAACCAAAACAGAGCTATCTAGCAGAATGGTTGTCAATGTGTGTATTCAACTTCCAGAGTTAAACTGATGTGTGTTTGCAGCAGTTCAGAAACCCTTTCCTGGGAGAATGTAGAAACAGTCATTTCCAGCCCTAGAGACGCATATAAGAGTTAGCAGTAAGAATGCGTTTAAAACACAGAAGACCCGCTTCTTACGAACTCATCTGCTGTGTGTTTGTTCCTTTTAGGAAGTTGCATCTATGGTTAAATTCAGCGAGGTAGAAACACGTTTCTTCTAAAAGCTGCGTTTGGACATTCCAGAGTGGATGGGAGAACAGGCTGTAAAGAGAAATACCTTGCTATATAACCAAAACGGAGCTATCTAGCAGAAAGGTTGTCAATGTGTGTATTCAACTTCCAGAGTTAAACTGATGTGTGTTTGCAGCAGTTCAGAAACCCTTTCCTGGGAGAATGTAGAAACAGTCATTTCCAGCCCTAGAGACGCATATAAGAATTTGCAGTAAGAATGCGTTTAAAACACAGAAGACCCGCTTCTTACGAACTCATCTGCTGTGTGTTGGTTCCTTTTAGGAAGTTGCATCTATGGTTAGATTCAGCGAGGTAGGAACACGTTTCTTCTAAAAGCTGCGTTTGGACATTCCAGAGTGGATGGGAGAACAGGCTGTAAAGAGAAATACCTTGCTCTAAAACCAAAACGGAGCTATCTAGCAGAATGGTTGTCAATGTGTGTATTCAACTTCCAGAGTTAAACTGATGTGTGTTTGCAGCTAGTTCAGATACCCTTTCTTGGGAGAATGTAGAAACAGTCATTTCCAGCCCAAGAGACGCATATAAGTGTTTGCAGTAAAAATGTGTTTAAAACATAGAAGACCCGCTTCATACGAACTCATCTGCTGTGTGTTGGTTCCTTTTAGGAAGTTGCATCTATGGTTACATTCAGCGAGGTAGAAACACGTTTCTTCTAAAAGATGGGTTTGGACATTCCAGAGTGGATGGGAGAACAGGCTGTAAAGAGAAATACCTTGCTCTAAAACCAAAACGGAGCTATCTAGCAGAATGGTTGTCAATGTGTGTATTCAACTTCCTGAGTTAAACTGATGTGTGTTTGCAGCAGTTCAGAAACCCTTTCCTGAGAGAATGTAGAAACAGTCATTTCCAGCCCTAGAGACGCATATAAGAGTTATCAGTAAGAACGCGTTTAAAACACAGAAGACCCGCTTCTTACGAACTCATCTGCTGTGTGTTGGTTCCTTTTCGGAAGTTCCATCTATGGTTAGATTCAGCGAGGTAGGAACACGTTTCTTCTAAAAGCTGCGTTTGGACATTCAAGAGTGGATGGGAGAACAGGCTGTAAAGATAAATACCTTGCTCTAAAACCAAAACGGAGCTATCTAGCAGAATGGTTGTCAATGTGTGTATTCAACTTCCAGAGTTAAACTGATGTGTGATTGCAGCAGTTCAGAAACCCTTTCTTGGGAGAATGTAGAAACAGTCATTTCCAGCCCTAGAGACGCATATAATAATTTGCAGTAAGAATGCGTGTAAAACACAGAAGACCCGCTTCTTACGAACTCATCTGCTGTGTGTTTGTTCCTTTTAGGAAGTTGCATCTATGGTTAAATTCAGCGAGGTAGAAACACGTTTCTTCTAAAAGCTGCGTTTGGACATTCCAGAGTGGATGGGAGAACAGGCTGTAAAGAGAAATACCTTGCTATATAACCAAAACAGAGCTATCTAGCAGAATGGTTGTCAATGTGTGTATTCAACTTCCAGAGTTAAACTGATGTGTGTTTGCAGCAGTTCAGAAACCCTTTCCTGGGAGAATGTAGAAACAGTCATTTCCAGCCCTAGAGACGCATATAAGAGTTAGCAGTAAGAATGCGTTTAAAACACAGAAGACCCGCTTCTTACGAACTCATCTGCTGTGTGTTTGTTCCTTTTAGGAAGTTGCATCTATGGTTAAATTCAGCGAGGTAGAAACAAGTTTCTTCTAAAAGCTGCGTTTGGACATTCCAGAGTGGATGGGAGAACAGGCTGTAAAGAGAAACACCTTGCTATATAACCAAAACGGAGCTATCTAGCAGAATGGTTGTCAATGTGTGTATTCAACTTCAAGAGTTAAACTGATGTGTGTTTGCAGCAGTTCAGAAACCCTTTCCTGGGAGAATGTAGAAACAGTCATTTCCAGCCCTAGAGACGCATATAAGAGTTTGCAGTAAGAATGCATTTAAAACACAGAAGACCCGCTTCTTTCGAACTCATCTGCTGTGTGTTGGTTCCTTTTAGGAAGTTGCATCTATGGTTAGATTCAGCGAGGTAGGAACACGTTTCTTCTAAAAGCTGCGTTTGGACATTCCAGAGTGGATGGGAGAACAGGCTGTAAAGAGAAATACCTTGCTCTAAAACCAAAACGGAGCTATCTAGCAGAATGGTTGTCAATGTGTGTATTCAACTTCCAGAGTTAAACTGATGTGTGTTTGCAGCAGTTCAGAAACCCTTTCCTGGGAGAATGTAGAAACAGTCATTTCCAGCCCTAGAGACGCATATAAGTGTTAGCAGTAAGAATGCGTTTAAAACACAGAAAACCCGCTTCTTACGAACTCATCTGCTGTGTGTTGGTTCCTTTTAGGAAGTTGCATCTATGGTTAGATTCAGCGAGGTAGGAACACGTTTCTTCTAAAAGCTGCGTTTGGATATTCCATAGTGGATGGGAGACCAGGCTGTAAAGAGAAATACCTTGCTCTAAAACCAAAACGGAGCTATCTAGCAAAATGGTTGTCAATGTGTGTATTCAACTTCCTGAGTTAAACTGATGTGTGTTTGCAGCAGTTCAGAAACCCTTTCCTGGGAGAATGTAGAAACAGTCATTTCCAGCCCTAGAGACGCATATAAGAGTTAGCAGTAAGAATGCGTTTAAAACACAGAAGACCCGCTTCTTACGAACTCATCTGCTGTGTGTTGGTTCCCTTTAGGAAGTTGCATCTATGGTTAGATTCAGCGAGGTAGGAACACGTTTCTTCTAAAAGCTGCGTTTGGACATTCCAGGGTGGATGGGAGAACAGGCTGTAAAGAGAAATACCTTGCTCTAAAACCAAAACGGAGCTATCTAGCAGAATGGTTGTCAATGTGTGTATTCAACTTCCAGAGTTAAACTGATGTGTGTTTGCAGCAGTTAAGAAACCCTTTCTTGGGAGAATGTAGAAACAGTCATTTCCAGCCCTAGAGACGCATATAAGAGTTTGCCGTAAGAATGCGTTTAAAACACAGAAGACCCGCTTCTTACGAACTCATCTGCTGTGTGTTGGTTCCTTTTAGGAAGTTGCACCTATGGTTACATTCAGCGAGGTAGAAACACGTTTCTTCTAAAAGCTGCGTTTGGACATTCCAGAGTGGATGGGAGAACAGGCTGTAAAGAGAAATACCTTGCTCTAAAACCAAAACAGAGCTATCTAGCAGAATGGTTGTCAATGTGTGTATTCAACTTCCAGAGTTAAACTGATGTGTGTTTGCAGCAGTTCAGAAACCCTTTCCTGGGAGAATGTAGAAACAGTCATTTAAAGCCCTAGAGACGCATATAAGAGTTAGCAGTAAGAATGCGTTTAAAACACAGAAGACCCGCTTCTTACGAACTCATCTGCTGTGTGTTTGTTCCTTTTAGGAAGTTGCATCTATGGTTAAATTCAGCGAGGTAGAAACACGTTTCTTCTAAAAGCTGCGTTTGGACATTCCAGAGTGGATGGGAGAACAGGCTGTAAAGAGAAATACCTTGCTATATAACCAAAACGGAGCTATCTAGCAGAATGGTTGTCAATGTGTGTATTCAACTTCAAGAGTTAAACTGATGTGTGTTTGCAGCAGTTCAGAAACCCTTTCCTGGGAGAATGTAGAAACAGTCATTTCCAGCCCTAGAGACGCATATAAGAGTTTGCAGTAAGAATGCGTTTAAAACACAGAAGACCCGCTTCTTACGAACTCATCTGCTGTGTGTTGGTTCCTTTTAGGAAGTTGCATCTATGGTTAGATTCAGCGAGGTAGGAACACGTTTCTTCTAAAAGCTGGGTTTGGACATTCCAGAGTGGATGGGAGAACAGGCTGTAAAGAGAAATACCTTGCTCTAAAACCAAAACGGAGCTATCTAGCAGAATGGTTGTCAATGTGTGTATTCAACTTCCAGAGTTAAACTGATGTGTGTTTGCAGCTAGTTCAGATACCCTTTCTTGGGAGAATGTAGAAACAGTCATTTCCAGCCCAAGAGACGCATATAAGAGTTTGCAGTAAAAATGTGTTTAAAACATAGAAGACCCGCTTCATACGAACTCATCTGCTGTGTGTTGGTTCCTTTTAGGAAGTTGCATCTATGGTTACATTCAGCGAGGTAGAAACACGTTTCTTCTAAAAGATGGGTTTGGACATTCCAGAGTGGATGGGAGAACAGGCTGTAAAGAGAAATACCTTGCTCTAAAACCAAAACGGAGCTATCTAGCAGAATGGTTGTCAATGTGTGTATTCAACTTCCAGAGTTAAACTGATGTGTGTTTGCAGCAGTTCAGAAACCCTTTCCTGGGAGAATGTAGAAACAGTCATTTCCAGCCCTAGAGACGCATATAAGAGTTAGCAGTAAGAATGCATTTAAAACACAGAAGACCCGCTTCTTACGAACTCATCTGCTGTGTGTTTGTTCCTTTTAGGAAGTTGCATCTATGGTTAAATTCAGCGAGGTAGAAACACGTTTCTTCTAAAAGCTGCGTTTGGACATTCCAGAGTGGATGGGAGAACAGGCTGTAAAGAGAAATACCTTGCTATATAACCAAAACGGAGCTATCTAGCAGAATGGTTGTCAATGTGTGTATTCAACTTCCAGAGTTAAACTGATGTGTGTTTGCAGCAGTTCAGAAACCCTTTCCTGGGAGAATGTAGAAACAGTCATTTCCAGCCCTAGAGACGCATATAAGAGTTTGCAATAAGAATGCGTTTAAAACACAGAAGACCCGCTTCTTACGAACTCATCTGCTGTGTGTTGGTTCCTTTTAGGAAGTTGCATCTATGGTTAGATTCAGCGAGGTAGGAACACGTTTCTTCTAAAAGCTGCGTTTGGACATTCCAGAGTGGATGGGAGAACAGGCTGTAAAGAGAAATACCTTGCTCTAAAACCAAAACGGAGCTATCTAGCAGAATGGTTGTCAATGTGTGTATTCAACTTCCAGAGTTAAACTGATGTGTGTTTGCAGCTAGTTCAGATACCCTTTCTTGGGAGAATGTAGAAACAGTCATTTCCAGCCCAAGAGACGCATATAAGAGTTTGCAGTAAAAATGTGTTTAAAACATAGAAGACCCGCTTCATACGAACTTATCTGCTGTGTGTTGGTTCCTTTTAGGAAGTTGCATCTATGGTTACATTCAGCGAGGTAGAAACACGTTTCTTCTAAAAGATGGGTTTGGACATTCCAGAGTGGATGGGAGAACAGGCTGTAAAGAGAAATACCTTGCTCTAAAACCAAAACGGAGCTATCTAGCAGAATGGTTTTCAATGTGTGTATTCAACTTCCTGAGTTAAACTGATGTGTGTTTGCAGCAGTTCAGAAACCCTTTCCTGAGAGAATGTAGAAACAGTCATTTCCAGCCCTAGAGACGCATATAAGAGTTAGCAGTAAGAACGCGTTTAAAACACAGAAGACCCGCTTCTTACGAACTCATCTGCTGTGTGTTGGTTCCTTTTAGGAAGTTGCATCTATGGTTAGATTCAGCGAGGTAGGAACACGTTTCTTCTAAAAGCTGCGTTTGGACATTCAAGAGTGGATGGGAGAACAGGCTGTAAAGAGAAATACCTTGCTCTAAAACCAAAACGGAGCTATCTAGCAGAATGGTTGTCAATGTGTGTATTCAACATCCAGAGTTAAACTGATGTGTGATTGCAGCAGTTCAGAAATCCTTTCTTGGGAGAATGTAGAAACAGTCATTTCCAGCCCTAGAGACGCATATAATAATTTGCAGTAAGAATGCGTGTAAAACACAGAAGACCCGCTTCTTACGAACTCATCTGCTGTGTGTTTGTTCCTTTTAGGAAGTTGCATCTATGGTTAAATTCAGCGAGGTAGAAACACGTTTCTTCTAAAAGCTGCGTTTGGACATTCCAGAGTGGATGGGAGAACAGGCTGTAAAGAGAAATACCTTGCTATATAACCAAAACAGAGCTATCTAGCAGAATGGTTGTCAATGTGTGTATTCAACTTCCAGAGTTAAACTGATGTGTGTTTGCAGCAGTTCAGAAACCCTTTCCTGGGAGAATGTAGAAACAGTCATTTCCAGCCCTAGAGACGCATATAAGAGTTAGCAGTAAGAATGCGTTTAAAACACAGAAGACCCGCTTCTTACGAACTCAACTGCTGTGTGTTTGTTCCTTTTAGGAAGTTGCATCTATGGTTAAATTCAGCGAGGTAGGAACACGTTTCTTCTAAAAGCTGCGTTTGGACATTCCAGAGTGGATGGGAGAACAGGCTGTAAAGAGAAACACCTTGCTATATAACCAAAACGGAGCTATCTAGCAGAATGGTTGTCAATGTGTGTATTCAACTTCAAGAGTTAAACTGATGTGTGTTTGCAGCAGTTCAGAAACCCTTTCCTGGGAGAATGTAGAAACAGTCATTTCCAGCCCTAGAGACGCATATAAGAGTTTGCAGTAAGAATGCATTTAAAACACAGAAGACCCGCTTCTTACGAACTCATCTGCTGTGTGTTGGTTCCTTTTAGGAAGTTTCATCTATGGTTAGATTCAGCGAGGTAGGAACACGTTTCTTCTAAAAGCTGCGTTTGGACATTCCAGAGTGGATGGGAGAACAGGCTGTAAAGAGAAATACCTTGCTCTAAAACCAAAACGGAGCTATCTAGCAGAATGGTTGTCAATGTGTGTATTCAACTTCCAGAGTTAAACTGATGTGTGTTTGCAGCAGTTCAGAAACCCTTTCCTGGAAGAATGTAGAAACAGTCATTTCCAGCCCTAGAGACGCATATAAGTGTTAGCAGTAAGAATGCGTTTAAAACACAGAAAACCCGCTTCTTACGAACTCATCTGCTGTGTGTTGGTTCCTTTTAGGAAGTTGCATCTATGGTTAGATTCAGCGAGGTAGGAACACGTTTCTTCTAAAAGCTGCGTTTGGACATTCCAGAGTGGATGGGAGAACAGGCTGTAAAGAGAAATACCTTGCTCTAAAACCAAAACAAAGCTATCTAGCAGAATGGTTGTCAATGTGTGTATTCAACTTCCAGAGTTAAACTGATGTGTGTTTACAGCAGTTCAGAAACCCTTTCTTGGGATAATGTAGAAACAGTCATTTCCAGCCCTAGAGACGCATATAAGAGTTTGCAGTAAGAATGCGTTTAAAACACAGAAGACCCGCTTCTTACGAACTCATCTGCTGTGTGTTGGTTCCTTTTAGGAAGTTGCATCTATGGTTAGATTCAGCGAGGTAGGAACACGTTTCTTCTAAAAGCTGCGTTTGGATATTCCATAGTGGATGGGAGACCAGGCTGTAAAGAGAAATACCTTGCTCTAAAACCAAAACGGAGCTATCTAGCAGAATGGTTGTCAATGTGTGTATTCAACTTCCTGAGTTAAACTGATGTGTGTTTGCAGCAGTTCAGAAACCCTTTCCTGGGAGAATGTAGAAACAGTCATTTCCAGCCCTAGAGACGCATATAAGAGTTAGCAGTAAGAATGCGTTTAAAACACAGAAGACCCGCTTCTTACGAACTCATCTGCTGTGTGTTGGTTCCCTTTAGGAAGTTGCATCTATGGTTAGATTCAGCGAGGGAGGAACACGTTTCTTCTAAAAGCTGCGTTTGGACATTCCAGGGTGGATGGGAGAACAGGCTGTAAAGAGAAATACCTTGCTCTAAAACCAAAACGGAGCTATCTAGCAGAATGGTTGTCAATGTGTGTATTCAACTTCCAGAGTTAAACTGATGTGTGTTTGCAGCAGTTCAGAAACCCTTTCCTGGGAGAATGTAGAAACAGTCATTTCCAGCCCTAGAGACGCATATAAGAGTTAGCAGTAAGAATGCGTTTAAAACACAGAAGACCCGCTTCTTACGAACTCATCTGCTGTGTGTTGGTTCCTTTTAGGAAGTTGCATCTATGGTTAGATTCAGCGAGGTAGGAACACGTTTCTTCTAAAAGCTGCGTTTGGACATTCCAGAGTGGATGGGAGAACAGGCTGTAAAGAGAAATACCTTGCTCTAAAACCAAAACGGAGCTATCTAGCAGAATGGTTGTCAATGTGTGTATTCAACTTCCAGAGTTAAACTGATGTGTGTTTGCAGCAGTTCAGAAACCCTTTCCTGGGAGAATGTAGAAACAGTCATTTCCAGCCCTAGAGACGCATATAAGAGTTTGCAGTAAGAATGCGTTTAAAACACAGAAGACCCGCTTCTTACGAACTCATCTGCTGTGTGTTGGTTCCTTTTAGGAAGTTGCATCTATGGTTAGATTCAGCGAGGTAGGAACACGTTTCTTCTAAAAGCTGCGTTTGGACATTCCAGAGTGGATGGGAGAACAGGCTGTAAAGAGAAATACCTTGCTCTAAAACCAAAACGGAGCTATCTAGCAGAATGGTTGTCAATGTGTGTATTCAACTTCCAGAGTTAAACTGATGTGTGTTTGCAGCTAGTTCAGATACCCTTTCTTGGGAGAATGTAGAAACAGTCATTTCCAGCCCAAGAGACGCATATAAGAGTTTGCAGTAAAAATGTGTTTAAAACATAGAAGACCCGCTTCATACGAACTCATCTGCTGTGTGTTGGTTCCTTTTAGGAAGTTGCATCTATGGTTACATTCAGCGAGGTAGAAACACGTTTCTTCTAAAAGATGGGTTTGGACATTCCAGAGTGGATGGGAGAACAGGCTGTAAAGAGAAATACCTTGCTCTAAAACCAAAACGGAGCTATCTAGCAGAATGGTTGTCAATGTGTGTATTCAACTTCCAGAGTTAAACTGATGTGTGTTTGCAGCAGTTCAGAAACCCTTTCCTGAGAGAATGTAGAAACAGTCATTTCCAGACCTAGAGACGCATATAAGAGTTAGCAGTAAGAACGCGTTTAAAACACAGAAGACCCGCTTCTTACGAACTCATCTGCTGTGTGTTGGTTCCTTTTAGGAAGTTGCATCTATGGTTAGATTCAGCGAGGTAGGAACACGTTTCTTCTAAAAGCTGCGTTTGGACATTCCAGAGTGGATGGGAGAACAGGCTGTAAAGAGAAATACCTTGCTCTAAAACCAAAAGGAAGCTATCTAGCAAAATGGTTGTCAATGTGTGTATTCAACTTCCAGAGTTAAACTGATGTGTGTTTACAGCAGTTCAGAAACCCTTTCCAGGGATAATGTAGAAAAGTCATTTCCAGCCCTAGAGACGCATATAAGAGTTTGCAGTAAGAATGCGTTTAAAACACAGAAGACCCGCTTCTTACGAACTCATCTGCTGTGTGTTGGTTCCTTTTAGGAAATTGCATCTATGGTTAGATTCAGCGAGGTAGGAACACGTTTCTTCTAAAAGCTGCGTTTGGATATTCCATAGTGGATGGGAGAACAGGCTGTAAAGAGAAATACCTTGCTCTAAAACCAAAACGGAGCTATCTAGCAGAATGGTTGTCAATGTGTGTATTCAACTACCTGAGTTAAACTGATGTGTGTTTGCAGCAGTTCAGAAACCCTTTCCTGGGAGAATGTAGAAACAGTCATTTCCAGCCCTAGAGACGCATATAAGAGTTAGCAGTAAGAATGCGTTTAAAACACAGAAGACCCGCTTCTTACGAACTCATCTGCTGTGTGTTGGTTCCCTTTAGGAAGTTGCATCTATGGTTAGATTCAGAGAGGTAGGAACACGTTTCTTCTAAAAGCTGCGTTTGGACATTCCAGAGTGGATGGGAGAACAGGCTGTAAAGAGAAATACCTTGCTCTAAAACCAAAACGGAGCTATCTAGCAGAATGGTTGTCTATGTGTGTATTCAACTTCCAGAGTTAAAATGATGTGTGTTTGCAGCAGTTCAGAAACCCTTTCCTGGGAGAATGTAGAAACAGTCATTTCCAGCCCTAGAGACGCATATAAGAGTTAGCAGTAAGAATGCGTTTAAAACACAGAAGACCCGCTTCTTACGAACTCATCTGCTGTGTGTTGGTTCCTTTTAGGAAGTTGCATCTATGGTTAGATTCAGCGAGGTAGGAACACGTTTCTTCTAAAAGCTGCGTTTGGACATTCCAGAGTGGATGGGAGAACAGGCTGTAAAGAGAAATACCTTGCTCTAAAACCAAAACGGAGCTATCTAGCAGAATGGTTGTCAATGTGTGTATTCAACTTCCAGAGTTAAACTGATGTGTGTTTGCAGCTAGTTCAGATACCCTTTCTTGGGAGAATGTAGAAACAGTCATTTCCAGCCCAAGAGACGCATATAAGAGTTTGCAGTAAAAATGTGTTTAAAACATAGAAGACTCGCTTCATACGAACTCATCTGCTGTGTGTTGGTTCCTTTTAGGAAGTTGCATCTATGGTTACATTCAGCGAGGTAGGAACACGTTTCTTCTAAAAGCTGCGTTTGGACATTCCAGAGTGGATGGGAGAACAGGCTGTAAAGAGAAATACCTTGCTCTAAAACCAAAACGGAGCTATCTAGCAGAATGGTTGTCAATGTGTGTATTCAACTTCCAGAGTTAAACTGATGTGTGTTTGCAGCAGTTCAGAAACCCTTTCTTGGGAGAATGTAGAAACAGTCATTTCCAGCCCTAGAGACGCATATAATAATTTGCAGTAAGAATGCGTGTAAAACACAGACGACCCGCTTCTTACGAACTCATCTGCTGTGTGTTTGTTCCTTTTAGGAAGTTGCATCTATGGTTAAATTCAGCGAGGTAGAAACACGTTTCTTCTAAAAGCTGCGTTTGGACATTCCAGAGTGGATGGGAGAACAGGTTGTAAAGAGAAATACCTTGCTATATAACCAAAACAGAGCTATCTAGCAGAATGGTTGTCAATGTGTGTATTCAACTTCCAGAGTTAAACTGATGTGTGTTTGCAGCAGTTCAGAAACCCTTTCCTGGGAGAATGTAGAAACAGTCATTTCCAGCCCTAGAGACGCATATAAGAGTTAGCAGTAAGAATGCGTTTAAAACACAGAAGACCCGCTTCTTACGAACTCATCTGCTGTGTGTTTGTTCCTTTTAGGAAGTTGCATCTATGGTTAAATTCAGCGAGGTAGAAACACGTTTCTTCTAAAAGCTGCGTTTGGACATTCCAGAGTGGATGGGAGAACACACTGTAAAGAGAAATACTTTGCTATATAACCAAAACGGAGCTATCTAGCAGAATGGTTGTCAATGTGTGTATTCAACTTCCAGAGTTAAACTGATGTGTGTTTGCAGCAGTTCAGAAACCCTTTCCTGGAAGAATGTAGAAACAGTCATTTCCAGCCCTAGAGACGCATGTAAGAGTTAGCAGTAAGAATGTGTTTAAATCACAGAAGACCCGCTTCTTACGAACTCATCTGCTGTGTGTTGGTTCCTTTTAGGAAGTTGCATCTATGGTTAGATTCAGCGAGGTAGGAACACATTTCTTCTAAAAGCTGCGTTTGGACATTCCAGAGTGGATGGGAGAACAGGCTGTAAAGAGAAATACCTTGCTCTAAAACCAAAACGGAGCTATCTAGCAGAATTGTTGTCAATGTGTGTATTCAACTTCCAGAGTTAAACTGATGTGTGTATGCAGCAGTTCAGAAACCCTTTCCTGGGAGAATGTAGAAACAGTCATTTCCAGCCCTAGAGACGCATATAAGAATTAGAAGTAAGAATGCGTTTAAAACACAGAAGACCCGCTTCATACGAACTCATCTGCTGTGTGTTGGTTCCTTTTAGGAAGTTGCATCTATGGTTAGATTCAGCGAGGTAGGAACACGTTTCTTCTAAAAGCTGGGTTTGGACATTCCAGAGTGGATGGGAGAACAGGCTGTAAAGAGAAATACCTTGCTCTAAAACCAAAACGGAGCTATCTAGCAGAATGGTTGTCAATGTGTGTATTCAACTTCCAGAGTTAAACTGATGTGTGTTTGCAGCAGTTCAGAAACCCTTTCCTAGAAGAATGTAGAAACAGTCATTTCCAGCCCTAGAGACGCATATAAGAGTTTGCAGTAAGAATGCGTTTAAAACACAGAAGACCCGCCTCTTACGAACTCATCTGCTGTGTGTTGGTTCCTTTTAGGAAGTTGCATCTATGGTTAGATTCAGCGAGGTAGGAACACGTTTCTTCTAAAAGCTGCGTTTGGACATTCCAGAGTGGATGGGAGAACAGGCTGTAAAGAGAAATACCTTGCTCTAAAACCAAAACGGAGCTATCTAGCAGAATGGTTGTCAATGTGTGTATTCAACTTCCAGAGTTAAACTGATGTGTGTTTGCAGCTAGTTCAGATACCCATTCTTGGGAGAATGTAGAAACAGTCATTTCCAGCCCAAGAGACGCATATAAGAGTTTGCAGTAAGAATGCGTTTAAAACACAGAAGACCCGCTTCTTACGAACTCATCTGCTGTGTGTTGGTTCCTTTTAGGAAGTTGCATCTATGGTTACATTCAGCGAGGTAGAAACACGTTTCTTCTAAAAGATGGGTTTGGACATTCCAGAGTGGATGGGAGAACAGGCTGTAAAGAGAAATACCTTGCTCTAAAACCAAAACGGAGCTATCTAGCAGAATGGTTGTCAATGTGTGTATTCAACTTCCTGAGTTAAACTGATGTGTGTTTGCAGCAGTTCAAAAACCCTTTCCTGAGAGAATGTAGAAACAGTCATTTCCAGCCCTAGAGACGCATATAAGAGTTAGCAGTAAGAACGCGTTTAAAACACAGAAGACCCGCTTCTTACGAACTCATCTGCTGTGTGTTGGTTCCTTTTAGGAAGTTGCATCTATGGTTAGATTCAGCGAGGTAGGAACACGTTTCTTCTAAAAGCTGCGTTTGGACATTCCAGAGTGGATGGGAGAACAGGCTGTAAAGAGAAATACCTTGCTCTAAAACCAAAACGGAGCTATCTAGCAGAATGGTTTTCTATGTGTGTATTCAACTTCCAGAGTTAAACTGATGTGTGTTTGCAGCAGTTCAGAAACCCTTTCCTGGGAGAATGTAGAAACAGTCATTTCCAGCCCTAGAGACGCATATAAGAGTTAGCAGTAAGAATGCGTTTAAAACACAGAAGACCCGCTTCTTACGAACTCATCTGCTGTGTGTTTGTTCCTTTTAGGAAGTTGCATCTATGGTTGAATTCAGCGAGGTAGAAACACGTTTCTTCTAAAAGCTGCGTTTGGACATTCCAGAGTGGATGGGAGAACAGGCTGTAAAGAGAAATACCTTGCTATATAACCAAAACGGAGCTATCTAGCAGAATGGTTGCCAATGTGTGTATTCAACTTCCAGAGTTAAACTGATGTGTGTTTGCAGCAGTTCAGAAACCCTTTCCTGGGAGAATGTAGAAACAGTCATTTCCAGCCCTAGAGACGCATATAAGAGTTTGCAGTAAAAATGTGTTTAAAACATAGAAGACTCACTTCATACGAACTCATCTGCTGTGTGTTGGTTCCTTTTAGGAAGTTGCATCTATGGTTACATTCAGCGAGGTAGAAACACGTTTCTTCTAAAAGATGGGTTTGGACATTCCAGAGTGGATGGGAGAAAAGGCTGTAAAGAGAAATACCTTGCTCTAAAACCAAAACGGAGCTATCTAGCAGAATGGTTGTCAATGTGTGTATTCAACTTCCAGAGTTAAACTGATGTGTGTTTGCAGCAGTTCAGAAACCCTTTCCTGGGAGAATGTAGAAACTGTCATTTCCAGCCCTAGAGACGCATATAAGAGTTTGCAGTAAGAATGCGTTTAAAACACAGAAGACCCGCCTCTTATGAACTCATGTGCTGTGTGTTGGTTCCTTTTAGGAAGTTGCATCTATGGTTACATTCAGCGAGGTAGAAACACGTTTCTTCTAAAAGCTGCGTTTGGACATTCCAGAGTGGATGGGAGAACAGGCTGTAAAGAGAAATACCTTTCTATATAACCAAAACAGAGCTATCTAGCAGAATGGTTGTCAATGTGTGTATTCAACTTCCAGAGTTAAACTGATGTGTGTTTGCAGCAGTTCAGAAACCCTTTCCTGGGAGAATGTAGAAACAGTCATTTCCAGCCCTAGAGACGCATATAAGAGTTAGCAGTAAGAATGCGTTTAAAACACAGAAGACCCGCTTCTTACGAACTCATCTGCTGTGTGTTTGTTCCTTTTAGGAAGTTGCATCTATGGTTAAATTCAGCGAGGTAGAAACACGTTTCTTCTAAAAGCTGCGTTTGGACATTCCAGAGTGGATGGGAGAACAGGCTGTAAAGAGAAATACCTTGCTATATAACCAAAACGGAGCTATCTAGCAGAATTGTTGTCAATGTGTGTATTCAACGTCCAGAGTTAAACTGATGTGTGTTTGCAGCAGTTCAGAAACCCTTTCCTGGGAGAATGTAGAAACAGTCATTTCCAGCCCTAGAGACGCATATAAGAGTTTGCAGTAAGAATGCGTTTAAAACACAGAAGACCCGCTTCTTACGAACTCATCTGCTGTGTGTTGGTTCCTTTTAGGAAGTTGCATCTATGGTTAGATTCAGCGAGGTAGGAACACGTTTCTTCTAAAAGCTGCGTTTGGACATTCCAGAGTGGATGGGAGAACAGGCTGTAAAGAGAAATACCTTGCTCTAAAACCAAAACGGAGCTATCTAGCAGAATGGTTGTCAATGTCTGTATTCAACTTCCAGAGTTAAACTGATGTGTGTTTGCAGCTAGTTCAGATACCCTTTCTTGGGAGAATGTAGAAACAGTCATTTCCAGCCCAAGAGACGCATATAAGAGTTTGCAGTAAAAATGTGTTTAAAACATAGAAGACCCGCTTCATACGAACTCATCTGCTGTGTGTTGGTTCCTTTTAGGAAGTTGCATCTATGGTTACATTCAGCGAGGTAGAAACACGTTTCTTCTAAAAGATGGGTTTGGACATTCCAGAGTGGATGGGAGAACAGGCTGTAAAGAGAAATACCTTGCTCTAAAACCAAAACGGAGCTATCTAGCAGAATGGTTGTCAATGTGTGTATTCAACTTCCAGAGTTAAACTGATGTGTGTTTGCAGCAGTTCAGAAACCCTTTCCTGGGAGAATGTAGAAACAGTCATTTCCAGCCTTAGAGACGCATATAAGAGTTAGCAGTAAGAATGCGTTTAAAACACAGAAGACCCGCTTCTTCCGAACTCATCTGCTGTGCGTTGGTTCCTTTTAGGAAGTTGCATCTATGGTTAGATTCAGCGAGGTAGGAACACGTTTCTTCTAAAAGCTGCGTTTGGACATTCCAGAGTGGATGGGAGAACAGGCTGTAAAGAGAAATACCTTGCTCTAAAACCAAAACGGAGCTATCTAGCGGAATGGTTGTCAAAGTGTGTATTCAACTTCCTGATTTAAACTGATGTGTGTTTGCAGCAGTTCAGAAACCCTTTCCTGGGAGAATGCAGAAACAGTCATTTCCAGCCCTAGAGACGCATATAAGAGTTAGCAGTAAGAATGTGTTTAAAACACAGAAGACCCGTTTCTTCCGAACTCATCTGCTGTGTGTTGGTTCCTTTTAGGAAGTTGCATCTATGGTTATATTCAGCGAGGTAGGAACACGTTTCTTCTAAAAGCTGGGTTTGGACATTCCAGAGTCGATGGGAGAACAGGCTGTAAAGAGAAATACCTTGCTCTAAAACCAAAACGGAGCTATCTAGCGGAATGGGTGTCAATGTGTGTATTCAACTTCCTGATTTAAACTGATGTGTGTTTGCAGCAGTTCAGAAACCCTTTCCTGGGAGAATGCAGAAACAGTCATTTCCAGCCCTAGAGACGCATATAAGAGTTAGCAGTAAGAATGCGTTTAAAACACAGAAGACCCGCTTCTTCCGAACTCACCTGCTGTGCGTTGGTTCCTTTTAGGAAGTTGCATCTATGGTTAGATTCAGCGAGATAGGAACACGTTTCTTCTAAAAGCTGCGTTTGGACATTCCAGAGTGGATGGGAGAACAGGCTGTAAAGAGAAATACCTTGCTCTAAAAGCAAAACGGAGCTATCTAGCAGAATTGTTGTCAATGTGTGTATTCAACTTCCAGAGTTAAACTGATGTGTGTTTGCAGCAGTTCAGAAACCTTTTCCTGGGAGAATGTAGAAACAGTCATTTCCAGCCCTAGAGACGCATATAAGAATTAGCAGTAAGAATGCGTTTAAAACACAGAAGACCCGCTTCATACGAACTCATCTGCTGTGTGTTGGTTCCTTTTAGGAAGTTGCATCTATGGTTAGATTCAGCGAGGTAGGAACACGTTTCTTCTAAAAGCTGGGTTTGGACATTCCAGAGTGGATGGGAGAACAGGCTGTAAAGAGAAATACCTTGCTCTAAAACCAAAACGGAGCTATCTAGCAGAATGGTTGTCAATGTGTGTATTCAACTTCCAGAGTTAAACTGATGTGTGTTTGCAGCAGTTCAGAAACCCTTTCCTGGGAGAATGTAGAAACAGTCATTTCCAGCCCTAGAGACGCATATAAGAGTTAGCAGTAAGAATGCGTTTAAAACACAGAAGACCCGCCTCTTACGAACTCATCTGCTGTGTGTTGGTTCCTTTTAGGAAGTTGCATCTATGATTAGATTCAGCGAGGTAGGAACACGTTTCTTCTAAAAGCTGCGTTTGGACATTCCAGAGAGGATGGGAGAACAGGCTGTAAAGAGAAATACCTTGCTCTAAAACCAAAACGGAGCTATCTAGCAGAATGGTTGTCAATGTGTGTATTCAACTTCCAGAGTTAAACTGATGTGTGTTTGCAGCAGTTCAGAAACCCTTTCCTGGGAGAATGTAGAAACAGTCCTTTCCAGCCTTAGAGACGCATATAAGAGTTAGCAGTAAGAATGCGTTTAAAACACAGAATACCCGCTTCTTACGAACTCATCTGCTGTGTCTTGGTTCCCTTTTGGAAGTTGCATCTATGGTTAGATTCAGCGAGGTAGGAACACGTTTCTTCTAAAAGCTGCGTTTGGACATTCCAGAGTGGATGGGAGAACAGGCTGTAAAGAGAAATACCTTGCTCTAAAACCAAAACGGAGCTATCTAGCAGAATGGTTGTCAATGTGTGTATTCAACTTCAAGAGTTAAACTGATGTGTGTTTGCAGCAGTTCAGAAACCCTTTCCTGGGAGAATGTAGAAACAGTCATTTCCAGCCCTAGAGACGCATATAAGAGTTTGCAGTAAGAATGCGTTTAAAACACGGAAGACCCGCTTCTTACGAACTCATCTGCTGTGTGTTGGTTCCTTTTAGGAAGTTGCATCTATGGTTAGATTCAGCGAGGTAGGAACACGTTTCTTCTAAAAGCTGCGTTTGGACATTCCAGAGTGGATGGGAGAACAGGCTGTAAAGAGAAATATCTTGCTCTAAAACCAAAACGGAGCTGTCTAGCAGAATGGTTGTCAATGTGTGTATTCAACTTACAGAGTTAAACTGATGTGTGTTTGCAGCAGTTCAGAAACCCTTTCCTGGGAGAATGTAGAAGCAGTCATTTCCAGCCCTAGAGACGCATATAAGAGTTAGCAGTAAGAATGCGTTTAAAACACAGAAAACCCGCTTCTTACGAACTCATCTGCTGTGTGTTGGTTCCTTTTAGGAAGTTGCATCTATGGTTAGATTCAGCGAGGTAGGAACACGTTTCTTCTAAAAGCTGCGTTTGGACATTCCAGAGTGGATGGGAGAACAGGCTGTAAAGAGAAATACCTTGCTCTAAAACGAAAACGGAGCTATCTAGCAGAATGGTTGTCAATGTGTGTATTCAACTTCCAGAGTTAAACTGATGTGTGTTTGCAGCAGTTCAGAAACCCTTTCCTGGGAGAATGTAGAAACAGTCATTTCCAGCCCTAGAGACGCATATAAGTGTTTGCAGTAAGAATGCGTTTAAAACACAGAAGACCCGCTTCTTACGAACTCATCTGCTGTGTGTTGGTTCCTTTTAGGAAGTTGCATCTATGGTTAGATTCAGCGAGGTAGGAACACGTTTCTTCTAAAAGCTGCGTTTGGACATTCCAGAGTGGATGGGAGAACAGGCTGTAAAGAGAAATACCTTGCTCTAAAACCAAAACGGAGCTGTCTAGCAGAATGGTTGTCAATGTGTGTATTCAACTTCCAGAGTTAAACTGATGTGTGTTTGCAGCAGTTCAGAAACCCTTTCCTGGGAGAATGTAGAAGCAGTCATTTCCAGCCCTAGAGACGCATATAAGAGTTAGCAGTAAGAATGCGTTTAAAACACAGAAAACCCGCTTCTTACGAACTCATCTGCTGTGTGTTGGTTCCTTTTAGGAAGTTGCATCTATGGTTAGATTCAGCGAGGTAGGAACACGTTTCTTCTAAAAGCTGCGTTTGGACATTCCAGAGTGGATGGGAGAACAGGCTGTAAAGAGAAATACCTTGCTCTAAAACCAAAACGGAGCTATCTAGCAGAATGGTTGTCAATGTGTGTATTCAACTTCCAGAGTTAAACTGATGTGTGTTTGCAGCAGTTCAGAAACCCTTTCCTGGGAGAATGTAGAAACAGTCATTTCCAGCCCTAGAGACGCATATAAGTGTTTGCAGTAAGAATGCGTTTAAAACACAGAAGACCTGCTTCTTACGAACTCATCTGCTGTGTGTTGGTTCCTTTTAGGAAGTTGCATCTATGGTTAGATTCAGCGAGGTAGGAACACGTTTCTTCTAAAAGCTGCGTTTGGACATTCCAGAGTGGATGGGAGAACAGGCTGTAAAGAGAAATACCTTGCTCTAAAACCAAAACGGAGCTGTCTAGCAGAATGGTTGTCAATGTGTGTATTCAACTTCCAGAGTTTAACTGATGTGTGTTTGCAGCAGTTCAGAAACCCTTTCCTGGGAGAATGCAGAAGCAGTCATTTCCAGCCCTAGAGACGCATATAAGAGTTAGCAGTAAGAATGCGTTTAAAACACAGAAAACCCGCTTCTTACGAACTCATCTGCTGTGTGTTGGTTCCTTTTAGGAAGTTGCATCTATGGTTAGATTCAGCGAGGTAGGAACACGTTTCTTCTAAAAGCTGCGTTTGGACATTCCAGAGTGGATGGGAGAACAGGCTGTAAAGAGAAATACCTTGCTCTAAAACCAAAACGGAGCTATCTAGCAGAATGGTTGTCAATGTGTGTATTCAACTTCCAGAGTTAAACTGATGTGTGTTTGCAGCAGTTCAGAAACCCTTTCCTGGGAGAATGTAGAAACAGTCATTTCCAGCCCTAGAGACGCATATAAGAGTTTGCAGTAAGAATGCGTTTAAAACACAGAAGACCCGCTTCTTACGAACTCATCTGCTGTGTGTTGGTTCCTTTTAGGAAGTTGCATCTATGGTTAGATTCAGCGAGGTAGGAACACGTTTCTTCTAAAAGCTCCGTTTGGACATTCCAGAGTGGATGGGAGAACAGGCTGTAAAGAGAAATACCTTGCTCTAAAACCAAAACGGAGCTATCTAGCAGAATGGTTGTCAATGTGTGTATTCAACTTCCAGAGTTAAACTGATGTGTGTTTGCAGCAGTTCAGAAACCCTTTCCTGGGAGAATGTAGAAACAGTCATTTCCAGCCCTAGAGACGCATGTAAGAGTTAGCAGTAAGAATGCGTTTAAAACACAAAAGACCCGCTTCATACGAACTCATCTGCTGTGTGTTGGTTCCTTTTAGGAAGTTGCATCTATGGTTATATTCAGCGAGGTAGGAACACGTTTCTTCTAAAAGCTGGGTTTGGACATTCCAGAGTCGATGGGAGAACAGGCTCTAAAGAGAAATACCTTGCTATATAACCAAAACGGAGCTATCTAGCGGAATGGTTGTCAATGTGTGTATTCAACTTCCTGATTTAAACTGATGTGTGTTTGCAGCAGTTCAGAAACCCTTTCCTGGGAGAATGCAGAAACAGTCATTTCCAGCCCTAGAGACGCATATAAGAGTTAGCAGTAAGAATGCGTTTAAAACACAGAAGACCCGCTTCATACGAACTCATCTGCTGTGTGTTGGTTCCTTTTAGGAAGTTGCATCTATGGTTAGATTCAGCGAGGTAGGAACACGTTTCTTCTAAAAGCTGGGTTTGGACATTCCAGAGTCGATGGGAGAACAGGCTGTAAAGAGAAATACCTTGCTCTAAAACCAAAACGGAGCTATCTAGCAGAATGGTTGTCAATGTGTGTATTCAACTTCCAGAGTTAAACTGATGTGTGTTTGCAGCAGTTCAGAAACCCTTTCCTGGGAGAATGTAGAAACAGTCATTTCCAGCCCTAGAGACGCATATAAGAGTTAGCAGTAAGAATGCGTTTAAAACACAGAAGACCCGCCTCTTACGAACTCATCTGCTGTGTGTTGGTTCCTTTTAGGAAGTTGCATCTATGATTAGATTCAGCGAGGTAGGAACACGTTTCTTCTAAAAGCTGCGTTTGGACATTCCAGAGAGGATGGGAGAACAGGCTGTAAAGAGAAATACCTTGCTCTAAAACCAAAACGGAGCTATCTAGCAGAATGGTTGTCAATGTGTGTATTCAACTTCCAGAGTTAAACTGATGTGTGTTTGCAGCAGTTCAGAAACCCTTTCCTGGGAGAATGTAGAAACAGTCATTTCCAGCCTTAGAGACGCATATAAGAGTTAGCAGTAAGAATGCGTTTAAAACACAGAAGACCCGCTTCTTACGAACTCATCTGCTGTGTCTTGGTTCCCTTTTGGAAGTTGCATCTATGGTTAGATTCAGCGAGGTAGGAACACGTTTCTTCTAAAAGCTGCGTTTGGACATTCCAGAGTGGATGTGAGAACAGGCTGTAAAGAGAAATACCTTGCTCTAAAACCAAAACGGAGCTATCTAGCAGAATGGTTGTCAATGTGTGTATTCAACTTCAAGAGTTAAACTGATGTGTGTTTGCAGCAGTTCAGAAACCCTTTCCTGGGAGAATGTAGAAACAGTCATTTCCAGCCCTAGAGACGCATATAAGAGTTTGCAGTAAGAATGCGTTTAAAACACGGAAGACCCGCTTCTTACGAACTCATCTGCTGTGTGTTGGTTCCTTTTAGGAAGTTGCATCTATGGTTAGATTCAGCGAGGTAGGAACACGTTTCTTCTAAAAGCTGCGTTTGGACATTCCAGAGTGGATGGGAGAACAGGCTGTAAAGAGAAATATCTTGCTCTAAAACCAAAACGGAGCTGTCTAGCAGAATGGTTGTCAATGTGTGTATTCAACTTCCAGAGTTAAACTGATGTGTGTTTGCAGCAGTTCAGAAACCCTTTCCTGGGAGAATGTAGAAGCAGTCATTTCCAGCCCTAGAGACGCATATAAGAGTTAGCAGTAAGAATGCGTTTAAAACACAGAAAACCCGCTTCTTACGAACTCATCTGCTGTGTGTTGGTTCCTTTTAGGAAGTTGCATCTATGGTTAGATTCAGCGAGGTAGGAACACGTTTCTTCTAAAAGCTGCGTTTGGACATTCCAGAGTGGATAGGAGAACAGGCTGTAAAGAGAAATACCTTGCTCTAAAACCAAAACGGAGCTATCTAGCAGAATGGTTGTCAATGTGTGTATTCAACTTCCAGAGTTAAACTGATGTGTGTTTGCAGCAGTTCAGAAACCCTTTCCTGGGAGAATGTAGAAACAGTCATTTCCAGCCCTAGAGACGCATATAAGTGTTTGCAGTAAGAATGCGTTTAAAACACAGAAAACCCGCTTCTTACGAACTCATCTGCTGTGTGTTGGTTCCTTTTAGGAAGTTGCATCTATGGTTAGATTCAGCGAGGTAGGAACACGTTTCTTCTAAAAGCTGCGTTTGGACATTCCAGAGTGGATGGGAGAACAGGCTGTAAAGAGAAATACCTTGCTCTAAAACCAAAACGGAGCTATCTAGCAGAATGGTTGTCAATGTGTGTATTCAACTTCCAGAGTTAAACTGATGTGTGTTTGCAGCAGTTCAGAAACCCTTTCCTGGGAGAATGTAGAAACAGTCATTTCCAGCCCTAGAGACGCATATAAGTGTTTGCAGTAAGAATGCGTTTAAAACACAGAAGACCCGCTTCTTACGAACTCATCTGCTGTGTATTGGTTCCTTTTAGGAAGTTGCAACTATGGTTAGATTCAGCGAGGTAGGAACACGTTTCTTCTAAAAGCTGCGTTTGGACATTCCAGAGTGGATGGGAGAACAGGCTGTAAAGAGAAATAGCTTGCTCTAAAACCAAAACGGAGCTGTCTAGCAGAATGGTTGTCAATGTGTGTATTCAACTTCCAGAGTTTAACTGATGTGTGTTTGCAGCAGTTCAGAAACCGTTTCCTGGGAGAATGCAGAAGCAGTCATTTCCAGCCCTAGAGACGCATATAAGAGTTAGCAGTAAGAATGCGTTTAAAACACAGAAAACCCGCTTCTTACGAACTCATCTGCTGTGTGTTGGTTCCTTTTAGGAAGTTGCATCTATGGTTAGATTCAGCGAGGTAGGAACACGTTTCTTCTAAAAGCTGCGTTTGGACATTCCAGAGTGGATGGGAGAACAGGCTGTAAAGAGAAATACCTTGCTCTAAAACCAAAACGGAGCTATCTAGCAGAATGGTTGTCAATGTGTGTATTCAACTTCCAGAGTTTAACTGATGTGTGTTTGCAGCAGTTCAGAAACCCTTTCCTGGGAGAATGTAGAAACAGTCATTTCCAGCCCTAGAGACGCATATAAGAGTTAGCAGTAAGAATGCGTTTAAAACACAGAAGACCCGCTTCTTACGAACTCATCTGCTGTGTGTTGGTTCCTTTTAGGAAGTTGCATCTATGGTTAGATTCAGCGAGGTAGGAACACGTTTCTTCTAAAAGCTCCGTTTGGACATTCCAGAGTGGATGGGAGAACAGGCTGTAAAGAGAAATACCTTGCTCTAAAACCAAAACGGAGCTATCTAGCAGAATGGTTGTCAATGTGTGTATTCAACTTCCAGAGTTAAACTGATGTGTGTTTGCAGCAGTTCAGAAACCCTTTCCTGGGAGAATGTAGAAACAGTCATTTCCAGCCCTAGAGACGCATGTAAGAGTTAGCAGTAAGAATGCGTTTAAAACACAAAAGACCCGCTTCATACGAACTCATCTGCTGTGTGTTGGTTCCTTTTAGGAAGTTGCATCTATGGTTATATTCAGCGACGTAGGAACACGTTTCTTCTAAAAGCTGGGTTTGGACATTCCAGAGTCGATGGGAGAACAGGCTGTAAAGAGAAATACCTTGCTCTAAAACCAAAACGGAGCTATCTAGCGGAATGGTTGTCAATGTGTGTATTCAACTTCCTCAGTTAAACTGATGTGTGTTTGCAGCAGTTCAGAAACCCTTTCCTGGGAGAATGCAGAAACAGTCATTTCCAGCCCTAGAGACGCATATAAGAGTTAGCAGTAAGAATGCGTTTAAAACACAGAAAACCCGCTTCTTACGAACTCATCTGCTGTGCGTTGGTTCCTTTTAGGAAGTTGCATCTATGGTTAGATTCAGCGAGGTAGGAACACGTTTCTTCTAAAAGCTGCGTTTGGACATTCCAGAGTGGATGGGAGAACAGGCTGTAAAGAGAAATACCTTGCTCTAAAACCAAAACGGAGCTATCTAGCGGAATGGTTGTCAAAGTGTGTATTCAACTTCCTGATTTAAACTGATGTGTGTTTGCAGCAGTTCAGAAACCCTTTCCTGGGAGAATGCAGAAACAGTCATTTCCAGCCCTAGAGACGCATATAAGAGTTAGCAGTAAGAATGTGTTTACAACACAGAAGACCCGTTTCTTCCGAACTCATCTGCTGTGTGTTGGTTCCTTTTAGGAAGTTGCATCTATGGTTAGATTCAGCGAGGTAGGAACACGTTTCTTCTAAAAGCTGCGTTTGGACATTCCAGAGTGGATGGGAGAACAGGCTGTAAAGAGAAATACCTTGCTCTAAAACCAAAACGGAGCTATCTAGCAGAATTGTTGTCAATGTGTGTATTCAACTTCCAGAGTTAAACTGATGTGTGTTTGCAGCAGTTCAGAAACCCTTTCCTGGGAGAATGTAGAAACAGTCATTTCCAGCCCCAGAGACGCATATAAGAATTAGCAGTAAGAATGCGTTTAAAACACAGAAGACCCGCTTCATACGAACTCATCTGCTGTGTGTTGGTTCCTTTTAGGAAGTTGCATCTATGGTTAGATTCAGCGAGGTAGGAACACGTTTCTTCTAAAAGCTGGGTTTGGACATTCCAGAGTGGATGGGAGAACAGGCTGTAAAGAGAAATACCTTGCTCTAAAACCAAAACGGAGCTATCTAGCAGAATGGTTGTCAATGTGTGTATTCAACTTCCAGAGTTAAACTGATGTGTGTTTGCAGCAGTTCAGAAACCCTTTCCTGGGAGAATGTAGAAACAGTCATTTCCAGCCCTAGAGACGCATATAAGAGTTAGCAGTAAGAATGCGTTTAAAACACAGAAGACCCGCCTCTTACGAACTCATCTGCTGTATGTTGGTTCCTTTTAGGAAGTTGCATCTATGATTAGATTCAGCGAGGTAGGAACACGTTTCTTCTAAAAGCTGCGTTTGGACATTCCAGAGAGGATGGGAGAACAGGCTGTAAAGAGAAATACCTTGCTCTAAAACCAAAACGGAGCTATCTAGCAGAATGGTTGTCAATGTGTGTATTCAACTTCCAGAGTTAAACTGATGTGTGTTTGCAGCAGTTCAGAAACCCTTTCCTGGGAGAATGTAGAAACAGTCATTTCCAGCCTTAGAGACGCATATAAGAGTTAGCAGTAAGAATGCGTTTAAAACACAGAAGACCCGCTTCTTACGAACTCATCTGCTGTGTCTTGGTTCCCTTTTGGGAGTTGCATCTATGGTTAGATTCAGCGAGGTAGGAACACGTTTCTTCTAAAAGCTGCGTTTGGACATTCCAGAGTGGATGGGAGAACAGGCTGTAAAGAGAAATACCTTGCTCTAAAACCAAAACGGAGCTATCTAGCAGAATGGTTGTCAATGTGTGTATTCAACTTCAAGAGTTAAACTGATGTGTGTTTGCAGCAGTTCAGAAACCCTTTCCTGGGAGAATGTAGAAACAGTCATTTCCAGCCCTAGAGACGCATATAAGAGTTTGCAGTAAGAATGCGTTTAAAACACGGAAGACCCGCTTCTTACGAACTCATCTGCTGTGTGTTGGTTCCTTTTAGGAAGTTGCATCTATGGTTAGATTCAGCGAGGTAGGAACACGTTTCTTCTAAAAGCTGCGTTTGGACATTCCAGAGTGGATGGGAGAACAGGCTGTAAAGAGAAATATCTTGCTCTAAAACCAAAACGGAGCTGTCTAGCAGAATGGTTGTCAATGTGTGTATTCAACTTCCAGAGTTAAACTGATGTGTGTTTGCAGCAGTTCAGAAACCCTTTCCTGGGAGAATGTAGAAGCAGTCATTTCCAGCCCTAGAGACGCATATAAGAGTTAGCAGTAAGAATGCGTTTAAAACACAGAAAACCCGCTTCATACGAACTCATCTGCTGTGTGTTGGTTCCTTTTAGGAAGTTGCATCTATGGTTAGATTCAGCGAGGTAGGAACACGTTTCTTCTAAAAGCTGCGTTTGGACATTCCAGAGTGGATGGGAGAACAGGCTGTAAAGAGAAATACCTTGCTCTAAAACCAAAACGGAGCTATCTAGCAGAATGGTTGTCAATGTGTGTATTCAACTTCCAGAGTTAAACTGATGTGTGTTTGCAGCAGTTCAGAAACCCTTTCCTGGGAGAATGTAGAAACAGTCATTTCCAGCCCTAGAGACGCATATAAGTGTTTGCAGTAAGAATGCGTTTAAAACACAGAAGACCCGCTTCTTACGAACTCATCTGCTGTGTGTTGGTTCCTTTTAGGAAGTTGCATCTATGGTTAGATTCAGCGAGGTAGGAACACGTTTCTTCTAAAAGCTGCGTTTGGACATTCCAGAGTGGATGGGAGAACAGGCTGTAAAGAGAAATACCTTGCTCTAAAACCAAAACGGAGCTGTCTAGCAGAATGGTTGTCAATGTGTGTATTCAACTTCCAGAGTTAAACTGATGTGTGTTTGCAGCAGTTCAGAAACCCTTTCCTGGGAGAATGTAGAAGCAGTCATTTCCAGCCCTAGAGACGCATATAAGAGTTAGCAGTAAGAATGCGTTTAAAACACAGAAAACCCGCTTCTTACGAACTCATCTGCTGTGTGTTGGTTCCTTTTAGGAAGTTGCATCTATGGTTAGATTCAGCGAGGTAGGAACACGTTTCTTCTAAAAGCTGCGTTTGGACATTCCAGAGTGGATGGGAGAACAGGCTGTAAAGAGAAATACCTTGCTCTAAAACCAAAACGGAGCTATCTAGCAGAATGGTTGTCAATGTGTGTATTCAACTTCCAGAGTTAAACTGATGTGTGTTTGCAGCAGTTCAGGAACCCTTTCCTGGGAGAATGTAGAAACAGTCATTTCCAGCCCTAGAGACGCATATAAGTGTTTGCAGTAAGAATGCGTTTAAAACACAGAAGACCTGCTTCTACGAACTCATCTGCTGTGTGTTGGTTCCTTTTAGGAAGTTGCATCTATGGTTAGATTCAGCGAGGTAGGAACACGTTTCTTCTAAAAGCTGCGTTTGGACATTCCAGAGTGGATGGGAGAACAGGCTGTAAAGAGAAATACCTTGCTCTAAAACCAAAACGGAGCTGTCTAGCAGAATGGTTGTCAATGTGTGTATTCAACTTCCAGAGTTTAACTGATGTGTGTTTGCAGCAGTTCAGAAACCCTTTCCTGGGAGAATGCAGAAGCAGTCATTTCCAGCCCTAGAGACGCATATAAGAGTTAGCAGTAAGAATGCGTTTAAAACACAGAAAACCCGCTTCTTACGAACTCATCTGCTGTGTGTTGGTTCCTTTTAGGATTTTGCATCTATGGTTAGATTCAGCGAGGTAGGAACACGCTTCTTCTAAAAGCTGCGTTTGGACATTCCAGAGTGGATGGGAGAACAGGCTGTAAAGAGAAATACCTTGCTCTAAAACCAAAACGGAGCTATCTAGCAGAATGGTTGTCAATGTGTGTATTCAACTTCCAGAGTTAAACTGATGTGTGTTTGCAGCAGTTCAGAAACCCTTTCCTGGGAGAATGTAGAAACAGTCATTTCCAGCCCTAGAGACGCATATAAGAGTTAGCAGTAAGAATGCGTTTAAAACACAGAAGACCCGCTTCTTACGAACTCATCTGCTGTGTGTTGGTTCCTTTTAGGAAGTTGCATCTATGGTTAGATTCAGCGAGGTAGGAACACGTTTCTTCTAAAAGCTCCGTTTGGACATTCCAGAGTGGATGGGAGAACAGGCTGTAAAGAGAAATACCTTGCTCTAAAACCAAAACGGAGCTATCTAGCAGAATGGTTGTCAATGTGTGTATTCAACTTCCAGAGTTAAACTGATGTGTGTTTGCAGCAGTTCAGAAACCCTTTCCTGGGAGAATGTAGAAACAGTCATTTCCAGCCCTAGAGACGCATGTAAGAGTTAGCAGTAAGAATGCGTTTAAAACACAAAAGACCCGCTTCATACGAACTCATCTGCTGTGTGTTGGTTTCTTTTAGGAAGTTGCATCTATGGTTATATTCAGCGAGGTAGGAACACGTTTCTTCTAAAAGCTGGGTTTGGACATTCCAGAGTCGATGGGAGAACAGGCTGTAAAGAGAAATACCTTGCTCTAAAACCAAAACGGAGCTATCTAGCGGAATGGTTGTCAATGTGTGTATTCAACTTCCTGATTTAAACTGATGTGTGTTTGCAGCAGTTCAGAAACCCTTTCCTGGGAGAATGCAGAAACAGTCATTTCCAGCCCTAGAGACGCATATAAGAGTTAGCAGTAAGAATGCGTTTAAAACACAGAAGACCCGCTTCATACGAACTCATCTGCTGTGTGTTGGTTCCTTTTAGGAAGTTGCATCTATGGTTAGATTCAGCGAGGTAGGAACACGTTTCTTCTAAAAGCTGGGTTTGGACATTCCAGAGTCGATGGGAGAACAGGCTGTAAAGAGAAATACCTTGCTCTAAAACCAAAACGGAGCTATCTAGCGGAATGGTTGTCAATGTGTGTATTCAACTTCCTGATTTAAACTGATGTGTGTTTGCAGCAGTTCAGAAACCCTTTCCTGGGAGAATGCAGAAACAGTCATTTCCAGCCCTAGAGACACATATAAGAGTTAGCAGTAAGAATGCTTTTAAAACACAGAAGACCCGCTTCATACGAACTCATCTGCTGTGTGTTGGTTCCTTTTAGGAAGTTGCATCTATGGTTAGATTCAGCGAGGTAGGAACACGTTTCTTCTAAAAGCTGGGTTTGGACATTCCAGAGTGGATGGGAGAACAGGCTGTAAAGAGAAATACCTTGCTCTAAAACCAAAACGGAGCTATCTAGCAGAATGGTTCTCAATGTGTGTATTCAACTTCCAGAGTTAAACTGATGTGTGTTTGCAGCAGTTCAGAAACCCTTTCCTGGGAGAATGTAGAAACAGTCATTTCCAGCCCTAGAGACGCATATAAGAGTTAGCAGTAAGAATACGTTTAAAACACAGAAGACCCGCCTCTTACGAACTCATCTGCTGTGTGTTGGTTCCTTTTAGGAAGTTGCATCTATGATTAGATTCAGCGAGGTAGGAACACGTTTCTTCTAAAAGCTGCGTTTGGACATTCCAGAGAGGATGGGAGAACAGGCTGTAAAGAGAAATACCTTGCTCTAAAACCAAAACGGAGCTATCTAGCAGAATGGTTGTCAATGTGTGTATTCAACTTCCAGAGTTAAACTGATGTGTGTTTGCAGCAGTTCAGAAACCCTTTCCTGGGAGAATGTAGAAACAGTCATTTCCAGCCTTAGAGACGCATATAAGAGTTAGCAGTAAGAATGCGTTTAAAACACAGAAGACCCGCTTCTTACGAACTCATCTGCTGTGTCTTGGTTCCTTTTAGGAAGTTGCATCTATGGTTAGATTCAGCGAGGTAGGAACACGTTTCTTCTAAAAGCTGCGTTTGGACATTCCAGAGTGGATGGGAGAACAGGCTGTAAAGAGAAATACCTTGCTCTAAAACCAAAACGGAGCTGTCTAGCAGAATGGTTGTCAATGTGTGTATTCAACTTCCAGAGTTAAACTGATGTGTGTTTGCAGCAGTTCAGAAACCCTTTCCTGGGAGAATGTAGAAACAGACATTTCCAGCCCTAGAGACGCATAAAAGAGTTAGCAGTAAGAATGCGTTTAAAACACAGAAGACCCGCTTCTTACGAACTCATCTGCTGTGTGTTGGTTCCTTTTAGGAAGTTGCATCTATGGTTAGAATCAGCGAGGTAGGAACACGTTTCTTCTAAAAGCTGCGTTTGGACATTCCAGAGTGGATGGGAGAACAGGCTGTAAAGAGAAATACCTTGCTCTAAAACCAAAACGGAGCTATCTAGCAGAATGGTTGTCAATGTGTGTATTCAACTTCCAGAGTTAAACTGATGTTTGTATGCAGCAGTTCAGAAACCCTTTCCTGGGAGAATGTAGAAACAGTCATTTCCAGCCCTAGAGACGCATATAAGAATTAGAAGTAAGAATGCGTTTAAAACACAGAAAACCCGCTTCTTACGAACTCATCTGCTGTGTGTTGGTTCCTTTTAGGAAGTTGCATCTATGGTTAGATTCAGCGAGGTAGGAACACGTTTCTTCTAAAAGCTGCGTTTGGACATTCCAGAGTGGATGAGAGAACAGGCTGTAAAGAGAAATACCTGGCTCTAAAACCAAAACGGAGCTATCTAGCAGAATGGTTGTCAATGTGTGTATTCAACTTCCAGAGTTAAACTGATGTGTGTTTGCAGCAGTTCAGAAACCCTTTCCTGGGAGAATGTAGAAACAGTCATTTCCAGCCCTAGAGACGCATATAAGAGTTTGCAGTAAGAATGCGTTTAAAACACAGAAGACTCGCTTCTTACGAACTCATCTGCTGTTTGTTGGTTCCTTTTAGGAAGTTGCATCTATGGTTAGATTCAGCGAGGTAGGAACACGTTTCTTCTAAAAGCTGCGTTTGGACATTCCAGAGTGGATGGGAGAACAGGCTGTAAAGAGAAATACCTTGCTCTAAAACCAAAACGGAGCTATCTAGCGGAATGGTTGTCAATGTGTGTATTCAACTTCCTGATTTAAACTGATGTGTGTATGCAGCAGTTCAGAAACCCTTTCCTGGGAGAATGTAGAAACAGTCATTTCCAGCCCTAGAGACGCATATAAGAATTAGAAGTAAGAATGCGTTTAAAACACAGAAGACCCGCTTCATACGAACGTATCTGCTGTGTGTTGGTTCCTTTTAGGAAGTTGCATCTATGGTTAGATTCAGCGAGGTAGGAACACGTTTCTTCTAAAAGCTGGGTTTGGACATTCCAGAGTGGATGGGAGAACAGGCTGTAAAGAGAAATACCTTGCTCTAAAACCAAAACGGAGCTATCTAGCAGAATGGTTGTCAATGTGTGTATTCAACTTCCAGAGTTAAAGTGATGTGTGTTTGCAGCAGTTCAGAAACCCTTTCCTGGGAGAATGTAGAAACAGTCATTTCCAGCCCTAGAGACGCATATAAGAGTTTGCAGTAAGAATGCGTTTAAAACACAGAAGACCCGCTTCTTACGAACTCATCTGCTGTGTGTTGGTTCCTTTTAGGAAGTTGCATCTATGGTTAGATTCAGCGAGGTAGGAACACGTTTCTTCTAAAAGCTGCGTTTGGACATTCCAGAGTGGATGGGAGAACAGGCTGTAAAGAGAAATACCTTCCTCTAAAACCAAAACGGAGCTACCTAGCACAATGGTTGTCAATGTGTGTATTCAACTTCCAGAGTTAAACTGATGTGTGTTTGCAGCTAGTTCAGATACCCTTTCTTGGGAGAATGTAGAAACAGTCATTTCCAGCCCAAGAGACGCATATAAGAGTTTGCAGTAAGAATGCGTTTAAAACACAGAAGACCCGATTCTTACGAACTCATCTGCTGTGTGTTGGTTCCTTTTAGGAAGTTGCATCTATGGTTAGATTCAGCGAGGTAGGAACACGTTTCTTCTAAAAGCTGGGTTTGGACATTCCAGAGTGGATGGGAGAACAGGCTGTAAAGAGAAATACCTTGCTCTAAAACCAAAACGGAGCTATCTAGCAGAATGGTTGTCAATGTGTGTATTCAACTTCCAGAGTTAAACTGATGTGTGTTTGCAGCAGTTCAGAAACCCTTTCCTGGGAGAATGTAGAAACAGTCATTTCCAGCCCTAGAGACGCATATAAGAGTTTGCAGTAAGAATGCGTTTAAAACACAGAAGACCCGCCTCTTACGAACTCATCTGCTGTGTGTTGGTTCCTTTTAGGAAGTTGCATCTATGGTTAGATTCAGCGAGGTAGGAACACGTTTCTTCTAAAAGCTGCGTTTGGACATTCCAGAGTGGATGGGAGAACAGGCTGTAAAGAGAAATACCTTGCTCTAAAACCAAAACGGAGCTATCTAGCAGAATGGTTGTCAATGTGTGTATTCAACTTCCAGAGTTAAACTGATGTGTGTTTGCAGCTAGTTCAGATACCCTTTCTTGGGAGAATGTAGAAACAGTCATTTCCAGCCCAAGAGACGCATATAAGAGTTTGCAGTAAGAATGCGTTTAAAACACAGAAGACCCGCTTCTTACGAACTCATCTGCTGTGTGTTGGTTCCTTTTAGGAAGTTGCATCTATGGTTACATTCAGCGAGGTAGAAACACGTTTCTTCTAAAAGATGGGTTTGGACATTCCAGAGTGGATGGGAGAACAGGCTGTAAAGAGAAATACCTTGCTCTAAAACCAAAACGGAGCTATCTAGCAGAATGGTTGTCAATGTGTGTATTCAACTTCCTGAGTTAAACTGATGTGTGTTTGCAGCAGTTCAGAAACCCTTTCCTGAGAGAATGTAGAAACAGTCATTTCCAGCCCTAGAGACGCATATAAGAGTTAGCAGTAAGAATGCGTTTAAAACACAGAAGACCCGCTTCTTACGAACTCATCTGCTGTGTGTTGGTTCCTTTTAGGAAGTTGCATCTATGGTTAAATTCAGCGAGGTAGAAACACGTTTCTTCTAAAAGCTGCGTTTGGACATTCCAGAGTGGATGGGAGAACAGGCTGTAAAGAGAAATACCTTGCTATATAACCAAAACAGAGCTATCTAGCAGAATGGTTGTCAATGTGTGTATTCAACTTCCAGAGTTAAACTGATGTGTGTTTGCAGCAGTTCAGAAACCGTTTCCTGGGAGAATGTAGAAACAGTCATTTCCAGCCCTAGAGACGCATGTAAGAGTTAGCAGTAAGAATGCGTTTAAAACACAGAAGACCCGCTTCTTACGAACTCATCTGCTGTGTGTTTGTTCCTTTTAGGAAGTTGCATCTATGGTTAAATTCAGCGAGGTAGAAACACGTTTCTTCTAAAAGCTGCGTTTGGACATTCCAGAGTGGGTGGGAGAACAGGCTGTAAAGAGAAATACCTTGCTATATAACCAAAACGGAACTATCTAGCAGAATGGTTGTCAATGTGTGTATTCAACTTCAAGAGTTAAACTGATGTGTGTTTGCAGCAGTTCAGAAACCCTCTCCTGGGAGAATGTAGAAACAGTCATTTCCAGCCCTAGAGACGCATATAAGAGTTTGCAGTAAGAATGCGTTTAAAACACAGAAGACCCGCTTCTTCCGAACTCATCTGCTGTGTGTTGGTTCCTTTTAGGAAGTTGCATCTATGGTTAGATTCAGCGAGGTAGGACCACGTTTCTTCTAAAAGCTGCGTTTGGACATTCCAGAGTGGATGGGAGAACAGGCTGTAAAGAGAAATACCTTGCTCTAAAACCAAAACGGAGCTATCTAGCAGAATGGTTGTCAATGTGTGTATTCAACTTCCAGAGTTAAACTGATGTGTGTTTGCAGCAGTTCAGAAAACCTTTCCTGGGAGAATGTAGAAACAGTCATTTCCAGCCCTAGAGGCGCATATAAGAGTTTGCAGTATGAATGCGTTTAAAACACAGAAGACCCGCCTCTTACGAACTCATCTGCTGTGTGTTGGTTCCTTTTAGGAAGTTGCCTCTATGGTTAGATTCAGCGAGGTAGGAACACGTTTCTTCTAAAAGCTGCGTTTGGACATTCCAGAGTGGATGGGAGAACAGGCTGTAAAGAGAAATACCTTGCTCTAAAACCAAAACGGAGCTATCTAGCAGAATGGTTGTCAATGTGTGTATTCAACTTCCAGAGTTAAACTGATGTGTGTTTGCAGCTAGTTCAGATACCCTTTCTTGGGAGAATGTAGAAACAGTCATTTCCAGCCCAAGAGACGCATATAAGAGTTTGCAGTAAGAATGCGTTTAAAACACAGAAGACACGCTTCTTACGAACTCATCTGCTGTGTGTTGGTTCCTTTTAGGAAGTTGCATCTATGGTTACATTCAGCGAGGTAGAAACACGTTTCTTCTAAAAGATGGGTTTGGACATTCCAGAGTGGATGGGAGAACAGGCTGTAAAGAGAAATACCTTGCTCTAAAACCAAAACGGAGCTATCTAGCAGAATGGTTGTCAATGTGTGTATTCAACTTCCAGAGTTAAACTGATGTGTGTTTGCAGCAGTTCAGAAACCCTTTCCTGAGAGAATGTAGAAACAGTCATTTCCAGCCCTAGAGACGCATATAAGAGTTAGCAGTAAGAATGCGTTCAAAACACAGAAGACCCGCTTCTTACGAACTCATCTGCTGTGTGTTGGTTCCTTTTAGGAAGTTGCATCTATGGTTAGATTCAGCGAGGTAGGAACACGTTTCTTCTAAAAGCTGCGTTTGGACATTCCAGAGTGGATGGGAGAACAGGCTGTAAAGAGAAATACCTTGCTCTAAAACCAAAACAGAGCTATCTAGCAGAATGGTTGTAAATGTGTGTATTCAACTTCCTGAGTTAAACTGATGTGTGTTTGCAGCAGTTCAGAAACCATTTCCTGAGAGAATGTAGAAACAGTCATTTCCAGCCCTAGAGACGCATATAAGAGTTAGCAGTAAGAATGCGTTTAAAACACAGAAGACCCGCTTCTTACGAACTCATCTGCTGTGTGTTTGTTCCTTTTAGGAAGTTGCATCTATGGTTAAATTCAGCGAGGTAGAAACACGTTTCTTCTAAAAGCTGCGTTTGGACATTCCAGAGTGGATGGGAGAACAGGCTGTAAAGAGAAATACCTTGCTATATAATCAAAACAGAGCTATCTAGCAGAATGGTTGTCAATGTGTGTATTCAACTTCCAGAGTTAAACTGATGTGTGTTTGCAGCAGTTCAGAAACCCTTTCCTGGGAGAATTTAGAAACAGTCATTTCCAGCCCTAGAGACGCATATAAGAGTTAGCAGTAAGAATGCGTTTAAAACACAGAAGACCCGCTTCTTACGAACTCATCTGCTGTGTGTTTGTTCCTTTTAGGAAGTTGCATCTATGGTTAAATTCAGCGAGGTAGAAACACGTTTCTTCTAAACGCTGCGTTTGGACATTCCAGAGTGGATGGGAGAACAGGCTGTAAAGAGAAATACCTTGCTATATACCAAAAAGGAGCTATCTAGCAGAATGGTTGTCAATGTGTGTATTCAACTTCCAGAGTTAAACTGATGTGTGTTTGCAGCAGTTCAGAAACCCTTTCCTGGGAGAATGTAGAAACAGTCATTTCCAGCCCTAGAGACGCATATAAGAGTTAGCAGTAAGAATGCGTTTAAAACACAGAAGACCCGCTCTTACGAACTCATCTGCTGTGTGTTGGTTCCTTTTAGGAAGTTGCATCTATGGTTAGATTCAGCGAGGTAGGAATACGTTTCTTCTAAAAGCTGCGTTTGGACATTCCAGAGTGGATGGGAGAACAGGCTGTAAAGAGAAATACCTTGCTCTAAAACCAAAACGGAGCTATCTAGCAGAATGGTTGTCAATGTGTGTATTCAACTTCCAGAGTTAAACTGATGTGTGTTTGCAGCTAGTTCAGATACCCTTTCTTGGGAGAATGTAGAAACAGTCATTTCCAGCCCAAGAGACGCATATAAGAGTTTGCAGTAAGAATGCGTTTAAAACACAGAAGACCCGCTTCTTACGAACTCATCTGCTGTGTGTTGGTTCCTTTTAGGAAGTTGCATCTATGGTTACATTCAGCGAGGTAGAAACACGTTTCTTCTAAAAGATGGGTTTGGACATTCCAGAGTGGATGGGAGAACAGGCTGTAAAGAGAAATACCTTGCTCTAAAACCAAAACGGAGCTATCTAGCAGAATGGTTGTCAATGTGTGTATTCAACTTCCTGAGTTAAACTGATGTGTGTTTGCAGCAGTTCAGAAACCCTTTCCTGAGAGAATGTAGAAACAGTCATTTCCAGCCCTAGAGACGCATATAAGAGTTAGCAGTAAGAATGCGTTTAAAACACAGAAGACCCGCTTCTTACGAACTCATCTGCTGTGTGTTGGTTCCTTTTAGGAAGTTGCATCTATGGTTACATTCAGCGAGGTAGAAACACGTTTCTTCTAAAAGCTGCGTTTGGACATTCCAGAGTGGATGGGAGAACAGGCTGTAAAGAGAAATACCTTGCTATATAACCAAAACAGAGCTATCTAGCAGAATGGTTGTCAATGTGTGTATTCAACTTCCAGAGTTAAACTGATGTGTGTTTGCAGCAGTTCAGAAACCGTTTCCTGGGAGAATGTAGAAACAGTCATTTCCAGCCCTAGAGACGCATGTAAGAGTTAGCAGTAAGAATGCGTTTAAAACACAGAAGACCCGCTTCTTACGAACTCATCTGCTGTGTGTTTGTTCCTTTTAGGAAGTTGCATCTATGGTTAAATTCAGCGAGGTAGAAACACGTTTCTTCTAAAAGCTGCGTTTGGACATTCCAGAGTGGGTGGGAGAACAGGCTGTAAAGAGAAATACCTTGCTATATAACCAAAACGGAACTATCTAGCAGAATGGTTGTCAATGTGTGTATTCAACTTCAAGAGTTAAACTGATGTGTGTTTGCAGCAGTTCAGAAACCCTCTCCTGGGAGAATGTAGAAACAGTCATTTCCAGCCCTAGAGACGCATATAAGAGTTTGCAGTAAGAATGCGTTTAAAACACAGAAGACCCGCTTCTTCCGAACTCATCTGCTGTGTGTTGGTTCCTTTTAGGAAGTTGCATCTATGGTTAGATTCAGCGAGGTAGGACCACGTTTCTTCTAAAAGCTGCGTTTGGACATTCCAGAGTGGATGGGAGAACAGGCTGTAAAGAGAAATACCTTGCTCTAAAACCAAAACGGAGCTATCTAGCAGAATGGTTGTCAATGTGTGTATTCAACTTCCAGAGTTAAACTGATGTGTGTTTGCAGCAGTTCAGAAAACCTTTCCTGGGAGAATGTAGAAACAGTCATTTCCAGCCCTAGAGGCGCATATAAGAGTTTGCAGTATGAATGCGTTTAAAACACAGAAGACCCGCCTCTTACGAACTCATCTGCTGTGTGTTGGTTCCTTTTAGGAAGTTGCCTCTATGGTTAGATTCAGCGAGGTAGGAACACGTTTCTTCTAAAAGCTGCGTTTGGACATTCCAGAGTGGATGGGAGAACAGGCTGTAAAGAGAAATACCTTGCTCTAAAACCAAAACGGAGCTATCTAGCAGAATGGTTGTCAATGTGTGTATTCAACTTCCAGAGTTAAACTGATGTGTGTTTGCAGCTAGTTCAGATACCCTTTCTTGGGAGAATGTAGAAACAGTCATTTCCAGCCCAAGAGACGCATATAAGAGTTTGCAGTAAGAATGCGTTTAAAACACAGAAGACACGCTTCTTACGAACTCATCTGCTGTGTGTTGGTTCCTTTTAGGAAGTTGCATCTATGGTTACATTCAGCGAGGTAGAAACACGTTTCTTCTAAAAGATGGGTTTGGACATTCCAGAGTGGATGGGAGAACAGGCTGTAAAGAGAAATACCTTGCTCTAAAACCAAAACGGAGCTATCTAGCAGAATGGTTGTCAATGTGTGTATTCAACTTCCAGAGTTAAACTGATGTGTGTTTGCAGCAGTTCAGAAACCCTTTCCTGAGAGAATGTAGAAACAGTCATTTCCAGCCCTAGAGACGCATATAAGAGTTAGCAGTAAGAATGCGTTTAAAACACAGAAGACCCGCTTCTTACGAACTCATCTGCTGTGTGTTGGTTCCTTTTAGGAAGTTGCATCTATGGTTAGATTCAGCGAGGTAGGAACACGTTTCTTCTAAAAGCTGCGTTTGGACATTCCAGAGTGGATGGGAGAACAGGCTGTAAAGAGAAATACCTTGCTCTAAAACCAAAACAGAGCTATCTAGCAGAATGGTTGTAAATGTGTGTATTCAACTTCCTGAGTTAAACTGATGTGTGTTTGCAGCAGTTCAGAAACCCTTTCCTGAGAGAATGTAGAAACAGTCATTTCCAGCCCTAGAGACGCATATAAGAGTTAGCAGTAAGAATGCGTTTAAAACACAGAAGACCCGCTTCTTACGAACTCATCTGCTGTGTGTTTGTTCCTTTTAGGAAGTTGCATCTATGGTTAAATTCAGCGAGGTAGAAACACGTTTCTTCTAAAAGCTGCGTTTGGACATTCCAGAGTGGATGGGAGAACAGGCTGTAAAGAGAAATACCTTGCTATATAATCAAAACAGAGCTATCTAGCAGAATGGTTGTCAATGTGTGTATTCAACTTCCAGAGTTAAACTGATGTGTGTTTGCAGCAGTTCAGAAACCCTTTCCTGGGAGAATTTAGAAACAGTCATTTCCAGCCCTAGAGACGCATATAAGAGTTAGCAGTAAGAATGCGTTTAAAACACAGAAGACCCGCTTCTTACGAACTCATCTGCTGTGTGTTTGTTCCTTTTAGGAAGTTGCATCTATGGTTAAATTCAGCGAGGTAGAAACACGTTTCTTCTAAAAGCTGCGTTTGGACATTCCAGAGTGGATGGGAGAACAGGCTGTAAAGAGAAATACCTTGCTATATACCAAAAAGGAGCTATCTAGCAGAATGGTTGTCAATGTGTGTATTCAACTTCCAGAGTTAAACTGATGTGTGTTTGCAGCAGTTCAGAAACCCTTTCCTGGGAGAATGTAGAAACAGTCATTTCCAGCCCTAGAGACGCATATAAGAGTTAGCAGTAAGAATGCGTTTAAAACACAGAAGACCCGCTTCTTACGAACTCATCTGCTGTGTGTTGGTTTATTTTAGGAAGTTGCATCTATGGTTAGATTCAGCGAGGTAGGAACACGTTTCATCTAAAAGCTGCGTTTGGACATTCCAGAGTGGATGGGAGAACAGGCTGTAAAGAGAAATACCTTGCTCTAAAACCAAAACGGAGCTATCTAGCAGAATGGTTGTCAATGTGTGTATTCAACTTCCAGAGTTAAACTGATGTGTGTTTGCAGCAGTTCAGAAACCCTTTCCTGGGAGAATGTAGAAACTGTCATTTGCAGCCCTAGAGACGCACATAAGGGTTTGCAGTAAGAATGCGTTTAAAACACAGAAGACCCGCCTCTTACGAATTCATCTGCTGTGTGTTGGTTCCTTTTAGGAAGTTGCATCTATGGTTAAATTCAGCGAGGTAGAAACACGTTTCTTCTAAAAGCTGCGTTTGGACATTCCAGAGTGGATGGGAGAACAGGCTGTAAAGAGAAATACCTTGCTCTAAAACCAAAACGGAGCTATCTAGCAGAATGGTTGTCAATGTGTGTATTCAACTTCCTGAGTTAAACTGATGTGTGTTTGCAGCAGTTCAGAAACCGTTTCCTGAGAGAATGTAGAAACAGTCATTTTCAGCCCTAGAGACGCATATAAGAGTTAGCAGTAAGAACGCGTTTAAAACACAGAAGACCCGCTTCTTACGAACTCATCTGCTGTGTGTTGGTTCCTTTTAGGAAGTTCCATCTATGGTTAGATTCAGCGAGGTAGGAACACGTTTCTTCTAAAAGCTGCGTTTGGACATTCCAGAGTGGATGGGAGAACAGGCTTTAAAGAGAAATACCTTGCTCTAAAACCAAAATGGAGCTATCTAGCAGAATGGTTGTCAATGTGTGTATTCAACTTCCAGAGTTAAACTGATGTGTGTTTGCAGCAGTTCAGAAACCCTTTCTTGGGAGAATGTAGAAACAGTCATTTCCAGCCCTAGAGACGCATATAAGAGTTAGCAGTAAGAATGCGTTTAAAACACAGAAGACCCGCTTCTTACGTACTCATCTGCTGTGTGTTTGTTCCTTTTAGGAAGTTGCATCTATGGTTAAATTCAGCGAGGTAGAAACACGTTTCTTCTAAAAGCTGCGTTTGGACATTCCAGAGTGGATGGGAGAACAGGCTGTAAAGAGAAATACCTTGCTATATAACCAAAACTGAGCTGTCTAGCAGAATGGTTGTCAATGTGTGTATTCAACTTCAAGAGTTAAACTGATGTATGTTTGCAGCAGTTCAGAAACCCTTTCCTGGGAGAATGTAGAAACAGTCATTTCCAGCACTTGAGACGCATATAAGAGTTTGCAGTAAGAATGCGTTTAAAACACAGAAGACCCGCTTCTTACGAACTCATCTGCTGTGTGTTGGTTCCTTTTAGGAAGTTGCATCTATGGTTAGATTCAGCGAGGTAGGAACACGTTTCATCTAAAAGCTGCGTTTGGACATTCCAGAGTGGATGGGAGAACAGGCTGTAAAGAGAAATACTTTGCTCTAAAACCAAAACGGAGCTATCTAGCAGAATGGTTGTCAATGTGTGTATTCAACTTCCAGAGTTAAACTGATGTGTGTTTGCAGCAGTTCAGAAACCCTTTCCTGGAAGAATGTAGAAACAGTCATTTCCAGCCCTAGAGACGCATATAAGTGTTAGCAGTAAGAATGCGTTTAAAACACAGAAAACCCGCTTCTTACGAACTCATCTGCTGTGTGTTGGTTCCTTTTAGGAAGTTGCATCTATGGTTAGATTCAGCGAGGTAGGAACACGTTTCTTCTAAAAGCTGCGTTTGGACATTCCAGAGTGGATGGGAGAACAGGCTGTAAAGAGAAATACCTTGCTCTAAAACCAAAACGGAGCTATCTAGCAGAATGGTTGTCAATGTGTGTATTCAACTTCCAGAGTTAAACTGATGTGTGTTTACAGCAGTTCAGAAACCCTTTCCTGGGATAATGTAGAAACAGTCATTTCCAGCCCTAGAGACGCATATAAGAGTTTGCAGTAAGAATGCGTTTAAAACACAGAAGACCCGCTTCTTACGAACTCATCTGCTGTGTGTTGGTTCCTTTTAGGAAGTTCCATCTATGGTTAGATTCAGCGAGGTAGGAACACGTTTCTTCTAAAAGCTGCGTTTGGATATTCCATAGTGGATGGGAGAACAGGCTGTAAAGGGAAATACCTTGCTCTAAAACCAAAACGGAGCTATCTAGCAGAATGGTTGTCAATGTGTGTATTCAACTTCCTGAGTTAAACTGATGTGTGTTTGCAGCAGTTCAGAAACCCTTTCCTGGGAGAATGTAGAAACAGTCATTTCCAGCCCTAGAGACGCATATAAGAGTTAGCAGTAAGAATGCGTTTAAAACACAGAAGACCCGCTTCTTACGAACTCATCTGCTGTGTGTTGGTTCCCTTTAGGAAGTTGCATCTATGGTTAGATTCAGCGAGGTAGGAACACGTTTCTTCTAAAAGCTGCGTTTGGACATTCCAGAGTGGATGGGAGAACAGGCTGTAAAGAGAAATACCTTGCTCTAAAACCAAAACGGAGCTATCTAGCAGAATGGTTGTCAATGTGTGTATTCAACTTCCAGAGTTAAACTGATGTGTGTTTGCAGCAGTTCAGAAACCCTTTCCTGGGAGAATGTAGAAACAGTCATTTCCAGCCCTAGAGACGCATATAAGAGTTAGCAGTAAGAATGCGTTTAAAACACAGAAGACCCGCTTCTTACGAACTCATCTGCTGTGTGTTTGTTCCTTTTAGGAAGTTGCATCTATGGTTACATTCAGCGAGGTAGAAACACGTTTCTTCTAAAAGCTGCGTTTGGACATTCCAGAGTGGATGGGAGAACAGGCTGTAAAGAGAAATACCTTGCTATATAACCAAAACGGAGCTATCTAGCAGAATGGTTGTCAATGAGTGTATTCAACTTCAAGAGTTAAACTGATGTATGTTTGCAGCAGTTCAGAAACCCTTTCCTGGGAGAATGTAGAAACAATCATTTCCAGCCCTAGAGACGCATATAAGAGTTTGCAGTAAGAATGCGTTTAAAACACAGAAGACCCGCTTCTTACGAACTCATCTGCTGTGTGTTGGTTCCTTTTAGGAAGTTGCATCTATGGTTAGATTCAGCGAGGTAGGAACACGTTTCTTCTAAAAGCTGCGTTTGGACATTCCAGAGTGGATGGGAGAACAGGCTGTAAAGAGAAATACTTTGCTCTAAAACCAAAACGGAGCTATCTAGCAGAATGGTTGTCAATGTGTGTATTCAACTTCCAGAGTTAAACTGATGTGTGTTTGCAGCAGTTCAGAAACCCTTTCCTGGAAGAATGTAGAAACAATCATTTCCAGCCCTAGAGACGCATATAAGTGTTAGCAGTAAGAATGCGTTTAAAACACAGAAGACCCGCTTCTTACGAACTCATCTGCTGTGTGTTGGTTCCCTTTAGGAAGTTGCATCTATGGTTAGATTCAGCGAGGTAGGAACACGTTTCTTCTAAAAGCTGCGTTTGGACATTCCACAGTGGATGGGAGAACAGGCTGTAAAGAGAAATACCTTGCTCTAAAACCAAAACGGAGCTATCTAGCAGAATGGTTGTCAATGTGTGTATTCAACTTCCAGAGTTAAACTGATGTGTGTTTGCAGCAGTTCAGAAACCCTTTCCTGGGAGAATGTAGAAACAGTCATTTCCAGCCCTAGAGACGCATATAAGAGTTAGCAGTAAGAATGCGTTTAAAACACAGAAGACCCGCTTCTTACGAACTCATCTGCTGTGTGTTGGTTCCTTTTAGGAAGTTGCATCTATGGTTAGATTCATCGAGGTAGGAACACGTTTCTTCTAAAAGCTGCGTTTGGACATTCCAGAGTGGATGGGAGAACGGGCTGTAAAGAGAAATACCTTGCTCTAAAACCAAAACGGAGCTATCTAGCAGAATGGTTGTCAATGTGTGTATTCAACTTCCAGAGTTAAACTGATGTGTGTTTGCAGCAGTTCAGAAACCCTTTCCTGGGAGAATGTAGAAACTGTCATTTCCAGCCCTAGAGACGCATATAAGAGTTTGCAGTAAGAATGCGTTTAAAACACAGAAGACCCGCCTCTTACGAACTCATCTGCTGTGTGTTGGTTCCTTTTAGGAAGTTGCATCTATGGTTAAATTCAGCGAGGTAGAAACACGTTTCTTCTAAAAGCTGCGTTTGGACATTCCAGAGTGGATGGGAGAACAGGCTGTAAAGAGAAATACCTTGCTATATAACCAAAACAGAGCTATCTAGCAGAATGGTTGTCAATGTGTGTATTCAACTTCCAGAGTTAAACTGATGTGTGTTTGCAGCAGTTCAGAAACCCTTTCCTGGGAGAATGTAGAAACAGTCATTTCCAGCCCTAGAGGCGCATGTAAGAGTTAGCAGTAAGAATGCGTTTAAAACACAGAAGACCCGCTTCATACGAACTCATCTGCTGTGTGTTGGTTCCTTTTAGGAAGTTGCATCTATGGTTATATTCAGCGAGGTAGGAACACGTTTCTTCTAAAAGCTGGGTTTGGACATTCCAGAGTCGATGGGAGAACAGGCTGTAAAGAGAAATACCTTGCTCTAAAACCAGAATGGAGCTATCTAGCGGAATGGTTGTCAATGTGTGTATTCAACTTCCTGATTTAAACTGATGTGTGTTTGCAGAAGTTCAGAAACCCTTTCCTGGGAGAATGTAGAAACAGTCATTTCCAGCCCTAGAGACGCATATAAGAGTTTGCAGTAAGAATGCGTTTAAAACACAGAAGACCCGCTTCTTACGAACTCATCTGCTGTGTGTTTGTTCCTTTTAGGAAGTTGCATCTATGGTTAAATTCAGCGAGGTAGAAACACGTTTCTTCTAAAAGCTGCGTTTGGACATTCCAGAGTGGATGGGAGAACAGGCTGTAAAGAGAAATACCTTGCTATATAACCAAAACGGAGCTATCTAGCAGAATGGTTGTCAATGTGTGTATTCAACTTCAAGAGTTAAACTGATGTATGTTTGCAGCAGTTCAGAAACCCTTTCCTGGGAGAATGTAGAAACAGTCATTTCCAGCCCTAGAGACGCATATAAGAGTTTGCAGTAAGAATGCGTTTAAAACACAGAAGACCCGCTTCTTACGAACTCATCTGCTGTGTGTTGGTTCCTTTTAGGAAGTTGCATCTATGGTTAGATTCAGCGAGGTAGGAACACGTTTCTTCTAAAAGCTGCGTTTGGACATTCCAGAGTGGATGGGAGAACAGGCTGTAAAGAGAAATACTTTGCTCTAAAACCAAAACGGAGCTATCTAGCAGAATGGTTGTCAATGTGTGTATTCAACTTCCAGAGTTAAACTGATGTGTGTTTGCAGCAGTTCAGAAACCCTCTCCTGGGAGAATGTAGAAACAGTCATTTCCAGCCCTAGAGACGCATATAAGAGTTTGCAGTAAGAATGCGTTTAAAACACAGAAGACCCGCTTCTTCCGAACTCATCTGCTGTGTGTTGGTTCCTTTTAGGAAGTTGCATCTATGGTTAGATTCAGCGAGGTAGGACCACGTTTCTTCTAAAAGCTGCGTTTGGACATTCCAGAGTGGATGGGAGAACAGGCTGTAAAGAGAAATACCTTGCTCTAAAACCAAAACGGAGCTATCTAGCAGAATGGTTGTCAATGTGTGTATTCAACTTCCAGAGTTAAACTGATGTGTGTTTGCAGCAGTTCAGAAAACCTTTCCTGGGAGAATGTAGAAACAGTCATTTCCAGCCCTAGAGGCGCATATAAGAGTTTGCAGTATGAATGCGTTTAAAACACAGAAGACCCGCCTCTTACGAACTCATCTGCTGTGTGTTGGTTCCTTTTAGGAAGTTGCCTCTATGGTTAGATTCAGCGAGGTAGGAACACGTTTCTTCTAAAAGCTGCGTTTGGACATTCCAGAGTGGATGGGAGAACAGGCTGTAAAGAGAAATACCTTGCTCTAAAACCAAAACGGAGCTATCTAGCAGAATGGTTGTCAATGTGTGTATTCAACTTCCAGAGTTAAACTGATGTGTGTTTGCAGCTAGTTCAGATACCCTTTCTTGGGAGAATGTAGAAACAGTCATTTCCAGCCCAAGAGACGCATATAAGAGTTTGCAGTAAGAATGCGTTTAAAACACAGAAGACACGCTTCTTACGAACTCATCTGCTGTGTGTTGGTTCCTTTTAGGAAGTTGCATCTATGGTTACATTCAGCGAGGTAGAAACACGTTTCTTCTAAAAGATGGGTTTGGACATTCCAGAGTGGATGGGAGAACAGGCTGTAAAGAGAAATACCTTGCTCTAAAACCAAAACGGAGCTATCTAGCAGAATGGTTGTCAATGTGTGTATTCAACTTCCAGAGTTAAACTGATGTGTGTTTGCAGCAGTTCAGAAACCCTTTCCTGAGAGAATGTAGAAACAGTCATTTCCAGCCCTAGAGACGCATATAAGAGTTAGCAGTAAGAATGCGTTTAAAACACAGAAGACCCGCTTCTTACGAACTCATCTGCTGTGTGTTGGTTCCTTTTAGGAAGTTGCATCTATGGTTAGATTCAGCGAGGTAGGAACACGTTTCTTCTAAAAGCTGCGTTTGGACATTCCAGAGTGGATGGGAGAACAGGCTGTAAAGAGAAATACCTTGCTCTAAAACCAAAACAGAGCTATCTAGCAGAATGGTTGTAAATGTGTGTATTCAACTTCCTGAGTTAAACTGATGTGTGTTTGCAGCAGTTCAGAAACCCTTTCCTGAGAGAATGTAGAAACAGTCATTTCCAGCCCTAGAGACGCATATAAGAGTTAGCAGTAAGAATGCGTTTAAAACACAGAAGACCCGCTTCTTACGAACTCATCTGCTGTGTGTTTGTTCCTTTTAGGAAGTTGCATCTATGGTTAAATTCAGCGAGGTAGAAACACGTTTCTTCTAAAAGCTGCGTTTGGACATTCCAGAGTGGATGGGAGAACAGGCTGTAAAGAGAAATACCTTGCTATATAATCAAAACAGAGCTATCTAGCAGAATGGTTGTCAATGTGTGTATTCAACTTCCAGAGTTAAACTGATGTGTGTTTGCAGCAGTTCAGAAACCCTTTCCTGGGAGAATTTAGAAACAGTCATTTCCAGCCCTAGAGACGCATATAAGAGTTAGCAGTAAGAATGCGTTTAAAACACAGAAGACCCGCTTCTTACGAACTCATCTGCTGTGTGTTTGTTCCTTTTAGGAAGTTGCATCTATGGTTAAATTCAGCGAGGTAGAAACACGTTTCTTCTAAAAGCTGCGTTTGGACATTCCAGAGTGGATGGGAGAACAGGCTGTAAAGAGAAATACCTTGCTATATACCAAAAAGGAGCTATCTAGCAGAATGGTTGTCAATGTGTGTATTCAACTTCCAGAGTTAAACTGATGTGTGTTTGCAGCAGTTCAGAAACCCTTTCCTGGGAGAATGTAGAAACAGTCATTTCCAGCCCTAGAGACGCATATAAGAGTTAGCAGTAAGAATGCGTTTAAAACACAGAAGACCCGCTTCTTACGAACTCATCTGCTGTGTGTTGGTTTATTTTAGGAAGTTGCATCTATGGTTAGATTCAGCGAGGTAGGAACACGTTTCATCTAAAAGCTGCGTTTGGACATTCCAGAGTGGATGGGAGAACAGGCTGTAAAGAGAAATACCTTGCTCTAAAACCAAAACGGAGCTATCTAGCAGAATGGTTGTCAATGTGTGTATTCAACTTCCAGAGTTAAACTGATGTGTGTTTGCAGCAGTTCAGAAACCCTTTCCTGGGAGAATGTAGAAACTGTCATTTGCAGCCCTAGAGACGCACATAAGGGTTTGCAGTAAGAATGCGTTTAAAACACAGAAGACCCGCCTCTTACGAATTCATCTGCTGTGTGTTGGTTCCTTTTAGGAAGTTGCATCTATGGTTAAATTCAGCGAGGTAGAAACACGTTTCTTCTAAAAGCTGCGTTTGGACATTCCAGAGTGGATGGGAGAACAGGCTGTAAAGAGAAATACCTTGCTCTAAAACCAAAACGGAGCTATCTAGCAGAATGGTTGTCAATGTGTGTATTCAACTTCCTGAGTTAAACTGATGTGTGTTTGCAGCAGTTCAGAAACCGTTTCCTGAGAGAATGTAGAAACAGTCATTTTCAGCCCTAGAGACGCATATAAGAGTTAGCAGTAAGAACGCGTTTAAAACACAGAAGACCCGCTTCTTACGAACTCATCTGCTGTGTGTTGGTTCCTTTTAGGAAGTTCCATCTATGGTTAGATTCAGCGAGGTAGGAACACGTTTCTTCTAAAAGCTGCGTTTGGACATTCCAGAGTGGATGGGAGAACAGGCTTTAAAGAGAAATACCTTGCTCTAAAACCAAAATGGAGCTATCTAGCAGAATGGTTGTCAATGTGTGTATTCAACTTCCAGAGTTAAACTGATGTGTGTTTGCAGCAGTTCAGAAACCCTTTCTTGGGAGAATGTAGAAACAGTCATTTCCAGCCCTAGAGACGCATATAAGAGTTAGCAGTAAGAATGCGTTTAAAACACAGAAGACCCGCTTCTTACGTACTCATCTGCTGTGTGTTTGTTCCTTTTAGGAAGTTGCATCTATGGTTAAATTCAGCGAGGTAGAAACACGTTTCTTCTAAAAGCTGCGTTTGGACATTCCAGAGTGGATGGGAGAACAGGCTGTAAAGAGAAATACCTTGCTATATAACCAAAACGGAGCTGTCTAGCAGAATGGTTGTCAATGTGTGTATTCAACTTCAAGAGTTAAACTGATGTATGTTTGCAGCAGTTCAGAAACCCTTTCCTGGGAGAATGTAGAAACAGTCATTTCCAGCACTTGAGACGCATATAAGAGTTTGCAGTAAGAATGCGTTTAAAACACAGAAGACCCGCTTCTTACGAACTCATCTGCTGTGTGTTGGTTCCTTTTAGGAAGTTGCATCTATGGTTAGATTCAGCGAGGTAGGAACACGTTTCATCTAAAAGCTGCGTTTGGACATTCCAGAGTGGATGGGAGAACAGGCTGTAAAGAGAAATACTTTGCTCTAAAACCAAAACGGAGCTATCTAGCAGAATGGTTGTCAATGTGTGTATTCAACTTCCAGAGTTAAACTGATGTGTGTTTGCAGCAGTTCAGAAACCCTTTCCTGGAAGAATGTAGAAACAGTCATTTCCAGCCCTAGAGACGCATATAAGTGTTAGCAGTAAGAATGCGTTTAAAACACAGAAAACCCGCTTCTTACGAACTCATCTGCTGTGTGTTGGTTCCTTTTAGGAAGTTGCATCTATGGTTAGATTCAGCGAGGTAGGAACACGTTTCTTCTAAAAGCTGCGTTTGGACATTCCAGAGTGGATGGGAGAACAGGCTGTAAAGAGAAATACCTTGCTCTAAAACCAAAACGGAGCTATCTAGCAGAATGGTTGTCAATGTGTGTATTCAACTTCCAGAGTTAAACTGATGTGTGTTTACAGCAGTTCAGAAACCCTTTCCTGGGATAATGTAGAAACAGTCATTTCCAGCCCTAGAGACGCATATAAGAGTTTGCAGTAAGAATGCGTTTAAAACACAGAAGACCCGCTTCTTACGAACTCATCTGCTGTGTGTTGGTTCCTTTTAGGAAGTTCCATCTATGGTTAGATTCAGCGAGGTAGGAACACGTTTCTTCTAAAAGCTGCGTTTGGATATTCCATAGTGGATGGGAGAACAGGCTGTAAAGGGAAATACCTTGCTCTAAAACCAAAACGGAGCTATCTAGCAGAATGGTTGTCAATGTGTGTATTCAACTTCCTGAGTTAAACTGATGTGTGTTTGCAGCAGTTCAGAAACCCTTTCCTGGGAGAATGTAGAAACAGTCATTTCCAGCCCTAGAGACGCATATAAGAGTTAGCAGTAAGAATGCGTTTAAAACACAGAAGACCCGCTTCTTACGAACTCATCTGCTGTGTGTTGGTTCCCTTTAGGAAGTTGCATCTATGGTTAGATTCAGCGAGGTAGGAACACGTTTCTTCTAAAAGCTGCGTTTGGACATTCCAGAGTGGATGGGAGAACAGGCTGTAAAGAGAAATACCTTGCTCTAAAACCAAAACGGAGCTATCTAGCAGAATGGTTGTCAATGTGTGTATTCAACTTCCAGAGTTAAACTGATGTGTGTTTGCAGCAGTTCAGAAACCCTTTCCTGGGAGAATGTAGAAACAGTCATTTCCAGCCCTAGAGACGCATATAAGAGTTAGCAGTAAGAATGCGTTTAAAACACAGAAGACCCGCTTCTTACGAACTCATCTGCTGTGTGTTTGTTCCTTTTAGGAAGTTGCATCTATGGTTACATTCAGCGAGGTAGAAACACGTTTCTTCTAAAAGCTGCGTTTGGACATTCCAGAGTGGATGGGAGAACAGGCTGTAAAGAGAAATACCTTGCTATATAACCAAAACGGAGCTATCTAGCAGAATGGTTGTCAATGTGTGTATTCAACTTCAAGAGTTAAACTGATGTATGTTTGCAGCAGTTCAGAAACCCTTTCCTGGGAGAATGTAGAAACAGTCATTTCCAGCCCTAGAGACGCATATAAGAGTTTGCAGTAAGAATGCGTTTAAAACACAGAAGACCCGCTTCTTACGAACTCATCTGCTGTGTGTTGGTTCCTTTTAGGAAGTTGCATCTATGGTTAGATTCAGCGAGGTAGGAACACGTTTCTTCTAAAAGCTGCGTTTGGACATTCCAGAGTGGATGGGAGAACAGGCTGTAAAGAGAAATACCTTGCTATATACCAAAAAGGAGCTATCTAGCAGAATGGTTGTCAATGTGTGTATTCAACTTCCAGAGTTAAACTGATGTGTGTTTGCAGCAGTTCAGAAACCCTTTCCTGGGAGAATGTAGAAACAGTCATTTCCAGCCCTAGAGACGCATATAAGAGTTAGCAGTAAGAATGCGTTTAAAACACAGAAGACCCGCTTCTTACGAACTCATCTGCTGTGTGTTGGTTTATTTTAGGAAGTTGCATCTATGGTTAGATTCAGCGAGGTAGGAACACGTTTCATCTAAAAGCTGCGTTTGGACATTCCAGAGTGGATGGGAGAACAGGCTGTAAAGAGAAATACCTTGCTCTAAAACCAAAACGGAGCTATCTAGCAGAATGGTTGTCAATGTGTGTATTCAACTTCCAGAGTTAAACTGATGTGTGTTTGCAGCAGTTCAGAAACCCTTTCCTGGGAGAATGTAGAAACTGTCATTTGCAGCCCTAGAGACGCACATAAGGGTTTGCAGTAAGAATGCGTTTAAAACACAGAAGACCCGCCTCTTACGAATTCATCTGCTGTGTGTTGGTTCCTTTTAGGAAGTTGCATCTATGGTTAAATTCAGCGAGGTAGAAACACGTTTCTTCTAAAAGCTGCGTTTGGACATTCCAGAGTGGATGGGAGAACAGGCTGTAAAGAGAAATACCTTGCTCTAAAACCAAAACGGAGCTATCTAGCAGAATGGTTGTCAATGTGTGTATTCAACTTCCTGAGTTAAACTGATGTGTGTTTGCAGCAGTTCAGAAACCGTTTCCTGAGAGAATGTAGAAACAGTCATTTTCAGCCCTAGAGACGCATATAAGAGTTAGCAGTAAGAACGCGTTTAAAACACAGAAGACCCGCTTCTTACGAACTCATCTGCTGTGTGTTGGTTCCTTTTAGGAAGTTCCATCTATGGTTAGATTCAGCGAGGTAGGAACACGTTTCTTCTAAAAGCTGCGTTTGGACATTCCAGAGTGGATGGGAGAACAGGCTTTAAAGAGAAATACCTTGCTCTAAAACCAAAATGGAGCTATCTAGCAGAATGGTTGTCAATGTGTGTATTCAACTTCCAGAGTTAAACTGATGTGTGTTTGCAGCAGTTCAGAAACCCTTTCTTGGGAGAATGTAGAAACAGTCATTTCCAGCCCTAGAGACGCATATAAGAGTTAGCAGTAAGAATGCGTTTAAAACACAGAAGACCCGCTTCTTACGTACTCATCTGCTGTGTGTTTGTTCCTTTTAGGAAGTTGCATCTATGGTTAAATTCAGCGAGGTAGAAACACGTTTCTTCTAAAAGCTGCGTTTGGACATTCCAGAGTGGATGGGAGAACAGGCTGTAAAGAGAAATACCTTGCTATATAACCAAAACGGAGCTGTCTAGCAGAATGGTTGTCAATGTGTGTATTCAACTTCAAGAGTTAAACTGATGTATGTTTGCAGCAGTTCAGAAACCCTTTCCTGGGAGAATGTAGAAACAGTCATTTCCAGCACTTGAGACGCATATAAGAGTTTGCAGTAAGAATGCGTTTAAAACACAGAAGACCCGCTTCTTACGAACTCATCTGCTGTGTGTTGGTTCCTTTTAGGAAGTTGCATCTATGGTTAGATTCAGCGAGGTAGGAACACGTTTCATCTAAAAGCTGCGTTTGGACATTCCAGAGTGGATGGGAGAACAGGCTGTAAAGAGAAATACTTTGCTCTAAAACCAAAACGGAGCTATCTAGCAGAATGGTTGTCAATGTGTGTATTCAACTTCCAGAGTTAAACTGATGTGTGTTTGCAGCAGTTCAGAAACCCTTTCCTGGAAGAATGTAGAAACAGTCATTTCCAGCCCTAGAGACGCATATAAGTGTTAGCAGTAAGAATGCGTTTAAAACACAGAAAACCCGCTTCTTACGAACTCATCTGCTGTGTGTTGGTTCCTTTTAGGAAGTTGCATCTATGGTTAGATTCAGCGAGGTAGGAACACGTTTCTTCTAAAAGCTGCGTTTGGACATTCCAGAGTGGATGGGAGAACAGGCTGTAAAGAGAAATACCTTGCTCTAAAACCAAAACGGAGCTATCTAGCAGAATGGTTGTCAATGTGTGTATTCAACTTCCAGAGTTAAACTGATGTGTGTTTACAGCAGTTCAGAAACCCTTTCCTGGGATAATGTAGAAACAGTCATTTCCAGCCCTAGAGACGCATATAAGAGTTTGCAGTAAGAATGCGTTTAAAACACAGAAGACCCGCTTCTTACGAACTCATCTGCTGTGTGTTGGTTCCTTTTAGGAAGTTCCATCTATGGTTAGATTCAGCGAGGTAGGAACACGTTTCTTCTAAAAGCTGCGTTTGGATATTCCATAGTGGATGGGAGAACAGGCTGTAAAGGGAAATACCTTGCTCTAAAACCAAAACGGAGCTATCTAGCAGAATGGTTGTCAATGTGTGTATTCAACTTCCTGAGTTAAACTGATGTGTGTTTGCAGCAGTTCAGAAACCCTTTCCTGGGAGAATGTAGAAACAGTCATTTCCAGCCCTAGAGACGCATATAAAAGTTAGCAGTAAGAATGCGTTTAAAACACAGAAGACCCGCTTCTTACGAACTCATCTGCTGTGTGTTGGTTCCCTTTAGGAAGTTGCATCTATGGTTAGATTCAGCGAGGTAGGAACACGTTTCTTCTAAAAGCTGCGTTTGGACATTCCAGAGTGGATGGGAGAACAGGCTGTAAAGAGAAATACCTTGCTCTAAAACCAAAACGGAGCTATCTAGCAGAATGGTTGTCAATGTGTGTATTCAACTTCCAGAGTTAAACTGATGTGTGTTTGCAGCAGTTCAGAAACCCTTTCCTGGGAGAATGTAGAAACAGTCATTTCCAGCCCTAGAGACGCATATAAGAGTTAGCAGTAAGAATGCGTTTAAAACACAGAAGACCCGCTTCTTACGAACTCATCTGCTGTGTGTTTGTTCCTTTTACGAAGTTGCATCTATGGTTACATTCAGCGAGGTAGAAACACGTTTCTTCTAAAAGCTGCGTTTGGACATTCCAGAGTGGATGGGAGAACAGGCTGTAAAGAGAAATACCTTGCTATATAACCAAAACGGAGCTATCTAGCAGAATGGTTGTCAATGTGTGTATTCAACTTCAAGAGTTAAACTGATGTATGTTTGCAGCAGTTCAGAAACCCTTTCCTGGGAGAATGTAGAAACAGTCATTTCCAGCCCTAGAGACGCATATAAGAGTTTGCAGTAAGAATGCGTTTAAAACACAGAAGACCCGCTTCTTACGAACTCATCTGCTGTGTGTTGGTTCCTTTTAGGAAGTTGCATCTATGGTTAGATTCAGCGAGGTAGGAACACGTTTCTTCTAAAAGCTGCGTTTGGACATTCCAGAGTGGATGGGAGAACAGGCTGTAAAGAGAAATACTTTGCTCTAAAACCAAAACGGAGCTATCTAGCAGAATGGTTGTCAATGTGTGTATTCAACTTCCAGAGTTAAACTGATGTGTGTTTGCAGCAGTTCAGAAACCCTTTCCTGGAAGAATGTAGAAACAATCATTTCCAGCCCTAGAGACGCATATAAGTGTTAGCAGTAAGAATGCGTTTAAAACACAGAAGACCCGCTTCTTACGAACTCATCTGCTGTGTGTTGGTTCCCTTTAGGAAGTTGCATCTATGGTTAGATTCAGCGAGGTAGGAACACGTTTCTTCTAAAAGCTGCGTTTGGACATTCCACAGTGGATGGGAGAACAGGCTGTAAAGAGAAATACCTTGCTCTAAAACCAAAACGGAGCTATCTAGCAGAATGGTTGTCAATGTGTGTATTCAACTTCCAGAGTTAAACTGATGTGTGTTTGCAGCAGTTCAGAAACCCTTTCCTGGGAGAATGTAGAAACAGTCATTTCCAGCCCTAGAGACGCATATAAGAGTTAGCAGTAAGAATGCGTTTAAAACACAGAAGACCCGCTTCTTACGAACTCATCTGCTGTGTGTTGGTTCCTTTTAGGAAGTTGCATCTATGGTTAGATTCATCGAGGTAGGAACACGTTTCTTCTAAAAGCTGCGTTTGGACATTCCAGAGTGGATGGGAGAACGGGCTGTAAAGAGAAATACCTTGCTCTAAAACCAAAACGGAGCTATCTAGCAGAATGGTTGTCAATGTGTGTATTCAACTTCCAGAGTTAAACTGATGTGTGTTTGCAGCAGTTCAGAAACCCTTTCCTGGGAGAATGTAGAAACTGTCATTTCCAGCCCTAGAGACGCATATAAGAGTTTGCAGTAAGAATGCGTTTAAAACACAGAAGACCCGCCTCTTACGAACTCATCTGCTGTGTGTTGGTTCCTTTTAGGAAGTTGCATCTATGGTTAAATTCAGCGAGGTAGAAACACGTTTCTTCTAAAAGCTGCGTTTGGACATTCCAGAGTGGATGGGAGAACAGGCTGTAAAGAGAAATACCTTGCTATATAACCAAAACAGAGCTATCTAGCAGAATGGTTGTCAATGTGTGTATTCAACTTCCAGAGTTAAACTGATGTGTGTTTGCAGCAGTTCAGAAACCCTTTCCTGGGAGAATGTAGAAACAGTCATTTCCAGCCCTAGAGGCGCATGTAAGAGTTAGCAGTAAGAATGCGTTTAAAACACAGAAGACCCGCTTCATACGAACTCATCTGCTGTGTGTTGGTTCCTTTTAGGAAGTTGCATCTATGGTTATATTCAGCGAGGTAGGAACACGTTTCTTCTAAAAGCTGGGTTTGGACATTCCAGAGTCGATGGGAGAACAGGCTGTAAAGAGAAATACCTTGCTCTAAAACCAGAATGGAGCTATCTAGCGGAATGGTTGTCAATGTGTGTATTCAACTTCCTGATTTAAACTGATGTGTGTTTGCAGAAGTTCAGAAACCCTTTCCTGGGAGAATGTAGAAACAGTCATTTCCAGCCCTAGAGACGCATATAAGAGTTTGCAGTAAGAATGCGTTTAAAACACAGAAGACCCGCTTCTTACGAACTCATCTGCTGTGTGTTTGTTCCTTTTAGGAAGTTGCATCTATGGTTAAATTCAGCGAGGTAGAAACACGTTTCTTCTAAAAGCTGCGTTTGGACATTCCAGAGTGGATGGGAGAACAGGCTGTAAAGAGAAATACCTTGCTATATAACCAAAACGGAGCTATCTAGCAGAATGGTTGTCAATGTGTGTATTCAACTTCAAGAGTTAAACTGATGTATGTTTGCAGCAGTTCAGAAACCCTTTCCTGGGAGAATGTAGAAACAGTCATTTCCAGCCCTAGAGACGCATATAAGAGTTTGCAGTAAGAATGCGTTTAAAACACAGAAGACCCGCTTCTTACGAACTCATCTGCTGTGTGTTGGTTCCTTTTAGGAAGTTGCATCTATGGTTAGATTCAGCGAGGTAGGAACACGTTTCTTCTAAAAGCTGCGTTTGGACATTCCAGAGTGGATGGGAGAACAGGCTGTAAAGAGAAATACTTTGCTCTAAAACCAAAACGGAGCTATCTAGCAGAATGGTTGTCAATGTGTGTATTCAACTTCCAGAGTTAAACTGATGTGTGTTTGCAGCAGTTCAGAAACCCTTTCCTGGAAGAATGTAGAAACAATCATTTCCAGCCCTAGAGACGCATATAAGTGTTAGCAGTAAGAATGCGTTTAAAACACAGAAGACCCGCTTCTTACGAACTCATCTGCTGTGTGTTGGTTCCCTTTAGGAAGTTGCATCTATGGTTAGATTCAGCGAGGTAGGAACACGTTTCTTCTAAAAGCTGCGTTTGGACATTCCACAGTGGATGGGAGAACAGGCTGTAAAGAGAAATACCTTGCTCTAAAACCAAAACGGAGCTATCTAGCAGAATGGTTGTCAATGTGTGTATTCAACTTCCAGAGTTAAACTGATGTGTGTTTGCAGCAGTTCAGAAACCCTTTCCTGGGAGAATGTAGAAACAGTCATTTCCAGCCCTAGAGACGCATATAAGAGTTAGCAGTAAGAATGCGTTTAAAACACAGAAGACCCGCTTCTTACGAACTCATCTGCTGTGTGTTGGTTCCTTTTAGGAAGTTGCATCTATGGTTAGATTCATCGAGGTAGGAACACGTTTCTTCTAAAAGCTGCGTTTGGACATTCCAGAGTGGATGGGAGAACGGGCTGTAAAGAGAAATACCTTGCTCTAAAACCAAAACGGAGCTATCTAGCAGAATGGTTGTCAATGTGTGTATTCAACTTCCAGAGTTAAACTGATGTGTGTTTGCAGCAGTTCAGAAACCCTTTCCTGGGAGAATGTAGAAACTGTCATTTCCAGCCCTAGAGACGCATATAAGAGTTTGCAGTAAGAATGCGTTTAAAACACAGAAGACCCGCCTCTTACGAACTCATCTGCTGTGTGTTGGTTCCTTTTAGGAAGTTGCATCTATGGTTAAATTCAGCGAGGTAGAAACACGTTTCTTCTAAAAGCTGCGTTTGGACATTCCAGAGTGGATGGGAGAACAGGCTGTAAAGAGAAATACCTTGCTATATAACCAAAACAGAGCTATCTAGCAGAATGGTTGTCAATGTGTGTATTCAACTTCCAGAGTTAAACTGATGTGTGTTTGCAGCAGTTCAGAAACCCTTTCCTGGGAGAATGTAGAAACAGTCATTTCCAGCCCTAGAGGCGCATGTAAGAGTTAGCAGTAAGAATGCGTTTAAAACACAGAAGACCCGCTTCATACGAACTCATCTGCTGTGTGTTGGTTCCTTTTAGGAAGTTGCATCTATGGTTATATTCAGCGAGGTAGGAACACGTTTCTTCTAAAAGCTGGGTTTGGACATTCCAGAGTCGATGGGAGAACAGGCTGTAAAGAGAAATACCTTGCTCTAAAACCAGAACGGAGCTATCTAGCGGAATGGTTGTCAATGTGTGTATTCAACTTCCTGATTTAAACTGATGTGTGTTTGCAGAAGTTCAGAAACCCTTTCCTGGGAGAATGTAGAAACAGTCATTTCCAGCCCTAGAGACGCATATAAGAGTTAGCAGTAAGAATGCGTTTAAAACACAGAAGACCCGCTTCTTCCGAACTCATCTGCTGTGTGTTGGTTCCTTTTAGGAAGTTGCATCTATGGTTAGATTCAGCGAGGTAGGAACACGTTTCATCTAAAAGCTGCGTTTGGACATTCCAGAGTGGATGGGAGAACAGGCTGTAAAGAGAAATACCTTGCTCTAAAACCAAAACGGAGCTATCTAGCAGAATGGTTGTCAATGTGTGTATTCAACGTCCAGAGTTAAACTGATGTGTGTTTGCAGCAGTTCAGAAACCCTTTCCTGGGAGAATGTAGAAACTGTCATTTCCAGCCCTAGAGACGCATATAAGAGTTAGCAGTAAGAATGCGTTTAAAACACAGAAGACCCGCCTCTTACGAACTCATCTGCTGTGTGTTGGTTCCTTTTAGGAAGTTGCATCTATGGTTAAATTCAGCGAGGTAGAAACACGTTTCTTCTAAAAGCTGCGTTTGGACATTCCAGAGTGGATGGGAGAACAGGCTGTAAAGAGAAATACCTTGCTATATAACCAAAACGGAGCTATCTAGCAGAATGGTTGTCAATGTGTGTATTCAACTTCAAGAGTTAAACTGATGTGTGTTTGCAGCAGTTCAGAAACCCTTTCCTGGGAGAATGTAGAAACAGTCATTTCCAGCCCTAGAGACGCATATAAGAGTTAGCAGTAAGAATGCGTTTAAAACACAGAAGACCCGCTTCTTACGAACTCATCTGCTGTGTGTTTGTTCCTTTTAGGAAGTTGCATCTATGGTTAAATTCAGCGAGGTAGGGACACGTTTCTTCTAAAAGCTGCGTTTGGACATTCCAGAGTGGATGGGAGAACAGGCTGTAAAGAGAAATACCTTGCTATATAACCAAAACAAAGCTATCTAGCAGAATGGTTGTCAATGTGTGTATTCAACTTCCAGAGTTAAACTGATGTGTGTTTGCAGCTAGTTCAGATACCCTTTCTTGGGAGAATGTAGAAACAGTCATTTCCAGCCCAAGAGACGCATATAAGGGTTTGCAGTAAAAATGTGTTTAAAACATAGAAGACCCGCTTCATACGAACTCATCTGCTGTGTGTTGGTTCCTTTTAGGAAGTTGCATCTATGGTTACATTCAGCGAGGTAGAAACACGTTTCTTCTAAAAGATGGGTTTGGACATTCCAGAGTGGATGGGAGAACAGGCTGTAAAGAGAAATACCTTGCTCTAAAACCAAAACGGAGCTATCTAGCAGAATGGTTGTCAATGTGTGTATTCAACTTCCTGAGTTAAACTGATATGTGTTTGCAGCAGTTCAGAAACCGTTTCCTGAGAGAATGTAGAAACAGTCATTTCCAGCCCTAGAGACGCATATAAGAGTTAGCAGTAAGAACGCGTTTAAAACACAGAAGACCCGCTTCTTACGAACTCATCTGCTGTGTGTTGGTTCCTTTTAGGAAGTTGCATCTATGGTTAGATTCAGCGAGGTAGGAACACGTTTCTTCTAAAAGCTGCGTTTGGACATTCCAGAGTGGATGGGAGAACAGGCTGTAAAGAGAAATACCTTGCTCTAAAACCAAAACGGAGCTATCTAGCAGAATGGTTGTCAATGTGTGTATTCAACTTCCAGAGTTAAACTGATGTGTGTTTGCAGCAGTTCAGAAACCCTTTCCTGGGAGAATGTAGAAACAGTCATTTCCAGCCCTAGAGACGCATATAAGAGTTAGCAGTAAGAATGCGTTTAAAACACAGAAGACCCGCTTCTTACGAACTCATCTGCTGTGTGTTGGTTCCTTTTAGGAAGTTGCATCTATGGTTAGATTCAGCGAGGTAGGAACACGTTTCTTCTAAAAGCTGCGTTTGGATATTCCATAGTGGATGGGAGAACAGGCTGTAAAGAGAAATACCTTGCTCTAAAACCAAAACGGAGCTATCTAGCAGAATGGTTGTCAATGTGTGTATTCAACTTCCTGAGTTAAACTGATGTGTGTTTGCAGCAGTTCAGAAACCCTTTCCTGGGAGAATGTAGAAACAGTCATTTCCAGCCCTAGAGACGCATATAAGAGTTAGCAGTAAGAATGCGTTTAAAACACAGAAGACCCGCTTCTTACGAACTCATCTGCTGTGTGTTGGTTCCCTTTAGGAAGTTGCATCTATGGTTAGATTCAGCGAGGTAGGAAGACGTTTCTTCTAAAAGCTGCGTTTGGACATTCCAGAGTGGATGGGAGAACAGGCTGTAAAGAGAAATACCTTGCTCTAAAACCAAAACGGAGCTATCTAGCAGAATGGTTGTCAATGTGTGTATTCAACTTCAAGAGTTAAACTGATGTGTGTTTGCAGCAGATCAGAAACCCTTTCCTGGGAGAATGTAGAAACAGTCATTTCCAGCCCTAGAGACGCATATAAGTGTTAGCAGTAAGAATGCGTTTAAAACACAGAAAACCCGCTTCTTACGAACTCATCTGCTGTGTGTTGGTTGCTTTTAGGAAGTTGCATCTATGGTTAGATTCAGCGAGGTAGGAACACGTTTCTTTTAAAAGCTGCGTTTGGACATTCCAGAGTGGATGGGAGAACAGGCTGTAAAGAGAAATACCTTGCTCTAAAACCAAAACGGAGCTATCTAGCAGAATGGTTGTCAATGTGTGTATTCAACTTCCAGAGTTAAACTGATGTGTGTTTACAGCAGTTCAGAAACCCTTTCCTGGGATAATGTAGAAACAGTCATTTCCAGCCCTAGAGACGCATATAAGAGTTTGCAGTAAGAATGCGTTTAAAACACAGAAGACCCGCTTCTTACGAACTCATCTGCTGTGTGTTGGTTCCTTTTAGGAAGTTGCATCTATGGTTAGATTCAGCGAGGTAGGAACACGTTTCTTCTAAAAGCTGCGTTTGGATATTCCATAGTGGATGGGAGAACAGGCTGTAAAGAGAAATACCTTGCTCTAAAACCAAAACGGAGCTATCTAGCAGAATGGTTGTCAATGTGTGTATTCAACTTCCTGAGTTAAACTGATGTGTGTTTGCAGCAGTTCAGAAACCCTTTCCTGGGATAATGTAGAAACAGTCATTTCCAGCCCTAGAGACGCATATAAGAGTTAGCAGTAAGAATGCGTTTAAAACACAGAAGACCCGCTTCTTACGAACTCATCTGCTGTGTGTTGGTTCCCTTTAGGAAGTTGCATCTATGGTTAGATTCAGCGAGGTAGGAAGACGTTTCTTCTAAAAGCTGCGTTTGGACATTCCAGAGTGGATGGGAGAACAGGCTGTAAAGAGAAATACCTTGCTCTAAAACCAAAACGGAGCTATCTAGCAGAATGGTTGTCAATGTGTGTATTCAACTTCAAGAGTTAAACTGATGTGTGTTTGCAGCAGTTCAGAAACCCTTTCCTGGGAGAATGTAGAAACAGTCATTTCCAGCCCTAGAGACGCATATAAGTGTTAGCAGTAAGAATGCGTTTAAAACACAGAAAACCCGCTTCTTACGAACTCATCTGCTGTGTGTTGGTTGCTTTTAGGAAGTTGCATCTATGGTTAGATTCAGCGAGGTAGGAACACGTTTCTTCTAAAAGCTGCGTTTGGACATTCCAGAGTGGATGGGAGAACAGGCTGTAAAGAGAAATACCTTGCTCTAAAACCAAAACGGAGCTATCTAGCAGAATGGTTGTCAATGTGTGTATTCAACTTCCAGAGTTAAACTGATGTGTGTTTACAGCAGTTCAGAAACCCTTTCCTGGGATAATGTAGAAACAGTCATTTCCAGCCCTAGAGACGCATATAAGAGTTTGCAGTAAGAATGCGTTTAAAACACAGAAGACCCGCTTCTTACGAACTCATCTGCTGTGTGTTGGTTCCTTTTAGGAAGTTGCATCTATGGTTAGATTCAGCGAGGTAGGAACACGTTTCTTCTAAAAGCTGCGTTTGGATATTCCATAGTGGATGGGAGAACAGGCTGTAAAGAGAAATACCTTGCTCTAAAACCAAAACGGAGCTATCTAGCAGAATGGTTGTCAATGTGTGTATTCAACTTCCTGAGTTAAACTGATGTGTGTTTGCAGCAGTTCAGAAACCCTTTCCTGGGAGAATGTAGAAACAGTCATTTCCAGCCCTAGAGACGCATATAAGAGTTAGCAGTAAGAATGCGTTTAAAACACAGAAGACCCGCTTCTTACGAACTCATCTGCTGTGTGTTGGTTCCCTTTAGGAAGTTGCATCTATGGTTAGATTCAGAGAGGTAGAAACACGTTTCTTCTAAAAGCTGCGTTTGGACATTCCAGAGTGGATGGGAGAACAGGCTGTAAAGAGAAATACCTTGCTATATAACCAAAACGGAGCTATCTAGCAGAATGGTTGTCAATGTGTGTATTCAACTTCCTGAGTTAAACTGATGTGTGTTTGCAGCAGTTCAGAAACCCTTTCCTGAGAGAATGTAGAAACAGTCATTTCCAGCCCTAGAGACGCATTTAAGAGTTAGCAGTAAGAACGCGTTTAAAACACAGAAGACCCGCTTCTTACGAACTCATCTGCTGTGTGTTGGTTCCTTTTAGGAAGTTGCATCTATGGTTAGATTCAGCGAGGTAGGAACACGGTTCTTCTAAAAGCTGCGTTTGGATATTCCATAGTGGATGGGAGAACAGGCTGTAAAGAGAAATACCTTGCTCTAAAACCAAAACGGAGCTATCTAGCAGAATGGTTGTCAATGTGTGTATTCAACTTCCTGAGTTAAACTGATGTGTGTTAGCAGCAGTTCAGAAACCCTTTCCTGGGAGAATGTAGAAACAGTCATTTCCAGCCCTAGAGACGCATATAAGAGTTAGCAGTAAGAATGCGTTTAAAACACAGAAGACCCGCTTCTTACGAACTCATCTGCTGTGTGTTGGTTCCCTTTAAGAAGTTGCATCTATGGTTAGATTCAGCGAGGTAGGAAGACGTTTCTTCTAAAAGCTGCGTTTGGACATTCCAGAGTGGATGGGAGAACAGGCTGTAAAGAGAAATACCTTGCTCTAAAACCAAAACGGAGCTATCTAGCAGAATGGTTGTCAATGTGTGTATTCAACTTCCAGAGTTAAACTGATGTGTGTTTGCAGCAGTTCAGAAACCCTTTCTTGGGAGAATGTAGAAACAGTCATTTCCAGCCCTAGAGACGCATATAAGAGTTTGCAGTAAGAATGCGTTTAAAACACAGAAGACCCGCTTCTTACGAACTCATCTGCTGTGTGTTGGTTCCTTTTAGGAAGTTCCATCTATGGTTAGATTCAGCGAGGTAGGAACACGTTTCTTCTAAAAGCTGCGTTTGGACATTCCAGAGTGGATGGGAGAACAGGCTGTAAAGAGAAATACCTTGCTCTAAAAGCAAAACGGAGCTATCTAGCAGAATGGTTGTCAATGTGTGTATTCAACTTCCAGAGTTAAACTGATGTGTGTTTGCAGCTAGTTCAGATACCCTTTCTTGGGAGAATGTAGAAACAGTCATTTCCAGCCCAAGAGACGCATATAAGAGTTTGCAGTAAAAATGTGTTTAAAACATAGAAGACCCGCTTCATACGAACTCATCTGCTGTGTGTTGGTTCCTTTTAGGAAGTTGCATCTATGGTTACATTCAGCGAGGTAGAAACACGTTTCTTCTAAAAGATGGGTTTGGACATTCCAGAGTGGATGGGAGAACAGGCTGTAAAGAGAAATACCTTGCTCTAAAACCAAAACGGAGCTATCTAGCAGAATGGTTGTCAATGTGTGTATTCAACTTCCAGAGTTAAACTGATGTGTGTTTGCAGCAGTTCAGAAACCCTTTCCTGAGAGAATGTAGAAACAGTCATTTCCAGCCCTAGAGACGCATATAAGAGTTAGCAGTAAGAACGCGTTTAAAACACAGAAGACCCGCTTCTTACGAACTCATCTGCTGTGTGTTGGTTCCTTTTATGAAGTTGCATCTATGGTTAGATTCAGCGAGGTAGGAACACATTTCTTCTAAAAGCTGCGTTTGGACATTCCAGAGTGGATGGGAGAACAGGCTGTAAAGAGAAATACCTTGCTCTAAAACCAAAACGGAGCTATCTAGCAGAATGGTTGTCAATGTGTGTATTCAACTTCCAGAGTTAAACTGATGTGTGTTTGCAGCAGTTCAGAAACCCTTTCCTGGGAGAATGTAGAAACAGTCATTTCCAGCCCTAGAGACGCATATAAGAGTTAGCAGTAAGAATGCGTTTAAAACACAGAAGACCCGCTTCTTACGAACTCATCTGCTGTGTGTTGGTTCCTTTTAGGAAGTTGCATCTATGGTTAGATTCAGCGAGGTAGGAACACGTTTCTTCTAAAAGCTGCGTTTGGACATTCCAGAGTGGATGGGAGAACAGGCTGTAATGAGAAATACCTTGCTCTCAAACCAAAACGGAGCTATCTAGCAGAATGGTTGTCAATGTGTGTATTCAACTTCCAGAGTTAAACTGATGTGTGTTTGCAGCAGTTCAGAAACCCTTTCCTGGAAGAATGTTGAAACAGTCATTTCCAGCCCTAGAGACGCATATAAGTGTTAGCAGTAAGAATGCGTTTAAAACACAGAAAACCCGCTTCTTACGAACTCATCTGCTGTGTGTTGGTTCCTTTTAGGAAGTTGCATCTATTGTTACATTCAGCGAGGTAGGAACACGTTTCTTCTAAAAGCTGCGTTTGGACATTCCAGAGTGGATGGGAGAACAGGTTGTAAAGAGAAATACCTTGCTCTAAAACCAAAAGGAAGCTATCTAGCAGAATGGTTGTCAATGTGTGTATTCAACTTCCAGAGTTAAACTGATGTGTGTTTACAGCAGTTCAGAAACCCTTTCCTGGGATAATGTAGAAAAGTCATTTCCAGCCCTAGAGACGCATATAAGAGTTTGCAGTAAGAATGCGTTTAAAACACAGAAGACCCGCTTCTTACGAACTCATCTGCTGTGTGTTGGTTCCTTTTAGGAAGTTGCATCTATGGTTAGATTCAGCGAGGTAGGAACACGTTTCTTCTAAAAGCTGTGTTTGGATATTCCATAGTGGATGGGAGAACAGGCTGTAAAGAGAAATACCTTGCTCTAAAACCAAAACGGAGCTATCTAGCAGAATGGTTGTCAATGTGTGTATTCAACTACCTGAGTTAAAATGATGTGTGTTTGCAGCAGTTCAGAAACCCTTTCCTGGGATAATGTAGAAACAGTCATTTCCAGCCCTAGAGACGCATATAAGAGTTAGCAGTAAGAATGCGTTTAAAACACAGAAGACCCGCTTCTTACGAACTCATCTGCTGTGTGTTGGTTCCCTTTAGGAAGTTGCATCTATGGTTAGATTCAGAGAGGTAGGAACACGTTTCTTCTAAAAGCTGCGTTTGGACATTCCATAGTGGATGGGAGAACAGGCTGTAAAGAGAAATACCTTGCTCTAAAACCAAAACGGTGCTATCTGGCAGAATGGTTGTCAATGTGTGTATTCAACTTCCAGAGTTAAACTGATGTGTGTTTGCAGCAGTTAAGAAACCCTTTCCTAGGAGAATGTAGAAACAGTCATTTCCAGCCCTAGAGACGCATATAAGAGTTAGCAGTAAGAATGCGTTTAAAACACAGAAGACCCGCTTCTTACGAACTCATCTGCTGTGTGTTGGTTCCTTTTAGGAAGTTGCATCTATGGTTAGATTCAGCGAGGTAGGAACACGTTTCTTCTAAAAGCTGCGTTTGGACATTCCAGAGTGGATGGGAGAACAGGCTGTAAAGAGAAATACCTTGCTCTAAAACCAAAACGAAGCTATCTAGCAGAATGGTTGTCAATGTGTGTATTCAACTTCCAGAGTTAAACTGATGTGTGTTTGCAGCTAGTTCAGATACCCTTTCTTGGGAGAATGTAGAAACAGTCATTTCCAGCCCAAGAGACGCATATAAGAGTTTGCAGTAAAAATGTGTTTAAAACATAGAAGACTCGCTTCATACGAACTCATCTGCTGTGTGTTGGTTGCTTTTAGGAACTTGCATCTATGGTTACATTCAGCGAGGTAGAAACACGTTTCTTCTAAAAGATGGGTTTGGACATTCCAGAGTGGATGGGAGAACAGGCTGTAAAGAGAAATACCTTGCTCTAAAACCAAAACGGAGCTATCTAGCAGAATGGTTGTCAATGTGTGTATTCAACTTCCTGAGTTAAACTGATGTGTGTTTGCAGCAGTTCAGAAACCCTTTCCTGAGAGAATGTAGAAACAGTCATTTCCAGCCCTAGAGACGCATATAAGAGTTAGCAGTAAGAACACGTTTAAAACACAGAAGACCCGCTTCTTACGAACTCATCTGCTGTGTGTTGGTTCCTTTTAGGAAGTTGCATCTATGGTTAGATTCAGCGAGGTAGGAACACGTTTCTTCTAAAAGCTGCGTTTGGACATTCCAGAGTGGATGGGAGAACAGGCTGTAAAGAGAAATACCTTGCTCTAAAACCAAAACGGAGCGATCTAGCAGAATGGTTGTCAATGTGTGTATTCAACTTCCAGAGTTAAACTGATGTGTGTTTGCAGCAGTTCAGAAACCCTTTCTTGGGAGAATGTAGAAACAGTCATTTCCAGCCCTAGAGACGCATATAATAATTTGCAGTTAGTATGCGTGTAAAACACAGAAGACCCGCTTCTTACGAACTCATCTGCTGTGTGTTTGTTCCTTTTAGGAAGTTGCATCTATGGTTAAATTCAGCGAGGTAGAAACACGTTTCTTCTAAAAGCTGCGTTTGGACATTCCAGAGTGGATGGGAGAACAGGTTGTAAAGAGAAATACCTTGCTCTAAAACCAAAACGGAGCTATCTAGCAGAATGGTTGTCAATGTGTGTATTAAACTTCCAGAGTTAAACTGATGTGTGTTTGCAGCAGTTCAGAAACCCTTTCCTGGGAGAATGTAGAAACAGTCATTTCCAGCCCTAGAGACGCATATAAGAGTTAGCAGTAAGAATGCGTTTAAAACACAGAAGACCCGCTTCTTACGAACTCATCTGCTGTGTGTTTGTTCCTTTTAGGAAGTTGCATCTATGGTTCAATTCAGCGAGGTAGAAACACGTTTCTTCTAAAAGCTGCGTTTGGACATTCCAGAGTGGATGGGAGAACAGGCTGTAAAGAGAAATACCTTGCTATATAACCAAAACGGAGCTATCTAGCAGAATGGTTGTCAATGTGTGTATTCAACTTCAAGAGTTAAACTGATGTGTGTTTGCAGCAGTTCCGAAACCCTTTCCTGGGAGAATGTAGAAACAGTCATTTCCAGCCCTAGAGACGCATATAAGAGTTTGCAGTAAGAATGCGTTTAAAACACAGAAGACCCGCTTCTTACGAACTCATGTGCTGTGTGTTGGTTCCTTTTAGGAAGTTGCATCTATGGTTACATTCAGCGAGTTAGAAACACGTTTCTTCTAAAAGATGGGTTTAGACATTCCAGAGTGGATGGGAGAACAGGCTGTAAAGAGAAATACCTTGCTCTAAAACCAAAACGGAGCTATCTAGCAGAATGGTTGTCAATGTGTGTATTCAACTTCCTGAGTTAAACTGATGTGTGTTTGCAGCAGTTCAGAAACCCTTTCCTGAGAGAATGTAGAAACAGTCATTTCCAGCCCTAGAGACGCATATAAGAGTTAGCAGTAAGAACGCGTTTAAAACACAGAAGACCCGCTTCTTACGAACTCATCTGCTGTGTGTTGGTTCCTTTTAGGAAGTTGCATCTATGGTTAGATTCAGCGAGGTAGGAACACGTTTCTTCTAAAAGCTGCGTTTGGACATTCCAGAGTGCATGGGAGAACAGGCTGTAAAGAGAAATACCTTGCTCTAAAACCAAAACGGAGCTATCTAGCAGAATGGTTGTCTATGTGTGTATTCAACTTCCAGAGTTAAACTGATGTGTGTTTGCAGCAGTTCAGAAACCCTTTCCTGGGAGAATGTAGAAACAGTCATTTCCAGCCCTAGAGACGCATATAAGAGTTAGCAGTAAGAATGCGTTTAAAACACAGAAGACCCGCTTCTTACGAACTCATCTGCTGTGTGTTTGTTCCTTTTAGGAAGTTGCATCTATGGTTAAATTCAGCGAGGTAGAAACACGTTTCTTCTAAAAGCTGCGTTTGGACATTCCAGAGTGGATGGGAGAACAGGCTGTAAAGAGAAATACCTTGCTATATAACCAAAACGGAGCTATCTAGCAGAATGGTTGTCAATGTGTGTATTCAACTTCCAGAGTTATACTGATGAGTGTTTGCAGCAGTTCAGAAACCCTTTCTTGGGAGAACGTAGAAACAGTCATTTCCAGCCCTAGAGACGCATATAAGAGTTTGCAGTAAGAATGCGTTTAAAACACAGAAGACCCGCTTCTTACGAACTCATCTGCTGTGTGTTTGTTCCTTTTAGGAAGTTGCATCTATGGTTAAATTCAGAGAGGTAGAAACACGTTTCTTCTAAAAGCTGCGTTTGGACATTCCAGAGTGGATGGGAGAACAGGCTGTAAAGAGAAATACCTTGCTATATAACCAAAACGGAGCTATCTAGCAGAATGGTTGTCAATGTGTGTATTCAACTTCCTGAGTTAAACTGATGTGTGTTTGCAGCAGTTCAGAAACCCTTTCCTGGGAGAATGTAGAAACAGTCATTTCCAGCCCTAGAGACGCATATAAGAGTTTGCAGTAAGAATGAGTTTAAAACACAGAAGACCCGCTTCTTACGAACTCATCCGCTGTGTGTTGGTTCCTTTTAGGAAGTTGCATCTATGGTTAGATTCAGCGAGGTAGGAACACGTTTCTTCTAAAAGCTGCTTTCGGACATTCCAGAGTGGATGGGAGAACAGGCTGTAAAGAGAAATACCTTGCTCTAAAACCAAAACGGAACTATCTAGCAGAATGGTTGTCAATGTGTGTATTCAACTTCCAGAGTTAAACTGATGTGTGTTTGCAGCAGTTCAGAAACCCTTTCCTGGGAGAATGTAGAAACAGTCATTTCCAGCCCTAGAGACGCATGTAACAGTTAGCAGTAAGAATGCGTTTAAAACACAGAAGACCCGCTTCATACGAACTCATCTCCTGTGTGTTGGTTCCTTTTAGGAAGTTGCATCTATGGTTATATTCAGCGAGGTAGGAACACGTTTCTTCTAAAAGCTGTGTTTGGACATTCCAGAGTCGATGGGAGAACAGGCTGTAAAGAGAAATACCTTGCTCTAAAACCAAAACGGAGCTATCTAGCGGAATGGTTGTCAATGTGTGTATTCAACTTCCTGATTTAAACTGATGTGTGTTTGCAGCAGTTCAGAAACCCTTTCCTGGGAGAATGTAGAAACAGTCATTTCCAGCCCTAGAGACGCATATAAGAGTTAGCAGTAAGAATGCGTTTAAAACACAGAAGACCCGCTTCTTCCGAACTCATCTGCTTTGTGTTGGTTCCTTTTAGGAAGTTGCATCTATGGTTAGATTCAGCGAGGTAGGAACACGTTTCTTCTAAAAGCTGCGTTTGGACATTCCAGAGTGGATGGGAGAACAGGCTGTAAAGAGAAATACCTTGCTCTAAAACCAAAACGGAGCTATCTAGCAGAATGGTTGTCAATGTGTGTATTCAACTTCCAGAGTTAAACTGATGTGTGTTTGCAGCAGTTCAGAAACCCTTTCCTTGGAGAATGTAGAAACAGTCATTTCCAGCCCTAGAGACGCATATAAGAGTTTGCAGTAAGAATGCGTTTAAAACACAGAAGACCCGCCTCTTACGAACTCATCTGCTGTGTGTTGGTTCCTTTTAGGAAGTTGCATCTATGGTTACATTCAGCGATGTAGGAACACGTTTCTTCTAAAAGATGGGTTTGGACATTCCAGAGTGGATGGGAGAACAGGCTGTAAAGAGAAATACCTTGCTCTAAAACCAAAACGGAGCTATCTAGCAGAATGGTTGTCAATGTGTGTATTCAACTTCCTGAGTTAAACAGATGTGTGTTTGCAGCAGTTCAGAAACCCTTTCCTGAGAGAATGTAGAAACAGTCATTTCCAGCCCTAGAGACGCATATAAGAGTTAGCAGTAAGAATGCGTTTAAAACACAGAAGACCCGCTTCTTACGAACTCATCTGCTGTGTGTTGGTTCCTTTTAGGAAGTTGCATCTATGGTTAGATTCAGCGAGGTATTAACACGTTTCTTCTAAAAGCTGCGTTTGGATATTCCAGAGTGGATTGGAGAACAGGCTGTAAAGAGAAATACCTTGCTCTAAAACCAAAACGGAGCTATCTAGCAGAATGGTTGTCAATGTGTGTATTCAACTTCCAGAGTTAAACTGATGTGTGTATGCAGCAGTTCAGAAACCCTTTCCTGGGAGAATGTAGAAACAGTCATTTCCAGCCCTAGAGACGCATATAAGAATTAGAAGTAAGAATGCGTTTAAAACACAGAAAACCCGCTTCATACGAACTCATCTGCTGTGTGTTGGTTCCTTTTAGGAAGTTGCATCTATGGTTAGATTCAGCGAGGTAGGAACACGTTTCTTCTAAAAGCTGGGTTTGGACATTCCAGAGTGGATGGGAGAACAGGCTGTAAAGAGAAATACCTTGCTCTAAAACCAAAACGGAGCTATCTAGCAGAATGGTTGTCAATGTGTTTATTCAACTTCCAGAGTTACACTGATGTGTGTTTGCAGCAGTTCAGAAACCCTTTCCTGGGAGAATGTAGAAACAGTCATTTCCAGCCCTAGAGACGCATATAAGAGTTTGCAGTAAGAATGCGTTTAAAACACAGAAGACCCGCCTCTTACGAACTCATCTGCTGTGTGTTGGTTCCTTTTAGGAAGTTGCATCTATGGTTAGATTCAGCGAGGTAGGAACAAGTTTCTTCTAAAAGCTGCGTTTGGACATTCCAGAGTGGATGGGAGAACAGGCTGTAAAGAGAAATACCTTGCTCTAAAACCAAAACGGAGCTATCTAGCAGAATGGTTGTCAATGTGTGTATTCAACTTCCAGAGTTAAACTGATGTGTGTTAGCAGGTAGTTTAGATACCCTTTCTTGGGAGAATGTAGAAACAGTCATTTCCAGCCCAAGAGACGCATATAAGGGTTTGCAGTAAGAATCCGTTTAAAACACAGAAGACCCGCTTCTTACGAACTCATCTGCTGTGTGTTGGTTCCTTTTAGGAAGTTGCATCTATGGTTACATTCAGCGAGGTAGAAACACGTTTCTTCTAAAAGATGGGTTTGGACATTCCAGAGTGGATGGGAGAACAGGCTGTAAAGAGAAATACCTTGCTCTAAAACCAAAACGGAGCTATCTAGCAGAATGGTTGTCAATGTGTGTATTCAACTTCCTGAGTTAAACTGATGTGTGTTTGCAGCAGTTCAGAAACCCTTTCTTGGGAGAATGTAGAAACAGTCATTTCCAGCCCTAGAGACGCATATAATAATTTGCAGTAAGAATGCGTGTAAAACACAGAAGACCCGCCTCTTACGAACTCATCTGCTGTGTGTTGGTTCCTTTTAGGAAGTTGCATCTATGGTTAGATTCAGCGAGGTAGGAACACGTTTCTTCTAAAAGCTGCGTTTGGACATTCCAGAGTGGATGGGAGAACAGGCTCTAAAGAGAAATACCTTGCTCTAAAACCAAAACGGAGCTATCTAGCAGAATGGTTGTCAATGTGTGTATTCAACTTCCTGAGTTAAACTGATGTGTGTTTGCAGCAGTTCAGAAACCCTTTCCTGGGAGAATGTAGAAACAGTCATTTCCAGCCCTAGAGACGCATATAAGAGTTAGCAGTAAGAATGCGTATAAAACACAGAAGACCCGCTTCTTACGAACTCATCTGCTGTGTGTTGGTTCCCTTTAGGAAGTTGCATCTATGGTTAGATTCAGCGAGGTAGGAACACGTTTCTTCTAAAAGCTGCGTTTGGACATTCCAGAGTGGATGGGAGAACAGGCTGTAAAGAGAAATACCTTGCTCTAAAACCAAAATGGAGCTCTCTAGCAGAATGGTTGTCAATGTGTGTATTCAACTTCCAGAGTTAAACTGATGTGTGTTTGCAGCAGTTCAGAAACCCTTTCCTGGGATAATGTAGAAACAGTCATTTCCAGCCCTAGAGACGCATATAAGAGTTTGCAGTAAGAATGCGTTTAAAACACAGAAGACCCGCTTCTTACGAACTCATCTGCTGTGTGTTCGTTCCTTTTAGGAAGTTGCATCTATGGTTAGATTCAGCGAGGTAGGAACACGTTTCTTCTAAAAGCTGCGTTTGGACATTCCATAGTGGATGGGAGAACAGGCTGTAAAGAGAAATACCTTTCTCTAAAACCAAAACGGAGCTATCTAGCAGAATGGTTGTCAATGTGTGTATTCAACTTCCTGAGTTAAACTGATGTGTGTTTGCAGCAGTTCAGAAACCCTTTCCTGGGAGAATGTAGAAACAGTCATTTCCAGCCCTAGAGACGCATATAAGAGTTTGCAGTAAAAATGTGTTTAAAACATAGAAGACTCACTTCATACGAACTCATCTGCTGTGTGTTGGTTCCTTTTAGGAAGTTGCATCTATGTTTACATTCAGCGAGGTAGAAACACGTTTCTTCTAAAAGATGGGTTTGGACATTCCAGAGTGGATGGGAGAACAGGCTGTAAAGAGAAATACCTTACTCTAAAACCAAAACGGAGCTATCTAGCAGAATGGTTGTCAATGTGTGTATTCAACTTCCAGAGTTAAACTGATGTGTGTTTGCAGCAGTTCAGAAACCCTTTCCTGGGAGAATGTAGAAACTGTCATTTCCAGCCCTAGAGACGCATATAAGAGTTTGCAGTAAGAATGCGTTTAAAACACAGAAGACCCGCCTCTTACGAACTCATGTGCTGTGTGTTGGTTCCTTTTAGGAAGTTGCATCTATGGTTACATTCAGCGAGGTAGAAATACGTTTCTTCTAAAAGCTGCGTTTGGACATTCCAGAGTGGATGGGAGAACAGGCTGTAAAGAGAAATACCTTTCTATATAACCAAAACAGAGCTATCTAGCAGAATGGTTGTCAATGTGTGTATTCAACTTCCAGAGTTAAACTGATGTGTGTTTGCAGCAGTTCAGAAACCCTTTCCTGGGAGAATGTAGAAACAGTCATTTCCAGCCCTAGAGACGCATATAAGAGTTAGCAGTAAGAATGCGTTTAAAACACAGAAGACCCGCTTCTTACGAACTCATCTGCTGTGTGTTTGTTCCTTTTAGGAAGTTGCATCTATGGTTAAATTCAGCGAGGTAGAAACACGTTTCTTCTAAAAGCTGCGTTTGGACATTCCAGAGTGGATGGGAGAACAGGCTGTAAAGAGAAATACCTTGCTATATAACCAAAACGGAGCTATCTAGCAGAATGGTTGTCAATGTGTGTATTCAACTTCCAGAGTTAAACTGATGTGTGTTTGCAGCAGTTCAGAAACCCTTTCCTGGGAGAATGTAGAAACAGTCATTTCCAGCCCTAGAGACGCATATAAGAGTTTGCAGTAAGAATGTGTTTAAAACACAGAAGACCCGCTTCTTACGAACTCATCTGCTGTGTGTTGGTTCCTTTTAGGAAGTTGCATCTATGGTTAGATTCAGCGAGGTAGGAACACGTTTCTTCTAAAAGCTGCGTTTGGACATTCCAGAGTGGATGGGAGAACAGGCTGTAAAGAGAAATACCTTGCTCTAAAACCAAAACGGAGCTATCTAGCAGAATGGTTGTCAATGTGTGTATTCAACTTCCAGAGTTAAACTGATGTGTGTTTGCAGCTAGTTCAGATACCCTTTCTTGGGAGAATGTAGAAACAGTCATTTCCAGCCCAAGAGACGCATATAAGAGTTTGCAGTAAAAATGTGTTTAAAACATAGAAGACCCGCTTCATACGAACTCATCTGCTGTGTGTTGGTTCCTTTTAGGAAGTTGCATCTATGGTTACATTCAGCGAGGTAGAAACACGTTTCTTCTAAAAGATGGGTTTGGACATTCCAGAGTGGATGGGAGAACAGGCTGTAAAGAGAAATACCTTGCTCTAAAACCAAAACGGTGCTATCTAGCAGAATGGTTGTCAATGTGTGTATTCAACTTCCTGAGTTAAACTGATGTGTGTTTGCAGCAGTTCAGAAACCCTTTCCTGAGAGAATGTAGAAACAGTCATTTCCAGCCCTAGAGACACATATAAGAGTTAGCAGTAAGAACGCGTTTAAAACACAGAAGACCCGCTTCTTACGAACTCATCTGCTGTGTGTTGGTTCCTTTTAGGAAGTTGCATCTATGGTTAGATTCAGCGAGGTAGGAACACGTTTCTTCTAAAAGCTGCGTTTGGACATTCCAGAGTGGATGGGAGAACAGGCTGTAAAGAGAAATACCTTGCTCTAAAACCAAAACGGAGCTATCTAGCAGAATGGTTGTCAATGTGTGTATTCAACTTCCAGAGTTAAACTGATGTGTGTTTGCAGCAGTTCAGAAACCCTTTCTTGGGAGAATGTAGAAACAGTCATTTCCAGCCCTAGAGACGCATATAATAATTTGCAGTAAGAATGCGTGTAAAACACAGAAGACCCGCTTCTTACGAACTCATCTGCTGTGTGTTTGTTCCTTTTAGGAAGTTGCATCTATGGTTAAATTCAGCGAGGTAGAAACACGTTTCTTCTAAAAGCTGCGTTTGGACATTCCAGAGTGGATGGGAGAACAGGCTGTAAAGAGAAATACCTTGCTATATAACCAAAACAGAGCTATCTAGCAGAATGGTTGTCAATGTGTGTATTCAACTTCCAGAGTTAAACTGATGTGTGTTTGCAGCAGTTCAGAAACCCTTTCCTGGGAGAATGTAGAAACAGTCATTTCCAGCCCTAGAGACGCATATAAGAGTTAGCAGTAAGAATGCGTTTAAAACACAGAAGACCCGCTTCTTACGAACTCATCTGCTGTGTGTTTGTTCCTTTTAGGAAGTTGCATCTATGGTTAAATTCAGCGAGGTAGAAACACGTTTCTTCTAAAAGCTGCGTTTGGACATTCCAGAGTGGATGGGAGAACAGGCTGTAAAGAGAAACACCTTGCTATATAACCAAAACGGAGCTATCTAGCAGAATGGTTGTCAATGTGTGTATTCAACTTCAAGAGTTAAACTGATGTGTGTTTGCAGCAGTTCAGAAACCCTTTCCTGGGAGAATGTAGAAACAGTCATTTCCAGCCCTAGAGACGCATATAAGAGTTTGCAGTAAGAATGCATTTAAAACACAGAAGACCCGCTTCTTACGAACTCATCTGCTGTGTGTTGGTTCCTTTTAGGAAGTTTCATCTATGGTTAGATTCAGCGAGGTAGGAACACGTTTCTTCTAAAAGCTGCGTTTGGACATTCCAGAGTGGATGGGAGAACAGGCTGTAAAGAGAAATACCTTGCTCTAAAACCAAAACGGAGCTATCTAGCAGAATGGTTGTCAATGTGTGTATTCAACTTCCAGAGTTAAACTGATGTGTGTTTGCAGCAGTTCAGAAACCCTTTCCTGGAAGAATGTAGAAACAGTCATTTCCAGCCCTAGAGACGCATATAAGTGTTAGCAGTAAGAATGCGTTTAAAACACAGAAAACCCGCTTCTTACGAACTCATCTGCTGTGTGTTGGTTCCTTTTAGGACGTTGCATCTATGGTTAGATTCAGCGAGGTAGGAACACGTTTCTTCTAAAAGCTGCGTTTGGACATTCCAGAGTGGATGGGAGAACAGGCTGTAAAGAGAAATACCTTGCTCTAAAACCAAAACAAAGCTATCTAGCAGAATGGTTGTCAATGTGTGTATTCAACTTCCAGAGTTAAACTGATGTGTGTTTACAGCAGTTCAGAAACCCTTTCCTGGGATAATGTAGAAACAGTCATTTCCAGCCCTAGAGACGCATATAAGAGTTTGCAGTAAGAATGCGTTTAAAACACAGAAGACCCGCTTCTTACGAACTCATCTGCTGTGTGTTGGTTCCTTTTAGGAAGTTGCATCTATGGTTAGATTCAGCGAGGTAGGAACACGTTTCTTCTAAAAGCTGCGTTTGGATATTCCATAGTGGATGGGAGACCAGGCTGTAAAGAGAAATACCTTGCTCTAAAACCAAAACGGAGCTATCTAGCAGAATGGTTGTCAATGTGTGTATTCAACTTCCTGAGTTAAACTGATGTGTGTTTGCAGCAGTTCAGAAACCCTTTCCTGGGAGAATGTAGAAACAGTCATTTCCAGCCCTAGAGACGCATATAAGAGTTAGCAGTAAGAATGCGTTTAAAACACAGAAGACCCGCTTCTTACGAACTCATCTGCTGTGTGTTGGTTCCCTTTAGGAAGTTGCATCTATGGTTAGATTCAGCGAGGTAGGAACACGTTTCTTCTAAAAGCTGCGTTTGGACATTCCAGGGTGGATGGGAGAACAGGCTGTAAAGAGAAATACCTTGCTCTAAAACCAAAACGGAGCTACCTAACAGAATGGTTGTCAATGTGTGTATTCAACTTCCAGAGTTAAACTGATGTGTGTTTGCAGCAGTTAAGAAACCCTTTCTTGGGAGAATGTAGAAACAGTCATTTCCAGCCCTAGAGACGCATATAAGAGTTTGCCGTAAGAATGCGTTTAAAACACAGAAGACCCGCTTCTTACGAACTCATCTGCTGTGTGTTGGTTCCTTTTAGGAAGTTGCATCTATGGTTACATTCAGCGAGGTAGAAACACGTTTCTTCTAAAAGCTGCGTTTGGACATTCCAGAGTGGATGGGAGAACAGGCTGTAAAGAGAAATACCTTGCTCTAAAACCAAAACAGAGCTATCTAGCAGAATGGTTGTCAATGTGTGTATTCAACTTCCAGAGTTAAACTGATGTGTGTTTGCAGCGGTTCAGAAACCCTTTCCTGGGAGAATGTAGAAACAGTCATTTCCAGCCCTAGAGACGCATATAAGAGTTAGCAGTAAGAATGCGTTTAAAACACACAAGACCCGCTTCTTACGAACTCATCTGCTGTGTGTTGGTTCCCTTTAGGAAGTTGCATCTATGGTTAGATTCAGCGAGGTAGGAACACGTTTCTTCTAAAAGCTGCGTTTGGACATTCCAGAGTGGATGGGAGAACAGGCTGTAAAGAGAAATACCTTGCTCTAAAACCAAAACGGAGCTATCTAGCAGAATGGTTGTCAATGTGTGTATTCAACTTCCAGAGTTAAACTGATGTGTGTTTGCAGCAGTTAAGAAACCCTTTCCTAGGAGAATGTAGAAACAGTCATTTCCAGCCCTAGAGACGCATATAAGAGTTAGCAGTAAGAATGCGTTTAAAACACAGAAGACCCGCTTCTTACGAACTCATCTGCTGTGTGTTGGTTCCTTTTAGGAAGTTGCATCTATGGTTAGATTCAGCGAGGTAAGAACACGTTTCTTCTAAAAGCTGCGTTTGGACATTCCAGAGTGGATGGGAGAACAGGCTGTAAAGAGAAATACCTTGCTATATAACCAAAACAGAGCTATCTAGCAGAATGGTTGTCAATGTGTGTATTCAACTTCCAGAGTTAAACTGATGTGTGTTTGCAGCAGTTCAGAAACCCTTTCCTGGGAGAATGTAGAAACAGTCATTTCCAGCCCTAGAGACGCATATAAGAGTTAGCAGTAAGAATGCGTTTAAAACACAGAAGACCCGCTTCTTACGAACTCATCTGCTGTGTGTTTGTTCCTTTTAGGAAGTTGCATCTATGGTTAAATTCAGCGAGGTAGAAACACGTTTCTTCTAAAAGCTGCGTTTGGACATTCCAGAGTGGATGGGAGAACAGGCTGTAAAGAGAAATACCTTGCTATATAACCAAAACGGAGCTATCTAGCAGAATGGTTGTCAATGTGTGTATTCAACTTCAAGAGTTAAACTGATGTGTGTTTGCACCAGTTCAGAAACCCTTTCCTGGGAGAATGTAGAAACAGTCATTTCCAGCCCTAGAGACGCATATAAGAGTTTGCAGTAAGAATGCGTTTAAAACACAGAAGACCCGCTTCTTACGAACTCATCTGCTGTGTGTTGGTTCCTTTTAGGAAGTTGCATCTATGGTTAGATTCAGCGAGGTAGGAACACGTTTCTTCTAAAAGCTGCGTTTGGACATTCCAGAGTGGATGGGAGAACAGGCTGTAAAGAGAAATACCTTGCTCTAAAACCAAAACAGAGCTATCTAGCAGAATGGTTGTCAATGTGTGTATTCAACTTCCAGAGTTAAACTGATGTGTGTTTGCAGCAGTTCAGAAACCCTTTCCTGGAAGAATGTAGAAACAGTCATTTCCAGCCCTAGAGACGCATGTAAGAGTTAGCAGTAAGAATGCGTTTAAAACACAGAAGACCCGCTTCATACGAACTCATCTGCTGTGTGTTGGTTCCTTTTAGGAAGTTGCATCTATGGTTATATTCAGCGAGGTAGGAACACGTTTCTTCTAAAAGCTGGGTTTGGACATTCCAGAGTCGATGGGAGAACAGGCTGTAAAGAGAAATACCTTGCTCTAAAACCAAAACGGAGCTATCTAGCGGAATGGTTGTCAATGTGTTTATTCAACTTCCTGATTTAAACTGATGTGTGTTTGCAGCAGTTCAGAAACCCTTTCCTGGGAGAATGTAGAAACAGTCATTTCCAGCCCTAGAGACGCATATAAGAGTTAGCAGTAAGAATGCGTTTAAATCACAGAAGACCCGCTTCTTCCGAACTCATCTGCTGTGTGTTGGTTCCTTTTAGGAAGTTGCATCTATGGTTAGATTCAGCGAGGTAGGAACACGTTTCTTCTAAAAGCTGCGTTTGGACATTCCAGAGTGGATGGGAGAACAGGCTGTAAAGAGAAATACCTTGCTCTAAAACCAAAACGGAGCTATCTAGCAGAATTGTTGTCAATGTGTGTATTCAACTTCCAGAGTTAAACTGATGTGTGTATGCAGCAGTTCAGAAACCCTTTCCTGGGAGAATGTAGAAACAGTCATTTCCAGCCCTAGAGACGCATATAAGAATTAGAAGTAAGAATGCGTTTAAAACACAGAAGACCCGCTTCATACGAACTCATCTGCTGTGTGTTGGTTCCTTTTAGGAAGTTGCATCTATGGTTAGATTCAGCGAGGTAGGAACACGTTTCTTCTAAAAGCTGGGTTTGGACATTCCAGAGTGGATGGGAGAACAGGCTGTAAAGAGAAATACCTTGCTCTAAAACCAAAACGGAGCTATCTAGCAGAATGGTTGTCAATGTGTGTATTCAACTTCCAGAGTTAAACTGATGTGTGTTTGCAGCAGTTCAGAAACCCTTTCCTAGAAGAATGTAGAAACAGTCATTTCCAGCCCTAGAGACGCATATAAGAGTTTGCAGTAAGAATGCGTTTAAAACACAGAAGACCCGCTTCTTACGAACTCATCTGCTGTGTGTTGGTTCCTTTTAGGAAGTTGCATCTATGGTTAGATTCAGCGAGGTAGGAACACGTTTCTTCTAAAAGCTGCGTTTGGACATTCCAGAGTGGATGGGAGAACAGGCTGTAAAGAGAAATACCTTGCTCTAAAACCAAAACGGAGCTATCTAGCAGAATGGTTGTCTATGTGTGTATTCAACTTCCAGAGATAAACTGATGTGTGTTTGCAGCAGTTCAGAAACCCTTTCCTGGGAGAATGTAGAAACAGTCATTTCCAGCCCTAGAGATGCATATAAGAGTTAGCAGTAAGAATGCGTTTAAAACACAGAAGACCCGCTTCTTACTAACTCATCTGCTGTGTGTTTGTTCCTTTTAGGAAGTTGCATCTATGGTTAAATTCAGCGAGGTAGAAACACGTTTCTTCTAAAAGCTGCGTTTGGATATTCCAGAGTGGATGGGAGAACAGGCTGTAAAGAGAAATACCTTGCTATATAACCAAAACGGAGCTATCTAGCAGAATGGTTGTCAATGTGTGTATTCAACTTCCAGAGTTAAACTGATGTGTGTTTGCAGCAGTTCAGAAACCCTTTCTTGGGAGAACGTAGAAACAGTCATTTCCAGCCCTAGAGACGCATATAAGAGTTTGCAGTAAGAATGCGTTTAAAACACAGAAGACCCGCTTCTTACGAACTCATCTGCTGTGTGTTTGTTCCTTTTAGGAAGCTGCATCTATGGTTAAATTCAGAGAGGTAGAAACACGTTTCTTCTAAAAGCTGCGTTTGGACATTCCAGAGTGGATGGGAGAACAGGCTGTAAAGAGAAATACCTTGCTATATAACCAAAACGGAGCTATCTAGCAGAATGGTTGTCAATGTGTGTATTCAACTTCCAGAGTTAAACTGATGTGTGTTTGCAGCAGTTCAGAAACCCTTTCCTGGGAGAATGTAGAAACAGTCATTTCCAGCCCTAGAGACGCATATAAGAGTTTGCAGTAAGAATGCGTTTAAAACACAGAAGACCCGCTTCTTACGAACTCATCTGCTGTGTGTTGGTTCCTTTTAGGAAGTTGCATCTATGGTTAGATTCAGCGAGGTAGGAACACGTTTCTTCTAAAAGCTGCTTTCGGACATTCCAGAGTGGATGGGAGAACAGGCTGTAAAGAGAAATACCTTGCTCTAAAACCAAAACGGAGCTATCTAGCAGAATGGTTGTCAATGTGTGTATTCAACTTCCAGAGTTAAACTGATGTGTGTTTGCAGCAGTTCAGAAACCCTTTCCTGGGAGAATGTAGAAACAGTCATTTCCAGCCCTAGAGACGCATGTAACAGTTAGCAGTAAGAATGCGTTTAAAACACAGAAGACCCGCTTCATACGAACTCATCTCCTGTGTGTTGGTTCCTTTTAGGAAGTTGCATCTATGGTTAGATTCAGCGAGGTAGGAACACGTTTCTTCTAAAAGCTGGGTTTGGACATTCCAGAGTCGATGGGAGAACAGGCTGTAAAGAGAAATACCTTGCTCTAAAACCAAAACGGAGCTATCTAGCAAAATGGTTGTCAGTGTGTGTATTCAACTTCCAGAGTTAAACTGATGTGTGTTTGCAGCAGTTCAGAAACCCTTTCCTGGGAGAATGTAGAAACAGTCATTTCCAGCCCTTGAGACGCATATAAGAGTTTGCAGTAAGAATGCGTTTAAAACACAGAAGACCCGCCTCTTACGAACTCATCTGCTGTGTGTTGGTTCCTTTTAGGAAGTTGCATCTATGGTTAGATTCAGCGAGGTAGGAACACGTTTCTTCTAAAAGCTGCGTTTGGACATTCCAGAGTGGATGGGAGAACAGGCTGTAAAGAGAAATACCTTGCTCTAAAACCAAAACGGCGCTATCTAGCAGAATGGTTGTCAATGTGTGTATTCAACTTCCAGAGTTAAACTGATGTGTGTTTGCAGCTAGTTCAGATACCCTTTCTTGGGAGAATGTAGAAACAGTCATTTCCAGCCCAAGAGACGCATATAAGAGTTTGCAGTAAGAATGCTTTTAAAACACAGAAGACCCGCTTGTTACGAACTCATCTGCTGTGTGTTGGTTCCTTTTAGGAAGTTGCATCTACGGTTACATTCAGCGAGGTAGAAACACGTTTCTTCTAAAAGATGGGTTTGGACATTCCAGAGTGGATGGGAGAACAGGCTGTAAAGAGAAATACCTTGCTCTAAAACCAAAACGGAGCTATCTAGCAGAATGGTTGTCAATGTGTGTATTCAACATCCTGAGTTAAACTGATGTGTGTTTGCAGCAGTTCAGAAACCCTTTCCTGAGAGAATGTAGAAACAGTCATTTCCAGCCCTAGAGACGCATATAAGAATTAGAAGTAAGAATGCGTTTAAAACACAGAAAACCCGCTTCTTACGAACTCATCTGCTGTGTGTTGGTTCCTTTTAGGAAGTTGCATCTATGGTTAGATTCAGCGAGGTAGAAACACGTTTCTTCTAAAAGCTGCGTTTGGACATTCCAGAGTGGATGGGAGAACAGGCTGTAAAGAGAAATACCTTGCTATATAACCAAAACAGAGCTATCTAGCAGAATGGTTGTCAATGTGTGTATTCAACTTCCAGAGTTAAACTGATGTGTGTTTGCAGCAGTTCAGAAACCCTTTCCTGGGACAATGTAGAAACAGTCATTTCCAGCCCTAGAGACGCATGTAAGAGTTAGCAGTAAGAATGCGTTTAAAACACACAAGACCCGCTTCTTACGAACTCATCTGCTGTGTGTTTGTTCCTTTTAGGAAGTTGCATCTATGGTTAGATTCAGCGAGGTAGAAACACGTTTCTTCTAAAAGCTGCGTTTGGACTTTCCAGAGTGGATGGGAGAACAGGCTGTAAAGAGAAATACCTTGCTATATAACCAAAACGGAGCTATCTAGCAGAATGGTTGTCAATGTGTGTATTCAACTTCAAGAGTTAAACTGATGTGTGTTTGCAGCAGTTCAGAAACCCTTTCCTGGGAGAATGTAGAAACAGTCATTTCCAGTCCTAGAGACGCATATAAGAGTTTGCAGTAAGAATGCGTTTAAAACACAGAAGACCCGCTTCTTCCGAACTCATCTGCTGTGTGTTGGTTCCTTTTAGGAAGTTGCATCTATGGTTAGATTCAGCGATTTAGGACCACGTTTCTTCTAAAAGCTGCGTTTGGACATTCCAGAGTGGATGGGAGAACAGGCTGTAAAGAGAAATACCTTGCTCTAAAACCAAAACGGAGCTATCTAGCAGAATGGTTGTCAATGTGTGTATTCAACTTCCAGAGTTAAACTGATGTGTGTTTGCAGCAGTTCAGAAACCCTTTCCTGGGAGAATGTAGAAACAGACATTTCCAGCCCTAGAGACGCATATAAGAGTTAGCAGTAAGAATGCGTTTAAAACACAGAAGACCCGCTTCTTCCGAACTCATCTGCTGTGTGTTGGTTCCTTTTAGGAAGTTGCATCTATGGTTAGATTCAGCGAGGTAGGAACACGTTTCTTCTAAAAGCTGCGTTTGGACATTCCAGAGTGGATGGGAGAACAGGCTGTAAAGAGAAATACCTTGCTCTAAAACCAAAACGGAGCTATCTAGCAGAATGGTTGTCAATGTGTGTATTCAACTTCCAGAGTTAAACTGATGTGTGTTTGCAGCAGTTCAGAAAACCTTTCCTGGGAGAATGTAGAAACAGTCATTTCCAGCCCTAGAGACGCATATAAGAGTTAGCAGTAAGAATGCGTTTAAAACACAGAAGACCCGCCTCTTACGAACTCATCTGCTGTGTGTTGGTTCCTTTTAGGAAGTTGCCTCTATGGTTAGATTCAGCGAGGTAGGAACACGTTTCTTCTAAAAGCTGCGTTTGGACATTCCAGAGTGGATGGGAGAACAGGCTGTAAAGAGAAATACCTTGCTCTAAAACCAAAATGGAGCTCTCTAGCAGAATGGTTGTCAATGTGTGTATTCAACTTCCAGAGTTAAACTGATGTGTGTTTGCAGCAGTTCAGAAACCCTTTCCTGGGATAATGTAGAAACAGTCATTTCCAGCCCTAGAGACGCATATAAGAGTTTGCAGTAAGAATGCGTTTAAAACACAGAAGACCCGCTTCTTACGAACTCATCTGCTGTGTGTTCGTTCCTTTTAGGAAGTTGCATCTATGGTTAGATTCAGCGAGGTAGGAACACGTTTCTTCTAAAAGCTGGGTTTGGACATTCCATAGTGGATGGGAGAACAGGCTGTAAAGAGAAATACCTTTCTCTAAAACCAAAACGGAGCTATCTAGCAGAATGGTTGTCAATGTGTGTATTTAACTTCCTGAGTTAAACTGATGTGTGTTTGCAGCAGTTCAGAAACCCTTTCCTGGGAGAATGTAGAAACAGTCATTTCCAGCCCTAGAGACGCATATAAGAGTTAGCAGTAAGAATGCGTTTAAAACACAGAAGACCCGCTTCTTACGAACTCATCTGCTGTGTGTTGGTTCCCTTTAGGTAGTTGCATCTATGGTTAGATTCAGCGAGGTAGGAACACGTTTCTTCTAAAAGCTGCGTTTGGACATTCCAGAGTGGATGGGAGAACAGGCTGTAAAGAGAAATACCTTGCTCTAAAACCAAAACGGAGCTATCTAGCAGAATGGTTGTCAATGTGTGTATTCAACTCCAGAGTTAAACTGATGTGTGTTTGCAGCTAGTTCAGATACCCTTTCTTGGGAGAATGTAGAAACAGTCATTTCCAGCCCTAGAGACGCATATAAGAGTTAGCAGTAAGAATGCGTTTAAAACACAGAAGACCCGCTTCTTACGAACTCATCTGCTGTGTGTTGGTTCCTTTTAGGAAGCTGCATCTATGGTTAGATTCAGCGAGGTAGGAACACGTTTCTTCTAAAAGCTGCGTTTGGACATTCCAGAGTGGATGGGAGAACAGGCTGTAAAGAGAAATACCTTGCTCTAAAACCAAAACGGAGCTATCTAGCGGAATGGTTGTCAATGTGTGTATTCAACTTCCTGATTTAAACTGATGTGTGTTTGCAGCAGTTCAGAAACCCTTTCCTGGGAGAATGCAGAAACAGTCATTTCCAGCCCTAGAGACGCCTATAAGAGTTAGCAGTAAGAATGCGTTTAAAACACAGAAGACCCGCTTCTTCCGAACTCATCTGCTGTGTGTTGGTTCCTTTTAGGAAGTTGCATCTATGGTTAGATTCAGCGAGGTAGGAACACGTTTCATCTAAAAGCTGCGTTTGGACATTCCAGAGTGGATGGGAGAACAGGCTGTAAAGAGAAATACCTTGCTCTAAAACCAAAACGGAGCTATCTAGCAGAATTGTTGTCAATGTGTGTATTCAACTTCCAGAGTTAAACTGATGTGTGTATGCAGCAGTTCAGAAACCCTTTCCTGGGAGAATGTAGAAACAGTCATTTCCAGCCCTAGAGACGCATATAAGAATTAGCAGTAAGAATGCGTTTAAAACACAGAAGACCCGCTTCATACGAACTCATCTGCTGTGTGTTGGTTCCTTTTAGGAAGTTGCATCTATGGTTAGATTCAGCGAGGTAGGAACACGTTTCTTCTAAAAGCTTTGTTTGGACATTCCAGAGTGGATGGGAGAACAGGCTGTAAAGAGAAATACCTTGCTCTAAAACCAAAACGGAGCTATCTAGCAGAATGGTTGTCAATGTGTGTATTCAACTTCCAGAGTTAAACTAATGTGTGTTTGCAGCAGTTCAGAAACCCTTTCCTGGGAGAATGTAGAAACAGTCATTTCCAGCCCTAGAGACGCATATAAGAGTTAGCAGTAAGAATGCGTTTAAAACACAGAAAACCCGCTTCTTACGAACTCATCTGCTGTGTGTTGGTTCCTTTTAGGAAGTTGCATCTATGGTTAGATTCAGCGAGGTAGGAACACGTTTCTTCTAAAAGCTGCGTTTGGACATTCCAGAGTGGATGGGAGTACAGGCTGTAAAGAGAAATACCTTGCTCTAAAACCAAAACGGAGCTATCTAGCAGAATGGTTGTCAATGTGTGTATTCAACTTCCAGAGTTAAACTGATGTGTGTTTGCAGCAGTTCAGAAACCCTTTCCTGGGATAATGTAGAAACAGTCATTTCCAGCCCTAGAGACGCATATAAGAGTTTGCAGTAAGAATGCGTTTAAAACACAGAAGACCCGCTTCTTACGAACTCATCTGCTGTGTGTTGGTTCCTTTTAGGAAGTTGCATCTATGGTTAGATTCAGCGAGGTAGGAACACGTTTCTTCTAAAAGCTGCGTTTGGACATTCCATAGTGGATGGGAGAACAGGCTGTAAAGAGAAATACCTTGCTCTAAAACCAAAACGGAGCTATCTAGCAGAATGGTTGTCAATGTGTGTATTCAACTTCCTGAGTTAAACTGATGTGTGTTTGCAGCAGTTCAGAAACCCTTTCCTGGGAGAATGTAGAAACAGTCATTTCCAGCCCTAGAGACGCATATAAGAGTTAGCAGTAAGAATGCGTTTAAAACACAGAAGACCCGCTTCTTACGAACTCATCTGCTGTGTGTTGGTTCCCTTTAGGAAGTTGCATCTATGTTTAGATTCAGCGAGGTAGGAACACGTTTCTTCTAAAAGCTGCGTTTGGACATTCCAGAGTGGATGGGAGAACAGGCTGTAAAGAGAAATACCTTGCTCTAAAACCAAAACTGAGCTCTCTAGCAGAATGGTTGTCAATGTGTGTATTCAACTTCCAGAGTTAAACTGATGTGTGTTTGCAGCAGTTCAGAAACCCTTTCTTGGGAGAATGTAGAAACAGTCATTTCAAGCCCTAGAGACGCATATAAGAGTTTGCAGTAAGAATGCGTTTAAAACACAGAAGACCCGCTTCTTATGAACTCATCTGCTGTGTGTTGGTTCCTTTTAGGAAGTTGCATCTATGGTTAAATTCAGCGAGGTAGAAACACGTTTCTTCTAAAAGCTGCGTTTGGACATTCCAGAGTGGATGGGAGAACAGGCTGTAAAGAGAAATACCTTGCTATATAACCAAAACGGAGCTATCTAGCAGAATGGTTGTCAATGTGTGTATTCAACTCCAGAGTTAAAGTGATGTGTGTTTGCAGCTAGTTCAGATACCCTTTCTTGGGAGAATGTAGAAACAGTCATTTCCAGCCCTAGAGACGCATATAAGAGTTAGCAGTAAGAATGCGTTTAAAACACAGAAGACCCGCTTCTTACGAACTCATCTGCTGTGTGTTGGTTCCTTTTAGGAAGCTGCATCTATGGTTAGATTCAGCGAGGTAGGAACACGTTTCTTCTAAAAGCTGCGTTTGGACATTCCAGAGTGGATGGGAGAACAGGCTGTAAAGAGAAATACCTTGCTCTAAAACCAAAACGGAGCTATCTAGCGGAATGGTTGTCAATGTGTGTATTCAACTTCCTGATTTAAACTGATGTGTGTTTGCAGCAGTTCAGAAACCCTTTCCTGGGAGAATGCAGAAACAGTCATTTCCAGCCCTAGAGACGCCTATAAGAGTTAGCAGTAAGAATGCGTTTAAAACACAGAAGACCCGCTTCTTCCGAACTCATCTGCTGTGTGTTGGTTCCTTTTAGGAAGTTGCATCTATGGTTAGATTCAGCGAGGTAGGAACACGTTTCATCTAAAAGCTGCGTTTGGACATTCCAGAGTGGATGGGAGAACAGGCTGTAAAGAGAAATACCTTGCTCTAAAACCAAAACGGAGCTATCTAGCAGAATTGTTGTCAATGTGTGTATTCAACTTCCAGAGTTAAACTGATGTGTGTATGCAGCAGTTCAGAAACCCTTTCCTGGGAGAATGTAGAAACAGTCATTTCCAGCCCTAGAGACGCATATAAGAATTAGCAGTAAGAATGCGTTTAAAACACAGAAGACCCGCTTCATACGAACTCATCTGCTGTGTGTTGGTTCCTTTTAGGAAGTTGCATCTATGGTTAGATTCAGCGAGGTAGGAACACGTTTCTTCTAAAAGCTTTGTTTGGACATTCCAGAGTGGATGGGAGAACAGGCTGTAAAGAGAAATACCTTGCTCTAAAACCAAAACGGAGCTATCTAGCAGAATGGTTGTCAATGTGTGTATTCAACTTCCAGAGTTAAACTAATGTGTGTTTGCAGCAGTTCAGAAACCCTTTCCTGGGAGAATGTAGAAACAGTCATTTCCAGCCCTAGAGACGCATATAAGAGTTAGCAGTAAGAATGCGTTTAAAACACAGAAAACCCGCTTCTTACGAACTCATCTGCTGTGTGTTGGTTCCTTTTAGGAAGTTGCATCTATGGTTAGATTCAGCGAGGTAGGAACACGTTTCTTCTAAAAGCTGCGTTTGGACATTCCAGAGTGGATGGGAGTACAGGCTGTAAAGAGAAATACCTTGCTCTAAAACCAAAACGGAGCTATCTAGCAGAATGGTTGTCAATGTGTGTATTCAACTTCCAGAGTTAAACTGATGTGTGTTTGCAGCAGTTCAGAAACCCTTTCCTGGGATAATGTAGAAACAGTCATTTCCAGCCCTAGAGACGCATATAAGAGTTTGCAGTAAGAATGCGTTTAAAACACAGAAGACCCGCTTCTTACGAACTCATCTGCTGTGTGTTGGTTCCTTTTAGGAAGTTGCATCTATGGTTAGATTCAGCGAGGTAGGAACACGTTTCTTCTAAAAGCTGCGTTTGGACATTCCATAGTGGATGGGAGAACAGGCTGTAAAGAGAAATACCTTGCTCTAAAACCAAAACGGAGCTATCTAGCAGAATGGTTGTCAATGTGTGTATTCAACTTCCTGAGTTAAACTGATGTGTGTTTGCAGCAGTTCAGAAACCCTTTCCTGGGAGAATGTAGAAACAGTCATTTCCAGCCCTAGAGACGCATATAAGAGTTAGCAGTAAGAATGCGTTTAAAACACAGAAGACCCGCTTCTTACGAACTCATCTGCTGTGTGTTGGTTCCCTTTAGGAAGTTGCATCTATGTTTAGATTCAGCGAGGTAGGAACACGTTTCTTCTAAAAGCTGCGTTTGGACATTCCAGAGTGGATGGGAGAACAGGCTGTAAAGAGAAATACCTTGCTCTAAAACCAAAACTGAGCTCTCTAGCAGAATGGTTGTCAATGTGTGTATTCAACTTCCAGAGTTAAACTGATGTGTGTTTGCAGCAGTTCAGAAACCCTTTCTTGGGAGAATGTAGAAACAGTCATTTCAAGCCCTAGAGACGCATATAAGAGTTTGCAGTAAGAATGCGTTTAAAACACAGAAGACCCGCTTCTTATGAACTCATCTGCTGTGTGTTGGTTCCTTTTAGGAAGTTGCATCTATGGTTAAATTCAGCGAGGTAGAAACACGTTTCTTCTAAAAGCTGCGTTTGGACATTCCAGAGTGGATGGGAGAACAGGCTGTAAAGAGAAATACCTTGCTATATAACCAAAACGGAGCTATCTAGCAGAATGGTTGTCAATGTGTGTATTCAACTTCCAGAGTTAAACTGATGGGTGTTTGCAGCAGTTCAGAAACCCTTTCCTGGGAGAATGTAGTAACAGTCATTTCCAGCCCTAGAGACGCATATAAGAGTTAGCAGTAAGAATGCGTTTAAAACACAGAAGACCCGCTTCTTACGAACTCATCTGCTGTGTGTTGGTTCCTTTTAGGAAGTTGCATCTATGGTTAGATTCAGCGAGGTAGGAACACGTTTCTTCTAAAAGCTGCGTTTGGACATTCCAGAGTGGATGGGAGAACAGGCTGTAAAGAGAAATACCTTGCTCTAAAACCAAAACGGGGCTATCTAGCAGAATGGTTGTCAATGTGTGTATTCAACTTCCAGAGTTAAACTGATGTGTGTTTGCAGCAGTTCAGAAACCCTTTCCTAGGAGAATGTAGAAACAGTCATTTCCAGCCCTAGAGACGCATATAAGAGTTAGCAGTAAGAATGTGTTTAAAACACAGAAGACCCGCTTCTTCCGAACTCATCTGCTGTGTGTTGGTTCCTTTTAGGAAGTTGCATCTATGGTTAGATTCAGCGAGGTAGGAACACGTTTCTTCTAAAAGCTGCGTTTGGACATTCCAGAGTGGATGGGAGAACAGGCTGTAAAGAGAAATACCTTGCTCTAAAACCAAAACGGAGCTATCTAGCAGAATGGTTGTCAATGTGTGTATTCAACTTCCAGAGTTAAAGTGATGTGTGTTTGCAGCAGTTCAGAAACCCTTTCCTGGGAGAATGTAGAAACAGTCATTTCCAGCCCTAGAGACGCATATAAGAGTTTGCAGTAAGAATGCGTTTAAAACACAGAAGACCCGCCTCTTACGAACTCATCTGCTGTGTGTTGGTTCCTTTTAGGAAGTTGCATCTATGGTTAAATTCAGCGAGGTAGAAACGCGTTTCTTCTAAAAGCTGCGTTTGGACATTCCAGAGTGGATGGGAGAACAGGCTGTAAAGAGAAATACCTTGCTATATAATCAAAACAGAGCTATCTAGCAGAATGGTTGTCAATGTGTGTATTCAACTTCCAGAGTTAAACTGATGTGTGTTTGCAGCAGTTCAGAAACCCTTTCCTGGGAGAATTTAGAAACAGTCATTTCCAGCCCTAGAGACGCATATAAGAGTTAGCAGTAAGAATGCGTTTAAAACACAGAAGACCCGCTTCTTACGAACTCATCTGCTGTGTGTTTGTTCCTTTTAGGAAGTTGCATCTATGCTTAAATTCAGCGAGGTAGAAACACGTTTCTTCTAAAAGCTGCGTTTGGACATTCCAGAGTGGATGGGAGACCAGGCTGTAAAGAGAAATACCTTGCTATATACCAAAACGGAGCTATCTAGCAGAATGGTTGTCAATGTGTGTATTCAACTTCAAGAGTTAAACTGATGTGTGTTTGCAGCAGTTCAGAAACCCTTTCCTGGGAGAATGTAGAAACAGTCATTTCCAGCCCTAGAGACGCATATAAGAGTTTGCAGTAAGAATGCGTTTAAAACACAGAAGACCCGCTTCTTACGAACTCATCTGCTGTGTGTTGGTTCCTTTTAGGAAGTTGCATCTATGGTTAGATTCAGCGAGGTAGGAACACGTTTCTTCTAAAAGCTGCGTTTGGACATTCCAGAGTGGATGGGAGAACAGGCTGTAAAGAGAAATACCTTGCTCTAAAACCAAAACGGAGCTGTCTAGCAGAATGGTTGTCAATGTGTGTATTCAACTTCCAGAGTTAAACTGATGTGTGTTTGCAGCAGTTCAGAATCCCTTTCCTGGGAGAATGTAGAAACAGTCATTTCCAGCCCTAGAGACGCATATAAGAGTTAGCAGTATGAATGCGTTTAAAACACAGAAAACCCGCTTCTTACGAACTCATCTGCTGTGTGTTGGTTCCTTTTAGGAAGTTGCATCTATGGTTAGATTCAGCGAGGTAGGAACACGTTTCTTCTAAAAGCTGCGTTTGGACATTCCAGAGTGGATGGGAGAACAGGCTTTAAAGAGAAATACCTTGCTCTAAAACCAAAACGGAGCTATCTAGCAGAATGGTTGTCAATGTGTGTATTCAACTTCCAGAGTTAAACTGATGTGTGTTTGTAGCACTTCAGAAACCCTTTCCTGGGATAATGTAGAAACAGTCATTTCCAGCCCTAGAGACGCATATAAGAGTTAGCAGTAAGAATGCGTTTAAAACACAGAAGACCCGCTTCTTACGAACTCATCTGCTGTGTGTTGGTTCCTTTTAGGAAGTTGCATCTATGGTTAGATTCAGCGAGGTAGGAACACGTTTCTTCTAAAAGCTGGGTTTGGACATTCCAGAGTCGATGGGAGAACAGGCTGTAAAGAGAAATACCTTGCTCTAAAACCAAAACGGAGCTATCTAGCGGAATGGTTGTCAATGTGTGTATTCAACTTCCTGATTTAAACTGATGTGTGTTTGCAGCAGTTCAGAAACCCTTTCCTGGGAGAATGTAGAAACAGTCATTTCCAGCCCTAGAGACGCATATAAGAGTTAGCAGTAAGAATGCGTTTAAAACACAGAAGACCCGCTTCTTCCGAACTCATCTGCTGTGTGTTGGTTCCTTTTAGGAAGTTGCATCTATGGTTAGATTCAGCGAGGTAGAAACACGTTTCTTCTAAAAGCTGCGTTTGGACATTCCAGAGTGGATGGGAGAACAGGCTGTAAAGAGAAATACCTTGCTCTAAAACCAAAACGGAGCTATCTAGCAGAATGGTTGTCAATGTGTGTATTCAACTTCCAGAGTTAAACTGATGTGTGTTTGCAGCAGTTCAGAAACCCTTTCCTGGGAGAATGTAGAAACAGTCATTTCCAGCCCTAGAGACGCATATAAGAGTTGGCAGTAAGAATGCGTTTAAAACACAGAAGACCCGCTTCTTACGAACTCATCTGCTGTGTGTTGGTTCCTTTTAGGAAGTTGCATCTATGGTTAGATTCAGCGAGGAAGAAACACGTTTCTTCTAAAAGCTGCGTTTGGACATTCCAGAGTGGAAGGGAGAACAGTCTGTAAAGAGAAATACCTTGCTCGAAAACCACAACGGGGCTATCTAGCAGAATGGTTGTCAATGTGTGTATTCAACTTCCAGAGTTAAACTGATGTGTGTTTGCAGCAGTTCAGAAACCCTTTCCTGGGAGAATGTAGAAACAGTCATTCCCAGCCCTAAAGACGCATATAAGAGTTAGCAGTAAGAATGCGTTTAAAACACAGAAGACCCGCTTCTTACGAACTCATCTGCTGTGTGTTGGTTCCTTTTAGGAAGTTGCATTTATGGTTAGATTCAGCGAGGAAGAAACACGTTTCTTCTAAAAGCTGCGTTTGGACATTCCAGAGTGGAAGGGAGAACAGTCTGTAAAGAGAAATACCTTGCTCTAAAACCAAAACGGAGCTATCTAGCAGAATGGTTGTCAATGTGTGTATTCAACTTCCAGAGTTTAACTGATGTGTGTTTGCAGCAGTTCAGAAACCCTTTCCTGGGAGAATGCAGAAACAGTCATTTCCAGCCCTAGAGACGCATATAAGAGTTAGCAGTAAGAATGCGTTTAAAACACAGAAGACCCGCTTCTTACGAACTCATCTGCTGTGTGTTGGTTCCTTTTAGGAAGTTGCATCTATGGTTAGATTCAGCGAGGAAGAAACACGTTTCTTCTAAAAGCTGGGTTTGTACATTCCAGAGTGGAAGGGAGAACAGTCTGTAAAGAGAAATACCTTGCTCTAAAACCAAAACGGAGCTATCTAGCAGAATGGTTGTCAATGTGTGTATTCAACTTCCAGAATTTAACTGATGTGTGTTTGCAGCAGTTCAGAAACCCTTTCCTGGGAGAATGCAGAAACAGTCATTTCCAGCCCTAGAGACGCATATAAGAGTTAGCAGTAAGAATGCGTTTAAAACACAGAAGACCCGCTTCTTACGAACTCATCTGCTGTGTGTTGGTTCCTTTTAGGAAGTTGCATCTATGGTTAGATTCAGCGAGGAAGAAACACGTTTCTTCTAAAACTGCGTTTGGACATTCCAGAGTGGATGGGAGAACAGGCTGTAAAGAGAAATACCTTGCTCTAAAACCAAAACGGAGCTATCTAGCAGAATGGTTGTCAATGTGTGTATTCAACTTCCAGAGTTTAACTGATGTGTGTTTGCAGCAGTTCAGAAACCCTTTCCTGGGAGAATGCAGAAACAGTCATTTCCAGCCCTAGGGACGCATATAAGAGTTAGCAGTAAGAATGTGTTTAAAACACAGAAGACCCGCTTCTTACGAACTCATCTGCTGTGTGTTGGTTCCTTTTAGGAAGTTGCATCTATGGTTAGATTCAGCGAGGAAGAAACACGTTTCTTCTAAAAGCTGCGTTTGGACATTCCAGAGTGGAAGGGAGAACAGTCTGTAAAGAGAAATACCTTGCTCTAAAACCAAAACGGAGCTATCTAGCAGAATGGTTGTCAATGTGTGTATTCAACTTCCAGAGTTTAACTGATGTGTGTTTGCAGCAGTTCAGAAACCCTTTCCTGGGAGAATGCAGAAACAGTCATTTCCAGCCCTAGAGACGCATATAAGAGTTTGCAGTAAGAATGCGTTTAAAACACAGAAGACCCGCTTCTTACGAACTCATCTGCTGTGTGTTGGTTCCTTTTAGGAAGTTGCATCTATGGTTAGATTCAGCGAGGTAGAAACACGTTTCTTCTAAAACCTGCGTTTGGACATTCCAGAGTGGATGGGAGAACAGGCTGTAAAGAGAAATACCTTGCTCTAAAACCAAAACGGGGCTATCTAGCAGAATGGTTGTCAATGTGTGTATTCAACTTCCAGAGTTTAACTGATGTGTGTTTGCAGCAGTTCAGAAACCCTTTCCTGGGAGAATGTAGAAACAGTCATTTCCAGCCCTAGAGACGCATATAAGAGTTGGCAGTAAGAATGCGTTTAAAACACAGAAGACCCGCTTCTTACGAACTCATCTGCTGTGTGTTGGTTCCTTTTAGGAAGTTGCATCTATGGTTAGATTCAGCGAGGAAGAAACACGTTTCTTCTAAAAGCTGCGTTTGGACATTCCAGAGTGGAAGGGAGAACAGTCTGTAAAGAGAAATACCTTGCTCGAAAACCACAACGGGGCTATCTAGCAGAATGGTTGTCAATGTGTGTATTCAACTTCCAGAGTTAAACTGATGTGTGTTTGCAGCAGTTCAGAAACCCTTTCCTGGGAGAATGTAGAAACAGTCATTCCCAGCCCTAAAGACGCATATAAGAGTTAGCAGTAAGAATGCGTTTAAAACACAGAAGACCCGCTTCTTACGAACTCATCTGCTGTGTGTTGGTTCCTTTTAGGAAGTTGCATTTATGGTTAGATTCAGCGAGGAAGAAACACGTTTCTTCTAAAAGCTGCGTTTGGACATTCCAGAGTGGAAGGGAGAACAGTCTGTAAAGAGAAATACCTTGCTCTAAAACCAAAACGGAGCTATCTAGCAGAATGGTTGTCAATGTGTGTATTCAACTTCCAGAGTTTAACTGATGTGTGTTTGCAGCAGTTCAGAAACCCTTTCCTGGGAGAATGCAGAAACAGTCATTTCCAGCCCTAGAGACGCATATAAGAGTTAGCAGTAAGAATGCGTTTAAAACACAGAAGACCCGCTTCTTATGAACTCATCTGCTGTGTGTTTGTTCCTTTTAGGAAGTTGCATCTATGGTTAAATTCAGCGAGGTAGAAACACGTTTCTTCTAAAAGCTGCGTTTGGACATTCCAGAGTGGATGGGAGAACAGGCTGTAAAGAGAAATACCTTGCTATATAACCAAAACGGAGCTATCTAGCAGAATGATTGTCAATGTGTGTATTTAACTTCAAGAGTTAAACTGATGTGTGTTTGCAGCAGTTCAGAAACCCTTTCCTGGGAGAATGTAGAAACAGTCATTTCCAGCCCTAGAGACGCATATAAGAGTTTGCAGTAAGAATGCGTTTAAAACACAGAAGACCCGCTTCTTACGAACTCATCTGCTGTGTGTTGGTTCCTTTTAGGAAGTTGCATCTATGGTTAGATTCAGCGAGGTAGGAACACGTTTCTTCTAAAAGCTGGGTTTGGACATTCCAGAGTGGATGGGAGAACAGGCTGTAAAGAGAAATACCTTGCTCTAAAACCAAAACGGAGCTATCTAGCAGAATGGTTGTCAATGTGTGTATTCAACTTCCAGAGTTAAACTGATTTGTGTTTGCAGCAGTTCAGAAACCCTTTCCTGGGAGAATGTAGAAACAGTCATTTCCAGCCCTAGAGACGCATATAAGAGTTTGCAGTAAGAATGCGTTTAAAACACAGAAGACCCGCTTCTTACGAACTCATCTGCTGTGTGTTGGTTCCTTTTAGGAAGTTGCATCTATGGTTAGATTCAGCGAGGTAGGAACACGTTTCTTCTAAAAGCTGGGTTTGGACATTCCAGAGTGGATGGGAGAACAGGCTGTAAAGAGAAATACCTTGCTCTAAAACCAAAACGGAGCTATCTATCAGAATGGTTGTCAATGTGTGTATTCAACTTCCAGAGTTAAACTGATGTGTGTTTGCAGCAGTTCAGAAACCCTTTCCTGGGAGAATGTAGAAACAGTCATTTCCAGCCCTAGAGACGCATATAAGAGTTTGCAGTAAGAATGCGTTTAAAACCCAGAAGACCCGCTTCATACGAACTCATCTGCTGTGTGTTTGTTCCTTTTAGGAAGTTGCATCTATGGTTATATTCAGCGAGGTAGGAACACGTTTCTTCTAAAAGCTGGGTTTGGACATTCCAGAGTGGATGGGAGAACAGGCTGTAAAGAGAAATACCTTGCTCTAAAACCAAAACGGAGCTATCTAGCAGAATGGTTGTCAATGTGTGTATTCAACTTCCTGAGTTAAACTGATGTGTGTTTGCAGCAGTTCAGAAACCCTTTCCTGGGAGAATGTAGAAACAGTCATTTCCAGCACTAGAGACGCATATAAGAGTTTGCAGTAAGAATGCGTTTAAAACACAGAAGACCCGCTTCTTACGAACTCATCTGCTGTGTGTTGGTTCCCTTTAGGAAGTTGCATCTATGGTTAGATTCAGCGAGGTAGGAACACGTTTCTTCTAAAAGCTGCGTTTGGACATTCCAGAGTGGATGGGAGAACAGGCTGTAAAGAGAAATACCTTGCTCTAAAACCAAAACGGAGCTATCTAGCAGAATGGTTGTCAATGTGTGTATTCAACTTCCAGAGTTAAACTGATGTGTGTTTGCAGCAGTTCAGAAACCCTTTCCTGGGAGAATGTAGAAACAGTCATTTCCAGCCCTAGAGACGCATATAAGAGTTTGCAGTAAGAATGCGTTTAAAACACAGAAGACCCGCTTCTTACGAACTCATCTGCTGTGTGTTGGTTCCTTTTAGGAAGTTGCATCTATGGTTAGATTCAGCGAGGTACCAACACGGTTCCTTCTAAAAGCTGCGTTTGGACATTCCAGAGTGGATGGGAGAACAGGCTGTAAAGAGAAATACCTTGCTCTAAAACCAAAACGGAGCTATCTAGCAGAATGGTTGTCAATGTGTGTATTCAACTTCCAGAGTTAAACTGATGTGTGTTTGCAGCAGTTCAGAAACCCTTTCCTGGGAGAATGTAGAAACAGTCATTTACAGCCCTAGAGACGCCTATAAGAGTTAGCAGTAAGAATGCGTTTAAAACACAGAAGACCCGCTTCTTACGAACTCATCTGCTGTGTGTTGGTTCCCTTTAGGAAGTTGCATCTATGGTTAGATTCAGCGAGGTAGGAACACGTTTCTTCTAAAAGCTGCGTTTGGACATTCCAGAGTGGATGGGAGAACAGGCTGTAAAGAGAAATACCTTGCTCTAAAACCAAAACGGAGCTATCTAGCGGAATGGTTGTCAATGTGTGTATTCAACTTCCTGAGTTAAACTGATGTGTGTTTGCAGCAGTTCAGAAACCCTTTCCTGGGAGAATGTAGAAACAGTCATTTCCAGCCCTAGAGATGCATATAAGTGTTAGCAGTAAGAATGCGTTTAAAACACAGAAGACCCGCTTCTTACGAACTCATCTGCTGTGTGTTGGTTCCTTTTAGGAAGTTGCATCTATGGTTAGATTCAGCGAGGTACCAACACGTTTCTTCTAAAAGCTGGGTTTGGACATTCCAGAGTGGATGGGAGAACAGGCTGTAAAGAGAAATACCTTGCTCTAAAACCAAAACGGAGCTTTCTAGCAGAATGGTTGTCAATGTTTGTATTCAACTTCCAGAGTTAAACTGATGTGTGTTTGCAGCTAGTTCAGATACCCTTTCTTGGGAGAATGTAGAAACAGTCATTTCCAGCCCTAGAGACGCATATAAGAGTTTGCAGTAAGAATGCATTTAAAACACAGAAGACCCGCTACTTACGAACTCATCTACTGTGTGTTGGTTCCCTTTAGGAAGTTGCATTTATGGTTAGATTCAGCGAAGTAGGAACACGTTTCCTCTAAAAGCTGTGTTTGGACATTCCAGAGTGGATGGGAGAACAGGCTGTAAAGAGAAACACCTTGCTCTAAAACCAAAACGGAGCTATCTAGCAGAATTGTTGTCAATGTGTGTATTCAACTTCCAGAGTTAAACTGATGTGTGTTTGCAGCAGTTCAGAAACCCTTTCTTGGGAGAATGTAGAAACAGTCATTTCTAACCCTAGAGACGCATATAAGAGTTTGCAGTAAGAATGCGTTTAAAACACAGAAGACCCGCTTCTTACGAACTCATCTGCTGTGTGTTTGTTCCTTTTAGTAAGTTGCATCTATCGTTAAATTCAGCGAGGTAGAAACACGTTTCTTCTAAAAGCTGCGTTTGGACATTCCAGAGTGGATGGGAGAACAGGCTGTAAAGAAAAATACCTTGCTATATAACCAAAACGGAGCTATCTAGCAGAATGGTTGTCAATGTGTGTATTCAACTTCCAGAGTTAAACTGATGTGTGTTTGCAGCAGTTCAGAAACCCTTTCTTGGGAGAATGTAGAAACAGTCATTTCCAGCCCTAGAGACGCATATAAGAGTTAGCAGTAAGAATGCGTTTAAAACACAGAAGACCCGCTTCTTACGAACTCATCTCCTGTGTGTTGGTTCCTTTTAGGAAGTTGCATCTATGGTTAGATTCAGCGAGGTAGGAACACGTTTCTTCTAAAAGCTGGGTTTGGACATTCCAGAGTGGATGGGAGAACAGGCTGTAAAGAGAAATACCTTGCTCTAAAACCAAAACGGAGCTATCTAGCGGAATGGTTGTCAATGTCTGTATTCAACTTCCTGATTTAAACTGATGTGTGTTTGCAGCAGTTCAGAAACCCTTTCCTGGGAGAATGTAGAAACAGTCATTTCCAGCCCTAGAGACGCATATAAGAGTTAGCAGTAAGAATGCGTTTAAAACACAGAAGACCCGCTTCTTCCGAACTCATCTGCTGTGTGTTGGTTCCTTTTAGGAAGTTGCATCTATGGTTAGATTCAGCGAGGTAGGAACACGTTTCTTCTAAAAGCTGCGTTTGGACATTCCAGAGTGGATGGGAGAACAGGCTGTAAAGAGAAATACCTTGCTCTAAAACCAAAACGGAGCTATCTAGCAGAATGGTTGTCAATGTGTGTATTCAACTTCCAGAGTTAAACTGATGTGTGTTTGCAGCAGTTCAGAAACCCGTTCCTGGGAGAATGTAGAAACAGTCATTTCCAGCCCTAGAGACGCATATAAGAGTTTGCAGTCAGAATGCGTTTAAAACACAGAAGACCCGCCTCTTACGAACTCATCTGCTGTGTGTTGGTTCCTTTTAGGAAGTTGCATCTATGGTTAGATTCAGCGAGGTAGGAACAAGTTTCTTCTAAAAGCTGCGTTTGGACATTCCAGAGTGGATGGGAGAACAGGCTGTAAAGAGAAATACCTTGCTATATAACCAAAACAGAGCTATCTAGCAGAATGGTTGTCAATGTGTGTATTCAACTTCCAGAGTTAAACTGATGTGTGTTTGCAGCTAGTTCAGATACCCTTTCTTGGGAGAATGTAGAAACAGTCATTTCCAGCCCAAGAGTCGCATATAAGAGTTTGCAGTAAAAATGTGTTTAAAACATAGAAGACCCGCTTCATACGAACTCATCTGCTGTGTGTTGGTTCCTTTTAGGAAGTTGCTTCTATGGTTACATGCAGCGAGGTAGAAACACGTTTCTTCTAAAAGATGGGTTTGGACATTCCAGAGTGGATGGGGGAACAGGCTGTAAAGAGAAATACCTTGCTCTAAAACCAAAACGGAGCTATCTAGCAGAATGGTTGTCAATGTGTGTATTCAACTTCCTGAGTTAAACTGATGTGTGTTTGCAGCAGTTCAGAAACCCTTTCCTGGGAGAATGTAGAAACAGTCATTTCCAGCCCTAGAGACGCATATAAGTGTTAGCAGTAAGAACGCGTTTAAAACACAGAAGACCCGCTTCTTATGAACTCATCTGCTGTGTGTTGGTTCCTTTTAGGAAGTTGCATCTATGGTTAGATTCAGCGAGGTAGGAACACGTTTCTTCTAAAAGCTGCGTTTGGACATTCCAGAGTGGATGGGAGAACAGGCTGTAAAGAGAAATACCTTGCTCTAAAACCAAAACGGAGCTATCTAGCAGAATGGTTGTCAATGTGTGTATTCAACTTCCAGAGTTAAACTGATGTGTGTTTGCAGCAGTTCAGAAACCCTTTCTTGGGAGAATGTAGAAACAGTCATTTCCAGCCCTAGAGACGCATATAATAATTTGCAGTAAGAATGCGTGTAAAACACAGAAGACCCGCTTCTTACGAACTCATCTGCTGTGTGTTTGTTCCTTTTAGGAAGTTGCATGTATGGTTAAATTCAGCGAGGTAGAAACACGTTTCTTCTAAAAGCTGCGTTTGTACATTCCAGAGTGGATGGGAGAACAGGCTGTAAAGAGAAATACCTTGCTATATAACCAAAACAGAGCTATCTAGCAGAATGGTTGTCAATGTGTGTATTCAACTTCCAGAGTTAAACTGATGTGTGTTTGCAGCAGTTCAGAAACCCTTTCCTGGGAGAATGTAGAAACAGTCATTTACAGCCCTAGAGACGCATATAAGAGTTAGCAGTAAGAATGCGTTTAAAACACAGAAGACCCGCTTCTTACGAACTCATCTGCTGTGTGTTTGTTCCTTTTAGGAAGTTGCATCTATGGTTAAATTCAGCGAGGTAGAAACACGTTTCTTCTAAAAGCTGCGTTTGGACATTCCAGAGTGGATGGGAGAACAGGCTGTAAAGAGAAATACCTTGCTATATAACCAAAACGGAGCTATCTAGCAGAATGGTTGTCAATGTGTGTATTCAACTTCAAGAGTTAAACTGATGTGTGTTTGCAGCAGTTCAGAAACCCTTTCCTGGGAGAATGTAGAAACAGTCATTTCCAGCCCTAGAGACGCATATAAGAGTTTGCAGTAAGAATGCGTTTAAAACACAGAAGACCCGCTTCTTACGAACTCATCCGCTGTGTGTTGGTTCCTTTTAGGAAGTTGCATCTATGGTTAGATTCAGCGAGGTAGGAACACGTTTCTTCTAAAAGCTGCGTTTGGACATTCCAGAGTGGATGGGAGAACAGGCTGTAAAGAGAAATACCTTGCTCTAAAACCAAAACGGAGCTATCTAGCAGAATGGTTGTCAATGTGTGTATTCAACTTCCAGAGTTAAACTGATGTGTGTTTGCAGCTAGTTCAGATACCCTTTCTTGGGAGAATGTAGAAACAGTCATTTCCAGCCTAAGAGACGCATATAAGAGTTTGCAGTAAAAATGTGTTTAAAACATAGAAGACCCGCTTCATACGAACTCATCTGCTGTGTGTTGGTTCCTTTTAGGAAGTTGCATCTATGGTTACATTCAGCGAGGTAGAAACACGTTTCTTCTAAAAGATGGGTTTGGACATTCCAGAGTGGATGGGAGAACAGGCTGTAAAGAGAAATACCTTGCTCTAAATCCAAAACGGAGCTATCTAGCAGAATGGTTGTCAATGTGTGTATTCAACTTCCAGAGTTAAACTGATGTGTGTTTGCAGCAGTTCAGAAACCCTTTCTTGGGAGAATGTAGAAACAGTCATTTCCAGCCTTAGAGACGCATATAATAATTTGCAGTAAGAATGCGTGTAAAACACAGAAGACCCGCTTCTTACGAACTCATCTGCTGTGTGTTTGTTCCTTTTAGGAAGCTGCATCTATGGTTAAATTCAGCGAGGTAGAAACACGTTTCTTCTAAAAGCTGCGTTTGGACATTCCAGAGTGGATGGGAGAACAGGCTGTAAAGAGAAATACCTTGCTATATAACCAAAACAGAGCTATCTAGCAGAATGGTTGTCAATGTGTGTATTCAACTTCCAGAGTTAAACTGATGTGTGTTTGCAGCAGTTCAGAAACCCTTTCCTGGGAGAATGTAGAAACAGTCATTTCCAGCCCTAGAGACGCATATAAGAGTTAGCAGTAAGAATGGGTTTAAAACACAGAAGACCCGCTTCTTACGAACTCATCTGCTGTGTGTTTGTTCCTTTTAGGAAGTTGCATCTATGGTTAAATTCAGCGAGGTAGAAACACGTTTCTTCTAAAAGCTGCGTTTGGACATTCCAGAGTGGATGGGAGAACAGGCTGTAAAGAGAAATACCTTGATATATAACCAAAACGGAGCTATCTAGCAGAATGGTTGTCAATGTGTGTATTCAACTTCCAGAGTTAAACTGATGTATGTTTGCAGCAGTTCAGAAACCCTTTCCTGGGAGAATGTAGAAACAGTCATTTCCAGCCCTAGAGACGCATATAAGAGTTTGCAGTAAGAATGCGTTTAAAACACAGAAGACCCGATTCTTACGAACTCATCTGCTGTGTGTTGGTTCCTTTTAGGAAGTTGCATCTATGGTTAGATTCAGCGAGGTAGGAACACGTTTCTTCTAAAAGCTGCGTTTGGACATTCCAGAGTGGATGGGAGAACAGGCTGTAAAGAGAAATACTTTGCTCTAAAACCAAAACGGAGCTATCTAGCAAAATGGTTGTCAATGTGTGTATTCAACTTCCAGAGTTAAACTGATGTGTGTTTGCAGCAGTTCAGAAACCCTTTCCTGGAAGAATGTAGAAACAGTCATTTCCAGCCCTAGAGACGCATATAAGTGTTAGCAGTAAGAATGCGTTTAAAACACAGAAAACCCGCTTCTTACGAACTCATCTGCTGTGTGTTGGTTCCTTTTAGGAAGTTGCATCTATGGTTAGATTCAGCGAGGTAGGAACACGTTTCTTCTAAAAGCTGCGTTTGGACATTCCAGAGTGGATGGGAGAACAGGCTGTAAAGAGAAATACCTTGCTCTAAAACCAAAACGGAGCTATCTAGCAGAATGGTTGTCAATGTGTGTATTCAACTTCCAGAGTTAAACTGATGTGTGTTTACAGCAGTTCAGAAACCCTTTCCTGGGATAATGTAGAAACAGTCATTTCCAGCCCTAGAGACGCATATAAGAGTTTGCAGTAAGAATGCGTTTAAAACACAGAAGACCCGCTTCTTACGAACTCATCTGCTGTGTGTTGATTCCTTTTAGGAAGTTGCATCTATGGTTAGATTCAGCGAGGTAGGAACACGTTTCTTCTAAAAGCTGCGTTTGGATATTCCATAGTGGATGGGAGAACAGGCTGTAAAGGGAAATACCTTGCTCTAAAACCAAAACGGAGCTATCTAGCAGAATGGTTGTCAATGTGTGTATTCAACTTCCTGAGTTAAACTGATGTGTGTTTGCAGCAGTTCAGAAACCCTTTCCTGGGAGAATGTAGAAACAGTCATTTCCAGCCCTAGAGACGCATTTAAGAGTTAGCAGTAAGAATGCGTTTAAAACACAGAAGACCCGCTTCTTACGAACTCATCTGCTGTGTGTTGGTTCCCTTTAGGAAGTTGCATCTATGGTTAGATTCAGCGAGGTGGGAACACGTTTCTTCTAAAAGCTGTGTTTGGACATTCCAGAGTGGATGGGAGAACAGGCTGTAAAGAGAAATACCTTGCTCTAAAACCAAAACGGAGCTATCTAGCAGAATGGTTGTCAATGTGTGTATTCAACTTCCAGAGTTAAACTGATGTGTGTTTGCAGCAGTTCAGAAACCCTTTCCTGGGAGAATGTAGAAACAGTCATTTCCAGCCCTAGAGACGCATATAAGAGTTAGCAGTAAGAATGCGTTTAAAACACAGAAGACCCGCTTCTTACGAACTCATCTGCTGTGTGTTGGTTCCTTTTAGGAAGTTGCATCTATGGTTAGATTCAGCGAGGTAGGAACACGTTTCATCTAAAAGCTGCGTTTGGACATTCCAGAGTGGATGGGAGAACAGGCTGTAAAGAGAAATACCTTGCTCTAAAACCAAAACGGAGCTATCTAGCAGAATGGTTGTCAATGTGTGTATTCAACTTCAAGAGTTAAACTGATGTGTGTTTGCAGCAGTTCAGAAACCCTTTCCTGGGAGAATGTAGAAACAGTCATTTCCAGCCCTAGAGACGCATGTAAGAGTTAGCAGTAAGAATGCGTTTAAAACACAGAAGACCCGCTTCATACGAACTCATCTGCTGTGTGTTGGTTCCTTTTAGGAAGTTGCATCTATGGTTATATTCAGCGAGGTAGGAACACGTTTCTTCTAAAAGCTGGGTTTGGACATTCCAGAGTCGATGGGAGAACAGGCTGTAAAGAGAAATACCTTGCTCTAAAACCAAAACGGAGCTATCTAGCGGAATGGTTGTCAATGTGTGTATTCAACTTCCTGATTTAAGCTGATGTGTGTTTGCAGCAGTTCAGAAACCCTTTCCTGGGAGAATGTAGAAACAGTCATTTCCAGCCCTAGAGACGCATATAAGAGTTAGCAGTAAGAATGCGTTTAAAACACAGAAGACCCGCTTCTTACGAACTCATCTACTGTGTGTTGGTTCCTTTTAGGAAGTTGCATCTATGGTTAGATTCAGCGAGGTAGGAACACGTTTCATCTAAAAGCTGCGTTTGGACATTCCAGAGTGGATGGGAGAACAGGCTGTAAAGAGAAATACCTTGCTCTAAAACCAAAACGGAGCTATCTAGCAGAATGGTTGTCAATGTGTGTATTCAACCTCCAGAGTTAAACTGATGTGTGTTTGCAGCAGTTCAGAAACCCTTTCCTGGGAGAATGTAGAAACTGTCATTTCCAGCCCTAGAGACGCATATAAGAGTTTGCAGTAAGAATGCGTTTAAAACACAGAAGACCCGCCTCTTACGAACTCATCTGCTGTGTGTTGGTTCCTTTTAGGAAGTTGCATCTATGGTTAAATTCAGCGAGGTAGAAACACGTTTCTTCTAAAAGCTGCGTTTGGACATTCCAGAGTGGATGGGAGAACAGGCTGTAAAGAGAAATACCTTGCTATATAACCAAAACAGAGCTATCTAGCAGAATGGTTGTCAATGTGTGTATTCAACTTCCAGAGTTAAACTGATGTGTGTTTGCAGCAGTTCAGAAACCCTTTCCTGGGAGAATGTAGAAACAGTCATTTCCACCCTAGAGACGCATATAAGAGTTAGCAGTAAGAATGCGTTTAAAACACAGAAGACCCGCTTCTTACGAACTCATCTGCTGTGTGTTTGTTCCTTTTACGAAGTTGCATCTATGGTTAAATTCAGCGAGGTAGAAACACGTTTCTTCTAAAAGCTGCGTTTGGACATTCCAGAGTGGATGGGAGAACAGGCTGTAAAGAGAAATACCTTGCTATATAACCAAAACGGAGCTATCTAGCAGAATGGTTGTCAATGTGTGTATTCAACTTCAAGAGTTAAACTGATGTGTGTTTGCAGCAGTTCAGAAACCCTTTCCTGGGAGAATGTAGAAACAGTCATTTCCAGCCCTAGAGACGCATATAAGAGTTTGCAGTAAGAATGCGTTTAAAACACAGAAGACCCGCTTCTTACGAACTCATCTGCTGTGTGTTGGTTCCTTTTAGGAAGTTGCATCTATGGTTAGATTCAGCGAGGTAGGAACACGTTTCTTCTAAAAGCTGCGTTTGGACATTCCAGAGTGGATGGGAGAACAGGCTGTAAAGAGAAATACCTTGCTCTAAAACCAAAACGGAGCTATCTAGCAGAATGGTTGTCAATGTGTGTATTCAACTTCCAGAGTTAAACTGATGTGTGTTTGCAGCTAGTTCAGATACCCTTTCTTGGGAGAATGTAGAAACAGTCATTTCCAGCCCAAGAGACGCATATAAGAGTTTGCAGTAAAAATGTGTTTAAAACATAGAAGACCCGCTTCATACGAACTCATCTGCTGTGTGTTGGTTCCTTTTAGGAAGTTGCATCTATGGTTACATTCAGCGAGGTAGAAACACGTTTCTTCTAAAAGATGGGTTTGGACATTCCAGAGTGGATGGGAGAACAGGCTGTAAAGAGAAATACCTTGCTCTAAAACCAAAACGGAGCTATCTAGCAGAATGGTTGTCAATGTGTGTATTCAACTTCCTGAGTTAAACTGATGTGTGTTTGCAGCAGTTCAGAAACCGTTTCCTGAGAGAATGTAGAAACAGTCATTTCCAGCCCTAGAGACGCATATAAGAGTTAGCAGTAAGAACGCGTTTAAAACACAGAAGACCCGCTTCTTACGAACTCATCTGCTGTGTGTTGGTTCCTTTTAGGAAGTTCCATCTATGGTTAGATTCAGCGAGGTAGGAACACGTTTCTTCTAAAAGCTGCGTTTGGACATTCCAGAGTGGATGGGAGAACAGGCTGTAAAGAGAAATACCTTGCTCTAAAACCAAAACGGAGCTATCTAGCAGAATGGTTGTCAATGTGTGTATTCAACTTCCAGAGTTAAACTGATGTGTGTTTGCAGCAGTTCAGAAACCCTTTCTTGGGAGAATGTAGAAACAGTCATTTCCAGCCCTAGAGACGCATATAATAATTTGCAGTAAGAATGCGTGTAAAACACAGAAGACCCGCTTCTTACGAACTCATCTGCTGTGTGTTTGTTCCTTTTAGGAAGCTGCATCTATGGTTAAATTCAGCGAGGTAGAAACACGTTTCTTCTAAAAGCTGCGTTTGGACATTCCAGAGTGGATGGGAGAACAGGCTGTAAAGAGAAATACCTTGCTATATAACCAAAACAGAGCTATCTAGCAGAATGGTTGTCAATGTGTGTATTCAACTTCTAGAGTTAAACTGATGTGTGTTTGCAGCAGTTCAGAAACCCTTTCCTGGGAGAATGTAGAAACAGTCATTTCCAGCCCTAGAGACGCATATAAGAGTTAGCAGTAAGAATGGGTTTAAAACACAGAAGACCCGCTTCTTACGAACTCATCTGCTGTGTGTTTGTTCCTTTTAGGAAGTTGCATCTATGGTTAAATTCAGCGAGGTAGAAACACGTTTCTTGTAAAAGCTGCGTTTGGACATTCCAGAGTGGATGGGAGAACAGTCTGTAAAGAGAAATACCTTGCTATATAACCAAAACGGAGCTATCTAGCAGAATGGTTGTCAATGTGTGTATTCAACTTCCAGAGTTAAACTGATGTATGTTTGCAGCAGTTCAGAAACCCTTTCCTGGGAGAATGTAGAAACAGTCATTTCCAGCCCTAGAGACGCATATAAGAGTTTGCAGTAAGAATGCATTTAAAACACAGAAGACCCGCTTCTTACGAACTCATCTGCTGTGTGTTGGTTCCTTTTAGGAAGTTGCATCTATGGTTAGATTCAGCGAGGTAGGAACACGTTTCTTCTAAAAGCTGCGTTTGGACATTCCAGAGTGGATGGGAGAACAGGCTGTAAAGAGAAATACCTTGCTCTAAAACCAAAACGGAGCTATCTAGCAGAATGGTTGTCAATGTGTGTATTCAACTTCCAGAGTTAAACTGATGTGTGTTTGCAGCAGTTCAGAAACCCTTTCCTGGGAGAATGTAGAAACAGTCATTTCCAGCCCTAGAGACGCATGTAAGAGTTAGCAGTAAGAATGCGTTTAAAACACAGAAGACCCGCTTCATACGAACTCATCTGCTGTGTGTTGGTTCCTTTTAGGAAGTTACATCTATGGTTATATTCAGCGAGGTAGGAACACGTTTCTTCTAAAAGCTGGGTTTGGACATTCCAGAGTCGATGGGAGAACAGGCTGTAAAGAGAAATACCTTGCTCTAAAACCAAAACGGAGCTATCTAGCGGAATGGTTGTCAATGTGTGTATTCAACTTCCTGATTTAAGCTGATGTGTGTTTGCAGCAGTTCAGAAACCCTTTCCTGGGAGAATGTAGAAACAGTCATTTCCAGCCCTAGAGACGCATATAAGAGTTAGCAGTAAGAATGCGTTTAAAACACAGAAGACCCGCTTCTTACGAACTCATCTGCTGTGTGTTGGTTCCTTTTAGGAAGTTGCATCTATGGTTAGATTCAGCGAGGTAGGAACACGTTTCATCTAAAAGCTGCGTTTGGACATTCCAGAGTGGATGGGAGAACAGGCTGTAAAGAGAAATACCTTGCTCTAAAACCAAAACGGAGCTATCTAGCAGAATGGTTGTCAATGTGTGTATTCAACCTCCAGAGTTAAACTGATGTGTGTTTGCAGCAGTTCAGAAACCCTTTCCTGGGAGAATGTAGAAACTGTCATTTCCAGCCCTAGAGACGCATATAAGAGTTTGCAGTAAGAATGCGTTTAAAACACAGAAGACCCGCCTCTTACGAACTCATCTGCTGTGTGTTGGTTCCTTTTAGGAAGTTGCATCTATGGTTAAATTCAGCGAGGTAGAAACACGTTTCTTCTAAAAGCTGCGTTTGGACATTCCAGAGTGGATGGGAGAACAGGCTGTAAAGAGAAATACCTTGCTATATAACCAAAACAGAGCTATCTAGCAGAATGGTTGTCAATGTGTGTATTCAACTTCCAGAGTTAAACTGATGTGTGTTTGCAGCAGTTCAGAAACCCTTTCCTGGGAGAATGTAGAAACAGTCATTTCCACCCTAGAGACGCATATAAGAGTTAGCAGTAAGAATGCGTTTAAAACACAGAAGACCCGCTTCTTACGAACTCATCTGCTGTGTGTTTGTTCCTTTTACGAAGTTGCATCTATGGTTAAATTCAGCGAGGTAGAAACACGTTTCTTCTAAAAGCTGCGTTTGGACATTCCAGAGTGGATGGGAGAACAGGCTGTAAAGAGAAATACCTTGCTATATAACCAAAACGGAGCTATCTAGCAGAATGGTTGTCAATGTGTGTATTCAACTTCAAGAGTTAAACTGATGTGTGTTTGCAGCAGTTCAGAAACCCTTTCCTGGGAGAATGTAGAAACAGTCATTTCCAGCCCTAGAGACGCATATAAGAGTTTGCAGTAAGAATGCGTTTAAAACACAGAAGACCCGCTTCTTACGAACTCATCTGCTGTGTGTTGGTTCCTTTTAGGAAGTTGCATCTATGGTTAGATTCAGCGAGGTAGGAACACGTTTCTTCTAAAAGCTGCGTTTGGACATTCCAGAGTGGATGGGAGAACAGGCTGTAAAGAGAAATACCTTGCTCTAAAACCAAAACGGAGCTATCTAGCAGAATGGTTGTCAATGTGTGTATTCAACTTCCTGAGTTAAACTGATGTGTGTTTGCAGCAGTTCAGAAACCCTTTCCTGAGAGAATGTAGAAACAGTCATTTCCAGCCCTAGAGTCGCATATAATAATTTGCAGTAAGAATGCGTGTAAAACACAGAAGACCCGCTTCTTACGAACTCATCTGCTGTGTGTTTGTTCCTTTTAGGAAGTTGCATCTATGGTTAAATTCAGCGAGGTAGAAACACGTTTCTTCTAAAAGCTGCGTTTGGACATTCCAGAGTGGATGGGAGAACAGGCTGTAAAGAGAAATACCTTGCTATATAACCAAAACAGAGCTATCTAGCAGAATGGTTGTCAATGTGTGTATTCAACTTCCAGAGTTAAACTGATGTGTGTTTGCAGCAGATCAGAAACCCTTTCCTGGGAGAATGTAGAAACAGTCATTTCCAGCCCTAGAGACGCATATAAGAGTTAACAGTAAGAATGCGTTTAAAACACAGAAGACCCGCTTCTTACGAACTCATCTGCTGTGTGTTTGTTCCTTTTAGGAAGTTGCATCTATGGTTAAATTCAGCGAGGTAGAAACACGTTTCTTCTAAAAGCTGCGTTTGGACATTCCAGAGTGGATGGGAGAACAGGCTGTAAAGAGAAATACCTTGCTATATAACCAAAACGGAACTATCTAGCAGAATGGTTGTCAATGTGTGTATTCAACTTCAAGAGTTAAACTGATGTGTGTTTGCAGCAGTTCAGAAACCCTTTCCTGGGAGAATGTAGAAACAGTCATTTCCAGCCCTAGAGACGCATATAAGTGTTAGCAGTAAGAATGCGTTTAAAACACAGAAAACCCGCTTCTTACGAACTCATCTGCTGTGTGTTGGTTGCTTTTAGGAAGTTGCATCTATGGTTAGATTCAGCGAGGTAGGAACACGTTTCTTCTAAAAGCTGCGTTTGGACATTCCAGAGTGGATGGGAGAACAGGCTGTAAAGAGAAATACCTTGCTCTAAAACCAAAACGGAGCTATCTAGCAGAATGGTTGTCAATGTGTGTATTCAACTTCCAGAGTTAAACTGATGTGTGTTTACAGCAGTTCAGAAACCCTTTCCTGGGAGAATGTAGAAACAGTCATTTCCAGCCCTAGAGACGCATATAAGAGTTTGCAGTAAGAATGCGTTTAAAACACAAAAGACCCGCTTCTTACGAACTCATCTGCTGTGTGTTGGTTCCTTTTAGGAAGTTGCATCTATGGTTAGATTCAGCGAGGTAGGAACACGTTTCTTCTAAAAGCTGCGTTTGGATATTCCATAGTGGATGGGAGAACAGGCTGTAAAGAGAAATACCTTGCTCTAAAACCAAAACGGAGCTATCTGGCAGAATGGTTGTCAATGTGTGTATTCAACTTCCTGAGTTAAACTGATGTGTGTTTGCAGCAGTTCAGAAACCCTTTCCTGGGAGAATGTAGAAACAGTCATTTCCAGCCCTAGAGACGCATATAAGAGTTAGCAGTAAGAATGCGTTTAAAACACAGAAGACCCGCTTTTTACGAACTCATCTGCTGTGTGTTGGATCCCTTTAGGAAGTTGCATCTATGGTTAGATTCAGAGAGGGAGAAACACGTTTCTTCTAAAAGCTGCGTTTGGACATTCCAGAGTGGATGGGAGAACAGGCTCTAAAGAGAAATACCTTGCTATATAACCAAAACGGAGCTATCTAGCAGAATGGTTGTCTATGTGTGTATTCAACTTCCAGAGTTAAACTGATGTGTGTTTGCAGCAGTTCAGAAACCCTTTCTTGGGAGAATGTAGAAACAGTCATTTCCAGCCCTAGAGACGCATATAAGAGTTAGCAATAAGAATGCGTTTAAAACACAGAAGACCCGCTTCTTACGAACTCATCTGCTGTGTGTTGGTTCCTTTTAGGAAGTTGCATCTATGGTTACATTCAGCGAGGTAGAAACACGTTTCTTCTAAAAGATGGGTTTGGACATTCCAGAGTGGATGGGAGAACAGGCTGTAAAGAGAAATACCTTGCTCTAAAACCAAAACGGAGCTATCTAGCAGAATGGTTGTCAATGTGTGTATTCAACTTCCTGAGTTAAACTGATGTGTGTTTGCAGCAGTTCAGAAACCCTTTCCTGAGAGAATGTAGAAACAGTCATTTCCAGCCCTAGAGACGCATTTAAGAGTTAGCAGTAAGAACGCGTTTAAAACACAGAAGACCCGCTTCTTACGAACTCATCTGCTGTGTGTTGGTTCCTTTTAGGAAGTTGCATCTATGGTTAGATTCAGCGAGGTAGGAACACGGTTCTTCTAAAAGCTGCGTTTCTACATTCCAGAGTGGATGGAGAACAGGCTGTAAAGAGAAATACCTTGCTCTAAAACCAAAACGGAGCTATCTAGCAGAATGGTTGTCAATGTGTGTATTCAACTTCCAGAGTTAAACTGATGTGTGTTTGCAGCAGTTCAGAAACCCTTTCCTGGGAGAATGTAGAAACAGTCATTTCCACCCTAGAGACGCATATAAGAGTTAGCAGTAAGAATGCGTTTAAAACACAGAAGACCCGCTTCTTACGAACTCATCTGCTGTGTGTTTGTTCCTTTTACGAAGTTGCATCTATGGTTAAATTCAGCGAGGTAGAAACACGTTTCTTCTAAAAGCTGCGTTTGGACATTCCAGAGTGGATGGGAGAACAGGCTGTAAAGAGAAATACCTTGCTATATAACCAAAACGGAGCTATCTAGCAGAATGGTTGTCAATGTGTGTATTCAACTTCAAGAGTTAAACTGATGTGTGTTTGCAGCAGTTCAGAAACCCTTTCCTGGGAGAATGTAGAAACAGTCATTTCCAGCCCTAGAGACGCATATAAGAGTTTGCAGTAAGAATGCGTTTAAAACACAGAAGACCCGCTTCTTACGAACTCATCTGCTGTGTGTTGGTTCCTTTTAGGAAGTTGCATCTATGGTTAGATTCAGCGAGGTAGGAACACGTTTCTTCTAAAAGCTGCGTTTGGACATTCCAGAGTGGATGGGAGAACAGGCTGTAAAGAGAAATACCTTGCTCTAAAACCAAAACGGAGCTATCTAGCAGAATGGTTGTCAATGTGTGTATTCAACTTCCAGAGTTAAACTGATGTGTGTTTGCAGCTAGTTCAGATACCCTTTCTTGGGAGAATGTAGAAACAGTCATTTCCAGCCCAAGAGACGCATATAAGAGTTTGCAGTAAAAATGTGTTTAAAACATAGAAGACCCGCTTCATACGAACTCATCTGCTGTGTGTTGGTTCCTTTTAGGAAGTTGCATCTATGGTTACATTCAGCGAGGTAGAAACACGTTTCTTCTAAAAGATGGGTTTGGACATTCCAGAGTGGATGGGAGAACAGGCTGTAAAGAGAAATACCTTGCTCTAAAACCAAAACGGAGCTATCTAGCAGAATGGTTGTCAATGTGTGTATTCAACTTCCTGAGTTAAACTGATGTGTGTTTGCAGCAGTTCAGAAACCGTTTCCTGAGAGAATGTAGAAACAGTCATTTCCAGCCCTAGAGACGCATATAAGAGTTAGCAGTAAGAACGCGTTTAAAACACAGAAGACCCGCTTCTTACGAACTCATCTGCTGTGTGTTGGTTCCTTTTAGGAAGTTCCATCTATGGTTAGATTCAGCGAGGTAGGAACACGTTTCTTCTAAAAGCTGCGTTTGGACATTCCAGAGTGGATGGGAGAACAGGCTGTAAAGAGAAATACCTTGCTCTAAAACCAAAACGGAGCTATCTAGCAGAATGGTTGTCAATGTGTGTATTCAACTTCCAGAGTTAAACTGATGTGTGTTTGCAGCAGTTCAGAAACCCTTTCTTGGGAGAATGTAGAAACAGTCATTTCCAGCCCTAGAGACGCATATAATAATTTGCAGTAAGAATGCGTGTAAAACACAGAAGACCCGCTTCTTACGAACTCATCTGCTGTGTGTTTGTTCCTTTTAGGAAGCTGCATCTATGGTTAAATTCAGCGAGGTAGAAACACGTTTCTTCTAAAAGCTGCGTTTGGACATTCCAGAGTGGATGGGAGAACAGGCTGTAAAGAGAAATACCTTGCTATATAACCAAAACAGAGCTATCTAGCAGAATGGTTGTCAATGTGTGTATTCAACTTCTAGAGTTAAACTGATGTGTGTTTGCAGCAGTTCAGAAACCCTTTCCTGGGAGAATGTAGAAACAGTCATTTCCAGCCCTAGAGACGCATATAAGAGTTAGCAGTAAGAATGGGTTTAAAACACAGAAGACCCGCTTCTTACGAACTCATCTGCTGTGTGTTTGTTCCTTTTAGGAAGTTGCATCTATGGTTAAATTCAGCGAGGTAGAAACACGTTTCTTGTAAAAGCTGCGTTTGGACATTCCAGAGTGGATGGGAGAACAGTCTGTAAAGAGAAATACCTTGCTATATAACCAAAACGGAGCTATCTAGCAGAATGGTTGTCAATGTGTGTATTCAACTTCCAGAGTTAAACTGATGTATGTTTGCAGCAGTTCAGAAACCCTTTCCTGGGAGAATGTAGAAACAGTCATTTCCAGCCCTAGAGACGCATATAAGAGTTTGCAGTAAGAATGCATTTAAAACACAGAAGACCCGCTTCTTACGAACTCATCTGCTGTGTGTTGGTTCCTTTTAGGAAGTTGCATCTATGGTTAGATTCAGCGAGGTAGGAACACGTTTCTTCTAAAAGCTGCGTTTGGACATTCCAGAGTGGATGGGAGAACAGGCTGTAAAGAGAAATACCTTGCTCTAAAACCAAAACGGAGCTATCTAGCAGAATGGTTGTCAATGTGTGTATTCAACTTCCAGAGTTAAACTGATGTGTGTTTGCAGCAGTTCAGAAACCCTTTCCTGGGAGAATGTAGAAACAGTCATTTCCAGCCCTAGAGACGCATGTAAGAGTTAGCAGTAAGAATGCGTTTAAAACACAGAAGACCCGCTTCATACGAACTCATCTGCTGTGTGTTGGTTCCTTTTAGGAAGTTACATCTATGGTTATATTCAGCGAGGTAGGAACACGTTTCTTCTAAAAGCTGGGTTTGGACATTCCAGAGTCGATGGGAGAACAGGCTGTAAAGAGAAATACCTTGCTCTAAAACCAAAACGGAGCTATCTAGCGGAATGGTTGTCAATGTGTGTATTCAACTTCCTGATTTAAGCTGATGTGTGTTTGCAGCAGTTCAGAAACCCTTTCCTGGGAGAATGTAGAAACAGTCATTTCCAGCCCTAGAGACGCATATAAGAGTTAGCAGTAAGAATGCGTTTAAAACACAGAAGACCCGCTTCTTACGAACTCATCTGCTGTGTGTTGGTTCCTTTTAGGAAGTTGCATCTATGGTTAGATTCAGCGAGGTAGGAACACGTTTCATCTAAAAGCTGCGTTTGGACATTCCAGAGTGGATGGGAGAACAGGCTGTAAAGAGAAATACCTTGCTCTAAAACCAAAACGGAGCTATCTAGCAGAATGGTTGTCAATGTGTGTATTCAACCTCCAGAGTTAAACTGATGTGTGTTTGCAGCAGTTCAGAAACCCTTTCCTGGGAGAATGTAGAAACTGTCATTTCCAGCCCTAGAGACGCATATAAGAGTTTGCAGTAAGAATGCGTTTAAAACACAGAAGACCCGCCTCTTACGAACTCATCTGCTGTGTGTTGGTTCCTTTTAGGAAGTTGCATCTATGGTTAAATTCAGCGAGGTAGAAACACGTTTCTTCTAAAAGCTGCGTTTGGACATTCCAGAGTGGATGGGAGAACAGGCTGTAAAGAGAAATACCTTGCTATATAACCAAAACAGAGCTATCTAGCAGAATGGTTGTCAATGTGTGTATTCAACTTCCAGAGTTAAACTGATGTGTGTTTGCAGCAGTTCAGAAACCCTTTCCTGGGAGAATGTAGAAACAGTCATTTCCACCCTAGAGACGCATATAAGAGTTAGCAGTAAGAATGCGTTTAAAACACAGAAGACCCGCTTCTTACGAACTCATCTGCTGTGTGTTTGTTCCTTTTACGAAGTTGCATCTATGGTTAAATTCAGCGAGGTAGAAACACGTTTCTTCTAAAAGCTGCGTTTGGACATTCCAGAGTGGATGGGAGAACAGGCTGTAAAGAGAAATACCTTGCTATATAACCAAAACGGAGCTATCTAGCAGAATGGTTGTCAATGTGTGTATTCAACTTCAAGAGTTAAACTGATGTGTGTTTGCAGCAGTTCAGAAACCCTTTCCTGGGAGAATGTAGAAACAGTCATTTCCAGCCCTAGAGACGCATATAAGAGTTTGCAGTAAGAATGCGTTTAAAACACAGAAGACCCGCTTCTTACGAACTCATCTGCTGTGTGTTGGTTCCTTTTAGGAAGTTGCATCTATGGTTAGATTCAGCGAGGTAGGAACACGTTTCTTCTAAAAGCTGCGTTTGGACATTCCAGAGTGGATGGGAGAACAGGCTGTAAAGAGAAATACCTTGCTCTAAAACCAAAACGGAGCTATCTAGCAGAATGGTTGTCAATGTGTGTATTCAACTTCCTGAGTTAAACTGATGTGTGTTTGCAGCAGTTCAGAAACCCTTTCCTGAGAGAATGTAGAAACAGTCATTTCCAGCCCTAGAGTCGCATATAATAATTTGCAGTAAGAATGCGTGTAAAACACAGAAGACCCGCTTCTTACGAACTCATCTGCTGTGTGTTTGTTCCTTTTAGGAAGTTGCATCTATGGTTAAATTCAGCGAGGTAGAAACACGTTTCTTCTAAAAGCTGCGTTTGGACATTCCAGAGTGGATGGGAGAACAGGCTGTAAAGAGAAATACCTTGCTATATAACCAAAACAGAGCTATCTAGCAGAATGGTTGTCAATGTGTGTATTCAACTTCCAGAGTTAAACTGATGTGTGTTTGCAGCAGATCAGAAACCCTTTCCTGGGAGAATGTAGAAACAGTCATTTCCAGCCCTAGAGACGCATATAAGAGTTAACAGTAAGAATGCGTTTAAAACACAGAAGACCCGCTTCTTACGAACTCATCTGCTGTGTGTTTGTTCCTTTTAGGAAGTTGCATCTATGGTTAAATTCAGCGAGGTAGAAACACGTTTCTTCTAAAAGCTGCGTTTGGACATTCCAGAGTGGATGGGAGAACAGGCTGTAAAGAGAAATACCTTGCTATATAACCAAAACGGAACTATCTAGCAGAATGGTTGTCAATGTGTGTATTCAACTTCAAGAGTTAAACTGATGTGTGTTTGCAGCAGTTCAGAAACCCTTTCCTGGGAGAATGTAGAAACAGTCATTTCCAGCCCTAGAGACGCATATAAGTGTTAGCAGTAAGAATGCGTTTAAAACACAGAAAACCCGCTTCTTACGAACTCATCTGCTGTGTGTTGGTTGCTTTTAGGAAGTTGCATCTATGGTTAGATTCAGCGAGGTAGGAACACGTTTCTTCTAAAAGCTGTGTTTGGACATTCCAGAGTGGATGGGAGAACAGGCTGTAAAGAGAAATACCTTGCTCTAAAACCAAAACGGAGCTATCTAGCAGAATGGTTGTCAATGTGTGTATTCAACTTCCAGAGTTAAACTGATGTGTGTTTACAGCAGTTCAGAAACCCTTTCCTGGGAGAATGTAGAAACAGTCATTTCCAGCCCTAGAGACGCATATAAGAGTTTGCAGTAAGAATGCGTTTAAAACACAAAAGACCCGCTTCTTACGAACTCATCTGCTGTGTGTTGGTTCCTTTTAGGAAGTTGCATCTATGGTTAGATTCAGCGAGGTAGGAACACGTTTCTTCTAAAAGCTGCGTTTGGATATTCCATAGTGGATGGGAGAACAGGCTGTAAAGAGAAATACCTTGCTCTAAAACCAAAACGGAGCTATCTGGCAGAATGGTTGTCAATGTGTGTATTCAACTTCCTGAGTTAAACTGATGTGTGTTTGCAGCAGTTCAGAAACCCTTTCCTGGGAGAATGTAGAAACAGTCATTTCCAGCCCTAGAGACGCATATAAGAGTTAGCAGTAAGAATGCGTTTAAAACACAGAAGACCCGCTTTTTACGAACTCATCTGCTGTGTGTTGGATCCCTTTAGGAAGTTGCATCTATGGTTAGATTCAGAGAGGGAGAAACACGTTTCTTCTAAAAGCTGCGTTTGGACATTCCAGAGTGGATGGGAGAACAGGCTCTAAAGAGAAATACCTTGCTATATAACCAAAACGGAGCTATCTAGCAGAATGGTTGTCTATGTGTGTATTCAACTTCCAGAGTTAAACTGATGTGTGTTTGCAGCAGTTCAGAAACCCTTTCTTGGGAGAATGTAGAAACAGTCATTTCCAGCCCTAGAGACGCATATAAGAGTTAGCAATAAGAATGCGTTTAAAACACAGAAGACCCGCTTCTTACGAACTCATCTGCTGTGTGTTGGTTCCTTTTAGGAAGTTGCATCTATGGTTACATTCAGCGAGGTAGAAACACGTTTCTTCTAAAAGATGGGTTTGGACATTCCAGAGTGGATGGGAGAACAGGCTGTAAAGAGAAATACCTTGCTCTAAAACCAAAACGGAGCTATCTAGCAGAATGGTTGTCAATGTGTGTATTCAACTTCCTGAGTTAAACTGATGTGTGTTTGCAGCAGTTCAGAAACCCTTTCCTGAGAGAATGTAGAAACAGTCATTTCCAGCCCTAGAGACGCATTTAAGAGTTAGCAGTAAGAACGCGTTTAAAACACAGAAGACCCGCTTCTTACGAACTCATCTGCTGTGTGTTGGTTCCTTTTAGGAAGTTGCATCTATGGTTAGATTCAGCGAGGTAGGAACACGGTTCTTCTAAAAGCTGCGTTTCTACATTCCAGAGTGGATGGAGAACAGGCTGTAAAGAGAAATACCTTGCTCTAAAACCAAAACGGAGCTATCTAGCAGAATGGTTGTCAATGTGTGTATTCAACTTCCAGAGTTAAACTGATGTGTGTTTGCAGCAGTTCAGAAACCCTTTCTTGGGAGAATGTAGAAACAGTCATTTCCAGCCCTAGAGACGCATATAATAATTTGCAGTAAGAATGCTTGTAAAACACAGAAGACCCGCTTCTTACGAACTCATCTGCTGTGTGTTTGTTCCTTATAGGAAGTTGCATCTATGGTTAAACTCAGCGAGGTAGAAACACGTTTCTTCTAAAAGCTGCGTTTGGACATTCCAGAGTGGATGGGAGAACAGGCTGTAAAGAGAAATACCTTGCTATATAACCAAAACAGAGCTATCTAGCAGAATGGTTGTCAATGTGTGTATTCAACTTCCAGAGTTTAACTGATGTGTGTTTGCAGCAGTTCAGAAACCCTTTCCTGGGAGAATGTAGAAACAGTCATTTCCAGCCCTAGAGACGCATATAAGAGTTAGCAGTAAGAATGCGTTTAAAACACAGAAGACCCGCTTCTTACGAACTCATCTGCTGTGTGTTTGTTCCTTTTAGGAAGTTGCATCTATGGTTAAATTCAGCGAGGTAGAAACACGTTTCTTCTAAAAGCTGCGTTTGGACATTCCAGAGTGGATGGGAGAACAGGCTGTAAAGAGAAATACCTTGCTATATAACCAAAACGGAGCTATCTAGCAGAATGGTTGTCAATGTGTGTATTCAACTTCCAGAGTTAAACTGATGTGTGTTTGCAGCAGTTCAGAAACCCTTTCCTGGGAGAATGTAGAAACAGTCATTTCCAGCCCTAGAGACGCATATAAGAGTTTGCAGTAAGAATGCGTTTAAAACACAGAAGACCCGCTTCTTACGAACTCATCTGCTGTGTGTTGGTTCCTTTTAGGAAGTTGCATCTATGGTTAGATTCAGCGAGGTAGGAACACGTTTCTTCTAAAAGCTGCGTTTGGACATTCCAGAGTGGATGGGAGAACAGGCTGTAAAGAGAAATACCTTGCTCTAAAACCAAAACGGAGCTATCTAGCAGAATGGTTGTCAATGTGTGTATTCAACTTCCAGAGTTAAACTGATGTGTGTTTGCAGCAGTTCAGAAACCCTTTCCTGGGAGAATGTAGAAACTGTCATTTCCAGCCCTAGAGACGCATATAAGAGTTTGCAGTAAGAATGCGTTTAAAACACAGAAGACCCGCCTCTTACGAACTCATCTGCTGTGTGTTGGTTCCTTTTAGGAAGTTGCATCTATGGTTAAATTCAGCGAGGTAGAAACACGTTTCTTCTAAAAGCTGCGTTTGGACATTCCAGAGTGGATGGGAGAACAGGCTGTAAAGAGAAATACCTTGCTATATAACCAAAACAGAGCTATCTAGCAGAATGGTTGTCAATGTGTGTATTCAACTTCCAGAGTTAAACTGATGTGTGTTTGCAGCAGTTCAGAAACCCTTTCCTGGGAGAATGTAGAAACAGTCATTTCCAGCCCTAGAGACGCATGTAAGAGTTAGCAGTAAGAATGCGTTTAAAACACAGAAGACCCGCTTCTTACGAACTCATCTGCTGTGTGTTTGTTCCTTTTAGGAAGTTGCATCTATGGTTAAATTCAGCGAGGTAGAAACACGTTTCTTCTAAAAGCTGCGTTTGGACATTCCAGAGTGGATGGGAGAACAGGCTGTAAAGAGAAATACCTTGCTATATAACCAAAACAGAGCTATCTAGCAGAATGGTTGTCAATGTGTGTATTCAACTTCCAGAGTTTAACTGATGTGTGTTTGCAGCAGTTCAGAAACCCTTTCCTGGGAGAATGTAGAAACAGTCATTTCCAGCCCTAGAGACGCATATAAGAGTTAGCAGTAAGAATGCGTTTAAAACACAGAAGACCCGCTTCTTACGAACTCATCTGCTGTGTGTTTGTTCCTTTTAGGAAGTTGCATCTATGGTTAAATTCAGCGAGGTAGAAACACGTTTCTTCTAAAAGCTGCGTTTGGACATTCCAGAGTGGATGGGAGAACAGGCTGTAAAGAGAAATACCTTGCTATATAACCAAAAGGGAGCTATCTAGCAGAATGGTTGTCAATGTGTGTATTCAACTTCCAGAGTTAAACTGATGTGTGTTTGCAGCAGTTCAGAAACCGTTTCCTGAGAGAATGTAGAAACAGTCATTTCCAGCCCTAGAGACGCATATATGAGTTTGCAGTAAGAATGCGTTTAAAACACAGAAGACCCGCTTCTTACGAACTCATCTGCTGTGTGTTGGTTCCTTTTAGGAAGTTGCATCTATTGTTAGATTCAGCGAGGTAGAAACACGTTTCTTCTAAAAGCTGCGTTTGGACATTCCAGAGTGGAAGGGAGAACAGTCTGTAAACAGAAATACCTTGCTCTAAAACCAAGACGGAGCTATCTAGCAGAATGGTTGTCAATGTGTGTATTCAACTTCCAGAGTTTAACTGATGTGTGTTTGCAGCAGTTCAGAAACCCTTTCCTGGGAGAATGCAGAAACAGTCATTTCCAGCCCTAGAGACGCCTATAAGAGTTAGCAGTAAGAATGTGTTTAAAACACAGAAGACCCGCTTCTTACGAACTCATCTGCTGTGTGTTGGTTCCTTTTAGGAAGTTGCATCTATGGTTAGATTCAGCGAGGAAGAAACACGTTTCTTCTAAAAGCTGCGTTTGGACATTCCAGAGTGGAAGGGAGAACAGTCTGTAAAGAGAAATACCTTGCTCTAAAACCAAAACGGAGCTATCTAGCAGAATGGTTGTCAATGTGTGTATTCAACTTCCAGAGTTTAACTGATGTGTGTTTGCAGCAGTTCAGAAACCCTTTCCTGGGAGAATGCAGAAACAGTCATTTCCAGCCCTAGAGACGCATATAAGAGTTAGCAGTAAGAATGCGTTTAAAACACAGAAGACCCGCTTCTTACGAACTCATCTGCTGTGTGTTGGTTCCTTTTAGGAAGTTGCATCTATGGTTAGATTCAGCGAGGAAGAAACACGTTTCTTCTAAAAGCTGCGTTTGGACATTCCAGAGTGGAAGGGAGAACAGTCTGTAAAGAGAAATACCTTGCTCTAAAACCAAAACGGAGCTATCTAGCAGAATGGTTGTCAATGTGTGTATTCAACTTCCAGAGTTAAACTGATGTGTGTTTGCAGCAGTTCAGAAACCCTTTCCTGGGAGAATGCAGAAACAGTCATTTCCAGCCCTAGAGACGCATATAAGAGTTTGCAGTAAGAATGCGTTTAAAACACAGAAGACCCGCTTCTTACGAACTCATCTGCTGTGTGTTGGTTCCTTTTAGGAAGTTGCATCTATGGTTAGATTCAGCGAGGTAGAAACACGTTTCTTCTAAAAGCTGCGTTTGGACATTCCAGAGTGGATGGGAGAACAGGCTGTAAAGAGAAATACCTTGCTCTAAAACCAAAACGGGGCTATCTAGCAGAATGGCTGTCAATGTGTGTATTCAACTTCCAGAGTTTAACTGATGTGTGTTTGCAGCAGTTCAGAAACCCTTTCCTGGGAGAATGCAGAAACAGTCATTTCCAGCCCTAGAGACGCATATAAGAGTTAGCAGTAAGAATGTGTTTAAAACACAGAAGACCCGCTTCTTACGAACTCATCTGCTGTGTGTTGGTTCCTTTTAGGAAGTTGCATCTATGGTTAGATTCAGCGAGGAAGAAACACGTTTCTTCTAAAAGCTGCGTTTGGACATTCCAGAGTGGAAGGGAGAACAGTCTGTAAAGAGAAATACCTTGCTCTAAAACCAAAACGGAGCTATCTAGCAGAATGGTTGTCAATGTGTGTATTCAACTTCCAGAGTTTAACTGATGTGTGTTTGCAGCAGTTCAGAAACCCTTTCCTGGGAGAATGCAGAAACAGTCATTTCCAGCCCTAGAGACGCATATAAGAGTTTGCAGTAAGAATGCGTTTAAAACACAGAAGACCCGCTTCTTACGAACTCATCTGCTGTGTGTTGGTTCCTTTTAGGAAGTTGCATCTATGGTTAGATTCAGCGAGGTAGAAACACGTTTCTTCTAAAAGCTGCGTTTGGACATTCCAGAGTGGATGGGAGAACAGGCTGTAAAGAGAAATACCTTGCTCTAAAACCAAAACGGGGCTATCTAGCAGAATGGTTGTCAATGTGTGTATTCAACTTCCAGAGTTTAACTGATGTGTGTTTGCAGCAGTTCAGAAACCCTTTCCTGGGAGAATGTAGAAACAGTCATTTCCAGCCCTAGAGACGCATATAAGAGTTGGCAGTAAGAATGCGTTTAAAACACAGAAGACCCGCTTCTTACGAACTCATCTGCTGTGTGTTGGTTCCTTTTAGGAAGTTGCATCTATGGTTAGATTCAGCGAGGAAGAAACACGTTTCTTCTAAAAGCTGCGTTTGGACATTCCAGAGTGGAAGGGAGAACAGTCTGTAAAGAGAAATACCTTGCTCGAAAACCAAAACGGAGCTATCTAGCAGAATGGTTGTCAATGTGTGTATTCAACTTCCAGAGTTAAACTGATGTGTGTTTGCAGCAGTTCAGAAACTCTTTCCTGGGAGAATGCAGAAACAGTCATTCCCAGCCCTAAAGACGCATATAAGAGTTAGCAGTAAGAATGCGTTTAAAACACAGAAGACCCGCTTCTTACGAACTCATCTGCTGTGTGTTGGTTCCTTTTAGGAAGTTGCATTTATGGTTAGATTCAGCGAGGAAGAAACACGTTTCTTCTAAAAGCTGCGTTTGGACATTCCAGAGTGGAAGGGAGAACAGTCTGTAAAGAGAAATACCTTGCTCTAAAACCAAAACGGAGCTATCTAGCAGAATGGTTGTCAATGTGTGTATTCAACTTCCAGAGTTTAACTGATGTGTGTTTGCAGCAGTTCAGAAACCCTTTCCTGGGAGAATGCAGAAACAGTCATTTCCAGCCCTAGAGACGCATATAAGAGTTAGCAGTAAGAATGCGTTTAAAACACAGAAGACCCGCTTCTTACGAACTCATCTGCTGTGTGTTGGTTCCTTTTAGGAAGTTGCATCTATGGTTAGATTCAGCGAGGAAGAAACACGTTTCTTTTAAAAGCTGCGTTTGTACATTCCAGAGTGGAAGGGAGAACAGTCTGTAAAGAGAAATACCTTGCTCTAAAACCAAAACGGAGCTATCTAGCAGAATGGTTGTCAATGTGTGTATTCAAATTCCAGAATTTAACTGATGTGTGTTTGCAGCAGTTCAGAAACCCTTTCCTGGGAGAATGCAGAAACAGTCATTTCCAGCCCTAGAGACGCATATAAGAGTTAGCAGTAAGAATGCGTTTAAAACACAGAAGACCCGCTTCTTACGAACTCATCTGCTGTGTGTTGGTTCCTTTTAGGAAGTTGCATCTATGGTTAGATTCAGCGAGGAAGAAACACGTTTCTTCTAAAAGCTGCGTTTGTACATTCCAGAGTGGAAGGGAGAACAGTCTGTAAAGAGAAATACCTTGCTCTAAAACCAAAACGGAGCTATCTAGCAGAATGGTTGTCAATGTGTGTATTCAACTTCCAGAATTTAACTGATGTGTGTTTGCAGCAGTTCAGAAACCCTTTCCTGGGAGAATGCAGAAACAGTCATTTCCAGCCCTAGAGACGCATATAAGAGTTAGCAGTAAGAATGCGTTTAAAACACAGAAGACCCGCTTCTTACGAACTCATCTGCTGTGTGTTGGTTCCTTTTAGGAAGTTGCATCTATGGTTAGATTCAGCGAGGAAGAAACACGTTTCTTCTAAAAGCTGCGTTTGGACATTCCAGAGTGGATGGGAGAACAGGCTGTAAAGAGAAATACCTTGCTCTAAAACCAAAACGGAGCTATCTAGCAGAATGGTTGTCAATGTGTGTATTCAACTTCCAGAGTTTAACTGATGTGTGTTTGCAGCAGTTCAGAAACCCTTTCCTGGGAGAATGCAGAAACAGTCATTTCCAGCCCTAGAGACGCATGTAAGAGTTAGCAGTAAGAATGCGTTTAAAACACAGAAGACCCGCTTCTTACGAACTCATCTGCTGTGTGTTGGTTCCTTTTAGGAAGTTGCATCTTTGGTTAGATTCAGCGAGGAAGAAACACGTTTCTTCTAAAAGCTGCGTTTGGACATTCCAGAGTGGATGGGAGAACAGGCTGTAAAGAGAAATACCTTGCTCTAAAACCAAAACGGAGCTATCTAGCAGAATGGTTGTCAATGTGTGTATTCAACTTCCAGAGTTTAACTGATGTGTGTTTGCAGCAGTTCAGAAACCCTTTCCTGGGAGAATGCAGAAACAGTCATTTCAAGCCCTAGAGACACATATAAGAGTTAGCAGTAAGATTGCGTTTAAAACACAGAAGACCCGCTTCTTACGAACTCATCTGCTGTGTGTTGGTTCCTTTTAGGAAGTTGCATCTATGGTTAGATTCAGCGAGGAAGAAACACGTTTCTTCTAAAAGCTGCGTTTGGACATTCCAGAGTGGATGGGAGAACAGGCTGTAAAGAGAAATACCTTGCTCTAAAACCAAAACGGAGCTATCTAGCAGAATGGTTGTCAATGTGTATTCAACTTCCAGAGTTTAACTGATGTGTGTTTGCAGCAGTTTAGAAACCCTTTCCTGGGAGAATGTAGAAACAATCATTTACAGCCCTAGAGACGCATATAAGAGTTTGCAGTAAGAATGCGTTTAAAACACAGAAGACCCGCTTCTTACGAACTCATCTGCTGTGTGTTGGTTCCTTTTAGGAAGTTGCATCTATGGTTAGATTCAGCGAGGAAGAAACACGTTTCTTCTAAAAGCTGCGTTTGGACATTCCAGAGTGGAAGGGAGAACAGTCTGTAAAGAGAAATACCTTGCTCTAAAACCAAAACGGGGCTATCTAGCAGAATGGTTGTCAATGTGTGTATTCAACTTCCAGAGTTAAACTGATGTGTGTTTGCAGCAGTTCAGAAACCCTTTCCTGGGAGAATGCAGAAACAGTCATTTCCAGCCCTAGAGACGCATATAAGAGTTTGCAGTAAGAATGCGTTTAAAACACAGAAGACCCGCTTCTTACGAACTCATCTGCTGTGTGTTGGTTCCTTTTAGGAAGTTGCATCTATGGTTAGATTCAGCGAGGAAGAAACACGTTTCTTCTAAAAGCTGCGTTTGGACATTCCAGAGTCGAAGGGAGAACAGTCTGTAAAGAGAAATACCTTGCTCTAAAACCAAAACGGCGCTATCTAGCAGAATGGTTGTCAATGTGTGTATTCAACTTCCAGAGTTTAACTGATGTGTGTTTGCAGCAGTTCAGAAACCCTTTCCTGGGAGAATGCAGAAACAGTCATTTCCAGCCCTAGAGACGCATATAAGAGTTAGCAGTAAGAATGCGTTTAAAACACAGAAGACCCGCTTCTTACGAACTCATCTGCTGTGTGTTGGTTCCTTTTAGGAAGTTGCATCTATGGTTAGATTCAGCGAGGAAGAAACACGTTTCTTCTAAAAGCTGCGTTTGGACATTCCAGAGTGGAAGAAAGAACAGTCTGTAAAGAGAAATACCTTGCTCTAAAACCAAAACGGAGCTATCTAGCAGAATGGTTGTCAATGTGTGTATTCAACTTCCAGAGTTTAACTGATGTGTGTTTGCAGCAGTTCAGAAACCCTTTCCTGGGAGAATGCAGAAACAGTCATTTCCAGCCCTAGAGACACATATAAGAGTTAGCAGTAAGAATGCGTTTAAAACACAGAAGACCCGCTTCTTACGAACTCATCTGCTGTGTGTTGGTTCCTTTTAGGAAGTTGCATCTATGGTTAGATTCAGCGAGGAAGGAACACGTTTCTTCTAAAAGCTGCGTTTGGACATTCCAGGGTGGATGGGAGAACAGGCTGTAAAGAGAAATACCTTGCTCTAAAACCAAAACGGAGCTATCTAGCAGAATGGTTGTCAATGTGTGTATTCAACTTCCAGAGTTTAACTGATGTGTGTTTGCAGCAGTTCAGAAACCCTTTCCTGGGAGAATGCAGAAACAGTCATTTCCAGCCCTAGAGACGCATATAAGAGTTAGCAGTAAGAATGCGTTTAAAAGACAGAAGACCCGCTTCTTACGAACTCATCTGCTGTGTGTTGGTTCCTTTTAGGAAGTTGCATCTATGGTTAGATTCAGCGAGGAAGAAACACGTTTCTTCTAAAAGCTGCGTTTGGACATTCCAGAGTGGAAGGGAGAACAGTCTGTAAAGAGAAATACCTTGCTCTAAAACCAAAACGGGGCTATCTAGCAGAATGGTTGTCAATGTGTGTATTCAACTTCCAGAGTTAAACTGATGTGTGTTTGCTGCAGTTCAGAAACCCTTTCCTGGGAGAATGCAGAAACAGTCATTTCCAGCCCTAGAGACGCATATAAGAGTTTGCAGTAAGAATGCGTTTAAAACACAGAAGACCCGCTTCTTACGAACTCATCTGCTGTGTGTTGGTTCCTTTTAGGAAGTTGCATCTATGGTTAGATTCAGCGAGGAAGAAACACGTTTCTTCTAAAAGCTGCGTTTGGACATTCCAGAGTGGAAGCGAGAACAATCTGTAAAGAGAAATACCTTGCTCTAAAACCAAAACGGCGCTATCTAGCAGAATGGTTGTCAATGTGTGTATTCAACTTCCAGAGTTTAACTGATGTGTGTTTGCAGCAGTTCAGAAACCCTTTCCTGGGAGAATGCAGAAACAGTCATTTCCAGCCCTAGAGACGCATATAAGAGTTTGCAGTAAGAATGCGTTTAAAACACAGAAGACCCGCTTCTTACGAACTCATCTGCTGTGTGTTGGTTCCTTTTAGGAAGTTGCATCTATGGTTAGATTCAGCGAGGTAGGAACACGTTTCTTTTAAAAGCTGCGTTTGGACATTCCAGAGTGGATGGGAGAACAGGCTGTAAAGAGAAATACCTTGCTCTAAAACCAAAACGGAGCTATCTAGCAGAATGGTTGTCAATGTGTGTATTCAACTTCCAGAGTTAAACTGATGTGTGTTTGCAGCAGTTCAGAAACCCTTTCCTGGGAGAATGTAGAAACAGTCATTTCCAGCCCTAGAGACGCATATAAGAGTTTGCAGTAAGAATGCGTTTAAAACACAGAAGACCCGCTTCTTAAGAACTCATCTGCTGTGTGTTGGTTCCTTTTAGGAAGTTGCATCTATGGTTAGATTCAGCGAGGTAGGAACACGTTTCTTCTAAAAGCTGCGATTGGACATTCCAGAGTGGATGGGAGAACAGGCTGTAAAGAGAAATACCTTGCTCTAAAACCAAAACGGAGCTCTCTAGCAGAATGGTTGTCAATGTGTGTATTCAACTTCCAGAGTTTAACTGATGTGTGTTTCCAGCAGTTCAGAAACCCTTTCCTGGGAGAATGTAAAAACAGTCATTTCCAGCCCTAGAGACGCATATAAGTGTTTGCAGTAAGAATGCGTTTAAAACACAGAAGACCCGCTTCTTACGAACTCATCTGCTGTGTGTTGGTTCCTTTTAGGAAGTTGCATCTATGGTTAGATTCAGCGAGGTAATAACACGTTTCTTCTAAAAGCTGCGTTTGGACATTCCAGAGTGGATGGGAGAACAGGCTGTAAAGAGAAATACCTTGCTCTAAAACCAAAACGGAGCTATCTAGCAGAATGGTTGTCAATGTGTGTATTCAACTTCCAGAGTTAAACTGATGTGTGTTTGCAGCAGTTCAGAAACCCTTTCCTGGGAGAATGTAGAAACAGTCATTTCCAGCCCTAGAGACGCATATAAGAGTTTGCAGTAAGAATGCGTTTAAAACACAGAAGACCCGCTTCTTACGAACTCATCTGCTGTGTGTTGGTTCCATTTAGGAAGTTGCATCTATGGTTAGATTCAGCGAGGTAGGAACACGTTTCTTCTAAAAGCTGGGTTTGGACATTCCAGAGTGGATGGGAGAACAGGCTGTAAAGAGAAATACCTTGCTCTAAAACCAAAACGGAGCTATCTAGCAGAATGGTTGTCAATGTGTGTATTCAACTTCCGGAGTTAAACTGATGTGTGTTTGCAGCAGTTCAGAAACCCTTTCCTGGGAGAATGTAGAAACAGTCATTTCCAGCCCTAGAGACGCATATAAGAGTTAGCAGTAAGAATGCGTTTAAAACACAGAAGACCCGCTTCTTTCGAACTCATCTGCTGTGTGTTGGTTCCTTTTAGGAAGTTGCATCTATGGTTAGATTCAGCGAGGTAGGAACACGTTTCTTCTAAAAGCTGCGTTTGGACATTCCAGAGTGGATGGGAGAACAGGCTGTAAAGAGAAATACCTTGCTCTAAAACCAAAACGGAGCTATCTAGCAGAATGGTTGTCAATGTGTGTATTCAACTTCCAGAGTTAAACTGATGTGTGTTTGCAGCAGTTCAGAAACCCTTCCCTGGGAGAATGTAGAAACAGTCATTTCCAGCCCTAGAGACGCATATAAGAGTTTGCAGTAAGAATGCGTTTAAAACACAGAAGACCCGCTTCTTACGAACTCATCTGCTGTGTGTTGGTTCCTTTTAGGAAGTTGCATCTATGGTTAGATTCAGCGAGGTAGGAACACGTTTCTTCTAAAAGCTGCGTTTGGACATTCCAGAGTGGATGGGAAAACAGGCTGTAAAGAGAAATACCTTGCTCTAAAACCAAAACGGAGCTATCTAGCAGAATGGTTGTCAATGTGTGTATTCAACTTCCAGAGTTAAACTGATGTGTGTTTGCAGCAGTTCAGAAACCCTTTCCTGGGAGAATGTAGAAACAGTCATTTCCAGCCCTAGAGACGCATATAAGAGTTTGCAGTAAGAATGCATTGAAAACACAGAAGACCCGCTTCTTACGAACTCATCTGCTGTGTGTTGGTTCCTTTTATGAAGTTGCATCTATGGTTAGATTCAGCGAGGTAGGAACACGTTTCTTCTAAAAGCTGCGTTTGGACATTCCAGAGTGGATGGGAACAGGCTGTAAAGAGAAATACCTTGCTCTAAAACCAAAACGGAGCTATCTAGCAGAATGGTTGTCAATGTGTGTATTCAACTTCCAGAGTTAAACGGATGTGTGTTTGCAGCAGTTCAGAAACCCTTTCCTGGGAGAATGTAGAAACAGTCATTTCCAGCCCTAGAGACGCATATAAGAGTTTGCAGTAAGAATGCGTTTAAAACACAGAAGACCCGCTTCTTACGAACTCATCTGCTGTGTGTTGGTTCCTTTTAGGAAGTTGCATCTATGGTTAGATTCAGCGAGGTAGGAACACGTTTCTTTTAAAAGCTGCGTTTGGACATTCCAGAGTGGATGGGAGAACAGGCTGTAAAGAGAAATACCTTGCTCTAAAACCAAAACGGAGCTCTCTAGCAGAATGGTTGTCAATGTGTGTATTCAACTTCCAGAGTTTAACTGATGTGTGTTTCCAGCAGTTCAGAAACCCTTTCCTGGGAGAATGTAAAAACAGTCATTTCCAGCCCTAGAGACGCATATAAGTGTTTGCAGTAAGAATGCGTTTAAAACACAGAAGACCCGCTTCTTACGAACTCATCTGCTGTGTGTTGGTTCCTTTTAGGAAGTTGCATCTATGGTTAGATTCAGCGAGGTAATAACACGTTTCTTCTAAAAGCTGCGTTTGGACATTCCAGAGTGGATGGGAGAACAGGCTGTAAAGAGAAATACCTTGCTCTAAAACCAAAACGGAGCTATCTAGCAGAATGGTTGTCAATGTGTGTATTCAACTTCCAGAGTTAAACTGATGTGTGTTTGCAGCAGTTCAGAAACCCTTTCCTGGGAGAATGTAGAAACAGTCATTTCCAGCCCTAGAGACGCATATAAGAGTTTGCAGTAAGAATGCGTTTAAAACACAGAAGACCCGCTTCTTACGAACTCATCTGCTGTGTGTTGGTTCCTTTTAGGAAGTTGCATCTATGGTTAGATTCAGCGAGGTAGGAACACGTTTCTTCTAAAAGCTGCGTTTGGACATTCCAGAGTGGATGGGAGAACAGGCTGTAAAGAGAAATACCTTGCTCTAAAAGCAAAAGGGAGCTATCTAGCAGAATGGTTGTCAATGTGTGTATTCAACTTCCAGAGTTAAACTGATGTCTGTTTGCAGCAGTTCAGAAACCCTTTCCTAGGAGAATGTAGAAAGAGTCATTTCCAGCCCTAGGGACGCATATAAGAGTTAGCAGTAAGAATGCGTTTAAAACACAGAAGACCCGCTTCTTACGAACTCATCTGCTGTGTGTTGGTTCCTTTTACGAAGATGCATCTATGGTTAGATTCAGCGAGGCAGAAACACGTTTCTTCTAAAAGCTGCGTTTGGACATTCCAGAGTGGATGGGAGAACAGGCTGTAAAGAGAAATACCTTGCTCTAAAACCAAAACGGAGCTATCTAGCAGAATGGTTGTCAATGTGTGTATTCAACTTCCAGAGTTATACTGATGTGTGTTTGCAGCAGTTCAAAAAGCCTTTCCTGGGAGAATGTAGAAACAGTCATTTCCAGCCCTAGAGACGCATATAAGAGTTTGCAGTAAGAATGCGTTTAAAACACAGAAGACCCGCTTCTTACGAACTCATCTGCTGTGTGTTGGTTCCTTTTAGGAAGTTGCATCTATGGTTAGATTCAGCGAGGTAGGAACACGTTTCTTCTAAAAGCTGCGTTTGGACATTCCAGAGTGGATGGGAGAACAGGCTGTAAAGAGAAATACCTTGCTCTAAAACCAAAACGGAGCTATCTAGCAGAATGGTTGTCAATGTGTGTATTCAACTTCCAGAGTTAAACTGATGTGTGTTTGCAGCAGTTCAGAAACCCTTTCCTGGGAGAATGTAGAAACAGTCATTTCCAGCCCTAGAGACGCATATAAGAGTTTGCATTAAGAATGCGTTTAAAACACAGAAGACCCGCTTCTTTCGAACTCATCTGCTGTGTGTTGGTTCCTTTTAGGAAGTTGCATCTATGGTTAGATTCAGCGAGGTAGGAACACGTTTCTTGTAAAAGCTGCGTTTGGACATTCCAGAGTGGATGGGAGAACAGGCTGTAAAGAGAAATACCTTGCTCTAAAACCAAAACGGAGCTATCTAGCAGAATGGTTGTCAATGTGTGTATTCAACTTCCAGAGTTAAACTGATGTGTGTTTGCAGCAGTTCAGAAACCCTTCCCTGGGAGAATGTAGAAACAGTCATTTCCAGCCCTAGAGACGCATATAAGAGTTTGCAGTAAGAATGCGTTTAAAACACAGAAGACCCGCTTCTTACGAACTCATCTGCTGTGTGTTGCTTCCTTTTAGGAAGTTGCATCTATGGTTCGATTCAGCGAGGTAGGAACACGTTTCTTCTAAAAGCTGCGTTTGGACATTCCAGAGTGGATGGGAAAACAGGCTGTAAAGAGAAATACCTTGCTCTAAAACCAAAACGGAGCTATCTAGCAGAATGGTTGTCAATGTGTGTATTCAACTTCCAGAGTTAAACTGATGTGTGTTTGCAGCAGTTCAGAAACCCTTTCCTGGGAGAATGTAGAAACAGTCATTTCCAGCCCTAGAGCCGCATATAAGAGTTTGCAGTAAGAATGCATTTAAAACACAGAAGACCCGCTTCTTACGAACTCATCTGCTGTGTGTTGGTTCCTTTTAGGAAGTTGCATCTATGGTTAGATTCAGCGAGGTAGGAACACGTTTCTTCTAAAAGCTGCGTTTGGACATTCCAGAGTGGATGGGAAAACAGGCTGTAAAGAGAAATACCTTGCTCTAAAACCAAAACGGAGCTATCTAGCAGAATGGTTGTCAATGTGTGTATTCAACTTCCAGAGTTAAACGGATGTGTGTTTGCAGCAGTTCAGAAACCCTTTCCTGGGAGAATGTAGAAACAGTCATTTCCAGCCCTAGAGACGCATATAAGAGTTTGCAGTAAGAATGCGTTTAAAACACAGAAGACCCGCTTCTTACGAACTCATCTGCTGTGTGTTGGTTCCTTTTAGGAAGTTGCATCTATGGTTAGATTCAGCGAGGTAGGAACACGTTTCTTCTAAAAGCTGCGTTTGGACATTCCAGTGTGGAAGGGAGAACAGGCTGTAAAGAGAAATACCTTGCTCTAAAACCAAAACGGAGCTATCTAGCAGAATGGTTGTCAATGTGTGTATTCAACTTCCAGAGTTAAACTGATGTGTGTTTGCAGCAGTTCAGAAACCCTTTCCGGGGAGAATGTAGAAACAGTCATTTCCAGCCCTAGAGACGCATATAAGAGTTTGCAGTAGGAATGCGTTTAAAACACAGAAGACCCGCTTCTTACGAACTCATCTGCTGTGTGTTGGTTCCATTTAGGAAGTTGCATCTATGGTTAGATTCAGCGAGGTAGGAACACGTTTCTTCTAAAAGCTGCGTTTGGACATTCCAGAGTGGATGGGAGAACAGGCTGTAAAGAGAAATACCTTGCTCTAAAACCAAAACGGAGCTATCTAGCAGAATGGTTGTCAATGTGTGTATTCAACTTCCAGAGTTAAACTGATGTGTGTTTGCAGCAGTTCAGAAACCCTTCCCTGGGAGAATGTAGAAACAGTCATTTCCAGCCCTAGAGACGCATATAAGAGTTTGCAGTAAGAATGCGTTTAAAACACAGAAGACCCGCTTCTTACGAACTCATCTGCTGTGTGTTGGTTCCATTTAGGAAGTTGCATCTATGGTTAGATTCAGCGAGGTAGGAACACGTATCTTCTAAAAGCTGCGTTTGGACATTCCAGAGTGGATGGGAGAACAGGCTGTAAAGAGAAATACCTTGCTCTAAAACCAAAACGGAGCTATCTAGCAGAATGGTTGTCAATGTGTGTATTCAACTTCCGGAGTTAAACTGATGTGTGTTTGCAGCAGTTCAGAAACCCTTTCCTGGGAGAATGTAGAAACAGTCATTTCCAGCCCTAGAGACGCATATAAGAGTTAGCAGTAAGAATGCGTTTAAAACACAGAAGACCCGCTTCTTTCGAACTCATCTGCTGTGTGTTGGTTCCTTTTAGGAAGTTGCATCTATGGTTAGATTCAGCGAGGTAGGAACACGTTTCTTCTAAAAGCTGCGTTTGGACATTCCAGAGTGGATGGGAGAACAGGCTGTAAAGAGAAATACCTTGCTCTAAAACCAAAACGGAGCTATCTAGCAGAATGGTTGTCAATGTGTGTATTCAACTTCCAGAGTTAAACTGATGTGTGTTTGCAGCAGTTCAGAAACCCTTCCCTGGGAGAATGTAGAAACAGTCATTTCCAGCCCTAGAGACGCATATAAGAGTTTGCAGTAAGAATGCGTTTAAAACACAGAAGACCCGCTTCTTACGAACTCATCTGCTGTGTGTTGGTTCCTTTTAGGAAGTTGCATCTATGGTTAGATTCAGCGAGGTAGGAACACGTTTCTTCTAAAAGCTGCGTTTGGACATTCCAGAGTGGATGGGAAAACAGGCTGTAAAGAGAAATACCTTGCTCTAAAACCAAAACGGAGCTATCTAGCAGAATGGTTGTCAATGTGTGTATTCAACTTCCAGAGTTAAACTGATGTGTGTTTGCAGCAGTTCAGAAACCCTTTCCTGGGAGAATGTAGAAACAGTCATTTCCAGCCCTAGAGACGCATATAAGAGTTTGCAGTAAGAATGCATTGAAAACACAGAAGACCCGCTTCTTACGAACTCATCTGCTGTGTGTTGGTTCCTTTTATGAAGTTGCATCTATGGTTAGATTCAGCGAGGTAGGAACACGTTTCTTCTAAAAGCTGCGTTTGGACATTCCAGAGTGGATGGGAACAGGCTGTAAAGAGAAATACCTTGCTCTAAAACCAAAACGGAGCTCTCTAGCAGAATGGTTGTCAATGTGTGTATTCAACTTCCAGAGTTAAACGGATGTGTGTTTGCAGCAGTTCAGAAACCCTTTCCTGGGAGAATGTAGAAACAGTCATTTCCAGCCCTAGAGACGCATATAAGAGTTTGCAGTAAGAATGCGTTTAAAACACAGAAGACCCGCTTCTTACGAACTCATCTGCTGTGTGTTGGTTCCTTTTAGGAAGTTGCATCTATGGTTAGATTCAGCGAGGTAGGAACACGTTTCTTTTAAAAGCTGCGTTTGGACATTCCAGAGTGGATGGGAGAACAGGCTGTAAAGAGAAATACCTTGCTCTAAAACCAAAACGGAGCTCTCTAGCAGAATGGTTGTCAATGTGTGTATTCAACTTCCAGAGTTTAACTGATGTGTGTTTCCAGCAGTTCAGAAACCCTTTCCTGGGAGAATGTAAAAACAGTCATTTCCAGCCCTAGAGACGCATATAAGTGTTTGCAGTAAGAATGCGTTTAAAACACAGAAGACCCGCTTCTTACGAACTCATCTGCTGTGTGTTGGTTCCTTTTAGGAAGTTGCATCTATGGTTAGATTCAGCGAGGTAATAACACGTTTCTTCTAAAAGCTGCGTTTGGACATTCCAGAGTGGATGGGAGAACAGGCTGTAAAGAGAAATACCTTGCTCTAAAACCAAAACGGAGCTATCTAGCAGAATGGTTGTCAATGTGTGTATTCAACTTCCAGAGTTAAACTGATGTGTGTTTGCAGCAGTTCAGAAACCCTTTCCTGGGAGAATGTAGAAACAGTCATTTCCAGCCCTAGAGACGCATATAAGAGTTTGCAGTAAGAATGCGTTTAAAACACAGAAGACCCGCTTCTTACGAACTCATCTGCTGTGTGTTGGTTCCTTTTAGGAAGTTGCATCTATGGTTAGATTCAGCGAGGTAGGAACACGTTTCTTCTAAAAGCTGCGTTTGGACATTCCAGAGTGGATGGGAGAACAGGCTGTAAAGAGAAATACCTTGCTCTAAAAGCAAAAGGGAGCTATCTAGCAGAATGGTTGTCAATGTGTGTATTCAACTTCCAGAGTTAAACTGATGTCTGTTTGCAGCAGTTCAGAAACCCTTTCCTAGGAGAATGTAGAAAGAGTCATTTCCAGCCCTAGGGACGCATATAAGAGTTAGCAGTAAGAATGCGTTTAAAACACAGAAGACCCGCTTCTTACGAACTCATCTGCTGTGTGTTGGTTCCTTTTACGAAGATGCATCTATGGTTAGATTCAGCGAGGCAGAAACACGTTTCTTCTAAAAGCTGCGTTTGGACATTCCAGAGTGGATGGGAGAACAGGCTGTAAAGAGAAATACCTTGCTCTAAAACCAAAACGGAGCTATCTAGCAGAATGGTTGTCAATGTGTGTATTCAACTTCCAGAGTTATACTGATGTGTGTTTGCAGCAGTTCAGAAAGCCTTTCCTGGGAGAATGTAGAAACAGTCATTTCCAGCCCTAGAGACGCATATAAGAGTTTGCAGTAAGAATGCGTTTAAAACACAGAAGACCCGCTTCTTACGAACTCATCTGCTGTGTGTTGGTTCCTTTTAGGAAGTTGCATCTATGGTTAGATTCAGCGAGGTAGGAACACGTTTCTTCTAAAAGCTGCGTTTGGACATTCCAGAGTGGATGGGAGAACAGGCTGTAAAGAGAAATACCTTGCTCTAAAACCAAAACGGAGCTATCTAGCAGAATGGTTGTCAATGTGTGTATTCAACTTCCAGAGTTAAACTGATGTGTGTTTGCAGCAGTTCAGAAACCCTTTCCTGGGAGAATGTAGAAACAGTCATTTCCAGCCCTAGAGACGCATATAAGAGTTTGCATTAAGAATGCGTTTAAAACACAGAAGACCCGCTTCTTTCGAACTCATCTGCTGTGTGTTGGTTCCTTTTAGGAAGTTGCATCTATGGTTAGATTCAGCGAGGTAGGAACACGTTTCTTGTAAAAGCTGCGTTTGGACATTCCAGAGTGGATGGGAGAACAGGCTGTAAAGAGAAATACCTTGCTCTAAAACCAAAACGGAGCTATCTAGCAGAATGGTTGTCAATGTGTGTATTCAACTTCCAGAGTTAAACTGATGTGTGTTTGCAGCAGTTCAGAAACCCTTCCCTGGGAGAATGTAGAAACAGTCATTTCCAGCCCTAGAGACGCATATAAGAGTTTGCAGTAAGAATGCGTTTAAAACACAGAAGACCCGCTTCTTACGAACTCATCTGCTGTGTGTTGCTTCCTTTTAGGAAGTTGCATCTATGGTTCGATTCAGCGAGGTAGGAACACGTTTCTTCTAAAAGCTGCGTTTGGACATTCCAGAGTGGATGGGAAAACAGGCTGTAAAGAGAAATACCTTGCTCTAAAACCAAAACGGAGCTATCTAGCAGAATGGTTGTCAATGTGTGTATTCAACTTCCAGAGTTAAACTGATGTGTGTTTGCAGCAGTTCAGAAACCCTTTCCTGGGAGAATGTAGAAACAGTCATTTCCAGCCCTAGAGCCGCATATAAGAGTTTGCAGTAAGAATGCATTTAAAACACAGAAGACCCGCTTCTTACGAACTCATCTGCTGTGTGTTGGTTCCTTTTAGGAAGTTGCATCTATGGTTAGATTCAGCGAGGTAGGAACACGTTTCTTCTAAAAGCTGCGTTTGGACATTCCAGTGTGGAAGGGAGAACAGGCTGTAAAAAGAAATACCTTGCTCTAAAACCAAAACGGAGCTATCTAGCAGAATGGTTGTCAATGTGTGTATTCAACTTCCAGAGTTAAACTGATGTGTGTTTGCAGCAGTTCAGAAACCCTTTCCGGGGAGAATGTAGAAACAGTCATTTCCAGCCCTAGAGACGCATATAAGAGTTTGCAGTAGGAATGCGTTTAAAACACAGAAGACCCGCTTCTTACGAACTCATCTGCTGTGTGTTGGTTCCATTTAGGAAGTTGCATCTATGGTTAGATTCAGCGAGGTAGGAACACGTTTCTTCTAAAAGCTGCGTTTGGACATTCCAGAGTGGATGGGAGAACAGGCTGTAAAGAGAAATACCTTGCTCTAAAACCAAAACGGAGCTATCTAGCAGAATGGTTGTCAATGTGTGTATTCAACTTCCAGAGTTAAACTGATGTGTGTTTGCAGCAGTTCAGAAACCCTTCCCTGGGAGAATGTAGAAACAGTCATTTCCAGCCCTAGAGACGCATATAAGAGTTTGCAGTAAGAATGCGTTTAAAACACAGAAGACCCGCTTCTTACGAACTCATCTGCTGTGTGTTGGTTCCATTTAGGAAGTTGCATCTATGGTTAGATTCAGCGAGGTAGGAACACGTATCTTCTAAAAGCTGCGTTTGGACATTCCAGAGTGGATGGGAGAACAGGCTGTAAAGAGAAATACCTTGCTCTAAAACCAAAACGGAGCTATCTAGCAGAATGGTTGTCAATGTGTGTATTCAACTTCCGGAGTTAAACTGATGTGTGTTTGCAGCAGTTCAGAAACCCTTTCCTGGGAGAATGTAGAAACAGTCATTTCCAGCCCTAGAGACGCATATAAGAGTTAGCAGTAAGAATGCGTTTGAAACACAGAAGACCCGCTTCTTTCGAACTCATCTGCTGTGTGTTGGTTCCTTTTAGGAAGTTGCATCTATGGTTAGATTCAGCGAGGTAGGAACACGTTTCTTCTAAAAGCTGCGTTTGGACATTCAAGAGTGGATGGGAGAACAGGCTGTAAAGAGAAATACCTTGCTCTAAAACCAAAACGGAGCTATCTAGCAGAATGGTTGTCAATGTGTGTATTCAACTTCCAGAGTTAAACTGATGTGTGTTTGCAGCAGTTCAGAAACCCTTCCCTGGGAGAATGTAGAAACAGTCATTTCCAGCCCTAGAGACGCATATAAGAGTTTGCAGTAAGAATGCGTTTAAAACACAGAAGACCCGCTTCTTACGAACTCATCTGCTGTGTGTTGGTTCCTTTTAGGAAGTTGCATCTATGGTTAGATTCAGCGAGGTAGGAACACGTTTCTTCTAAAAGCTGCGTTTGGACATTCCAGAGTGGATGGGAGAACAGGCTGTAAAGAGAAATACCTTGCTCTAAAACCAAAACGGAGCTATCTAGCAGAATGGTTGTCAATGTGTGTATTCAACTTCCAGAGTTAAACTGATGTGTGTTTGCAGCAGTTCAGAAACCCTTTCCTAGGAGAATGTAGAAAGAGTCATTTCCAGCCCTAGAGACGCATATAAGAGTTAGCAGTAAGAATGCGTTTAAAACACAGAAGACCCGCTTCTTACGAACTCATCTGCTGTGTGTTGGTTCCTTTTACGAAGATGCATCTATGGTTAGATTCAGCGAGGCAGAAACACGTTTCTTCTAAAAGCTGCGTTTGGACATTCCAGAGTGGATGGGAGAACAGGCTGTAAAGAGAAATACCTTGCTCTAAAACCAAAACGGAGCTATCTAGCAGAATGGTTGTCAATGTGTGTATTCAACTTCCAGAGTTATACTGATGTGTGTTTGCAGCAGTTCAGAAAGCCTTTCCTGGGAGAATGTAGAAACAGTCATTTCCAGCCCTAGAGACGCATATAAGAGTTTGCAGTAAGAATGCGTTTAAAACACAGAAGACCCGCTTCTTACGAACTCATCTGCTGTGTGTTGGTTCCTTTTAGGAAGTTGCATCTATGGTTAGATTCAGCGAGGTAGGAACACGTTTCTTGTAAAAGCTGCGTTTGGACATTCCAGAGTGGATGGGAGAACAGGCTGTAAAGAGAAATACCTTGCTCTAAAACCAAAACGGAGCTATCTAGCAGAATGGTTGTCAATGTGTGTATTCAACTTCCAGAGTTAAACTGATGTGTGTTTGCAGCAGTTCAGAAACCCTTTCCAGGGAGAATGTAGAAACAGTCATTTCCAGCCCTAGAGACGCATATAAGAGTTTGCAGTAAGAATGCGTTTAAAACACAGAAGACCCGCTTCTTACGAACTCATCTGCTGTGTGTTGCTTCCTTTTAGGAAGTTGCATCTATGGTTCGATTCAGCGAGGTAGGAACACGTTTCTTCTAAAAGCTGCGTTTGGACATTCCAGAGTGGATGGGAAAACAGGCTGTAAAGAGAAATACCTTGCTCTAAAACCAAAACGGAGCTATCTAGCAGAATGGTTGTCAATGTGTGTATTCAACTTCCAGAGTTAAACTGATGTGTGTTTGCAGCAGTTCAGAAACCCTTTCCTGGGAGAATGTAGAAACAGTCATTTCCAGCCCTAGAGACGCATATAAGAGTTTGCAGTAAGAATGCATTTAAAACACAGAAGACCCGCTTCTTACGAACTCATCTGCTGTGTGTGGGTTCCTTTTAGGAAGTTGCATCTATGGTTAGATTCAGCGAGGTAGGAACACGTTTCTTCTAAAAGCTGCGTTTGGACATTCCAGAGTGGATGGGAAAACAGGCTGTAAAGAGAAATACCTTGCTCTAAAACCAAAACGGAGCTATCTAGCAGAATGGTTGTCAATGTGTGTATTCAACTTCCAGAGTTAAACGGATGTGTGTTTGCAGCAGTTCAGAAACCCTTTCCTGGGAGAATGTAGAAACAGTCATTTCCAGCCCTAGAGACGCATATAAGAGTTTGCAGTAAGAATGCGTTTAAAACACAGAAGACCCGCTTCTTACGAACTCATCTGCTGTGTGTTGGTTCCTTTTAGGAAGTTGCATCTATGGTTAGATTCAGCGAGGTAGGAACACGTTTCTTTTAAAAGCTGCGTTTGGACATTCCAGAGTGAATGGGAGAACAGGCTGTAAAGAGAAATACCTTGCTCTAAAACCAAAACGGAGCTATCTAGCAGAATGGTTGTCAATGTGTGTATTCAACTTCCAGAGTAAAACTGATGTGTGTTTGCAGCAGTTCAGAAACCCTTTCCTGGGAGAATGTAGAAACAGTCATTTCCAGCCCTAGAGACGCATATAAGAGTTTGCAGTAAGAATGCGTTTAAAACACAGAAGACCCGCTTCTTACGAACTCATCTGCTGTGTGTTGGTTCCTTTTAGGAAGTTGCATCTATGGTTAGATTCAGCGAGGTAGGAACACGTTTCTTCTAAAAGCTGCGATTGGACATTCCAGAGTGGATGGGAGAACAGGCTGTAAAGAGAAATACCTTGCTCTAAAACCAAAACGGAGCTCTCTAGCAGAATGGTTGTCAATGTGTGTATTCAACTTCCAGAGTTTAACTGATGTGTGTTTCCAGAAGTTCAGAAACCCTTTCCTGGGAGAATGTAAAAACAGTCATTTCCAGCCCTAGAGACGCATATAAGTGTTTGCAGTAAGAATGCGTTTAAAACACAGAAGACCCGCTTCTTACGAACTCATCTGCTGTGTGTTGGTTCCTTTTAGGAAGTTGCATCTATGGTTAGATTCAGCGAGGTAGGAACACGTTTCTTCTAAAAGCTGCGTTTGGACATTCCAGAGTGGATGGGAGAACAGGCTGTAAAGAGAAATACCTTGCTCTAAAAGCAAAAGGGAGCTATCTAGCAGAATGGTTGTCAATGTGTGTATTCAACTTCCAGAGTTAAACTGATGTCTGTTTGCAGCAGTTCAGAAACCCTTTCCTAGGAGAATGTAGAAAGAGTCATTTCCAGCCCTAGAGACGCATATAAGAGTTAGCAGTAAGAATGCGTTTAAAACACAGAAGACCCGCTTCTTACGAACTCATCTGCTGTGTGTTGGTTCCTTTTACGAAGATGCATCTATGGTTAGATTCAGCGAGGCAGAAACACGTTTCTTCTAAAAGCTGCGTTTGGACATTCCAGAGTGGATGGGAGAACAGGCTGTAAAGAGAAATACCTTGCTCTAAAACCAAAACGGAGCTATCTAGCAGAATGGTTGTCAATGTGTGTATTCAACTTCCAGAGTTATACTGATGTGTGTTTGCAGCAGTTCAGAAAGCCTTTCCTGGGAGAATGTAGAAACAGTCATTTCCAGCCCTAGAGACGCATATAAGAGTTTGCAGTAAGAATGCGTTTAAAACACAGAAGACCCGCTTCTTACGAACTCATCTGCTGTGTGTTGGTTCCTTTTAGGAAGTTGCATCTATGGTTAGATTCAGCGAGGTAGGAACACGTTTCTTCTAAAAGCTGCGTTTGGACATTCCAGAGTGGATGGGAGAACAGGCTGTAAAGAGAAATACCTTGCTCTAAAACCAAAACGGAGCTATCTAGCAGAATGGTTGTCAATGTGTGTATTCAACTTCCAGAGTTAAACTGATGTGTGTTTGCAGCAGTTCAGAAACCCTTTCCTGGGAGAATGTAGAAACAGTCATTTCCAGCCCTAGAGACGCATATAAGAGTTTGCATTAAGAATGCGTTTAAAACACAGAAGACCCGCTTCTTTCGAACTCATCTGCTGTGTGTTGGTTCCTTTTAGGAAGTTGCATCTATGGTTAGATTCAGCGAGGTAGGAACACGTTTCTTCTAAAAGCTGCGTTTGGACATTCCAGAGTGGATGGGAGAACAGGCTGTAAAGAGAAATACCTTGCTCTAAAACCAAAACGGAGCTATCTAGCAGAATGGTTGTCAATGTGTGTATTCAACTTCCAGAGTTACACGGATGTGTGTTTGCAGCAGTTCAGAAACCCTTTCCTGGGAGAATGTAGAAACAGTCATTTCCAGCCCTAGAGACGCATATAAGAGTTTGCAGTAAGAATGCGTTTAAAACACAGAAGACCCGCTTCTTACGAACTCATCTGCTGTGTGTTGGTTCCTTTTAGGAAGTTGCATCTATGGTTAGATTCAGCGAGGTAGGAACACGTTTCTTTTAAAAGCTGCGTTTGGACATTTCAGAGTGGATGGGAGAACAGGCTGTAAAGAGAAATACCTTGCTCTAAAACCAAAACGGAGCTATCTAGCAGAATGGTTGTCAATGTGTGTATTCAACTTCCAGAGTTAAACTGATGTGTGTTTGCAGCAGTTCAGAAACCCTTTCCTGGGAGAATGTAGAAACAGTCATTTCCAGCCCTAGAGACGCATATAAGAGTTTGCAGTAAGAATGCGTTTAAAACACAGAAGACCCGCTTCTTACGAACTCATCTGCTGTGTGTTGGTTCCTTTTAGGAAGTTGCATCTATGGTTAGATTCAGCGAGGTAGGAACACGTTTCTTCTAAAAGGTGCGATTGGACATTCCAGAGTGGATGGGAGAACAGGCTGTAAAGAGAAATACCTTGCTCTAAAACCAAAACGGAGCTCTCTAGCAGAATGGTTGTCAATGTGTGTATTCAACTTCCAGAGTTTAACTGATGTGTGTTTCCAGCAGTTCAGAAACCCTTTCCTGGGAGAATGTAAAAACAGTCATTTCCAGCCCTAGAGACGCATATAAGTGTTTGCAGTAAGAATGCGTTTAAAACACAGAAGACCCGCTTCTTACGAACTCATCTGCTGTGTGTTGGTTCCTTTTAGGAAGTTGCATCTATGGTTAGATTCAGCGAGGTAATAACACGTTTCTTCTAAAAGCTGCGTTTGGACATTCCAGAGTGGATGGGAGAACAGGCTGTAAAAAGAAATACCTTGCTCTAAAACCAAAACGGAGCTATCTAGCAGAATGGTTGTCAATGTGTGTATTCAACTTCCAGAGTTAAACTGATGTGTGTTTGCAGCAGTTCAGAAACCCTTTCCTGGGAGAATGTAGAAACAGTCATTTCCAGCCCTAGAGACGCATATAAGAGTTTGCAGTAAGAATGCGTTTAAAACACAGAAGACCCGCTTCTTACGAACTCATCTGCTGTGTGTTGGTTCCTTTTAGGAAGTTGCATCTATGGTTAGATTCAGCGAGGTAGGAACACGTTTCTTCTAAAAGCTGCGTTTGGACATTCCAGAGTGGATGGGAGAACAGGCTGTAAAGAGAAATACCTTGCTCTAAAAGCAAAAGGGAGCTATCTAGCAGAATGGTTGTCAATGTTTGTATTCAACTTCCAGAGTTAAACTGATGTCTGTTTGCAGCAGTTCAGAAACCCTTTCCTAGGAGAATGTAGAAAGAGTCATTTCCAGCCCTAGAGACGCATATAAGAGTTAGCAGTAAGAATGCGTTTAAAACACAGAAGACCCGCTTCTTACGAACTCATCTGCTGTGTGTTGGTTCCTTTTACGAAGATGCATCTATGGTTAGATTCAGCGAGGCAGAAACACGTTTCTTCTAAAAGCTGCGTTTGGACATTCCAGAGTGGATGGGAGAACAGGCTGTAAAGAGAAATACCTTGCTCTAAAACCAAAACGGAGCTATCTAGCAGAATGGTTGTCAATGTGTGTATTCAACTTCCAGAGTTATACTGATGTGTGTTTGCAGCAGTTCAGAAAGCCTTTCCTGGGAGAATGTAGAAACAGTCATTTCCAGCCCTAGAGACGCATATAAGAGTTTGCAGTAAGAATGCGTTTAAAACACAGAAGACCCGCTTCTTACGAACTCATCTGCTGTGTGTTGGTTCCTTTTAGGAAGTTGCATCTATGGTTAGATTCAGCGAGGTAGGAACACGTTTCTTCTAAAAGCTGCGTTTGGACATTCCAGAGTGGATGGGAGAACAGGCTGTAAAGAGAAATACCTTGCTCTAAAACCAAAACGGAGCTATCTAGCAGAATGGTTGTCAATGTGTGTATTCAACTTCCAGAGTTAAACTGATGTGTGTTTGCAGCAGTTCAGAAACCCTTTCCTGGGAGAATGTAGAAACAGTCATTTCCAGCCCTAGAGACGCATATAAGAGTTTGCATTAAGAATGCGTTTAAAACACAGAAGACCCGCTTCTTTCGAACTCATCTGCTGTGTGTTGGTTCCTTTTAGGAAGTTGCATCTATGGTTAGATTCAGCGAGGTAGGAACACGTTTCTTCTAAAAGCTGCGTTTGGACATTCCAGAGTGGATGGGAGAACAGGCTGTAAAGAGAAATACCTTGCTCTAAAACCAAAACGGAGCTATCTAGCAGAATGGTTGTCAATGTGTGTATTCAACTTCCAGAGTTAAACTGATGTGTGTTTGCAGCAGTTAAGAAACCCTTCCCTGGGAGAATGTAGAAACAGTCATTTCCAGCCCTAGAGACGCATATAAGAGTTTGCAGTAAGAATGCGTTTAAAACACAGAAGACCCGCTTCTTACGAACTCATCTGCTGTGTGTTGGTTCCTTTTAGGAAGTTGCATCTATGGTTAGATTCAGCGAGGTAGGAACACGTTTCTTTTAAAAGCTGCGTTTGGACATTCCAGAGTGAATGGGAGAACAGGCTGTAAAGAGAAATACCTTGCTCTAAAACCAAAACGGAGCTATCTAGCAGAATGGTTGTCAATGTGTGTATTCAACTTCCAGAGTAAAACTGATGTGTGTTTGCAGCAGTTCAGAAACCCTTTCCTGGGAGAATGTAGAAACAGTCATTTCCAGCCCTAGAGACGCATATAAGAGTTTGCAGTAAGAATGCGTTTAAAACACAGAAGACCCGCTTCTTACGAACTCATCTGCTGTGTGTTGGTTCCTTTTAGGAAGTTGCATCTATGGTTAGATTCAGCGAGGTAGGAACACGTTTCTTCTAAAAGCTGCGATTGGACATTCCAGAGTGGATGGGAGAACAGGCTGTAAAGAGAAATACCTTGCTCTAAAACCAAAACGGAGCTCTCTAGCAGAATGGTTGTCAATGTGTGTATTCAACTTCCAGAGTTTAACTGATGTGTGTTTCCAGAAGTTCAGAAACCCTTTCCTGGGAGAATGTAAAAACAGTCATTTCCAGCCCTAGAGACGCATATAAGTGTTTGCAGTAAGAATGCGTTTAAAACACAGAAGACCCGCTTCTTACGAACTCATCTGCTGTGTGTTGGTTCCTTTTAGGAAGTTGCATCTATGGTTAGATTCAGCGAGGTAGGAACACGTTTCTTCTAAAAGCTGCGTTTGGACATTCCAGAGTGGATGGGAGAACAGGCTGTAAAGAGAAATACCTTGCTCTAAAAGCAAAAGGGAGCTATCTAGCAGAATGGTTGTCAATGTGTGTATTCAACTTCCAGAGTTAAACTGATGTCTGTTTGCAGCAGTTCAGAAACCCTTTCCTAGGAGAATGTAGAAAGAGTCATTTCCAGCCCTAGAGACGCATATAAGAGTTAGCAGTAAGAATGCGTTTAAAACACAGAAGACCCGCTTCTTACGAACTCATCTGCTGTGTGTTGGTTCCTTTTACGAAGATGCATCTATGGTTAGATTCAGCGAGGCAGAAACACGTTTCTTCTAAAAGCTGCGTTTGGACATTCCAGAGTGGATGGGAGAACAGGCTGTAAAGAGAAATACCTTGCTCTAAAACCAAAACGGAGCTATCTAGCAGAATGGTTGTCAATGTGTGTATTCAACTTCCAGAGTTATACTGATGTGTGTTTGCAGCAGTTCAGAAAGCCTTTCCTGGGAGAATGTAGAAACAGTCATTTCCAGCCCTAGAGACGCATATAAGAGTTTGCAGTAAGAATGCGTTTAAAACACAGAAGACCCGCTTCTTACGAACTCATCTGCTGTGTGTTGGTTCCTTTTAGGAAGTTGCATCTATGGTTAGATTCAGCGAGGTAGGAACACGTTTCTTCTAAAAGCTGCGTTTGGACATTCCAGAGTGGATGGGAGAACAGGCTGTAAAGAGAAATACCTTGCTCTAAAACCAAAACGGAGCTATCTAGCAGAATGGTTGTCAATGTGTGTATTCAACTTCCAGAGTTAAACTGATGTGTGTTTGCAGCAGTTCAGAAACCCTTTCCTGGGAGAATGTAGAAACAGTCATTTCCAGCCCTAGAGACGCATATAAGAGTTTGCATTAAGAATGCGTTTAAAACACAGAAGACCCGCTTCTTTCGAACTCATCTGCTGTGTGTTGGTTCCTTTTAGGAAGTTGCATCTATGGTTAGATTCAGCGAGGTAGGAACACGTTTCTTCTAAAAGCTGCGTTTGGACATTCCAGAGTGGATGGGAGAACAGGCTGTAAAGAGAAATACCTTGCTCTAAAACCAAAACGGAGCTATCTAGCAGAATGGTTGTCAATGTGTGTATTCAACTTCCAGAGTTACACGGATGTGTGTTTGCAGCAGTTCAGAAACCCTTTCCTGGGAGAATGTAGAAACAGTCATTTCCAGCCCTAGAGACGCATATAAGAGTTTGCAGTAAGAATGCGTTTAAAACACAGAAGACCCGCTTCTTACGAACTCATCTGCTGTGTGTTGGTTCCTTTTAGGAAGTTGCATCTATGGTTAGATTCAGCGAGGTAGGAACACGTTTCTTTTAAAAGCTGCGTTTGGACATTTCAGAGTGGATGGGAGAACAGGCTGTAAAGAGAAATACCTTGCTCTAAAACCAAAACGGAGCTATCTAGCAGAATGGTTGTCAATGTGTGTATTCAACTTCCAGAGTTAAACTGATGTGTGTTTGCAGCAGTTCAGAAACCCTTTCCTGGGAGAATGTAGAAACAGTCATTTCCAGCCCTAGAGACGCATATAAGAGTTTGCAGTAAGAATGCGTTTAAAACACAGAAGACCCGCTTCTTACGAACTCATCTGCTGTGTGTTGGTTCCTTTTAGGAAGTTGCATCTATGGTTAGATTCAGCGAGGTAGGAACACGTTTCTTCTAAAAGGTGCGATTGGACATTCCAGAGTGGATGGGAGAACAGGCTGTAAAGAGAAATACCTTGCTCTAAAACCAAAACGGAGCTCTCTAGCAGAATGGTTGTCAATGTGTGTATTCAACTTCCAGAGTTTAACTGATGTGTGTTTCCAGCAGTTCAGAAACCCTTTCCTGGGAGAATGTAAAAACAGTCATTTCCAGCCCTAGAGACGCATATAAGTGTTTGCAGTAAGAATGCGTTTAAAACACAGAAGACCCGCTTCTTACGAACTCATCTGCTGTGTGTTGGTTCCTTTTAGGAAGTTGCATCTATGGTTAGATTCAGCGAGGTAATAACACGTTTCTTCTAAAAGCTGCGTTTGGACATTCCAGAGTGGATGGGAGAACAGGCTGTAAAAAGAAATACCTTGCTCTAAAACCAAAACGGAGCTATCTAGCAGAATGGTTGTCAATGTGTGTATTCAACTTCCAGAGTTAAACTGATGTGTGTTTGCAGCAGTTCAGAAACCCTTTCCTGGGAGAATGTAGAAACAGTCATTTCCAGCCCTAGAGACGCATATAAGAGTTTGCAGTAAGAATGCGTTTAAAACACAGAAGACCCGCTTCTTACGAACTCATCTGCTGTGTGTTGGTTCCTTTTAGGAAGTTGCATCTATGGTTAGATTCAGCGAGGTAGGAACACGTTTCTTCTAAAAGCTGCGTTTGGACATTCCAGAGTGGATGGGAGAACAGGCTGTAAAGAGAAATACCTTGCTCTAAAAGCAAAAGGGAGCTATCTAGCAGAATGGTTGTCAATGTTTGTATTCAACTTCCAGAGTTAAACTGATGTCTGTTTGCAGCAGTTCAGAAACCCTTTCCTAGGAGAATGTAGAAAGAGTCATTTCCAGCCCTAGAGACGCATATAAGAGTTAGCAGTAAGAATGCGTTTAAAACACAGAAGACCCGCTTCTTACGAACTCATCTGCTGTGTGTTGGTTCCTTTTACGAAGATGCATCTATGGTTAGATTCAGCGAGGCAGAAACACGTTTCTTCTAAAAGCTGCGTTTGGACATTCCAGAGTGGATGGGAGAACAGGCTGTAAAGAGAAATACCTTGCTCTAAAACCAAAACGGAGCTATCTAGCAGAATGGTTGTCAATGTGTGTATTCAACTTCCAGAGTTATACTGATGTGTGTTTGCAGCAGTTCAGAAAGCCTTTCCTGGGAGAATGTAGAAACAGTCATTTCCAGCCCTAGAGACGCATATAAGAGTTTGCAGTAAGAATGCGTTTAAAACACAGAAGACCCGCTTCTTACGAACTCATCTGCTGTGTGTTGGTTCCTTTTAGGAAGTTGCATCTATGGTTAGATTCAGCGAGGTAGGAACACGTTTCTTCTAAAAGCTGCGTTTGGACATTCCAGAGTGGATGGGAGAACAGGCTGTAAAGAGAAATACCTTGCTCTAAAACCAAAACGGAGCTATCTAGCAGAATGGTTGTCAATGTGTGTATTCAACTTCCAGAGTTAAACTGATGTGTGTTTGCAGCAGTTCAGAAACCCTTTCCTGGGAGAATGTAGAAACAGTCATTTCCAGCCCTAGAGACGCATATAAGAGTTTGCATTAAGAATGCGTTTAAAACACAGAAGACCCGCTTCTTTCGAACTCATCTGCTGTGTGTTGGTTCCTTTTAGGAAGTTGCATCTATGGTTAGATTCAGCGAGGTAGGAACACGTTTCTTCTAAAAGCTGCGTTTGGACATTCCAGAGTGGATGGGAGAACAGGCTGTAAAGAGAAATACCTTGCTCTAAAACCAAAACGGAGCTATCTAGCAGAATGGTTGTCAATGTGTGTATTCAACTTCCAGAGTTAAACTGATGTGTGTTTGCAGCAGTTAAGAAACCCTTCCCTGGGAGAATGTAGAAACAGTCATTTCCAGCCCTAGAGACGCATATAAGAGTTTGCAGTAAGAATGCGTTTAAAACACAGAAGACCCGCTTCTTACGAACTCATCTGCTGTGTGTTGGTTCCTTTTAGGAAGTTGCATCTATGGTTAGATTCAGCGAGGTAGGAACACGTTTCTTCTAAAAGCTGCGTTTGGACATTCCAGAGTGGATGGGAGAACAGGCTGTAAAGAGAAATACCTTGCTCTAAAACCAAAACGGAGCTATCTAGCAGAATGGTTGTCAATGTGTGTATTCAACTTCCAGAGTTAAACTGATGTGTGTTTGCAGCAGTTCAGAAACCCTTTCCTGGGAGAATGTAGAAACAGTCATTTCCAGCCCTAGAGACGCATATAAGAGTTTGCATTAAGAATGCGTTTAAAACACAGAAGACCCGCTTCTTTCGAACTCATCTGCTGTGTGTTGGTTCCTTTTAGGAAGTTGCATCTATGGTTAGATTCAGCGAGGTAGGAACACGTTTCTTCTAAAAGCTGCGTTTGGACATTCCAGAGTGGATGGGAGAACAGGCTGTAAAGAGAAATACCTTGCTCTAAAACCAAAACGGAGCTATCTAGCAGAATGGTTGTCAATGTGTGTATTCAACTTCCAGAGTTAAACTGATGTGTGTTTGCAGCAGTTAAGAAACCCTTCCCTGGGAGAATGTAGAAACAGTCATTTCCAGCCCTAGAGACGCATATAAGAGTTTGCAGTAAGAATGCGTTTAAAACACAGAAGACCCGCTTCTTACGAACTCATCTGCTGTGTGTTGGTTCCTTTTAGGAAGTTGCATCTATGGTTAGATTCAGCGAGGTAGGAACACGTTTCTTCTAAAAGCTGCGTTTGGACATTCCAGAGTGGATGGGATAACAGGCTGTAAAGAGAAATACCTTGCTATATAACCAAAACGGAGCTATCTAGCAGAATGGTTGTCAATGTGTGTATTCAACTTCCAGAGTTAAACGGATGTGTGTTTGCAGCAGTTCAGAAACCCTTTCCTGGGAGAATGTAGAAAGAGTCATTTCCAGCCCTAGAGACGCATATAAGAGTTTGCAGTAAGAATGCGTTTAAAACACAGAAGACCCGCTTCTTACGAACTCATCTGCTGTGTGTTGGTTCCTTTTGGGAAGTTGCATCTATGGTTAGATTCAGCGAGGTAGGAACACGTTTCTTCTAAAAGCTGCGTTTGGATATTCCAGAGTGGATGGGAGAACAGGACGTAAAGAGAATTACCTTGCTCTAAAACCAAAACGGAGCTATCTAGCAGAATGGTTGTCAATGTGTGTATTCAACTTCCAGAGTTACACGGATGTGTGTTTGCAGCAGTTCAGAAACCCTTTCCTGGGAGAATGTAGAAACAGTCATTTCCAGCCCTAGAGACGCATATAAGAGTTTGCAGTAAGAATGCGTTTAAAACACAGAAGACCCGCTTCTTACGGACTCATCTGCTGTGTGTTGGTTCCTTTTAGGAAGTTGCATCTATGGTTAGATTCAGCGAGGTAGGAACACGTTTCTTCTAAAAGCTGCGTTTGGACATTCCAGAGTGGATGGGAGAACAGGCTGTAAAGAGAAATACCTTGCTCTAAAACCAAAACGGAGCTATCTAGCAGAATGGTTGTCAATGTGTGTATTCAACTTCCTGAGTTAAACTGATGTGTGTTTGCAGCAGTTCAGAAACCCTTTCCTGGGAGAATGTAGAAACAGTCATTTCCAGCCCTAGAGACGCATATAAGAGTTTGCAGTAAGAATGCGTTTAAAACACAGAAGACCCGCTTCTTACGAACTCATCTACTGTGTGTTGGTTCCTTCTGGGAAGTTGCATCTATGTTTAGATTCAGCGAGGTAGAAACACGTTTCTTCTAAAAGCTGCGTTTGGACATTCCAGAGTGGATGGGAGAACAGGCTGTAAAGAGAAATACCTTGCCCTAAAACCAAAACGGAGCTATCTAGCAGAATGGTTGTCAATGTGTGTATTCAACTTCCAGAGTTAAACTGATGTGTGTTTGCAGCAGTTCAGAAACCCTTTCTTGGGAGAATGTAGAAACAGTCATTTCCAGCCCTAGAGACGCATATAAGAGTTAGCAGTAAGAATGCGTTTAAAACACAGAAGAACCGCTTCGTACGAACTCATCTGCTGTGTGTTGGTTCCTTTTAGGAAGTTGCATCTATGGTTAGATTCAGCGAGGTAGGAACACGTTTCTTCTAAAAGCTGCGTTTGGACATTCCAGTGTGGAAGGGAGAACAGGCTGTAAAGAGAAATACCTTGCTCTAAAACCAAAACGGAGCTATCTAGCAGAATGGTTGTCAATGTGTGTATTCAACTTCCAGAGTTAAACTGATGTGTGTTTGCAGCAGTTCAGAAACCCTTTCCGGGGAGAATGTAGAAACAGTCATTTCCAGCCCTAGAGACGCATATAAGAGTTTGCAGTAGGAATGCGTTTAAAACACAGAAGACCCGCTTCTTACGAACTCATCTGCTGTGTGTTGGTTCCATTTAGGAAGTTGCATCTATGGTTAGATTCAGCGAGGTAGGAACACGTTTCTTCTAAAAGCTGCGTTTGGACATTCCAGAGTGGATGGGAGAACAGGCTGTAAAGATAAATACCTTGCTCTAAAACCAAAACGGAGCTATCTAGCAGAATGGTTGTCAATGTGTGTATTCAACTTCCAGAGGAAAACTGATGTGTGTTTGCAGCAGTTCAGAAACCCTTCCCTGGGAGAATGTAGAAACAGTCATTTCCAGCCCTAGGGACGCATATAAGAGTTAGCAGTAAGAATGCGTTTAAAACACAGAAGACCCGCTTCTTACGAACTCATCTGCTGTGTGTTGGTTCCTTTTAGGAAGTTGCATCTATGGTTAGATTCAGCGAGGTAGGATCACGTTTCTTCTAAAAGCTGCGTTTGGACATTCCAGAGTGGAAGGGAGAACAGGCTGTAAAGAGAAATACCTTGCTCTAAAACCAAAACGGAGCTATCTAGCAGAATGGTTGTCAATGTGTGTATTCAACTTCCAGAGTTAAACTGATGTGTGTTTGCAGCAGTTCAGAAACCCTTTCCTGGGAGAATGAAGAAACAGTCATTTCCAGCCCTAGAGACGCATATAAGAGTTTGCAGTAGGAATGCGTTTAAAACACAGAAGACCCGCTTCTTACGAACTCATCTGCTGTGTGTTGGTACCATTTAGGAAGTTGCATCTATGGATAGATTCAGCGAGGTAGGAACACGTTTCTTCTAAAAGCTGCGTTTGGACATTCCAGAGTGGATGGGAGAACAGGCTGTAAAGAGAAATACCTTGCTCTAAAACCAAAACGGAGCTATCTAGCAGAATGGTTGTCAATGTGTGTATTCAACTTCCAGAGTTAAACTGATGTGTGTTTGCAGCAGTTCAGAAACCCTTTCCTGGGAGAATGTAGAAACAGTCATTTCCAGCCCTAGAGACGCATATAAGGGTTAGCAGTAAGAATGCGTTTAAAACAGAGAAGACCCGCTTCTTACGAACTCATCTGCTGTGTGTTGATTCCTTTTAGGAAGTTGCATCTATGTTTAGATTCAGCGAGGTAGGAACACGTTTCTTCTAAAAGCTGCGTTTGGACATTCCAGAGTGGAAGGGAGAACAGGCTGTAAAGAGAAATACCTTCCTCTAAAACCAAAACGGAGCTATCTAGCAGAATAGTTGTCAATATGTGTATTCAACTTCCAGAGTTTAAATGATGTGTGTTTGCAGCAGTTCAGAAACCCTTTCCTGGGAGAATGTAGAAACAGTCATTTCCAGCCCTTGAGACGCATATAAGAGTTTGCAGTAAGAATGTGTTTAAAACACAGAAGACCCGCTTCTTACGAACTCATCTGCTGTGTGTTGGTTCCTTTTAGGAAGTTGCATCTATGGTTAGATTCAGCGAGGTAGGAACACGTTTATTCTAAAAGCTGCGTTTGCACATTCCAGAGTGGATGGGAGAACAGGCTGTAAAGAGAAATACCTTGCTCTAAAACCAAAACGGAGCTATCTAGCAGAATGGTTGTCAATGTGTGTATTCAACTTCCAGAGTTAAACGGATGTGTGTTTGCAGCAGTTCAGAAACCCTTTCCTGGGAGAATGTAGAAACAGTCATTTCCAGCCCTAGAGACGCATATAAGAGTTTGCAGTAAGAATACATTTAAAACACAGAAGTCCCGCTTCTTACGAACTCATCTGCTGTGTGTTGGTTCCTTTTAGGAAGTTGCATCCATGGTTAGATTCAGCGATGTAGGAATACGTTTCTTCTAAAAGCTGCGTTTGGACATTCCAGAGTGGATGGGAGAACAGGCTGTAAAGAGAAATACCTTGCTCTAAAACCAAAACGGAGCTATCTAGCAGAATGATTGTCAATGTGTGTATTCAACTTCCAGAGTTAAACGGATGTGTGTTTGCAACAGTTCAGAAACCCTTTCCTGGGAGAATGTAGAAACAGTCATTTCCAGCCCTAGAGACGCATATAAGAGTTTGCAGTAAGAATGCGTTTAAAACACAGAAGACCCGCTTCTTACGAACTCATCTGCTGTGTGTTGGTTCCTTTTAGGAAGTTGCATCTATGGTTAGATTCAGCGAGGTAGGAACACGTTTCTTCTAAAAGCTGCGTTTGGACATTCCAGAGTGGATGGGAGAACAGGCTGTAAAGAGAAATACCTTGCTCTAAAACCAAAACGGAGCTATCTAGCAGAATGGTTGTCAATGTGTGCATTCAACTTCCAGAGTTAAACTGATGTGTGTTTGCAGCAGTTCAGAAACCCTTTCCTGGGAGAATGTAGAAACAGTCATTTCCAGCCCTAGAGACGCATATAAGGGTTAGCAGTAAGAATGCGTTTAAAACAGAGAAGACCCGCTTCTTACGAACTCATCTGCTGTGTGTTGATTCCTTTTAGGAAATTGCATCTATGTTTAGATTCAGCGAGGTAGGAGCACGTTTCTTCTAAAAGCTGCGTTTGGACATTCCAGAGTGGAAGGGAGAACAGGCTGTAAAGAGAAATACCTTCCTCTAAAACCAAAACGGAGCTATCTAGCAGAATGGTTGTCAATATGTGTATTCAACTTCCAGAGTTTAAATGATGTGTGTTTGCAGCAGTTCAGAAACCCTTTCCTGGGAGAATGTAGAAACAGTCATTTCCAGCCCTTGAGACGCATATAAGAGTTTGCAGTAAGAATGCGTTTAAAACACAGAAGACCCGCTTCTTACGAACTCATCTGCTGTGTGTTGGTTCCTTTTAGGAAATTGCATGTATGGTTAGATTCAGCGAGGTAGAAACACGTTTCTTCTAAAAGCTGCGTTTGGACATTCCAGAGTGGATGGGAGAACAGGCTGTAAAGAGAAATACCTTGCTCTAAAACCAAAACGGAGCTATCTAGCAGAATGGTTGTCAATGTGTGTATTCAACTTCCAGAGTTAAACTGAAGTGTGTTTGCAGCAGTTCAGAAACCCTTTCCTGGGAGAATGTAGAAACAGTCATTTCCAGCCCTAGAGACGCATATAAGGGTTAGCAGTAAGAATGCGTTTAAAACAGAGAAGACCCGCTTCTTACGAACTCATCTGCTGTGTGTTGATTCCTTTTAGGAAATTGCATCTATGTTTAGATTCAGCGAGGTAGGAACACGTTTCTTCTAAAAGCTGCGTTTGGACATTCCAGAGTGGATGGGAGAACAGGCTGTAAAGAGAAATACCTTCCTCTAAAACCAAAACGGAGCTATCTAGCAGAATGGTTGTCAATATGTGTATTCAACTTCCAGAGTTTAAATGATGTGTGTTTGCAGCAGTTCAGAAACCCTTTCCTGGGAGAATGTAGAAACAGTCATTTCCAGCCCTTGAGACGCAAATAAGAGTTTGCAGTAAGAATGCGTTTAAAACACAGAAGACCCGCTTCTTACGAACTCATCTGCTGTGTGTTGGTTCCTTTTAGGAAGTTGCATCTATGGTTAGATTCAGCGAGGTAGGAACACGTTTCTTCTAAAAGCTGCGTTTGGACATTCCAGAGTGGATGGGAGAACAGGCTGTAAAGAGAAATACCTTGCTCTAAAACCAAAACGGAGCTATCTAGCAGAATGGTTGTCAATGTGTGTATTCAACTTCCAGAGTTAAACTGATGTGTGTTTGCAGCAGTTCAGAAACCCTTTCCTGGGAGAATGTAGAAACAGTCATTTCCAGCCCTAGAGACGCATATAAGAGTTCGCAGTAAGAATGCGTTTAAAACACAGAAGACCCGCTTCTTACGAACTCATGGGCTGTGTGTTGATTCTCTTTAGGAAGTTGCATCTATGTTTAGATTCAGCGAGGTAGGAACACGTTTCTTCTAAAAGCTGCGTTTGGACATTCCAGAGTGGAAGGGAGAACAGGCTGTAAAGACAAATACCTTTCTCTAAAACCAAAACGGAGCTATCTAGCAGAATGGTTGTCAATGTGTGTATTCAACTTCCAGAGTTAAACTGATGTGTGTTTCCAGCAGTTCAGAAACCCTTTCCTGGGAGAATGTAGAAACAGTCATTTCTAGCCCTAGAGACGCATATAAGAGTTTGCAGTAAGAATGCGTTTAAAACACAGAAGACCCGCTTCTTACGAACTCATCTGCTGTGTGTTGGTTCCTTTTAGGAAGTTGCATCTATGGTTAGATTCAGCGAGGTAGGAACACGTTTCTTCTAAAAGCTGCGTTTGGACATTCCAGAGTGGATGGGAGAACAGGCTGTAAAGAGAAATACCTTGCTCTAAAACCAAAACGGAGCTATCTAGCAGAATGGTTGTCAATGTGTGTATTCAACTTCCAGAGTTAAACTGATGTGTGTTTGCAGCAGTTCAGAAACCCTTTCCTGGGAGAATGTAGAAACAGTCATTTCCAGCCCTAGAGACGCATATAAGGGTTAGCAGTAAGAATGCGTTTAAGACAGAGAAGACCCGATTCTTACGAACTCATCTGCTGTGTGTTGATTCCTTTTAGGAAGTTGCATCTATGTTTAGATTCAGCGAGGTAGAAACACGTTTCTTCTAAAAGCTGCGTTTGGACATTCCAGAGTGGAAGGGAGAACAGGCTGTAAAGAGAAATACCTTCCTCTAAAACCAAAACGGAGCTATCTAGCAGAATGGTTGTCAATATGTGTATTCAACTTCCAGAGTTTAAATGATGTGTGTTTGCAGCAGTTCAGAAACCCTTTCCTGGGAGAATGTAGAAACAGTCATTTCCAGCCCTTGAGACGCATATAAGAGTTTGCAGTAAGAATGCGTTTAAAACACAGAAGACCCGCTTCTTACGAACTCATCTGCTGTGTGTTGGTTCCTTTTAGGAAGTTGCATCTACGGTTAGATTCAGCGAGGTAGGAACACGTTTCTTCTAAAAGCTGCGTTTGGACATTCCAGAGTGGATGGGAGAACAGGCTGTAAAGAGAAATACCTTGCTCTAAAACCAAAACGGAGCTATCTAGCAGAATGGTTGTCAATGTGTGTATTCAACTTCCAGAGTTAAACTGATGTGTGTTTGCAGCAGTTCAGAAACCCTTTCCTGGGAGAATGTAGAAACAGTCATTTCCAGTCCTAGAGACGCATATAAGAGTTTGCAGTAAGAATGCGTTTAAAATACAGAAGACCCGCTTCTTACGAACTCATCTGCTGTGTGTTGGTTCCTTTTAGGAAGTTGCATGTATGGCTGCATTCAGCGAGGTAGAAACACGTTTCTTCTAAAAGCTGCGTTTGGACATTCCAGAGTGGATGGGAGAACAGGCTGTAAAGAGAAACACCTTGCTCTAAAACCAAAACGGAGCTATCTAGCAGAATGGTTGTCAATGTGTGTATTCAACTTCCAGAGTTAAACTGATGTGTGTTTGCAGCAGTTCAGAAACCCTTTCCTGGGAGAATGTAGAAACAGTCATTTCCAGCCCTAGAGACGCATATAAGAGTTTGCAGTAAGAATGCGTTTAAAACACAGAAGACCCGCTTCTTACGAACTCATCTGCTGTGTGCTTATTCCTTTTAGGAAGTTGCATCTATGTTTAGATTCAGCGAGGTAGGAACACGTTTCTTCTAAAAGCTGCGTTTGGACATTCCAGAGTGGATGGGAGAACAGGCTGTAAAGAGAAGTACCTTGCTCTAAAACCAAAACGGAGCTATCTAGCAGAATGGTTGTCAATGTGTGTATTCAACTTCCAGAGTTTAACTGATGTGTGTTTGCAGCAGTTCAGAAACCCTTTCCTGGGAGAATGTAGAAACAGTCATTTCCAGCCCTAGAGACGCATATAAGAGTTTGCAGTAAGAATGCGTTTAAAACACAGAAGACCCGCTTCTTACGAACTCATCTGCTGTGTGTTGGTTCCTTTTAGGAAGTTGCATCTATGGTTAGATTCAGCGAGGTAGGAACACGTTTCTTCTAAAAGCTGCGTTTGGACATTCCAGAGTGGATGGGAGAACAGGCTGTAAAGAGAAATACCTTGCTCTAAAACCAAAACGTAGCTATCTAACAGAATGGTTGTCAATGTGTGTATTCAACTTCCAGAGTTAAACTGATGTGTGTTTGCAGCAGTTCAGAAACCCTTTCCTGGGAGAATGTAGAAACAGTCATTTCCAGCCCTAGAGACGCATATAAGAGTTTGCAGTAAGAATGCGTTTAAAACACAGAAGACCCGCTTCTTACGAACTCATCTGCTGTGTGTTGATTCCTTTTAGGAAGTTGCATCTATGGTTAGATTCAGCGAGGTAGGAACACGTTTCTTCTAAAAGCTGCGTTTGGACATTCCAGAGTGGATGGGAGAACAGGCTGTAAAGAGAAATACCTTGCTCTAAAACCAAAACGGAGCTATCTAGCAGAATGGTTGTCAATGTGTGTATTCAACTTCCAGAGTTAAACGGATGTGTGTTTGCAGCAGTTCAGAAACCCTTTCCTGGGAGAATGTAGAAACAGTCATTTCCAGCCCTAGAGACGCATATAAGAGTTTGCAGTAAGAATGCATTTAAAACACAGAAGTCCCGCTTCTTACGAACTCATCTGCTGTGTGTTGGTTCCTTTTAGGAAGTTGCATCTATGGTTAGATTCAGCGAGGTAGAAACACGTTTCTTCTAAAAGCTGCGTTTGGACATTCCAGAGTGGATGGGAGAACAGGCTGTAAAGAGAAATACCTTGCTCTAAAACCAAAACGGAGCTACCTAGCAGAATGATTGTCAATATGTGTATTCAACTTCCAGAGTTAAACTGATGTGTGTTTGCAGCAGTTCAGAAACCCTTTCTTGGGAGAATGTAGAAACAGTCATTTCCAGCCCTAGAGACGCATATAAGAGTTTGCAGTAAGAATGCGTTTAAAACACAGAAGACCCGCTTCTTACGAACTCATCTGCTGTGTGTTGGTTCCTTTTAGGAAGTTGCATCTATGGTTAGATTCAGCGAGGTAGGAACACGTTTCTTCTAAAAGCTGCGTTTGGACATTCCAGAGTGGATGGGAGAACAGGCTGTAAAGAGAAATACCTTGCTCTAAAACCAAAACGGAGCTATCTAGCAGAATGGTTGTCAATGTGTGTATTCAACTTCCAGAGTTAAACTGATGTGTGTTTGCAGCAGTTCAGAAACCCTTTCCTGGGAGAATGTAGAAACAGTCATTTCCAGCCCTAGAGACGCATATAAGAGTTAGCAGTAAGAATGCGTTTAAAACACAGAAGACCCGCTTCTTACGAACTCATCTGCTGTGTGTTGGTTCCTTTTAGGAAGTTGCATCTATGGTTAGATTCAGCGAGGTAGGATCACGTTTCTTCTAAAAGCTGCGTTTGGACATTCCAGAGTGGAAGGGAGAACAGGCTGTAAAGAGAAATACCTTGCTCTAAAACCAAAACGGAGCTATCTAGCAGAATGGTTGTCAATGTGTGTATTCAACTTCCAGAGTTAAACTGATGTGTGTTTGCAGCAGTTCAGAAACCCTTTCCTGGGAGAATGTAGAAACAGTCATTTCCAGCCCTAGAGACGCATATAAGAGTTTGCAGTAAGAATGCCTTTAAAACACAGAAGACCCGCTTCTTACGAACTCATCTGCTGTGTGTTGGTTCCTTTTAGGAAGTTGCATCTATGGTTAGATTCAGCGAGGTAGGAACACGTTTATTCTAAAAGCTGCGTTTGCACATTCCAGAGTGGATGGGAGAACAGGCTGTAAAGAGAAATACCTTGCTCTAAAACCAAAACGGAGCTATCTAGCAGAATGGTTGTCAATGTGTGTATTCAACTTCCAGAGTTAAACTGATGTGTGTTTGCAGCAGTTCAGAAACCCTTTCCTGGGAGAATGTAGAAACAGTCATTTCCAGCCCTAGAGACGCATATAAGAGTTTGCAGTAAGAATACATTTAAAACACAGAAGTCCCGCTTCTTACGAACTCATCTGCTGTGTGTTGGTTCCTTTTAGGAAGTTGCATCTATGGTTAGATTCAGCGAGGTAGGAATACGTTTCTTCTAAAAGCTGCGTTTGGACATTCCAGAGTGGATGGGAGAACAGGCTGTAAAGAGAAATACCTTGCTCTAAAACCAAAACGGAGCTATCTAGCAGAATGATTGTCAATGTGTGTATTCAACTTCCAGAGTTAAACGGATGTGTGTTTGCAGCAGTTCAGAAACCCTTTCCTGGGAGAATGTAGAAACAGTCATTTCCAGCCCTAGAGACGCATATAAGAGTTTGCAGTAAGAATGCGTTTAAAACACAGAAGACCCGCTTCTTACGAACTCATCTGCTGTGTGTTGGTTCCTTTTAGGAAGTTGCATCTATGGTTAGATTCAGCGAGGTAGGAACACGTTTCTTCTAAAAGCTGCGTTTGGACATTCCAGAGTGGATGGGAGAACAGGCTGTAAAGAGAAATACCTTGCTCTAAAACCAAAACGGAGCTATCTAGCAGAATGGTTGTCAATGTGTGTATTCAACTTCCAGAGTTAAACTGATGTGTGTTTGCAGCAGTTCAGAAACCCTTTCCTGGGAGAATGTAGAAAGAGTCATTTCCAGCCCTAGAGACGCATATAAGAGTTTGCAGTAAGAATGCGTTTAAAACACAGAAGACCCGCTTCTTACGAACTCATCTGCTGTGTGTTGGTTCCTTTTAGGAAGTTGCATGTATGGTTAGATTCAGCGAGGTAGAAACACGTTTCTTCTAAAAGCTGCGTTTGGACATTCCAGAGTGGATGGGAGAACAGGCTGTAAAGAGAAATACCTTGCTCTAAAACCAAAACGGAGCTATCTAGCAGAATGGTTGTCAATATGTGTATTCAACTTCCAGAGTTAAACTGATGTGTGTTTGCAGCAGTTCAGAAACCCTTTCCTGGGAGAATGTAGAAACAGTCATTTCCAGCCCTAGAGACGCATATAAGAGTTTGCAGTCAGAATGCGTTTAAAACACAGAAGACCCGCTTCTTACGAACTCATCTGCTGTGTGTTGGTTCCTTTTAGGAAATTGCATGTATGGTTAGATTCAGCGAGGTAGAAACACGTTTCTTCTAAAAGCTGCGTTTGGACATTCCAGAGTGGATGGGAGAACAGGCTGTAAAGAGAAATACCTTGCTCTAAAACCAAAACGGAGCTATCTAGCAGAATGGTTGTCAATGTGTGTATTCAACTTCCAGAGTTTAACTGATGTGTGTTTGCAGCAGTTCAGAAACCCTTTCCTGGGAGAATGTAGAAACAGTCATTTCCAGCCCTAGAGACGCATATAAGGGTTAGCAGTAAGAATGCGTTTAAAACAGAGAAGACCCGCTTCTTACGAACTCATCTGCTGTGTGTTGATTCCTTTTAGGAAACTGCATCTATGTTTAGATTCAGCGAGGTAGGAACACGTTTCTTCTAAAAGCTGCGTTTGGACATTCCAGAGTGGATGGGATAACAGGCTGTAAAGAGAAATACCTTCCTCTAAAACCAAAACGGAGCTATCTAGCAGAATGGTTGTCAATATGTGTATTCAACTTCCAGAGTTTAAATGATGTGTGTTTGCAGCAGTTCAGAAACCCTTTCCTGGGAGAATGTAGAAACAGTCATTTCCAGCCCTTGAGACGCATATAAGAGTTTGCAGTAACAATGCGTTTAAAACACAGAAGACCCGCTTCTTACGAACTCATCTGCTGTGTGTTGGTTCCTTTTAGGAAGTTGCATCTATGGTTAGATTCAGCGAGGTAGGAACACGTTTCTTCTAAAAGCTGCGTTTGGACATTCCAGAGTGGATGGGAGAACAGGCTGTAAAGAGAAAAACCTTGCTCTAAAACCAAAACGGAGCTATCTAGCAGAATGGTTGTCAATGTGTGTATTCAACTTCCAGAGTTAAACTGATGTGTGTTTGCAGCAGTTCAGAAACCCTTTCCTGGGAGAATGTAGAAACAGTCATTTCCAGCCCTAGAGACGCATATAAGAGTTCGCAGTAAGAATGCGTTTAAAACACAGAAGACCCGCTTCTTACGAACTCATCTGCTGTGTGTTGTTTCCTTTTAGGAGGTTGCATCTATGGTTAGATTCAGCGAGGTAGGAACACGTTTCTTCTAAAAGCTGCGTTTGGACATTCCAGAGTGGATGGGAGAACAGGCTGTAAAGAGAAATACCTTGCTCTAAAACCAAAACGGAGCTATCTAGCAGAATGGTTGTCAATGTGTGTATTCAACTTCCAGAGTTAAACTGATGTGTGTTTGCAGCAGTTCAGAAACCCTTTCCTGGGAGAATGTAGAAACAGTCATTTCCAGCCCTAGAGACGCATATAAGAGTTTGCAGTAAGAATGCGTTTAAAACACAGAAGACCCGCTTCTTACGAACTCATCTGCTGTGTGCTGATTCCTTTTAGGAAGTTGCATCTATGTTTAGATTCAGCGAGGTAGGAACACGTTTCTTCTAAAAGCTGCGTTTGGACATTCCAGAGTGGATGGGAGAACAGGCTGTAAAGAGAAGTACCTTGCTCTAAAACCAAAACGGAGCTATCTAGCAGAATGGTTGTCAATGTGTGTATTCAACTTCCAGAGTTTAATTGATGTGTGTTTGCAGCAGTTCAGAAACCCTTTCCTGGGAGAATGTAGAAACAGTCATTTCCAGCCCTAGAGACGCATATAAGGGTTTGCAGTAAGAATGCGTTTAAAACACAGAAGACCCGCTTCTTACGAACTCATCTGCTGTGTGTTGGTTCCTTTTAGGAAGTTGCATCTATGGTTAGATTCAGCGAGGTAGGAACACGTTTCTTCTAAAAGATGCGTTTGGACATTCCAGAGTGGATGGGAGAACAGGCTGTAAAGAGAAATACCTTGCTCTAAAACCAAAACGGAGCTATCTAGCAGAATGGTTGTCAATGTGTGTATTCAACTTCCAGAGTTAAACGGATGTGTGTTTGCAGCAGTTCAGAAACCCTTTCCTGGGAGAATGAAGAAACAGTCATTTCCAGCCCTAGAGACGCATATAAGAGTTTGCAGTAAGAATGCATTTAAAACACAGAAGTCCCGCTTCTTACGAACTCATCTGCTGTGTGTTGGTTCCTTTTAGGAAGTTGCATCTATGGTTAGATTCAGCGAGGTAGAAACACGTTTCTTCTAAAAGCTGCGTTTGGACATTCCAGAGTGGATGGGAGAACAGGCTGTAAAGAGAAATACCTTGCTCTAAAACCAAAACGGAGGTATCTAGCAGAATGATTGTCAATATGTGTATTCAACTTCCAGAGTTAAACTGATGTGTGTTTGCAGCAGTTCAGAAACCCTTTCTTGCGAGAATGTAGAAACAGTCATTTCCAGCCCTAGAGACGCATATAAGAGTTTGCAGTAAGAATGCGTTTAAAACACAGAAGACCCGCTTCTTACGAACTCATCTGCTGTGTGTTGGTTCCTTTTAGGAAGTTGCATCTATGGTTAGATTCAGCGAGGTAGGAACACGTTTCTTCTAAAAGCTGCGTTTGCACATTCCAGAGTGGATGGGAGAACAGGCTGTAAAGAGAAATACCTTGCTCTAAAACCAAAACGGAGCTATCTAGCAGAATGGTTGTCAATGTGTGTATTCAACTTCCAGAGTTAAACTGATGTGTGTTTGCAGCAGTTCAGAAACCCTTTCCTGGGAGAATGTAGAAACAGTCATTTCCAGCCCTAGAGACGCATATAAGAGTTAGCAGTAAGAATGCGTTTAAAACACAGAAGACCCGCTTCTTACGAACTCATCTGCTGTGTGTTGGTTCCTTTTAGGAAGTTGCATCTATGGTTAGATTCAGCGAGGTAGGATCACGTTTCTTCTAAAAGCTGCGTTTGGACATTCCAGAGTGGAAGGGAGAACAGGCTGTAAAGAGAAATACCTTGCTCTAAAACCAAAACGGAGCTATCTAGCAGAATGGTTGTCAATGTGTGTATTCAACTTCCAGAGTTAAACTGATGTGTGTTTGCAGCAGTTCAGAAACCCTTTCCTGGGAGAATGTAGAAACAGTCATTTCCAGCCCTAGAGACGCATATAAGAGTTTGCATTAAGAATGCGTTTAAAACAGAGAAGACCCGCTTCTTACGAACTCATCTGCTGTGTGTTGATTCCTTTTAGGAAGTTGCATCTATGTTTAGATTTAGCGAGGTAGGAACACGTTTCTTCTAAAAGCTGCGTTTGGACATTCCAGAGTGGAAGGGAGAACAGGCTGTAAAGAGAAATACCTTCCTCTAAAACCAAAACGGAGCTATCTAGCAGAATGGTTGTCAATATGTGTATTCAACTTCCAGAGTTTAAATGATGTGTGTTTGCAGCAGTTCAGAAACCCTTTCCTGGGAGAATGTAGAAACAGTCATTTCCAGCCCTTGAGACGCATATAAGAGTTTGCAGTAAGAATGCGTTTAAAACACAGAAGACCCGCTTCTTACGAACTCATCTGCTGTGTGTTGGTTCCTTTTAGGAAGTTGCATCTACGGTTAGATTCAGCGAGGTAGGAACACGTTTCTTCTAAAAGCTGCGTTTGGACATTCCAGAGTGGATGGGAGAACAGGCTGTAAAGAGAAATACCTTGCTCTAAAACCAAAACGGAGCTATCTAGCAGAATGGTTGTCAATGTGTGTATTCAACTTCCAGAGTTAAACTGATGTGTGTTTGCAGCAGTTCAGAAACCCTTTCCTGGGAGAATGTAGAAACAGTCATTTCCAGTCCTAGAGACGCATATAAGAGTTTGCAGTAAGAATGCGTTTAAAATACAGAAGACCCGCTTCTTACGAACTCATCTGCTGTGTGTTGGTTCCTTTTAGGAAGTTGCATGTATGGCTGCATTCAGCGAGGTAGAAACACGTTTCTTCTAAAAGCTGCGTTTGGACATTCCAGAGTGGATGGGAGAACAGGCTGTAAAGAGAAATACCTTGCTCTAAAACCAAAACGGAGCTATCTAGCAGAATGGTTGTCAATGTGTGTATTCAACTTCCAGAGTTAAACTGATGTGTGTTTGCAGCAGTTCAGAAACCCTTTCCTGGGAGAATGTAGAAACAGTCATTTCCAGCCCTAGAGACGCATATAAGAGTTTGCAGTAAGAATGCGTTTAAAACACAGAAGACCCGCTTCTTACGAACTCATCTGCTGTGTGCTGATTCCTTTTAGGAAGTTGCATCTATGTTTAGATTCAGCGAGGTAGGAACACGTTTCTTCTAAAAGCTGCGTTTGGACATTCCAGAGTGGATGGGAGAACAGGCTGTAAAGAGAAGTACCTTGCTCTAAAACCAAAACGGAGCTATCTAGCAGAATGGTTGTCAATGTGTGTATTCAACTTCCAGAGTTTAACTGATGTGTGTTTGCAGCAGTTCAGAAACCCTTTCCTGGGAGAATGTAGAAACAGTCATTTCCAGCCCTAGAGACGCATATAAGGGTTTGCAGTAAGAATGCGTTTAAAACACAGAAGACCCGCTTCTTACGAACGCATCTGCTGTGTGCTGGTTCCTTTTAGGAAGTTGCATCTATGGTTAGATTCAGCGAGGTAGGAACACGTTTCTTCTAAAAGCTGCGTTTGGACATTCCAGAGTGGATGGGAGAACAGGCTGTAAAGAGAAATACCTTGCTCTAAAACGAAAACGTAGCTATCTAACAGAATGGTTGTCAATGTGTGTATTCAACTTCCAGAGTTAAACTGATGTGTGTTTGCAGCAGTTCAGAAACCCTTTCCTGGGAGAATGTAGAAACAGTCATTTCCAGCCCTAGAGACGCATATAAGAGTTTGCAGTAAGAATGCGTTTAAAACACAGAAGACCCGCTTCTTACGAACTCATCTGCTGTGTGTTGATTCCTTTTAGGAAGTTGCATCTATGGTTAGATTCAGCGAGGTAGGAACACGTTTCTTCTAAAAGATGCGTTTGGACATTCCAGAGTGGATGGGAGAACAGGCTGTAAAGAGAAATACCTTGCTCTAAAACCAAAACGGAGCTATCTAGCAGAATGGTTGTCAATGTGTGTATTCAACTTCCAGAGTTAAACGGATGTGTGTTTGCAGCAGTTCAGAAACCCTTTCCTGGGAGAATGTAGAAACAGTCATTTCCAGCCCTAGAGACGCATATAAGAGTTTGCAGTAAGAATGCATTTAAAACACAGAAGTCCCGCTTCTTACGAACTCATCTGCTGTGTGTTGGTTCCTTTTAGGAAGTTGCATCTATGGTTAGATTCAGCGAGGTAGAAACACGTTTCTTCTAAAAGCTGCGTTTGGACATTCCAGAGTGGATGGGAGAACAGGCTGTAAAGAGAAATACCTTGCTCTAAAACCAAAACGGAGCTATCTAGCAGAATGGTTGTCAATATGTGTATTCAACTTCCAGAGTTAAACTGATGTGTGTTTGCAGCAGTTCAGAAACCCTTTCTTGGGAGAATGTAGAAACAGTCATTTCCCGCCCTAGAGACGCATATAAGAGTTTGCAGTAAGAATGCGTTTAAAACACAGAAGACCCGCTTCTTACGAACTCATCTGCTGTGTGTTGGTTCCTTTTAGGAAGTTGCATCTATGGTTAGATTCAGCGAGGTAGGAACACGTTTCTTCTAAAAGCTGCGTTTGGACATTCCAGAGTGGATGGGAGAACAGGCTGTAAAGAGAAATACCTTGCTCTAAAACCAAAACGGAGCTATCTAGCAGAATGGTTGTCAATGTGTGTATTCAACTTCCAGAGTTAAACTGATGTGTGTTTGCAGCAGTTCAGAAACCCTTTCCTGGGAGAATGTAGAAACAGTCATTTCCAGCCCTAGAGACGCATATAAGAGTTAGCAGTAAGAATGCGTTTAAAACACAGAAGACCCGCTTCTTACGAACTCATCTGCTGTGTGTTGGTTCCTTTTAGGAAGTTGCATCTATGGTTAGATTCAGCGAGGTAGGATCACGTTTCTTCTAAAAGCTGCGTTTGGACATTCCAGAGTGGAAGGGAGAACAGGCTGTAAAGAGAAATACCTTGCTCTAAAACCAAAACGGAGCTATCTAGCAGAATGGTTGTCAATGTGTGTATTCAACTTCCAGAGTTAAACTGATGTGTGTTTGCAGCAGTTCAGAAACCCTTTCCTGGGAGAATGTAGAAACAGTCATTTCCAGCCCTAGAGACGCATATAAGAGTTTGCAGTAGGAATGCGTTTAAAACACAGAAGACCCGCTTCTTACGAACTCATCTGCTGTGTGTTGGTCCCATTTAGGAAGTTGCATCTATGGTTAGATTCAGCGAGGTAGGAACACGTTTCTTCTAAAAGCTGCGTTTGGACATTCCAGAGTGGATGGGAGAACAGGCTGTAAAGAGAAATACCTTGCTCTAAAACCAAAACGGAGCTATCTAGCAGAATGGTTGTCAATGTGTGTATTCAACTTCCAGAGTTAAACTGATGTGTGTTTGCAGCAGTTCAGAAACCCTTTCCTGGGAGAATGTAGAAACAGTCATTTCCAGCCCTAGAGACGCATATAAGGGTTAGCAGTAAGAATGCGTTTAAAACAGAGAAGACCCGCTTCTTACGAACTCATCTGCTGTGTGTTGATTCCTTTTAGGAAGTTGCATCTATGTTTAGATTCAGCGAGGTAGGAACACGTTTCTTCTAAAAGCTGCGTTTGGACATTCCAGAGTGGAAGGGAGAACAGGCTGTAAAGAGAAATACCTTCCTCTAAAACCAAAACGGAGCTATCTAGCAGAATGGTTGTCAATATGTGTATTCAACTTCCAGAGTTTAAATGATGTGTGTTTGCAGCAGTTCAGAAACCCTTTCCTGGGAGAATGTAGAAACAGTCATTTCCAGCCCTTGAGACGCATATAAGAGTTTGCAGTAAGAATGCGTTTAAAACACAGAAGACCCGCTTCTTACGAACTCATCTGCTGTGTGTTGGTTCCTTTTAGGAAGTTGCATCTATGGTTAGATTCAGCGAGGTAGGAACACGTTTATTCTAAAAGCTGCGTTTGCACATTCCAGAGTGGATGGGAGAACAGGCTATAAAGAGAAACACCTTGCTCTAAAACCAAAACGGAGCTATCTAGCAGAATGGTTGTCAATGTGTGTATTCAACTTTCAGAGTTAAACTGATGTGTGTTTGCAGCATTTCAGAAACCCTTTCCTGGGAGAATGTAGAAACAGTCATTTCCAGCCCTAGAGACGCATATAAGAGTTTGCAGTAAGAATACATTTAAAACACAGAAGTCCCGCTTCTTACGAACTCATCTGCTGTGTGTTGGTTCCTTTTAGGAAGTTGCATCTATGGTTAGATTCAGCGAGGTAGGAATACGTTTCTTCTAAAAGCTGCGTTTGGACATTCCAGAGTGGATGGGAGAACAGGCTGTAAAGAGAAATACATTGCTCTAAAACCAAAACGGAGCTATCTAGCAGAATGATTGTCAATGTGTGTATTCAACTTCCAGAGTTAAACGGATGTGTGTTTGCAGCAGTTCAGAAACCCTTTCCTGGGAGAATGTAGAAACAGTCATTTCCAGCCCTAGAGACGCATATAAGAGTTTGCAGTAAGAATGCGTTTAAAACACAGAAGACCCGCTTCTTACGAACTCATCTGCTGTGTGTTGGTTCCTTTTAGGAAGTTGCATCTATGGTTAGATTCAGCGAGGTAGGAACACGTTTCTTCTAAAAGCTGCGTTTGGACATTCCAGAGTGGATGGGAGAACAGGCTGTAAAGAGAAATACCTTGCACTAAAACAAAAACGGAGCTATCTAGCAGAATGGTTGTCAATGTGTGTATTCAACTTCCAGAGTTAAACTGATGTGTGTTTGCAGCAGTTCAGAAACCCTTTCCTGGGAGAATGTAGAAACAGTCATTTCCAGCCCTAGAGACGCATATAAGAGTTTGCAGTAAGAATGCGTTTAAAACACAGAAGACCCGCTTCTTACGAACTCATCTGCTGTGTGTTGGTTCCTTTTAGGAAGTTGCATGTATGGTTAGATTCAGCGAGGTAGAAACACGTTTCTTCTAAAAGCTGCGTTTGGCCATTCCAGAGTGGATGGGAGAACAGGCTGTAAAGAGAAATACCTTGCTCTAAAACCAAAACGGAGCTATCTAGCAGAATGGTTGTCAATGTGTGTATTCAACTTCCAGAGTTAAACTGATGTGTGTTTGCAGCAGTTCAGAAACCCTTTCCTGGGAGAATGTAGAAACAGTCATTTCCAGCCCTAGAGACGCATATAAGAGTTTGCAGTCAGAATGCGTTTAAAACACAGAAGACCCGCTTCTTACGAACTCATCTGCTGTGTTTTGGTTCCTTTTAGGAAGTTGCATCTATGGTTAGATTCAGCGAGGTAGGAACACGTTTCTTCTAAAAGCTGCGTTTGAACATTCCAGAGTGGATGGGAGAGCAGGCTGTTAAGAGAAATACCTTGCTCTAAAACCAAAACGGAGCTATCTAGCAGAATGGTTGTCAATGTGTGCATTCAACTTCCAGAGTTAAACTGATGTGTGTTTGCAGCAGTTCAGAAACCCTTTCCTGGGAGAATGTAGAAACAGTCATTTCCAGCCCTAGAGACGCATATAAGGGTTAGCAGTAAGAATGCGTTTAAAACACAGAAGACCCGCTTCTTACGAACTCATCTGCTGTGTTTTGGTTCCTTTTAGGAAGTTGCATCTATGGTTAGATTCAGCGAGGTAGGAACACGTTTCTTCTAAAAGCTGCGTTTGGACATTCCAGAGTGGATGGGAGAATAGGCTGTAAAGAGAAATACCTTGCTCTAAAACCAAAACGGAGCTATCTAGCAGAATGGTTGTCAATGTGTGTATTCAACTTCCAGAGGTAAACTGATGTGTGTTTGCAGCAGTTCAGAAACCCTTTCCTGTGAGAATGCAGAAACAGTCATTTCCAGCCCTAGAGACGCATATAAGAGTTAGCAGTAAGAATGCGTTTAAAACACAGAAGACCCGCTTCTTACGAACTCATGGGCTGTGTGTTGATTCTTTTTAGGAAGTTGCATCTATGTTTAGATTCAGCGAGGTAGGAACACGTTTCTTCTAAAAGCTGCGTTTGGACATTCCAGAGTGGAAGGGAGAACAGGCTGTAAAGACAAATACCTTGCTCTAAAACCAAAACGGAGCTATCTAGCAGAATGGTTGTCAATGTGTGTATTCAACTTCCAGAGTTAAACTGATGTGTGTTTGCAGCAGTTCAGAAACCCTTTCCTGGGAGAATGTAGAAACAGTCATTTCCAGCCCTAGAGACGCATATAAGAGTTTGCAGTAAGAATGCGTTTAAAACACAGAAGACCCGCTTCTTACGAACTCATCTGCTGTGTGTTGGTTCCTTTTAGGAAGTTGCATCTATGGTTAGATTCAGCGAGGTAGGAACACGTTTCTTCTAAAAGCTGCGTTTGGACATTCCAGAGTGGATGGGAGAACAGGCTGTAAAGAGAAATACCTTGCTCTAAAACCAAAACGGAGCTATCTAGCAGAATGGTTGTCAATGTGTGTATTCAACTTCCAGAGTTTAACTGATGTGTGTTTGCAGCAGTTCAGAAACCCTTTCCTGGGAGAATGTAGAAACAGTCATTTCCAGCCCTAGAGACGCATATAAGGGTTAGCAGTAAGAATGCGTTTAAAACACAGAAGACCCGCTTCTTACAAACTCATCTGCTGTGTGTTGATTCCTTTTAGGAAGTTGCATCTATGTTTAGATTCAGCGAGGTAGGAACACGTTTCTTCTAAAAGCTGCGTTTGGACATTCCAGAGTGGATGGGAGAACAGGCTGTAAAGAGAAATACCTTGCTCTAAAACCAAAACGGAGCTATCTAGCAGAATGGTTGTCAATGTGTGTATTCAACTTCCAGAGTTTAACTGATGGGTGTTTGCAGCAGTTCAGAAACCCTTTCCTGGGAGAATGTAGAAACAGTCATTTCCAGCCCTAGAGACGCATATAAGAGTTTGCAGTAAGAATGCGTTTAAAACACAGAAGACCCGCTTCTTACGAACTCATCTGCTGTGTGTTGGTTCCTTTTAGGAAGTTGCATCTATGGTTAGATTCAGCGAGGTAGGAACACGTTTCTTCTAAAAGCTGCGTTTGGACATTCCAGAGTGGATGGGAGAACAGGCTGTAAAGAGAAATACCTTGCTCTAAAACCAAAACGGAGCTATCTAGCAGAATGGTTGTCAATGTGTGTATTCAACTTCCAGAGTTAAACTGATGTGTGTTTGCAGCAGTTCAGAAACCCTTTCCTGGGAGAATGTAGAAACAGTCATTTCCAGCCCTAGAGACGCATATAAGAGTTTGCAGTAAGAATGCGTTTAAAACACAGAAGACCCACTTCTTACGAACTCATCTGCTGTGTGTTGGTTCCTTTTAGGAAGTTGCATGTATGGTTAGATTCAGCGAGGTAGAAACACGTTTCTTCTAAAAGCTGCGTTTGGACATTCCAGAGTGGATGGGAGAACAGGCTGTAAAGAGAAATACCTTGCTCTAAAACCAAAACGGAGCTATCTAGCAGAATGGTTGTCAATGTGTGTATTCAACTTCCAGAGTTAAACTGATGTGTGTTTGCAGCAGTTCAGAAACCCTTTCCTGGGAGAATGTAGAAACAGTCATTTCCAGCCCTAGAGACGCATATAAGAGTTTGCAGTAAGAATGCGTTTAAAACACAGAAGACCCGCTTCTTACGAACTCATCTGCTGTGTGTTGGTTCCTTTTAGGAAGTTGCATCTATGGTTAGATTCAGCGAGGTAGGAACACGTTTCTTCTAAAAGCTGCGTTTGGACATTCCAGAGTGGATGCGAGAACAGGCTGTAAAGAGAAATACCTTGCTCTAAAACCAAAACGGAGCTCTCTAGCAGAATGGTTGTCAATGTGTGTATTCAACTTCCAGAGTTAAACTGATGTGTGTTTGCAGCAGTTCAGAAACCCTTTCCTGGGAGAATGTAGAAACAGTCATTTCCAGCCCTAGAGACGCATATAAGGGTTAGCAGTAAGAATGCGTTTAAAACAGAGAAGACCCGCTTCTTACGAACTCATCTGCTGTGTGTTGATTCCTTTTAGGAAGTTGCATCTATGGTTAGATTCAGCGAGGTAGGAACACGTTTCCTCTAAAAGCTGCGTTTGGACATTCCAGAGTGGAAGGGAGAACAGGCTGTAAAGAGAAATACCTTCCTCTAAAACCAAAACGGAGCTATCTAGCAGAATGGTTGTCAATGTGTGTATTCAACTTCCAGAGTTAAACTGATATGTGTTTGCAGCAGTTCAGAAACCGTTTCCTGGGAGAATGTAGAAACAGTCATTTCCAGCCCTAGAGACGCATATAAGAGTTTGCAGTAAGAATGCGTTTAAAATACAGAAGACCCGCTTCTTACAAACTCATCTGCTGTGTGTTGGTTCCTTTTAGGAAGTTGCATGTATGGTTGCATTCAGCGAGGTAGAAACACGTTTCTTCTAAAAGCTGCGTTTGGACATTCCAGAGTGGATGGGAGAACAGGCTGTAAAGAGAAATACCTTGCTCTAAAACCAAAACGGAGCTATCTAGCAGAATGGTTGTCAATGTGTGTATTCAACTTCCAGAGTTAAACTGATGTGTGTTTGCAGCAGTTCAGAAACCCTTTCCTGGGAGAATGTAGAAACAGTCATTTCCAGCCCTAGAGACGCATATAAGAGTTAGCAGTAAGAATGCGTTTAAAACACAGAAGACCCGCTTCTTACGAACTCATCTGCTGTCTGCTGATTCCTTTTAGGAAGTTGCATCTATGTTTAGATTCAGCGAGGTAGGAACACGTTTCTTCTAAAAGCTGCGTTTGGACATTCCAGAGTGGATGGGAGAACAGGCTGTAAAGAGAAGTACCTTGCTCTAAAACCAAAACGGAGCTATCTAGCAGAATGGTTGTCAATGTGTGTATTCAACTTCCAGAGTTTAACTGATGTGTGTTTGCAGCAGTTCAGAAACCCTTTCCTGGGAGAATGTAGAAACAGTCATTTCCAGCCCTAGAGACGCATATAAGAGTTTGCAGTAAGAATGCGTTTAAAACACAGAAGACCCGCTTCTTACGAACTCATCTGCTGTGTGTTGGTTCCTTTTAGGAAGTTGCATCTATGGTTAGATTCAGCGAGGTAGGAACACGTTTCTTCTAAAAGCTGCGTTTGGACATTCCAGAGTGGATGGGAGAACAGGCTGTAAAGAGAAATACCTTGCTCTAAAACCAAAACGGAGCTATCTAGCAGAATGGTTGTCAATGTGTGTATTCAACTTCCAGAGTTAAACTGATGTGTGTTTGCAGCAGTTCAGAAACCCTTTCCTGGGAGAATGTAGAAACAGTCATTTCCAGCCCTAGAGACGCATATAAGAGTTTGCAGTAAGAATGCATTTAAAACACAGAAGTCCCGCTTCTTACGACCTCATCTGCTGTGTGTTGGTTCCTTTTAGGAAGTTGCATCTATGGTTAGATTCAGCGAGGTAGAAACACGTTTCTTCTAAAAGCTGGGTTTGGACATTCCAGAGTGGATGGGAGAACAGGCTGTAAAGAGAAATACCTTGCTCTAAAACCAAAACGGAGCTATCTAGCAGAATGATTGTCAATATGTGTATTCAACTTCCAGAGTTAAACTGATGTGTGTTTGCAGCAGTTCAGAAACCCTTTCTTGGGAGAATGTAGAAACAGTCATTTCCAGCCCTAGAGACGCATATAAGAGTTTGCAGTAAGAATGCGTTTAAAACACAGAAGACCCGCTTCTTACGAACTCATCTGCTGTGTGTTGGTTCCTTTTAGGAAGTTGCATCTATGGTTAGATTCAGCGAGGTAGGAACACGTTTCTTCTAAAAGCTGCGTTTGGACATTCCAGAGTGGATGGGAGAACAGGCTGTAAAGAGAAATACCTTGCTCTAAAACCAAAACGGAGCTATCTCGCGGAATGGTTGTCAATGTGTGTATTCAACTTCCAGAGTTAAACTGATGTGTGTTTGCAGCAGTTCAGAAACCCTTTCCTGGGAGAATGCAGAAACAGTCATTTCCAGCCCTAGAGACGCATATAAGAGTTAGCAGTAAGAATGCGTTTAAAACACAGAAGACCCGCTTCTTACGAACTCATGGGCTGTGTGTGGATTCTTTTTAGGAAGTTGCATCTATGTTTAGATTCAGCGAGGTAGGAACACGTTTCTTCTAAAAGCTACGTTTTGACATTCCAGAGTGGAAGGGAGAACAGGCTGTAAAGACAAATACCTTGCTCTAAAACCAAAACGGAGCTATCTAGCAGAATGGTTGTCAATGTGTGTATTCAACTTCCAGAGTTAAACTGATGTGTGTTTGCAGCACTTCAGAAACCCTTTCCTGGGAGAATGTAGAAACAGTCAATTCCAGCCCTAGAGACGCATATAAGAGTTTGCAGTAAGAATGCGTTTAAAACACAGAAGACCCGCTTCTTACGAACTCATCTGCTGTGTGTTGGTTCCTTTTAGGAAGTTGCATCTATGGTTAGATTCAGCGAGGTAGGAACACGTTTCTTCTAAAAGCTGCGTTTGGACATTCCAGAGTGGATGGGAGAACAGGCTGTAAAGAGAAATACCTTGCTCTAAAACCAAAACGGAGCTATCTAGCAGAATGGTTGTCAATGTGTGTATTCAACTTCCAGAGTTTAACTGATGTGTGTTTGCAGCAGTTCAGAAACCCTTTCCTGGGAGAATGTAGAAACAGTCATTTCCAGCCCTAGAGACGCATATAAGGGTTAGCCGTAAGAATGCGTTTAAAACACAGAAGACCCGCTTCTTACAAACTCATCTGCTGTGTGTTGATTCCTTTTAGGAAGTTGCATCTATGTTTAGATTCAGCGAGGTAGGAACACGTTTCTTCTAAAAGCTGCGTTTGGACATTCCAGAGTGGATGGGAGAACAGGCTGTAAAGAGAAATACCTTGCTCTAAAACCAAAACGGAGCTATCTAGCAGAATGGTTGTCAATGTGTGTATTCAACTTCCAGAGTTTAACTGATGTGTGTTTGCAGCAGTTCAGAAACCCTTTCCTGGGAGAATGTAGAAACAGTCATTTCCAGCCCTAGAGACGCATATAAGAGTTTGCAGTAAGAATGCGTTTAAAACACAGAAGACCCGCTTCTTACGAACTCATCTGCTGTGTGTTGGTTCCTTTTAGGAAGTTGCATCTATGGTTAGATTCAGCGAGGTAGGAACACGTTTCTTCTAAAAGCTGCGTTTGGACATTCCAGAGTGGATGGGAGAACAGGCTGTAAAGAGAAATACCTTGCTCTAAAACCAAAACGGAGCTATCTAGCAGAATGGTTGTCAATGTGTGTATTCAACTTCCAGAGTTAAACTGATGTGTGTTTGCAGCAGTTCAGAAACCCTTTCCTGGGAGAATGTAGAAACAGTCATTTCCAGCCCTAGAGACACATATAAGAGTTTGCAGTAAGAATGCGTTTAAAACACAGAAGACCCGCTTCTTACGAACTCATCTGCTGTGTGTTGGTTCCTTTTAGGAAGTTGCATGTATGGTTAGATTCAGCGAGGTAGAAACACGTTTCTTCTAAAAGCTGCGTTTGGACATTCCAGAGTGGATGGGAGAACAGGCTGTAAAGAGAAATACCTTGCTCTAAAACCAAAACGGAGCTATCTAGCAGAATGGTTGTCAATGTGTGTATTCAACTTCCAGAGTTAAACTGATGTGTGTTTGCAGCAGTTCAGAAACCCTTTCCTGGGAGAATGTAGAAACAGTCATTTCCAGCCCTAGAGACGCATATAAGAGTTTGCAGTAAGAATGCGTTTAAAACACAGAAGACCCGCTTCTTACGAACTCATCTGCTGTGTGTTGGTTCCTTTTAGGAAGTTGCATCTATGGTTAGATTCAGCGAGGTAGGAACACGTTTCTTCTAAAAGCTGCGTTTGGACATTCCAGAGTGGATGGGAGAACAGGCTGTAAAGAGAAATACCTTGCTCTAAAACCAAAACGGAGCTATCTAGCAGAATGGTTGTCAATGTGTGTATTCAACTTCCAGAGTTAAACTGATGTGTGTTTGCAGCAGTTCAGAAACCCTTTCCTGGGAGAATGTAGAAACAGTCATTTCCAGCCCTAGAGACGCATATAAGGGTTAGCAGTAAGAATGCGTTTAAAACACAGAAGACCCGCTTCTTACGAACTCATCTGCTGTGTGCTGATTCCTTTTAGGAAGTTGCATCTATGTTTAGATTCAGCGAGGTAGGAACACGTTTCTTCTAAAAGCTGCGTTTGGACATTCCAGAGTGGATGGGAGAACAGGCTGTAAAGAGAAGTACCTTGCTCTAAAACCAAAATGGAGCTATCTAGCAGAATGGTTGTCAATGTGTGTATTCAACTTCCAGAGTTTAACTGATGTGTGTTTGCAGCAGTTCAGAAACCCTTTCCTGGGAGAATGTAGAAACAGTCATTTCCAGCCCTAGAGACACATATAAGAATTTTCAGTAAGAATGCGTTTAAAACACAGAAGACCCGCTTCTTACGAACTCATCTGCTGTGTGTTGGTTCCTTTTAGGAAGTTGCATCTATGGTTAGATTCAGCGAGGTAGGAACACGTTTCTTCTAAAAGCTGCGTTTGGACATTCCAGAGTGGATGGGAGAACAGGCTGTAAAGAGAAATACCTTGCTCTAAAACCAAAACGGAGCTATCTAGCAGAATGGTTGTCAATGTGTGTATTCAACTTCCAGAGTTAAACTGATGTGTGTTTGCAGCAGTTCAGAAACCCTTTCCTGGGAGAATGTAGAAACATTCATTTCCAGCCCTAGAGACGCATATAAGAGTTTGCAGTAAGAATGCGTTTAAAACACAGAAGACCTGCTTCTTACGAACTCATCTGCTGTGTGTTGGTTCCCTTTAGGAAGTTGCATCTATGGTTAGATTCAGCGAGGTAGGAACACGTTTCTTCTAAAAGCTGCGTTTGGACATTCCAGAGTGGATGGGAGAACAGGCTGTAAAGAGAAATACCTTGCTCTAAAACCAAAACGGAGCTATCTAGCAGAATGGTTGTCAATGTGTGTATTCAACTTCCAGAGTTAAACTGATGTGTGTTTGCAGCAGTTCAGAAACCCTTTCCTGGGAGAATGTAGAAACAGTCATTTCCAGCCCTAGAGACGCATATAAGAGTTTGCAGTAAGAATGCGTTTAAAACACAGAAGACCCGCTTCTTACGAACTCATCTGCTGTTTGTTGGTTCCTTTTAGGAAGTTGCATCTATGGTTACATTCAGCGAGGTAGAAACACGTTTCTTCTAAAAGCTGCGTTTGGACATTCCAGAGTGGATGGGAGAACAGGCTGTAAAGAGAAATACCTTGCTCTAAAACCAAAACGGAGCTATCTAGCAGAATGGTTGTCAATGTGTGTATTCAACTTCCAGAGTTAAACTGATGTGTGTTTGCAGCAGTTCAGAAACCCTTTCCTGGGAGAATGTAGAAACAGTCATTTCCAGCCCTAGAGACGCATATAAGAGTTTGCAGTAAGAATGCGTTTAAAACAAAGAAGACCCGCTTCCTGCGAACTCATCTGCTGTGTGTTGGTTCCTTTTAGGAAGTTGCATCTATGGTTAGATTCAGCGAGGTAGGAACACGTTTCTTCTAAAAGCTGTGTTTGGACATTCCAGAGTGGATGGGAGAACAGGCTGTAAAGAGAAATACCTTGCTCTAAAACCAAAACGGAGCTATCTAGCAGAATGGTTGTCAATGTGTGTATTCAACTTCTAGAGTTAAACTGATGTGTGTTTGCAGCAGTTCAGAAACCCTTTCCTGGGAGAATGTAGAAACAGTCATTTCCAGCCCTAGAGACGCATATAAGAGTTTGCAGTAAGAATGCGTTTAAAACACAGAAGACCCGCTTCTTACGAACTCATCTGCTGTGTGTTGGTTCCTTTTAGGAAGTTGCATCTATGGTTAGATTCAGCGAGGTAGAAACACGTTTCTTCTAAAAGCTGCGTTTGGACATTCCATAGTGGATGGGAGAACAGGCTGTAAAGAGAAATACCTTGCTCTAAAACGAAAACGGAGCTATCTAGCAGAATGGTTGTCAATGTGTGTATTCAACTTCCAGAGTTAAACTGATGTGTGTTTGCAGCAGTTCAGAAACCCTTTCCTGGGAGAATGTAGAAACAGTCATTTCCAGCCCTAGAGACGCATATAAGAGTTAGCAGTAAGAATGCGTTTAAAACACAGAAGACCCGCTTCTTGGGAACTCATCTGCTGTGTGTTGGTTCCTTTTAGGAAGTTGCATCTATGGTTAGATTCAGCGAGGTAGGAACACGTTTCTTCTAAAAGCTGCGTTTGGACATTCCAGAGTGGATGGGAGAACAGGCTGTAAAGAGAAATACCTTGCTCTAAAACCAAAACGGAGCTATCTAGCAGAATGGTTGTCAATGTGTGTATTCAACTTCCAGAGTTAAACTGATGTGTGTTTGCAGCAGTTCAGAAACCCTTTCCTGGGAGAATGTAGAAACAGTCATTTCCAGCCCTAGAGACGCATATAAGAGTTAGCAGTAAGAATGCGTTTAAAACACAGAAGACCCGCTTCTTACGAACTCATCTGCTGTGTGTTGATTCCTTTTAGGAAGTTGCATCTATGTTTAGATTCAGCGAGGTAGGAACACGTTTCTTCTAAAAGCTGCGTTTGGACATTCCAGAGTGGAAGGGAGAACAGGCTGTAAAGAGAAATACCTTGCTCTAAAACCAAAACGGAGCTATCTAGCAGAATGGTTGTCAATGTGTGTATTCAACTTCCAGAGGTAAACTGATGTGTGTTTGCAGCAGTTCAGAAACCCTTTCCTGGGAGATTGTAGAAACAGTCATTTCCAGCTCAAGAGACGCATATAAGAGTTTGCAGTAAGATGCGTTTAAAACACAGAAGACCCGCTTCTTACGAACTCATCTGCTGTGTGTTGGTTCCTTTTAGGAAGTTGCATCTATGGTTAGATTCAGCTTGGTAGAAACACGTTTCTTCTAAAAGCTGCGTTTGGACATTCCAGAGTGGATGGGAGAACAGGCTGTAAAGAGAAATACCTTGCTCTAAAACCAAAACGGAGCTATCTAGCAGAATGGTTGTCAATGTGTGTATTCAACTTCCAGAGTTTAAATGATGTGTGTTTGCAGCAGTTCAGAAACCCTTTCCTGGGAGAATGTAGAAACAGTCATTTCCAGCCCTAGAGACGCATATAAGAGTTTGCAGTAAGAATGCGTTTAAAACACAGAAGACCCGCTTCTTACGAATTCATCTGCTGTGTGTTGGTTCCTTTTAGGAAGTTGTATCTATGGTTAGATTCAGCGAGGTAGGAACACGTTTCTTCTAAAAGCTGCGTTTGGACATTCCAGAGTGGATTGGAGAACAGGCTGTAAAGAGAAATACCTTGCTCTAAAACCAAAACGGAGCTATCAGGCAGAATAGTTGTCAATGTGTATATTCAACTTCCAGAGTTAAACTGATGTGTGTTTACAGCAGTTCAGAAACCCTTTCCTGGGAGAATGTAGAAACAGTCATTTCCAGCCCTAGAGACGCATATAAGAGTTAGCAGTAAGAATGCGTTTAAAACACAGAAGACCCGCTTCTTACGAACTCATCTGCTGTGTGTTGGTTCCTTTTAGGAAGTTGCATCTATGGTTACATTCAGCGAGGTAGGAACACGTTTCTTCTAAAAGCTGCGTTAGGACATTCCAGAGTGGATTGGAGAACAGGCTGTAAAGAGAAATACCTTGCTCTAAAACCAAAACGGAGCTATCAAGCAGAATGGTTGTCAATGTGTGTATTCAACTTCCAGAGTTAAACGGATGTGTGTTTGCAGCAGTTCAGAAACCCTTTCCTGGGAGAATGTAGAAACAGTCATTTCCAGCCCTAGAGACGCATATAAGAGTTTGCAGTAAGAATGCGTTTAAAACACAGAAGACCCGCTTCTTACGAACTCATCTGCTGTGTGTTGGTTCCTTCTGGGAAGGTGCATCTATGGTTTGATTCAGCGAGGTAGAATCACGTTTCTTCTAAAAGCTGCGTTTGGACATTCCAGAGTGGATGGGAGAACAGGCTGTAAAGAGAAATACCTTGCTCTAAAACCAAAACGGAGCTATCTAGCAGAATGGTTGTCAATGTGTGTATTCAACTTCCAGAGTTAAACTGACGTGTGTTTGCAGCAGTTCAGAAACCCTTTCCTGGGAGAATGTAGAAACAGTCATTTCCAGCCCTAGAGACGCATATAAGAGTTTGCAGTAAGAATGCGTTTAAAACACAGAAGACCCGCTTCTTACGAACTCATCTGCTGTGTGTTGATTCCTTTTAGGAAGTTGCATCTATGTTTAGATTCAGCGAGGTAGGAACACGTTTCTTCTAAAAGCTGCGTTTGGACATTCCAGAGTGGAAGGGAGAACAGGCTGTAAAGAGAAATACCTTGCTCTAAAACCAAAACGGAGCTATCTAGCAGAATGGTTGTCAATGTGTGTATTCAACTTCCAGAGGTAAACTGATGTGTGTTTGCAGCAGTTCAGAAACCCTTTCCTGGGAGATTGTAGAAACAGTCATTTCCAGCCCAAGAGACGCATATAAGAGTTTGCAGTAAGATGCGGTTAAAACACAGATGACCCGCTTCTTACGAACTCATCTGCTGTGTGTTGGTTCCTTTTAGGAAGTTGCATCTATGGTTAGATTCAGCTTGGTAGAAACACGTTTCTTCTAAAAGCTGCGTTTGGACATTCCATAGTGGATGGGAGAACAGGCTGTAAAGAGAAATACCTTGCTCTAAAACCAAAACGGAGCTATCTAGCAGAATGGTTGTCAATGTGTGTATTCAACTTCCAGAGTTTAAATGATGTGTGTTTGCAGCAGTTCAGAAACCCTTTCCTGGGAGAATGTAGAAACAGTCATTTCCAGCCCTAGAGACGCATATAAGAGTTTGCAGTAAGAATGCGTTTAAAACACAGAAAACACGCTTCTTACGAACTCATCTACTGTGTGTTGGTTCCTTTTAGGAATTTGCATCTATGGTTAGATTCAGCTTGGTAGAAACACGTTTCTTCTAAAAGCTGCGTTTGGACATTCCAGAGTGGATGGGAGAACAGGCTGTAAAGAGAAATACCTTGCTCTAAAACCAAAACGGAGCTATCTAGCAGAATGGTTGTCAATGTGTGTATTCAACTTCTAGAGTTAAACTGATGTGTGTTTGCAGCAGTTCAGAAACCCTTTCCTGGGAGAATGTAGAAACAGTCATTTCCAGCCCTAGAGACGCATATAAGAGTTTGCAGTAAGAATGCGTTTAAAACACAGAAGACCCACTTCTTACGAACTCATCTGCTGTGTGTTGGTTCCTTTTAGGAAGTTGCATCTATGGTTAGATTCAGCGAGGTAGAAACACGTTTCTTCTAAAAGCTGCGTTTGGACATTCCATAGTGGATGGGAGAACAGGCTGTAAAGAGAAATACCTTGCTCTAAAACGAAAACGGAGCTATCTAGCAGAATGGTTGTCAATGTGTGTATTCAACTTCCAGAGTTAAACTGATGTGTGTTTGCAGCAGTTCAGAAACCCTTTCCTGGGAGAATGTAGAAACAGTCATTTCCAGCCCTAGAGACGCATATAAGAGTTAGCAGTAAGAATGCGTTTAAAACACAGAAGACCCGCTTCTTGCGAACTCATCTGCTGTGTGTTGGTTCCTTTTAGGAAGTTGCATCTATGGTTAGATTCAGCGAGGTAGGAACACGTTTCTTCTAAAAGCTGCGTTTGGACATTCCAGAGTGGATGGGAGAACAGGCTGTAAAGAGAAATACCTTGCTCTAAAACCAAAACGGAGCTATCTAGCAGAATGGTTGTCAATGTGTGTATTCAACTTCCAGAGTTAAACTGATGTGTGTTTGCAGCAGTTCAGAAACCCTTTCCTGGGAGAATGTAGAAACAGTCATTTCCAGCCCTAGAGACGCATATAAGAGTTAGCAGTAAGAATGCGTTTAAAACACAGAAGACCCGCTTCTTACGAACTCATCTGCTGTGTGTTGATTCCTTTTAGGAAGTTGCATCTATGTTTAGATTCAGCGAGGTAGGAACACGTTTCTTCTAAAAGCTGCGTTTGGACATTCCAGAGTGGAAGGGAGAACAGGCTGTAAAGAGAAATACCTTGCTCTAAAACCAAAACGGAGCTATCTAGCAGAATGGTTGTCAATGTGTGTATTCAACTTCCAGAGGTAAACTGATGTGTGTTTGCAGCAGTTCAGAAACCCTTTCCTGGGAGATTGTAGAAACAGTGATTTCCAGCCCAAGAGACGCATATAAGAGTTTGCAGTAAGATGCGTTTAAAACACAGAAGACCCGCTTCTTACGAACTCATCTGCTGTGTGTTGGTTCCTTTTAGGAAGTTGCATCTATGGTTAGATTCAGCTTGGTAGAAACACGTTTCTTCTAAAAGCTGCGTTTGGACATTCCATAGTGGATGGGAGAACAGGCTGTAAAGAGAAATACCTTGCTCTAAAACCAAAACGGAGCTATCTAGCAGAATGGTTGTCAATGTGTGTATTCAACTTCCAGAGTTTAAATGATGTGTGTTTGCAGCAGTTCAGAAACCCTTTCCTGGGAGAATGTAGAAACAGTCATTTCCAGCCCTAGAGACGCATATAAGAGTTTGCAGTAAGCATGCGTTTAAAACACAGAAGACCCGCTTCTTACGAACTCATCTGCTGTGTGTTGGTTCCTTTTAGGAAGTTGTATCTATGGTTAGATTCAGCGAGGTAGGAACACGTTTCTTCTAAAAGCTGCGTTTGGACATTCCAGAGTGGATTGGAGAACAGGCTGTAAAGAGAAATACCTTGCTCTAAAACCAAAACGGAGCTATCAGGCAGAATAGTTGTCAATGTGTATATTCAACTTCCAGAGTTAAACTGATGTGTGTTTACAGCAGTTCAGAAACCCTTTCCTGGGAGAATGTAGAAACAGTCATTTCCAGCCCTAGAGACGCATATAAGAGTTAGCAGTAAGAATGCGTTTAAAACACAGAAGACCCGCTTCTTACGAACTCATCTGCTGTGTGTTGGTTCCTTTTAGGAAGTTGCATCTATGGTTACATTCAGCGAGGTAGGAACACGTTTCTTCTAAAAGCTGCGTTAGGACATTCCAGAGTGGATTGGAGAACAGGCTGTAAAGAGAAATACCTTGCTCTAAAACCAAAACGGAGCTATCAAGCAGAATGGTTGTCAATGTGTGTATTCAACTTCCAGAGTTAAACGGATGTGTGTTTGCAGCAGTTCAGAAACCCTTTCCTGGGAGAATGTAGAAACAGTCATTTCCAGCCCTAGAGACGCATATAAGAGTTTGCAGTAAGAATGCGTTTAAAACACAGAAGACCCGCTTCTTACGAACTCATCTGCTGTGTGTTGGTTCCTTCTGGGAAGGTGCATCTATGGTTTGATTCAGCGAGGTAGAATCACGTTTCTTCTAAAAGCTGCGTTTGGACATTCCAGAGTGGATGGGAGAACAGGCTGTAAAGAGAAATACCTTGCTCTAAAACCAAAACGGAGCTATCTAGCAGAATGGTTGTCAATGTGTGTATTCAACTTCCAGAGTTAAACTGACGTGTGTTTGCAGCAGTTCAGAAACCCTTTCCTGGGAGAATGTAGAAACAGTCATTTCCAGCCCTAGAGACGCATATAAGAGTTAGCAGTAAGAATGCGTTTAAAACACAGAAGACCCGCTTCTTACGAACTCATCTGCTGTGTGTTGATTCCTTTTAGGAAGTTGCATCTATGTTTAGATTCAGCGAGGTAGGAACACGTTTCTTCTAAAAGCTGCGTTTGGACATTCCAGAGTGGAAGGGAGAACAGGCTGTAAAGAGAAATACCTTGCTCTAAAACCAAAACGGAGCTATCTAGCAGAATGGTTGTCAATGTGTGTATTCAACTTCCAGAGGTAAACTGATGTGTGTTTGCAGCAGTTCAGAAACCCTTTCCTGGGAGATTGTAGAAACAGTCATTTCCAGCCCAAGAGACGCATATAAGAGTTTGCAGTAAGATGCGTTTAAAACACAGAAGACCCGCTTCTTACGAACTCATCTGCTGTGTGTTGGTTCCTTTTAGGAAGTTGCATCTATGGTTAGATTCAGCTTGGTAGAAACACGTTTCTTCTAAAAGCTGCGTTTGGACATTCCAGAGTGGATGGGAGAACAGGCTGTAAAGAGAAATACCTTGCTCTAAAACCAAAACGGAGCTATCTAGCAGAATGGTTGTCAATGTGTGTATTCAACTTCCAGAGTTTAAATGATGTGTGTTTGCAGCAGTTCAGAAACCCTTTCCTGGGAGAATGTAGAAACAGTCATTTCCAGCCCTAGAGACGCATATAAGAGTTTGCAGTAAGAATGCGTTTAAAACACAGAAAACACGCTTCTTACGAACTCATCTGCTGTGTGTTGGTTCCTTTTAGGAAGTTGCATCTATGGTTAGATTCAGCGAGGTAGGAACACGTTTCTTCTAAAAGCTGCGTTTGGACATTCCAGAGTGGATGGGAGAACAGGCTGTAAAGAGAAATACCTTGCTCTAAAACCAAAACGGAGCTATCTAGCAGAATGGTTGTCAATGTGTGTATTCAACTTCCAGAGTTAAACTGATGTGTGTTTGCAGCAGTTCAGAAACCCTTTCCTGGGAGAATGTAGAAACAGTCATTTCCAGCCCTAGAGACGCATATAAGAGTTTGCAGTAAGAATGCGTTTAAAACACAGAAGACCCGCTTCTTACGAACTCATCTGCTGTGTGTTGGTTCCTTTTAGGAAGTTGTATCTATGGTTAGATTCAGCGAGGTAGGAACACGTTTCTTCTAAAAGCTGCGTTTGGACATTCCAGAGTGGATTGGAGAACAGGCTGTAAAGAGAAATACCTTGCTCTAAAACCAAAACGGAGCTATCAGGCAGAATAGTTGTCAATGTGTGTATTCAACTTCCAGAGTTAAACTGATGTGTGTTTACAGCAGTTCAGAAACCCTTTCCTAGGAGAATGTAGAAACAGTCATTTCCAGCCCTAGAGACGCATATAATAGTTTGCAGTAAGAATGCGTTTAAAACACAGAAGACCCGCTTCTTACGAACTCATCTGCTGTGTGTTGGTTCCTTTTAGGAAGTTGCATCTATGGTTACATTCAGCGAGGTAGGAACACGTTTCTTCTAAAAGCTGCGTTTGGACATTCCAGAGTGGATTGGAGAACAGGCTGTAAAGGGAAATACCTTGCTCTAAAACCAAAACGGAGCTATCTAGCAGAATGGTTGTCAATGTGTGTATTCAACTTCCAGAGTTAAACTGATGTGTGTTTGCAGCAGTTCAGAAACCCTTTCCTGGGAGAATGTAGAAACAGTCATTTCCAGCCCTAGAGACGCATATAAGAATTTGCAGTAAGAATGCGTTTAAAACACAGAAGACCCGCTTCTTACGAACTCATCTGCTGTGTGTTGGTTCCTTCTGGGAAGTTACATCTATGGTTAGATTCAGCGAGGTAGAAACACGTTTCTTTGAAAAGCTGCGTTTGGACATTTCAGAGTGGATGGGAGAACAGGCTGTAAAGAGAAATACCTTGCTCTAAAACCAAAACGGAGCTATCTAGCAGAATGGTTGTCAATGTGTGTATTCAACTTCCAGAGTTAAACTGATGTGTGTTTGCAGCAGTTCAGAAACCCTTTCCTGGGAGAATGTAGAAACAGTCATTTCCAGCCCTAGAGACGCATATAAGAGTTTGCAGTAAGAATGCGTTTAAAACACAGAAGACCCGCTTCTTACGAACTCATCTGCTGTGTGTTGGTTCCTTTTAGGAAGTTGCATCTATGGTTAGATTCAGCGAGGTAGGAACACGTTTCTTCTAAAAGCTGCGTTTGGACATTCCAGAGTGGATGGGAGAACAGGCTGTAAAGAGAAATACCTTGCTCTAAAACCAAAACGGAGCTATCTAGCAGAATGGTTGTCAATGTGTGTATTCAACTTCCAGAGTTAAACTGATGTGTGTTTGCAGCAGTTCAGAAACCCTTTCCTGGGAGAATGTAGAAACAGTCATTTCTAGCCCTAGAGACGCATATAAGAGTTTGCAGTAAGAATGCGTTTAAAACACAGAAGACCCGATTCTTACGAACTCATCTGCTGTGTGTTGGTTCCTTTTTGGAAGTGGCATCTATGGTTAGATTCAGCGAGGTAGGAACACGTTTCTTCTAAAAGCTGCGTTTGGACATTCCAGAGTGGATGGGAGAACAGGCTGTAAAGAGAAATACCTTGCTCTAAAACCAAAACGGAGCTATCTAGCAGAATGGTTGTCAATGTGTGTATTCAACTTCCAGAGTTAAACTGATGTGTGTTTGCAGCAGTTCAGAAACCCTTTCCTGGGAGAATGTAGAAACAGTCATTTCCAGCCCTAGAGACGCATATAAGAGTTTGCAGTAAGAATGCGTTTAAAACACAGAAGACCCGCTTCTTACGAACTCATCTGCTGTGTGTTGGTTCCTTTTAGGAAGTTGCATCTATGGTTACATTCAGCGAGGTAGAAACACGTTTCTTCTAAAAGCTGCGTTTGGACATTCCAGAGTGGATGGGAGAACAGGCTGTAAAGAGAAATACCTTGCTCTAAAACCAAAACGGAGCTATCAGGCAGAATGGTTGTCAATGTGTGTATTCAACTTCCAGAGTTAAACTGATGTGTGTTTACAGCAGTTCAGAAACCCTTTCCTGGGAGAATGTAGAAACAGTCATTTCCAGCCCTAGAGACGCATATAAGAGTTTGCAGTAAGAATGCGTTTAAAACACAGAAGACCCGCTTCTTGCGAACTCATGTGCTGTGTGTTGGTTCCTTTTAGGAAGTTGCATCTATGTTTAGATTCAGCGAGGTAGGAACACGTTTCTTCTAAAAGCTGCGTTTGGACATTCCAGAGTGGATGGGAGAAGAGGCTGTAAAGAGAAATACCTTGCTCTAAAACCAAAACGGAGCTATCTAGGCAGAATGGTTGTCAATGTGTGTATTCAACTTCCAGAGTTAAACTGATGTGTGTTTGCAGCAGTTCAGAAACCCTTTCCTGGGAGAATGTAGAAACAGTCATTTCCAGCCCTAGAGACGCATATAAGATTTTGCAGTAAGAATGCGTTTAAAACACAGAAGACCCGCTTCTTACGAACTCATCTGCTGTGTGTTGGTTCCTTTTAGAAAGTTGCATCTATGGTTAGATTCAGCGAGGTAGGAACACGTTTCTTCTAAAAGCTGCGTTTGGACATTCCATAGTGGATGCGAGAACAGGCTGTAAAGAGAAATACCTTGCTCTAAAACCAAAACGGAGCTATCTAGCAGAATGGTTGTCAATGTGTGTATTCAACTTCCAGAGTTAAACTGATGTGTGTTTGCAGCAGTTCAGAAACCCTTTCCTGGGAGAATGTAGAAACTGTCATTTCCAGCCCTAGAGACGCATATAAGAGTTTGCAGAAGAATGCGTTTAAAACACAGAAGACCCGCTTCTTACGAACTCATCTGCTGTGTGTTGGTTCCTTTTAGGAAGTTGCATCTATGGTTAGATTCAGCGAGGTAGGAACACGTTTCCTCTAAAAGCTGCGTTTGGACATTCCAGAGTGGATGGGAGAACAGGCTGTAAAGAGAAATACCTTGCTCTAAAACCAAAACGGAGCTATCTAGCAGAATGGTTGTCAATGTGTGTATTCAACTTCCAGAGTTAAACTGATGTGTTTTTGCAGCAATTCAGAAACCCTTTCCTGGGTGAATGTAGAAACAGTCATTTCCAGCCCTAGAGACGCATATAAGAGTTTGCAGTAAGAATGCGTTTAAAACACAGAAGACCCGCTTCTTACGAACTCATCTGCTGTGTGTTGGTTCCTTTTAGGAAGTTGCATCTATGGTTAGATTCAGCGAGGTAGGAACACGTTTCTTCTAAAAGCTGCGTTTGGACATTCCAGAGTGGATGGGAGAACAGGCTGTAAACAGAAATACCTTGCTCTAAAACCAAAACGGAGCTATCTAGCAGAATGGTTGTCAATGTGTGTATTCAACTTCCAGAGTTAAACTGATGTGTGTTTGCAGCAGTTCAGAAACCCTTTCCTGGGAGAATGTAGAAACAGTCATTTCCAGCCCTAGAGACGCATATAAGAGTTTGCAGTAAGAATGCGTTTAAAACACAGAAGACCCGCTTCTTACGAACTCATCTGCTGTGTGCTGGTTAGTTTTAGGAAGTTGCATCTATGGTTAGATTCAGCGAGGTAGGAACACGTTTCTTCTAAAAGCTGCGTTTGGACATTCCAGAGTGGATGGGAGAACAGGCTGTAAAGAGAAATACCTTGCTCTAAAACCAAAACGGAGCTATCAGGCAGAATAGTTGTCAATGTGTGTATTCAACTTCCAGAGTTAAACTGATGTGTGTTTACAGCAGTTCAGAAACCCTTTCCTGGGAGAATGTAGAAACAGTCATTTCCAGCCCTACAGACGCATATAATAGTTTGCAGTAAGAATGCGTTTAAAACACAGAAGACCCGCTTCTTACGAACTCATCTGCTGTGTGTTGGTTCCTTTTAGGAAGTTGCATCTATGGTTAGATTCAGCTTGGTAGAAACACGTTTCTTCTAAAAGCTGCGTTTGGACATTCCAGAGTGGATGGGAGAACAGGCTGTAAAGAGAAATACCTTGCTCTAAAACCAAAACGGAGCTATCTAGCAGAATGGTTGTCAATGTGTGTATTCAACTTCCAGTGTTTAAATGATGTGTTTTTGCAGCAGTTCAGAAACCCTTTCTTGGGAGAATGTAGAAACAGTCATTTCCAGCCCTAGAGACGCATATAAGAGTTTGCAGTAAGAATGCGTTTAAAACACAGAAGACCCGCTTCTTACGAACTCATCTGCTGTGTGTTGGTTCCTTTTAGGAAGTTGCATCTATGGTTAGATTCAGCGAGGTAGGAACACGTTTCTTCTAAAAGCTGCGTTTGGACATTCCAGAGTGGATGGGAGAACAGGCTGTAAAGAGAAATACCTTGCTCTAAAACCAAAACGGAGCTATCTAGCAGAATGGTTGTCAATGTGTGTATTCAACTTCCAGAGTTAAACTGATGTGTGTTTGCCGCAGTTCAGAAACCCTTTCCTGGGAGAATGTAGAAACAGTCATTTCCAGCCCTAGAGACGCATATAAGAGTTTGCAGTAAGAATGCGTTTAAAACACAGAAGACCCGCTTCTTACGAACTCATCTGCTGTGTGTTGGTTCCTTTTAGGAAGTTGCATCTATGGTTAGATTCAGCTAGGTAGGAACACGTTTCTTCTAAAAGCTGCGTTTGGACATTCCAGAGTGGATGGGAGAACAGGCTGTAAAGAGAAATACCTTGCTCTAAAACCAAAACGGAGCTATCAGGCAGAATGGTTGTCAATGTGTGTATTCAACTTCCAGAGTTAAACTGATGTGTGTTTACAGCAGTTCAGAAACCCTTTCCTGGGAGAATGTAGAAACAGTCATTTCCAGCCCTAGAGACGCATATAATAGTTTGCAGTAAGAATGCGTTTAAAACACAGAAGACCCGCTTCTTACGAACTCATCTGCTGTGTGTTGGTTCCTTTTAGGAAGTTGCATCTATGGTTAGATTCAGCGAGGTAGGAACACGTTTCTTCTAAAAGCTGCGTTTGGACATTCCGGAGTGGATTGGAGAACAGGCTGTAAAGAGAAATACCTTGCTCTAAAACCAAAACGGAGCTATCTAGCAGAATGGTTGTCAATGTGTGTATTCAACTTCCAGAGTTAAACTGATGTGTGTTTGCAGCAGTTCAGAAACCCTTTCCTGGGAGAATGTAGAAACAGTCATTTCCAGCCCTAGAGACGCATATAAGAGTTTGCAGTAAGAATGCGTTTAAAACACAGAAGACCCGCTTCTTACGAACTCATCTGCTGTGTGTTGGTTCCTTCTGGGAAGGTGCATCTATGGTTTGATTCAGCGAGGTAGAATCACGTTTCTTCTAAAAGCTGCGTTTGGACATTCCAGAGTGGATGGGAGAACAGGCTGTAAAGAGAAATACCTTGCTCTAAAACCAAAACAGAGCTATCTAGCAGAATGGTTGTCAATGTGTGTATTCAACTTCCAGAGTTAAACTGATGTGTGTTTGCAGCAGTTCAGAAACCCTTTCCTGGGAGAATGTAGAAACAGTCATTTCCAGCCCTAGAGACGCATATAAGAATTTGCAGTAAGAATGCGTTTAAAACACAGAAGACCCGCTTCTTATGAACTCATCTGCTGTGTGTTGGTTCCTTCTGGGAAGTTACATCTATGGTTAGATTCAGCGAGGTAGAAACACGTTTCTTCTAAAAGCTGCGTTTGGACATTTCAGAGTGGATGGGAGAAGAGGCTGTAAAGAGAAATACCTTGCTCTAAAACCAAAACGGAGCTAACTAGCAGAATGGTTGTCAATGTGTGTATTCAATTTCCAGAGTTTAACTGATGTGTGTTTGCAGCAGTTCAGAAACCCTTTCCTGGGAGAATGTAGAAACAGTCATTTCCAGCCCTAGAGACGCATATAAGGGTTTGCAGTAAGAATGCGTTTAAAACACAGAAGACCCGCTTCTTACGAACTCATCTGCTGTGTTTTGGTTCCTTTTATGAAGTTGCATCTATGGTTAGATTCAGCGAGGTAGGAACACGTTTCTTCTAAAAGCTGCGTTTGGACATTCCAGAGTGGATGGGAGAACAGGCTGTAAAGAGAAATACCTTGCTCTGAAACCAAAACGGAGCTATCAGGCAGAATAGTTGTCAATGTGTGTATTCAACTTCCAGAGTTAAACTGATGTGTGTTTACAGCAGTTCAGAAACCCTTTCCTGGGAGAATGTAGAAACAGTCATTTCCAGCCCTAGAGACGCATATAATAGTTTGCAGTAAGAATGCGTTTAAAACACAGAAGACCCGCTTCTTACGAACTCATCTGCTGTGTGTTGGTTCCTTTTAGGAAGTTGCATCTATGGTTAGATTCAGCGAGGTAGGAACACGTTTCTTCTAAAAGCTGCGTTTGGACATTCCAGAGTGGATTGGAGAACAGGCTGTAAAGAGAAATACCTTGCTCTAAAACCAAAACGGAGCTATCTAGCAGAATGGTTGTCAATGTGTGTATTCAACTTCCAGAGTTAAACTGATGTGTGTTTGCAGCAGTTCAGAAACCCTTTCCTGGGAGAATGTAGAAACAGTCATTTCCAGCCCTAGAGACGCATATAAGAGTTTGCAGTAAGAATGCGTTTAAAACACAGAAGACCCGCTTCTTACGAACTCATCTGCTGTGTGTTGGTTCCTTCTGGGAAGGTGCATCTATGGTTTGATTCAGCGAGGTAGAATCACGTTTCTTCTAAAAGCTGCGTTTGGACATTCCAGACTGGATGGGAGAACAGGCTGTAAAGAGAAATACCTTGCTCTAAAACCAAAACAGAGCTATCTAGCAGAATGGTTGTCAATGTGTGTATTCAACTTCCAGAGTTAAACTGATGTGTGTTTGCAGCAGTTCAGAAACCCTTTCCTGGGAGAATGTAGAAACAGTCATTTCCAGCCCTAGAGACGCATATAAGAATTTGCAGTAAGAATGCGTTTAAAACACAGAAGACCCGCTTCTTATGAACTCATCAGCTGTGTGTTGGTTCCTTCTGGGAAGTTACATCTATGGTTAGATTCAGCGAGGTAGAAACACGTTTCTTCTAAAAGCTGCGTTTGGACATTTCAGAGTGGATGGGAGAAGAGGCTGTAAAGAGAAATACCTTGCTCTAAAACCAAAACGGAGCTAACTAGCAGAATGGTTGTCAATGTGTGTATTCAATTTCCAGAGTTTAACTGATGTGTGTTTGCAGCAGTTCAGAAACCCTTTCCTGGGAGAATGTAGAAACAGTCATTTCCAGCCCTAGAGACGCATATAAGGGTTTGCAGTAAGAATGCGTTTAAAACACAGAAGACCCGCTTCTTACGAACTCATCTGCTGTGTTTTGGTTCCTTTTATGAAGTTGCATCTATGGTTAGATTCAGCGAGGTAGGAACACGTTTCTTCTAAAAGCTGCGTTTGGACATTCCAGAGTGGATGGGAGAACAGGCTGTAAAGAGAAATACCTTGCTCTGAAACCAAAACGGAGCTATCTAGCAGAATGGTTGTCAATGTGTGTATTCAACTTCCAGAGTTAAACTGATGTGTGTTTGCAGCAGTTCAGAAACCCTTTCCTGGGAGAATGTAGAAACAGTCATTTCCAGCCCTAGAGACGCATATAAGAGTTAGCAGTAAGAATGCGTTTAAAACACAGAAGACCCGCTTCTTACGAACTCATCTGCTGTGTGTTGGTTCCTTCTGGGAAGTTACATCTATGGTTAGATTCAGCGAGGTAGAAACACGTTTCTTCTAAAAGCTGCGTTTGGACATTTCAGAGTGGATGGGAGAACAGGCTGTAAAGAGAAATACCTTGCTCTAAAACCAAAACGGAGCTATCTAGCAGAATGGTTGTCAATGTGTGTATTCAACTTCCAGAGTTAAACTGATGTGTGTTTGCAGCAGTTCAGAAACCCTTTCCTGGGAGAATGTAGAAACAGTCATTTCCAGCCCTAGAGACGCATATAAGAGTTTGCAGTAAGAATGCGTTTAAAACACAGAAGACCCGCTTCTTGCGAACTCATGTGCTGTGTGTTGGTTCCTTTTAGGAAGTTGCATCTATGTTTAGATTCAGCGAGGTAGGAACACGTTTCTTCTAAAAGCTGCGTTTGGACATTCCAGAGTGGATGGGAGAAGAGGCTGTAAAGAGAAATACCTTGCTCTAAAACCAAAACGGAGCTATCTAGGCAGAATGGTTGTCAATGTGTGTATTCAACTTCCAGAGTTAAACTGATGTGTGTTTGCAGCAGTTCAGAAACCCTTTCCTGGGAGAATGTAGAAACAGTCATTTCCAGCCCTAGAGACGCATATAAGATTTTGCAGTAAGAATGCGTTTAAAACACAGAAGACCCGCTTCTTACGAACTCATCTGCTGTGTGTTGGTTCCTTTTAGAAAGTTGCATCTATGGTTAGATTCAGCGAGGTAGAAACACGTTTCTTCTAAAAGCTGCGTTTGGACATTCCATAGTGGATGCGAGAACAGGCTGTAAAGAGAAATACCTTGCTCTAAAACCAAAACGGAGCTATCTAGCAGAATGGTTGTCAATGTGTGTATTCAACTTCCAGAGTTAAACTGATGTGTGTTTGCAGCAGTTCAGAAACCCTTTCCTGGGAGAATGTAGAAACTGTCATTTCCAGCCCTAGAGACGCATATAAGAGTTTGCAGAAGAATGCGTTTAAAACACAGAAGACCCGCTTCTTACGAACTCATCTGCTGTGTGTTGGTTCCTTTTAGGAAGTTGCATCTATGGTTAGATTCAGCGAGGTAGGAACACGTTTCTTCTAAAAGCTGCGTTTGGACATTCCAGAGTGGATGGGAGAACAGGCTGTAAAGAGAAATACCTTGCTCTAAAACCAAAACGGAGCTATCTAGCAGAATGGTTGTCAATGTGTGTATTCAACTTCCAGAGTTAAACTGATGTGTGTTTGCAGCAGTTCAGAAACCCTTTCCTGGGTGAATGTAGAAACAGTCATTTCCAGCCCTAGAGACGCATATAAGAGTTTGCAGTAAGAATGCGTTTAAAACACAGAAGACCCGCTTCTTACGAACTCATCTGCTGTGTGTTGGTTCCTTTTAGGAAGTTGCATCTATGGTTAGATTCAGCGAGGTAGGAACACGTTTCTTCTAAAAGCTGCGTTTGGACATTCCAGAGTGGATGGGAGAACAGGCTGTAAACAGAAATACCTTGCTCTAAAACCAAAACGGAGCTATCTAGCAGAATGGTTGTCAATGTGTGTATTCAACTTCCAGAGTTAAACTGATGTGTGTTTGCAGCAGTTCAGAAACCCTTTCCTGGGAGAATGTAGAAACAGTCATTTCCAGCCCTAGAGACGCATATAAGAGTTTGCAGTAAGAATGCGTTTAAAACACAGAAGACCCGCTTCTTACGAACTCATCTGCTGTGTGTTGGTTCCTTTTAGGAAGTTGCATCTATGGTTAGATTCAGCTAGGTAGGAACACGTTTCTTCTAAAAGCTGCGTTTGGACATTCCAGAGTGGATGGGAGAACAGGCTGTAAAGAGAAATACCTTGCTCTAAAACCAAAACGGAGCTATCAGGCAGAATAGTTGTCAATGTGTGTATTCAACTTCCAGAGTTAAACTGATGTGTGTTTACAGCAGTTCAGAACCCTTTCCTGGGAGAATGTAGAAACAGTCATTTCCAGCCCTAGAGACGCATATAATAGTTTGCAGTAAGAATGCGTTTAAAACACAGAAGACCCGCTTCTTACGAACTCATCTGCTGTGTGTTGGTTCCTTTTAGGAAGTTGCATCTATGGTTAGATTCAGCTTGGTAGAAACACGTTTCTTCTAAAAGCTGCGTTTGGACATTCCAGAGTGGATGGGAGAACAGGCTGTAAAGAGAAATACCTTGCTCTAAAACCAAAACGGAGCTATCTAGCAGAATGGTTGTCAATGTGTGTATTCAACTTCCAGTGTTTAAATGATGTGTTTTTGCAGCAGTTCAGAAACCCTTTCTTGGGAGAATGTAGAAACAGTCATTTCCAGCCCTAGAGACGCATATAAGAGTTTGCAGTAAGAATGCGTTTAAAACACAGAAGACCCGCTTCTTACGAACTCATCTGCTGTGTGTTGGTTCCTTTTAGGAAGTTGCATCTATGGTTAGATTCAGCGAGGTAGGAACACGTTTCTTCTAAAAGCTGCGTTTGGACATTCCAGAGTGGATGGGAGAACAGGCTGTAAAGAGAAATACCTTGCTCTAAAACCAAAACGGAGCTATCAGGCAGAATAGTTGTCAATGTGTGTATTCAACTTCCAGAGTTAAACTGATGTGTGTTTACAGCAGTTCAGAAACCCTTTCCTGGGAGAATGTAGAAACAGTCATTTCCAGCCCTAGAGACGCATATAATAGTTTGCAGTAAGAATGCGTTTAAAACACAGAAGACCCGCTTCTTACGAACTCATCTGCTGTGTGTTGGTTCCTTTTAGGAAGTTGCATCTATGGTTAGATTCAGCGAGGTAGGAACACGTTTCTTCTAAAAGCTGCGTTTGGACATTCCAGAGTGGATTGGAGAACAGGCTGTAAAGAGAAATACCTTGCTCTAAAACCAAAACGGAGCTATCTAGCAGAATGGTTGTCAATGTGTGTATTCAACTTCCAGAGTTAAACTGATGTGTGTTTGCAGCAGTTCAGAAACCCTTTCCTGGGAGAATGTAGAAACAGTCATTTCCAGCCCTAGAGACGCATATAAGAGTTTGCAGTAAGAATGCGTTTAAAACACAGAAGACCCGCTTCTTACGAACTCATCTGCTGTGTGTTGGTTCCTTCTGGGAAGGTGCATCTATGGTTTGATTCAGCGAGGTAGAATCACGTTTCTTCTAAAAGCTGCGTTTGGACATTCCAGAGTGGATGGGAGAACAGGCTGTAAAGAGAAATACCTTGCTCTAAAACCAAAACAGAGCTATCTAGCAGAATGTTTGTCAATGTGTGTATTCAACTTCCAGAGTTAAACTGATGTGTGTTTGCAGCAGTTCAGAAACCCTTTCCTGGGAGAATGTAGAAACAGTCATTTCCAGCCCTAGAGACGCATATAAGAATTTGCAGTAAGAATGCGTTTAAAACACAGAAGACCCGCTTCTTATGAACTCATCTGCTGTGTGTTGGTTCCTTCTGGGAAGTTACATCTATGGTTAGATTCAGCGAGGTAGAAACACGTTTCTTCTAAAAGCTGCGTTTGGACATTTCAGAGTGGATGGGAGAAGAGGCTGTAAAGAGAAATACCTTGCTCTAAAACCAAAACGGAGCTAACTAGCAGAATGGTTGTCAATGTGTGTATTCAATTTCCAGAGTTTAACTGATGTGTGTTTGCAGCAGTTCAGAAACCCTTTCCTGGGAGAATGTAGAAACAGTCATTTCCAGCCCTAGAGACGCATATAAGGGTTTGCAGTAAGAATGCGTTTAAAACACAGAAGACCCGCTTCTTACGAACTCATCTGCTGTGTTTTGGTTCCTTTTATGAAGTTGCATCTATGGTTAGATTCAGCGAGGTAGGAACACGTTTCTTCTAAAAGCTGCGTTTGGACATTCCAGAGTGGATGGGAGAACAGGCTGTAAAGAGAAATACCTTGCTCTGAAACCAAAACGGAGCTATCTAGCAGAATGGTTGTCAATGTGTGTATTCAACTTCCAGAGTTAAACTGATGTGTGTTTGCAGCAGTTCAGAAACCCTTTCCTGGGAGAATGTAGAAACAGTCATTTCCAGCCCTAGAGACGCATATAAGAGTTAGCAGTAAGAATGCGTTTAAAACACAGAAGACCCGCTTCTTACGAACTCATCTGCTGTGTGTTGGTTCCTTCTGGGAAGTTACATCTATGGTTAGATTCAGCGAGGTAGAAACACGTTTCTTCTAAAAGCTGCGTTTGGACATTTCAGAGTGGATGGGAGAACAGGCTGTAAAGAGAAATACCTTGCTCTAAAACCAAAACGGAGCTATCTAGCAGAATGGTTGTCAATGTGTGTATTCAACTTCCAGAGTTAAACTGATGTGTGTTTGCAGCAGTTCAGAAACCCTTTCCTGGGAGAATGTAGAAACAGTCATTTCCAGCCCTAGAGACGCATATAAGAGTTTGCAGTAAGAATGCGTTTAAAACACAGAAGACCCGCTTCTTGCGAACTCATGTGCTGTGTGTTGGTTCCTTTTAGGAAGTTGCATCTATGTTTAGATTCAGCGAGGTAGGAACACGTTTCTTCTAAAAGCTGCGTTTGGACATTCCAGAGTGGATGGGAGAAGAGGCTGTAAAGAGAAATACCTTGCTCTAAAACCAAAACGGAGCTATCTAGGCAGAATGGTTGTCAATGTGTGTATTCAACTTCCAGAGTTAAACTGATGTGTGTTTGCAGCAGTTCAGAAACCCTTTCCTGGGAGAATGTAGAAACAGTCATTTCCAGCCCTAGAGACGCATATAAGATTTTGCAGTAAGAATGCGTTTAAAACACAGAAGACCCGCTTCTTACGAACTCATCTGCTGTGTGTTGGTTCCTTTTAGAAAGTTGCATCTATGGTTAGATTCAGCGAGGTAGAAACACGTTTCTTCTAAAAGCTGCGTTTGGACATTCCATAGTGGATGCGAGAACAGGCTGTAAAGAGAAATACCTTGCTCTAAAACCAAAACGGAGCTATCTAGCAGAATGGTTGTCAATGTGTGTATTCAACTTCCAGAGTTTAACTGATGTGTGTTTGCAGCAGTTCAGAAACCCTTTCCTGGGAGAATGTAGAAACAGTCATTTCCAGCCCTAGAGACGCATATAAGAGTTTGCAGTAAGAATGCGTTTAAAACACAGAAGACCCGCTTCTTACGAACTCATCTGCTGTGTTTTGGTTCCTTTTAGGAAGTTGCATCTATGTTTAGATTCAGCGAGGTAGGAACACGTTTCTTCTAAAAGCTGCGTTTGGACATTCCAGAGTGGATGGGAGAACAGGCTGTAAAGAGAAATACCTTGCTCTGAAACCAAAACGGAGCTAGATAGCAGAATGGTTGTCAATGTGTGTATTCAACTTCCAGAGTTAAACTGATGTGTGTTTCCAGCAGTTCAGAAACCCTTTCCTGGGAGAATGTAGAAACAGTCATTTCCAGCCCTAGAGACGCATATAAGAGTTAGCAGTAAGAATGCGTTTAAAACACAGAAGACCCGCTTCTTACGAACTCATCTGCTGTGTGTTGGTTCCTTTTAGGAAGTTGCATCTATGGTTAGATTCAGCGATGTAGGAACACGTTTCTTCTAAAAGCTGCGTTTGGACATTCCAGAGTGGATGGGAGAACAGGCTGTAAAGAGAAATACCTTGCTCTAAAACCAAAACGGAGCTATCTAGCAGAATGGTTGTCAATGTGTGTATTCAACTTCCAGAGTTAAACTGATGTGTGTTTGCAGCAGTTCAGAAACCCTTTCCTGGGAGAATGTAGAAACAGTCATTTCCAGCCCTAGAGACGCATATAAGAGTTTGCAGTAAGAATGCGTTTAAAACACAGAAGACCCGCTTCTTGCGAACTCATCTGCTGTGTGTTGGTTCCTTTTAAGAAGTTGCATCTATGGTTAGATTCAGCGAGGTAGGAACACGTTTCTTCTAAAAGCTGCGTTTGGACATTCCAGAGTGGATGGGAGAACAGGCTGTAAAGAGAAATACCTTGCTCTAAAACCAAAACGGAGCTATCTAGCAGAATGGTTGTCAATGTGTGTATTCAACTTCCAGAGTTAAACTGATGTGTGTTTGCAGCAGTTCAGAAACCCTTTCCTGGGAGAATGTAGAAACAGTCATTTCCAGCCCTAGAGACGCATATAAGAGTTTGCAGTAAGAATGCGTTTAAAACACAGAAGACCCGCTTCTTGCGAACTCATCTGCTGTGTGTTGGTTCCTTTTAGGAAGTTGCATCTATGGTTAGATTCAGCGAGGTAGGAACACGTTTCTTCTAAAAGCTGTGTTTGGACATTCCAGAGTGGATGGGAGAACAGGCCGTAAAGAGAAATACCTTGCTCTAAAACCAAAACGGAGCTATCTAGCAGAATGTTTGTCAATGTGTGTATTCAACTTCCAGAGATAAACTGATGTGTGTTTGCAGCAGTTCAGAAACCCTTTCCTGGGAGAATGTAGAAACAGTCATTTCCAGCCCTAGAGACGCATATAAGAGTTTGCAGTAAGAATGTGTTTAAAACACAGAAGACCCGCTTCTTACGAACTCATCTGCTGTGTGTTGGTTCCTTTTAGGAAGTTGCATCTATGCTTAGATTCAGCGAGGTAGGAACACGTTTCTTCTAAAAGCTGCGTTTGGACATTCCAGAGTGGATGGGAGAACAGGCTGTAAAGAGAAATACCTTGCTCTAAAACCAAAACGGAGCTATCTAGCAGAATGGTTGTCAATGTGTGTATTCAACTTCCAGAGTTAAACTGATGTGTGTTTGCAGCAGTTCAGAAACCCTTTTCTGGGAGAATGTAGAAACAGTCATTTCCAGCCCTAGAGACGCATATAAGAATTTTCAGTAAGAATGCGTTTAAAACACAGAAGACCCGCTTCTTACGAACTCATCTGCTGTGTGTTGGTTCCTTTTAGGAAGTTGCATCTATGGTTAGATTCAGCGAGGTAGGAACACGTTTCTTCTAAAAGCTGCGTTTGGACATTCCAGAGTGGATGGGAGAACAGGCTGTAAAGAGAAATACCTTGCTCTAAAACCAAAACGGAGCTATCTAGCAGAATGGTTGTCAATGTGTGTATTCAACTTCCAGAGTTTAACTGATGTGTGTTTGCAGCAGTTCAGAAACCCTTTCCTGGGAGAATGTAGAAACAGTCATTTCCAGCCCTAGAGACGCATATAAGAGTTTGCAGTAAGAATGCGTTTAAAACACAGAAGACCCGCTTCTTACGAACTCATCTGCTGTGTGTTGGTTCCTTTTAGGAAGTTGCATCTATGGTTAGATTCAGCGAGGTAGGAACACGTTTCTTCTAAAAGCTGCGTTTGGACATTCCAGAGTGGATGGGAGAACAGGCTGTAAAGAGAAATACCTTGCTCTAAAACCAAAACGGAGCTATCTAGCAGAATGGTTGTCAATGTGTGTATTCAACTTCCCGAGTTAAACTGATGTGTGTTTGCAGCAGTTCAGAAACCCTTTCCTGGGAGAATGTAGAAACAGTCATTTCCAGCCCTAGAGACGCATATAAGAGTTTGCAGTAAGAATGCGTTTAAAACACAGAAGACCCGCTTCTTACGAACTCGTCTGCTGTGTGTTGGTTCCTTTTAGGAAGTTGCATCTATGGTTAGATTCAGCGAGGTACGAACACGTTTCTTCTAAAAGCTGCGTTTGGACATTCCAGAGTGGATGGGAGAACAGGCTGTAAAGAGAAATACCTTGCTCTAAAACCAAAACGGAGCTATCTAGCAGAATGGTTGTCAATGTGTGTATTCAACTTCCAGAGTTAAACTGATGTGTGTTTGCAGCAGTTCAGAAACCCTTTTCTGGGAGAATGTAGAAACAGTCATTTCCAGCCCTAGAGACCCATATAAGAGTTTGCAGTAAGAATGCGTTTAAAACACAGAAGACCCGCTTCTTACGAACTCATCTGCTGTGTGTTGGTTCCTTTTAGGAAGTTGCATCTATGGTTACATTCAGCGAGGTAGAAACACGTTTCTTCTAAAAGCTGCGTTTGGACATTCCAGAGTGGATGGGAGAACAGGCTGTAAAGAGAAATACCTTGCTCTAAATCCAAAACGGAGCTATCTAGCAGAATGGTTGTCAATGTGTGTATTCAACTTCCAGAGTTTAACTGATGTGTGTTTGCAGCAGTTCAGAAACCCTTTCCTGGGAGAATGTAGAAACAGTCATTTCCAGCCCTAGAGACGCATATAAGAGTTTGCAGTAAGAATGCGTTTAAAACACAGAAGACCCGCTTCTTACGAACTCATCTGCTGTGTGTTGGTTCCTTTTAGGAAGTTGCATCTATGGTTAGATTCAGCGAGGTAGGAACACGTTTCTTCTAAAAGCTGCGTTTGGACATTCCAGAGTGGATGGGAGAACAGGCTGTAAAGAGAAATACCTTGCTCTAAAACCAAAACGGAGCTATCTAGCAGAATGGTTGTCAATGTGTGTATTCAACTTCCAGAGTTAAACTGATGTGTGTTTGCAGCAGTTCAGAAACCCTTTCCTGGGAGAATGTAGAAACAGTCATTTCCAGCCCTAGAGACGCATATAAGAGTTTGCAGTAAGAATGCGTTTAAAACACAGAAGACCCGCTTCTTACGAACTCATCTGCTGTGTGTTGGTTCCTTTTAGGAAGTTGCATCTATGCTTAGATTCAGCGAGGTAGGAACACGTTTCTTCTAAAAGCTGCGTTTGGACATTCCAGAGTGGATGGGAGAACAGGCTGTAAAGAGAAATACCTTGCTCTAAAACCAAAACGGAGCTATCTAGCAGAATGGTTGTCAATGTGTGTATTCAACTTCCAGAGTTAAACTGATGTGTGTTTGCAGCAGTTCAGAAACCCTTTTCTGGGAGAATGTAGAAACAGTCATTTCCAGCCCTAGAGACGCATATAAGAATTTTCAGTAAGAATGCGTTTAAAACACAGAAGACCCGCTTCTTACGAACTCATCTGCTGTGTGTTGGTTTTTTTTAGGAAGTTGCATCTATGGTTAGATTCAGCGAGGTAGGAACACGTTTCTTCTAAAAGCTGCGTTTGGACATTCCAGAGTGGATGGGAGAACAGGCTGTAAAGAGAAATACCTTGCTCTAAAACCAAAACGGAGCTATCTAGCAGAATGGTTGTCAATGTGTGTATTCAACTTCCAGAGTTAAACTGATGTGTGTTTGCAGCAGTTCAGAAGCCCTTTCCTGGGAGAATGTAGAAACAGTCATTTCCAGCCCTAGAGACGCATATAAGAGTTAGCAGTAAGCATGCGTTTAAAACACAGAAGACCCGCTTCATACGAACTCATCTGCTGTGTGTTTGTTCCTTTAAGGAAGTTGCATCTATGGTTAAATTCAGCGAGGTAGAAACACGTTTCTTCTAAAAGCTGCGTTTGGACATTCCAGAGTGGATGGGAGAACAGGCTGTAAAGAGAAATACCTTGCTATATAACCAAAACGGAGCTATCTAGCAGAATGGTTGTCAATGTGTGTATTCAACTTCCAGAGATAAACTGATGTATGTTTGCAGCAGTTCAGAAACCCTTTCCTGGGAGAATGTAGAAACAGTCATTTCCAGCCCTAGAGACGCATATAAGAGTTAGCAGTAAGAATGCGTTTAAAACACAGAAGACCCGCTTCTTACGAACTCATCTGCTGTGTGTTGGTTCCTTTTAGGAAGTTGCATCTATGGTTAGATTCAGCGAGGTACGAACACGTTTCTTCTAAAAGCTGCGTTTGGACATTCCAGAGTGGATGGGAGAACAGGCTGTAAAGAGAAATACCTTGCTCTAAAACCAAAACGGAGCTATCTAGCAGAATGGTTGTCAATGTGTGTATTCAACTTCCAGAGTTAAACTGATGTGTGTTTGCAGCAGTTCAGAAACCCTTTCCTGGGAGAATGTAGAAACAGTCATTTCCAGCCCTAGAGACGCATATAAGAGTTTGCAGTAAGAATGCGTTTAAAACACAGAAGACCCGCTTCTTACGAACTCATCTGCTGTGTGTTGGTTCCTTTTAGGAAGTTGCATCTATGTTTAGATTCAGCGAGGTAGGAACACGTTTCTTCTAAAAGCTGCGTTTGGACATTCCAGAGTGGATGGGAGAACAGGCTGTAAAGAGAAATACCTTGCTCTAAAACCAAAACGGAGCTATCTAGCAGAATGGTTGTCAATGTGTGTATTCAACTTCCAGAGTTAAACTGATGTGTGTTTGCAGCAGTTCAGAAACCCTTTTCTGGGAGAATGTAGAAACAGTCATTTCCAGCCCTAGAGACGCATATAAGAATTTTCAGTAAGAATGCGTTTAAAACACAGAAGACCCGCTTCTTACGAACTCATCTGCTGTGTGTTGGTTCCTTTTAGGACGTTGCATCTATGGTTAGATTCAGCGAGGTAGGAACACGTTTCTTCTAAAAGCTGCGTTTGGACATTCCAGAGTGGATGGGAGAACAGGCTGTAAAGAGAAACACCTTGCTCTAAAACCAAAACGGAGCTATCTAGCAGAATGGTTGTCAATGTGTGTATTCAACTTCCTGAGTTAAACTGATGTGTGTTTGCAGCAGTTCAGAAACCCTTTCCTGGGAGAATGTAGAAACAGTCATTTCCAGCCCTAGAGACGCATATAAGAGTTAGCAGTAAGAATGCGTTTAAAACACAGAAGACCCGCTTCTTACGAACTCATCTGCTGTGTGTTGGTTCCCTTTAGGAAGTTGCATCTATGGTTAGATTCAGCGAGGTAGGAACACGTTTCTTCTAAAAGCTGCGTTTGGACATTCCAGAGTGGATGGGAGAACAGGCTGTAAAGAGAAATACCTTGCTCTAAAACCAAAACGGAGCTATCTAGCAGAATGGTTGTCAATGTGTGTATTCAACTTCCAGAGTTAAACTGATGTGTGTTTGCAGCAGTTCAGAAACCCTTTCCTGGGAGAATGTAGAAACAGTCATTTCCATCCCTAGAGACGCATATAAGAGTTTGCATTAAGAATGCGTTTAAAACACAGAAGACCCGCTTCTTACGAACTCATCTGCTGTGTGTTTGTTCCTTTAAGGAAGTTGCATCTATGGTTAAATTCAGCGAGGTAGAAACACGTTTCTTCTAAAAGCTGCGTTTGGACATTCCAGAGTGGATGGGAGAACAGGCTGTAAAGAGAAATACCTTGCTATATAACCAAAACGGAGCTATCTAGCAGAATGGTTGTCAATGTGTGTATTCAACTTCCAGAGTTAAA